>NC_055995.1:27058784-28308784 GCF_018446385.1 Zingiber officinale
ATTTACAACACTTGTGTGCTTTTCATTTTTGTTTAGTTCTTCATTTTTGTGCTTTCACTGCTGTAAGATGCTTCTCTGCCTGAAGGAGTATTTAGTGGGATTCATTTCCTTGGATTAACAACCTTCCCGATTGTAACCAAGTAAATCTCTTGAGCCTAGTCTTTTTGGTTTATTTCTAATTTTATTTATGCAAGTGTTCATTTAAGTCCGAGAAGGATATTTTCTATTTTATTTTTCGCAGGGCTATTCAACCCCCCGTTATAGTCGACCAATTGGGGTCCAACACAGGGAACTATAACAGAGGCTAACTTAGCTAGCTCATCGATTGTTTGGTTATCTCAGCGGGGAATTTTCTATCTAGTTACCTCTTGAAATTCAACCTTCAATTTATCGAATGCTTCCGCATATAATGTCAACCACTCATTGTTGATCTTAAAATTTCCAGACAATTGTTGAGCTGCTAGTTGAGAATCTGAGTAGATTAGAACTCGTGCAGCTCCTACATGCCAGTGGGTTGCAATCCGGCTATTAACGCTTTATACTCTACTTCATTATTGGTAGCTCTATAATTCAGATGAATGGATAATTGCATTCTATCTTCTCTGGGTGATACCATGAGAATACTGATTCCGCTGCCCGACCTAGTTGACAACCCATCCACATATATCTTCTAGCTCTCCTCAGGTTGAGGACCTTGAACTTCTGCTATAAAGTTTGCTAAGGCTTGAGCTTTGATGGCCGCTTAGGGTTGATATTGTATGTCATACTCACTGAACTTCATAATGTAAGATCGAAAAGAATTTAGATATCTCCATAATAGTATGATATTGTTCACTTTGGGCCTAAACCCTCATGGTTTTGCTCTTGAGCTCTTCCCAAAAGGCCTCATTCCAATGGAGATATCTTTTCTCTTATAAACCCATGATCTTTCCCATGTGTTTTGAATGTGGGACTATGTTTGTAACCTTGCAACTCCAACAATCCCCTCCTCAAACAAAGGACCACAGGCTTCCCACGTCCGATCCTCGACCCACCAAGTCTCCTGCCCCTCGGTCCACCCGACCTACTAGGACTTCCTTGCCTAGCCACAACTAGGACTTCCTGCCTGGTGTCTGGTCCTCTTGATCCGAACATAGGAGCCCCCCACTTTCTTTGTTCGAGATCAATATTGTACCCACATGGCTCAATCAGACCATAGCTCTTGTGCACAGTCAGTGGTTAAACCTTCTTGCAGTCTAGGCTCTGATACCAATTGTAAGATCGAAAAGAATTTAGATATCTCCACAATAGTATGATATTGTCTACTTTGGGCCTAAGCCCTCATGGTTTTGCTCTTGGGCTCTCCCCAAAAGGTCTCATTCCAATGGAGATATCTTTTCTCTTATAAACCCATGATCTTTCCCATGTGTCACTACAAGAAAATTGAGATTCTACAACACTTAAATGACAACGCTTTTTATAATAAATGTTGTCTATTTTTTTTAACAACGCTTTTAGTGAAAAGCGTTGTCTATTTCATTATTTTCTTATTAATAGACAACGCTTTTCTAAAAACCGTTATCTATTAGTGATTTTACGGATCAAAGACAACACTTCATAAAAAGCGTTGTCTATTAGCCTTTTTTTTAGTGTCTACGACAACGCTTTTTAAAAAGTATTGTCTATTGTTAAATTCTCATCTAAATCTTGATTAATACAAACCGTTGGATCTAAGTATGGAGTAGAAAACCCGAACCCTTCTCCCAACTCCTATCTTCCGATCGTTTTTTATCCCCAACCCTTCTCCCAACTCCTCATCTCACGCGGCCTTCTCCATCAACTCCTCTCCGGCAAACCCCTCTCTGGCGAACCCCTCTCCGTGAACCACTCCTCCAAACTCCTCTCCGTCAAGACCGCGGGATTAATCTCTTCGCCTCCGTCGCCTCATTCACGCTTCCTTCCTTCACACTGCCCAATCTCTTTGATTCGTGGGATTAATCTCTTACCCGTCCGATATTGAGCAGTTCTTCATTTTGCTTCAACGGGCGAAGGCGAAAAGGTTTCCTTTTGAACTCTCCGGCGGAACGCGAGTATCCCGCGAGAACGTTGCTTCGATTCGTGGGTATCCAGTCCGATCTCCGGCTTCCGGCCTTCGTTCACGCAAGGTACTCGATATCTGAAGCCCTCTGGATCGCTTCGTGGTTCTACTAGAGAGATCTCTAAGTTTTTTTTGTCCTCGATTTGTTTTAGAATTTAGATCTCGCTTTTGGATCCCTTCTGAACCTGTTCGGATTGATCATTTTCTGAAGATTTTCCTTCCATTCTGGTTTGCTTCTGGTTTTTTTCTGGATCCCTTCTGGTTTTTTTTCCTGTTGTTGTTTGAGCCTCGTGCAGTAGCTTTTGGCTCTGGTTACAACCATAGTGGCGTTTACGTTTGCCCGTTGGAGTTGGGTTTGATGTGGTGATTTTTCTTTCCACCATTGGTGGACTAGCCCGCGCATCTCTACAATCCTTACTCTGTGTCGATGGCGATCCAGCAACAGGAGGTTAAGCTCTTTAATCGCTGGTCGTTCGACGATGTCGAGGTTAGAACTCTCACTCCGTGGTGTTTCCGCAGCCTGTTACTCTTAGCACCTGCGTTGACCATGTGAATCTCATGATGTTATTTAGCACGTATGAACTGCTTTAAGGTTGATTTTCGATATTTTTAGGCCTTATCTGCCATTTTTTTAAAATATAATCTTTGCATGATGTGTTAGTAATACTTGGAATTTTAGATAACCAGTTCATGCTTTGAGAGAGCCAGGATTTTTCAGTATGCACAAATGAAAAATATGGCCTTTATTATCTATCAGTTCACAGATTTTTGTGGAGTACTTATTGATTTACCGGCAATAGCTTGTACAAGTGCTGATTACCCAACTTTTCCTACGCTTTATTTTACCAGCAACAGATTGCACAAACAGAGATAAGATTATAGTAGCCGACCAAACATGGCTCCATGATCGAGCAAACAGTGAACTTTGATTTATCATCATACTGTATCCGAATTGCAATATGCCTATAAAGAGCAAATACTGGATAAATTATGTTTGTTTAAATTTATGTTTGTTTAAATCTGAATTGCAATATGTTTGTTTAAATCGTCAGTGATATGTCTCTTGCTGATTACATCGCTGTGACTCCTCCAAAACATGGTACATACCTTCCTCATACTGCTGGAAGATATTCTGCTAAGAGGTTCGGCAAGGCTCAGTGCCCAATTATTGAAAGACTTACCAATTCTTTGATGATGCATGGCCAGAACAATGGAAAGAAGCTTATGGCTGTCTGCATAATTAAACATGCTATGGAAATTATTCATTTACTTACTGATGCAAATCCAATCCAAATTGTGGTTGATGCGATCATTAACGGGTAATTGAATTTTAAACTTGAATCTCATTGCAAGGATGGGTAATGAGGCATACTACATTTGACTTCTCAACCTTGTTTCAGAAAAACTTTTAAGACTAACCCAAGGCAACTATCTAATAAATAAAGATGGAAACATTGTGTACTAGTTATGCATATCAAAATGATTTTGTTTTTGCTTTGATTTCAGGATTGCATGTTAATCTCACTTGAGTGTGATTGAAACTTGTATATTATTTTTATTAGCATAAACATTATATTATGTTAATCTCACTTGAGTGTCACCGGTGCGCAGAGGGAGCACGCCGCGCTCATGCAAGCCCAGAGGAAGTTTCAGATCGCCCACTACGGGAGGACTCCGGCCAAGATCGAGGAGTTGGCGGGTTCTATTGAGTGTCCCGGCATTGCCATGAGTGCCTCCCAAGAAGAGAAGAAGTGCAGCTTCATAACACTGAGTTCAGGTACCAAAAGAGGGCTTTTACAAATTACAATAAACTCAAAGAAAAATTAGGGCAAATTACTAATTGTTCCATCCTCTTACTAATGTATACACAGATCCTGTGTATGTTGCTTATCATGATGAGGAATGGGGAGTTCCAGTTCATGATGACAGGTGATTACTTCCATAAATTTCTTCATCTTATCTACACAAATTTCAACTAAATTTACATGTTGACAAGATTCAGATGGATAAACTTGCAGGGTGTTGTTTGAGTTGCTTGTTCTAACAGGAGCTCAAGTGGGGATGGACTGGACTACTATACTGAAGAAGAGGAATGAATTCAGGTTAGAACTAATGCTAGAAACAATTTTTATTCAGAGGAAAGTACTTGTTTCGAACAATTTAGAATCTTGAAAGAAATGTTGTGTGGCAGGGTGGCATTTGCTGAATTTGATGCAGAGTCTGTCTCCAAGTTCATAGAGAAGCAGATGGTTTCCATCAGTGTGGAACTGAAGCTAGATTTAGGAAGAGTTAGAGGAATATCACTATCTACTTCTTATGTAATTAAATACTAATATTACTTCAATGTCAGAATTCTATTATTTTGGTATGAATTTGAAATCATTAGCTGAGTTGATTATATATAAAATTCGAATCTAGACATGGTAAAAGAAAAATAATAGTTTCGTAAATATAAAAATAATGATTTTAAAATAATTTTTTAAAATTTTTTTCTTTAAAACGACAACGCTTTTAAAGCGTTGCAAAAAGTGTTGTCTTTGTAAAAAAACAACAACGCTTTTAAAGCGTTGTCTTCGCTAAAAACGACAACGCTTTAAAAACGTTGTCTTCGCTACAAACGACAACGCTTTAAAAGCGTTGTCTTCGCTACAAACGACAACGCTTTAAAAGCGTTGTCGTTGAGCAGACTTTTAACAACAGTGCCTTTAACAACGCTTTTTCAGACACAAAGACAACGCTTTAAAAGTGTTGTCTATTAGCTTTTTTCTTGTAGTGTGTTTTCAATGTGGGACTATGTTTGCAACCCTGCAACCCCAACACATAGTCCACTTGATCAACCTTTTAGAGGCTTTAGGGTTGGCAAGCACTCGACCCAAGGTGTAATTGGTTAGTATGATGATCGGATTAGATAACAAATAAGGACACAACCTTCGAATAGATAAAACCAGTACGTAGGCTAATTTCTCGAGTGTGGTATAGCAACACTCGGCTCCTTTTAATAAATGACTAAAGAAATATACAAGTTGTTGTTCTCTTCCCTCCTACCTTACTAACGTTTCCCCAACAGCATGCTCATTAGTGGACAAATAAATCCATAGAGTTTCACCTACTATTGGTTTAGCTAATATAGGTAGGGTGGATAGATAATTCTTCAGTTCCTCAAATGCTCTATCACAGTCCGCATCCCATTGAAATTTGGTCACCCAGTAGAGTATCTTGAAGAAAGGTAAACTTTGGTCAGTAGATTAGGAGATGAAGCGGGACAAGGCAATGATCTGACCGGTCAGTCTTTGCGCCTTCTTTATGTTGTGTGGAGGAGTCATGCCTTGAAGAGCCCACACCTTGCTTGGGTTGACTTCAATTTCCTGCTTGGTCACTATATATCCCAAGAACCGTCACTTCTAGCTCCAAATAGGCATTTACTGGGATTGAGCTTTAATCCATATTGCCTCAATGTTTGGCAGGTCTCCTCCACGTCAGCACATAGATTGCTCGCCCAGAGAGATTTGATAAGGATGTCATCCACATAAACTTCCATAATTCACCCGATTTACTTCTGAAAGACCATGTTCATAATCTGTTGATAGGTAGCTCCTGCATTCTTTAGTCTGAAAAACATAACATTATAACAATAGGTACCCTCGACAGTTATGAAGCTAACCTTTTCCTGATCACCTTTGGCGAGCGGGACTTGGTGATATCCATGGTAGGCATCCATCATACAAATGAATTCACACCTAGAGGTGGAATCCACCACTTGATTGATATGGGGCAATAGATAGTAATCTTTCGAATAGACTTTGTTAAGATCTCTAAAGTCTATGCAAACCAGCCACTTGTTTGAACTTCCTGAATGTAGCCCACCTCTAGTAATTTGTTCACTTCTTCCTTGATGATTTTGTTCTGCTCTACCTCAAAATACCGCTTTCTCTACTTGAGTAAATGGGCATTTGGGTGAACATGGAGTACATGCTCCATGATCTTGGGTGATACGTCCATCACTTCTTTGGGTGTCCAAGCGAAAAAATCACTATTGCGCGTAAGATATTTGACTAGCTCAGCTTTAAGTTTAGGAACCGGGTCGACTGCTATCTGAGTTGAAGCTTCTGGTCATCGGGATTGAATATGTACTTCTTCCTTTTCTTTATATACCTGGGCAGGTGGTGTTTCGCGGATAGTGTTGACCTTCATTCTTTGAATTTTTTAGGTGAAATTAACCTTTATCTTAACTATTTCTACGTAGCACTTGCATGCTACCAGTTGGTCACCTTTAACTTCACCCACCTGGTCATCCACAGGGAATTTTATTTTTTAACAAAAGGTCATGATGATTGCTCGGAATTCATTTAGAGCCGGCTGGCCCAAAATGATGTTGTAGGCCAATGGCGCACCCATAATTATGAAGATTGATCGACGTGTCCTTATTAGGGGCTCCTCCCCTAAGGATATGACCAATTTTATTTGGCCGAGTGGCTAGACCTCATTACCTGTGAATCTATACAAAGGAGTCACCATAGGTTGAAGTTCGGTCGAGTCTATCTGTAACTACTGAAACGCTTGCTTGAAAATGATGTTAACTGAGCTCCCTGTGTCAACAAAAGTATGATAAATATTATAATTTACTATAACAACCTTAATTATTAAAGCATCATCATGGGGTATGTCCATCCCTTCCAAATCTTTAGGTCCGAAGCTGATTTCGAGCCTAGCCGTGTGCTTTATCTGACTACATGAATCTCCAAACACCGAGCGTGTGACATTCTTGCTTCGTTGGAATTTCCATCTATCGGACCCATAGTTATCATGTTAAAGTTACCCCAGATGGCATTGTTGTGGTTCTCCTTCTGGGCTATTAGCTTTGGTTGAACCCGGGCGGAAACTTGTGCCCAATCAACTGGCGATGAAGGTGTTCTTTGGCACCGCTCGATATCCCATTCATTTCTTTAAAGAGAACCATTTAGTTGTTGATAAGGGCGGCAGTTGGGCAATTGGGTGCGTCGGCAAAATCTTTGATTGGTGTTCTGGCGATTTATTAGAGAGCAACACTCTTGCGTGTCATGAGTGGCTGACCGATGATATGCATACCACCTGTGCGGTACTTCTCAAGGGGCCTCCACATGTTGTACAACCTAAGGCCATGGTTCTTGATGACAAAATTGAGGACCCGCCTGAGGTCCTTTATGTGGAGGAGCAAGGAGCGTCAGGCACTCGGAGGTTATAGTTGATGTAGGTGTGGCTACCTCCTTTTTTGGGCAGCTTATGCCTCTTCCACATTAATGAATTAAGTTGCCCGATCGAGTAGCAGATCAAAGTTCTTTGGAGATCTTCTTGCAAAATCATGAAAGAAGTCGTTATTAGCAAACCCTTGAGAAAAATCACTCACCAAAATTTCCATGGTGGCTGTGGGAACTTCCATAGCCACCTGATTGAATCTTTTAATATAAGCCCTAAGAGTTTCCTTGGGTCCTTGCTTGAGCGAAAGAGGATCCAGGGGGTCTTATGGTAATGTTGATTGCTGAAAAAGTAATGAAGAAAGACTTTGTGAAAATCCTTAAAATGATGAATGGAGTTGTCCGGCAGTTGCTTGAACCACTGTTGGGCTGAATCACCGAATGTAGTGAGGAACATTCGACACTTTACACCATCAGTAAATTGTTGAAGGAGGGTAGCATTTTCAAATTTAAGGAGATGATCTTCCGCATTAGTTGATCCTGAGTATTCTCCTATGTTCAGGGTCTGATAATGTTTTGGCAATTTATCCTCTAGCACCCGTTGAGAAAATGGAGTACTAATTCGCTCGGGAGAGCTATCAGTCACAGGAGCTTTTCCGTTGCGCCCCTCCTGAATAGGTACTTCTTCATAGGATTCTTGGTGTGGTTCCTCTTGGTCCATGTGGTCTAGCGGCTACAAAAAGTGTTCAAGGATGCCGGATTGGTGAGGGAGGTGCACGGAGAAAAATGGGGGACTTCCTCCTAAGCTCCTCTCTCCCTCTGGTAGATTATTGTTGATGTTATATAATTTAGTGGTGGTAGTGTACCACCAGTAGCCTCTTGTTGCTGCTGCTATAGTGCCTTCTGCACTTGAGCATTGACGATCATCTCTAGCTCCTCTTGTGTTAAAGTAACCGTGGTGAGTTTTCTATGTTGGATCGAGAAGCATTTATATATCTCCACAATAGCATGATATTGTCCACTTTGGGCCTAAGCCCTCATGATTTTGCTCTTGGGCTCTCCCCAAAAGGCCTCATGCTAATGGAGATATCTTTTCTCTTATAAACCCATGATCTTTCCCATGTATTTTCAATATGGGACTATGTTTGCAACCTTGCAACCACAACAATCCCCCCCTCAAACAAAGGACCATAGGCTTCCCACGTCCGATCCTCGACCCACCAGGTCTTCCTGCCCCTCGGTCCACCTGACCTACTAGGACTTCCTGCCTGGTGTCTGGTCCTCTTGATCCGAACATAGGAGCCCCCACTTTCTTTGTTCGAGGTCAATATTGTACCCACATGGCTTAATCAAACCATAGCTCTTGCGCACAGTCGGCGGTTAAACCTTCTGGCAGTCTGGGCTCTGATACCAATTGTTGGATCGAGAAGCGCTAGAGGGGGGGTAAATAGCGCTCGTGGTTATTTCATTTTTCGATTATCGGAATCGTATCGAGTAAGTCGTTCGAGTATAAGCGCAGCGGAGAGAAACAGAAACAAGTGCAAACAAAGACACGAAAGATTTACTTCGTTTGGAGCCTAAGGTGACTCCTACTTGAAGGCCCGCGATCCTTGATCGCTTCCGGTGGGCAACAACTATAAGCTCGATAAGAATTACAAATTACAATGAAAGTAGTAAAACAACTTTGTACCGACACTTAAAGAAGAAGAAAGCAGAGCTCTGGGTCGTCGGAATTTTGCAGCAGCACTTCAGAATGATTTTGTTAGCAGCACGTTGAAGACAGAAAGCCTGGAACTCGATGTGTTGAAGTGCTGGTCGAGACCCCCTTATAAAGGGTGTTCAAGGTGCCATGAAGGCTGTTCAAGGCGCCTTGAAGGTTGTTCAAGGCGCCTTGAAGGTTGTTCAAGGCGCCTCCATGCTGCCGAGTCTCCCGCGTGGATCAAACTTGAACTGGTCAAACTTCATCTGCTTAAGGCGCCTAAAACCCTATTCAAGGCGCCTTCCAAGGCACCTTATACTCCCTTCAAGGTGCCTCCATTGATGCTTCGCAGCCAGGTCAGCTTTTGCACCCGAGGCGCCTCTAAACTCCATGGAGGCGCCTCAGACACTGTTCATCCGAGGAAAACTTCATTATTTTGTACCTGCAAGACATGTTAGTCCCAAACAATATCCTACAACACAAAGTTAGCATAAAACGCAGCATGAATATGATAACGAATGTTATGACAGTCACCGGACTGTCCGGGTCTGACTTCGAATTTCCGACCGGAAACCCTAGGTCGACCCGACGCCTACTGTTCCCTCTACAGGGAACGCGTCCTCACCTACTCCACTCAGGAGATTTACCTGTTGCCAGTGCGATCCTCCAGATCGACTGGACTTTTGCTCAGCACTCGACGCTTCCGGACTTTCTGCTGGACATCCACTTCCCGGCTAGTCCAGTCTTTCACCTGGTTCGCGACACCAGGACTTTCCACCTAGGGTTACCACCCCCTAGGACTTTTGCCTAAAGACATCGACCTGCCAAGACTTTCCGCATAGGGTTACCACCCCCTATGACCTAGGGTTACCACCCCCTAGGGTTTTCCCTTTGCCTAACCGCAGCTAGGACTTTCCTGAAATTCTCAAGCAGAGTTGTTAGATCATAAAGACACCTTAACTTTGAATCCTTTGCCATTATCAAAACACGAGTTCGATCGTCGGATGATTCCCGCACCAACAATCTCCCCCTTTTTGATTATGGCAACTCGAATTCAAAGTCAAGTAAACCGATATCACAAACGAATAGAATAACATAATAGATTAACACATTTAACACAAGCTTAGCAATTTTTCTAAATTAAATTCTATGAAATTCTATGAATTTAAAGTATAGGCTCCCCCTTAACTGTTGCTCCCCCTTCAATATTCATTAAGTATTTAGAATTTGCTCCTATATAGGCTCCCCCTTTAATAAGAGCCCATATTGGAAATACATAGTCCCATATTGTTGGGGTTGCAAGGTTGCAAACATAGTCCCATATTGGAAATACATGGGAAAGATCATGGGTTTATAAGAGAAAAGATATCTCCATTAGAATGAGGCCTTTTGGGAAGAGCCCAAGAGCAAAGTCATGAGGGTCTAGGCCTAAAGTGGACAATATCATGTCATTGCGGTGATATCTAAATTCTTTTCGATCCTACAATTGGTATCAGAGCCCAAACTGCCAGAAGGTTTAACCGCCGACTGTGCACAAGAGCTATGGTCTGATTAAGCCATGTGGGTACAATATTGACCTCGAACAAAGAAAGTGGGGGCTCCTATGTTCGGATCAAGAGGACCAGACACCAAGCAGGAAGTCCTAGTAGGTCGGGTGGACCGAGGGGCAGGAAGACCTGGTGGGTCGAGGATCGGACGTGGGAAGCCTATGGTCATTTGTTTGAGGGGGGATTGTTGGGGTTGCAAGGTTGCAAACATAGTCCCATATTGGAAATACATGGGAAAGATCATGAGTTTATAAGAGAAAAGATATCTCCATTAGCATGAGGCCTTTTGGGGAGAGCCCAAGAGCAAAACCATGAGGGCTTAGGCCCAAAGTGGACAATATCATGCTATTGTGGAGATATCTAAATGCTTCTCGATCCAACATTCCAGCCTCCTCCATCTCTAAGCCTCAGATTTAGGTGAAGATTCCCACAGACGACACCAAATTTGATCTTATCTGAAAGCTAAAGAGATGGCACACTAGTTACGATGGCTAGATGGTTGACTGGAAAAAAACTTTTTCCTTCTCGGTGAAGCTTTCTTGCTATCCTAAACACACGCCAACGGTCCAACAGAGAGTTAGTGACCAGAAACCAGGGAAGGAGATCCCTGGTAAAGCCCTCCGACGCTCAAGTTAGTACGATTTTGGATGAAGGAATGAAGAACAGCGGAAAAACATGCTCACACAAGAATGACGTTTAGATGACATAGCTTGCATACCTTTCCAACAAAGAGGATCCCTCCTTTTTATACTACCTCTCATAACCTCCATGATCATGAGGTGGTATCATGTGTAGGAGTTTGTTAGTTTGTTGTGTAATGAGTATCCGAGAAATCTTTTATCTACCCACAGATGTACCTCTTTTGTCATTTATGGCTTAGACCTTTGATGAAGTCATTACAAGAATATGTTGTCATAATCACTGGGAAACAAGATAATTGCTGGTGCAGTGAGCACCAGACGATCGAACCTGTGTTTTGATAATGACAAAGGGGTTCAAAGTTAAGTTATCTTGTTGTCTAACAAGTTGAGATTGTTAGAGTGTATACTAAAAGTCTAGCTTTTGTTAACATTTATTTAATGAAATAAAAGAATCACATTGGTCAAATGTCTATATTTTATTTGTTAAGTGTAGTTGTTCAATTAATTTATAATGTAGATAACATGGTGAGTGATGTCACACACAGAAGATCATGTTATCAGTTCTTTATAAATTATAAACAGTTGCTCACGACTAAGATGGAAAGGAACAAACCATTGGAATAGTCGTAGTGTAATTAGGTATTAGTTTATTTTGACTAATAAATTACACTAGTACACTCTAAGTGTATTGAGTAGGACCATTTTAGGTAAGTTCTTTTTATACTGACTTAATAAAAGAACTAGACCTTAGTTATTATGGAAGTGTGTGCTCTTAATCCTAATATAATAACAAGCATATATATTTAGTATTTATTTCTTTAACTTATCAAAGGGTGAGATTTAGCTTGATAAATCAATAGGCCCGATAAGTTGGGAAATGATATTACTTATAGTGTGTGTTGTTGATTATAGAAGGAAACTGTGTCATAATAATCTAGGTTGAGAATGTCCCCAAGAGGAGCTCATAAGGATTGTCATGTTAAACCCTGTAGGTGGACTTAGTCCGACATGACAATAAGGTTGAGTGGTACTACTCTTGGACTAAGACATTAATTATAGTGAGTTGTCAGTAACTCAATTAAATTAATGGGCATTCGTTATCTTAAACACAGAGAGACTAACACACTCATGATAAGCAGGAGCCCATAATATAATTTGGGATTGGTGCGGTAGTGCAATTATAACTCTCTAGTGGAATGAACTATTATTGATGAACTTGAGTTGTGTGTTCGGGGCGAACACGGGATACTCAAGCTCATCGGAAGGCCAAAACCAATTTCTCCTCTAGGTCCCTGTCGTAGCCTCATTAAAGCCTCAAGTCCATCCAAATAAAAACCTTTCTTGGTGTCCAAGAGAGGGTCGGCCAAATGCTAGGTGACCAAGCCAAGGGCCGACCACCATCTTCTCTTAAGGGGCCAGCCCCTTGCTTGGTACCCAAGCAAGAAGGGGTCGGCCATATTAATTCAAAAGTGAAGGGGTGTTTTGATTTTTTAAAATCTTCTCTTTGTATAAAACTATAAGTTTTAAAAGAGAAATTTTAAAATAAAAAACTTTCCTTATTTGAATTAGGCCACATAGTTTAATAGAGAGTTTTAAAAGTTTTAAAACTTTCCCTTTTTAACCATCCTCATGGTTTTAGAAAAAAAGGAAGAGAAGTTTTAAAATTAAAATTTTCTATTTTTGTAAACATGTTAAAAAAGGAAATTTTTAGAAGAGAAGTTTTAAATTTTAAAACATGGTTTTAATTTTTAAAACATTCCTTTTTTAACATCCACTTTAAGAAAGAGAGCTTGTAAAATTTTATAAGAGGATTTCTTCTTTTATAAAATTTTATAAAAATTATTTTTCCTTCTTGATGATGTGGTCGGCCACCCTTGCTTGGTGCCCAAGCAAGGGCCGACCAATCAAGCCAATCAATCCATGATTGATGATTGATTCAATCAAGAGGAAAGAAAAGGAAAAATAAAAAGGAAAAAAGGAAAAACAAGAGGAAGATTTTAATTTTTGTAAAAAGTCTTTCCTTATTTGCCTTGGGCAAGTAATATAAAAGAAGGGGAGAGGAGGCCTCATGAGATAACAATTCTTATTCTCTTGTTGGTGATCCTCTTGTGGCCGACCCTCTCTCGCTCCCTTTTCCCTTTGCTCTCTTTTGCTCCTTGGTGGTGGTGGTGGCCCAAACATAGAGAAGAAGGAGAAGCTCCTTGGGTGGTGTTCATCTTGGAGGTTCGTCGCCCACACGACGTCCAAGGCGAGACGAGGAATACGGCAGAAGATCTTGAGGTCATTAGCATACAAAGAGAAGGTATAATTAGTATTTTTCTTCTGCATCATGCTAGTTATTTTTCTTTATATGAATTCCAAACACAAGAGGCATTAGATTCTAGATTTTCGATTTTGTTATTTAAGTTTGTGTTTTTTGTTTTTTGAATTTGTGATTTGATTGTTCCTTTTGGTTAAACCTAGAGTTATATAAGGAAATTAAATATTAGCTTTCCTTAAAAGGCTTTGTCTAGGAAGTGGTGGTTGCTCCCATATCCAAGAAGGCCTAGTGCCTCGCCATGTTTAACCTGGAAGTCAATTTTAGAAATTAATATTTAATTTAATTTATAACATAGGTGGATTTGGATCAATAGTGTTAAGTTCCGCTTGCGATCCAACTCTAAACCATTAAGAACAGATAAGTTAAATTTGGAATCAATAATGTTAAGTTCCGTTTGCGATTCCTAATTTAACTTCTAAAGAACACAATAGGTTATTAAGGAAAGGTTCGACACTTATATAAAATTTTTGTACAGTGGAACCGGTACGATCTTCCTAGGACTAACCAACAATTGGTATCAGAGCTAGGGTTTGCCTCTGTGTGATTTGGTTTTCAAATTAATTATGCACATGTCATACATAATTTAAGTAGGATAATAGTAGGATGTGCTAACTTTGTGGTTGCAGACTCCAACTATTATGGCATATAGATATTGTGTGTGATTAGACCCTTTGACATATCAAGGGCATTATTTTGTGTGTGCATGATTGTATTTAACTAATATAGCAGGAGCTATATTAGCCCTAGGTTTTTAGAATTTTATTTTTCGATCTAGATTACATGTACATTCCTTTGTGGAATATAGGATCGATATATGTAAAATTCTATATTTGTCGTGGATCGTATTCTTGCAAGGCATGGTGCTATTGAAGGACCAGAGGCGTAGCGGAATAAAAAGCAAGATAGATGCGATGATTGGACCCGATGGTGGTGGCTAAAGATGGCAGCAGCTAGGGTTGGAGCATACTGAAGACAGTGATGGAAAAGGCCATAATAGTTGGAAAATTAATTTCCAAATTTATTACTTTTATTTACTGTGATGTATGTGTGCATGATATGCTAGCATAGGTTAAATTCCTCAATTTTAAATAACTAAGTGGGAGAGGAATTTTAATAAATTCCACGATCTCCATTACTGGTTTGTAAGTGATGTAAATAAACTTGCGCGTTGGCTCTGAGTGCCTTCCTCCATATTGGATGAGTTTGTTTGTGGATCACTAGATCAAACTTCCATTTTGGATGACTATAGGAAATTAATCAAAAGCGTGTGATCTTCTCCATCGGAAGGGACACAATCTTATTAATGGACTAAGTGTCAAGTAATGGTATACACTTAGGCATGCCTAATAGTATCCTCCCCATCGGAGTCACTGCTATTATTTGTGTGACCGAAGAAAAACCAACTATTAATTTTATTTGTCATAAAGTTAGGTTGACAAGAATAAAATTAATGGGTAAAACCTCCTCTTACAAATGTTTGATTTTGTATACGTTCACACTATCGTGGCATGAAAAATTCACGGTGATTTGAGGTGTTGGTTAATTTAAAATAGTATTGTTTGAGGAATCAATATTATTCTAAATTTATAGTCTTGACCAAAGTTTATTTTTTGTGATTCTTAGGATGACTTTCAACCCACTGGCCATTATTCTGAAAGAGAATAGACTTACTGGTCCCAACTATATAGATTGGAAAAGAAACCTGGATATTGTCTTAACTGCTGAAAATTATAAGTTTGTACTGTCAGAGGTATGCTCAGATACACCTAATGGTGATTCTACCCCAGAGGAGATTGATAATCATAAGAAATGGGTAAAAGCATATGAGATGACGCGGTGTTACATTTTGGCTTTAATGTCAAATGTATTGCAACATCAGCATCAAGATTTACCAGCTGCTTATGATATAATGAACAATCTCAAAAAACTCTTTGGGCACCAGAGTCGGACTGCTAGTCAAGAGGCAATGAGAAAGTTAATGACAGCCACCATGTTGGAGGGGACACCCGTAAGGGATCATATCCTCAAAATGATGGCTTATCTGAAGGAAATACAAGTCCTCAAGATTTTAAAATATGGTTTTAATTTTTAAAACTTTCCTTTTTTAACATCCACTTTAAGAAAGAGAGTTTGTAAAATTTTATAAGAGGATTTCTTCTTTTATAAAATTTTATAAAAATTATTTTTCCTTCTTGATGATGTGGTCGGCCACCCTTGCTTGGTGCCCAAGCAAGGGCCGACCAATCAAGCCAATCAATCCATGATTGATGATTGATTCAATCAAGAGGAAAGAAAAGGAAAAATAAAAAGGAAAAAGGAAAAACAAGAGGAAGATTTTAATTTTTATAACAAGTCTTTTCTTATTTGCCTTGGGCAAGTAATATAAAAGAAGGGGAGAGGAGGCCTCATGAGATAACAATTTTTATTCTCTTGTTGGTGATCCTCTTGTGGCCGGCCCTCTCTCCCTCTCTTTTCCCTTTGCTCTCTTTTGCTCCTTGGTGGTGGTGGTGGCTGAAACATAGAAAAGAAGGAGAAGCTCTTTGGGTGGTGTTTATCTTGGAGGTTCGTCGCCCACACGATGTCCAAGGCGAGGCGAGGAATATGGCAGAAGATCTCGAGCTCATTAGCATAGAAAGAGAAGGTATAACTAGTATTTTTCTTCCGCATCATGCTAGTTATTTTTCTTTATATGAATTCCAAACACAAGAGGCATTAGATTCTAGTTTTTCGAATTTGTTATTCGAGTTTGTGTTTTTTGTTTTTCGAATTTGTGATTCGATTGTTCCTTTTGGTTAAACCTAGAGTTATATAAGGAAATTAAATATTAGCTTTCCTTAAAAGGCTTTATCTAGGAAGTGGTGGTTGCTCTCATATCCAAGAAGGCCTAGTGCCTCGCCATGTTTAACTTGGAAGTCAATTTTGGAAATTAATATTTAATTAAATTTATAACATAGGTGGATTTGGATCAATAGTGTTAAGTTCCGCTTGCAATCCAAATCTAAACCATTAAGAACATATAAGTTAAATTTAGAATCAATAATGTTAAGTTCCGTTTGCGATACCTAATTTAACTTCTAAAGAACACAATAGGTTATTAAGGAAAGGTTCGACACTTGTACAAAATTTTTGTACAGTGGAACCGGTACGATCTTCCTAGGACTAACCAACAGAACTAAGTGTGCAGGAAAGTCCTAAGTGATCTTAGGCAAAGGACAGTCAAAGTTATGACTAAGCAGGTGGAAAGTCCTAGCTGCGGTTAGGAAACAAAGTCCTAGTCTGAGGAACTTGGCAAAGCCTTAGCGCGTCGAGGACGTTGTGTGAAATCCTAGAATCGAGGATGCTAGGTGAAAATCCTAGGGTCACGGACATTAGGTGAAAGACTGGATGGGTTGGGGATAAAATCTCCAGCATGAAGTCCTGATATCTCAGATGTTGAGCAAAAGTCTAGTCAGTTTAGAGGAACGGTCTAACAAAAGGTAATTTCTCCTAAGAGAAGTAGGTGAAGACGCATTCCCTGTTGAGGAAACATTAGGCGTCAGTTCGACCTAGGGTTTCTGTGAAATCTGAAAATCAGAACTAGATAGTTTGAAGACTATCAAGAAGTTCTATTATTCACATTTTATTGTGCTAACTTTATTTTGCAAGGTATGTTTGGTATTTTGTACTAACATATCTTGCAGGGAGTAAAAAAGCACATTTTAAGCTCGGATGAATAGTGTTCAAGGTGCCTCCAGGATGGTTGGAGGCACCTCGGTAGCTTGGCCAAAGGCCCATGTTGAGAGGCATGAAGGCACCTTCAAAGCGCCTTGGATACTGGATGGAAGGCACCTTCCATGAGCTTGAAGTCACCTTCGAACGGATGAAGTTTGCAGAAAGTAGAGCTTATTAATACCATAGATTTAGGGATAGAAATCCGAGCTGGAGGCACCCTCAAGGGGGTTGAAGGTGCCTTCAGTAGTCCATAAAAGGAGTGCTCTACCAGAGGGCTGAACACACTCATTCTTCGTAATTACTCTCCCGCGCGCTGCTCTAAAGATGATCTTGTGACTCTCCAACGTGAATCCAATTTCCGAGTGATGCAACTCTGACAATGAAAAGCACAACTCTCTAGATCCTTAAAGTTGTTGGTATAACTTTCAATTACAAAACTATTGTACTCAATTTTTGTAAATCTTTTCAATCTAATAGTGATTGTCCAACGAAAGCAATCAACGATCGCAGATTTTGGAGTAGGAGTCATCATAGGCTCCGAACCAAGTAAAACTTGATCTTGTTAGCGTTGTATCTCTTTTCCTTAATTCTTTTCACTGTGTCATTCTGTATTTTTCAAAAAACGTGAAAAAACCGCAAGCGCTATTCACCCCCCTCTAACATGTTTCGATCCTATAATAACCTCCGAAGGAGGTCCCAAAGGAATATTCCCTGACAATTTTGATAGATTGTTAGAATATAGTTTATTGCTTATCTGCTGAATATATCTTGTCCAGCTAACAAGGTTGATCGCCCTTATGTCTGTTAAGATGCTTTGTTATATATTAAATGTTATTATTGATGTGTTACCGCAAGCACATGGTCATCGTCAAATAATAAAATTTATATAAGTCGATCCCTTGAGGATTGAGGATTAAATACTAGTTGGCTTTCTAGGGTGAATTCAACTAGACAGAATCAATAATCATTTGTTTTAGGTTTTCAATAGAGACATGAAAAATAAAAGAAAAGAAAGATAACTGAGGAATTCCTTAATTTGGAAGATGTTTTAGGTCGTTGGTTTCATTGTAATGGTGAATGTTGTGCTATGAATTCGTCCATTCCTAGTTCTCCACTTGTATGTTTGTAGGACAATCTAAATTACTACACTACAAGAAAAACCCTCATAGACATCGGTGGAACAACAGTGGTTTTAAGCAAAATCTGATGTCTTTGAGTATTTTACACCGATTTTTCCAAAAACCGGTGTCTATAAGCGCATATTTTCACTCATAGACATCGGTTTTTTAGCCGATGTGTATGAGCGCCTTTTTTCGTTAATAGACACCGATTTTAACAGCGGTTTTTAAAACCCGATGTCTATGATAGCTTCCTTGTTCTATTTACGAAATCGGATAGTAAAAAACCGTTGTTAAAAGTGGTGTTAATGAACCAAAATAAAATAATTTAATTTTCCCACCAATGCTTAGCCAAAATTTGCAACACTTCACTCTTCCCTCCAAACCTAAACCTATTCGCACCATCCAGCCATCTCTCTCAGCCTCATCTCCCTCTTCCCCTTCCTAGATCGATGCCCCTTTCTCTCCCGATCGGGATCGACACACGACGCCCCTGCTGCTCTGTCCAACCACACCGCATCTCCTCCACCTCCTCCCTTTGGGTGAGAAGAGGAGCCCTTCTTCGCATTTCGAGAAAGGAGAGGTGACGAGTTGGTCTTGCTTTCTAGGATTTTGTTGTCGTCGGATCTCAGAGTAGTAGCGCGCGGAGGGAGGTAAGATGAAGACAACCAAAGGGGAAAAGGTGATGAAACCCACCGATGCCTACCGGAAGGAGATACGGAAGGAGGTCAAACGGGTAAGAAACATGAACTCTTTGGTTCCATTTCCGCTAGTTCATTCTCGACCTCAGGGTCTCCCTTCCTTTTAGTGCCATCGGATCTAGCTTATCCTTTCCGAAGTTTTACTTTGTGTTTTTTTGTGTCTTTGTTGTGCTGGATTTTTTTTTCTACTTTATGGATGATGGTGTTGTATTATGAGATGTTTGATTTTTTTTGTGGTTGTCTTTCTATCTTCTCTATGCCACCGAGCTCTTCTTTGTTTGTGTATGTAACTGTCTGGTTCGTAAAACTCTTCAGGAACTGTTCACTTGAATCTGGATCCCTTCAATGAGGACAATGATGCTGATCCTTGGGAAGCATTAGAGAGAGCTCATCTAAAAGATGTGATTCGAAGGAATTCATTGGGGCTCGATGAAGAGGTATAGTTAATCTTATTCTTACAATATGCATTGTCATCTTTTGTAATTGTTGGATGCTTTTGTAAAGCATAACTTTTCATCGACATGTACTAAATCCTTGTTACAAGTGTTGTGGTTGTTCAGGCTTGTACATATAAGCGATAGTTCTTGAATTCCTTTAATTGGTGAAGCATCTCAGGATTGTCTTTCGATGCACTTCTTTTCTCTGGATACCATGTCAACGACTACAACAATGAATATGCTTATTTTTTTTATTTAACATACATGTGTCATACCCATTAGGTCTCGGAAGCTGGGGAGAAATTCAGTGTCGGACAAAGACAACTTCTCAGTCTTTCACAAACATTGTTAAGGAGATCAAAGATTCTTGCCCTCGATGAAGCTACTGCAGCAGTGGATGTTAGAACTGATGCTCTTATCCAGAAAAAAATAAGAGATGAATTCAAATCTTGCACGATGCTCATTGTAGCTCATCGAATGAATATCATCATCGATTGTGATCGGCTTCTTCTTCTCAGTGCCGACAAGGTATTTCCTCTCAGTTCAATTATCATACAACTGGATGAACCGATAATCTACTTGAATTTTTTTTTGTTCTCCTTATTGCCAGATTATGACTGATTTCAAAATTGAGTTATTACTTAGTTTCACATATGAAGCTGTTAGGTTGTTGATGCCATCTTTTCCCTGGGTAGTATCGATGTTATTTTCCTCTCACTTATAAGCATTCAAACTTTAGATCATTATTATTGCTTGTACTTTGTGGTCTAGGTTTGGTTTGCAGTCATTGCGTTATTCTTTGAGAGGATTAACAAGGTTATCAAAATTCACATGAAAGAGACAAACCAAAAGACGGGATTTGCATGAAGCAAATAAGTGGTGAATTGGTAATTCACTTAGTTTAGAATCTAGAAGAGTGTCTCAGCTGCTTACTTAGTTCTGATTGGTTATGAGATAATTCATGATGAAGGTGCTTGATGGCAGTCTGCTGTTTGAAATTTCATAGTCATTTAGGTGCATGGGATAAATATTGATTATAAGAGAAATATCATAAAATATTTTAGAAAGAAAAACTAAAAATTATCTGATGATATGTTTTTATTTATTATTTTATGTACTAGTTTTTTGCCCTGACATTAAACCACCACAAATAATCATGTTGGTTATTTCTCATCGTGTTTTGTTCTAAGGCTCAAATTTCTATTAATTAATATTATAACTTTATCAAATGAGTTTAATATCTTTTCGTACATGGTTATTCCTACTTAGTATGCATGTAGATTTATATGTACATGTCTATATATATGTGATTTCTCTGTGGTTGAGTCCTCTCTTGACTTTGTCATTTTGTTTCATTTGACTTTATAGTAGTGTGGACTGTGATAAATAGTCATCTTTTAAATCCTATGATTGTATTTATTGTTCTAACCTTAACATATTTTCTATGATAAAACAATAAAGAAAGGAAGAAAGTCCGTGAGGTCGGCATCTTGAAAAAGGATCCTGAGGCTATTCGAGAGCAAATTGAGAAGCTGGAAAGAATGAGTAAGTAATTTGGCCAAGATCCCCTTAAAATTCTCTTTTCATTGATATTGAATGTGGTCTCTTGATCTCATTGGTCTTCAACGTAACAATTTTTTTTACTTTTTTTTCTAGGCATTCTTATAGTCCTCTTCTTTCTAGATTGAAATTTGATGCTTCTAGAATGATACATCAATAGAGGATCATTATGTTGTTTTCCTTGTCGCCATCTAGTACAATATATATAAATCCAATCAAATTTAATAAAAAAACCCAAAATTTGAGCCAAGCTGAACTACACAATAAGAAATATTTGTCCAACTCAAACTTAATAAAAGACATCCAAATCATCAAAACATAAAAAACCATTCAATCATTCTATAATAACTATAATTAGTAACACCTGGGAGCAACCCTCCATGGGAAAATCATTTGCAAGCAACTGCAACCTCTAGTCAGCATAGAAAGAGACAAACTTACCTAAACAGGTCTTGCTATCAGGGGATGAAAAAAAATGGCATTTGAAGAAACCTCAAAGAAATTCCTCCAGTGTACCAAAAAGGTACATTTAATTAGATAACTAATAAATTACTTTGTTATGTGATTATTCATTTATTTGCAAATTTTCAATCTAGCATCATCCAACAGAAAAAAAATTTAAAAAACATCAAGAAGCAATAACAAGACATACTAGCAAGCATGAGAGGTTTCAAAGAGAAGGAAGCCTTGGAACATGAGTTACTTTTGTATGTTGGTCATCAACTCTGTTTTGTGGGACATTTGATTATTTACATCACTTCTAGTATGTCTTCTGAGGTAATGAGATGGTTTTGGAATGGTGATCATCCTTTTGTTATGTTGGTTTGTTACTTTATAAGTATCTTCTGAGTCCAATCTGGTCTAATTTATGGGAAATTTGATCTTTTACATCACTTCTAGTGGGGCTTCTGAGATAATGGAGTGATTTTTGATTGATCTGCTCATCCTTTTACTGTGTTTAGTATGGTTTTGATCTAGGTTGACTTTGTTGCATCTTTTGGTGCCAAGGTGGTAATTGGATCTTCTCATTGATTGGGTTGTGACTTGTTGCTCTTTGTCTTTGTTTGTTGTGACTTAGATTTTGAATGTTTGATCAGGTCTTGTTGAGTTTGTTGGTTAATTTTTGATGTTAAGTTGAACAATTAGCTGTGATTCGATATAAAAGCTTGGGATGCCTAAGGTGAAACTTTTTAAATTATCAATAGTCAAGAGCAGTTTTATGGAAGAGTGCCTTTAGGAACAACCTATTTAAAATAGAAAGCTATCTTTCACTTACTAATTATGTGATTTGACATTCAACATCCCCTTTTTTTGACATCAGTATTCTCTTCAAGCAATTGGTGCCTAAGTTCTAATAAAGATGCCTTTGGAACAAGAGTGCAACTGTAACCTGAAGTTGTATGAGTGTCTGACTATCTGCTTTATTTATCAGCTCTTATATATCGGCTTGCATGCAATTTAAACAAAATGCATTCTTGTTTATTCGATCTCATCTCAACCTTCAAGAAATCAGAATAAAAATTTCATCCAAGATTGTGATGGATTGATTCCGGATTTAAATTTTAATATGATTATTACTACACTTTGCTTCTCTTAGATTTCTCTCTCTCTCTTTCTTTACATAGTGAGCAACAGTGTAATACCTGCATTAAGATTTGATGTTTTTCTTATTATATACAAATTTAGTGTAATACTTGTAATATCATTTCGATCTAGTTAACTATTTTGAGGCAGATCACTTCTTAGATTTGAATATTCAACAGTTCTTTATGTAAAGAAGTCTTGTGAATTGATGAATAGCTTTTGTATGGTAATGCTGTTATGTTTTATCTAGCTCTATATTTATGTAGTTGCTCACATTTATTGAGGTATCCTATTAGTGTAGGGAGAATTTTATTTTGCTTTCAAAGGCAAACATAGAGCTTTATTGTTGCATTCTTAAAGTTTGCTTTCGAAGAATGTCTTTGCAAAGTGATTAGTACTTGGTTTTACTAATATATTATTTATGTGTTTTTATAGTTTACAAATCTCAAGTACTCTACAGTTGAAATTGATGAAGTGCGGTTCGAGTGGGCTGAATGCATGCTAGATTACATTTGATTAGAAAAGGTATTCGATTTTTGAAAGATTTGGAGGATGAATGCATTTTCATAGAATGTAATTTGTGGATACAGACTTGATGTGTAAAATATCTATTACCTTTTGATGTTGTAAGAAGAATATTTATGTGTAATTTGTGGATACTGACTTGATGTGCAAAATATCTATTATCTTTTTATGTTGTAAGAAGAATATTTATGTGTTGGTTACATGGATATTGACTTGGCCTGTTTAGATACATCGGTGCATTTTTATTTGTGATTTTCTTGGTGAATTATTAATATTAACTTAATTTTGTGATTTGCTTGGTGATAATATCAGCTTTTCACTGCTTCTGAAATTGGTGTCATTAATTGATATTACATCGGTTTTCCACCATTGCCAAAACCGGTGTCATTAACTGATATTACATCAATTTTACATCGTTGATGGAATTGGTGTTGTTAATATTACATCGGTCGTAAACCGCTGCCAAAACTGGTGTTATTAACATACATTACATCGGTTTTACACCGTTGCTGAAACGGTGTCGTTAAATGATACTACACCAGTTCATAACCGATTCGAAAATTGATGTCGTTAAGTGATACTACATTGGTTATAACCCGATGTCTAAAATGACAGACTTTTTACATCGCCTTCATAGACATCGGTCGATTTTGTAATAGAAAGCGGTGGAAAACCGATGTCTATGAGGGTTTTTCTTGTAGTGCTACCTAATTCGTCCATTCATGTTCATAAGGAAAGCCTACTTGCAAGCATTTCATCTAACAGAACAAGTGTCATATAAGCTTCATCAAACAAGGAAATTGGTAATTCAATAGAGTTTATAATATCCATACATTACAATTCTTCCTACGTCCTAGAACAATAGAAATCTACTCCATAATTAAAAGAACTACAATCCAAGTGTAGGGATCTAGCGCACTAAACACGCTTAAGCGCAGCGAAAAATTAACTAGATCCTCTCCAGAAGATCCATGCGAAGGAGAAAAACAATCATATACTAAGTTTTTACATGAGAGGTATACCTTTGTTGCGTGCCCTTCACAATCCCGACAGCTATCTTTTCTTTGGATCCAGATCTCAGCGCGATCAAGCGTCCACGCCTCTACGGTATCCACACGAACATATCCTTTGTTCGTCACACGAACGAAGCCTTCAGAGAAGAACCATCTTCTTGTGCTAGCAAGAAACATGGTTCGCCCAAGGAGGAAGATTCGACCATGGAAGGAAGAGGAAGAAGAGGAAGATAAAGAGTCACCATTCTCTTCACTTATCCACACTAATGAAAAATTCATTACAAAAGGCTATTTATATTCATCCCATGAATACCAAGGGTCTTTTATCTCATTATATTCCTCTTAATGGGTTGGATTTATTATATTGGATTAACCATTAATCTAATAACCCAATAAGTCTAACCCATTGAGTCTAACCCATTAATCCAATGTGTCTAATTTGGATTAGACTCAATCCAATGAGTGGGTTCATTTGAGTCTAACTCAATGAGTAACCCAAAAGATCTAATCATCTCATGATTGGCTCTTAGGGCTAATTACTAACACCAAGAACTCAAATCCATAAGAATTTCAAGAACCCTAAGGAAGGGGAGAAGAAACTTATCCTTAAAGTCAAGTGAAGCTCTTGGATACAGATCTTGGAGTGCCGATGAGGATGGAGCAGTAGGACAGCCTCAGATCGCCCAGATGACGCCTTCGGGTGCAAGGATTTGACCTAGATGGTCCCTTCTCACCTTGGATCTTTCTCCTCATGCAAGGGGATGAAGTGCCCCTTATATATATGTGAGGGCATGGGGTGGTCGTGCCTTGGGCCACGACCCGTGCCATTTGGCACAAGGCATGCCACCCTCTAGCTATCTGGTCGTGCCATTTGGCACAACTAGTGCCAAGATGGTTTTGCTCTGGGTACTTGGCCGTGCCATTTGGTACGACCAAAGCTTTCTCTGTCTTCTGGCCATGCCAAATGGTATGGACAAAACAGAGTCTTCTCTGTTTAGGCCTTCTGGGCCATGCCATTTGGCATGGCCTGATCTTCAAACCTGCTTTTGGAGACATGGTCGTGCCTCTAGGCATGCCCCCAACCAATTTTGTTCTAGAAAAAGGCATATGCAGATTCTTGGCTATGCCATTTAGCACAGCCCCTTCAAATTGGTAGGAACAAAATGCACAATTGTGCCTCTAGGTACGACCACCCCTTGTTTGCTGCTGCTTGGATGCATACCCTAGGACACGGTCGTGCCTTTGAGGTAAGGTTAGGGGTACATATGTGTAAAATCTTATGATCACGTCTAAAGAAAAGTTGTAGAGCTTGAAGTTATCTTCACTTTTTTTTTACTTGGAACGACCCATAACTCCAACTGAACAAAGAGTTATGGCCATTTTACTTTGTGCCTGTGTAGCAGTTTGAAATCTAGCACGCCCATCCTTGAAAGCACGACCATGCCTTTTGTCCGTGTGATTTTTCCATGAAACTCCCTATGACCGTGTTCCTCATCAAGTCATGGTCATGTGGGTATTGAGCATATTTTGACTTTGTTTAGACTTCGATATGCTCCGAGGAACATGGCAACGCCATTGGACATGATTGCTTATTTTCTCTTTTGGACTTGCTCCAAAGTGTATTCTTCATTTCTTTTTTCTCCAAAAGCATCCTTTTCATCCCAAAGTCCATCCATGAGGGAGACATGGCCATGCCTTGGGGCATGGCTAGGTCTTAGTGTAAGTACCCCCTGTTAGGATGTATACTAAAAAGCCTAATTTTTGGTATAAACATTTATCTAGAAATAAAAATTACATTAGTTAAATATCTACATTCATGATAAATGTAGTTGTTCAATTAATTTATATTGTAGATAACATGGTGTATGGAGTCACACACAGAGTATCATGTTATCAGTACCTTATAAATTATAAACAATAGCTCACGGCCAAGATAGAAAGGAACAAACCATTGGAAGGTCGTAGTGTAATTAGGTATTAGTTTATCTTAACTATATAATTACACTAGTACACTTAGAGTGTATTGAGTAGACCATTAGAGGACGTTTCTTTTATACTGACTTTATAAAGGAACAAAGACCTCAGTTATTATTAAAGTGTGTGCTCTTAATCCTAATATAATAACAAGCACATATATTTGATATTTATTTCTTTAATTTATCAATTGGTGAGATTTAGTTCGATAAATCAATAAGTCCGATAAGTTGGGAAATGATATCACTTATAGTGTGTGTTGTTGATTATAGAAGGAAACTGTGTCCTAGTGATCTAGGTTGATAATGTCCCCAAGAGGAGCTCATAAGGATTGTCATGTTAAACCCTGCAGGTGGACTTAGTCTGACATGACGATAAGGTTGAGTGGTATTACTCTTAGATGAAGATATTAATTAAATGAGTTGTCAGTAACTCACTTAATTAGTGGGCATTCGACATCTTAAACACAGGGAGACTAACACACTCATAATAAGAAGGAGCCCAAAAATGTAATTTGGGATTGGTGCGGTAGTTCAATAATAATTCTTTAGTGGTATGAATTATTATTGATGAAGTTAAGTTGTGTGTTCGGGGCGAACACGGGAAGCTTAATTTAATCGGGAGACCAAAACCAATTCCTCCTCTCGGTCCCTATCGTAGCCTCTTGTATATAGAGATTTATACCCACCACATACCCACCTTCTTACCCATCCTAATGGGGCCGACCAAGCTAGCTTGGAACCCAAGCTAGGGCCGGCCAAGACCAAGTGGATGAGCCAAGTTGGTGGCCGGCCAAAGCTTGGGTCCCAAGCTTATGTGGCCGGCCACTAGAAAATTAAAAGGAATTTTTATTGAAATTATTTCTTATGTGGATATCATGGTTTTAAAAGAGAGTTTAAAATTTAAATATTTCCTTTTATAGTTTTCTACAAAAGATTAAGAAAAAATTTAAAATCTTTCATTATTTGTAGATTGAAAGGAGATTCTAATTTTGAGAAAACTTTTCTTTTTAACCATGTTCATGATTTAAAAGAAAGTTTAAAAATTAAATATTCTCTTTTATTAGTTTCTACAAAAGATTAAGAAAAGATTTGATATCTTTCCTTATTTGTAGATTGAAAAGAGATTTTAATTTTTAGAGATAACTTTCCTTTTTGGAAATTATCCACATGTTTAAAAGAAAGATTTTAATTTATAAAATTTCCTTTTTACTAACCAATCATGAAGGGATTAAAATTATTGGAGAATTTTATTATAAATTTCCGTAAACAAATTAGGAAGTTTTAATTCTTGTTTTAATTAAAACTTTCCTTGTTTTGGGAAGAAAGTGGCCAACCAAGAAATTTGGAAAAAGAAAATTGATTTTTAATTAATTAATTTTTCTTTTTCATGGCAAAAGAATTAAGAAAGTTTTTATTAAAATTTCCTTATTTACCAAGACCAAGGATTATAAAAGAGTTGGTAGAGGTGCCTTCATGGCTAACGACTCTATTCTTTTCTTCCACTCTTTTTCTCCTTGGTGTGGCCTGCCCTAAAGATTTTCCCTCTCCTCTTCTCTTCTTCTTTAGTGGCCGGTTTTATCCTCTCTTGGAGCTCTTGATGGTGGCCGATTCTAGCTAGGAGAAGGAGAGAAAGGAGGTTTTGTTTCTTGCATCCCTTGGAGCTTGGTGGTGGTGGCCGGACCTCTACTTCTCTTGGAGAATTGTGGTGGCCGAATCTTGCTTGGAGAAGAAGGTGGCTTAGGTGGATTCTCATCTCGGTAGATCGTTGTCCACACAACGTCCGGGATAAGAAGAGGAATACGGTAGAAGATGAAGAGGTTATTTGCTTACAAAGAAAGGTATATCTAGTATTTGTTTTCCGCATCATACTTGTTTTCTTTGTATAGTTATTTTTGGAAATACCAAACACAAGAGGCATATGATTCTAGAGTTTTTGGATTTGTTTCGAAGTTGTGTTTCTTTTCTTTGTTTTTCGAATTTGTGATTCGATTGTTCTTTTTGGTTAACCTAGAGTTATTTAAGGAAATTAAATATTAGCTTTCCTTAAAAGGCTTTGTCTAGGCGGTGGTGGTTGCTCCCATATCCAAGAAGGTCATGTGCCTCGCCATGCAGTCCTGGAAGCCAATTTTGGAAATTAATATTTAATGAAATTAATAACATAAGTGGATTTGAATCAATAGTGTTAAGTTCCGCTTGCGATTCAAATCTAAACCATTAAGAATAGATAAGTTAAATTTGGAATCAATGATGTTAAGTTCCGTCTGCGATTCTTAATTTAACTTCTAAAGAACACAATAGGTTATTTAAGGAAAGGTTCGACACTAGTACAAAAAAATTTATACAGTGGAACCGGTATGTTTTCTTAGGACTAACCAACACCCCCGAGGTAATTTTAATGTGATCAACCAAGTTAAGTTAGGTCCTGTTGTGGTTTAATCCTTGTGTCTAAGTGTGTGAGAACTTATGAGCACAGGAAGTCAAGAGAAAGACGCAGCAAGCGAGAAGGATGGCACAGGAGAGAGCTGACGGGCTCAGTGCATCTGAAGAACGAGGTGTTGCGGAAGAGTACGTGGGCAGACGAGAAGGAGGGTGCGGTGTTTCCATGAGATTGTTGATACAGTCTGACCTGGATGTTGTTTTGATGTTGACACTGATTTAAGTTTCAATCAGATATTGAATTAACTCAGACAAATCAGGGTTGACTTGGTTGACCTGATTAATCTGATTGGGAAAAGTCCGAGCAAGGAGCTTGGCACGGGAGAAGTCCTGGTGAGTGAAGCCAGGCAATTGGAGAAGTCCTGGTGAGTGAAGCCAGGCAATTGGAAAAGTCCTGGTGAGTGAAGCCAGGCAATTGGAAAGTCCTGGTGAGTGAAGCCAGGCAATTGGAAAAGTCCTGGTGAGTGAAGCCAGGCAATTGGAAAGTCCTGGTGAGTGAAGCCAGGCAATTGGAAAGTCCTGGTGAGTGAAGCCAGGCAAGGGAAAATCCAGATGGATCAAGGGTGATCGGACATCTGGTATTGGGAAGTCCAAGTATGGAAACTTGGCATGTATAGTCGGAGAAGAGCTCGGTAGCTCGGTCTCTGGACTGTCAGGATTAAGGGTAGCAAGCTTGGAAGCTTGCCTCTTAAATCATCAGACCGATCCAGTGGCACAAGTGGCACGGGTGATCGGTCGGCAGACCGATCCAGTGACACTAAGTGTGCCCTGATCGGTCTACGGACCGATCAGTAAACACTCAGTAGCATACTGTGTTGTTACTGATCGGTCCGCCGACCGATCAGTGAGAACTCAGTAGCATACTGCGAATACTCAGTATGCTACTGTATCGATACTGACCGGTCTCGGGACCGGTCAGATTGATGCCTGATCGGTCCGGAGACCGATCAGGCTTGTGCGCGCGACACCTGATCGGTCTGAGGACCGATCAGGTTAGTTCCTGATCGGTCCGCAGACCGATCAGAAACGATCGAAAAAGAGATTTGAACGTATGGATCGGCCTGCAGACCGATCCATACTATAGTCTGTTTTGCATGCACTTTCTCTGATTCTTTCTGATTCAAAGTTGCTTTTGCCTAAATATTTCTAACCATCTGCTGCAAGATTTTGAGGTGCAGGTTACTGGTAATTTGCAATTGGTTGATTTCAAATTGAGCTTCATTAGTAGAGGATACCAGAGAGACTTTTGCTATGTTCCACTGTAAACCTGTTAAAGCAGCAAAGTCGTGGCTGCGATCTGGCGGTGATCTGGCATCGATCAGCTCAACTCATGGTGATTGGGTGGAGCTCAGAGACACCAGTGAAGACCAGAATTCCATTGGTGTGAGCTCAGATGATCAGATGAGAAAGAAGCGTGATTGGCGATGCTATGGCTGGATGCAGAGATTTGCTGCAGTTTGGCAGGGATCCGTTGCGGGCGAAAGGCAGAGATGGCAGAGACATAAAAGGCTGGTTGAAGAGAGGGTTAAGTAGAAGTTTTTTTTTGGAAGGAAAAAAAACCTCTGTCGGTCGGTGCAAAAGCTTTGACGCTCGGGGCTGAGAAGCGGCTGTCTCGACTTGCTCTCTGTTTCACTGACCTTCGCGTGACTGTAAGCTTAATTTTCATTCTCCTAAGTCACCAAGCTCAGTAAGTCTTGTGCTATATTCTACATACCCGTTGAGATTTTGTTGAGAGGTCACTCCACCGAGAAGGAGAAAGTTCATAGCCGGGTGTTCACCGGGGTTGATCTACCGAAGATCGGCTTGTCCACCTTACGGACACCGAGGAGTAGGGGCAAGTTATCCCCGAACCTCGTAAACACTTGAGTCACTGTGGTTTGCTTTGTTTCTTCTCTTATTCTTATTCTGTTCTTAACTTGTTTTCCGCTGCGCTAACCACTCGTGTGAGTTTTATCTTTAAGTTTTAGCTTTTGAAGAGGCTATTCACCCCCCTCTAGCCATCCAAGATCCTAACAAGTGGTATCAGAGCTTGGAGCTCTTCATCCGGCTTAACAACCTAAGAGCAAAGAGATGGCCATGAGGGAAGGTTTTAGCACAAATCGACCACCTTACTTTGAAGGGGCAGATTTCCAGTACTGGAAGGGACGCATGGAGTATTACCTAAAGACGGACATTGCCATGTGGTTCTCAGTCAAGGAAGGCTACACACCACCAAGAGATGAGGAAGGTAAGGAGCTCGAATCGTCAAGGTGGTCTACCGAACAACTCCGCAAAGCACAAGCCGATGCCAAGGCCATGGTCACCTTGCAATGTGGAATCGCCAAGGACCAACTAGTCAAGGTAGGTCCTTTTACTAGTGCAAGAGATCTATGGAACAAGCTCATTGAGCTTCAAGAAGGAACTCGGGACTCTCGAATTGCCAAGAGAGACTTGTTCCTCAACCAACTCCAGAACCTCACCATGAAGGAAAATGAGAATGTAAGTGAACTTCATGGTAGGTTTAAAGAGATCATTAACGGTCTCCATTCCATAGATGAACATGTAGAAAACCGCGATCTTGTAAGGTATGCACTTAAAGCTTTTCCTAGGAATGCCTTGTGGTCATCTATGGTAGATGCCTACAAGGTATCCAAGGATCTTTCAATTGTCAAGTTAGATGAATTTTTCTGTGAAATGGAATTACATGAACTTGCTAACAAAGGCCAAAAGGAGAAAGGTATTGCTCTTGTTGCAGGAGAAAGGAGCAAGGATGGGAGAAGGAAGAAGGAAAAGAAGAAAGAAAAGGAGATCTCCTCATCCACCTCTTCCTCCGAGTCCGATGACGAAGGCGAATCATCGTCATCAAGCGAAATGGCGAATTTCGTGAGGAGGATCATGAGAAGAAGCCGAAGATACAAAGGTAAACCTAATGATCCGAACATTGATAAATCTAACGTTACGTGCTATGAATGTAGTAAGAAAGGGCACTACCGAAGTGAGTGTCCTAAGCTCAAGAAGGAAGAACGAGCCAAGAAGAAGGAAGAACGAGCCAAGAAGAAAGAAGAAAGAAGCAAAAAGAAGAAGGCCCTTAAGGCCACTTGGGATGAGTCATCTTCAAGCTCATCCGAGGAAGAAGAGAAGAAGGAGAAGAGCACTCGCCATTTAGCACTCATGGCAAGGGAGGACTCCGGAAGCGATGGCAACTCAAGTGATGCTTCAAACGCGGCCTCATCATCCTCGGATGATGAAGAGGTAACCTCTTCTCATGTAGAAAAATGTTATAAGACTATTACTCATTTATCTACATTGCTTAAAAAGTCGAAAACAGAAAATAAATTGTTAAAAGAAGAAGTAGAAATGCTAAAGGCTCTTAGGGAAGATGAGGTTGATGACCTCCATCTAGAGCTTCTTGAAGATGAGAACAAGGCTTTGAAGAGTGAGGTTGAGAAGCTCAAGAAAATGCTTGAGAAATTCTCAACTAGCTCTAAGACATTAGACATGATCTTAAATGCCCAAAGGGCAGTCTACAACAAAGCCGGGATAGGTTATCAACCCAAAGAATCGAGTTTTATCTCATTAGTGTCTAGGACCCAATACCATAGATCAAATGATTCTAGGGTTCATGGAACTAGGAAGGGTATGACCAAAGCATGGGTTCCTAGGTCACTTCTTGTAGATGCATTAGGTCCCAAGATTTGGGTACCTAAAACATCTATCTTTCGTATCTTGTAGGCATTGATCGAGGGGGAGCACCTATCAACTTGGTTTGTTGATAGTGGATGCTCCAAGCACATGACCGGGGACAAATCTCTATTTGCTTCTCTTCAAAACAAAAGTAGAGGTAATGTGTCCTTTGGTAACAATGGTAGTCTTAAGGTAATAGGAGTTGGAGACATTCATATATCCGAATGTCTTCATATCAAGAATGTCCTTCTAGTCAAGGGAATGACTTTTAATCTCCTAAGTGTCAGCAATTGTGTGATACGGGTTACACAATTGAATTTCATTCAAGTCAATGTTTGGTTAAAAACATTGACACACTTGACACAGTACTAGTAGGCACAAGGGTAGACAATATTTATCAAGTATCATTTAAAAGTGCTACTAATGCTTTGATTAAGTGTTTCATGTCAAAAGAAGAAGAGTCTTGGCTATGGCATAGAAGGTTGGCACATGTAAACATGAAGAACATCCAGAAGCTAGCAAACAAAGGATTAGTGCGAGGCTTACCAAGCATCAAATATCAAAAGAACAAACTATGTGATGCATGTCAAAAGGGTAAGCAAACAAAAGCGGTTCATAAAGGTAAAAGCATTGTAAGTACTTCTACTCCGTTAGACTTATTGCACATGGACCTATTTGATTGCAGTAGTGTAATATCTTTGAATGGAAGTAGATATTGTCTTGTGATTATTGATGATTTCACTAGATATACTTGGACCTTCTTTTTGAAACATAAGGACCAAACCATAGATATTTTCATTTCTTTTTGTAGAAGAACGGAAAATGAAAAATCAACCACAATTAAAACCATTAGGAGTGATCATGGTGGTGAATTCCAAAACCATAGGTTTTTAGAGTTTTGTCAAGAGAAGGGTTATAGACATGAGTTCTCTACTCCGAGGACCCCACAGCAAAATGGGGTTGTGGAGAGAAAGAACCGAGTCCTACAGGAAGCTGCACGAAGCATGCTCAATGAGTACTCTTTGCCGAGCTACTTATGGGCCGAAGCTGTGAGTACAGCTTGCTATGTGCAAAATCGAGTCCTAATACACAGATTTTTAGGGAAGACCCCTCATGAACTTTGGTTTGGGAAACCACCTACAATTAAACATCTTAGGGTGTTTGGTTGTAAGGTGTTTATCTTAAACACAAAGGATCATCTTGGGAAGTTCACGGCTAAGGCTGATGAAGGGATACTGGTCGGGTATTCACTCATCAGCAAAGCCTATCGAGTCTACAACAGTAGGACTAAATTGATTGAAGAGTCCTCTGATGTAGCTTTTGAAGAAATCCCTAATTTAAATGATCAATCAAGGGATGTAGAACAAATTCAATTCGAACTTAGAAGGCTAAGTTTGAATGACCAAAACATCGAAAGAGTCGAAATTGACTCTGATAATGATGAGCAAGGACAACAAAGAACTCAGGTGGATCCATTGCCTGATATTGAGTCCTTGTCTGTGCCAAGTGAGACCACTCATGAGGCACCATCAGCACCAAGGCAGTCTAGGCTAGACACTAGTCACCCCCAAGACCAGATTGTGGGAGACATCCATCAAGGGGTTAGGACTAGGTCATTCTTTAGAAATGAGTCCAATGAGGTCGCTTTGATCTCAGAAATTGAACCTAGATTAATTGATGAGGCATTGCATGATCCTGAGTGGATCATAGCTATGCAAGACGAATTAGGTCAATTTGAAAGGAGCCAAGTATGGGACTTGGTTCCCAGACCTAAGAAGACCACCATTATTGGAACCAAATGGGTCTTCAAGAACAAATTGAACCAAAAGGGAGATGTAGTTAGAAACAAGGCAAGACTTGTAGCCAAGGGCTATAGTCAAGTTGAAGGCCTTGATTATGATGAGACATATGCTCCAGTGGCCCGATTAGAGTCCATTCGCTTAATGCTAGCTTTTGCTGCACATAGAGGTTTCAAGCTCTATCAAATGGATGTAAAATCGGCCTTCTTAAATGGTCTCATTAAGGAAGAAGTTTATGTTGAACAACCATCGGGATTTGTGAATACCGAATCTCCAAATCACGTGTACAAGCTCAAGAAAGCACTTTATGGGCTTAAACAAGCACCACGAGCTTGGTACGAAAGGTTGTCAACATATCTACTAGAGAAGGGCTTTGTTAGAGGACAAATAGACCCAACACTATTTCTACGTAGAGATGGTGAAAATATTTTTGTAGCCCAAGTATATGTCGATGACATAATTTGTGGCTCAAACAACAAGGGCTATTTAAATGAGTTCATCACTCACATGGAGAGTGAGTTTGAGATGAGTCTAGTGGGAGAATTGACTTTCTTCCTTGGACTCGAAATCAAACAAACTAGAGATGGTATTTATGTCCATCAAGCAAAATACACTCAAGAGATGCTCAGAAAATTCAATATGAGTGACTCTAAGGAAGTGTCCACTCCAATGGCGACAAACACTCGCCTTGACAATGATGAGAGTGGAAAACCAGTTGATCTAACGCAATATAGAAGCATGATCGGTAGTCTTCTATATCTCACAGCCAGTAGACCCGATATACTTTTTGCTGTGGGCATGTGCGCTAGGTATCAAGTCTGTGCAAAGGAATCTCATTTAATTGCAGTTAAAAGAATTTTGAGATATCTTAAGGGCACAATAAGAGTAGGTCTTTGGTATCCTCGTACCGAGTCTTTTGACTTGATAGGTTATACCGATTCCGATTATGCTGGGTGCAAATTGGATCGGAAAAGTACGAGTGGGGGTTGCCAATTTTTAGGGTCATCTTTAGTTAGTTGGTCAAGTCGGAAGCAACATTGTGTTGCTCTCTCCACGACCGAGGCTGAATATATTGCCATGGGAGAGAGTGTATCGCAATTGTTGTGGATGATACACACCTTAGAGGATTATGGATTTTCTTACAAGGGTGTACAAGTGCTATGTGATAACATTAGCACGATTAACCTAACTAAAAATCCAGTCCATCATTCAAGGACAAAACACATTGAAGTGCGTCATCACTTCATTAGAGATCATGTAGCTAGGGGAGACATTGCACTCACATATGTTGAGTCAAAGTCAAACCTAGCTGATATTTCACCAAACCCTTCCGGAAATGAATTTAGTCATTTAAGGAGGGAGTTGGGAATGTGTTTGGCTCCTTAGGTCATTAGAGTTTCACCATGATCAATAAGGACTATTAAAATGACAAGAGTAATTGGGACAAAAATTTGGGCAACTTGGGAACATCTCACATACACTATAAGGTTTAACAAAATGTTTTTGTTTGCTAGAAATGGGGTGAGATGCTAGGATCAACCAAATTATTCAAAATGTATCATGCATCCCTTGAATAATTAGGTTGAAGAGACATTAATTGAGTTTGGGGAACACCATTACACAATTCATGTGTATTTGGTTCCTAGATCTTACTCATACATTCCAACCAAGGAATCTTGGTTGGACTTTTGTCTAGAAATTGTCTAACATAGTTAATGTGTTTGGTTGATACTTTTTGCTTGATACATTTCATGACTTTGATTGATGTTAGGACAAGTTGATAAAGAAGTATTAGGAACTAAGACTTATTTTGACAAACTTGAAACTAATCATAGAGAGGACGAATTTTGGAATAGGTTATAGGTAGCCTATGTCAGTTTTGGGACTTTGCTTCACTACAGATTGTAGTTTCAGCAATTTCCTAAGTTTGTGGAGATTCACTGATTTTGAAGCTAAGAATCGAGAAGGTTTAAATTTTGAATTTCTAAGCCTTGAATGAGTTCAATTCTTGAGAGCAAATCATTAGGAATTATCCATCTGATATCACTAACTATAATCTATGGGCTTCTAGGATCCTAGGAAGTTGTTGGAACAAAATTTAGGACTTTTGATACGAGTTTCAGATATCAGAAGTCTGAAGTATCAGACACTGATCGGTCGCTGGACCGGTCAGGAGACTCCCTGATCGGTCCACAGTCCGGTCAGGGGCTCTCTTGCGACAATCATATCTGAACGGTCTGCAGACCGTTCAGATATCGAACAGAGAGGTTGCGGACCGATCAGGAAATTTCGATAGGTTCTGTTCGCGTTTTGAACGGTCCGGAGACCGATCTGAAGGATGCCTGATCGGTCCAGGGACCGATCCGCTATCTCCGATCCAAGGATCTGATCGTTCAATCCTTCTCCTGATCGGACGGCCGTCCGATCGGGTTGGTCACCTACCCTCTTAAAACCTCCCATTCTTTGGCGTCTCACGCGAACCCTATCTCTCCGCTTCTCTCGTTTCTTCTTCCCAGCGCCGGCCGACCCTCGTTTCTTTCTCCGACGAACGAAGTAATGCCTCCAAGGTAACTTCCTCTTCCCATTCTATTCATCCTTAGCATTTTTTTTAATTTAGTTCTCACTGCATTTGCGTTTTTGGGTCGGTACTCATCTGTTGTGGTCTTGTGCTCCCATGTGTACCCCGGTCATGTCCCATTTCTCTTCCTTAGGAAGAAATCTGCAGGGGAGGGTACCTCTAAGTCGGATAAGTCCAAATCTAAGGTTCCTACCTCTTCCCGACCTCAACCATCCAGTTCGGGGAGATTCCCGAACCAATAGTTTGAGAAACACTTTAAGGACAGGATTTTCAAGTTGCTCCCGTGTAGGTCGGTTGATAAGAAGTACATGAACGAATTTTGTCCGTCCATAACCGAAACTATCGCCTACTACAAACTTGACGCCTTGGTATATTTGGAGAGAGACATCAACCTTGACTTAGTCTCGGAATTCTATAATAATCTTCATCAGACTTTGGATGGTAATTATAGAACCCGAGTGGCTAAGCAAAACGTTGATTTCAATATGATTGACTTCTTGGGTTATTTGGCTTGTCGTGTAAGTACGGGGTTGCTCTCTTTCTACCCTGATTTGCCAGACCCCGTGCCTCCTCCTCTCGATGCCTCACCTGACTCAATCTATGAGTATTTCTTTGGACACCCCAGACAGGATGGATTAAATGAGTTGGATGACGACTTTCCCACATTTCCAGCCCTTAGCCTTTCTCCTCCTGACTATATCCTTTTTAAAGTGGTCACACAATGTCTTCTACCGATCACCACTAAATCGTTGGCAGAGATTCGCCCGTATCACTGTCTGATGCTTTACGGGTTACGTCGGCGTCTAGATTTTGATATCATGTCCAATATCTATGCATCCATCGTATTCCATAGCACGCCAAGCGGCGACAATGTCTATATGCCTTATGGGCATGTCATTACTGGTTGGCTCGAGACTTTGGGTATAGATGTCTCTAAGGGGAGGTTGGTGAAGATGGTTCGCCAGGATTGTCGACTTGGGAAGCGTGCGTTTTCCAAATCTGGCATCCTCAGTCAGGATGGGACCATTAGGTGGATGGATGGGAGGGCACTGGGTGAGTTACCACTCCCACGACAGGGTGCTCGTGCTCCTGCTCCAGCTGCACTTGTCGAGGCGGATCCAGATCTGCGCTGGCAGATCGCGGAGTTGGAGGACCGATTTGATCGCCACGAGGAGATGGTGGCTGCTGAGTTCGTTGGTCTACGTCTCCACATTGACCGACGCTTTGAGACCCTACAGAGACATCAGCTGGCTACTCATCAGGCGTTTATGGGATGGATGGCCAGCCACCCACCACCTCAGCCTTCTACAGACGATCCATCTTCAGGCAGCGGCGTGCCCCCTCAGGGATTCTCTTATCCTGTTGCTGATGACACTGCTCCTCATGATGAGGATGCGAGTTGATTTTGATTATGTGATTGATTGTTGATTGTGCTACTTTGTTCTAGATACGATGTTGATTGCCTGTCCTGGATGGTTGCTATTTTAGACATTATGTTTATTTTCATGCGTTTTGTACTCCTATGATATCTTTTTCATGCTATGTATATGACATTGCTTGAGTTCTATCATATCTTACTTCTTTTTGTGGATTATGATATGGGTTTAAGGGGGAGGTGTTTGTCAGTCCTCATATTTTTTTTATATATATATACCTTTTCGGTGTTTGACAAAGGGGGAGAGAGTATTTGAAGTTTAGAGACGAATTGTAAACTCAATATGAAAAAGGGGGAGAAGATATTTGAGATATATCCGTCTTAGGGGGAGGGTCCCGATTTTCCTAAAATTATGGATATGAAAGCACTTCTGATCTAAACTTAAATCGTGTTGTCAAACAACAAAAAGGGGGAGATTGTTAGTCTGACCTGGATGTTGTTTTGATGTTGACACTGATTTAAGTTTCAATCAGATATTGAATTAACTCAGACAAATCAGGGTTGACTTGGTTGACCTGATTAATCTGATTGGGAAAAGTCCGAGCAAGGAGCTTGGCACGGGAGAAGTCCTGGTGAGTGAAGCCAGGCAATTGGAGAAGTCCCGTGAGTGAAGCCGGGCAATTGAGAAAAGTCTGGTGAGTGAAGCTGCAATTGGAAAGTCCGGTGAGGAAGTGCAATGGAAAAGTCCGGTGAGTGAAGCCAGCAATTGGAAAAGTCCCGTGAGTGAAGCGGCAATTGGAAAGTCCGTGAGTGAAGCGTGCAATTGGAAAGTCCCGTGAGTGAAGCTGGGCAGGGAAAATCAGATGGATCAAGGTGATCGGACATCCGGTATTGGGAAAGTCCAAGTATGGAAACTTGGCATGTATAGTCGGAGAAGAGCTCGGTAGCTCGGTCTGGACTGTCAGGATTAAGGGTAGCAAGCTTGGAAGCTTGCTCTTAAATCACAACCTTGGATCGGTCTGATGACCCAGTGGCACAAGTGGCACGGGTGATCGGTCGGCGGACCGATCCGATGTTTACTAAGTGTGCCTGATCGGTCTACGGACGATCAAGAAACACTTCGAGATATCATCACCGATCGTCCGCCGACCGATCGGTGAAACTCGATAGCATATTGCGAATACTCACTATGCTATCAGATCGATATCGACCGGTCTCGGGACCGGTCGATTGATCTGATCGGTCCGAGACCGATCAGATTCTGTGCGTACCCTGATCGGTCCCGAGGACCGATCAGGTTAGTTCCTGATCGGTCCGCAGACCGATCAGTAACGATCGAAAAAGAGATTTGAACGTATGGATCGGTCTGCAGACCGATCCATACTATAGTCTGTTTTGCATGCACTTTCTCTGATTCTTTCTGATTCAAAGTTGCTTTTGCCTAAATATTTCTAACCATCTGCTGCAAGATTTTGAGGTGCAGGTTACTGGTAATTTGCAATTGGTTGATTTCAAATTGAGCTTCATTAGTAGAGGATACCAGAGAGACTTTTGCTATGTTCCACTGTAAACCTGTTAAAGCAGCAAAGTCGTGGCTGCGATCTGGCGGTGATCTGGCATCGATCAGCTCAACTCATGGTGATTGGGTGGAGCTCAGAGACACCAGTGAAGACCAGAATTCCATTGGTGTGAGCTCAGATGATCAGATGAGAAAGAAGCGTGATTGGCGATGCTATGGCTGGATGCAGAGATTTGCTGCAGTTTGGCAGGGATCCGTTGCGGGCGAAAGGCAGAGATGGCAGAGACATAAAAGGCTGGTTGAAGAGAGGGTTATGTAGAAGTAAAAAACCTCTGTCGATCGGTGCAAAAGCTTTGACGCTCGGGGCTGAGAAGCGGCTGTCTCGACTTGCTCTCTGTTTCACTGACCTTCGCGTGACTGTAAGCTTAATTTTCATTCTCCTAAGTCACCAAGCTCAGTAAGTCTTGTGCTATATTCTACATACCCGTTGAGATTTTGTTGAGAGGTCACTCCACCGAGAAGGAGAAAGTTCATAGCCGGGTGTTCACCGGGGTTGATCTACCGAAGATCGGCTTGTCCACCTTACGGACACCGAGGAGTAGGGGCAAGTTATCCCCGAACCTCGTAAACACTTGAGTCACTGTGGTTTGCTTTGTTTCTTCTCTTATTCTTATTCTGTTCTTAACTTGTTTTCCGCTGCGCTAACCACTCGTGTGAGTTTTATCTTTAAGTTTTAGCTTTTGAAGAGGCTATTCACCCCCCTCTAGCCATCCAAGATCCTAACAGAGATGAGAAGCCGAAGTGTAAGGTTACTCAAGAAGGTCAAAAAATGGGTTCGGGTGAGCCCTATTCCGAATGGCCGAAATCACCCAAATAAGTGGAACTAGAACGGAAAACCTAGAACAATACGAACAGAACCGAAGTGGAAGACTGGGACCGAAACTCAACAAAATATTGACTTTTCGGTCTGGGCGCCCAGACTTGGTCCAGGCACCCTGACCCCAGGACAGCTTGGGGGCACCTCGATTCTGCGGAGTCACAGATGGCAGTTCAACCCGGTCCGGGTGCCCGGAACCCTCCCAAGTGCCCGAACCAGAAACTTTATCTAAAGGTGACATGGCGTGATTCATTGCAATGGGGATAAAATTTTATCCCCCTCCAGGTGCCTAGAGCCCTTTCAGGCGCCCTGATCAAGGCTATAAATATTGTCCTGATTCCAGTAGCTTAGAATAATCACTTGTAATCAATTTCTTTGTCTGTTCTACTATTGTGTGAGCTGTCAATACTGTAAGAGGCTTATCCGCTTAAAGGAGACTTTGATAGTGAGCTTTAACTACCTTGGATTAGCAATCACCTGATTGCTAACCAAGTAACCTCTTTGTGTCTCTTCTTTCTTTCTAATCAGTTTTTTAATTACTTTTTATGTAAGTGTTAGTTCAAAAAAGCTATAAAGTTCGAGAAGGATTTTTGTTTCTTTTAGTTTTATGAAGGGCTATTCACCCCCCTCTAGCTAACCGCTAGGGGACCTATAATTAGTATTAGAGCTAGGAGGCTTCAAGAGGACTAACCGCTAATCGAAGTACAAGAGATGGCCGGATCGAGCATCTATCCATCTAAGTTCAAGGGGGAATTCATGATTTGGAAAAGAAAGATGGAGGTATTATTCAAAACAGACTTTAATTTATTACTAATCTTGAAATATGATTTTGTAGCACCAAAGGACAAAGAAGAGTATCAATGGACCAAGAAGGAGCAAGCAGACTTCGTAGCAAATGGATGAGCCAAATTCCATCTACTGAGTGTGCTATCTCCTTAAGAAGTCAACATAATCAGCGCCTACGAATCAGCAAAGGAGCTTTGAATAAAATCCCTGGAGCTACACGAAGGTATGCTCGAAGCCAAACTAGTGAGACGGGACCTGTTCCAGAACCAGATCAGCAACCTCTAATTAGAAGAAGGAGAAACCATTGCACACCTTCACTTAAGGATCAAGGAGCTCATCACCAAACTCATGAATCTCAGAGAAAAGGTAACCAACCGAGATTCGCTAAGGTACGTAATTAACGCCTTTCCTAGGAATTTTGAATGGGTATCCTTAGTAGATGATTATTATATCTCTAAGGATCTAGAGGTAAGTATTTTAGAAGAGTTATTTTCGACATTTAAAGTTCATGAAACAAGATGTCCAGATCTGAAAAAGGAGCCTAAGCAAAAACATTGCCTTAAAGGTAAAAATGGATGAACCAGAATTGGAAACTTCTCTCGATCATGACGAAACGATGTTCATGGTAAGGAAATTTAAAATTTTATTTAAAACAAATAAATTTAATCAAGTACAGGGTAAAAGAAAGGAAAGAAAGGTAAGATTCTACCACTGCAATGAAGAATAAAAAGGAAAGAACAAGAAGCTAGCCTAGATCAAATATAGAAATCTAAAGGCGACATGGGATGAAACGTCATCTGAATCAGTGATCGAAGCCCTCGCCGGACTTGCGCTAGTGGTAAGTCACCAAGAAGACGAAGATGAAGCAAGCTCGTCCGAAATGAGCATCGATGAAGGGGGAGCGACATCAGAAGGAAGTAGCACTTTAGGGGGAGCTTCAGATTATGGGATCAACAAAGTAAGCCAGGTATGGTCTCTACCTCCTGATAAATTATTTCATTTTATAAAAATATTATCAAAAAGTTCCTATAAATTAGAAAAAGAAAATGATGAATTAAAAAGAATTCTAGCAACATCTTGTCGATTAGAAGAATTTGACAAGATAAAATGGAAAATGAAAAATTGAAAGTAGAAATAGAAGATTTGAAAAATCATGCATGCTCCCATATTCAACAAGTTAGAAAATATAATGGACTGAATTGGTAGTTTAGATATCATAAGGGTCAAATTAGAAGAATATCACAGAAGCATGTTCCTAGAAAGTTTTTGATTAACTCGGTAGGAAAGAATTTGTTTTGGGTTCCAAAGTCATATTAAATTAAATTATCTTTTTGTGCATGCCTTGTTTTTTTTAAAGGTATACCTAGGGCTTTTAGAAAAAAAAAATTAAATATTTAATTTCTTTAAGAGGCTTTGTCTAGAAGTGATTGTTGTTCCAATAACCAAGAAGGCCTAGTGCCTCGCCATAGCCTGGAAGTCAATTACTGAAATGAATGTTTAATTTAACTAACTGTTAAACATTTAACTGTTATAAAATTATCTAATGCTTTAAAAAAATATTTGTAAAATTTCTAATTGAGATTAATTTGATCTTAATGTTTCGGAGAAAGAAGAGTTTAATTTAAAAAAAATCAAAATTTGTTGTAAGAATCTATATTTTTTTAAAATTACATTTTCCTAAGTTTCTGGATAATAGTCATTTTAGACTTTGTTTCCCTTAGACTTTGTTTTAGTTTTATTTCCAAGTACCCCATTTTTAATGTGATTGAAGGGGGAGAATTATAGGTGAGTCTAGCGGGAGGTAGATTTTTTTTTTCATATTTTTCTTAAATGCAAAATATCTCTATTATTTATTTATTTTTTTATCCTAACTTAACTTGGGTTGCTCACATCAAAAAATGAGAGATTGTAAGTACCCTGAGATAATTTTGATGTGATCAACCAAGTTAAGTTAGGTCATGTTGTGGCTTAACCCTTGTGTCTAAGTGTGCTGGAACTTAGGAGCATTGAAAGTCTAGCGAAAGACGCAACTAGCGAGAAGGACGACACGGGAGAGAGCTGACGAGCTCGATGAGTCCGAAGAATGAGGTGCTGCGAAAGAGTACGTGGACGAAGGAGAAGGTGGCGCGCGGCGTTTCCAAGGGACAAGAAGCAAAAGCGGAAGGTTCGAGAAGGTCAGAAAATAGGTTCGGGTGAACCCTATTTCGGATGGCTGAAATCACCTAAGCAAGTGAAACCGGAGCGGAAAACCCAGACCAATGCGAACAGAACTGGAGCGAAAGACCGGGACCGAAAGTCAACAAATTGTTGAATTTTTTATCGAGGCGCTCGGACCCCTTGGACAGGCCGGGGGCGCCTCGGCTCTGCAAGGTCATAGATGGCAGTTCAACCCGGTCCGAGTGCCCAAAACCCTTCAAGGTGTCCAGACCAAAAACTTTTTCGAAACGTGACATAGTGCGACCCATTGCGACGGGGATAAAATTTTATCCTCCTCCAAGCGCCTGGAACCCTTCCAAGCGCCTGGAACCCTTCCAAGCATCTCGATTAGGACTATAAATATATCCCTGATCCCAATAGCTTAGAACAATCACTTGTAATCAATTACTTTGTCTGTTTTATTACTGTGTAAGCTGTCAATGCTGTAAGAGGCTTCTTCGCCTGAAGGAGACTTTGATAGTGAGTTTGAATTAGCAATCATCTGATTACAAACCAAGTAACCTCTCTGTGCCTCTTCTTTCTTTCTAATCAGTTTATTAATTACTTTTTATGCAAGTGTTAGTTTAATAAAGCTGTAAAGTTCGAGAAGGATTTTTGTTTCTTTTATTTTTGTGCAGGGTTATTCACCCCCATTTAGCCGACCACCAAGGGACCTACACTTAGTCTTTCTTCAAATGATCTTCTTTTGCATGCTTTAAATTCATTTTCACTCTAAAATGCTCTTGAAAATGAAAACAAACATCGAGCAGATCTCTGGATGTAAAGTAGTAATTATGCTAAAATATAATAGAAAGGGTGCAAAATACATAGATCATAAACATAAAATATAATTAGATGTGTTTGAAATAGTGTAAAATAATATACATAATATATGTGCATCACACCCTAGACTTAAATCTTTGTATGTCCTCAAGAAAACTCTTCAATCTAGATTCATGAGCTACTAATAAATATCACTAATGATTCTATTCAATTCTATCTAACTTGCGAAACTAATGAGTATAATCAAGAATGATCTACCAGAAATTATTCAATTGTTATCAAACAAAATTTTACAGTCTAGAAGCATATGTAGGAGTAAGTGCATCATTATCCTTGGTGAATTAATCTAGCCCTATCAAACAATTTTAATAATGAGCATAATCATAAATATATTTAACTTAGCATAAGAATAAGTTCTCCGTGCTCAGTGTGTTACGATTCCGCAAGTGCACAGATTTGTCGTCAGTAATATATAAGATTGTCGAACCACAAGGACTGTTGATTAAGCACTAGAGATGTCACAAAGTTATCTAGACGGTCGAAAGTTGGCTTTGACGCTTATGAACTAACGAGTGTGATTAAAGAGAGGAAAAAAAGGTTAAGATGAAGAGAGAGGAGAGAGAGAGAATTGATCTTGGAGGGAATGAGCTTTGGGAGATGGATTCTAGGATTTCGGTTTCATTATAATACTAGGAGATATTACATAGATTGCATAGTTTCTACCCTCTATGTCCATGCTCTTGCAAGAAGTTAAATTAGTCAATATCCCTAAGTATCGAATAGAGACGATTCCTATGAAATCCTGTAACGGTTAACCCCTGTCACGAGGGTGCCTCGGTAGATCACAGGAATACATGTCTAGTAAATAACAATAAGGATAAAGGTAGAGATTTGGTACGATTTCCTACTTCCTTGTGGAGGAATTGCCTCTCCTTTCAAGAGAATGTCCTAGACGTCTATGAACGGGTTACCCTTGTCACTAGGGCCTCTCGGGTATACGATCTAGAGCACTCTTTCTACGAGAGTAGCAATTCCTAATGGATTGTTTCTCCTTTTAAGGGAACGTCCTAGACGTCTGGAAAGGATTACCCTTGTCACTAGGGCACCTTGGTCAATACGCTCTAGGGCATCCCCTTTGCGTGATTAACAATCCTCCACATCAATCAACAAAGCATGCGAAGAAATATAAATATGTCACACACACAATTCATCATGAACAAGGCATTAACAAGCCATTGAATAGAAATATGGCGAATCTACATAGTTCTACATCCCCATCACATTATAAATACTTCCTAATCCAGAAGAGGATATCTACTCCATCGTTAGGGAAGAACAACCCCAAAATATAAAGTAAAGTATACTTACAACCCTTGATGTGAGAAGAAGGGGAAGAAGAGATGCTTGCCGAGGTTTCCGATGTCTTGGGGATGCCCCCTTGCTCTGGAAATGGACGGAACGTCAAGGGAGGGCTGTGGATGAAGCTCTAGAGTTTCCCCTGAAGGGGAGAACCCCTTCCCAAGGAGAGGGACGAAGTCCAAAACCAAAGATGCCCCCAAGAATAGGGTTCTTGACCCTTTTATAAGTTAGGGTGCGGGCGTCGGACGGCCCGTGCCATGGCCGTGCGAGATCCGCACGACCAACTGCATTCTCCTTCATGTTGAGTGGAATGGCTGTGCAAATTGACACGACCATGCCTTCCTTCTGCTCTGGTTACACCGCACGACCATGCGAATTGACACGGCTGTGCCTTCCTTCTGCTCTGGTTAAACCGCACGACCGTGCGAATTGACACGGTCGTGCCTTCCTTCTACTCTGTTTACACAGGACGACCGTGTGAATTGACATGACCGTGTATCCCTTTTGCTCTGGTTACACTGCACTGCCATGCAAATTGACATGGCCGTGCATCAAGGCCGTGTGGAGCTCACACACCCCTTGTGCACTCCTTGCACACCCCTTGTCTTGGCTCTGAATGACTATATTTTATTGCAACATCTTTTACACCATCAATATGGGGGTTTCTCTAGTTGAAGTCTTCATCAAAGTTTTATATCTTGAAGTTATCTACACATCAGCATAAAGAACAGCCCAAAACCCCAACCGAGCACAAAGTTATGGCCATTTTACTTTTGATCTATAGTACTAAAAATTCTACACGACCGTGTGACATTCACACGGCCTCAACACGCCCCCCACACGGCCTTTACATGGCCGTGTGGTCTCCGCATGGCCAGAACCTGGAAGAACTTAGTTTTCGCATGCCTGTGACACTCTGGAAGCTCTAGACTTCATTTAAGCTCCGTTTTTGCTCCAAATCTCATCCTGTCAATCAAAACAAGCAAAGAGCATCTCTCCGAACAAAACATAATGAAAGTACGATATTATAAAGAAATAGGGTGCAATAAACATAGATTATGCCAATGAAATACAAGTAGATGTGTGTCCAAACATGAATAAATGATCATAAGATCTACGCACATCACACCCCCAGACTTGAACCTTTGCTTATCCTCAAGCAAACCCCGTAATCTAGATTTATGTGTGTAGATGACATGTAATAATCCCTAATGAATCAATATAAACCTATCATATAGTTTCATTGATGAGCATGATACAAAAATTATTTGAGTGTGACCAAAGTAGAAGTTCTCCGTGCTCAGTGTAATAAGTGGCTTAACTTTTTCAAGTGTCAATCTCTAAGCCTAGTCAATTTTTCATTTAACCGTGTTCCTCATACTTCCGGCGATAGGCACTTACCTGCCACACGTGAGGTTCGTTCCCCTCAAAAATGCTATGCATCGTCTACACAAGGTCTCAAAGGAATACTTAGTATCAAGAGAAACATAGCATTCATTTCCCCAGTAACCTAACTCGGTCTCAAAGGGGTGAATTGCTAGTTTCCACTCACGATAACTATTTTTTTATCCCTTATTTTTTTTCTTTTTCTTTTATGTTTGCAAAGTATCAAACTTGAACAAACTTTCATTTTTTTTTATTTTTTATTTTTTGGGATTGATTTTTCCAAATGAGCTTACATGATCTGAGTTTACCCAGTAATCAAAATATAGTTGAGAGGTCATCATAGAAGCAAGAGTACTAGTCCGGTTCTATGAATCATGACTATTTTCAAAAATATCTACCATCAAAGTCAAGCATAATGTGAAGAGATCCTAAAACTAGACCGACATTCAAATTCTTCTAGTAATAACAATGCTCACTTCATGCTACTATGGATAGGAAAATAAAGATCAATAGGCATACTAGCATACCAAATCACACAACATAAATATCTAGATGAAATGTGCTAGTATTTTGCATTAAGGAACAAACAATCATGATGTGATGAATGATGTAACTAGGAAAAATTTATTATGCAAAAGAAATAAGCAAAAACTAAACTAAACAAATGCATCTAATGCATCCCCCCAGATTTAAACTTTTCATTGTCCCAATGAAAATAAAATTAATATGGAGGAGATTAAAAGTAAGAGAAGTTACCAAATGATGTGTGCCAAATACCCATGTCATTAACTTCTCCATCATGTAATTGCACTCCTCCTAATCATTGAGTCCTATAAAAGAAAATTAACAACAAAAATTAAGTAGAGGATACATGCTTATTATGAGGAAAGAAATGAAACTAGAAAGGAACTAAAAACATGAATGAAAACAAGATTGAACTTGGGTTGCCTCCCAAGAAGCGCTTGTTTAAGGTCATTAGCTCGACCACCTCATTAGATTCATCGAAATCTCACTCTTGGAGGGGTAAGATATTTCATCACCGTCTTACCAAGGGCTCTTATTATGGAGGGAGCTTTCATCAAAAAGTGAAGAATCGCTCTCTACATCTTCGTCTTCTTGGAAATTCTTTCAGGAGGTCGAAGACGATTCAGATCGAGCTTCCAATTATAGGCCCCATGAATATCTGCACACCCAAAAGAAAAACATACCTCTCCCAAGCATGCTATATTAGATAGAACTAGAACCTTATTAAGATAAACTGAGTATGTATCACAAATTGAATCACATCCAACAAAATCTACTATTGGTACATCTATGAAATTTTCTAAAAGATCACAAAGGATACTAACCTTGCTTTGCTGAGAGATACCTGAAAGTTCTAAACATGTGGATGTGACTTCTGAATCTTGTATTGACTCTAGCTCTAGCTCAAGTAGTGCTGCCTCTAAAAGTGGTGATTCTTAGGGCTTTGCTTCTATTGCACAAGTCCCTACACATTAGTCCACAACATGTTCAATCCTTACAACTCTCATAATCTCAGAAGGTTGTGTGGATAAAGGAGGTGATTCTTGAGATGCTGCTTCTACAACACAGCTCCCTACATTCCTTTCATAACATCAACATCAACACAAGCATCAAAAAATAAACCAACATCAATATCCTCAGTGGGAGAATTATCTATAGGAGGATCACTAACTTCATTTACAGTTTTAAGTTGATCTACCACATCACATTCATCATCTGAAAATTTAATTTCATCATAACACCCTGTAAACCCAGAAGGTAAATCTAAAAACTTGTTATCCACTGTATTATCATCACAATCCTCATCTGAAGAGTCCTCATCTTCATATACATCTAGAAATCTACACTCAACCATATTAGTGTCACAGAATTTGCCAAAGTCTTCATTTTCATTGACTCTCACTAACCTTTGTGGAAAAGGAACCTTTAGTGAAGGTCTTGGGAACGGTACTTCCTTTTTCCCATATTTCCTTTGAGCTTGCGGAGGAGGTCCAACTTTCTTATCTAGTGTAGGTGTGATCAATCGTTGAGGGAAAGGTACTTATGGCCTTTGGGAACTTCCTGGAGTAATGAAATAGAGTTCTTGAGGTCTTCTATTGTTCTTCTCCTCAATTCTAAACAAATCCTTCTTCAGTAGTTCTTCATGATTCTTGCCACTTCTCAACTTAAAATTATTACACTATTCACTAGACACTATCTGTGTAGGAGGAGGATCTTGTTTGAACCATTTTGAAACAATGCTATCAATCTTTGCCTCCAAATGTTTGAACTCCTCATTTTGTGACTTGTGGATTTCAAAACTCTTGGATGGTTGAATTGTATTTTGTTTGACAGGCTCTCTTGTATATATGGCTTGTACTTCTTGAATTTCTGAGGGAGATTCCATCCAACTTTTGCTTGACCATTCATGAAGGTTCAATGCTACTTGATCAATTAACATATATGCTTCATCTACACTCTTGTCCATAAAAGAACCTCTAGCTGATGAATCTAACAAACACTTATCTGAGAAAGAAATTCCCCTATAGAATATGTGCAGGGTCAGCTATTTTTCCAAACCATGATGAGGGCACTGTCTTTGTAGACTCTTGAATCTTTTCCATGCTTCAAATAATGATTCTCCATATGTCTGAGAAAAATTTGTGATGCAATTTCTCATATAAATCGTTCTACTTGGAGGAAAAAAATGATTCAGAAATTGCTTCTCCAATTATTCCCAACTTGTGATGCTTTGAGGACGGAGAGAATATAACCAAGCCCTTGCTTTATCCTTGATGCTAAAAGGAAATGTCATCAATCGAACTGCATCTGTTGACACTCCTTCACAATTCACCATATCACAAAGTTATAGAAATGCCTCAAGATGTAGATAAGGACTTTCTGATATTTCTCCTCCAAATTTGTGAACTTGTATCATAAAAATTAACTCTAGGTCTAGTTGAAAACTTTCTGCTTCAATATGAGACTGCACAATGGGAGATAAAAATCTTGCAGAAATAGGTGCAGAGAAATTTCTTAAGGACCTGCTTGACATGTTAGTGCTCATGGCATCTAAAAAAAAATTATGAGAAAAGAACAAAAATGAAGAATTAAAGACAAGAAATAAAATGTTATATGAAAAGCAAGAAAGAAAATGCAGAATTTAAATTACAAGAAAGAAAGTGCATAATGAAAACAAGAAAGAAAATACAAAGGAAAAAGAAAAATGTCTAGGGTTACACATATGCTAATCAACTAATGTTAAACGAAAATAGTCCCCGGTAATGGCGCCAAAAACTTGTTATGATTCCGCAAGTACACAGATTCGTCGTCAGTAATATATAAGATTGTCGAACCACAGGGACTGTTGATTAAGCACTAGAGATGTCACAAAGTTAGTTATCTAGACGGTTGAAAGTTGGCTTTGACGCTTACGAACTAACGACTATGATTAAAGAGAGGAAAAGAAGGTTAAGACGAAGAGAGAGGAGAGAGAGAGAACTGATCTTGGAGGGAATGAGCTTTGGGAGATGAATTCTAGGATTTCGGTTTCATTATAATACTAGGAGATATTACATAGATTGCTTAGTTTCTACCCTCTATGTCCATACTCTTGCAGGAAGTTAAATTAGTCAATATCCCTAAGTATCGAATAGAGACGATTCCTGTGAAATCCTGTAACGGTTAACCCCTATCACGAGGGCGCCTCGGTAGATCACAGGAATACATGTCTAGTAAATAACAATAAAGATAAAGGTAGAGATTTTGTACGGTTTCCTACTTCCTTGTGGAGGAATTGCCTCTCCTTTCAAGAGAATATCCTAGACGTCCGTGAACGAGTTTCCCTTGTCACTAGGGCCACTCGGGTATACGATCTAGAACACTCTTTCTACGAGAGCAACAATTCCTAAGGGATTGTTTCCCCTTTTAAGGGAACGTCCTAGACGTCTGGAAAGGGTTACCCTTGTCACTAGGGCACCTTGGTCAATACGCTCTAGGGCATCCCCTTTGCGTGATTAACAATCCTCCACATCAATCAACAAAGCATGCGAAGAAATATAAATATGTCACACACACAATTCATCATGAACAAGGCATTAACAAGCCATTGAATAGAAATATGGTGAATCTACATAGTTCTGCATCCCCATCACATTACAAATACTTCCTAATCCCAAAAGAGGATATCTACTCCATCGTTAGGGAAGAACAACCCCAAAACATAAAGTAAAGCATACTTACAACCCTTGATGTGAGAAGAAGGGGAAGAAGAGATGCTTGCTGAGGTTTCCGATGTCTTGGGGATGCCCCCTTGCTTCCCTCTCAGCCAAGGAGACACGGCCGTGGAGATTCTCACGGCCGTGTGCTGCTTCAACACTGGATGGCCTATACGACCGTGTAGCTCACACGGTTGTGTGCTTCTTCTTCTCTGTCAAGGTTACATGGTCTGTGGATTCACAGGCCATGCCTTCCTTCTCCTCTACCAAAATCATACGGTCGTGGCCTTCCTGCCTCTGGACTAGTGACATGACCGTGTGGCTCACACGACCATGTTCTGCTTCAATTCTGCAAATCTGCATGGTCGTGTGCCTCATACACCCTACTCTATTGCATGACTGTGTGGCTCACACGGCCATGGTCCATGTGCATCAAGGTCGCGTGGAGCTCACACACCCCTTGCACACCCCTTGTCTTGGCTCTAAATGACTATATTTCATTACAACGTCTTTTACACCATCAAGATGGGGTTTTCCATGGTTGACATCTTCATCAGAGTTGTAGATCTTGAAGTTATCTACAAATTGGTATAAAGAACAGCCCAAAACTCCAGCAGAGCACAAAGTTATGGCCATTTTACTTTTGGTCTACAGAGCTAAAAATTCTACACGGCTTGCACACGACTGTGTGACATTCACACGGCCTCAACACACCCCCCACACGGCCTTCACACGGCCGTTTGGTCTTTGCACTGCTAGAACCTGCAAGAACTTAGTTTTCGCATGCCCGTGACACTCTGGAAGCTCTAGACTTCATTTAAGCTCCGTTTTTGCTCCAAATCATGTCCTGTCAATCAAAACAAGCAAAGAGCAGATCTCCGAACAAAATATAATGGAAGTATGACATTATAAAGAAATAGGGTGCAATAAACATAGATTATGCCAATAAAATACAAGTAGATGTGCGTCCAAACATGTATAATTAATCATAAGATCTACGCACATCACAGTGCAAATCATAGCTTAAATCTCTCAAGTATCAATTCCTATTCCTAGTCAAATCGTAATTAAACTATCTTTTCCTATTATTCCCAGAAGTTTTTACTTCTTGGTTTATCTTTTCTAACTCTACCCAAAGTCTAAAGAATGTGCTTAATGTCAAGAGAAATCTAGTGCTCGTTTCTCCAATAACCTAACTTGGTCTCAAAGGGGAAAATAACTAGTTTCCACTCGCGATAACAATTTTTCAATCCCTTATTTCATCATTTGCTTCTCAATTTTATTTATGTATTTTTTCAATTGCATATTTGTAACAATGCAACTGGTGGGATTTATATTTTGCAAATGAGCTTTAATGATACGAGCATCAATCTAGTGACCAAGATATAGTTAAGAAATCATCATGGGAATTCAAGTACTCATCAAGTCTAATGAATCATGACTATTTTCAAAACCTTCAACTATCAAAATAAGGAAAAGTGTAAAGAGATCCTTAAACTAGACTAGAATCAAATCCTTTCAATGAATTACAATGCTCATGACTTGCTATTGATGATAGAAAAAAGTATATCACCAAACGTACTAGCGCTAGTACCCTAACAATATAAATCTAAACAATAAATGTGAGAAAATTTTTGTTATCAAACAAATGTCATGCTCATTTTGTTTGACTAGAGATAGAGAAAATAAATCACTAAATATACTAGCACCAAAAATCATAACTCAAGACCTCTAGATAATAAACGTGCTAGAAGTTTACTCTTGGACAAGTTAGCAGTAATTGTGTGGATAGTGTAACTCAAAATGCCTTAAAATTTATGACCAAAATCAAAATTTTATCATCAAAATCTAAACTCTAACCCAACATATATGCATCTAAGTATAGACCCCCTAGACTTAAACTCTTCATTGTCCCAATGAAAACAAAGTCAAATATAAATGAGGGTTAAGATTAAAGGAGCTACCAAGTGAGACGTGCCAAGATAATGGGTTAATCAAGTTCTGAAATTACTCCATGATCCTCAAGCCTACTAAATAATATATCCTGAAAAAGAAGTATGGACAAGAAATACTAAGTAAAGGGATTGGGTTAAGAAAAGATAAAAGAAAATAAACTGAAATAATAACAAGAAATAAATTTGGGTTGCCTCCCAAGAAGCGCTTATTTAAGGTCCTAAGCTTGACCACCTTAATAGACTCATCAAAATCTCGCTCTTAGAGGGGTAACATATTCCAACACCCTCCTACCAAGGGCTCTTATGTTGGATCGAGATGCGCTAGAGGGGGGGGTGAATAGCGCTCGTGGCTATTTCGTTTTCAAATCGGAAGACTATCGGAGTTTAAAACAAGCAACGGAATAAAGAACAAACACACAAAGAGAGACACGAGAGATTTTACTTCGTTCGGAGCCTAAGGCGACTCCTACTAGAATGCCCGCGATCCTTGATCGCTTTCCGTGGGCAACAACTATAAGCTCGTTAAAAGATTACAATTATGAGTACAAAAAGCTATAAGTATTATATCGACAACAAGAAATGCTAAATCTGAAGCTTCGGGTCGTCGGGCACTTGTAGCAGCACTTCGGAACGTCTTTTGGAGCAACACGTTGATAAGAGATCACTTAGTATTCGTTATGTTGAAGTGCTGGTCGAAACCCCCTTATAAAGGGTGTTCAAGGCGCCTCCATCTGGCAGCTTGAACTGGTCGAAGTTCATCCGCTTAAGGCGCCTTAAACCTCACTCAAGGCGCCTTCAAGGCACCTCGCCTTCTTGCCTCTAATGGTGCTCGACTTGTTCACCCGCGCCTACAAGCTCCATGGGTGCCTCGGACCTTTGTTCATCCGGGCTTTGAGTTGCTCCTTTGTACAAGATACGTTAGTCCCAAACACTATCCTGCAAAGCTAGCACAATAAATATGATAAATGAAGTATAGGCGGATGGCATCCAAGTGTTCGATAACGACCGGGTTTCACGACCTAGGACGCCATTTCTCCGCTCTGAGCACGTCAGCCTCCCCTACTCCACTGGAGATTTACATCTGCTAGTGCGATCCTCCGACCGACTTCGGACAAACACTGACACTCCGGACTCTTTGGACATCCGCTCTTCCGGCTAGTCCGAGACTTTCACCGTTCGCGACACGGACTTTCCACCTAGGGTTACCACCCCTAGGACTTTGCCAGAAGACCGACCAAGACTTTCCGCATAGGGTTACCACCCCTATGACCTAGAGTTACCACCCCTAGGGTTTTCTCTTTGCCTAACCGCAGCTAGGACTTTCCTGACATCCTCAAGTACACTTGTTAGAAAACAAAACACCTTAACTTTGAATTCTTTGCCATTATCAAAACACGAGTTCGATCGTCGGATGCTTCCCGCACCAACAATCTCCCCCTTTTTGATTATGGCAACTCAAATTCAAAGTTAAGTAAACAAACGAATAGATAAATATTTTTAACACAGGCAAATCTGCTAAGTATTGATGAACAAAACTGACCAAAGCAAATTCGCTAAAGTGACCTATATGCTACCCCTTAACTTTTGCTCCCCCTTAGCTATTAATTTGAATTTTACAATTTGCTTCTTACAAAATGACCAAGTTTGATAAAGTAACCTATATGCTCCCCCTTAACTTTTGCTCCCCTTTAACTATTAATTTGAATTTTACAGTGTGCTACTCTCCCCCTTTGCCATATATCAAAAAATGGGCAATAATAGACACGTTAATAAAATTGTTGGGGAATGCATCTCTTAGAAAGTTAGTGATTATATTTTTCTTACTTAAGAGAAAAAATTGTATGTTCGTCTTTGAAAAATTTACAAGAAATTACTCAGATTAATAGGTTAGCTTAAGTTCAACAGGGTTTGAAAGTTAATGGCAAGTGTTAGGACAAGATTATTCATTCAAGTTCAGTTGGTCCCTAAGTCCAAGCATGAGTCATGTTCATTAGATTGATTTACTAGGTATCAGAGCCCTAAAGAACAAAATAATTTTAACTAGAAAATTAAGTAGCCTCTGCCAACTGTCTAACCTTAAGTTACTTGCTGATTGTCTACAGGACAATAGCTTTCACTTGGTTAGTCAAGTTAAGTTACTTTGGTCCAGCTAGATTTGACTAGAGCTGGAGGACTCAACTTGATTAATATATATTGCGTATTTAACGCCCAGACTCATATCGATGCACAGATATAAGCATTCTTGAGTCCAGGCTATACCCTATACATCTCACGCCGTTCTATGTTTTTCAATCACAATAAAGGTATACCTAGGTGTTTGTGAGATGCTCTAGCTTAAATCTAGGGGAACATGATTTCTAGGGGGAAAGCCTAGACTATTTCAATTTTTTGAACAATCTAGGAAATTGGGAATTTTGAAAATTATTTGTCCTAGAATTTGAAAAAATGATAAGTAAATCCAGAAGTTTGAAAAATCTAGGAATTTGGAAATTTTGAAAATTTTTCCTAGAATTAAAAGAATAAGACAACAAAATAAGACCCTACTCTACCCAATACATTCCTATTTGCCTTCTGAGTGCACTGAACTCAAGTTCAGGTAAGGGTTTTGTAAAGATGTCAGCTAGGTTCGATTTGGACTCAACGTGGTTGAGTGCAATTTCACCTTTAGCTACATGGTCCCTTACAAAGTGGTGTTTTACCTCTATGTGTTTAGTCCTGGAGTGGTGAATAGGATTCTTGGTGAGATTAATTGAGCTGATATTATCAATAAAGATTTGTGTATTTTTATACTCTAGTTGATAGTCTTTTAACGTATGCATCATCCACAGTAGTTGAGATGCACATTCTCCTAGAGCTATGTATTCAGCTTCTGTGGTGGATAGAGCAACACAATGTTGCTTTCTGCTTGACCAACTTACTAGGCACTGACCTAGAATCTGGCAGTTACCACTTGTACTTTTTCTGTCTAGCTTGCACCCGGCATAGTCTGAATCAGAATAGCCGTAAAGGTCAAAGGTGCAAGTTCTTGGATACCAAAGTCCTACATTTAGAGTTCCTTTAATATACCTAAGTATTCTTTTAACGTATGATAGGTGTGACTCTTTTGCATAGGATTGGTATCTTGCCTTAATTTAGTTTTAGGGATTTTATTTAGCTATTCATTTGGATTTAGCTAAATAAAATATATATATTGTTTGTTGACACAGGACTCTGATTCGAGACGGGCGTCTCGACCTTGGATTGCTTGATTGTACCTTCTATTTGAGGCGGGTACCCTTTGACTTATCTCTTGATAGTGTCTTTTGATATGTGCAATTTATATATACTTGCTAGTGATTGGTAGATTTAGCACTTCCCTGGTTATAGGTTATTCGATACTTGTAGACGGTTACTAGTGATTGGTAGTTCAACACTTCCCCTGGATTTAGGGTTAGTTGATACCTATCACATACTTCATCTGGTAGTTGCTTTACTTTAGGATTGGATATTTTTATTGCTTGCCATGTGTATATGTTCATAGAGATGCATATCTATAGTGCTCTACTCTACTGGATTAGTTGCTGTTCATGTGTGATACATGCTCTTGGATTCATGATGCTTATATCATTGTTATATGTGATGTCTTTGGATTTATGCTGTTTATATCATGGTTATATATATATGCGTTTACCTTTTGGGCACACACATATATGGAGGAGGCTATGTTCAGGTATGACATACTGTAGCATCATGCACCATCCTGCATGATTGCATGCTGGGCGATTGACTACTCCATTATTGTTGAGCTCGTCGGCCGGCTACATAGGCCTGCACACAACGTGTTTCACTGCATGGGTAGTGGCACAGCACAGTAGGGTGTGTATGGCAGTAGCTCTTTAGTGCTCCGCTGGTCCGCTCATGGGTAGTGTGACTGCAGCGTGGTAGCAGACAGGGATCCCTCCCCGTCATCGCGTACCGGGAGTTGAGAGCGTTACGCTCCCTCACTATGTTTGAGGTAGGAGGATAGGTGTACTCTGACAGCATCCTGTCCACTCGGTCACTCATCAGGGGTAGTGATGGCAGAGTGCATGGTGTCACAACCCTACCTACTCGGTCTCACCATTGTGTGTGAGACGGCTGACTAGCGTCAGGGGTGACCATGTCATATTGCATCATATGCACATATTGCATTTATTGTGATTGTTGCATATTGGATGATGCACTTGGGTGACTGCATATGATTGACATGCATACAGGATACATGCTTATTTGCTCTGACTATCTTTTTCTGTGTATGTCCACAGTCAGTTGCCCAAGCCTCGCAGGTGAGTACAGTTTATTTCAGTTATGCATTTTCTTATTATTCTTGCTATAGACTGTACTTTATGCCTATTGCTGGTTATTACAGTTTATTTCAGCTATGCATATCTGTTATACTGTTAGGAGACTGTACCGTAGGTTGTACTGTTAGAAAACTGTACTGTAGGCTCTATGGTTTAGTGTACTATACCGTAGGTTGTATGGTTAGAGAACTGTACTATTGATTCTATGGTTTAGGAGACTGTACCTTAGGTTATTATTGGTGGATATATATTGATGTACATGTCTATTGGTTTACCTGCTGAGTTCTTGAACTCACCCCGTTGTTACTATTTTTCAGGTTGAGGCCGTCGGGAGATATTCCAGTCGCTAGCCCCATTATCGCGAGGATTTTCTTTGTCGGATTATATTTTGCTTTTGCATCTTATATACTTGTATTGTGGGTTTGTATTGTGGACTTTATGTCGAACCTTTGGGTTTGCTGCTTTTGTTTTCCGCTGCAGATTTTCACACTACTTCGTGGATTTGTTTTCTTCGTTGTAGTGGAGTAGGATGTGTACGTATATCTTCGTTGGTTTTATATCGTTCTTCCTTATTAAACTGCGTGGATTGATTATATGTTGAGCTGTGTAGAATATTGATATAAACTACGTGGTTTGTTTCTTATTTGTATTGTATTGTTCCGGCCGAGTGTGGTCGAGGTATAGATATATGTATACTGAGATTCATATTGTCCGCCGTGCAGGGGAGATGCTGCCGAAATTTCTTCGGACAGGGACTACCTGGGGCGTGACAATTTATTTGGTATCAGAGCATGGGTTACGATGCTCTGTATTTTCTTTTTATCTGATACCAATTTATTTGGTATCAGAGCAGGTCACGAGACTTGCTAGGTGTTCTGGATTTTTGTGATTTTATCTGATACCAATTTATTTGGTATCAGAGCTAGGCTCACGATACTTGCTCTTCGTTTTGGATTTTCGAGGTTTATCTGATACCAATTTATTTGGTATCAGAGCTAGGCTCCGATTCGGATTTTTGTGTTCCGGAGTTTGTGAGCGTATCTGGATATTTTCGGATTGTACGGATTTCCGTCGACTTACTCATTTCGGAATTCCGAGGTATTTTGACGAGGTTCTATTTGGGGCTAAGCAGCGACAGGATATCTCCAGACGGCAAATAGGTAAATCAGGTAATTTTATAGTTTTCATACCTCTAGTGATATTTGGATAACATTTTTTTACATATATGATACGTGTTCTAGTACTTAAACGTGGTCGCACATGTATGAGGGCGATCGATTCTCTAGAGACAGAGTCTCCAGAGAGTTCTGTTAGGGTTGAGCCTGTCCGTCAGGGATAGACTCCTCAGGGTATTATGACCACGTTAGACTGTCAGATCCTGACGGTTCCGACTTCAGAGGTACCTACCTCGCCTGTACCGCCAGTAGTACCTACAGGGTACTCGGCACCTTCTCTAGCTGTGCCTACTGCGTACTCGGTACCACCACAGACATCTGTGCTGGTTACTACATACTCAGTACCTGCACCAGCAGTACCAGTTACATCTTACCCGGTACCGCCCATCGTACCTTTAGTCCTCCCTACTTATGCCTACTCTGTAGTTCCACTAGTGGTTCCTACCCTGATTTATGCGGCAGTGCCAGTAGTACCTCCTTCGACTTATCCAGTAGTACCACCCATAGGATCAGCTCCAGTGGTTCTGTCCAGTTCCGTAGCGATATCTACGGATATGGTTGCGACACTGGCACGGATCCAGCCTTAGCGAAGTCGGTGAAAAGATCGATTTACGCTATTTCGCGGGGAGACTGATCCGAGCGTGGCTCAATCTTGGATAGAGTCTATGGAGCGGACATTCTTTTACATGGCTGCTCCGAGTGGGAGAAGGCTTAGCTGACTGCTTACCACTTACGAGATGGGGCAGAGATCTGGTGGGACACTCAGCGCTCGATTATAGGCGAGCAGCATATTATTTGGACGAGGTTTAGGGAGACATTCGAGAGTCAGTATTTTCTCGGGCGTATCAGATGACACGTCGGCAGGATTTCCTGAGTTTTCGACAGAATAACCGCTCAGTGATGGAGTATAAAGCCGAATTTAATCGGTTGGCTAGATTCTGTCTTGAGTTAGTTGTCGAGGATATATCTCGTATGTTTCAGTTTGTCCAGACACTGGACAGGCATCTTCAGGTGAAGATTGCCGATCTTGGTATAGCATCACACATAGAGGCACTGGATAGAGCTCTTATGATTGAGTCTACTCATTAGAGAGTGAACGCAAACAAGAAGAGGAAGCAGACTGATCGGACTTCCGGACAGATCCAGCAACCACAGATTACGAGACAGCAGCAGAACAGTCGCACTCAGATGGGCCAGAGTACTTCTGGGTCATCTGGCCGACCCCAGAAGTCAGGACGATCTTCATCTGGAACTTCCCGGTCTGCCCAGCAGAATAGGAAACAGTCCACCGGTGACCCTTACTGTACCCGATGCGGATTCCGAGATCACATTGCCTCTGCTTGCTCCTTGGGACAATCAGTTTGCTATTATTGCAAACTGCCTGACCACGTCATCCGAGACTGTTCGCTGAAGGCTCAGCATGTAGCTTCCGGAGTTTCTGTTCCGGGAGGACAATCTTCGCATCATCAGCAGAGGACAGCTCCCCCTGCAGCAGCTGCATACGGCATACACGGGCAGGAGCATTCCAGTGTCCTTGTAGAGAACCCCACGGTATTCCGCCTTAGTGTTCTCCTGTACTATTCGTCAAGAAGAAGGATGGTACTCTGAGGTTGTGCATCGATATTAGGCAGCTGAATGCAGTGACTATCAGAAATAAGTACCCCTTGCCACGGATTGAGGATTTATTTGATCAGCTTAGAGATACATCAGTGTATTCTAAGATTGATCTGCGGTCTGGATATCATCAGCTGAGAGTTAGAGATTCTGATATTCAGAAGACAGCATTTCGCACCAGATACGGATATTACGAGTTTTTGGTAATGCCATTTGGGCTTACCAATGCTCCAGCAGTATTTATGGATTTGATGAACCGTATCTTTTTGGAATATCTGGATCAGTTTGTGATTGTATTTATCGATGACATATTGATCTATTCACGTTCTGAGGAGGAACATGCGCAGCACCTTCGCATAGTCTTGGAGACTCTTCGACGACATCATCTGTATGCGAAGTTCAGCAAGTGTGCATTTTGGCTTTCCTCAGTTGGTTTTCTAGGACATGTGGTTTCTAGCCGAGGTATTTCAGTAGATCCTCAGAAGATCGAGGCTATCACCAGCTGGGAGCAGCCGAAGTCAGTCCAGGAGATTCGCAGTTTCTTGGGCTTGGCTGGATATTACCGACGATTTGTTGAGGGTTTCTCCAGCATTGCTATGTCGTTGACACGTCTGACCCGGAAAGGCGTGAAATTCACGTGGTCAGAGGCTTGTGAGACCAGCTTCCAGGAGCTGAAGCGGAGATTAGTATCAACACCAGTCTTGGTTTTACCTTCTGGTGATGACGGATTCGTACTTTACACAGACGCATCTCTTCAGGGCTTGGGCGCTGTTTTGATGCAGCATGGTAGGGTAGTCTCCTATGCTTCTCGTCAGTTGAAGGAGCATGAGAAGAACTACCCAGTACATGATTTAGAGCTAGTCGCTATTATCTTTTCTTTGAAGATTTGGCGACATCATCTTTATGGTATTACTTTTGAGATTCTTACTGATCATAAGAGTCTCAAGTATATTTTCACACAGAAGATACTCAATCTCCGACAGAGGAGATGGATGGAGTTCCTGAAGGATTATGATTGTACTATTAGCTACCATCCGGGTAAAGCTAATGTAGTTGCTGATGCACTTAGCAGGAAGTCCAGAGGGACTTTAGCTTGTCACCGAGTTTTAGTCACGGACTTGATTCAGGGATTCTCCGAGTTGGGCCTTGAGGAGCAGGGACGGACAGAGCAGGGTATTCTGGTTACCATGGTTGCTCAATCGTCGATCAGGATGAGGATTCGAGAGGCCCAGGCCGGAGATCAGCATTTACAGTTCATTAGCAGCCAGATAGTTTCCGGATAGCAGACCGAGTTTACACGAGATGACGAGGGTATTGTTTATTTCCGAGGCAGATTGTGTGTGCCTCAGGCTCACCCGGTTATGGATGAGTTACTTCAGGAGGCTCATCGTTCTAGATTTGCTATCCACCCAGGTGGGATTCGTATGTATCGTGATTTGAGACGTTCCTATTGGTGGAACGGCATGAAGAAAGACATCGCAGATTTTGTAGCTAGATGTCTTGTTTGTCAGCAGGTGAAGGCTGAGCACCAGAGACCAGCTGGTTTACTTCAGAGGATCCCTATTCCAGAGTGGAAGTGGGAGCATATCACTATGGATTTTGTGGTAGGACTGCCTAGGACTCGACGAGGCCATGATGCAATTTGGGTAATCGTTGATCGATTAACCAAATCCGCACACTTTTTAGCAATCTGAAAGACTGATTCTCTGGATCGATTAGCAGAGTTATACTGTCGTGAGATTATTAGATTACATGGTGTTCCTTTGAGCATCATATCAGATAGAGACCCACGGTTCACGTCCCGATTCTGGCAGAGTCTGCAGCAGGCCATGGGAACATAGCTTCGTTTCAGTACGGCATTCCATCTGCAGACAGATGGGCAGTCAGAGCGGACTATTCAGACTTTGGAGGACTTGCTGAGGTCTTGCGTTATGGATTTCGGAGGCAGTTGGGAGGACCACCTGCCATTAGTGGAGTTCGCCTACAACAACAGCTATCATTTGACTATCCAGATGGCACCGTTTGAGGCGTTGTATGGTAGGCCTTGTCGGACACCCACCCTCTGGGTAGAGGTTGGGGAGGCCCAGTTGATAGGACCTCAGAGAGCTCAGCAGGATGCAGAGTTATTTCGTACTATCAGACGGAGGATGTCAGATGCTCAGGACCGTCAGAAGAGTTATGCTGATCAGAGACGGAGACCCCTGGAGTTCTCCATTGGTGATCATGTATTTCTTCGAGTTTCACCCACGAAGGGGGTGAAGAGATGGGGTCTCCGAGGTAAGCTAGCTCCTCGATATATTGGGCCATTCCAAATCTTGGAGAGAATTGGAGCAGTAGCTTATCGTCTGGCGCTACCACCATCTCTAGCCGGCATTCATGATGTATTCCATGTATCTATGCTGAGGAGATACGTATCCGATCCGGCACATGTGCTGTCAGATATATCTAGTCCTATTCAGCCTGATGTTACTTACGAGGAGGTTCTGGTGTGGATTCTGGACCATAGAGAGCGTCAGTTGCGGAACAAGACTGTCCGGCTGGTTAAAGTCGGATGACAGCATCATTCTGACGAGGAGGCTACGTGGGAGCTGGAGGATACGATCCGAGCTCGATACCCTCATCTTTTTACTTGAGGTATGTGGGTTAGAGTTCCTTTCAGCATTTATACTGTTGGGTTATATTCTAGTGTTTGCTGTTGGTTATAGTGAAATTTGGGGACCAAATTTTTATTAGTAGGGGAGGATGTGAGATCTCGAAAAATTTAAATAAATAGGGTTATTTGAGAAATAGCCTTATAAAAATTTTCTGAAATTTTTAGAAATTTTCTGGGAATTTTTCGGAGCTCGTATGACGGGTTTTGAGGGGATTAATTTCGGGCGCGAATAAAGCCTGTTTGGGATACCCGTTTAATTGAGAAAATGTTTTATTTATAAAACCTTTTCCTTTTATTTTTCTTTCCCCAAACGGCGACCTCGATCCTCTCCTCACCCGAACCTCTCCTCCCCTCTCTGCCCCGACACGATCCCGATCTCCCCTCTACTTCTTCTCGCTGTCTCTCTCTCGCGGGCGACCCGACACCGACGACGCCAGGGAGCAGATTGCCGACGGAGGTCTTCTTCTCTAGAGTCTCACCAACGTCAAGCTTCCTTGGCTACCGGCGGCCGATTCTCTCCGCCCCTGATCAATCGTGCGTGCCGAGCCCTAATTCCTGTTCCGGCGCCTCTGGATTGAGCTTAGATCCGGTCGATGCCTTTCGTCTCCGAGCTGTAGACATCGCATCGCGCCTCCCTTCTTGCTAGATTTGGACAGCGACGCCATCGGGAGGAATCCAGAGAGGTAAGGCTTCGCCAAATCTTTGGTGGATACAAGTTTTAGCTAGGTTAGGGTTCTTCTCGGTATTAACTCTTCTCTGGATCTTCTCTGATCTGTGCCCTAGCTCGGTCTGTGATTTCCCAATCTAATCGCCGGCTTGAAGATGCCCTAGGTTCAAGGGTAAGCAACCGAAACCCTTCTTTCCTCTTGATTCGTTATTGGATTCTTGTTGATTCACGGGTTAGTGCTCTGTTCTGGTGTTGTTGTGATATGATTGAATGCAGTGAGGAGGAATTCCGGGGAGGTCTTGATGAGGTGTTCTTGAGCTGTTGGGCAGAGGCTAGAAGGTGGGCTTGATTAGTCATCTGCTTGCTTGAGTCCTTGGTCCGGCTGATTTCAACAAGTTGGTATTCTGTGGATCCGTAGTTCTATTTCTGTGGAGTTTTTCTTTAGCTCCAGCAGCAGCTACCCTTCTTGGCAGCATCATTTCTTTGTGTGGATCAACAGGACAGTGCTAGGAATTGAGGTGGTTGTTCTGTGAAGGTGATCTTGGTTTCCAGCAGAGCTTGCTGTGGTTTTTCTGATCCAGCAAGAAAATCCCCTCTCATTGTGCTGTTGATAAGGTTTTGAATCAGTGAGGTAAGTTCTATTCTCTGTGAGCTACTTGGTTGTGGATTTTGGTTAGATTTGATTAATGTAGATGGTGATACCTGTTGTAATTAGTTGTTGAATTGTGATTAGGTTTATTTGCTTAGATTTAACCTAATGGAATGATTAGGGTTAAGACAATTAACCCTAGTCAACTGTTGGATTTCTAATCTAATTGGTGATTAGGGATTAGGTAGCTAACCCTAATCGACCATTTGATTTAGTTAGGTAAATTGGGATTCTATTGATTAGGGTTTTGCCCTAATATAGTTTTTGGGATTTTATTTAGCTATTCATTTGGATTTAGCTAAATAAAATATATATTGTTTGATTGACACAGGACTCTGATTCGAGACGGGCGTCTCGACCTTGGATTCGGATACTATCTGCTATTTGAGGCGGGTACCCTTTGACTTATCTTTTGATAATGTCTTATGATATGTGTAGCTTATATATATTTACTAGTGGTAGATAGTAGATTATTTCTTCCCTGGTCTTAGCTAGTTGATACCTATCACATGCTTCATCTGCTAGTTGCTTTACTTCAGGATTGGATATTTTATCTCTTGCCATGTGTATATATGTTCATAGAGATGCATATCTATAGTGCTTTACTCTACTGGATTAGTTGCTTTACATGTGTGATACATGCTCTTGGATTCATGATACTTACATCATTGTTATATGTGATGTCTTTGGATTTATGCTGTTTATATCATGGTTATATATATGCGTTTACCTTTTGGGCACACACATATATGGAGGAGGCTATGTTCAGGTATGACATACTGTAGCCGCATGCACCATATTGCATGATTGCATGCTGGGCGATTGACGACTCCATTATTGTTGAGCTCGTCGGCCGGCTACATGGACCCGCACACAACGTGTTCACTGCATGGGTAGTGGCACAGCACTCAGGGTGTGTAGGGTAGATTGCCCGGTAGTGCTCCGCTAGGACGCTCATGGGTAGCGTGACAGGAGCGTGGTAGCACACCGGGGTCCCTCCTCGCATCGGGAGATGAGAGTGTTACGCTCCCTCACTATGTTTGAGGCAGGATGATAGGTGTACTCCGACAGCATCCCATCCACTCGGTCACTCATCGGGGTAGTGACGGTAGAGTGCACGGTTGTCACTGCCCCCCCCTCGGTCTCACCATTGTGTGTGAGGTGGCTGACTGTAGGGGTGACCAGGACATGTCATTTGCATCATATGCAGATTGCATTATTTATGATTGATGCATTTGGTGATTGCATATGATTGACATGCATCTGAGATTATGCTTTTTGTCTCACTACTTTTTTATCTAGGTACGATCGGTTACTGAAACCTCGCGGTGAGTCTGATTTATTTCAGTTATGCATTTTCTTATTTTTCTTGCTATAGACTGTACTTTATGCCTATTGGTTATTACAGTTTATTTCAGCTATGCATATCAGTTATGCATATCTGTTATACTATTAGGAAACTGTATCGTAGGTTGTATGGTTAGAGAACTGTACTATTGATCCTATGGTTTAGGAGACTGTACCTTAGGTTTTTACTGGTGGATATATATTGCTGTACATGTCTATTGGTTTACCTGCTGAGTTCTTGAACTCACCCCGTTGTTACTATTTTTCAGGTTGAGGCCGTCAGGAGAGATTCCAGTCGCTAGCCCCTTGGTCGCGAGGATTTCTAGATATCGTTTTCTGTATTCGCTTTTATACGTATACTTGTGATGTGGGTTTGTATTGTGGACTCTACATTGAACATTCGGGTTTGCTACTTTTGTTTTCCGCTGCGGTTGTATTTTCATTACTTCGTGGATTGGTTTTCTTCGTTGTAGTGGAGTAGGCTGTTTACATATATCTTCGAGATTCTATATCGTCTTTCCTTATTAAACTGCGTGGATTGATTTTATATTGAATTGTGTGGAATGTTGATATAAACTGCGTGGTTTGTTTCTTATTTGTATTGTATTGTTCCGGCCGTGTGTGGCCGAGGTATAGATATATGTATTCTGGATTCATATTGTCACCCGTACAGGGGAGATGCTGCCGAAATTTCTTCGGACAGGGACTACCTGGGGCGTGACACCTTTAATATACCTAAGTATTCTTTTAACGTATGATAGGTGTGACTCTTTTGCACAGGATTGGTATCTTGCGCACATACCTACTGGAAACAATATGTCGGGTTGACTTGCAGTTAGGTAGAGTAAGCTACCTATGGCACTTCTATAGTATTTTGGGTCAACTGGTTTTCCTTCAGGGTCAGAGTCAATGTTTATGTTGGTTGTCATTGGAGTATTTATAATTTTTAAATTTTCCATACAGAATTTTTTAATTAATTCTTTAGCATATTTAGTTTGATAAATGTAGATTCCATCTTTAGTTTGTTTAATTTGTAAGCCTAAGAAGAAATTAAGTTCTCCAACCATACTCATTTCAAATTCACTTTCCATTAATTTGATAAATTCTTTTAAGAATTTTGAATTAGTTGAGCCAAAGATTATGTCGTCAACATAGATTTGGGCTATAAAGATGTCTTTTCCTATAGTTTTCACGAACAAAGTAGGATCGATTTGTCCTTGGTTAAATTCTTTGGATATTAAGTAATTAGATAATCTTTCATACCATGCTCTAGGTGCTTGTTTTAGTCCATATAGTGCCTTTTTTAATTTAAATACATGATTAGGGTAGTCTATGTCTTCAAACCCTGGAGGTTGGCTTACGTAGACCTCTTCCTTGATAAAACCATTTAAAAAGGCTGACTTAACGTCCATTTGGTACAATTTGAATCCTTTATTTGTTGCATAGGCTAATAACATCCTAATGGACTCGAGTCTAGCTACTGGAGCATAGGTTTCATCATAGTCTAAGCCTTCGACTTGACTAAACCCTTTGGCTACTAACCTTGCTTTGTTTCTTATTATATCACCGTGATCATCCAACTTGTTCCTAAAAACTCATTTAGTGTCTATTATTGATTTATCTATGGGTTTAGGTACAAGGTCCCAGACTTGGTTTCTCTCAAATTGGGCTAATTCTTCCTGTATTGCAATGATCCAGTCTGGATCAGGCAGGGCTTCTTCTATAGTTTTAGGTTCAATTTTAGAAATTAGAGCAATCTGACTAAGGTTTCTATAGGATGATCTAGTTCTGACTCCTAGGTTTGGGTCACCCAAAATTTGGTCAGGTGGGTGAGAGGTGCTTACTCTAGTTGATCTTATCTGTGAGTCAGAAACTGGTTCTTCTGACTCATTAAGATTAGGTTGGATTTCATCATCGTCTATAGCTCTTGGATTAATGTCAGTATTTTCATTTATATTAGGTAAGTTGTTTTCTTCATCAAATATTACATTAGTTGTTTCTTCAACTTTCAAGGTATTTTGATTATATACTCTAAAGGCTCTACTGGTAGAGGAGTATCCTAAGAATATTCCTTGGTTAGATTTGGGTGTAAATTTTTCTAAGTAATCTTTAGTATTTAAAATGTGAACTTTACACCCAAATACTTTTAGATAGTTTAGATTGGGAATTTTATTATAGTAGAGTTCATATGGTGTTTTATTGTGAAATTTATTAATTAAAATTCTGTTTTGAATGTAATTTGCAGTATTTATTGCTTCAGCCCAAAATTGATGATTTAAGTGATATTCATTTAACATAGTCCTAGCTGCTTCTTGTAATGTTCTATTTTTACGTTCCACTAGTCCATTTTGTTGGGGGGTCCTAGGACATGAAAATTCATGTTGGTATCCATTTATTTTACAAAATTGGGTAACCTATGATTTTCAAATTCCCCTCCGTGATCACTTCTTATTCTTTTAATTTTAGTATCTTTTTCATTTTCCGTTAAGTTGCAAAAATTACTAAATATTTCATAGGTTTCATCTTTTGTTTTTAGAAATTTTACCCAAGTGTACCTAGAGTAGTCATCAATTATTACTAAGCAATATTGGTTCTTGTCCATGTGAATCAAATAGATCAAGGTGAAGGAGCTCAAGTATGGTGTTGGATCTTTCTAGGTTAGTTGACTTGTGGGTTGACTTGGTTTGTTTTCCTTTTTGACATGCATCACAGATTGAATTTTCAATAAATTTTAATTTGGGCAAACCTCTAACTAGACCATTTTGACTCATTTTTGAAATGAGTCTTGTGTGAGTGTGACCCAGCCTTCTGTGCCACAGTTGGGTTTCCTCTTGTTGTGTCAGGAGACACTTTATTGAGGATATTGATAAATCAATTGTGTAGATGTTATTTTTCCTAAGTCCCTTAAGTTTAATTTCTGGATTTTCAATATTTTTAACTAGACATCCAGATTTATCAAAATTAACTAGGTATCCGCTGTCACACAATTGACTTATACTTAGTAAATTAAAGTTAAAATTTTCAACCAATAAAACATTTCGAATAATGAAATTAGAACTAAGTTCAATATTACCTTTTCCGATTACTTTAAGTTTACCGTTGTTGCCGAATGCAACTTATCCTAGACTCTTGTACTTGAGTTTGGTAAACTTCAACTTATCTCCAGTCATATGTCTGGAGCATCCACTATCCAACATCCATTGATCCAATTCCTACACATGAAGTAGTTGAATTGGATTCTTTTTAATGGATTTAAAGATAGCGTGATTGAAGCAGACTCCTTAGATTTTCTATTCTATTGTATTCAAGATAATTTAGCAAACACTTATGTTTATTGAGTTTAAGAATAATTTTGAAATTTAAGTTTTTAAAATAATTTTGAAATTTAAGTTTTAAAATAATTTTGAAATTTAAGATTTAAAATAATTTTTTGAAATTTAAGTTTTAAAAAATTTTTGAAATTTAAGTTTTTAAAATAATTTTGAAATTTAAGTTTTAAAATAATTTTGAAATTTAAGTTTTTAAACTATTTTTGAAATTTAAGTTTTAAAACAATTTTGAAATTTAAGTTTTAAAACAATTTTGAAATTTAAGATTTAAAATAATTTTTAAATTTAATTTTTAAAATATTTTTTTTTGAAATTTAAGTTTTAAAACAATTTTGAAGTTTAAGTTTTAAAACAATTTTGAAATTTAAAATAATTTTTTGAAATTTAAGTATTAAAACAATTTTGAAATTTAAGTTTTAAAACAATTTTGAATTTAAGTTTTTAAAATAATTTTGAAATTAAGTTTTTTAAAATAATTTTGAATTTAAGTTTTTAAAATAATTTTGAATTTAAGTTTTTTAAAATAATTTTGAATTTAAGTTTTTTAAAATAATTTTGAAATTAAGTTTTTTTTAAAAAAATAATTTTGAAATTAAGTTTTTTAAAATAATTTTGAAATTAAGTTTTTTAAAATAATTTTGAATTTAAGTTTTTTAAAATAATTTTGAAATTAAGTTTTTTTTAAAAAAATAATTTTGAATTTAAGTTTTTTTTTTTAAATAATTTTGAATTTAAGTGTTTTTTTTAAAATAATTTTGAATTTAAGTTTTTTTTAAAATAATTTTGAAATTTAAGTTTTTAAAATAATTTTGAATTTAAGTTTTTAAAATAATTTTGAATTTAAGTTTTTTAAAATAATTTTGAATTTAAGTTTTTTTTAAAATAATTTTGAAATTTAGTTTTTTAAATAATTTTAATTTATTTTTAAAATAATTTTGAAATTTAAGTTTTAAAATAATTTTGAATTTAAGTTTTAAAATTTTGAAAGTTTTTAAAATAATTTTAAGTTTTTTTTAAAATAATTTTGAAATTAAGTTTTTTAAATTAATTTTGAAATTTAAGTTTTTTTTTTTAAATAATTTTGAAATTAAGTTTTTTTTAAAATAATTTTGAAATTTAAGTTTTTTAAAATAATTTTGAAATTTAAGTTTTTTTTTTTAAAAATAATTTTGAAATTTAAGTTTTTTAAAATAATTTTGAAATTTAAGTTTTTTTTTTTAAAATAATTTTGAAATTTAAGTTTTTTTTTTAAATAATTTTGAATTTAAGTTTTTTAAAATAATTTTGAATTTATGTTTTTTAAAATAATTTTGAAAAGAGGTAATTAATTTAATTTTAATTTCTTAGTCATCTCACCTAATCTAGATTGTCAATAAGGGAATCCTATAATTGTTGTGAGATGAATTATTGTTGAATTTAAGAGTCTGATTTAACTTTGTGTTAGATTCAGGTTTAGGTTTGGGTTCAACAAGTAAACATTTTTGGATAAACTTCTGGGCTATGGTGAGTCACATGGAGCTCATTAAAGTAACCATGCCTTCAAGGTTTTCCAAATAGTCCTACCCATTGAACTTAATACTAATCCTTGGTCTAACTAGTTAGGATCCGTTTAAGGGTAGCTTCGGTCAGTTCCACTTGGTCAAATGCACCAGGTCGAAGTCATATCTTTCTAGACATGCGAAGCCCAAGCTTCCTTAACGTACTATCATCCAAAAACTTCACCAGTACTGTGGTTCAAGTTAAAACTAGCCCTTTTTAAACTAGCCTTAATTACCCTGCCGGGTAATCTATTCTTGTTTTACCCATTTCGAGTAAATTAGGTTCAGTTACCTTGTCGGGTAGTTCAGTTGGAGGTGCCAGCTAGTTTGGATCCACCATCTATTTTTGAATTTTGGATTTGGAGTTTTAGTTTCGAATTTTTTAATTTTGACTTTGAATTTTGAATTTAATTTCGAGTTTTTTTTTAATTTTGATTTTGAATTTAAAATTTAATTTCGAATTTCTAATATCGATTTTGAATTTTGAATTTTGATTTTGAATATTGAATTTTTAATTTCAAATTTTTAATTTTGATTTTGAATTTAAAATTTAATTTCGAATTTCTAATTTTGATTTTGAATTTAAAATTTAATTTCGAATTTCTAATTTTGATTTTGAGTTTAAAATTTAATTTCGAATTTTTAATATTGATTTTGAATTTTGAATTTAATTTTAATTTTGAATTTTGAATTTTTAATTTCGAATTTTTTAATTTTGATTTTGAATTTAAAATTTTTAATTTCGAATTTTTTTTTAATTTTGATTTTGAATTTAAAATTTTTAATTTCGAATTTTTTTTTAATTTTGATTTTGAATTTAAAATTTAATTTTGAATTTCTAATTTTGATTTTGAATTTAAAATTTAATTTCGAATTTTTAATATCGATTTCCTTTTAGCTTTCCCTGGATCATAGCCTCGATCTGGTCCATCGAGGTAGTGTATTTGATCCTTCGGAACCCAGTATTGGCCAAGTCCAACTTGATTGATTAATTTAGACTTGGGGACCCATGCTTGGACTAATTTACTACCTTGTTTGTTTATTAAGGATAAATAAGATCTATATTTCTTTTTACTTTTATATCCCAGTCCATATCTGTTGTAGACGGCTCTTTGTGTTCCAAGAATTAGGTCCAAATTCTTGGATCCCAGAGAAAACCGTTCTAACATATTTTTTAAGTCTTTTACCTGATTTTTCAAGGTAGAGTTTTCTCCCTCAAGTTTATGAACTTGAGTAGAATTTTCAGTTTGAACTTGATCAGGTAAAGAATTAGTGTTTGTCACTTCTTTAAGGACGGCTACTTCCTTTAGAAGTAATTTAATCCTAAGATTTGATTTAGCTAGTTTGCGAAGTAAGTAATTAACTATGTCACGCCCCCAAAGGAGTCTCTGCTAGATAAAAATCCGGCAGCATCTCCCCTGTACGAGTGACAATATGAAGCATCACTACAAACAAAATATACATCAGCCACATGCGGCTGGAATATTTATATACACAACCACACAGTTATAATAACAGCCCACACGGCTGGAATGAAACAATCACAAACACGCAGTTATATATAAAACAGCCCATACGGCTGTACTAAAAACCAACACAGCGGAAAAACGAAAACGGAAAGCCCAATACAACACAATCAACACACTGCTAGCCGGCTAGGCTTTATACAACAACCACAACAACAAATACAACAACCCACCAAATACAACAAATACAAATAAAACATATACAACACCAAAAACGACCTTCAGATGTGACGTAGGACCCGGCAGACAGGATACTCCGAGCGACACTCCAACCATCTACCTGAAAATATAAAGATATACATACGGTGGTGAGTATAGGTAACTCAGCGGGTAATAGAAAAGATAGTGCATGGTCTATACATAAACATAGAGATCAAAGGTATACAGTCTCAGTAGGGAAATAAAGAACATGATCATACTACCATATCCAATAAACACAACTACCAATATCAGTCTATCTCACATGATATAATGCTCATAACTGACATACAAAACTACACATACCACAACTGTCAAGATGATAAGCACATACCCAATCTGGAATCGACACCTGGTATAGTGGTCAGTATACTCACCAGATCTGCAACAGACCTACTCGTGACACCTGTGCAATATAAATACGACTGCAAATACATGTAAAATAAATGACATGTATGCAGCATGACAACCATATGCAACAATCATATCGCAAACAAATGCAACATACCACAAACACATGCAACTAGTAACTACTAGGCATGTATGCAAATATATCTCCAAAGATGCACCGCGCACCAAATGCAAATGTGCATGCATGCTCCATGGTCACCCCCGCCACCTCTCTAGACACCACGACCCCTGTATGGCCGAGAGGCTTGGGTCCGTGACAAACCGTACTAGCCTCCAGTACATGCACCGCTATAGGCGGCCGAAGCGGACGGTCAGCTAAGTAGTTATATAACTACATAGCTAAGGGTCCCTGACCACTCATAACTCAAACCCTCTGCCTACTGTACGCTCAAGACCCGCTACTCCAGAGTGGTCGAGGCTGACAGAACACTGAGCGGCTGAATGAGCGCGACAGGACTAGCTCCAAGCTACCACTCTCCAACAATGGTCGAAAGGACAACTATAAAAGACTGACGACTCTCTCCACCACAAGGAAGACAATAGTCATCAGCAATGCAATGAATGATGAACATGATATATATATAATCATGATACGAACACCGTCATCATCCATGCAACTCTAAAACCACCTAAGTACCCCACAACATGAGTATAATCATCATGATACCTCCATATATCCCACCAAACATATGTATACAACTACACATGTATAGTCAACCAAAAATCTCCAATAACCCCAACAGACACACATACACACCCCACGTGTACAATCAACATGTATCCTCCAGTAAAAACACATCAAACACGTGTATAAACCACAGACATACAATCAACACAACTCCAATCATCACACCAGATAGAAGTATATATGACATACCAATGGACAAACCTCATATGAATACCACCAACGAAGTATCCCCTACCATACATACTCTACATGTAAAAATACCACAGAGTATAGATAACCAAAGTGCAGACTGTATAAGAATTAAATAGATCATCACAAGGGTCAAGCATCGGCATCAAGCAGGAAAACAACAAACGAACACGATATAAGGTAAAGCATCCTAAACCATCACATAAAACCATGCGCTAAGCTCAATAAAATCTACATAGAGTCAAGGAAGAAATACCCGCCTTTATACATAGATCGTGTCCACAAATCCCACGTCGAGAGGCTCGTCCCGAATCCAAATCCTGTAGCAATCAATATGTTTATATTTTATTTAGCTATATTCATATGAATTAAACGGCTAAATAAAATCCCTAACCCAATAGGTTCACTCCAATCAAATCCGAACTCTAACTAATCCCCCAAATCAACACATCCTTTAATCCAATAACAAATCCATCTCTCTAATATCAATTCATCTCATAATGATATCAACCCACAATAACCTATCACTAAATCAAATCTCCATCATAAATCCACATCAACCTAACATCATCATCAACAAACCAAACCACCACAATATCAATCCACAATCACCTATCCTAAAATCAAATCTCCATCATAAATCCACATCAACCTAACATCATCATCAACAACTAACCAAACAATCACATAATAACACATACTAATGAAACTAACCGAAATACTTCATTGGAACATCAATTACCTTGGGAGGCAGTAGCAAATCCAGCAGCCCACAGCCCTATGACTCCCTGTCCATAAGCTACAGGAGAACACACACACCCATCCGAGAGGTATACCAGTAAATCCAGTAGCAGCCTCTGCTTGAATGCTACAAAAAAAAACCTATACTCTAATTCTTCCAAGAACATCAATCCAAGAAGAAACCATACAACACTGTATCTGCTAGAATCCAATAAACAAAACCACACTCACAATCTCCCAAAAACCAGAAATGAAATCCAACCTCTGAAAAATTAATAACCTATGTCTTACCTTAACCTAAGACAGATCCACATCCTTTGATGAAGAAATCTGAAGTTGCTGTGGAGAAAGGAATGGAGCTTCCCCACCAATTCGCAGCTTGTCTGGCATAAACAGAGAAGACAAGACACTTAAGGCATTTTGTCGAACACCTGTTAAGCACAAGATCAAATCTCACCTTTTGGTCACATTGCTGGATCAATACAGCTTGGTCGGACACTTCACATCAGAACCGGGATCATGCCTAGCATCAATCTTGAAGCTAGGTTGGCAATTAAAGGTCAAGCTCTGGTGGTCGGCGATCAGGCACGGGAAAGGGACGGCGACGGGTGGCCGGAAGGGAAGGAGCAGTGTCGCTGGTGCTCGCGGTGAACCGGCTACACCATGTGGCGTGGCCTGGTCGGGAGAGCTCGACGAGAGAGATCCGGCATCAACAATCTAGGGCACGACGACGAGATCAGGAGAAAAGAGGGTTGCGCCGGCGGTGAAGGGGAGAAGAGAGGAAGAAAGACTCCATGCCTTGGGAGGGAGAGGGAAGAGGGAGGCTCGGCCGAGGTTACACCGGCGGGCGGTGGCGTGCTCGGCGTCGCTGGGAAGAAATCGCCGGAGAGGGGGGTTCGGGTAGAGGCGAGAGGAAAGGGAGATCGGGAGGATTGAGTTCGGCCGGGGAAGGAGGAGAAAAATCGAGAAATAAGAGAAATATAACTTAGGTTTAATTTAATTAACCCTAAGTTTAATCCTCAATCAACTCCCATTTAAATGGATTTCAAACAGGCCTCCACCGTACCCCTAATCCATCCCCTCAAAACGAGTCAAACGGACTCCGTTTAAATCTCGAAAAATTTCTAAAAATCCCCAAAAAATCCAATAAGATTTTTCGTCCATTCACATTTATTATTAAATTCTGTGATATCTTACATTCTCTCCCACTAATAAAAATTTGGTCCCCAAATTTACTGGTCAATTCAGGGATCCTCATCCAAGTGTAACTACTAAGCAACAAACTCATACTCCACTCCATCCAAGTATCATGAACAAATCACCAACCATGATGATCCAACTACCCCTGAAATCCATAATCCACTATCGGCATATCCTCTAACATCTGTATAGAGCACTCAAATTATCCATCAATCCGAGAGTGAAAATCTATACTAACACGAAACTCTGAACCCAAAGTCTGTTGTAATCTCGGTCAAAACCAAAATGAAAAATCACGGATCTCAATCCAATACAATACTCAGAGATATACCATAAGGTCCGGTAATCTCTCTACAATATAATCCTGCTACTCAATCCAAAAGAATCCGTCCTACAACCGATAGCTAGGGAGCAAGGTCATCGACCAATCAATGATTACCCAAGACACCATATCCTCTCTAAATCCTGGGTAATCTCACAACAAAGTCCATCATATTATGCTCCCAATTCCACTCCACTAAAATACGAGTCTACTGAAACAATCCTACTGATATCCGATGCTCAGCCTCCACTTGCTGACACACTAGACATCAAGCTACAAAATCCGCGATGTCTTTCTTAATGTCATTCCACCAATAGGAATGCTCCAAATCTCTATACAATATATATCATCCGAATGTATCATAAATCCAACTCGAGGTGTTTCCTATAGTAACTTCTCCCAGATAAGAAGTGACTCGGGAACACACATGATCTCCCACGAAAATAAAGAATCTCATTCTCATTACATGAGAATTCTCACTACTGACGCAAGACTGTTTCGCTCATGCTATATCGAAACTGCGCCAAATTCCAGGTACGTTACCTCTGTGTAGAGTGCAAATCCGTCTACACTAGAAAGTACTACTCGGATAGGTGCAGCTATCAAAACTGATCTCACAGACATCTGTCCAGGAAAATTCCATCCCCTTCCTAAACAGTCTGGTCAACTGTATAAGGCTGGAGAAACCCTTAACCAATCTCCAGTAATATCCAGTCAAACCACAGAACAGCGAGTCCCCGGTATAGACTACTGTTGGTGCAACATTCCTCAGGTCAAGGTTGACCTGGTTGACCAAGCTTGAGTCTTGGTTTGGATTTCGATGTTTGACAATACAAGGTTGATTTAAGAAGAGTCAAGTAGGTCAAGGATGAACGGATACTTGACTGGGAAGTCCTAACTGGGATGTTAGGCAGGAAGAAAATCCTGGTGAGTGAAGCCAGGTGAAAGACCTAGTGAGTGAAGCTAGGCAATTGGGGAAGTCCTAGTGAGTGAAGCTAGGCAGGAGGAAAATCCTGGTGAGTGAAGCCAGGTGAAAGACCTAGTGAGTGAAGCTAGGCAATTGGGAAAGTCCTGGTGAGTGAAGCCAGGCATGAGAAATCCAGATGGGTCAAGGTTGACCAGACATCTGGTGAGAGTCCAAGTAGGTCAAAGGGATTGACCGGATACTTGGCACGTGGAAGAAAAGTCCAAGTAGGTCAGAGGGATTGACCGGATACTTGGCAAGAAGAGAAAAGTCCAAGTCGGTCAAAGGGATTGACCAGACACTTGGTGAGAGAGTCCTAGCCGGTCAAGGGTGACCGGATGCTAGGTCTTATGTACCAACAAGTCATGGTTGACTAGATGTTGGTTTAGGGGGCTTTGGGCGTGGTTTTGGGCAAAAACCAGTTTTGGATTGATCCGTGGATTGATCCAGCAGGTTTGGATTGATCCGTGGATTGATCCAGCAGGTTTGAATTGATCAGTGGATTGATCCAGCAGGTTTGGATCGATCCGTGGATCGATTCAGCAGGTTTGAATCGATCCGTGGATCGATTCAGCAGATCTGAATCGATCCACCGATCGATCCGGTGAGTCCCCGCGAACAGAACACCTTTGGATCGATCCGTGGATCGATCCAGAGGTCCCAATCGATCCGTGGATCGATTGGGACGCTGCTGCTTCGCGCGATAAGCGCTGGATCGATCCGTGGATCGATCCAGAAGTTTTTCCAGAGCACAGAGGCACTCTGGATCGATCCATGGATCGATCCAAAGCCTCCCCGATCGATTGGGAGCATTCCAATCGATCGGACCGTTGGCGTCGATTAAGGCCGCAGGCGCTCGATTCCTTCGGCATCTCTTCTCCGATTCACTCCAGATCTTTCGCCAACTTCTCCACAGCGCTCTCAAAGATCAGATCGCCAGTTCTTGAAGGATCTTGGAAGCTTTCCAAGTCAAGAGGCGGATCAAAGGCAAGAAGAGAAGCTAGGGTTAGGGTTTTCTGTACTCATTGTAAGCTTTGCGCTTGTATTTTGTTTCCCTTTCCTTTCTTCTTGTACTGAGAGTCTTGTAGGGCTTCTCCGCCCTCGGTAGTTACCGAAAAGGAGTGTTTTCATAGTGGAGGGTGCGTGCGTGGTGTGGATCCTTGGACTAGTCACCTCTTGTGAGGTGGATACCAAGTAAACCAACCTTGTTAGCGTTGTGTGAGTTGTTCTTTGTATTTCCGCTGCATATCTTTGAAGGAACAAGCAACGCCGAGCACCGAGCAAACGCGACGAGCTATTCACCCCCCCCCCCCCTCTAGCTACTTTTGGTCCTAACAAGTGGTATCAGAGCGAGGCCGCTCTTCACCGGAATCATCGCCGGAAGGGTCAAGCATAACAAGAAAAGCTAGAGGGTGAAGAAGTTGAAGCAAAATTGTCAAAGTCAAAGAAATTCAAAAGCTCAACTTCTACAATGGAATTCCGAGATGGGCTCGGATTCGACACAAGAGTGGCTCCACCATACACTTCCACGAGCTTCGATTCTTGGAAATCAAGAATCAAAAATTTTCTTATGATGGAGATAGAGCAATGGTTTGCTCTCATGGAAGGTTTTGAAGCTCCCACAAATTCCAAGGGCAAAGTACTCAAGAGGAGCAAGTGGAGCCAAGACCAAATCCAAAGATGTGAGGCCAATGACAAAGTGACCAAGCTTTTGGTCAATTTATTGCCAAGCAACATCTTGGAGCAAATTGGAGAGTTTGAAGATGCCAAGGAGCTTTGGAGCAAATTGGCAAGAATTCATGAGATCCCCTCCACTGTACCAAATCAAGGAGAATCCAAAGAGGGCGACTCATTGGATCAAGACCAAGAGGAGGACTCCGAGGTTGAGAGATGCTCAACCTCCGAAGAAGAAGTCCAAGAAGAAGCTTCATCTTCAAGAGAATGCAACGAAGGGAACAAGGAGGGAGCATACTCCTTGTTTCATATTCAAGATGATGAAGCCTCCACCTCTAGGATTGAGGGGGAGCAATCCTTGGTGACACCGGATCAAGAAGAAGGAGAATCCTCCACATCCGGGTCAAGAGAAGAAGAGGATGAAGAAGCTTCTACCTCCTCAAGTCAAGAAAAATCAAATGGAGGAGAATCAAGATCGAGTCAAGAGGAAGCTTTTACCTCCGGATCCAAAGGAGCAAGTGTCACCCCTACACAAGAAGGTATATATAGTTCAATTAATAATAAGAATCATATTATATGTTTTGAATGTAGGGAACATGGGCACTACAAAAGCAAGTGCCCTAAATTGGCCAAGAAGAAGGGCCAAGTGGCACCTAAGGGCAAGGTGAAGCCCAAGGAGACCATCCCCGGAACAAAGAAGAGCAAGGAGCACATTGTGTGCTTCTCTTGCAATCAAAAGGGGCATTACCGGAGTCAATGCCCCAAGGGGAAGAAGGTGGTCAAGGCTCAAGGAGGCACTAGTCAAGGGGGAGCCTCCAAGGTAAAGAAGAAGGTATCTTTTATTGAGCCTACACCTTTACATTATGGTAAAAAGCATGATAGTTCTAATTTTTATCATTTTAATGCAATTTACCATAAGAATAGAAAGCATGAGGGCTTTAAGGAAAAGCATGTGGCCCTACATGCCAAAACTACCCAACCTAAGGTTAGGAAGGTAGATAGACACTTGGGCGGGAACACTAAGGAAAATAGATACATGCCCAAGATCAAAAATGCTCATGGACCAAAACCTAAGGATCTAATGATAGAAAATCAAGTCTTAAGGTCAAGACTTGATAAAATGGAAAAGACCCTAAAAAGGATGGAAAATATCCTAAAAGGGCAAAATGAGCAATACCTAGGGCTAGGAGCACAAAGGTCATCCAATGGCCATAGAGGTTTGGGATACAAACCAAAGGCTAAGAAGGATGCTCCCTCTTACCATAGAGTTCCATACAGTTATGGAACAAATCCTAGGTCTAGTGGTCAAGTCAAAAATACTAGGGAGGTCATCCCTAAGAGTGTTTTTGCAATAAAAGTGACTAAGGCTTCTAAGAAGTCTAAGAAAGTCACCAACAAGGTCACAAGGGAGGCTATCCCTAGAGTTGACCTAGAAAAAGTGACCAAGGCTTATAAGAAGCCAAACAAGGTCACTAGGAAGGAATCTAGGGAAGTTATCCCTAGTGAATACCTAGAGCATCCAAGGAGCACCAATAGGTGTTGGGTTCCTAGGAGCATCTTCTCTACCCCATAGATGGGTTAGAGAGTGTCAACTCCGATCAGAAGGGTAGTTAACCCAACTTTGAGGAAATTGACACTCAAGGAGCATTTTCAAGGTTTTTGTTAACCTTTGAAAATGGAATGGAATTATTATTTACTTCTTGAAAGAGTAAAATGTGTCTAGTGGTGAAAAATTGATTTTATCTTAAAATGGCACAAATTAAGAAAACCTTGAGAAATACCAAGTTGGGATTTTGGTATTCTCTTGGAAATTTAAGGCAATCCGGGCCTTGATTTATTAGATTACTCTTGAGGAAAAATGGAATATGCCCACAATTGAGGACTTGCTTAATTTTTAAGTGGCATAAACAAATCAAGAGAAATGGAAATGTCAATTTAGGTTTTGACATTTCTTTGGAGCATTTAGGGCAATCTAGGTTTAACATATTTAAGTTAAAAACAAGTAGTATATTTTGAGTTAGCTAAGTGATTAAGGATACTTAGATAGATAATCTAAGTGTATTTTTATTCATGCTAAACTTTGCCATGATTGTTTGCCCATAACATGCCATGACATCATATTTTATTTGTATTTTGCATTCATGACTTATCATGAAAAATACAAAAATACCATGCCATGTCATACATACATCATGTAGTATAGGAACTTTCTTTTGAAAGCTATTTCATTTTGATGTATGCCATAACATTATCATGCATTATGTTTATTTCCTTAAAATTAAGGACATATGGCATTAGTTAAACAAGTGGCATTTGTTTAACAAGTGAATCAACAAGTAACATCCTTGTTGGATGTTTACCACTCAAAATGCCTAGATAAATATGCATGAACCCTAGATTAGGGCAAAACCAAAATATACATCTCACGAGGACTATAAGATGACTTGTATGTGTTTTGTGCACAATAGATACAAGTGAGATGTTAGGAAGATGAATAAAACTCAAGATGTTGATTTAGTGCATTCTTTTGAGTTTTAGGTTCATCAAAACACATAGTTATGTGTGTTCCCATCATTGGGAAAGCTAATGTACAAGTCATGTGCATTAAGCCCAAGGAACATGGTGGGATATTGGTTTTGAAAATGTTTTTAAAATAATTTTGGAAAACCTTGGTGAAGGCTATCTTTTGATAGTAATCACCATTGAATAGTTAGACACAAACTTGAAGAAAACACTAAAGTTTTTGTAAGTTCTCAAGTTTGTGTCAATCTTTGAAAATATGATGTATTTTCATAGGAAACTATTTTTCCTTGATAGTATATGTCCTAAATAATGCCTACACAAAATTTCATGATTTTTGGATTTTTGTAGAATTTTCTAGGGTTTCTGAAGTTGGCTGATTTGGAAATTCAGCAACTATCAGAGCTCCGATCGATCCATGGATCGATTGGAGTGCCTGAATCGATCCATGGATCGATTCAGAGGCTAGTCTCCCGCGAGCAGTAGCTCGCTGGATCGATCAGCCGATCGATCCACAAGGCCTGAATCGATCTGTGGATCGATTCAGATGGATTAGATGGATTGGAACCCAGCTCTAATCGATCCAAGTTGCTGATTTTGGCTGGGAAAGCCTGATTTCAGCATCTTTAAACCTATTTTAGTCTAGGTAATCATTCCAAACTCCTAAAATACATTTGTATACATAAACAGGGTGTTTTCGTGTTGAAAACAAGAATGGATTGGTTAAGGAAGGCTAAGTTGAAGTTTAGGTTGAGGTTGTTTCAAATTTTGAATATTTGAACCTCAAAACTTCTACAATTGGGTTTCCTAAAGTTTTAGGGATTCCAAGTCATTGTTGGTGCAATGACAGAAGTTACCACCATGTCTTTAGGGGGAGGGACTCTTTAAAGACATGAAAAATATTTTTCATGAACCTTGGAAGGTGGTTAACCTTCTGTAGAGAAAATGCTCATGAATGAGCATTTGAACTTGAAATGGGGAGTGGATATCCTCATATTTTCAAGTGGTTTTTCGAGTGATTGAAAAAGGCTCAAGGTTGTGCCTTTGTCTACATTGAGGGAGAATGTAGGGAAAATGAAGAGTATGGGACCTTCATTATCGTGTTGATCACAATAAGTGAAGTTGTGATTACAATGAGCAACTCTTCAGGGGGAGAGTCTCTCAACAATGGATTTGTTGATGTGTGCCCAATATTGAGACATGGGTTGATGTGTGCTCAAGGCTGGGTTGATGTGTGCCAATAGGGGGAGAATGAAAGGACTTGTGAAAGGGAGTAAGTTAGGCTTTCATTACCTAAGAGGGAGTTTGCCCTCTTAGGGGGAGAATGAAGAGCTTAATTTCTGCTTTCATTACCTAGTGGCATGAAGAATGAGGCTATGGGATTAGCCTAACTTACATGTGGGATTGTAAGTGTTATTATGGTATTGTCAAACATCAAAAAGGGGGAGATTGTTGGTGCAACATTCCTCAGGTCAAGGTTGACCTGGTTGACCAAGCTTGAGTCTTGGTTTGGATTTCGATGTTTGACAATGCAAGGTTGATTTAAGAAGAGTCAAGTAGGTCAAGGATGACCGGATACTTGACTGGGAAGTCCTAACTGGGATGTTAGGCAGGAAGAAAATCCTGGTGAGTGAAGCCAGGTGAAAGACCTAGTGAGTGAAGCTAGGCAATTGGGGAAGTCCTAGTGAGTGAAGCTAGGCAGGAGGAAAATCCTGGTGAGTGAAGCCAGGTGAAAGACCTAGTGAGTGAAGCTAGGCAATTGGGAAAGTCCTGGTGAGTGAAGCCAGGCATGAGAAATCCAGATGGGTCAAGGTTGACCAGACATCTGGTGAGAGTCCAAGTAGGTCAAAGGGATTGACCGGATACTTGGCACGTGGAAGAAAAGTCCAAGTAGGTCAGAGGGATTGACCGGATACTTGGCAAGAAGAGAAAAGTCCAAGTCGGTCAAAGTTGACCGGACACTTGGTGAGAGAGTCCTAGCCGGTCAAGGGTGACCGGATGCTAGGTCTTATGTACCAACAAGTCATGGTTGACTAGATGTTGGTTTAGGGGCTTTAGGCGTGGTTTTGGGCAAAAACCAGTTTTGGATTGATCTGGGGATTGACCAGGTTTGGATTGATCCGTGGATTGATCCAGCAGGTTTGGATTGATCAGTGGATTGATCCAGCAGGTTTGGATCAATCCGTGGATCGATTCAGCAGGTTTGAATCGATCCGTGGATCGATTCAGCAGATCTGAATCGATCCACCGATCGATCCGGTGAGTCCCCGCGAACAGAACACCTTTGGATCGATCCGTGGATCGATCCAGAGGTCCCAATCGATCCGTGGATCGATTGGGACGGCCTGCCGCGATAAGCGCCGGATCGATCCGTGGATCGATCCGAGTTTCCTAGAACGCAGGCACTCTGGATCGATCCATGGATCGATCCAAAGCCTCCCCGATCGATTGGGAGCATTCCAATCGATCGGGATTCGACCGTTAGCGTCGATTTAAGCCGCAGGCGTTCATTTCCTTCGGCAGAACTTCACCGATTCACTCCAGATCTCTCGCCAACTCCTCCACAGCGCTCTCAAAGATCAGATCGCCAGTTCTTGAAGGATCTTGGAAGCTTTCCAAGTCAAGAGGCGGATCAAAGGCAAGAAGAGAAGCTAGGGTTAGGGTTTTCTGTACTCATTGTAAGCTTTGCGCTTGTATTTTGTTTCCCTTTCCTTTCTTCTTGTACTGAGAGTCTTGTAGGGCTTCTCCGCCCTCGGTAGTTACCGAAAAGGAGTGTTTTCATAGTGGAGGGTGCGTGCGTGGTGTGGATCCTTGGACTAGTCACCTCTTGTGAGGTGGATACCAAGTAAACCAACCTTGTTAGCGTTGTGTGAGTTGTTCTTTGTATTTCCGCTGCATATCTTTGAAGGAACAAGCAACGCCGAGCACCGAGCAAACGCGACGAGCTATTCACCCCCCCCCCCCTCTAGCTACTTTTGGTCCTAACAACTACGACTACTCCCAACTGGTAACAACCTCTATCTCCTATAGATCCATAGGTGTAATCCTACTGGTGACCATGTGCCACAGAAATCCCGCAGAAAACAATCAAAATACGTATTACTGAACTTCGCATATAGATGTTCCCGTCGAAACATCTCTAGAACTATGCGAAGATAGTGTACGTGATCCACCTCGGATCAGAAATAGATCACAACATCGTCAATAAAGACAATGAAAACTAATCCAAAAATCCTAGACATACCTGGTACCTCAAGTCCCTGAAAACATCTAGGGTACTGTAAGCTTAAACGATAAAACCATAGGCTCATAATATCCATACCACAGACTTTCTCAACCATAAGATCCCCGACAAATATGTGATCTGATCACTAACTATAAATCACCAAATCCATAAATATCACACAAGTGTTACTCCTCATGTCTCTATCAGCATCAAATACTAAACAATAGATCATCAAATCAAATATCACTAATAGATCATCGAAAAATAACATATCACCACACCTGGTCTCACAATATCCACCAATCTCCAATCATCCTCAACCTCAATCAATCATACCAGATAGTCTCCTACACAGAGATAGAGAACAAGTATCCAACCTTCAACACTCACTACCAACAACTAAATGTATCCAAAAAGTCTGATAAATCTCATCATCTCATCCTTTCTAGTAATCAAATATCCACAATAAAGGAATGTCAATCCAAAATCAAAAGGTCACACAATCTCCTGACTAAAAGTTTACCCATCAAGAAGATATCTCCACAACTCTCATAATTATACTATATATGTCCCTCGACAAATATCGATAAAAGGTCAAACCCTCCAATATGAGATATAGACTACAAGATCTGGTAAAATGATCATGTGGTCAAGGTCTTAAGTCATCTGATAGAGACAATGTTAGCTGAGTCGTCTAACCATTGTCTTGTACCCCATCATACTGTGATTGCTCCACCCTGAGGTTCAGTAACCTCCAGTATCGAGCAATGAAGACAAAGATAGAGGAACAGTATAACTAAATAGCTGATCAAACTATCGGTCAATCGACGCTCTACCCCTCGAGGATCATCATCTAGAATTATACCTAGTCATTGTCGGACCTCCTATGTATTACTCAACTAATACCACTTCCTCCGCACCATTGCAGGGTACATATCACTAAGTAATGGATATATAATCATATCCAATAGTTCCATCAGTCAGGATCTCCCATGGGACAACGTTAGGCGAGTCGATTGATCATCGCCTTATAATCCATCCTGCTATCAAAAGAAGTAGAGAATTACTCTCTCTCCAAACACCTCAAGGAAATCGCTAAGTGATGACCTGATCCCCAAAAAGCATTCTCTACTTCATCCTTCACGTGGTACCGGGTCACGCAAGGATTAAGCCGCTAACTTCAACTCTCTCCTGTCAGTACAAATCATACATCCAAATGTCCGAAAGTACTCTCCAACTCATACGCCATAATAACGGTTATATCTCATAAGTGTTAAGCATGTAGCTTTACACTTTTCCACATCAGTGGAGTATCCTATCCGAATGTACCTTCTAAGTCATCCTACCAGGTACAGACAGTCCATGGTCAAAGTCTCCATGAAATAGGATACGATAATCCTCTATAGACTGACTAAGTCAACAATGGTATGCGGCTAAATCAGTCCTTTCCATGATGATACAAGTCATGTATTCAAACATGTCTCTCAAAATGTCTAACCAAGTATGAGTATCCCAAAGATAGGAATCTCCAAAAATAGAGTAGGTCGGTCTCCTACTGATCGGATCAACATAAATAAAATGATCAAGTACTATATGATCCAACAAGAGTACATCAATACGCCACTGACAAAACCAACTAAGATAAGTCAATCCTCAACTATCCAAGTCAACAAGGGTAAAACGGTCCTCTACTAACCGAACTAACAGGTGTAGATCAATCCTCTACTAACCAAACTAACAAGAGCACAAAACCAACTAAAATCAGTCAAACCACAACTACACCAGTCAACCCGGTAAATCAATCATAGACTGACTGAAGACACAGGAGTAAACCGATACTCTACCAACAAAGTCAACATGAGTATATAGATACTCCCACTACCCAGCTAATAATAACAAAGACAGGTATGTGACTCTAACTCTCAACCATATAGTAATAGCATACACCAAAACCACTGATAGTATGATATGACCAATCCTCTGAGACTGTAAATCCTTGATCTCCAGTAGGGTCAACCATGAACAGTGATTGACCCAACACATGCAATGCAAGCTACAAACAAATAGGCAAGTACTAACATGAGAGTACTAACACATGTTATGACTATCAGAACAACAATGCATATACTAACAGAAATGTATGATCACAATATCTAAACATACCTCCTATGGCCTGGAGATGTCCTGCTGCTGCCTGGTCCCAAAGCCCGAAAAGTCACATCAAAAATATCGAATCATGAAATCCAAAACACAAATAACAGGCATCGTACCTGCTTTGATACCAGAAATTGGTATCAGATAAATCTCAAAAATCCAAAACGCATAGCAAGTATCGTAAACCTGGCTCTGATACCAAAAATTGTCACGCCCCTAAAGGAGTCTCTGCTAGACAAAAATCCGGCAGCATCTCCCCTGTACGGGTGACAATATGAAGCATCACTACAAACAAAATATACATCAGCCACATGCGGCTGGAATATTTATATACACAACCACGCAGTTATAATAATAGCCCACACGGCAGGAATGAAACAATCACAACCACGCAGTTATATGTAAAACAGCCCACATGGCTGTACTAAAAACCAACACAGCGGAAAAATGAAAACGGAAAGCCCAATACAACACAATCAACACACTGCTAGCCCGCTAGGCTTTATACAACAACCACAACAACAAATACAACAACCCACCAAATACAACAAATACAAATAAAACATATACAACACCAAAAACGACCTTCGGATGTGACGTAGGACCCGGCAGACAGGATACTCCGAGCGACACTCCAACCATCTACCTGAAAATATAAAGATATACATGCGGTGGTGAGTATAGGTAACTCAGCGGGTAATAGAAAAGATAGTGCATGGTCTATACATAAACATAGAGATCAAAGGTATACAGTCTCAGTAGGGAAATAAAGAACATGATCATACTACCATATCCAATAAACACAACTACCAATATCAGTCTATCTCACATGATATAATGCTCATAACTGACATACAAAACTACACATACCACAACTGTCAAGATAATAAACACATACCCAATCTGGAATCGACACCTGGTATAGTGGTCAGTATACTCACCAGATCTGCAACAGACCTACTCGTGACACCTGTGCAATATAAATACGACTACAAATACATGTAAAATAAATGACATGTATGCATCATGACAACCATATGCAACAATCATATCGCAAACAAATGCAACATACCACAAACACATGCAACTAGTAACTACTAGGCATGTATGCAAATATATCTCCAAAGATGCACCGCGCACCAAATACAAATGTGCATGCATGCTCCATGGTCACCCCCGCCACCTCTCTAGACACCACGACCCCTGTATGGCCGAGAGGCTTGGGTCCGTGACAAACCGTACTAGCCTTCAGTACATGCACCGCTATAGGCGGCCGAAGCGGACGGTCAGCTAAGTAGTTATATAACTACATAGCTAAGGGTCCCTGACCACTCATAACTCAAACCCTCTGCCTACTGTACCCTCAAGACCCACTACTCCAGAGTGGTCGAGGCTGACAGAACACTGAGCGGCTGAATGAGCGCGACAGGACTAGCTCCAAGCTACCACTCTCCAACAGTGGTCGAAAGGACAACTATAAAAGACTGACGGCTCTCTCCACCACAAGGAAGACAATAGTCGTCAGCAATGCAATGAATGATGAACATGATATATATATAATCATGATACGAACACCGTCATCATCCATGCAACTCTAAAACCACCTAAGTACCCCACAACATGAGTATAATCATCATGATACCTCCATATATCCCACCAAACATATGTATACAACTACACATGTATAGTCAACCAAAAATCTCCAATAACCCCAACAGACACACATACACACCCCACGTGTACAATCAACATGTATCCTCCAGTAAAAACACATCAAACACGTGTATAAACCACAGACATACAATCAACACAACTCCAATCATCACACCAGATAGAAGTATATATGACATACCAATGGACAAACCTCATATGAATACCACCAACAAAGTATCCCCTACCATACATACTCTACATGTAAAAATACCACAGAGTATAGATAACCAAAGTGCAAACTGTATAAGAATTAAATAGATCATCACAAGGGTCAAGCATCGGCATCAAGCAGGAAAACAACAAACGAACACGATATAAGGTAAAGCATCCTAAACCATCACATAAAACCATGCACTAAGCTCAATAAAATCTGCATAGAGTCAAGGAAGAAATACCCGCCTTTATACATAGATCGTGTCCACAAATCCCACGTCGAGAGGCTCATCCCGAATCCAAATCCTGCAGCAATCAATATGTTTATATTTTATTTAGCTATATTCATATGAATTAAATGACTAAATAAAATCCCTAACCCAATAGGTTCACTCCAATCAAATCCGAACTCTAACTAATCCCCCAAATCAACACATCCTTTAATCCAATAACAAATCCATCTCTCTAATATCAATTCATCTCATAATGATATCAACCCACAATAACCTATCACTAAATCAAATCTCCATCATAAATCCACATCAACCTAACATCATCATCAACAAACCAAACCACCATAATATCAATCCACAATAACCTATCCTAAAATCAAATCTCCATCATAAATCCACATCAACCTAACATCATCATCAATAACTAACCAAACAATCACATAATAACACATACTAATGAAACTAACCGAAATACTTCATTGGAACATCAATTACCTTGGGAGGCAGTAGCAAATCCAGCAGCCCACAGCCCTATGACTCCCTGTCCATAAGCTACAGGAGAACACACACACCCATCCGAGAGGTATACCAGTAAATCCAGTAGCAGCCTCTGCTTGAATGCTACAAAAAAAAACCTATACTCTAATTCTTCCAAGAACATCAATCCAAGAAGAAACCATACAACACTGTATCTGCTAGAATCCAATAAACAAAACCACACTCACAATCTCCCAAAAACCAGAAATGAAATCCAACCTCTGAAAAATTAATAACCTATGTCTTACCTTAACCTAAGACAGATCCACATCCTTTGATGAAGAAATCTGAAGTTGCTGTGGAGAAAGAAATGGAGCTTCCCCACCAATTCGCAGCTAGTCTGGCACAAACAGAGAAGACAAGACACTTAAGGCATTTTGTCGAACACCTGTTAAGCACAAGATCAAATCTCACCTTTTGGTCACATTGCTGGATCAATACAGCTTGGTCGGACACTTCACATCAGAACCGGGATCATGCCTAGCATCAATCTTGAAGCTAGGTTGGCAATTAAAGGTCAAGCTCTGGTGGTCGGCGATCAGGCGCGGGAAAGGGACGGCGACGGGTGGCCAGAAGGGAAGGAGCAGTGTCGCTGGTGCTCGCGGTGAACCGGCTACACCATGTGGCGTGGCCTGGTCGGGAGAGCTCGACGAGAGAGATCCGGCATCAACAATCTAGGGCACGACGACGAGATCAGGAGAAAAGAGGGTTGCGCCGGCGGTGAAGGGGAGAAGAGAGGAAGAAAGACTCCATGCCTCGGGAGGGAGAGGGAAGAGGGAGACTCGGCCGAGGTTACACCGGCGGGCGGTGGTGTGCTCGGCGTCGCTGGGAAGAAATCGCCGGAGAGGGGGGTTCGGGTAGAGGCGAGAGGAAAGGGAGATCGGGAGGATTGAGTTCGGCCGGGGAAGGAGGAGAAAAATCGAGAAATAAGAGAAATATAACTTAGGTTTAATTTAATTAACCCTAAGTTTAATCCTCAATCAACTCCCATTTAAATGGATTTCAAACAGGCCTCCACCGTACCCCTAATCCATCCCCTCAAAACGAGTCAAACGGACTCCGTTTAAATCTCAAAAAATTTCTTAAAATCCCCAAAAAATCCAATAAGATTTTTCGTCCATTCACATTTATTATTAAATTCTGTGATATCTTACAAACTAAATTATTAAGCCTTGGAATACTTACATTTGAGTCTGGCCCTTCTGAAATGGATTCGGATCCGTGGCTTTGCTCAGACTCGGCTTCTGACTCGCTCTCGATGATCTGGTCCCGGGCCATCAGTGCGAGTAGACTTGTTTGATCAAGTTCATCGTTGTCGTCCTCTGAAGAAGATTCGTCCCAGGTTGCTTTTAGGGCCTTCTTTCTTCTTTGCTTTTTGGCCTCCTTTTGGTTGGGACAGTTGGCTTTGATATGCCCCTTCTGGTTGCACCCATAACACGTGACTTCGAATTTTACCTTTGAGTTCAGTTGGGCCTCCCTAGACTGAACTGCCTTCTTCAGATCTTTCTTGTTGAAGCTCTTCTTCTTCTTGTAGAGCTTCTTCACAAGGTTCATGAGTTCACTGGTCAATTCATCCTCTGAATCTTCTGAGTCGGATTCGTCTTCTGATTCTGATTCAATTTTTCGCCGTACTCTTGATTCCCGTGTTCGACTCGTACCTGCAACCAAAGCAATACCCTTCTCGGATGGCTGTGCATTAGTTTGTTCATGAAGTTCAAATTCAGAAAATAACTCGTCTAACTTTAAAGAAGATAAATCTTTGGAAACCTTGTTGGCATCTACCATTGATGCCCACAACGTACTCCTTGGAAAAGAATTTAATGCGTACATTATTACGTCCCGGTTTTCGACTCTCTGTCCAATTGCATGAAGAGAGTTGAGAATGTCCTGGATGCGCGCATGCAGCTGGCTTGCCGTCTCACCTTCCTGCATTTTTAAATTATACAATTTATTAAATAATAAATCTCGCTTACTTACCTTGGTTTCTGAGGTGCCCTCGTGAAGTTTGATCAGTTTCTCCCAGAGTTCCTTTGCGGTTGAAAAGGGACCGACTCTGTTGAGCTCCTCCTTGGTAAGACCGCACTGGATGGTGCAGGTAGCTTTGGCGTCGGCTTCCACCTTTTTGATGAAGGCTGGCTCCCAGTTCTCACAGGATGTAGGCTTACCGTCTGTATCAGTTGGTAGTTGAAGTCCTGTCTTGAATATCATCCAGGTGTCGAACTGGATCTTCAGATATATCTCCATTCGCCCCTTCCAATATCCGAAGTCTTCTCCGAAAAATAGTGGGGGACGAACAGTGCTATATCCTTCTTGTTGAGTCATTTTAGACCTAGATAAGCAAAAAACAAAAAGATCTATTCCAAGACTGTGTCTTGGATTAGTAGTGCGGGAGGAAAAAAAATAACGAGCTCAAGTGGTATTGACCAACTTTGAGCAACACTGATAAAAAAAATTAGAACTTTAGCTAATTAGCTAATTTCTAATGACTCCGAAACAAAATACCACGAAAAAAAAATATTTTGAATGGTGGTTGCACCAATTCAAAACAACCCCGCTCTGATACCAATTGTTGGATCGAGATGCGCTAGAGGGGGGAGGGGGGGTGAATAGCACTCATGGCTATTTCGTTTTTCAAATTGGAAGACTATCAGAGTTTAAAACAAGCAGCGGAATAAAGAACAAACACACAGTGAGAGACACGAGAGATTTTACTTCGTTCGGAGCCTAAGCGACTCCTACTCGAAGGCCCGCGATCCTTGATCACTTTCCGTGGGCAACAACTATAAGCTCGTTAAAAGATTACAATTATGACTACAAAAAGCTATAAGTATTATACCGACAACAAGAAATGCTATATCTGAAGCTTCGGGTCGTCGGGCACTTGTAGCAGCACTTCGGAACGTCTTTTGGAGCAGCACGTTGATGAGAGATCACTTAGTATTCGTTATGTTGAAGTGCTGGTCGAAACCCCCTTATAAAGGGTGTTCAAGGCGCCTTGAAGCCTATTCAAGGCGCCTTGAAGCCTGTTCAAGGCGCCTCCATGCTGCCGAATCCTCCGCGTGGATCAAGCTTGAACTGGTCGAAGTTCATCTGCTTAAGGCGCCTTAAACCTCACTCAAGGCGCCTTCCAAGGCACCTTCTACCTTCTTCAAGGCGCCTCCAATGGTGCTTCGCAGCCAGCTCAGCTTGTGCACCCGAGGCGCCTCCAAGCTCCATGGAGGCGCCTCGGACACTGTTCATCCGAGGCTTTAGGTTGCTCCTTTGTACCTGCAAGATACGTTAGTCCCAAACACTATCCTGCAACACAAAGTTAGCACAATAAATATGATAAATGAAATATAGACAGTCTCCGGACTGTCCGAGTCTGACTTCGGGTTTCCAACCAGAAACCCTAGGTCGACCCGACGCCTACTGTTCCCTCTACGGGGAACGCGTCCTCACCTACTCCACTCAGGAGATTTACCTGTTTCAAGTGCGATCCTCCAGATCGACTGGACTTTCGCTCAGCACTCGATACTTCCGGACTTTCTGCTGGACATCCGCTTCCCGGCTAGTCCAGACTTTCACCTGGTTCGCGACACCAGGACTTTCCACCTAGGGTTACCACCCCCTAGGACTTTTGCCTGAAGACATCGACCTGCCAAGACTTTCCACATAGGGTTACCACCCCCTATGACCTAGAGTTACCACCCCCTAGGGTTTTTCTCTTTGCCTAACCGTAGCTAGGACTTTCCTGACATCCTCAAGTAGACTTGTTAGAAAACAAAATACCTTAACTTTGAATTCTTTGTCATTATCAAAACATGAGTTCGATCGTCGGATGCTTCCCGCACCAACATCTTATTATGGAGGGATCTTTCATCATAGGAGATATAAAGTAAAGTATCGCTCTCTCCATCTTCATATTCTTGGAAGTTCTTTCAAGTAGTCGAAGACGGTCAGACTGAGCTTCCAATTTTTAGCCTAAGTGAAACCTGCACACCCTAAAGAAAAACACATCTCCCACAAACATGTTATATAAGATAGAACCAGAACCATATCAAGATAAGCTGAATAAGTAATAAAAACTAAATCACATCCAACAAAATCAATTATAGGTAGCTCTATATAATTTTTCAAAAAATAACAAGAAATACTAACTTTTCTTTAATGAGAGATACCTGAAACTTCTAAATATGTGGATGTGACTTCTTCTGAATCAAATGATGGTTCTGGATCTTGCTCAAGTGTTGGTGCAACTAAAGGTGGTGATTCTTGAGACTCTATAAACTCTACATAAATCGCTACACATTGATAAACCACTTATTCAATCCTTACTATTCTCATAGTCTCTGAGGGTTGTGTGGACAAAGGAGGTAATTCTTAAGATGATGCTTCCACAACACAGCTCCCTACACTTCCATATCATTAACATCAACACATGTAGTGAAGAATATTTCCATATAAATATCTTCAGTAGGAGAATCAACTACAGGAGAGTGAATAACTGTACTTGCAACCTTAAGTTGATCTACCTTATCACATTCATCATCTGAAAATTTAATTCTACTACAATGTCCTGTAAACCCAAGAGGTAGATATAAAAACTTATTGACCATTGCATTATCATTACACTCATCATCTAAATAATTTCCATCTTTATACACATCAAGAAATCTACACTCACCCTATTATTATCATAGAATTTGCCAAAGTCTTTGTTTTTATTAGCCCCCACTAGCCTTTGTGGAAAAGGAATCCTTAGTGGAGGTCTTGGGAAGGATTGACCATTCTTTTTCTTAAATTCCCTTTGAGCTTGTGGCAGAGGTTCAACGTGTTTGTCTAGTGATGGTATGATCAACCATTGAGGTAAAGGTACACGTGGCCTTTGGGCACTTTCTAGAGTAATGGAACTGAGTATTTGTGGCCTTTTATTGTTCTTCTTCTCAATTTTGTACAAGTCCTTTTTTAAAAGTTCTTCATGATAGATGTCATTTCTCAACTTAATATCATTACACTATTTACTAGACCTTGTATGTGTAGGAGGGGGGGCATGTTTGAACTATTTTGAAACTATACTATCAATATTTGCCTCCAACTATTTGAACCCTTCTCTGTGACTTGTGATTTTTAAAATCCTTGGATGGTTGAATTACATTTTGTATGACAGATTCTTTTGCCTTCATGGCTTGCACTTCTAGAATTATCGAAGGAAAATCCATCCAACTTTTATCTGACCACTTTTAGAGGTTCAATGCCACTTGATCAATATGATTCATCCACACTTTTATTCATAAAAGAACCTCCAGCAGATGAATCCAATAATAATTTATCTGAAAAAGAAATCCCCATGTAGAATATGTGCAATTATAGCCACCTTTCTAAACCATGATGAGGATACTGTCTTAATAAACTTTTGAATCCCTCCCAAGCTTCAAATAGCGATTCTTCATCTACCTGAGCAAAACTTGTAATGAAATTCCTCATATAAGTTGTTCTTCTTTGAAGGAAAAAATGATTTAGAAATTGCTACTCTAATTGTTCTCAATTTGTGATGCTTTGAGGATGGAGAGAATAAAACCAAGTATTTGCCCTATCCTTGATACTAAAAGGAAATGCTATCAATCGAATGGAATCCGCTGAGACACCCTCACAGTTCACTATATTACAATATTCAAGAAATTCTTCAAAGTGCAAGTATGGGTTTTCTGATATTTCTCCTCCAAATTTGTGATCTTGTATCATAGTGATTAACTTTGGATTTAATTGAAAACTTTTTGCTTCGATATGAGATTGTACAATGGGAGATAAAATTCTTACAAAAATTGGTGCAGAAAATTCTCTCAAAGGCTTGCTTGATATATTAATGCTCATGGATATCTAAAAAAAATGCAAAATTGAGAGCAAGAAAAAAATACAAAAATAAAGGAAAGGAAAAAACTGAACTTCAATTTAAATTGCAAGAAAGAAAGGTAAAAAAATAAAAATTATAAATAAAAAAATAATGAAAGATAAAGAATAAAGAATAAAGAATAAAAAATTAAGGAATTAAAGAATTGAAGAACTATCTAGACAAACTCTAATATAAACTAACTAGATTTAAACACTCAGTCCCTGACAACGACGCTAAAAACTTGATGTGTTATCGCAAGTGCACGATCATCGTCAAGTAATAAAATTTATATAAGTTGATCCCACGAGGACTAAGAATTAAATGCTAATTGGCTTTACATGGTGAATTTAATTAGACATAATTGATAATCGTTTGTTTTGGGTTTTCAACTAATACCTGAAAAATAAAAGAAAGGAAAGATAACTGAGGAAGTCCTTAATTCAGAAGATGTTCTAGGCCATTAGTTTCATTGTAATGGTGAATGTTGTGCTATGAATTCGTCCATTCCTAGTTCTCCGCTTGTATGTTTATAGGACAATCTAAATTACTACCTAATACCACCCCGCGACGGTGTATCAGAGTACTTCCCCTGCCAATAACCAAGTATGCCATCAAGTGAAGAAGTAAATTAGAGAGTCCAGATTTTCAGTAGAGTACCTCCTGTCACAAGGCCTCCCCCGGGTGTACGTCTCTAGATTATGTTGGTCACTTGCGTAGCATATGATTAGGGAAAGCCCATTAGGCTAAGTGATAGATTTATCCATACATAGAATTGTTCTCCCTTTGGAGGTTACATTCTATATAGAAGGATAGTTATCTTAGATACTCAAAGTTAAACAAGTATCCTAAGGTCATGCCGAACTATATCAGAATGTACACCCAAAAGAGGCAACAATTTATGCATCTATTCAATGAAAATTCAGGTTCATACCTAGATATAGACACACAACAATGTATCTAGCTCAGAATTTAGATTTACACATACAGAAATGCAATCTAGATAGATAAATTCATGTTCATAAGGAAATTCTACTTGTAAGCATTTCATCAAATAGAACAAGTATCATACAAACTTCATCAAATAAGGAAATTGCTAATTTAATAGAGTTTACAACATCCACACATTACAATTACTTCCTACGTCTAAGAATAATAGAAATCTACTCCATAATTGGAAGAACTACAATCCAAGAACTCAAATCCATAAGAATTTCAAGAACCCTAAGGAAGGGGAGAAGAAATTTATCCTTGAAGTCAAGTGAAGCCCTTGGATGTAGATCTTGGAGTGCCGATGAAGATGAGAAGTAGGACGGCATCAAATCACCCAGATGAGGCCTTCGGGTGCAAGGATCTGACCTAGATGGTCCCTTCTCACCTTGGATCTTCCTCCTCATGCAAGGGGATAAAGTGCCCCTTATATAAAGGTGAGGGCATGGGGTAGTCGTGCCTTGGGACATGACCCGTGACATTTGGCACAAGCAGGCCACCCTCTAGCTATCTGGCCATGTCATTTAGCATAGCCAAAGCCAAGCAAGTTCTGGCTCTGGGCACCTGGTGTACCATTTGGCACAGTCAAAGCTTTCTCTAGCTTCTGGCCATGCCAACACTATTTCTTTTACTTGGTTCACAGCCTGTGTCGACTCCTACACCAAGGTCCATGATCGTTGACCGCTTTCATTGGACAATCACTAATCAATCATAAAATCTTTACAAATTACAACAGATATATAATTTAAGTGGAGAAAAAGTAAACTAATAACTAAGAATGAGAAAATCTGAGCTTCAGGTTGTCGGAGCAGTGTTACGGCTTCTTCAGATCATTTTTGGAGCAGCGCACAGAAGAAGGATCATAATTTTTTTGTTGTATATGTGCATCTGCTTGAGACTGGCTTAAATAGCCTGCTAAAGGCACCTTCAGCCTCCATGGAAGGAGCCTCCAGCAGGGATTCTTATCCCCTGCCGATCGGTGTCGATAACTCCCACTGCATGTGCTGCTTATCCACCCGAAGGTGCCTTCAGTGTCCTTGGAAGGCGCCTTCCATTAGCTGTCCAAGGCGCCTTCAGCATACTTGGAAGGTGCCTTCAGCCCTGCTTCCTGTGCAGCTGTAGCCAAGGCACCTAAGACGCCTCCAACAGTCCCAGAGGTGCCTCGGACACTGTTTATCCGAGCCAAACATGTCCAATTCGCTTCCTGCAAACTAGGTTATGTTGGTGCGAGAAGCATCCAAAGATCGAACCTGAGTTTTGATAATGGAAAATGATTCAAAGTTAACGTTATTTATGATCTAATGTGTTTGAATGAGTTTGCAGGAAAAGTCCTAAGGTATCTTAGGAAAAAGTCCTAGCTACGGTTAGGCAAGCAGAAAACCCTAGGGGTGGTAACCCTAGGTCATAGGGGTAACCCTATGCGGAAAGCCTTGGCGGGTCGAGGTCTTCAGGCAAAAGTCCTAGAGTCAGAATCTCTAGGTGAAAATCTCGGCGTGACGGATCGGGTGGAAAGTCTGGGCGGGTCGTGGAGCAGACGTCCAATGGAAAGACCTGAAGACTCGGGCGCTGAGCAAAAGCCTAGTCGACCTGGAGGATCGAACTGGCAATAAGTATACTCTCCTGAGTGGAGTAGGTGAGGACGCGTTCCCCGCTGAGGGAACAGTAGGTGTCGGTTCAACTTAGGGTTTTCGGATGGAAATTCGAAGTCAGAATTAGACAGCCCATTGACTCAGACATTTATGTTTATGTTATTATTATGTGCTAACTTTGTGTTACAGGGTATGCTTGGTATTTTGGAACTAACATATCTTGCAGAGACAAAAGAGCAAGTTTTGCCTTGGATGAACAGTACCCGAGGTACCCTCCATGGAGCTTGGAGGCGCCTCGGGTGCAAGGGCTGAGGAGTCTACGCAACGGAGCTGGAGGCGCCCTCCAAAGGAGTTGGAGGCACCTCGGACGGCCTTGGAGGCACCCTCAAAGGCATTGGAGGTGCCCTCAAGAGGATAAGCTGCGGGAGTTGCGGATCTTATGCACACTGTGGATTCGGGCCTTCGGAGGCACCCTCAAGGGCCTTGAAGGCGCCCTCAACGGCTTATATAAGCCAGTCTTGACCAGCAGCTCAAGACAACACTTTCTAAGCAATCTTTCTTCAACGCACTGCTAACCAGACGATCCGGCTGAGCTATAACAAGACACCGATGACCAGAAGCTTCAGTTTTACGATTCGCTTGTGTCAGTATAATTTTCAGTACAGATTAATTATAATATTCATTTGTAACCTTTTGCGAGATTATAGTTGTTGCTCAAAGTAAATGCTCAATGAGCGTGGGCCTTGGAGTAGGAGTCGCCCCAGGTTTCGAACCAAGTAAATCTTGGTGTTTGGTTGTTTGTTCTTATTTCTGTTGCATTTACTCGTTAAGTTTTCCTAAATGAAAAGTGAAAGCCACGAGCACTATTCACCCCCCCCCCCTCTAGCGCTTTTCGATCCAACAATTGGTATCAGAGCGGGGTCACTTCGATTTGGTGCAACCACTAATCAAGTATTTTTTTTTTTGTAGTGTTTGTAGTTTTTCGGAGTCGATCGATCGGAATTGGTATTATTGCCGCCTTTTGATCTTGTTTTTTTGTAATCAAATTTTTCCTCGAAGTTAGGGCAACACCACTCGAGTTTGCGTGTTTATTTTTTTTAACCCGCACTACTAAATCCAAGACCTAGTCTTGGAATCTTTGTTGTTTATTTTTCTGTGTGCGAGATTCATTTCTTAAATGGGCCATCAAGAAGGCTACAACACAGCCCGCCCTCCGCTCTTCACCGGTGAGGACTTGGGCTACTGGAAGGGATAAATGGAGTTGTACCTTCAGACTCATTTCGAGGTATGGGTGATCGTCAAAACCGACCTTGAAGTCCCAATTGACGACACCAACAAACTAATATCGTGCGAGAATTGGGATGCAACTCTGATAAAGAAGGTAGAAGCAAACCCCAAAGCAACCTGTACACTTCAGTGTGGTCTAACCAAGGAAGAGCTAAATCAAGTTGGCCCCTTCTCAAGTGCAAAAGAGTTGTGGCAAAAACTGATCGAGCTACACGAGGGTACATCAGACACGAAGGTAAGTAAGAGGGATCTCATTTTTAACAAATTATATAATATAAAGTTGCAGGAGGGTGAAATGGCAAGCCAATTGCATGCACGCATCCAAGACCTCCTCAATGGTCTCCACATAATCGGACAAAAGGTGGAAAATAGATTCATGATCAAGTATTCACTCAATGCTTTTCCGAGGAATACCTTGTGGGCATCCATGGTAGATGCTTACAAGGTATCCAAGGATCTCTCTTCAATAAAATTAGATGAATTATTTTCAGAATTTGAATTGCACAAACAGATTAATACACGTTCGGTCGAGAAGGGTATAGCTTTGATTGCATGTACAAGGTGAGCGCACGAACCAAAATCAAGACGCAGAACCAAATCAGAGTCAGAAGAAGAACCGGACTCAGATGAAGACGATGATGAGATCACAGCCAAACTCATTAACTTGGTAAGAAAGATTTACAAAAAGAGGAAGGGCTTCAACAAAAAGGACATTAAGAAGGTGATCCAATCCAAGGAGGTTCAACCAAGTTCAAAGGTGAAGTTCGAAGTAACCTGCTACGGCTGCAACCAAAAGGGACATATCAAAACCAACTGTCCAAATCAAAAGGATGCAAAGAAGCAAAGAAAGAAGAAATCTCTGAAGGCAACTTGGGACGAGTCCTCACCAGAAGAGTCCGATGAAGAGCTCGAACAGACGAGCTTCCTTGCACTGACGGCCTGGGACCAAATCAAAGAATCTGAAAGAGAGAATGAATCAGAAGTAGAATCAGAGAGAAGCCATGGATCAATATCCATTTCTGAAGGGTCTAACCCCGTTGTAAGTATTTCTCGGTTGCATAACCTAGTCAATTATCTTATGCGTAAATTAGTTAGATCTAACATTCGGATCAAATCACTTCTAAAGGAGGTAACAACCCTTAAAGAAGTGGCTAACTCCTAATCCTTGACTGACCCTATTCAGACTGAAACCTCAACTCAAGTCCAAAAGCTTGAGGAGGAGAATTCCAACCTGAAAACTCAAGTCAAGGATTTGAAGATCACGTTGGAACGGTTTACACTAGGTTCGAAGAATCTTGATTTGATTCTTGGAAAACAAAAGGTCGTATACAATCGATCCGGACTAGGATTTAGGAAAAAAAGAAATACCGTTCATATATATCTCTTGTTAATAGAACAAATAAGAAACTAGTCCAAGCATGGGTCCCCAAGTTAAACTTGGTTAATCAAGTTGGACTTGGTCAATATTAGATCCCCAAGGATCAAATTCATTATCTTGATAGACCATATCGAGGCGATGATCCAGGGGGAGCCAATAGGAAGACCATATTTAGAATTATTTGATGATTGTTGCTTACTGCTTTTACTACACATGCTTAGATTAGGCTAGATAAGGACCTAGGTATAATTTACACTTGACTAGTTAGACCTAGGGATTTCAAAAGGAAAATTAAATACCCAATTTCTTTGAGTGATTTTGTCTAGAAGTGGTGGATGATCCCATACCCAAGAAGGTCTAGTGCCTCGCCATAGCCTGGAAGCTAATCTTTGAAATGTGTATTTAATTGACCAATTGAAAAACCTGAGTCTAACTCAAATGTAAATCAAAGATAAAATTAAACCATCTCACAAAATCCAGAAGGATCCCTGATTGATAATTTAGAAATGGGTGAGATGGACCTAGGTAAAATTTAGAAGTGAATTAAAATAATTTTAACTTAATTTTTAATTAAATAATTTTAACATAATTTTTCATTAAATAATTTTAACTTAATTTTTAATTAAATAATTTTAACTTAATTTTTAATTAAATAATTTTAACTTAATTTTTAATTAAATAATTTTAACTTAATTTCTAATTAAATAATTTTAACTTAATTTCCAATTAAATAATTTTAACTTAATTTTTAATTAAATAATTTTAACTTAATTTTTAATTAAATAATTTTAACTTAATTTTTAATTAAATAAGTTTTGTTGGATCAAGAAGCGCCAGAGGGGGGGTGAATAACGCTCGTGGCTATTTCGTATCGAATTCGTAAAACTATCGGGGTTAAAACACGCAGCGGAATAAAGGAACACAAACACAGAGACACAGGGGAATTTACTTCGTTCGGAGCCTAGATCGACTCCTACTCGAAGGCCCGCAATCCTTGATCACTTTCCGTGGGCAACAACTAAAATATCGTGAATAAGTACAAGTAGAAATAAGTACAACTGAAATTGAAATAATACCGACAACAGAATAATAATAAATGAAGCTTCGGGTCGTCGGCGACTGCAACAACACTTTAGAATCGACTCTTGAGCAGCACACAGCAGAAGGAAAGCTTGTGAATTCTTGGGATGAGCTGCTGGTCGAGATCCCTTATAAAGGGTGTTCAAGGTGCCTTCCACTGTTCACCAAGGCGCCTTGAATGAGCCGAGTCAGCTACGGAGATAAGGGCTGAACTGGTCGAACCTTATCAGGTTCAAGGCGCCTTCATCAAACTGTCCAAGGCGCCTTCCATTGTTCACCAAGGCGCCTCCAAGCTTGCTTCGCAGCCAGCTCCAGTCTTGCACCCGAGGCACCTCCAAGCCCCATGGAGGCGCCTCGGTACTGTTCATCTGAGGTCAATTTTGCACTTTGGTCCCTGCAAGATATGTTAATCCCAAAAATATCATGCAGCACAAAGTTAGCACATAAAGATAGTATGAATATGAAAGTTTGATAGCCTTCGGATTGTCCGGGTCTGACTTGGATTTTCATCCGGAAACCCTAGGTCGACCCGACGCTTACTGTTCCCTCTACGGGGAACGCGTCCTCACCTACTCTACTCAGGAGATTTACCTGTTGCCAGTGCGATCCTTCAGATCGACTGGACTTTTGCTCGGCGTCCGATGCTTCCAGTCTTCATACTGGATGTTCGGTCCTTGACCCATCCAGACTTCTACCCGGTTCGCGACACCAGGATTTTAACGTAGGGTTACTGTCCCCTAGGATTTTTTCCTGAAGCCTCGACCCGTCAAGACTTCCCGTATAGGGTTACCACCCCCTATGACCTAGGGTTACCACCCCCTAGGGTTTTCCCTTTGCCTAACCGCAGCTAGGACTTTTCTTCACCTAGGGTTACCACCCCCTAGGACCTAGGGTTACCACCCCCTAGGGTTTTTCCCTTTGCCTAACCGCAGCTAGGACTTTCCTGAAATACTCAATAAAACTGTTAGATAACAAGCAATCTTAACTTTGAATCCCTTTTCCATTATCAAAACTTAGGTTCAATCGTCGGATGTTTCCTGCACCAACAATCTCCCCCTTTTTGATTATGACAACTGAAATTCAAAGTTAAGAAAATAATGCAACAAAGATGAACATAATTAAGCACAAGCATAACTAACACATAGGCACATTAAGGCTCCCCCTTAAAAATATTTATTTTGAATTTCCTTTGATTTCTTTAATTCCTTTGAATTTTCGTATACTCTCCCCCTTTGCCATATATCAAAATAAAATAAGAGAGAAAACACTTAGCCATATTATTTTTCTTGTCAACATTAAAATCTAAGTGTTAACATTTTGAAATATAAATTTGGAAACGTAAAGTTTGAGAAATAATTTCAAATTTTTCATAGGATTTTGAATAAGTTTTTCTAATTTTTCAAAGGATTTAAATTTTTCAAATAATTTTCAAATTAATTTTCAAAGGATTTTTAAAATGATTTTGAAATTAATTTTCAAAGGATTTTTCAAATGATTAATTTTCAAAATTTTGAAATTAATTTTCAAAGGATTTTCAAATAATTTTTGAAATTAATTTACAAAGGATTTTCAAATAATTTTTGAAATTAATTTTCAAAGGATTTTTAAAATAATTTTTTAGATTAATTTTCAAAGGATTTTCAAATAATTAATTTTCAATGTATTTTTAAAATAATTTTGAAATGATTTTTAAAAGGACTTTTGAAATGATTTTGAAATTAATTTTTTAAAATAATTTTGAAATGAATTTTTAAAGGATTTTTCAAATGATTTTGATTTTCAAAGGATTTTTCAAATGATTTTGAAATTGATTTTCAAAGGATTTTTAAAATGATTTTGAAATGTTTTTTTAAAGGATTTTTCAAATGATTTTGAAATTGATTTTCAAAAGATTTTTAAAATAATTTTTAAAATATTTTTCAAATAATTTTGAAATCAAGTTTTTAAAAGATTTTTAAATGATTTTTAAAGATTTTTCAAATAATTTTGAAATTAAGTTTTGAAAGATTTTTAAAATGATTTTTAAAGATTTTTCAAATAATTTTGAAAGATTTTTAAATTGATTTTGAAAGGATTTGTAAAGTAATTTTGAAATTGATTTCGAAAATATTTTTTAAAGTAATTTTGAAATTGATTTTGAAAAGATTTTTTAAATAATTTTGAAATTGATTTTGAAAAGATTTTTTAAATAATTTTGAAATTGATTTTGAAAAGATTTTTTAAATAATTTTGAAATTGATTTTGAAAAGATTTGTAAAGTAATTTTGAAATTGATTTTGAAAAGATTTTTTAAATAATTTTGAAATTGATTTTGAAAAGATTTTTAAAGTAATTTTGAAATTGATTTTTATTTGTAATCCTTAGTCATCTCACCCGATCTAAATTTCAAATCAGGTAATCCTAAAATTTTTGTGAGATGATTTGTGGTTCAATTTTAGTGTTTGGTTTAACTTTGTGTTAGATTCAGGTTTAGCTTTGGGTTCAACAAGTAAGCGTTCTTTGGATAAACTTTTGGGTTATGGTGAGTCACAAGGACATCATTAAAGTAACCATGCCTTCGAGGTTTTCCAAATAGTTCTACCTATTGAACTTAATACAAAACCTTGGTCTAACTAGTTAGGATCCATAAAGGGTTGCTTCGGTCAATTCCACTTAGCCAAATGCACCAGATCGAAGTCATATCTTCCTAGACATGCGATAACTAAGTTTCCCCAACGTACTATCATCCAATACTTCACCAGTACCGTGGGTCAAGTTAAACCTAACTCCTTTTAATCTAAGCTTAATTACCCTACCGGGTAGTCTACTCTTGTTTACCCATTTCGGGTAGATTAAGTTCGGTTACCCAGTCGGGTAGTTTAGTTGGGGGTGCCAGCTATTCTGGATCCTCCTTCTATTTAAGTTGAATTTTGAATTTTGAATTTTGAATTTAATTTTTAATTTAATTTCAAACTTTTAATTGAATTTTGAATTTTTAAATTTAATTTCAAATTTTGAATTTTTAATTGAATTTTGAATTTTTAATTTAATTTCAAATTTTAAGTTTATTTGTTAAGATAATTATTTATTTATTAAGATGAATTTCATTATTTATTTATTAATTAAAATAATTTTGAAATGATTTTTTAAAGGATTTTAAAATAAGTGTTTCAAATTTTTCATAGGATTTAAATTTTTAAAATAATTTTGAAATGAATTTTTTAAAGGATTTTTCAAATAATTTTTAAATGATTTTGAAATTGATTTTCAAAAGATTTTTAAAATATTTTTTAAAATATTTTTCAAATAATTTTGACATCAAGTTTTTTAAAATATTTTTAAATAATTTTTAAAAGATTTTTCAAATAATTTTGAAATCAAGTTTTGAAAGATTTTTAAATAATTTTTAAAAGATTTTTCAAATAATTTTGAAAGTAATTTGCAAAGGATTTTTAAATAATTATTGAAATTAATTTTCAAAGGATTGAAATTAATTTTCAAAGGATTTTCAAATAATTTTTAAAATTAATTTTCAAAGGATTTTCAAATAATTTTTGAAATTAAAGGATTTTTAAAATAATTTTGAAATTAATTTTTCAAAGGATTTTTAAAATGATTTTTTTTCAAAAAAATTTTGCGTTTGATTTAAGTTAATTAAGTCGATTCATTTGATTAATTTGATTAAATTTGATTTATTTGATTAAATTGAATTTATTTGAGACTAAGTTAAGCTTAGATCCATCTCACCCGATTCTAGGTTATCAATCAGGTAATCTTATATAATTTTGTGAGATAATTATCTTTTGATTTAAATTATTTCTAAGGATTAATTTATATTTGAGTTAAAATTAGGTTTTCCAATTAGTCAATTAAATAAGTATTTCAAAGATTGATTCCCAGGTTAGGGCGAGGCTCTAGGCCTTCTTGGGTATGAGATCATCCACCCCTTCCTAGACAGAATCGCGCAAAGAAATATATATTCAATTTTCTTTTTGAAACCCCTAGATTTAACTAGCAATTGTAAATTACGCCTAGATCCTTAAGCTATCCTAAATCTAAACATGCATAATATAAAGAAGAATAAATAAACAAGCATTAATTTATCTATTTGTATAGATGGTCTTTCTATTTGCTCCCCCTGGATCATAGCCTCGATAGGGTCTATCAAGGAAATGGATCTGATCCTTAGGGACCCAATATAGTCCAAGTCCAACTTGATAAACCAAGTTTGACTTGGAAACTCATGCTTGAACTATGGTTTTATTATTTCTATTTACTAAAGATATATATGATTTATATTTTTTCTTGGTTTTAAATCCAAGTTCGATTTTGTTGTAAATGGCTCGCAGTTTTCCAAGAATCAGATCCAGATTCTTGGAACCCAAGGTGAATTGTTCCAACGTGTCCTTGAGTGCTTTAATTTGAGTTTTCAAATTGGAATTTTCTTCCTCAAGTTGTTAGACTTGAGTTGAACTTCCAATTTGAACTGACTCAGTTAAAGAACTCGAGTCAGTCACTTCCTTAAGGGCTGTTACCTCCTTTTGGAGCGACTTAACCCGGATGTTGGATTTAGCCAACTTTTTAAGCAAGTACGGAATTAAATTTTCTGAGTCAACTAAGTTAATACTAGACATTAAAGCACTTACTGTGGGTTTTGGTCCTTCGGAAACGGATGTGTATCCATGGCTTTGCTCGGACTTAGTTTCCGACTCGCTCTCGGTTTCGGATTCGAATTCGGACTCGGTTTCGTCAATATCAACTTGTACTGGCAACGCGAGGAAGCTTGTCTGTTCTTCTGCGTCGGACTCAGATTCATCTGACGACTCGGACCAGGTTGCCTTCATTGCCTTCTTTTTGTGTTGCTTTTTGTTTGGACAATCCGGCTTGTAGTGCCCCTTCTGGTTACATCTGTAGCAGGTGACCCCAGATCTGTCCTTCGGGTCCGTTTGAGTTGCCCTTTTTGACTTGCATATTTTCCGCACGAGCTTTATCAGTTCAGAAATAACTTCGTCTTCGTCCTCTGCGTCTGATTCATCTTTGGACTCGGGTTTGGATTTGCGCCTTGACGTCGGTTCGCGTGTTCTGCTGGTACCTGCAACCAAAGCAACACCTTTCTCGACCGAGCGTGCATTAGTCTGCTCATGCAATTCTAGTTCGGAAAACAATTCATCTAGTTTTATTGAAGATAAATCCTTGGAAACTTTGTAAGCATCAACCATGGATGCCCACAAAGTGTTCCTCGGAAAAGCGCTTAACGCGTACCTTATTACGTCACGGTTTTCCACCCTTTGGCCGATCGCATGAAGCCCGTTGAGTAGGTCCTGATGCTCGTGAAGTCGGCTCGCCGTCTCACCTTCCTGCATTTTAATATTATACGGTTTATTTAAAATTAAATCGCGCTTACTTACTTTAGCATCGGAGGTGCCCTCGTGCAGCTCGATCAGTTTTTCCCATAGCTCTTTCGGCTTGAGAAGGGTCCTACTCTGTTGAGTTCTTCTTTTGTAAGCCCGCATTGTAGCATGCAAGTGGCTTTGGCATCTGCTTCCACCTTCTTCATGATGCTGGTGTCCCAGTTGGTGCAGGAAACCAGTTCTCCGGTGTCGTCACGTGGTAGCTCGAGACCGGTCTAGATGATGATCCACATCTCGACTTGCGTCTTGAGGTGGAATTCCATCCGGTTCTTCCAATATGCAAAATCATCTCCGGAGAAGAGCGGGGGGCGAGAAGTGCTAAAGCCTTCTTGGAGGGCCATTTTAAAATAACTTGCACACACAGAAACAAACAAAAAAAATGTACCAGGACTTGATCCTGGATTAGCAGTGCGGTTTGAAAAATAAAAGAAACGAACTCGAGTGGTGTTGCACCACCTTCGAGCAAAAATCGATTCCGAAAAGAAATTAGAATTTAGCTATTAGGCTAATTCTAATTAACTCCGTAAAACTGAAAATAACCACGAAAAATATGCGTGATTGGTGGTTGCACCAGATCAACGCTACCCCACTCTGATATCAATTGTTGGATTGAGAAGCGCTAGAGGGAGGGTGAATAGTGCTCGTGGCTATTTCGTATCAAATTCGTAAAACTATCGGAGTTAAAACACGCAGCGGAATAAAGGAACACAAATACAGAGACATAGGGGAATTTACTTCGTTCGGAGCCTAGATCGACTCCTACTCGAAGGCCCGCGATCCTTGATCGCTTTTCGTGGGCAACAACTAAAATATCGTGGATAAGTACAAGTAGAAATAAGTACAACTGAAATTGAAATAATACCGACAATAGAATAATAATAAATGAAGCTTCGGGTCGTCGGTGACTGCAACAACACTTTAGAATCGACTCTTGAGCAGCACACAGCAGAAGGAAAGCTTGTGAATTCTTGGGATGAGCTACTGGTCGAGATCCCTTATAAAGGGTGTTCAAGGCGCCTTCCACTGTTCACCAAGGCGCCTTAAATGAGCCGAGTCAGTCGCGGAGATAAGGGCTGAACTGGTCGAACCTTATTAGGTTCAAGGCGCCTTCAGCCTCTCCAAGGCACCTTCATCAAACTGTCCAAGGCGCCTTCCACTGTTCACCAAGGCGCCTCCAAGCTTGCTTCGCAGCCAGCTCCAGCCTTGCACCCGAGGTGCCTCCAAGCCCCATGGAGGCGCCTCGGTACTGTTCATCTGAGGCCAATTTTGCACTTTGGTCCCTGCAAGATATGTTAATCCCAAAAATACCATGCAGCACAAAGTTAGCACATAAAGATAGTATGAATATGAAAGTTTGACAGCCTTCGGACTGTCCGGGTCTAACTTCGGATTTCCATCCGAAAACCCTAGGTCGACCCGACGCCTACTGTTCCCTCTACGGGGAACGCGTCCTCACCTACTCCACTCAGGAGATTTACCTGTTGCCAATGAGATCCTCCAGATCGACTGGACTTTTGCTCGACGTTCGATGCTTCCGGTCTTCATACTGGATGTCCGGTCCTTGACCCATCTAGACTTCTACCCGGTTCGCGACACCAGGATTTTAACTTAGGGTTACCACCCCCTAGGATTTTTGCCCAAAGCGTAGACCCACCAAGACTTCCCGCATAGGGTTACCACCCCCTATGACCTAGGGTTACCACCCCCTAGGGTTTTCCCTTTGCCTAACCGCAGCTAGGACTTTTCTCCACCTAAGGTTACCACCCCCTAGGACCTAGGGTTACCACCCCCTAGGGGTTTTCCCTTTGCCTAATCGCAGCTAGAACTTTCCTGAAATACTCAATCAAACTATTAGATAACAAGCAATCTTAACTTTGAATCCCTTTGCCATTATCAAAACTTAGGTTCAATCGTCGGATGCTTCCCGCACCAACAAGTTTAACTTAATCACTTAAATAATTTTAATTTAATTAATAAATCATCTTAATTTAATTAATCAATTAATATTAACTTAATTAATAAATAAATTTAACTTAATTAATAAAAAAAATTATACTTAAATCTAACCAATTCTTAACTGAAAACTGTTTAACTCAATAAAACCATCTCACAAACACCCATAGGGATACCATGTTTGATAACCTAGCCTGGGTGAGATGGAACATTAAGAGTTAATTTCAATCAAAATATCTTTCTATCCGTCAAATTGAATCAAATCAAATACTTTGTGTAGGAACATAAAGATTTGGATCAATGGATGCTAGATAGTGGATGCTCCTGGCACATGACTAAAGATAGATTGGAATTCACTAAGTTGAAATTGAAGAACCTAGGGTTCGTCTCATTCGGCAACAATGGAACACTCAAGGTAATCAGAACAGGTAATATCCAACTAAGTTCTGATTTTTATATTCGAAAAGTTTTATTGGTTGATCGATTGAATTTTAATTTACTAAGTATTTGTCAATTATGTGACTCAGGTGTTGGAGTGTATACTAAAAGCCTAACGTATCAGAGCTAGGGTTTTGCCTCTGTGTATTTGGTATTAGTTTAATTATGCACATGTCATACATGATTTAGGCAGGATAATAGTAGGATGTGCTAACTTTGTGGATGCAGGATCCAACTATTATGGCTTATAGTTATTATGTATGTGATTGGACCCTTGGACATGTCAAGAGCATTTTATTATGTGTGCATGATTGTATTATAAATACAGCAAGAGCTGTATTTAGTTTTATTATGATTTTATTTTTTGATCTAGTTACATGTACATTCCTTTTATGGAATATAGGATCGATGGATGTAAATTTTATTTTATGTTCGATCTAGTTTACATGTATATTCCTTCAAGGAATATAGGATCAAAAAATGTAAAATTCTATTTATATCGCGGATCGAATCTTGCAAGGCGTGGAACCTTTTGAGGACCAGAGGCGCAGCGGAACAAGGAGCAAGATGGATGCGACAACTAGACCCGGTGGCGGTGGCCAAAGATGGCTGCAGCTAGGGTTGGCGACACACGGAGGACAAAAATAGATAAAAGCCATAATAGTTGAAAATTAGTTTTCTATTTATTGCTTTTTATGCTGTGCTGTGTGTGCTTGTTAGTATGCATATTAAGTAGGCTAGCATAGTCAAAATTCCTCACTTTAAATAACTAAGTGGGAGAGGGATTAGTATATTAATCCCATGGTCTCCATTACTGGTTTGTAAGTGATGCAACAAGCTTGCGCGTTGGCTCTGAGTGCCTTCCTCCATATCGGATGAGCTTGTTTGCAGATCACTAGATCAAACTTCCATTTTGGATGGTTATAGGAAATTAATTAGGAGCGTGTGATCTTCCCCATCTGAAGTTGCATAATCTTATTTAATGGACTAAGTATCAAGTAATGGTATACACTTAGGTACATTTAATAGTATCCTCCCCATCGGAGTCACTACTATTATTTGTGTGACCAAAAGGAAACCAACTATTAATTTGTCATAAAGATAAGGTTGACAAGATAAAATTAATACCCCCTCTTACAAATATTTGATTTTGTATACGTCCACACTATCGTGGCATGCAAAATTCACGATGTTTGAGGTAGTTTTATTTGTCATAAAGATTTATTGACAAGATAATTAATGGGAAAAACCTTCCTCTTACAAATGTATGAATTTGTATACGTCCACACTATCGTGGCATGCAAAATTCCCGGTGTAAGAGGTGTTGGTGAATTTAAATGATATTGTTTGAGGAATCAATATTATTTTAAATTCAAAGTTTTGATCAAATATTTGATCAAAGATAGATCAACTATTAATTTTATTTGTCATAAAGTTAGGATGACAAGATAATAAAATTAATGGATAAAATCTCCTCTTTGAATTTGTATACGTCCACACTATCATGGCATACAAAATTCACGGGGATTTTTTGAGGCGTTGGTCTTGACCAAATATTTTGTGATTCTTAGGATTAGTCAATCCCCTAGCTGTTAGACTATAGAATAGCATTAGTAGTCCCAGTTATGATTGGAAAACTTGGACATTAAGGTAGACTATCCTCTCAGAACTGAGAACAATAACGGTGTAATTTATTAGTTGTTGAAACATATTTAGTGGTGTTATCTACCAGTACCTGATGTGTAGATACAGGAACCACTAATCATGTCTGTAATTCATTGCAGGGGTTCCAGGAAACCCGACAACTATATAAATCACCATATACATGGGCACTGCTGCAAAAGTAACAACTGTTGCAGTGGGAGATGTTTATCCTCTAATAGGAATAAAATATGGATTTTCAGAAATTATCTTTACGTACTAAGTTTAGAAAGAATCTGATTTCGGTTTCTAATATATTGAAGAATAGATATTCTGTCTATTTGGATAACAAACTTGTTATCAAGAAAAATAGAAAAGTTATCTATTCTGGTACGTTAGTTGATAATTTATAATCCAATAACTCGCACAATGCAATAAATGGAAATAATAACACATTTTCTAACTTTAATAAGAGAAAGTAACCTTCGGAAATGAACCAATCATATTTTTGACATCTAAGGCTAGGTTATATTAACTTGAGTAGGATTCAAAGGATAATAACCAATGAACTCTTGGATTCATTGGTAGTGGAAATCTTTCCAACCTGCGAGTCTTACTTAGAAGGAAAAATAACCAAGAAGCTTTTAAGTCTAAGGGGTATGGAGCCAAAGATATGTTGGAATTGGTTCATTCTGATTTGTGTAGACCTTTGACTATCCAGGCAAGAGGTTGTTTCGAATATTTCGTCTCTTTTATAGACGATTATTCGAGATAAGGATACATTTACTTGACGCACCACAAGTCTAAGTACTTTGATTAGTTCAAAGAGTAACTAGGCTGATGTGGAGTAACGTCAAAGAAAAAGTATCAAGTCACTACGATGAAATCGTAGTAACGAGTACCTCTTAGGAGAGTTTAGGAGTCACTTATCAGAAGTCGGGATTTAATCCCAACTAACTGCACCTGGTACACCCCAACAGAATGGTGTAGTAGAAAGTGTTAGGATCCTTCGTACTCGGCTAGAGAGGGGGGGTGTGAATAGCCGCCCCAAATCGCTCGTTTCTTCCTACAATTTGTTAGCGCAGCGGAAAATACAAAGAAACGAAAGAGAAGAAAACCAAACCTTAACACGAGGATGTAACGAGGTTCGGAGATTAGGGCTCCTACTCCTCGGCGTGTCCGTAAGGTGGACGAGTCCAGTCAATCCGTCGGTGGATGAGTCCCCGGAGAACCGGCTAATACAATATACTCCTTGTGGGTGGAGAAACCTCGCCACAAACGTTTGCAACAGCAAACAAAGAGTACAAGAACAAAGAGTAAGCAAGAAATACAATAAGAATACACAAGCACTCTACCAATCTTGCTTTCTCGTCGACTGGAGTCCGGATGAAGCAGCAGCTTCAAAAACTCTAACAGCAGCAGCTGTTCCAGTCGGTGAAGCTCACGCGAAGCTTTTGACGAGCTCAACAAAACTCAAGCACAGCAGCACTTAGCAACAGGAAGGAGGAAGAAGTGTTCCCGCACAGAAGATGCCCTCGATCCTTTTATACCTGCGAAGAAGACAGCGAGAAAACTAGCCATTGCGTCGCAACGGCTAGAACCCTGATCGGTCTGCAGACCGATCAGGTGTCGCGATCGGAGCTCTGATCGGTCTGTGGACCGATCAGGCCCTTCGCTGATCGGTCCCCAGACCGATCAGCCAGTGTACAGAATCTTCTGTGCGTACTCTGATCGATCCGTGGACCGATCAGAGCTCACCTGATCGGTCCCCGACCGATCCCGCCCTCCCAGCTCTCTCACGACACACTCGTCTCTTGATTGTCGGGAGACCGATCAGCATACACGATCGGTCCGAGGACCGATCAGGAGCTTCTTTCTCCGCTCGATCGCTGCCTCGACCGATTCGATCGGTCACGGACCGATCAGGGCAAACGCAGTATCACTGGATCGGTCACCAGACCGATCCAAACTTCTCAGCCCTAAACCTAAGGCTTCCACACCAACATCCGGTCAACCTTGACCTGTTGGTATATCATACCTAGCATCCGCTCACTCTCTTGACCTGCTAGCACTCCCCGCTAAGTGTCCGGTCAATCCCTTTGACCCACTTAGACTTTTCCACACCAGACGTCCTATCATCCCTGATCCATCTGGATTTTCCTCTTCGTGCCAAGTATCCGATCACTCTCTTGACCTACTTGGACTTTCCAACACTAGAAGTCCGATCATCCCTGATCCATCTGGATTTTCCCTTGCCTGGTTTCACTCACCAGGACTTTCCAACTGCCTAACATCCCAGTTAGGACTTTCCCACTGCCTGGCTTCACTCACCAGGACTTTCCATACTGCCTAACATCCCAGTTAGGACTTTCCCACTGCCTGGCTTCACTCACCAGGACTTTCCAACTGCCTAACATCCCAGTTAGGACTTTCTCGTGCCAAGCTCCCTGCTTGACTCAGTGCCAAGTCTCCATACTTGGACTTTTCCGCAAGTCTCCATACTTGGACTTTTCTAGTGCCAAGCTCCCTGCTGACTTTTCCGCCCAAGTCTCCATACTTGGACTTTTTCCCGAATCAGGTCAACCAGGTCAACCTTGACCTACGGTTGCACCAATAATCTCCCAAACATCTATTCTTGTCTCATATCAAGAATAGAACTCTCTCACAAGAGTCAAACATCAACATGCAACTCAACTCGGTCAATCTTGACCTAAGGTTGCATCAACAATCTTCCCAAGTCAAACATCAAAATACAACTCGAGTCAAGTCAACTCGAGTCGGGTCAACCAGGTCAACCTTGACCTAAGGTTGCACCAACAATCTCCCCCTTTTTGATGTTTGACAAAACCATAATCAAGTTAGGTTAACCCGATAACCTAACCTAGGTTTTCCAACCATCTTCCAATGTCCAATGTTCTTTCCTTGAACATTCTCTGGACATTCTCCCTTTAGGTTAACCCGATAACCTAACTTGGGTTCTCCAATAATTCTCCCCCTTTTTGACACACATCAAAAAGTATTCCAATGTTCTTCCTCGAATATTCCTTGACATTCTTCCCTTAGCTTAGGTTAACCCGATAACCTAGCTTGGGTCCTCCAATAATTCTCCAATGAACACTCTCCCCTTTTTGACACACATCAAAAAGAAAAGGAGGATATCAGGGTCAAGAGTTTCTTCCTAATGAAAGTCCCATACCTTTCATTGAAACTCTTAATTTCCCCCTTGATACTAAACTCAACAACCAACTTAGTGATAATTCCATATCACTCAAGTCTTTAGGAGTAAAAACTCCCCCTAAAAGTCAACTCCCCTTGACAATTAGGTAAAAACTCCCCCTAAAGGTCAACTCCCCCTTGACCATTGCACCAACAATGTCTTGGAGAGTTTCAAACCTTTAGAAATCCACAAAACCCAACTTCCAGCTGAAATTTCAGACAACAGCTGAAAAATCAGAAATTCGGCACACCCTGATCGGTCCCCAGACCGATCAGCCCTTCACCAGATCGCACCAAGCTCTCGAATCACTGGATCGGTCTGCAGACCGATCCACAATCTGGATCGGTCCGCAGACCGATCAGATCTTCGGATCGGTCCCGTGACCGATCCAGCCTCTGAAATCAGAGATTTCTGATTTTCTCTTCCGGAAATTCAGAAACTCCTAATAAATTCAAGAAAATTCCAAAAATCGTGAAATTTTGAGGATACATTCCTCATAACATACACTATCATGGAAAAATAGTTTTCTATGAAAATAGTTTCTATTTTCAAATCTTGATACAAAATTCGAAAACTTTGAAATAGTTCAAAGTTAAGTCAATTTTGTATCACAATGTCCAATGATGAATGCTATCACTAGGAAAGCTTCATCAAGGTTTTTCAAATCAATTTTAAAATGCTTTTAAAACCATTTGAATTTAGGACCATAATCTTAGGGCTAGATGTACATGACTTGTACACAAGCGTTCCCTATGATCCCCATTTCTTGAATTAGGCTCATCTAGGTACAAGGACTATGCACCTTGATCCTAACTCATGATCCTAATATCTCACACACATCTAAGGTGTATCAAACCACATTCAAGTCAATTTGATGTGAGATATGGGTTTAGGTATCTTAGACTAAGGTCTCATGCATTTTCTAAACACAAATTTGATCTCAATATCAAAGTGTGTTTTTCATCCTTAAATCAATTCAATTGATTATTAATGCAAGAGATGATGACATGACATAAAATGGTATCATAAATGAAAACATGTGCCAATGTCATGATGTCATGGCATAAAGTTTGAAACTAAACTAACACATGACATATAGATAACCTAAGCATTATCATATCATGACATTTCAAATGATAATAAAATAAATATGATGTCATGGCATGGCATATGGCAACCAATCATGGCAAGTTAGCACAAATAAAATACCTAAATTCCCTATCTAAGTATCCTTAGCCTTAGCTAACTTAAAACCTAACCCTAGATTGCCCATATATCCCTAAGAGAAAAACCAAAATCCCAATTATGGTATTTCTCTAGGTTTTCCTAAATTGTGCCAAATAAGATTGAAATCGATATTTTTCAAATATGGCACAATTTACTCTTTAAGGAGTAAATAATAATTCTTTTTCATTTTCAAAGGTTATCAAAACCTTGAAAATGCTCCTTGAGTGTCAATTTCCTCAAAGTTGGGTTAACTACCCTTCTAATTGGAGTTGACACTCTCTAACCCATCTATGGGGTAGAGAAGATGCTCCTAGGAACCCAATACCTATTAGAGCTCATTGGGTTCACTAAATATTCACTAGGGATAACTTCCCTAGCAACCCTCCTAATGACCCTCTTAGGCTTTGAAGCCTTGGTCATTTGGGTCTCATCAAGGTCAACTATAGGAGCGACTCCCCTTGTGACCTTGGTAGTGGTTTTCCTAGCCCTAGGTTTTGTTCCATAATCGAATGGAACATTATGATAAGTGGGCTTGACCACTTGGAACTTAAGTTTGTGACCCAAACCCTTTTTGTCCTTGGACATTGGTTTTTGACCCTTAAACCCTAGAGATGACTTCTCCAAGTTCTTAAGAGAATTTTCCAAAGTATCAAGTCTTGACCTCAAGACTTGATTCTCCTTCTCTAGTACCTCAATTTTTAATTTGTCATTTTTCTTTGAGGCATTCCTAGGCATGTGTCTAGTTGATTTGGGATTCCTACCTAGGTTCTCCTTAACCTTAGATGAGGTAATTCTAGGGTTGGCTTTCCTAGTGTTATCCTTATCTAGGCTCACATGTTTGGCACCTAAGCATGTGTATCGATTTCTAATGTTATCATGCTTATCATTATTGACTAGTGCAATAAAATTTCTAGCATGCATCTTACTAGTATTGCACGAATGAGACTTAAATGATACCTTAGGGTTTGCCTTAGCTCCCCCTATAGAAGTGCTCGGTCTCTTGCCCTTGTGAGGTTGCCTCCCCCTCGGACAATGACTCCGATAATGTCCCCTTCGCTTGCATTGGAAGCACACCACGTGCTCCTTGCCCTTGCGTGTCGGGACTCCGGCTACCTTGACCTTTGGCGCCGGTGGAGTCTTCCTTTCCCTCGTTGCACCCACCCCCGTGAACTGCCCAATTTCCCTACACTCAAAACACATTATATGCAATTTACTTGAACTTAAAGTGTTTGAGTTACCTAGGGTTGAGGATGAATGGATGCTCTCTTCTTCATCCCTCCCGGAGGTAGAAGCTTCTTCTTCGTGCTCCGATCTTGAAGAAGAAGAACTCACTTCCTCTTCTTCTTTAGATGTTGAGTAACCCTCAACTTCCAATTTGCTCTCTTCATGATGTGAGCTACTTGACTCACTAGGCTCCTCTTCATGGCTTGAAGTGGAGCTCTCTTCATGGTACTTGGCCAAGTTATCCCATAATTCCTTGGCATTGTTGTAACCTATCTTACACAAGATGTTAGTAGGCAATGAAAATTCAATTATTTTCGTTACCTCTTTGTTGATTTCGGATTTGTGAATTTGTTCTCTTGTCCACTCCTTCTTCTCAAGTGGTTTTCCTTCCTTATCCACCGGAGGAGTAAATCCTTCTTGTACACAAAACCAATTCATTATGTTAGTCATAAGAAAATACTTCATCCTTACCTTCCAATACGCGAAGTCGCCGCATTCGTAGAAGGGTGGAATGGTGATGTCTTCTCCATAGAGATCCATTCTCTAGCTTTGCTCCCACGGGTGTTGATCCGATGAAGAGCGACCTCGCTCTGATACCACTTGTTAGGATCCTTCGTACTGCTAGAGAGGGGTGTGAATAGCCGCCCCAAATCGCTCGTTTCTTCCTACAATTTGTTAGTGCAGCGGAAATACAAAGAAACGAAAGAGAAGAAAAACCAAACCTTAACACAAGGATGTAACGAGGTTCGGAGATTAGGGCTCCTACTCCTCGGCGTGTCCGTAAGGTGGACGAAGCCTACCAATCCGTCGGTGGATGAGTCCCCGGAAACCCGGCTAATAGATACTCCTTGTGGGTGGAGAAACCTCGCCACAAACTTTGCAACAGCAATAGGAGTACAAATAGGAACAAGAGAGTAAGCACAGAAATACAATAAGAATACACAAGCACTCTACCAATCTTGCTTTCGTCGATGGAGTCCGGATGAAGCGCAGCTTCAAAAACGCTGTTCCAGTCGGGGAAGCTCACGCGAAGCTTTGGACGAGCTCAACAAAACTCAAGCACAGCAGACTTGCAACAGGAAGGAGGAAGAAGAGTTATCGCACGTAAGATGCCTCGATCCTTTTATACTGCGAAGAAGACAATGAAAACTAGCCGCTGCAATGCAGCTAGAACTCGATGGTCTCAGACCGATCAGTGTCGCGATCGAGCTCGATCGGTCCGTGGACCGATCGGGCCTGCGCTGATCGGTCCCCGCCGACAGCCGGTACGTAACTTCAGGCACTCGATCGATGCCGTGGACCGATCGAGCTCGCCTTGATCGGTCCCGCACCGATCCCGCCTCCCAGCCTCTCACGCACACACTGCCTCTTGATCGGTCGGGAGACCGATCAGCATACACTGATCGGTCCAGGGGACCGATCAGAGCTTTTCTCCGCTCGATCGCGTTCGCCTCGACCGATTCGATCGGTCACCGGACCGATCGTGGCAACGCAGATCACCGGATCACCACCGCCGATCCAAACTTCTCACCCTAAACCTAAGGCTTCACACCAACATCCGTCAACCTTGACTGGTATATCATACCTAGCATCCGCTCACTCTCTTGACCTGCTAGCACTCCCCGCTAAGTGTCCGGTCAATCCCTTTGACCCACTTAGACTTTTCCACACCAGACGTCCGATCATCCCCGATCCATCCGGATTTTCCTCTTCGTGCCAAGTATCCGATCACTCTTGACCTACTTGGACTTTCCAACACCGAAGTCCGATCATCCCGATCCATCTGGATTTTCCTTGCCTGGTTTCACTCACCAGGACTTTCCAACCGCCTAACATCCAGTTAGGACTTTCCCACCTGGCTTCACTCACCAGACTTTCCATACCGCCTAACATCCCGCTTAGGACTTTCCCCCTTCGCTTCACTCACCAGACTTTCCAACCGCCTAACATCCAGTTAGGACTTTCTCGTGCCAAGCTCCCTGCTTCGTGCCAAGTCTCCATACTTGGACTTTTCCCGTCTCCATACTTGGACTTTTCTAGTGCCAAGCTCCCTGCTTGGACTTTTCCGTTGCCAAGTCTCCATACTTGGACTTTTTCCCGAATCAGGTCAACCAGGTCAACCTTGACCTACGGTTGCACCAATAATCTCCCAAACATCTATTCTTGTCCCATATCAAGAATAGAACTCTCTCACAAGAGTCAAACATCAACATGCAACTCAACTCGGTCAATCTTGACCTAAGGTTGCATCAACAATCTTCCCAAGTCAAACATCAAAATACAACTCGAGTCAAGTCAACTCGAGTCGGGTCAACCAGGTCAACCTTGACCTAAGGTTGCACCAACAGAAAGAAGGTAAAAGGCTCTTATGGAATAATTAGAATGATGATGAGTTATTTAGAAAATTACCAAATTCGTTTTAAGGATATACACTGAAAACGGAAGTGAACATAGTACCTTCTAAGTCAGAACTCTCTACTCCCACAGAATTGCAGAATGGGCGTAAGCCTAGTCTGAAGAATATTCGGATTTGGGTGGTCTAGCATGTGAGATACACTGAAAAGTTGGACATAAGTTCACTTGTTTGTGAGTTATCCTAGAAAAACGAAAAGAGGTTTGTAGTCCTTAAAATTGGAAGGTCATTGTTGGCACCAATGTCCGATTTTAGAAAAGGACTATACTATGAACCACAAGCCCATAAGTAAATTGTTCTTAAGGAAATAATAAAGGGCACGTCTAATCTAGTACCAACTGTACAAGATGAAATATCACAAGAAACTGCAACACGTATCACAAATGATACACAATTACAGAAAGTGCCTCGTCGTAGTGGAAGGGTTGTTAGGCAACCTAAAAGATTCATGTTTTGGGAGAGTCTTTAGACTTGATCCCTGGTGGATATGAACCTGATCCCCGGACATATGACGAAGCACTCCAAGATAAAGATGCAGTATCTTTACAAAAAGCAATAAATACAGAATTAGAATATATGTATTCTAATAGAGTCTGGGAGCTTATAAAATCACCAAATGGTGTAAAAGTCATTGGGTGAAAATAAATCTACAATAGGAAAAGAGGGATAGACAGGAAGGTGAAAAACTTTCAAAGCAAGACTAGTTGAAAAAGTAAACTTTTTCACTGGTAGACATGCTTAAGACTATCCGGATTCTTTTATCTATTTAGCAAATGGATGACAAGACAACTTTCCTTAATGGAAGTCTTGAATAAAACATCCATATATAGCAACCAGAAGGGTTCGTTGCAAAGAGCAAAGAGCAAAGAGCATCTTGTGTGTAAGTTTAATCAGTCTATGGACTGAAGTAAAGCTTCAAGGTCTTGGAACATCCGGTTTAATAAAGTAATCCAGACCTATGGATTTATTTAATAACCAGATGAGTCTTGTGTATACAAGAAATATGATGGAAACGTGGTGGTATTTCTTGTACTATACATAGATGACATTTTTGGTAGTTGGAAACAATATCAAAGTGTTGTTGGAAGTAAGGGTATGGTTGTCCAAACAATTCAATATGAAGAACTTAGGAGAAATGTGCACACATTCTTGGGATCAAAGACATAAGGGATCGCAAGAAAAGAATGTTGTGCTTATCCTGAGCTTCATACAATCCTTGCTCGTTTTAGCATGCAGAACTCCAAGAAAGGTTTCTTACCTTTTAGGCATGGAGTATCTTTATCTAAAGAGATGTTTCCGAAGACATCAAAGGAGATAAAGCACATGAAGGAAGTTCCTTATGCTTCGGCTGTGGAAAGCCTAATGTATGCAATGCTGTGTACGAGACTGGATATCTGTTTTGCCATGGGCATGGTTAGCAGATATCAAAGTAACCCTGGACAAGGACATTGGTCTGCAGTAAAGCATATATTGAAATACCTTAGAGGCACTAGAGATTATATGCTAGCTTACAAGGCAGATAATTTGTTCCCTGTGGGTTGCATGGATTTTGACATCCAATCGGATAGGGACAATAGTAAGTCAACCTCGGAGTTTTGTGTTTACTTCAGGAGGTAAAGTCATAACTATGGAAGAGTGATAAGCATAGGTGTTTTTTTGGACTCCACCATAGAAGCTGAGTATATGGCAGCCTCTGAGGTAGCCATAGAAGCTTTATGACTCAGATACTTCAAGATAGACTTAGATATGATTTCTGGTTTGCCCAAAATAATTTGGTGCAGTAGCGCAAGTACTACCCAATACGAGAAATCGTATAACGAGGAGAAGTTGTTGCCACTTAGATTGCATCAAGTGATAACCTGGAAGATCTTTTCACTAAGGCCCTTAAGGCAAGAGCTTTTGATGGGCATGTTAAAGGTTTGGGAATCAGATGTATGGCAGCATTTATGGCAGCATAGTCTTTTAGTATAAGTGGGAGATTGTTGGAGTGTATACTAAAAGCCTAACTTTTGTATAAACATTTATAAGAATCACATTGGTCAAATGTCTACATTTATGATAAATGTAGTTGTTCAATTAATTTATATTGTAGATAACATGGTGTGTGGTGTCACACACAGAGGATCATGTTATCAGTACCTTATAAATTATAAGCAGTAGCTCACGACCAAGATGGAAAGGAACAAACCATTGGAAGGTCGTAGTGTAATTAGGTATTAGTTTATCTTAACTATATAATTACACTAGTACACTTAGAGTGTATTGAGTAGGACCATTAGAGGTCGTTTCTTTTATACTGACTTTATAAAGGAACAAAGACCTCAGTTATTATGGAAGTGTGTGCTCTTAATCCTAATATAATAACAAGCACATATATTTGATATTTATTTCTTTAATTTATCAATGGGTGAGATTTAGTTCGATAAATCAATAAGCCCGATAAGTTGGAAAATGATATCACTTATAGTGTGTGTTGTTGATTATAGAAGGAAACTGTGTCCTAGTAATCTAGGTTGAGAATGTCCCCAAGAGGAGCTCATAAGGATTGTCATGTTAAACCCTGCAGGTGGACTTAGTCCGACATGACGATAAGGTTGAGTGGTACTACTCTTGGACTAAGATATTAATTAAGTGAGTTGTCAGTAACTCATTTAATTAGTGGGCATTCGACATCTTAAACACAGGGAGACTAACACACTCACAATAAGAAGGAGCCCAAAATGTAATTTGGGATTGGTGCGGTAATTCAATAATAGTTCTTTAGTGGAATGAATTATTATTGATGAAATTAAGTTGTGTGTTCGGGGCGAACACGGGAAGCTTAATTTCATCGGTAGACCAAAACCAATTCCTCCTCTCGGTCCCTATCGTAGCCTCTTGTATATAGAGATTTATATCCAACACATACCCACCTTCTTACCCATCCAATGGGGCCGGCCAAGCTAGCTTGGAACCCAAGCTAGGGTCAGCCAAGACCAAATGGATGTGCCAAGTTGGTGGCCGGCCAAAGCTTGGGTCCCAAGCTTAGGTGGCCGGCCACTAAAATATTAAAAAGGATTTTTTTATTAAAATTATTTCTTATGTGGATATCATGGTTTTAAAAGAGAGCTTAAAAATTAAATATTCTCTTTTATAAGTTTCTATAAGAGATTAAGAAAAGATTTGATATCTTTCCTTATTTGTAGATTAAAAGAGATTTTAATTTTTAGAGATAACTTTCTTTTTATCCACATGTTTAAAAGAAAGATTTTAATTTATAAAATTTCCTTTTAACCAATCATGAAGGGATAAAAATTATTGGAGAAATTTTTATAAATTTCCATAAATAAATTAAGAAGTTTTAATTCTTGTTTTAATTAAAACTTTCCTTGTTTTGGGGAGAAGAGTGGCCGGCCAAATAAATTGGAGAAGAGAAAATTATTTTTAATTAAATAAATTTTCCTTTTCATGGCAAAAGAATTAAGGAAGTTTTTATTTAAATTTCCTTATTTGCCAAGACCAAGTATTATAAAAGAGGGGGTAGAGGTGCCTTCATTGTGAACGACTCTATTCTATTTTCTTCCTTGGTGTGGTCGGCCCTTCTCCTTTTCTCTCTTCCTCTTGTGTGGCCGAAATCCTTTATCTCTTGGAGCTTGGAGGAGGTGGCCGGATCTAGCTTGAGGAAGAAGGAGAGAAAGCTTGCATCCCTTGGAGCTTGTTTTGTGAAAAAAGTTCTTCATCCTTTAGAAGATATGCTTGGCCGAAACTTGAAGGAAGGTAGAAGAAGGTGCCTTGGTGGTTCTCATCTCGGAAGATCATTGCCCACATAATGTCCGAGGTTAGAAGAGGAATACGGTAGAAGATCAAGAGGTCATTAAAAGTTCACAAAGAAAGGTATAACTACTAATTATTTTCCGCATCATACTAGTTTTATTTCTTTGTAAAAAATACCAAATACAAGAGGCATGTGATTCTAGGTTTCGAATTAGTTTTCGATGTTGTGTTCTTTTGTTTTCTTTTCGAACTTGTGCTTCGATTGTTCTTTTTGGTTAACCTAGAGTTATTTAAGGAAATTAAATATTAGCTTTCCTTAAAAGGCTTTGTCTAGGCGGTGGTGGTTGCTCCCATATCCAAGAAAGTCATGTGCCTCGCCATGCAATCCTGGAAGCCAATTTTGGAAATTAATATTTAATGGAATTAATAACCTAGGTGATTTGGATCAAACGTGTTAAGTACCGCAGGAGATCCAAGTCTAAACCTAAAAGAACAAATAAGTTAAACTTAGGATCAAACGTGTAGAGTTCTGCAGGTGATCCAAGTTTAATTTAAAAGAACATATGGTAGCTAGGAAAAGGTTTAGACTTTTTGTACAAAATTTTTGTACAGTGGAACCGTTAGGCTTTCCGAGTAGCAACCAACATCAGGATACTTAGTCACATTCTCAAAATCTGAATACTTAATTAAAAATATTGAAAATCCTAACATCACACTTAAGGTTATTAGGAAAAACGAATATCTATTCAATTGATCTACCAACCTCCTCACTTAAGTGTATATTGACACAACAAGAGGAAACTAAGCTGTGGCACAGAAGACTGGGTCACACTCACACTAGACTCATTTCAAAAATGAGTCAAAATGACTTAGTTAGAGGCTTGCCCAAATTAAAATTTACCGAAAATTCAATTTGTAATGCATGTCAACAAGATAAACAAACCAAGTCAACCCAGAAATCAACCAATTTAAGTAGAACTAACTCAATATTTAAACTTCTACACTTAGACCTGTTTGGTTCACATGGGGCTAAGTCACTAAGCAAAAACTAATATTGCTTAGTAATAATTGATGATTACTCAAGGTTTACTTGGGTAAAATTTTTAAAATCTAAAGATGAAACCTATGAAATCTTTAAAACTTTTTGTAACTTAGTAGAAAATGAAAAAAATACTAAAATTAAAAGAATTAGAAGTGACCATGGGGGGGAATTTGAAAACCTAAAATTTATTGAATTTTACGAGATTAATGGATATAAACATGAATATTCATGCCCTAGAACCCCCCAACAAAATGGTCTAGTAGAAAGAAAAGATAGAACCCTACAAGAAGCCGCTAGAACCATGTTAAATGAATATAATTTAAATAATCAATTATGACCCGAGGTAATTAATATAGCCTGTTACATTCAAAATAGAATTTTAATTAATAAAATACAAAATAAAACTCCATATGAATTATATTACAACAAGATTCCTAACTTAAATTATTTAAAAGTTTTTGGGTGTAAAGTTCATATATTAAACACTAAGGACTACTTAGGAAAATTCACATCTAAGTCAATCCCAGGTGTTAGTTAGAGCCCTAGAGCCAATCATTTGATGATTGTATTATGGACTTGTTGTATCATATTCTTATATAAATAAAGGCATTTGTTTTGGTTATTATACTTACTTGTATTGGTGCCAAATAAACTAAGTATAATAGCGTCCTTGAGTAGAAGGTTCTCACCTATATCAATCGGTTAGTTGAACCGATAGTGAGATGATATAGGGAACACTACTCTTAATCATTCCTAGTCGAGTATTAACATTCAGGGACAATGTTAATGCAATAAGACTAGCATGTAGGTCAACTCAATTACTTGATCTCACAAATCATGGATATAGAGATATCAAGTTGACACATGGGTATGCATTGGAGAATGTATACTGAATGACCCACCATGAGAAAGTATCATGGATCATTATATGAGTGTCATATACTTTCTCATGTGGCTATTAGTATGACTACTAGTCCTTAGACCTGAAGTCACCATGGATCCCTACATAAGGAGTTATGTACTTTGGTTTCGTCAAACATCACCCGTAACTGGGTGGACTATAATGTAACGCCCGAAAATTCTCAAACTTGCATTAGAATTATTCTACGATTTTTCTGGAATTTTTAGATATTTTTCCGGAATTTTCCGAGTAGCGGAAGTAGCAAAAATAAATATAAGCGTAAAACGGCCTAGGCGGGGATTGAACCCGAGACCTATGGTTTAGTGGACAAGGCTAGTAACCAGTGGACCCAGCAGGGCTATGCTGAAAGGAAAGGGGAAAAATCCTAGTTAAGTGGGATTTGGGCGGAACTTATCACTAAGTATAAATAGAAAACTTAAGTTGGGGTTTGGTTTATTTTTAAGTTTTGGTTCGGCACCTCCTCACCTCACGCCACTTTTCCCTCTCCAAACCCTCATCGCCGAACACCCCTTCTCCTCTCCCTCTCTCGGCGCCCAAGCCCCAAGGCTCTCGGATCACTTTCCGGCGACGACTCCAACACGAAAAAGGGTCATCTCCGCGAGAGGAACGCGAAGACGTGAACGGATCGTCGAGAGGATCAGTTTTCCGGAAAACCTAGCGGGTAGAATCGTAAGAAAACCTTACGATTGAGGTAAGAAACCCCTCACCTGCAGTATAATAGCTCCGTTTGAGTTTTTATGCTTTAGTAGGATGTATGCAGATTGTTTTATCGATATCTAGGGTGGATTTAACTCTCTTCTCAGATTAGGGTCTTAGTTGAACACCTTTAGATGGGCCGGGCATGTCTTCCCTCTTCAGATAGGAGGTTAGACGTTGTCGGGTGCCTAGAGGTGGTCACCCTAATAGAGAGGAGAGTTAGGGCACGCTAGGTGTTTGATAAAATAGCTAGTTTAGTAAAAATGCACCCTAGGCATCTTCAACAGCTCAGTTAGATACATTAGAAGTATCTATTCAGTATACTCAGTTATTATAGCTGATATGGATTAGATATCCAATGGGTGGGCTCCCATAGTCGCCTCTAGGTCCAGATAACCTAGTTTCAGCAAAACAGTATTAGTTACTTCAGTATTTTACTTTCAGTTGGCACCGTACTGGATTAGATATCCATTGGGCTGGGCTCCCATAGTCGGTCCCTAGGTTTAGATAACCTAGTTATCCCTACCAAATTCGGGACTTGCAAACCCGGGTCTAGTAGGGATGCGCGCACAGCAAGTACAGTTGCCGGGCCCAACAGCATGTTTATTATTTTCACTTATTATGTATTAGTTTTCAAAACTCAAAAACAGTTATGCTAGTTGAGTTTGATCGCAGCTTCAGTTTAGATAGCTTAGCTCAGCAGGTTGTTTCATTTCAGTTTCTATGTTAGCTTTAAGTTCAGTTTATATGTTCAGTATTAGATATGCCATGCTTGTATGATACCATGTCTTGCCATGCTTGCATCTTCAGTATGTTTTTTTTTTCCAAAGGCATGATTTAAAAGCATATTTGCATCGTATGCATGATTTAGTGAGGTAGATGGTTTCTTACTAAGCTCTTAGCTTACAGATACTATTTTCCTTATACTGCAGATACAGGTAAAAGGAGAATGGACTAGTAGTGGAGGCTGGAGGTCAATGCGAAGGTGGTGTGTGTGGCAGGAACTGGAATCAAAGGTCCTTAGGGGACTTAGCAGGATGAACATTAGACTTCTTAGCATGTTTACCTTAGCACTTTATAGTTTATGGTTTAATAGATGAACATTAGACTTTTTAGCATGTTTACCTTAGCATTTTACAGTTTATGGTTTAATACTTTCATCGTTATGCACCTTTAGTTTTGGAACATACTAAACTATGAAAGAATGTTTTAAAATGTCAGCAATCATGTTAGAATGTTATTGCATGTTGTTAGAATAGTTTCTGATGCTTTAGTTGGAGGTTATGTGGGGTTCTGGCACGCCAAAGTGCTGAAGTCTGATTTTCCGGGCAAAATCAGACTCTGATCGGTCTCCAGACCGATCAGAGCCTGATCGTGCCACTGGATCGGTCTGCCGACCGATCCAGACATACCTGGATCGGTCAGCCGACCGATCCAGCGCAATACGTATCCAGCTGGGGACAGAATCGTAGCAGGTCTGATCGATCCGTGGATCGATCAGCAGCTAGCTGGGAAGTAAATCATGAGTCCCTAGCTCAGTTGGGATGTTCAGTTTCCCCTCTTTAGCACATGTACACCAGCAAAGGAGGTCTTTAGACCTTTCTTATCAGCTGTCTTAGTTATAGTAGAGTAAAATTTTAATTAGCCCAGCTTTCCGCACAGTATAGCTTAGCAGTAATGTAGCGATTCGCCTTACAGCCTAGTACCCAGAAGGCGGGTCGTTACAGAGTGGTATCAGAGCCAAGTTCCATACTTCCTACACACACATCAGCATTGTACCTGCAGCTTCCAAGTAAGGATACCTCTACTCTCTTTATTGTTCTTGTTTATAGTTACAGTTCATGTTATATGCTTCTTGCTTATAGTTACAGTTCATGTTACATGCTTGTTGCTTGTTAGGACATGGTAGATTAAACATGATATCAGAAATTATACAACTGTGATAGTATTAGTTATACATATGTTCTCTATGTCATTAGAAATGGCACGAGGACGCCCAGCTAAAAGGGCACTAGCCACTGAGCCCCAGCAAGAGGCAGGCAGTTCAGTGCCTCCTCCAGATCTTACAGCATTAGTGGCTCAGTTACAGCAGCAGCTAGCTGAACAGCAACGGGAGATAGCCACCTTAAAGGCTAACCAGCAGAATACCCCCACAGTCACCCCGGAGCCAAATCTGACGACTCCAGTAGTCGTAGAGGTTCCATCAGCTCAGCCTGCAGCACCAGCTCCAGCACCAGCAGTCCCAGCAGCTGAGCCAAGGAAGGAAGCCTATCTGATCCAGTGGCAGCGAGTCAAGCCAGAGAACTTCTCAGGCACTAGTGAACCATGGGATGCACAAGCATGGTTCAAAACACTGGAGAGCACGATGGAGCTTCTGGACTGGCTAGAACACGAGAAGGTGAAGTGTGCCTCCTTCTGCCTGACAGGAGACGCACGCATGTGGTGGGAAAGGATCAGAACGAAGCGCCCAGTGAATCAGATGTCATGGGGGGACTTCGAGAAGGAATTCTTTGAGGAGTTCTTTCACATGCGGGTTACCAACCGCCACTACGATGAGTTCACGGAGTTTCGTCAGGGCAACCTTTCAGTGGAGGAAGCCGTGAAGAAATTCAACAGGTTGGCTCGTCTATGTCCAGAGTTAGTCAGCACAGAGAAGGAACGAGTCCGGTTGATGCTCAAGATGCTGAGGCCCGAGATCGCAGTGAACGTGGTCGGTGGCATTCAGGCCATGCACCACTGAGGAGCTAGTGAGCAAGCCTTGACCACGAGTATTACCGTAACAACATGAAGCAACGTACAAGTCTCCTCGAGTCCAAAGGCCAAGGAAGCTCTCACACTCAAAAGCAGCACAGCTCAACTGGAAGGGAACTCCAACAGCAAGCGCAAATCGTGGAGTGACTCAAAAGGAGGACCATCTAGCAAGCGACCCGGTTATCCAAAGTGTGCCACTTGTGGGAAATTCCACCCAGGAGTTTGTCGCAAGGGCGCCCGAGGATGCTTTGAATGTGGGACAGAAGGGCACATGCCAAAGCGAACAAGACCACCTTCCTCACCCACAGAGATTCAAGATGCAGCCACCCGGCCGGTTACATCAGATGCAGCCGCCTAGAAGGTCCACTTATCAGCCAGGGTAGAAGCCCCTCCAGCTTTAGCGAATGCGAGGATCTACGCACTCACCGAGAGGACGTGCCAATGCCTCGACGGTTGTCACGTCGATTAGCATTTTCAAGATAGTGCTACTTTCTATTGAATCGGGCAACCCATTCATATGTAGCCGGGATGTTCTCCGAAAAATTAAAGGTACCTCAGATACTCGGTGTCAGTTCTTGACGACGCTACCTTCGGAGAGATCATGGCGCCCACCCATCGCTCGCAAAGGCTTTCCATTATAGCGCATGTGAGCTCTTTGCGATCGATAGTGCTAGAAATGACCGACTATGACGTTATCTTCGAATGGACTTTTGGTCAAATCGGTGCTCTATCGAGTCAGAAATGTAAAGTCACGCCCAACCTCAAGCGGAAGCACTGCTCAATTCGAACCAAGGAGAAAGGCCAAGAGGTTTCTCTCGCCTATGAAGGCAGTGGTTAATGGATTGTGGATGCACGGATTCTTAGCACACGAGTCAGGCAGACAGGGACATAGAAGCCCAGCGTTTATAGTCAACAAAGGGCCAGAACAACAACGTGGACACCAGTGAGATTGAATTTGAGATAGAGCTTATTCCCGGCACAAATCCAATTTCCAAGGCACCATACCGCATGGCTCCAGCAGAACTGAAGGAACTTCAGGAGCAATTACAGGAGCTCCTTGACAAGGGTTTCATACGCCCGAGTCACTCACCATGGGGAGCGCCTGTGTTGTTCGTGAAGAAGAAGGATGGAAGCATGCGACTGTGCATAGACTACAGATCACTGAACCAGGTCACAATCAAAAACAGGTATCCTCTTCCCAGAATAGATGACCTATTCGATCAGCTGAAGGGGGCATCAGTGTTCTCTAAGGTAGATCTCAGATCAGGTTATCATCAAGTAAAGGTTAAAGAAGGGGATATACCAAAGACAGCATTCAGAACCAGATACGGACACTACGAGTTCGTGGTCATGCCCTTTGGCGTGACCAATGCTCCAGCTACATTCATGGATCTCATGAACAGAGTATTCAGGAGTATTTAGATAAGTTTGTTATTGTGTTTATCGATGACATTCTTATCTACTCAGAACTCAGAAGAACATGCAGCACACAAACTAGTATTGCAGACACTTCAGTAGACTTTACGCCAAGTTCACGAAATGTGAATTTTGGCTAGATCAGTGTCCTTTCCGGGTCACATCATCTCAAAGGATGGTATTATGGTGGATCCCAAGAAGATAGAAGCGAAGTAATCGAAGTACCAAGAACGCCAAAGGAAATCAGGAGCTCGGGATTAGCAGGATATTACAGGAAGTTTGTAGAGGATTTCTCCGTGGTAGCCTCCCACCATGCTCTTACCGAAAGAACAGAAATTCCAAAGGACAGAGGACTTTGAGAATTCTCAATGAGCTAAAAGGAGATCACGGTGCTCTATTTTGGCTCTACCAGCACGACACCGCAGCTTTGACATCTATAGTGATGCCTCTAAGTTGGGACTAGGAGCAGATCGATGCAAAACGGCAAGGTGATTGCCTATGCCTCCAGACAACTCAAGGATTATGAGAAGAATTACCCTACTCATGACCTTGAGCTTGCAACAGTCGTCTTCTCTCTCAAAATTGGAGACATTACTTATATGGAGCTCGGTGCAGAGTGTATACAGAGTCTGAAGTACTTCTTCACTCGAGAAGGATCTGAATATGCGACAGGCAGATGGCTTGAGCTGGTCAAGGACTACGATATAGACATCCTCTACCATCCGGGGAAAGCCAATAAGGTAGCGGATGCACTTAGCGAAATCAAAGCATACCTTATTGTCTCTTACTGACCATGCCGCCCCTCTGAAGGAGATCGTGGATTTCGGTCTCGAGCTCATCGTGGGACAGCTCTCTACTATGACCTTAGAGTCTACCTTGCTTGGTGATATTTCACCAGATCGGGACCCAAATTCAAAATCAAGCAAGGGCAGCGTAATCAGTGGAGAATTGAGTGTCCGACAATGGGTGTTGTATTTTGGCGGAGACTACGTGTTCCAGATCGGGAGGAGCTACGGAGAGATTTTAGATGAGGCTCACAGAACACCCTATGCGATGCATCCGTGCTCCACCAAAATGTATCAAGACCGAAGAAACGTTTTGGTGGCCGGATGAAGCGAGACATCGCCAGATATGTTAGCATCAGCCTCACCTGTCGGAGGGTCAAGGCAGAACATCAGCGATCTGCAGCCTATACAGATTCCGAATGGAAGTGGGAGGATATCTCCATGGATTTCATAGTGGACTACCCAAAACCACAAATGGTTTTGACGCCATCCGGGTAATAGTCGACAGTTGACTAAATCAGCCCACTTCTTAGCTATCAAGGTGTCCTATTCCATGGAGAAGCTAGCTCAGTTGTATCTGAGATCGTCAGACTACATGGAGTCCCACGAACCATCATTTCAGATAGAGACAGAGATTCACATCACACTTCGGGAGTGTACAACAAGATTGGGCACGGTTAAAATTAAAGATAAAGATTCCATCCTCGATCGATGGTCGACGGAGCGAGTAAATCGATACTCAAGATATGCTCCGAGCTTGTGCCCTAGATTTCAAGGGAGGTTGGTGCAAATATCCGAGTTTAGCGAATTTGCATACAACAACAGTTATCGTGCCACTATCGGCATGGCACCTTATGAGGCACTCTATGGGCGGAGGTGCGGATCACCAATCTGCGGTATGAGAGTGGTGAGCATGTAGGAACTAGAGCAGACAGATCTAGTAGCACCTACCACAGCAGCCCATACAAGCAGATTCGCAGAGGATAGAGATGGACAGAGCCGGCAGAAGAGCTATGCCGATACACGCCAGACCCCTAGAGTTCTCGGTTGGGGATAATTTCTTAGAGTAGCTCCCATGAAGGGAGCTTTGGGAAGAAGGGCAAGCTAGCTCCCGGATATGTGGGACCATACCTTATCACGAAGAGAGTGGGCAAGGTAGCATATGAGCTAGAGCTACCTCGGGAGATGTTAGCTGTCCACAACGTATTCCATGTCTCCATGCTCAAGAAGCATATTCCAGACGCCACCTGGGTGATTGAGCCCCAGTTGGTACAGGTCCGTGACAATCGGCCTATTCAGATAATAGACCGAGCAGTAAAGAAATTACGGAACAAGGAAGTACCATTAGTCAAAGTCACCTGGCAAAATCACACAGCAGAGGCGACTTGGGAGACAGATGAGAAGTACCCAGACTGTTCTAAGTTCGAGGACTAACTTTTATAAGGTATGGGGATTGTAACGCCCAAAATTCTCAAACTTGCATTAGAATTATTCTACGATTTTTCTGAATTTTTAGATATTTTTCCGAATTTTCCGAGTAGCGGAAGTAGCAAAATAAATATAAGCGTAAAACGGCCTGGGATGAACCCGAGACCTATGGTTTAGTGGACAAGGCTAGTAACCAGTGGACCCAGCAGGGCTGTGCTGAAAGGAAAGGGGAACAATCCTAGTTAAGTGGGATTTGGGCGGAACTTATCACTAAGTATAAATAGAAAACTTAAGTTGGGGTTTGGTTTATTTTTAAGTTTTGGTTCGGCACCTCCTCACCTCACGCCACTTTTCCCTCTCCAAACCCTCACCGCCGAACACCCCTTCTCCTCTCCCTCTCTCGGCGCCCAAGCCCCAAGGCTCTCGGATCACTTTCCGGCGACGACTCCAACACGAAAAAGGGTCATCTCCGCGAGAGGAACGCGAAGACGTGAACGGATCGTCGAGAGGATCAGTTTTCCGGAAAACCTAGCGGGTAGAATCGTAAGAAAACCTTACGATTGAGGTAAGAAACCCCTCACCTGCAGTATAATAGCTCCGTTTGAGTTTTTATGCTTTAGTAGGATGTATGCAGATTGTTTTATCGATATCTAGGGTGGATTTAACTCTCTTCTCAGATTAGGGTCTTAGTTGAACACCTTTAGATGGGCCGGGCATGTCTTCCCTCTTCAGATAGGAGGTTAGACGTTGTCGGGTGCCTAGAGGTGGTCACCCTAATAGAGAGGAGAGTTAGGGCACGCTAGGTGTTTGATAAAATAGCTAGTTTAGTAAAAATGCACCCTAGGCATCTTCAACAGCTCAGTTAGATACATTAGAAGTATCTATTCAGTATACTCAGTTATTATAGCTGATATGGATTAGATATCCAATGGGTGGGCTCCCATAGTCGCCTCTAGGTCCAGATAACCTAGTTTCAGCAAAACAGTATTAGCTACTTCAGTATTTTACTTTCAGTTGGCACCGTACTGGATTAGATATCCATTGGGCTGGGCTCCCATAGTCGGTCCCTAGGTTTAGATAACCTAGTTATCCCTACCAAATTCGGGATGTGCGCACAGCAAGTACAGTTGCCGGGCCCAAAAAGCATGTTTATTATTTTCACTTATTATGTATTAGTTTTCAAAACTCAAAAACAGTTATGCTAGTTGAGTTTGATCGCAGCTTCAGTTTAGATAGCTTAGCTCAGCAGGTTGTTTCATTTCAGTTTCTATGTTAGCTTTAAGTTCAGTTTATATGTTCAGTATTAGATATGCCATGCTTGTATGATACCATGTCTTGCCATGCTTGCATCTTCAGTATGTTTTTTTTTTCCAAAGGCATGATTTAAAAGCATATTTGCATCGTATGCATGATTTAGTGAGGTAGATGGTTTCTTACTAAGCTCTTAGCTTACAGATACTATTTTCCTTATACTGCAGATACAGGTAAAAGGAGAATGGACTAGTAGTGGAGGCTGGAGGTCAATGCGAAGGTGGTGTGTGTGGCAGGAACTGGAATCAAAGGTCCTTAGGGGACTTAGCAGGATGAACATTAGACTTCTTAGCATGTTTACCTTAGCACTTTACAGTTTATGGTTTAATAGATGAACATTAGACTTTTTAGCTTGTTTACCTTAGCATTTTACAGTTTATGGTTTAATACTTTCATCGTTATGCACCTTTAGTTTTGGAACATACTAAACTATGAAAGAATGTTTTAAAATGTCAGCAATCATGTTAGAATGTTATTGCATGTTGTTAGAATAGTTTCTGATGCTTTAGTTGGAGGTTATGTGGGGTTCTGGCACGCCAAAGTGCTGAAGTCTGATTTTCCGGGCGAAATCAGACTCTGATCGGTCTCCAGACCGATCAGAGCCTGATCGTGCCACTGGATCGGTCTGCCGACCGATCCAGACGGATACAGTATGCTACTGTATCCTCCTGGATCGGTCAGCCGACCGATCCAGCGCAATACAGTAGCTTCCGGAGAATTCCCAGGTTCCTGGATCGGTCTGCCGACCGATCCAGACATACCTGGATCGGTCTGCCGACCGATCCAGCTGGGGACAGTATCGTAGCAGGTCTGATCGATCCGTGGATCGATCAGCAGCTAGCTAGGAAGTAAATCATGAGTCCCTAGCTCAGTTGGGATGTTCAGTTTCCCCTCTTTAGCACATGTACACCAGCAAAGGAGGTCTTTAGACCTTTCTTATCAGCTGTCTTAGTTATAGTAGAGTAAAATTTTAATTAGCCCAGCTTTCCGCACAGTATAGCTTAGCAGTAATGTAGAGTTATGTACTTTGGTTTCGTCAAACATCACCCGTAACTGGGTGGACTATAAAGACGATTACTAGGTATGTAACGAATTATGCAGAGGGATGTGAGTGATGTAGATGGGATCTATCCCTCCTATATAACGGGAGCGACATCAATATTCTTGATAGAGTGAGACCACGATGTGCATGGCCATGCCCAAATGAGTCAATATAAGATATTGAGCTCATTTGATTTAGTGAGTCTACTTGGAGTTCAAGATTTAGATTGGTCAAAGGATGACACGCTCTATGCCTCACATTGATCAATCTAGATGTCTAGGATAGAAGGACACTTGTCATATATTGTGAGGAGTCATAATTAGTAGTAACAAGGTGATGTTGGATCTCAACATTCTTGTAACTTAGGTAGTAATGATGTGTTGCTAGATACCGCTCATTACTTATGCTCCTAAATGGGTTTAGGGGCATTGCCAACATTACAAGAACCTATAGGGTCACACACAAAGGACAATTAGATGGAGATTAGGTTCATATGATGAACCAAGAGGATTAGATTCATTTGATGAATCAAATTGGATTAAGAGTAATCCTAATTGGGCTAATTGAGTTGGACTCAAGTTGATTCATGTGTTCAATGAGTCTAGTTTAGATTATGACTCATTGAATCAATTTAATTAAATGAATTAGATTCATTATATTAAATTAGATTGAATTAAATGGTTGGATTAGATCAACCATGAGAGAGATTAAGTCAAGTTTGACTTGACTTGAGAGGAAGAGGAAGAGTCAAGTTTGACTTGACTTTATGCCACATCATTTGTGACTTGGCATTAAGTGGCCAATGATGAGATGCCACATCATCATGTTTAGCACATGTGTGTGCCACCTCATGGAGGTTACAAATCTCTTTAATGGCCACACTTAATGCAAAAATAGGGGTTACAACTCCATGAATGTGGCCGGCCATTTTTGATGGGAGAGAATGAATTTTTCATTCAATTGTATTTATTCACATCTTCTTCCTCCTAGTGCTCTCTCTTCTTGCTCTTCCTCTCCTCATCTTGCCGAATCCTACTAAGGTGCTAGCACACTTTAGTTTGGTGATCTCCTTCTTGTGTTCGTGTGGATACTTCTAGAGGGTTGTCTACTTTGACAATCTCGAGATCCGGCAAACCGTTGGACTAGCGGGATAGCGAAGGGCATCACATTGAGGGTAACGCTCTCATCTAGTGTAGATCTAGAGTTTGTAAACTCGTACTCATATTTTGTTTTCATTTTTCTTCCCATGGATCTATGTGGCGGGGGTTTCGGGGTTTCCGCGACGCGAAAAAGTGGTTTTCGCGGCCCGAAAAACCCAACACCAGGAATCTTTTTAGGGTATTCCACAACCAGTAGGGCCTATAGAGTTTATAACAAAAATACCTTAAAAGTTGAAGAAACAACTAATGTAATTTTTAATGAAGAAAATAACTTACCTAACTTGATAAATGAAAATATTAATCAAAACACAGAAAATATTAATTCAAGAAATTTAGAAGATGATGAAGATATTCAAATAAAATATAGTCAATCACAAGGACCAATTATTAACTCTAACATAAGACCATCAAGAACAAGTACCAATCACCCACCTGATCAAATTTTGGGTGATCCAACCATAGGAGTTAGAACTAGATCATCTTATAAGAACCGAAGTCAGATAGCTCTCATTTTAAAAATTGAACCTAAAACTATAGAAGAAGCTCTACCTGACCCAAATTGGATATTAGCAATGCAAGAGGAGTTAGCCAAATTTGAAATAAACTAGGTCTGGGAACTAGTACCTAAACTCAATAACAAAACCATAGTTGACACCAAATGAGTATTTAGAAATAAATTGAATGATAAGGGTGAAATTGTAAGAAATAAAGCTAGGTTAGTAGCTAAAGGGTTCAGTCAAGTAGAAGGGTTAGACTATGATGAGCCCTATGCCCCTGTATCAAGACTTGAATCCGTTAGGATCCTGCTGGCCTATGCAGCACACAAAGGATTTAAGTTATTCCAAATGGATGTAAAATCTACCTTTTTAAATGGATTTATCAAAGAAGAGGTATATGTGAGTTAACCCCCAGGATTTATGGACTTGGACCACCCGAACCATGTTTTTAGGCTAAAAAAGGCCCTATATAGACTAAAGCAAATCTGTCACACTCGTAAATCAAATTAATTCATTTCTAATCTACCGAACCCCTTAATCTACACTAAGGTAGTATAGTAGAGGACCGGGGTCGTCTCTCACGTGGAAACAATGATAGGACGTTTGTTTTCAGACAAGATCGAACCAACGGGTTTGTTTGGGGGTTTTGTTCTCTAAACCTAATGCAATAATTGAAATCCTAACTAACCAGCAAAGATGAACCTATAGCGCAGTGTCACTCTACGCTACAAGCTACACCTTCTACAGGCATAACAAACAAGCATAACAGATAGTAAAACAAGCATAACTAAAACTAACCTACAATTCTATCTAACCATTGAAGAACATACTTACATCGCATTGTCACACTACGACACAAGCATAATCATCAACAGAACTAACATGAAAACATAACAAAGAACACAAACAAGCATAAATGAAGCAACAAGACAGTAATTAAGTAAATTCAACAGAATTAACGAAACAAAGCAAGTAAATCCTAATTAACCAATCCACTTCTCCACAATCAAACACGCACAAAGTACTCTGTCTGTCACTATAGAATCACCGAAGAAGAAGACCGATGCCACTCGGAAATCTCCTGAATCCGGTGGACGGCTGACGTTACTGGTCGGAACTGTAATCAATGGCGGTGGAAGCGCGAAATCCTTGAAGAAACCTCTCCTTGGAAAGCTGCTGGAAATGAAGGAAAACTTCCAAGAACTGTCAACCCTACGCTGCCATCTTCACCGTGTCCAGCAGGAACGAGCTTGGAAGAAGTCCGGCTGGAAATTCTCCGGCGAAGGGGAAATGGCGCTGCTGGAATCTGAGCTCCTGCCTTCTTCACTGTTTCCAGCAAAGAAACTCAGGATTCCGATGCTGATGTGAGAAATGGAGTGACGCCAGAGAAGAACCCATAACTCACCACCGTCGGTAAGTCTCTGCCCTCTTCACCGTTTCGGGCAGATACTCACTCGAAGGAAATGCGAGGGGATGGAGAACCTCGTCGAAGAAACCTCTTCGGTGATGCTCAGTGACCGTCGCTGCTATAGATCCGCTGGAATCGCCGCTGTCGGCTTCGTTGTCTTCGATTGGGAGAAAGGAACGGGCGTCGGACTCGCGTGCCCTAGCCGATGCAGACGCCAGGAAGAGGGAAAGGATGTGGAGGACCGGCCGGCGGCGGTGAAGAGAAGAAGTGGTGTCGCCGACCGGAGAGAAGAAAGGAAGGAGAGGTGGCTGGTGTGCCCTAGCCGCTGGTAGAGGAAAACGCGAGCCCAGAGGATACTGTGTCGTGCGTGAGGAGAAGAAGGGAGGTTTCTTAACGGGTCGGGTAAAGGTTTTGGGTAAAGGATAAGGGATCCGATCCGAATCCAATAAGAAAAAGAGAAATTGGGTTATGAAATTGGGCTTCAAGTTTGGGCTTTAAAAGTGGGCTTTGAGGATTGAGCTTCTCTCTTTGAAATGAAATGAATCTCAACTTTTGCTTTAGGTCCAATTAATTTGACTTAGCTCATGTTTATGGCATCTATTTAATTCCCTACAAAATCATGAAATAATGCCAAAATTAGAGAGAAATTATAATAAGCTCACAAATATATCCTAACTCATGAATCATGATATAAAGCAAAATTTAAATGAATGAGAGGATAAAAATACTAAGTATGAGAGCTAAAATATCACATAAAAATACCCATTATCAACTCCCCCACACTTATTCTTGCTCGTCTCGAGCAAGTAAAATAGAAAAAGAAAATAACTAAAATGTATTCCCCTAGCAATTCTCAACCATACATAGAAAATAATGAAAAGAGAGTTATCTAAGATTGTCAAATTCAAATAACCTAAGCATTCATGAATTCAATTCACACACTAATTAACAAACATGATAACTTCAATCCACAATCAATTCATTGAGAATGATAACAAAATAACCTCTCAAGGAAAATGATGGTGACTCTCCTCTCTTATATGTAACGACCCGCCTTCTACTGACTAGGCTGTAAGGCGAATCGCTACAATACTGCTGTACTGACTGTGCGGAAAACTGAGCAAATTTGAAATTTGCTAAACTAATTACTGTAAAGTCTTAACCTGACATTCTAAGAGTATCTAAGTGTTGTACACATGCTAGGAGAGACAATCTATGCCTCTCGAATGTCCTGCTAGCTGTAATCAGACATTTCAACCGATCCGTGAGTCGATTGAGCCGTCGGAACGATTCACAGATCGTTCCAATGATATCGCACGAGGCACCCTCGATCGCCGGTGGCCGATCCATAAGCTTACTCGCTTCAGACATGAATCGATCGGTCACCGACCGATCCAGAACACTCGATCGATCGGGAGACCGATCGGTGAGCTCGTAACCTGCCGTTCAGACATCGGTTCATCGACCGATCCAGAGCGCCTCGATCGGTCGGTAGACCGATCGCACTTCCTAGTTTTCGTTGCCGGATCGGTCGTGTGACCGATCCATAACCTGCCAACTCTCTGGGTTCGAGTTTGCCTACCGACCGATCGGGACACCAACTCATTCCCGATCGGTCGGGTGACCGATCAGGATTGATTTGAAATCGAAACTCGATTTCAAGCACCGGTTCGTGCCAAAACCTCACACGACCACTATCTAATGTATAATAAACATTCTAGCAACATGTAGTAACAATTCTAAACTTAAGCTAAAGCAAGGTTTACTGATTCATGGCATTTTAACAACTTAAAGTGCATGAAGATATGAATTTCTAAAAGTTCTAATTGCTCAAACTTGCTAAGGTTCAAAAGTGCCTAAAACATGAAAACTGAACTAATAAACTGTAAAGTGCTAAAGTAAATGCTAAATCCCCAGAGGGTCTTTTATTCCAGTTCCTTCCACACACATCCTCATCTGCATTGCCCTCCAGCCTCCACTGCTAGTCCATTTTCCTTTTACCTGTATCTGCAGTATAAGGAAAATAGTATCTGTAAGCTTAGAGCTTAGTAAGAAACCATCTACCTCACAAAAACATGCAACGATGCGAGTATGGTTTCAAAACATGCTATTTGAAAACTGAACTGAGCATGGCAACATGGCATGGCATACAAACATGTACTGAACTGATCATGGCATACAAACAAGCTGAGCATAGCATACTGTATCTGAAACTAAGCATACATACTGAACTGGTCATGCATATACATCTAACTGGTCATGAACTCAAATCATGAAACTTAACTGAGATAATCAACTAAAACTGAAACTAAGATAGTGTTTCCATCACTGATTACATATTTGGAAAACTATATAATAATAGATGAAAATACTAAACATCTTGCCGGGCCCGCAATCAGATTTATCGTGCGCAATCCCTACGAGACCCGGATTGCAAGTTCGAATCCAAATAGGTTACTAGGTTGTCTCGAACCTAGGGACGATCGTGGGAGTCCAGCCCATGGATATCGATCCAAGTACATTGTTACTGAATAAAAGTAAAATACTGAATACTGTTTTATTTTACTTTGCTGTTCTAGGTTATCTGAACCTAGAGGCTACTGTGGGAGCCCACCCAATGGATATCTGATCCATTAGCTGTAATAACTGATAATAAACTGAGTAAAATGTTTCTAATACATTTAACATGCTGTTAGGACGCCTATTGGTGCATCCTTCTGAACTGAGCATTCTACCGAATGCTTGGTGTGCACTAAAAGCACACCCTAAAACTGAAAACTGTAAAACTACTGAACTAACGCCAAAACTAACAAGCGAGAGCAATTATACTTCAGGTGAGGGGTTTCTTACCTCAATCGCAAGGTTTTCTTACGATTCTATTCGCTAGGTTTTCCGGAAAACTGATCCTCTCGACGAACCGCTTACGTCCTCGCGTTCCTCTCGCGGAGAAGAATCTTTTTCGTGTTGGAGTCGTCGCCGGAAGATGCACTTAGGACCCTAGGGGGAGAACCCTAGAGTTCTCTTGGTGTGGCGCCGAGAGAAGGAGGAAGAGAAGAGGGTGGCGTCGGCGTGAGGTTTGGAGGGGAGGAGATGTGCCGAACCAACTAAATCAAAATAAACCAAACCCACTTAAACCTCCTATTTATATCAAGTGGTAATTCCGGTCCAACTCTAATATAAATATAAACGTTTCTCCTTTCTCTCAGCACGGCCCTGCTGGGTTCAACTGGTTACTAACATTATCCCTTACACCATAGGTCTCGGGTTCGATTCCCGCCTAAGCTATTTTACGGTTCCAATTATTTTTGCTACTTCCGCTACTCGGAAAATTCCGAAAAAATATCTAAAAATTCCAGAAAAATCATAGAATAATTCTAAAATAAATTCGGGAATTTTTTGGGCTTTACAATCCCCCATACCTTGTAAAAAGTTCATCCCCGAACTTAAAACAATTCTGGGTACTTCTGTCTCCCAAGTCGCCTCTGCTGCTTTGTGATTTTGCCACCTGACTTTGACTAATGGCACTTCCTTGTTCCATAATTTCTTTTGCTCGGTCTATTATCCGAATAGGCCGATCGTCATAGCTGAGATCATCACGACTGTACTAACCGGGCTCAATCACCGGTGGCGTCGAATATGCTTCTTCATAGAGACATGAAATACGTTGTGGACGGTTGACATCTCCCGAGGTAGCTCTAGCTCATATGCTACCTTGCCCACTCTCTTCGTGATAAGGTATGGTCCCACATATCCGGGAGCTAGCTTGCCCTTCTTCCCAAAACGCATGACTCCCTTCATGGGAGCTACTCGAGGAAAACTGTATCCCCAACTGAAAACTCTAGGGGTCTGCGTCGTGTATCGGCATAGCTCTTCGACGGCTCTGTGCTGTCTCTATCCTCTGGCGAATCTGTGTATGGCTGCTGTGGTATCTGCTACTAGATGTGTCTAGTTCCTTCTGTTCACCACTCTCATACCAGCAGTTGGTGATCCGCACCTCCGCCCATAGAGTGCCTCATAAGGTGCCATCTTGATAGTGGCACGATAGCTATTGTTGTATGCAAATTCTGCTAGACTCGGATATTTGCACCAACTTCCTTGAAATCTAGGGCACAAGCCGGAGCATATCTTCGAGTACTGATTTACTCGCTCCGTTCGACCATCCGTCTGAGGATGGAAAGTTGTGCTGAATTTGCCCATAGCTGACTGTACACACTTCCAGAAGTGTGATGTAAATCTGCTGTCTCTGTCTGATATAATGGTTCGTGGGACTCCATGCAGCCTGACTATCTCCTTGAGATACAACTGAGCTAGCTGCTCCATGGAATAGGATATTCTGATATCTAAGAAGTGGGTTGATTTAGTCAACCTGTCGACAATTACCCAAATGGCATCAAAACCATTCGTGGTTCTAGGTAATCCCACTATGAAGTCCATAGAGATATCCTCCCACTTCCATTCTGGAATCTGGATCGGCTGTAGAACTCCTCCTGGTCGCTGATGTTCTGCCTTAACCCTCTGACAGGTTAGACAGATGCTGACGTATCTGGCGATATCTCGCTTCATCCCAGGCCACCAAAATCGTTTCTTTAGATCCTGATACATTTTGGTGGAACCAGGATGCATCGCATAGGGAGTCCTGTGAGCCTCGTCTAGAATCTGTTTTCGTAGTTCCTCCTGATCTGGAACACAAAGTCTGTCACCACAGTACACTACCCCACTGGCGGACACTCTGAACTCTCCATTTTCTGATTCTGCTAACCCTTGCTTGATTTTCTGGATTTCAGGATCCTGCTCCTGAGCTGTCTGGATATCATCAAGCAAGGTAGATGCTAAGGACATAGTGGAAAGTTGTCCGACTATAAGCTCGAGACTAAAGGCTGTAATCTCCTTCCTTAGGGGTGGTGACATAGCTGCTAAAGATAATAAGGTAGCACTGGACTTCCTGCTGAGTGCGTCTGCTACCTTATTAGCTTTCCCTGGATGGTAGAGGATATCTATGTCATAATCCTTGACCAGCTCTAACCATCTGTATGCTGTCGATATTCGGATCCTTCGAGTAAAGAAATACTTCGACTTTGATGATCAGATATACTCTGACCGAGCTCCGTACAAATAATGTCTCCAAATCTTGAGGGCGAACACACCACTGTTGCAAGCTCAAGGTCGTGAGTAGGATAGTTCCTCTCATAATTCTTGAGTTGTCTGAGGCATAGCGATCACCTTGCCTCCCGCATCAAGATCGCTCCTAATCCCAATTTAGGCGCCATCTGTAGATGTCAAAGTCATCGTGTTTTCTGGTATAGCTAAAATAGAACCTGGTCAATCTCGCTTTAGTTCATTGAGCTATTCTCAGATCCTCCGTCCACCGAAATTTCTTGTTCTTCCGGTGAGTTGGGAGGCTATTCTGGAGAAGTCCTCTACGAATTTCCTGTAGTAGCCTGCTAATCCCGTAAAGCTTCGATTTCACTGGCGCTCTGTTCTAGTTACTTACCGCTTCTATCTTGTTGGGATCTACCATAACACCATCCTTGGAGATGATGTGACCTAGGAAGGCTACTGGTCCAGCCAAAATTCACATTTCGTGAATTTGGCGTACAACTGGTTCTGCGAAGGATCTGCAAAACTGTCTTCGATGCTCTGTATGGTCCTCTGAGTGCACGAATAGATAAGAATGTCATCGATGAACACGATGACAAACTTGTCTAAGTATTCTCTGAATACTCGCTTTATGAGGTCCATGAAAGTAGCTGGAGCATTTGTCACGCCGAAGGCATGACTACGAACTCGTAATGTCCGTGTCTGGTCCGAAAGTCGTTTTAGGTATATCACCTTTCTTGACTCTAACCCGTGATATCCCGATCCGAGGTCAATTTTAGAGAACCGTGGCTCCCTTTAGTGGTCAAACAGGTCATCTATTCGGGAGAGGGTACCCATTTTAATTGTGACTGGTTCAGGCACTGTAGTCTATGCATAAGCGCATGCTTCCATCCTTCTTCTTCACGAACAACGGTGCTCCCATGGTGAGTGACTAGGCGTATGAAACCCTTGTCAAGAAGCTCCGTAATTGCTCCTGAAGTTCCTTCTTCTGGAGCCATGCGGTATGGTGCCTTGGAAATTGGATTTGTGCTGGGAATGAGCTCTATCTCAAATTCAATCTCACTGGTGTCCACGTAGCTGTTCAGCACTGCTGGGTAGTCACAAACGACTCGAACCTCCGATAGCTGTTGGTTCTTGTCCCGGTGGTGTTGACTACATTTGCTAAAAATTCCATGCATCCCGAATCCATTAGCTGCTGTGCTTTCAGGCTGAGAGAAATTTTCGCTTTTCTCTTTGGTTTTCCTATGAACTCAAACTGTACTCCTACTTGGAATATGACCTTCCATTTACGGCACTCTATAGAAGCGTCATACTGATCGTAAAATCCATTCCAAAGATGACATCGTAGTCATTCATTTCTAGCACTATCGGATCACCAAAAGTTCGTCGCTATAATGACCGCACTGCTCTGAGCCAGTCGTAGATGTCATAATGTCTCCTGAGGGTAGTGAACTGACTATTGAGTACCTCTGGAGGTGTTGCTAATTTCTCGGCAAATGCCCTGGATACATAAGAGTGGGTTGCCCGATATCGAATAAGACAGCAGTTGCATTTTGTAAAATATTGATCGACCTGTGACAACTGTCGAGGCATTTGCTACGTCCTCTCCGTCGTGGTGAGAAAATCCGGCATTTGTGTTAGCTGGGGCTTCTAATCTGCCTCGATCGATCCATGGACCATCTAAAATGCATACATCTGGCGTATTGGCTACCGGCCGAGCTCCATCGGCCGAGGTCAAGAAGATCGTTTTGTTCAGACCTTGCTTAGCCATGTGCCCTTCCTGTCCACATTCAAAACAACCACGCGCACCCTTGCGGCAAACTCTGGATGATGTTTCCCACAAGTAGTACATTTGGGATGTCCGAATGTTTTCAATGGTCCTCCTTTGGGTCACCGCTGCCTTGCGTTTCCCTTCGGTTGGAGCTATGTCCTGTTGTTTCACTGAGTACCGAGATAGCTTGTCCCTTGGGCTCTGTGGAAACCGCTTCTGTTGGGTGATATTGTGCCGATAGTGCTCGGTGATCGAGCACTACTCACTAGCTCCTCCGTGGTTTGTGGCCTATGAACGCCACCACCACATTCATTGCGATCTCGGTTTGAGCATCTTGATCAGCGTACTCGTTCCTTCTACGGTCGACTAGTTCGGACACAGACGGTTCGTTAAATTTCTTCACGGCCTCCTCAACTGATCCTGACGAAATTCAGTAAACTCGTCATAGTGTCGGTTCGTGACTGCATGTGAAAGAATTCCTCAAAGATTTCTTTCTCGAAGTTGGCCCATGTCATCCGGTTTACTGGCCACTTGATTTAATCCGCTCCCACCACATGCGTCATCTCCTGTTAAACGAAGGAGGTACACTTTTCGTGCTCTGGCCGTCTAGAAGCTCCATCGTGCTTTCCGGTGTTTTAAACCATGCCCGAGCATCCCATGGTTCATTGGTGCTCGAGAAGTTCTCGGGCTTAATTCTCCGCCACCTGGATAAGGTAAGCTTTCTCTTAGCCCCCTCATCGGGGCCACTGACCGGTATCGAGCCGGTACTACCTCTGTGATTCTGGAGTCGTGAGGTTGATCGAGTGGAGGGGAGTAGTCTGGTTAGCCTTTAAGGAGGCTATCTCCTGTTCGATCAGCCTAATCGCCGTAGCTGAGCCACTAGTCTTGTAAGGTGGGGAGGCACCGAACCGCCTTCATCTTTGGGGCTCGACGTGATGCTTTCTTAGCCGGCGTCCTCGTACCATTTTCTAAATAGTAGAGAACACATATATATAACTAGGCTATCATGTTATAGTTAACTACTGGTAACATGTTAATTACTATCACTGTAAACATGAATTAATTAACTACCAACATGAGAGCAAACATGAAAGCACTTATAACTGATATGAAAGCTGAAAACAAAATTGAGTGAGAGATGTTCTTACTTGGAAGCTGTAGGCACAATGCTGATGTGTGTGTAGGAAGTAAGGAACTTGCTCTGATACCACTCTATAACGACCCGCCTTCTACTGACTAGGCTGTAAGGCGAATCGCTACAATACTGCTGTATTGACTGTGCGGAAAACTGAGCAAATTTGAAATTTGCTAAACTAATTACTGTAAAGTCTTAACCTGACATTCTAAGAGTATCTAAGTGTTGTACACATGCTAGGAGAGACAATCTATGCCTCTCGAATGTCCTGCTAGCTGTAATCAGACATTTCAACCGATCCGTGAGTCGATTGAGCCGTCGGAATGATTCACAGATCGTTCCAGCTGATACTGGCACGGAGGCACCCTCTGGATCAGTCGGCTGACCAATCCATAAGCTTACCTCACTTCTGTACGCAACTGGATCGGTCTACCGACCGATCCAGGAACACCCTGATCGATCGGGAGACCGATCAGTGAGCCTCTGTGCTTCTGCTGCGTTCTGTACGCAGCTGGATCGGTCTACCGACCGATCCAGGAGCGCCCTGATCGGTCGGTAGACCGATCAGTGCACTTCCTAGCTTTCTGTTCGCTTCGGGATCGGTCGGCTGACCGATCCATAACCCTTGCCAACTCTCTGTTCGTGTCTGAGTCGGTCGGCTAACCGATCCAGTGACACCAACTCATTCCCGATCGGTCGGCTGACCGATCAGGGTTTCTGATTTCGAATCAGAAACTCTGATTTCAGCACTGGTTCGTGCCAAAACCTCACACTACAACTATCTAATGTATAATAAACATTCTAGCAACATGTAGTAACAATTCTAAACTTAAGCTAAAGCAAGGTTTACTGATTCATGGCATTTTAACAACTTAAAGTGCATGAAGATATGAATTTCTAAAAGTTCTAATTGCTCAAACTTGCTAAGGTTCAAAAGTGCCTAAAACATGAAAACTGAACTAATAAACTGTAAAGTGCTAAAGTAAATGCTAAATCCCCAGAGGGTCTTTTATTCCAGTTCCTTCCACACACATCCTCATCTGCATTGCCCTCCAACCTCCACTGTTAGTCCATTTTCCTTTTACCTGTATCTGCAGTATAAGGAAAATAGTATCTGTAAGCTTAGAGCTTAGTAAGAAACCATCTACCTCACAAAAACATGCAACGATGCGAGTATGGTTTCAAAACATGCTATTTGAAAACTGAACTGAGCATGGCAACATGGCATGGCATACAAACATGTACTGAACTGATCATGGCATACAAACAAGCTGAGCATAGCATACTGTATCTGAAACTAAGCATACATACTGAACTGGTCATGCATTTACATCTAACTGGTCATGAACTCAAATCATGAAACTTAACTGAGATAATCAACTGAAACTGAAACTAAGATAGTGTTTCCATCACTGATTACATATTTGGAAAACTATATATAATAATAGATGAAAATACTAAACATGCTGCTGGGCCCTGGCAACTGTACTTACTGTGCGCGCATCCCTACGAGACCCGGGATTGCAAGTTCCGAATCCAGCAGGGTTACTAGGTTGTCTAAACCTAGGGACGACTGTGGGAGTCCAGCCCATGGATATCTGATCCAAGTACAGTGCCAACTGAATAAAAGTAAAATACTGAATACTGTTTTATTTTATTTTGCTGTTCTAGGTTATCTGAACCTAGAGGCTACTGTGGGAGCCCACCCAATGGATATCTGATCCATTAGCTATAATAACTGATAATAAACTGAGTAAAATGTTTCTAATACATTTTACATGCTGTTAGGACGCCTATTGGTGCATCCTTCTGAACTGAGCATTCTACCGAATGCTTGGTGTGCACTAAAAGTACACCCTAAAACTGAAAACTGTAAAACTACTGAACTAACGCCAAAACTAACAAGCGAGAGCAATTATACTGCAGGTGAGGGGTTTCTTACCTCAATCGCAAGGTTTTCTTACGATTCTATTCGCTAGGTTTTCCGGAAAACTTATCCTCTCGACGAACCGCTTACGTCCTCGCGTTCCTCTCGCGGAGAAGAATCTTTTTCGTGTTGGAGTCGTCGCCGGAAGATGCACTTAGGACCCTAGGGGGAGAACCCTAGAGTTCTCTTGGTGTGGCGCCGAGAGAAGGAGGAAGAGAAGAGGGTGGCGTCGGCGTGAGGTTTGGAGGGGAGGAGATGTGCCGAACCAACTAAATCAAAATAAACCAAACCCACTTAAACCTCCTATTTATATCAAGTGGTAATTCCGGTCTAACTCTAATATAAATATAAAAGTTTCTCCTTTCTTTCAGCACGGCCCTGCTGGGTTCAACTGGTTACTAACATTATCCCTTACACCATAGGTCTCGGGTTCGATTCCCGCCTAAGCTATTTTACGGTTCCAATTATTTTTGCTACTTCCGCTACTCGGAAAATTCCGGAAAAATATCTAAAAATTCCAGAAAAATCATAGAATAATTCTAAAATAAATTCGGGAATTTTTCGGGCTTTACATATATATGCAATGGTAGAGCTCACTCAAGCTACTCATGGCTTATGCACTACCATAGCTTGCTTTACTTCTACTCTCCACCACTATATACATAAGAGTGCATAATAAAATAATGAAGGCATTATTTGACATGTAAGGGAAACATAATCAAAGCAAATGATAGTATAAGTGAAGAAGTGAAGAAGATAAAGCAAAGTAACGTGGAAGACATGGACATAATGGAATATTACATAGATGAGTACAAGAGAATAATGCCCAAAAATATATCTCATCCAAACTTCCAAGCTAGCTCTAAAAACTCAATAAAAATGTGAACAACCTCTACTATAGCTTTTACAATAAACATTCGCTCATGATATACAATAAAATCTAAATTTTGCTACAATAAAGATTGTCACTAACAAAAAGTTCTACCACCTTTCACCAATACAATAAAAATGTGAACAACTCCTACTCTAGCATTTCACACTAAAATCTACACATGATATGCGATAATATCTCAATATCGCTAAAGTAAAAATTGTCACTCACAAAAATTCTACCACAGATGAATAAAAATGACACATGTCAACATTTTTCACAACTCCAATAAACATGTAGACAACCTCTACTATAGCTTTCCAATAAAAATCACTACTCATGATATACAATAAAATCTAAATATTGCTACAATAAAGATTGTCTCTCTTAAAAGTTCTACCACACACAAATGCAAAAGGGCACAACATGTTAAAGCTTTTTTTTTCAATTTTATTTTTCTTTTCACTTTTTTTTTTCATTTTTTTGTTTTTTTCCTTCTTTTTTTTTTCTGACTTGTTTTTTTTTTTCTGATTTGCTTTTCTCTTTTTTTTCACTTTTTTTTTTTCAACATGCTATGCAACATTATACAACATCATCAATAGCTCAACAAAAAGATACAAAGCATGGTTTACCTATGGTGATCAAGCATGGTTCACCTATGCCTCTCTTAAATTCTACTAAGCTATTTCTCTCCCCCACACTTAAACTTTTGACCGTCCCGGGCAAAATACTCATCATGTACATCTAGAAATATCCACATCCATAAGAAGGTAAGAGTGAAATAAATGGAAATAAATGGAAGAGAGAAAAGAATGATATGAAAAATGATATGGATTTTATTCAAGAAACATGTGATAACAAAAGGAATGAATGAAAGAAAGTGAGATAGCCTTCATAAAAATCATGCAAACCTATGATAATGTGGTCTCGAAAGAATTAAGCAAGTTCTAGAGTAGCATTAACCACAAGTGCATCACACATCAATAGGAATAATAGGCTCAAAAATATCCTCACTAGGTATATTAAAAATTATCATCTCAATCTACCAATATAGAATCCATCATCAAGTTGTAATCACATGTAATCCAAGAATCCAATCATGACAATAATCATCAAACTCGACAATCAAATTTAACTAACTTTCACAATTTCTAAGATGATAAAAAGAATGCATAGGAAATTTATTATGAAAACCGACTAGACAACTAAAAATGAACAACCAAGCAAAAGCAAAGTAAAACAAACAAAGCAACCAAAGTAAAGAAATATATGCAAGCAAAAAGGGAAAGAAGAAATAAGATGGAACAGACTCCCCTGAAATTCTGGCGGTCGGAGTCGATTCAGTTCCAGAAGCCAATCTGGAAGTGGAATGAATGTAGGTGAAGTGAGGAATGCTCCCTCCACCTTAGCCTCCTCAAAAATTTTCTCCGGTGGCCGAAGACGGTTCAGTTGGAGTGTCCACTCCAGAAGCTTCATTATTGCATAAACTGTTAGGGCTTTCTTCAAGTGATAGAATGCATCCTTACGTGATTGACTGCAAATGAAATATCTAAAAAATTCCTGCACACTAAAAAGAAAAGGATGCATTCCCTGCACGCATGCTGTGTGAGATGTATCAAAAACAATATCAATATAAACAGAGCATGAATCAAAAGACATGTCACATCCACTACAATCAAAATGAACTACCTCCATAAAATTTTCTAAGAATTCAGCAAAATTATTGATCTTACCATCCTCAAAGGTACCCTGAGGCTCTAGAATAGTGAATGTGGCATTCTCTTGATCATGTAAAGGTACTAGCTCTGGATCAGGTTCAATCAATGGAAGTGATTCTTGAGTTACCCCTACACTTCCTTCGTCACTAGATACATCTATGGACTCAATTGGTGGTTGAATAGTCATTGGAAGCGATTCTTGGGTCTCCCCTACACTTCCATCATCAAAAGCAACGCCTGCAACACCAAGACTATCTGGAACAACAATATCATCTACAACAACATAATCAGAATCAACTACAACATCACTATACAAAATACTAGAAGAAGTATGTTGAGTAGCAGAATCAAAGTTAGGAATATCACAAACTCTACAATCCATCTCCTCGGAAGTCGATGCGGTAAGATGATCTGATTGCAACTGTAACTGTGTCGATGATTGTGTTCTTTCCTGGAATTATGTTTCTTGATGTTGTCCAAATTGTTGCAACTGCTCAGACTGATGCTGAAGATATGACTGATAATGTTGAGACCACTCAGAATTCCCTTGTTGTATGCTCCCATACCCGAATCCTGCAACGAAATTATACCTATCCTGCTGATGGATCTGATAAAACTGAGGATCAGGCTAATAATATTGGATCCTGGTAGGGAGTACACTAGCAAAGGAATGAACATCCTCGGTAATCGCCGGTCTAGTCTCATATTGCTGATAATTTGCAGACATAATCTCAATAAGTTCTCTGGCTTGAGCAGATGTCTTGTTAACTAGAGCCCCTCCACTAGCTGCATCAACCATACTTCTGTCCATGGGACACAATCCCTCATAGAAGTATATAATCATTAGCTGATCGCTTATCTGGTGCTGAGGGCAACTAGCAACAAGTCTTTTAAATCTATCCCAATATTCTTGAAATGATTCTCCTGTGAATTGTTGGATTCCACAAATACTCCTCCGAATAGCTGCAATCCTAGAAGCAGGAAAGAACCTCGCCAGAAATAATTTCTTCATCTCAGTCCAACTGGAAATTGAATTGGGTGGGAGACAATACAACCAATCTTTTGCTGAATCCGCCAATGAGAATGGAAATACTCTAAGTCTGACATCTTCACTTGATACGCCATGTGGATTCCATGAAGAGCACACCGCATCCAATTCATGTAGATGTCTGTTGGGATCTTCACCAGATAGTCCATGAAATTTCGGTAATAAATGTACAATTTTCCATAACTTGAAATCTGCGTCCAAATCAGAATGATGAATGCAAAAAAGAATCCTCTGACAAATCTGGTGCCCAAAGATCTCTCAGAGTCTTTTCAGTGTTGTTCTCCATATTACTTAACAGATCTGAAGTCCTGAACACACTGAAACTGATTACACAAAAGAGATTCCCTGGTCTAACCTGAAACACTCATGCAAATATAATCAAAAGACACAGGAAATATACAAGATAGCATACGTGCATACAAACAATGAATAATAAAGCCCTAACAACATTTTTAAATTTTTGCAACCACCAAAGAAATAGAAATAAGAGAGAATAAAATTGGGGGAAATAAAATGAAGTGCAAAATATAGAAAAATTAAAACGGTGGTCTAAATGATGAAATTGACCAAAATAGGTCTTTATTCACGACATACTGTAGTATTACTTCTCTTACTCCTTTCCTTCAACCTACAAAGTTCCAGAGCAAAAGTAGATACTAATAGTTAAGTCTAAAGAAAAATAAAATAACAAAGTAGAAAAGCAAGAACAAGATAAAAATAAAACTAAATACAGTCTAAAAACAAACGAACATCACTATTTTCCCCGGCAACGGCGCCAAAATTTGGTATAGCGAATCTGTCACACTCGTAAATCAAATTAATTCACTTCTAATCTACCGAACCCCTTAACCTACACTAAGGTAGTATAGTAGAGGACCGGGTCGTCTCTCACGTGGAAACAATGATAGGACGTTTATTTTCAGACAAGATCGAACCAAGGGGTTTGTTTCCTAACTAACCAGCAAAGATGAACCTATAGCGCAGTGTCACTCTACGCTACAAGCTACACCTTCTACAGGCATAACAAACAAGCATAATAGATAGTAAAACAAGCATAACTAAAACTAACCTACAATTCTATCTAACCATTGAAGAACATACTTACATCGCATTGTCACACTACGACACAAGCATAATCATCAACAGAACTAACATGAAAACATAACAAAGAACACAAACAAGCATAAATGAAGCAACAAGACAGTAATTAAGTAAATTCAACAAAATTAACGAAACAAAGCAAGTAAATCCTAATTAACCAATCCACTTCTCCACAGTCAAACACGCACAAAGTACTCTGTCTGTCACTACAGAATCACCGAGGAAGAAGACCGCTGTCACCCGGAAATCTCCTGAATCCGGTGGATGGCTGACGTTACTGGTCGGAACTACAATTCGCGACGGTGGAAGCGCGAAATCCTCGAAGAAACCTCTCCGGAAGAAATTTGCTAAATGAAGGAAATCTTCCAAGGCCTGTCAACCCTACGCTGCCATCTTCACCGTGTCCAGCAGGTACGAGTTGTGTGGTATCAGAGCTTGGAAGAAGTCCGGCTGGAAATTCTCCGGCGAAGGGGAAATGGCACTGCTGGAATCTGAGCTCCTGCCTTCTTCACCGTTTCCAGCAAAGAAACTCAGGATTCCGATGCTGATGTGAGAAATGGAGTGACGCCGGAGAAGAACCCAGAACTCGCCACCGTCGGTAAGTCTCTGCCCTCTTCACCGTTTCGGGCAGATACTCACTCGAAGGAAATGCGAGGGGATGGAGAACCTCGTCGGAGAAACCTCTCCGGTGATGCTTAGTGATCGTCGCTGCTACAAATCCGCTGGAATCGCCGCCGTCGGCTTCGTTGTCTTCGATTGGGAGAAAGGAACGGGCGTCGGACTCGCGTGCCCTAGCCGATGCAGACGCCAAGAAGAGGGAAAGGATGTGGAGGACCGGCCGGCGGCGGTGAAGAGAAGAAGTGGTGCCGCCAGCCGGAGAGAAGAAAGGAAGGAGAGGTGGCTGGTGTGCCCTAGCCGCTGGAAGAGGAAAACGCGATCCCAGAGGATACTGTGTCGTGCGTGAGGAGGAGAAGGGAGGTTTCTTAACGGGTCGGGTAAAGGTTTTGGGTAAAGGATAAGGGATCCGATGCGAATCCAATAAGAAAAAGAGAAATTGGGTTATGAAATTGGGCTTCAAGTTTGGGCTTTAAAAGTGGGCTTTGAGGATTTAGCTTCTCTCTTTGAAATGAAATGAATCTCAACTTTAGCTTTAGGTCCAATTAATTTGACTTAGCTCATGTTTATGGCATCTCTTTAATTCCCTACAAAATCATGAAATAATGCCAAAATTAGAGAGAAATTATAATAAGCTCACAAATATATCCTAACTCATGAATCATGATATAAAGCAAAATTTAAATGAATGAGAGGATAAAAATACTAAGTATGAGAGCTAAAATATCACATAAAAATACCCATTATCAGTTAACCCCCAGGATTTATGGACTTGGACCACCCGAACCATGTTTTTAGGCTAAAAAAGGCCCTATATAGACTAAAGCAAGCACCTAGGGCTTGGTATGAATGACTATCAAATTATCTAATATTTAAAGGTTTTAAACAAGGTCAAATAGATCAAACCTTATTTGTAAAAACCTTAGAACAAGATATTTTTATAGCCCAAATCTACGTAGATGATATAATTTTTGGTTCAACCAACACTAAATTTCTAAAAGAATTTACCAAACTAATGGAGAGTGAATTTGAAATAAGCCAAGTAGGAGAACTCAACTTTTTCTTAGGTTTACAAATTAAACAAACCAAAAATGAAATTTACATCTTTCAAACAAAATATGTCAAGGAATTAATTAGAAAATTTGGAATGGAAAATTCAAAAATTATAAGTACTCCAATGGTTAAAAATGTTAAAATCGACTCTGACTTAGAAGGAAAGTCAGTAGGCTTAAAATACTATCAAAGTGTGATAGGAAGTCTACTCTACCTAACTACAAGTCGACCGGACATCTTATTTGCAGTAGGTATGTGTGCAAGATACCAATCTTGTGTAAAAAAGTCACATCTAACAAATGTTAAAAGAATACTTAGCTATATTAAGGGAACCTTAAATGTAGGACTTAGGTACCCTAGAACTTGCACCTTTGACATAATTCGCTACTCTGACCCAGACTATGTCGAGTGTAAATTAGATAGAAAAAGTACAAGTGGTAGTTGCCAATTCCTAGGACAGTGCCTAGTAAGTTGGTCATGTAGAAAGCAACACTGTGTTGCTTTATCCACTACTGAAGCTAAGTACATAGCCTTAGGGGAATGTGCATCTTAACTATTATGGATGATGCATACCTTAAAGGACTATCAACTAGAATATAAAAATACAAAAATCTCCATTGATAATATAAGTTCAATTAACTTAACCAAGAATCCAATTCACCACTCAAGGACTAAGCACATAGAAGTTAAACACCACTTTGCAAGGAATCATGTAGCTAAGGGTGACATTGTGCTTAACTACGTTGAGTCCAAGTCAAACTTGACTGACATTTTCACAAAACCCTTACCTGAACTCGAGTTCAGTGCACTTATAAGGCAAATAGGGATGTGCTTAGTAGAATAAAGGTTTTTTTATTCTTCATTTGCAATTTCAAAATACTTTGAATTCAAATTCTAGGAAAAATAATTTTTAAAATTCCAATTTTTATTAGTTTTCAAACTTTGGACTTAACTTAGGAATTTACCCCCTAGAAAACATGTACTCCTAGTTTTCAGCCAGAGCATCTCACAAGCACACTAGAATTACCTTGTTTGTGTATGAAAACACTTAGAATTGTGTGAGATGCATAGGGTACTGCCTAGACTTCATAATGCTTATATCTGTGCATCATAGTAAGTCTGGGCAATAAATACCAAATTTACATTAATCATGTTAAATTATCCTATCTTAGTCAAATCTAACTGGATTAACTTGACTAACCAAGTGAAAGCTATTGTCTTTTAAGCAAGCAGCTAGTAGCTAAAGGTTAGACATTTGGCTAAGGAAGCTAAGCATTTAGTTTGAATTTTTAATTACTCATGCTTGGACTTTAGGACTTTGGAAAAGAAAACTAAGTTTTTCTTTAACAAAGTTGTCTTACTCTTTTTGGTTCTCAGTGAAAGTGGACTTAGCTAAAGTTATACAAATTGATACTATTTAAGCTAAGTACTTTTCAAATTTTAACTAAGTAAAATTACTTTTTGAAACCCTAAAGTGCTTCTTTTTGAAAAATTCCTTTTTAAACTATGCTTCCTATTAAACTTTGTGATTTGTTTCCTTAACTTTTGATAAAGGTTTTCTTTAATCTATTCATTCACTTAGCTAAAAACTCTTACTAGAAAATTTGTTCTAAAAGCTAAGTGTTTATCAAAATGGTTTAAGTATTTATTCAACCTCCTATTAAACTAAGTTAGTTTTAGCTAAAGTTTCTTTTCTCATATTTTTAAAAGCTAAGTTCTTATAAGCTAAACTTTTATCACTCTTAAAACTTAATCTTTATCAATTTGTTGACAAATAAAATTTTTTTTAGGAAAGTGTTGTCAGACAACATTTTCTTACTCATTCCCTCACAAAGTTTTTTGATATATAGAAAAGTTGGAGAGTATAAGAAAATTCAAATCTAAAAGTCAAGTATAAAGAAAATTCTAAAAAGGGGAGCTTTTTTTAAGGGGGAGCTTTTCACTTAAATTTATTTATGTTTCACTTAAATTTATTTGCGTTGTTATTTAAATTCAGTTATACTTGCGCTGTTCTTAAATTTTTTATAGCATTATTCTTTATTCTTTATGTCTTTTTACTTAACTTTGAATTTTTATTGACATAATCAAAAAGGAAAAGATTGTTGGTGCGGGAAGCATCCGACGATCGAACCTGAGTTTTGATAATGGCAAAGAATTCAAAGTTAAGGTTATTTGTGATCTAATGTGTTTGAATGAGTTTGCAGGAAAAGTCCTAAGGTATCTTAGGCAAAAGTCCTAGCTACGGTTAGACAGGCAGAAAACCCTAGGGGTGGTAACCCTAGGTCCTAGGGGATGGTAACCCTATGCGGAAAGTCTTGGCGGGTCGAGGTCTTCGGGCAAAAGTCCTAGAGTCAGAAACTCTAGGTGAAAATCCCGGTGTCACAGATCGGGTGGAAAGTCTGGGCAGGTCGTGGAGCAGACGCCCAGTGGAAAGTCCTAAAGACTCGGGCGCTAAGCAAAAGCCCAGTCAATCTGGAGGATCGAACTGGCAACAGGTATACTCTCCTGAGTGGAGTAGGTGAGGACGCGTTCCCCGCTGAGGGAACAGTAGACATCGGTTCGACCTAGGGTTTCCGGATGAAAATCCAAAGTCAGAATCGGACAGTCCGGTGACCGTTAGACATTTATGTTATTATTATGTGCTAACTTTGTGTTGCAGGGTATGCCTGGTATTTTGGGACTAACATATCTTGTAGGGACAAAAGAGCAAGTTTTACCTCAGATGAAAAGTACCTGAGGCACCCTCCATGGAGCTTGGAGGCGCCTCGGGTGTAAGGGTTGAGGAGTCTACGCAATGGAGCAGGAGGCACCCTCTAAAGGAGCTGGAGGCACCTCGGACGACCTTGGAGGCTGATATGCGTAAATATTATGATAATTTATGCATGTTTTAACGTACATTCACTGTTGGACCCCGTGGGTGTTTTGATGTGGTCAACCAAGTTGGTTAGGTCCTGCGTTTTGTCTGATCCCTGTGTCTGAGTGTGCAGGAGCTTAGGAGCACATGAAGTCGAGCGGAAGACGCAGCTAGCGAGAAGGACGGCACGGGAAAGCCGACGGGCTCGGTGCGTCCGAAGGACGAGAGAGCTGCGAAAGAGTACTCCGGTGGGAGTGAAGAGCGTGCACGGCGTTCGAGGGACGTTAAGCCGGGACGGAAGGCTGCTCGAGGAGAAGGTTGGGTTCGGGTGAGCCCTATTCCGGTTGGCCGCAATCACCCAAAAGATCGGAGCGTTGGAAGTCAAAGCAAGCTGGAAATAAAGCCAAGAAGCTGAGTGATAACCATGATTTTACTGCATTATTTTGATTCATAAATGCATGGTTTGATGTTGATTTCATAGGTTAAAATCATGGTTATATTACATTTTGTGCATTGTGTGTATTTTTGGACTTAATTGCAAATTACTTTATTTTTATATTATTTGATGCTAATATTTGATTGTTATTTTGTAGGCATCAAAGGCTCTTAAATTTGGATCTATTTGGACCAGAATTGGGCTCGAATCGGAGTTCAAACAATAAGATCAAGCTTTGGAGCATTATGGGTCGTTCATCAAGAATAGGACAGATCTGGACCATCCGTTGAAAATCTGGCCGATCCAACCTAATGGGGAGCAGATCTAAGCCATTGATGAAGATCTAGAAGTTTTGATCCAGATCTGAGTTCATCCAGCCATTGATCCAGCCGGATTAATCTGGGTCGTTCATTGAAGATCGGCAGATCTGGGCCATCCCGTGATGATCTGATCGATCCGACCTACGGGAGGGTAGATCCAGACCCTAGATCAATATCAGTACCTTCGGATCAGATTTTAGGCGAACTTTCACCGTTGATTCAGCTCCAAATTGATCCCAGCCGTCGGTTCAGATCTGGGACAGATTCAAAACACAGAAGCTACAGTGTTTTCCAGTGTCGATCTCCTCACGCAGCTGCGCGTCCCGCGGCGTTCATCTCCGAGATTCTGACCCCTTTCCTTCTCCAATCGTTCTCTCAAGTTTCAATCTCGGTGGTAAGCTTCTCGGCGATGTCATCCCGATCTTCTGGAGTCATCGGAGGGTGTTCTCTCCGGTGGAATTTGGCTCGCGGCATCTTCCTTTTCCAGCTCGATTTGGCGGTGGTCCTCCAAATCCAAGCTCCGATTCCCATCAGCAACATTCGGAGGTGGTCTTCCGGTGTTCCTGAGCTTCACTCGACGTTCATCCGCGTTCCACAGCCTTCCATCAGATCCAGAGGCAGATTTCCAGATTTTCGGCACTTGAGTGGGTTTAGGGTTGTTCTTAGCTCACCGGGGGTGGTCCGTCGGTGTAGTTAAGCACTCCTTGAGCTGATACGCCATTGAGATGTTCCATTGAGGTCCAAAGTTGGGTGGTCTCGACTTTGGCACTCTTGTGTGACGGCAAGAGTGTGAGCTTGTTAGATTGGTTGAGAGATTGGATTGGTTTACCTTTTCAGTTCATTTCATTTCTGTTTTATAGCTTAGATTGGATTCATTAATTGTTTGTTATGTTTTTAGCAGTAATTTAGTATTTCATTACTTAATTGAAGCTTAGTTTAAGTTAATTTGATGCTTGGTTAAGTGTTTAGAGTTTAAGTTCCAAATTAGGGTTTAAATCATGCTTTAGATTAAATTTTATTTCTGTCTTGTATTTCATTCCTTAGTTTAAGAGTGTGTCAATGATTTAATCTCAATGTAGGAGTGACAATGCGTTAAGGTTTGATTGTTGGCACATAGGTAGGTTTTAGTTATGCTTTAGATTAATTTCTTTACTGCTGTGTTTTCCTTTATAGATTTATATTCAAAGCTTTAAAACCCCCAACTCCATTTTTATATCGAAAATAGGAATAAAAAGACAATCCTAAATTACATTCTACCGTTGGTTCCTCGGATCGATCCTGGGCTCGTTACTACAACATTATTGTTTAATTAAGGGGTTCAGTGGAATTATTAAATTGTACAATTTGATTAGCGGATGTGACAGATTCGCCTTACCAAATTTTGGCGCCGTTGCTGGGGAGAATTGTAATATGCAATGTTTAGTAATTTTAGGATTGTTGTTTTGATTGCTTTCATGATTATATATTCATGTGTTTGATTTTATTTGTTCCTGAGTCTTCTAATTTTATTTACTAGTGTTTCAGTGTAAGAACAGGAGATTTATTTGACCATGGATCCATATTATCCGTATTTTGGAGATGGGATGGAGAATAACTACTATCAGCCTCAGACTCAGTCCTACCTACCTATGGAGCAACGGAATAGGTATGAGGATGCACAAGAACAAATTGAAGAATCAATGTGGAAATGCAATGATATTATGCAACAAATGAGAGAGCATCAAGAGCAACAATTTGCAAGGATACAGAATATACAGAGTCAGTTAGATCAGATAGCATCATCTATTAATCAGTTACAAGCACAAAGAGCCAGTGAAGAGGTGGATTGTGGAGATCTTGTCAGGCCTGACACTACTTCTATTTCTTCACAAGAATTTTCTAATATTATTTGTGATGATGATGTAATTGTTCAAATTGTTGATTCTACTAATGTTGTTGCTTTAGATGATGTGAGTGATGCAGGTCTTGTTGCAGAAGATAATTTAAGTGTAGGGGAATGCTTACTGGAAACATTACCCCAAGAATCACCAAGAATAGAGGATGTAAGTGTAGGGACTTGTGCTATGGAGCCAAGCACCCAAGAATCACTACATGAAGATGTACATACACCAGAACTAGAGTTTGAGCATTTATTTGATGAGAAAGAGGTAATAAACACCACTCCAGATACCTTTCAAGATGACAAGGTGAGTATTTTGTGTAATTTTTCAGAAAATTTTATTGAGGTACCATTTATTGATTTTATTAGATGTGATGCATTTCTTGATATATGTTTTACCCACACTAATATTCTCCTATTTTCTTTTAATCCCACATGTGTGTGGGAGGTGCTTTCTTTGATTGATGTTGTAGGAGAACATAAGCTTCCAGAGTGGGTGCTAAAACTGAACCGATTAAGACCTCCGGAAGAAATTTTCAAAGGAAAAAGGATGAATAAGAAGAATTTGAGTGGAACCATGATTACTCCACTTCCGGGGTGGCTACTACTTCTAAACCTTCTTCAACCACCGGGATTTAAAGGGGAGTTAGTTCCAATTTTGTTTTCTCTTGCATTTTGAGTCATGCTTTGTGTTTAGTTTTTCTTTAATAAATTCTTTATACGTTTCTTTAGTTTTATACTTTGCACTTTGCATTTTACTTTCATACTTTGCATTTAGTTGGTATACATAGCATGCCATTTGAATAATATTCTCCATGGAATTGTTTAGTAATATTTTTAAGATGGTAAAAGCTTATTAAATTTGATCATCAATTTTAGATCATGGGACATGAGTGGATGCTTTACTTATATGGTATCGGTTAAAATGGTGGTGGATTCCATTTTGATTAATCAAGCTTGATTGCATGAAAATACCTAGAGAGGACCACTTTAAGCCTAGACATTATTATTTTCTTTGTGGGACATGCACTTACAACAATTGAAACTCTAGAACTTGCTTAGTTTCTTTTCAAAGTCACAATAGCATTTGTGTGCATGGTGATAAAGGATATTTGTCATTTTGTTCCATCATATTTTCCATTTTCTTCTCCATAATTTTCTTAAAACACTTTTCTCTTGCATTTTAACCTTTAATAACCTTTGCTTGGTCCATTTCATTTTGAGTGTTGGTTGATTATCTTGATGAGTGGATGCTTGAGATGAATAAAGTTCAAGTGTGGGGGAAGGATTTGGATAAAATCAGAAGTCTTGAAAACCTCCTATCAATTCACTGCTTAATGAGATCTCATTTCATGCTAACTCCTTCATGATTCAAGCTTATATTTCATTGAATTATGAATGCTGAAAATTGAAGCTGAAAATTCTGCATTATATTCGAGATTGAATCAGGGATTGCTGAGATGATATCCAGTTTTGAGACTTTGTAACTGATATTGACAACATTATTGAAGAAGATGTTGATATGGGTTTCTACTAATAAACATGAGTTTATTTGCCAATTGGGTCAATGAAGAGTGTAGTCAAAAGAAGTGAAATGAATTGAAATTCTTGAATTTCCAGCAGTAATTTGTGTTTATTTCCTTTCCATACTCTACAAACCTGCTAGGCAGATTACTGATAGCATCAAATTGCTGTAAGTTTTGGAGCAATGAAAATCGGAAGGGAATGAGGCTGGAAGAACAGAAAATTACAGAGAGCAACCTGGAAATGCAGTCTTTGCAGAATGAAGTAAGGAAATTCTGTCTTTTCCTTGTTGCTGCTAGAGATACTTGATTGCAATTTGGCTCTGTCAAGAGAGTTTTGGACAGTGAACGAATTTTGTTTGTCTTTCCATTCATATGCAAAGTAGTTGCTGAGTTTGAATCCTCAATTCCTGAACTGATGTTAGGAGAGAAGATGACATGAAGCTGTACAGCAGATGCAACAGAACAGAGTACAGAAATTTAAGAAATGCAGGTTAATGTATCATTTCTGTGCCAACTTCAGAATTGAGTGTTTTAGCTTTGAATTATCCAGAACCTGGAATTCTTTGGACCCTTAAATCTGAATGCAATAAATCAGATTCTGATTTTAAGTTGTAAAGGCAGAAATGAAGGTAGAAGTGATGGATTTCAGTTTGTGAGGTGATACTTCATTCAAAGATTGTAATCTAAACTTGAAGACAATGATGAAGAGGCTACAGAAGCAAGAATCTGTAGAAAAGAAGGATTACGTTGTTGAAATCTGATTGTGTATCAAGTTTGTATCAAGATTCAAGAGTAGCAGTTTAATCAGAGAATGGACCAAGGGAAGCTCTTCTGGGTGTAGAAGCAAATGTCCAGATAATCAAGAGGAATGGAAAGCTAAGGAAGATCACTGACCTTGTGCAAAATTAAGTATTGTTGTGATGCAAAGGAGTTCATTTAAGTATGAATAATGCTGGAATAATTTTGAATTTTGGGAATGGAGATATTTTATGAAGTTTTGAATCTGTTTTGAAGTTGCAGAATGCAGAAGTTGCTGAATTTGGAACTGGCCAGTTACTTTGAAGAAAGCAGGATGCTAGGATGTGCACAGCAGATTACTTAAACAGGAAGAATGCAACTTTTAAGATGTTTAGACAACAAGTTAGTTTACAGGAAATGTGTAGAAGGGAAGGGAGAGTTTCGATTACTATGTGCCTAGTTCCTTATGGGGCTTAGTGATCAATGAAAAGGCCAAGTGAGCTATTGCTATGTGCCACTTTTGTGCCAACTTTTTCTTTAAATTATCAAATCATTGAGAAATTCAAGTAAAGGTATTGCATTTTCAGTAACAAATGGTGTCCCCTTCTTTCTTGGTCTTCTACAATTGATTTGTACAGATTTTCGATTTCAAAAACTGCTAGAAGCCCAAAATTGTGAGTTGCTGAAATGGTATTTTTGAGCTATTTGAAATCTGAGCTTGAGGAATTAGGAGTCGAATTTAAATTGGTGTGAACCATTTCATTCAAGAAACAGTCCCTATTGTAATCAAAGATCTGAAAAAGGAGTAATGAAGGCAATGCCAGAAATTTGGTACAAGAACAGTGGTAATTGTAAACAGAAATGCAGATTTCTGTAAGACTTAAATCTGAGATGCAATCTTTGATTTTGGATTTTGAAGATTTTTACAAGAATAAATGAAGGATGCATATAAGGGTTCTGATCCAAAACATAAATGAAGGCATTATAGAAGCTGAAATCATTCAATTCATTGAAGTTGTACCAGATCTGTTTGAGATTGATCTGAAACAAAGTTTCAGAATTTTTATATTCTTCAATGAAGGATCTCAAGCTTTGAAGCATGAAGAACTAAGCTCGGTAAAAGAGTTCAGTTGGCTTTGGAATGATGAAAGCTTCAATTCAAAGCAAAGCTGATGAGTACAACTTCAGCAGTTGATACAAAGCAAAGCTGCTGTATTTTGTGCAAGTTGTGGATGTTACTTCACTGCATGTTCCTTATTCCATGCTAATACTTCCATGATTTGAATTGAGATCACAACAAATGAAAACTAATGAGGATGACTGTTGGAAAAAAAAAACAGAAATCAGAAAACAGATTTTGGTTATAGCTTTTCATGGTAAAAATCAGAAATCAGAAAACTTTTCATGGCTGATTTCTTGATGAATCAAATTGAAAGTCCTATACAGCAATGAGCACTATACTTCTTTGTGAAATGAAATCTTTAGTGACATTTCAGATTGCTTGATTCTAGAAATCTGCATGAATAGAATGGAGAGGCTGGAATTCGGATTGTTGCTGTTGATGAAATTGAACTGATGTCTGCTGAAATTCTATTTAATCCTTCATCAACCCATCCTTTTCCGTTTGAAGTTGGTATAAAACCTGTGGAAGACCTTCAAACTGTTGGCTGTAAACTTTGGAATGAAGCAAACAGATTATTACAGTGCTGAATTATGTAAGAATGTAGTTTGCTGTGCAGTTTGTGTGAATTCATTGGATGTGAATCCGAGAAAAGCTCTCTTGGTTCCATACTTGATACTACACATCAACCTAGGATTTCTTAACCATATTCAAATTCAGATTCATTTCTTCTTGCTGATATTTATTAGCAGTCAAGATATGTTCGTCCAGAGGTAATGAGAATTTAAGTTTCCATCTACACATGGTGTAATTTCCTTGAACAGCAAGTTTAAATTAGAACTGAATTGCTAGGAAAGCTTTGTATTGTTGGTGATTTCCTCCTAGCAATCCATGATTATCTGCTGATGTTGTTTAATCACTTCGAGGAGGTAATTGCCAAGACACCACATTGTGGCGTGTTTCCATTTGGGTTGCTATAATCTTTGAATTTCAAAGTTGATCTGCTGAGATACATTGTTATGGGTTAAAGAACATTGGAGCTGCCTAAATCTGATCAGCAAATTTTGGAGCTGATTTCTAAGGTGGAACAATTCAGAAATGAAGAAACTTTTTTTTTTCCAAAATGTTGCTCCTAGTAGTTTGTTCAATTAATCTCTTATTACCTTAGTACCAAATAACAATCTGAAGTGCTGAAAGATTAAACAATGACATGCTGGATACCGAATCTAGAATTTATATTTGTGTGCCAATTCGTGTGGAAATTTCATGTTGTGTGCCAAGTTCTGTATTCCCTAAAATTCTGCCCAAATGACTAAGTTTTGCTGCTGATTTTAAGCTAAATTTCTGCTGTTACAAGATCAGAAAGTTCTTCTTTGCTTTTGGCAGAATTTGTTGCTGCATATGTTTGAATTCAGATTCTATTTACAGCAACAGCGGCTCCTTACAAGTTTGTTTGTTTTGTTTGAGTCTATGATGTGTTTCATTGTCCGAGACGGCCAATGGTTTAAATGTGGGGGAGGGTGTTGGATACGTGATGTGATATTAGTTTCAAAATGCTGAATTGAAGTGAAAAACAGAAACAAATTGTTGGCAAATCAAGAGTATCAAGTGTGAAGGAAGAGTATCAAGATTTTCGGTTTGCTAATCAATTTGAATAGGAGGTTAGCTTGATACTTTGAAATGGTAACGACAAATGGTATTCACCTCTTTTCACATCAAAAGGGTCAACTCATCAAGTAAATTCCTTCCATACTCTCATTCTTTTCACTAAATACTTTTCTTTTGCCAATTTCATCCACTTTCATTGTTCTCTTTGCTTCCATTTCAATTCTTCATGATAAATTTCTTTTGATTCATGTATGCTATGTTTATAGTGGTGGAGAATTAGACACTAAGCAAGCTTATGGTAGTGAAATGTTGTGAGTTGCATTGAGTGAGCTCCACTAATATATATTTTGAGTGTGAGAGCTAGAATAGGTAAATCCCTTGTGAGATTGCATCTTGCTTAATTTTTCAATTGGATTGAAACTACCATACCTACTGATTAGTGTTTGGATTGTATTCATGATTGTTTGTGATCTTTAAGATGATCTTACTTAAATTCCTTTTACTATCTTTTAGATATTGCTAGGGAATTTTCTATGGAGATGATTTTTAGTTTTCTTTACTTTCACGGGACGTTCAAGGCTAAGTGTGGGGGATTTGATAACCATGATTTTACTGCATTATTTTGATTCATATATGCATGGTTTGATATTGATTTCATAGGTTAAAATCATGGTTACATTACATTTTGTGCATTGTGTGTATTTTTGGACTTAATTGTAAATTACTTTATTTTTATATTATTTGATGCTAATATTTGATTATTATTTTGTAGGCATCAAAGGATCTTGAATTTGGATCTATTTGGACCAGAATTGGGCTCGAATCGGAGTTCAAACAAGAAGATCAAGCTTTGGAGCATTATGGGCCGTTCATCAAGAATAGGACAGATCTGGACCATCCGTTGAAAATCTGGCCGATCCAACCTAATGGGGAGCAGATCTAAGCCATTCATGAAGATCTAGAAGTTTTGATCCAGATCAGAGTTCATCCAACCATTGATCCAGCCGGATTAATCTGGGCCGTTCATTGAAGATCGGCAGATCTGGGCCATCCCGTGATTATCTGATCGATCCGACCTACGGGAGGGTAGATCCAGACCCTAGATCAACATCAGTACCTTCGGATCGGATTTTAGGCGAACTTTCACCGTTGTTTAGCTCCAAATTGATCCCAGCCATCGGTTCAGATCTGGGACAGATTCAAAGGACAGAAGCTACAGTGTTTTCCAGTGTCGATCTCCTCACGCAGCTGCGCGTCCCGCGGCGTTCATCTTCGAGATTCTGACCCCTTTCCTTCTCCAATCGTTCTCTCAAGTTTCAATCTCGGTGGTAAGCTTCTCGGCGGTGTCATTCCGATCTTCTGGAGTCATCGGAGGGTGTTCTCTCCGGTGGAATTTGGCTCCCGGCATCTTCCTTTTCCAGCTCGATTTGGCGGTGGTCCTCCAAATCCAAGCTCCGATTCCCATCAGCAACATTCGGAGGTGGTCTTCCGGTGTTCCTGAACTTCACTCGACGTTCATCCGCGTTCCACAGCCTTCCATCAGATCCAGAGGCAGATTTCCAGATTTTCGGCACTTGAGTGGGTTTAGGGTTATTCTTAGCTCGCCGGGGGTGGTCCGTCAGTGTAGTTAAGCACTCCTTGAGCTGATACGCCATTGAGATGTTCCATTGAGGTCCAAAGTTGGGTGGTCTCGACTTTGGCACTCTTGTGTGATGGCAAGAGTGTGAGCTTGTTAGATTGGTTGAGAGATTGGATTGGTTTACCTTTTCAGTTCATTTCATTTCTGTTTTATAGCTTAGATTGGATTCATTAATTGTTTGTTATGTTTTTAGCAGTAATTTAGTATTTCATTACTTAATTGAAGCTTAGTTTAAGTTAATTTGATGCTTGGTTAAGTGTTTAGAGTTTAAGTTTCAAATTAGGGTTTAAATCATGCTTTAGATTAAATTTTATTTCTGTCTTGTATTTCATTCCTTAGTTTAAGAGTGTGTCAATGATTTAATCTCAATGTAGGAGTGACAATGCATTAAGGTTTGATTGTTGGCACATAGGTAGGTTTTAGTTATGCTTTAGATTAATTTCTTTACTGCTGTGTTTTCCTTTGTAGATTTATATTCAAAGCTTTAAAACCCCCAACTCCATTTTTATATCGAAACCCCCAAAAATAGGAATAAAAAGACAATCCTAAATTACATTCTACCGTTGGTTCCTCGGATCGATCCTGGGCTCGTTACTACAACATTATTGTTTAATTAAGGGGTTCAGTGAAATATTAAATTGTTAATTTGATAAGCATATTTGTGACATTTAATATAGATTTTAGGCATTATCACTGAGCTGCCAGCTTGAAGGTGCCTTCAACTAGGTTGAAGGCGCCTTCAACTAGGTTGAAGGCGCCTCCAGCTTAAAGGCGCCTTCAACCAGGTTGAAGGTGCCTCCAGCTTGAAGGCGCCTTCTGCCAGGTTGAAGGCGCCTTCAACCCGGTCAATCCGACCGTTTACCTTCGGATAGAGTTTTATCCTATCACTTGCTTGGAGGCACCTTGGACCCTCGTTGGAGCCACCTTGGAGCTTCGAGATCAGATTTCTAGGACCTATATAAAGGCCCCTAGAGCTAGGAAAGCAATAACAACTCAAGCAATCATTGTGTAGTCATTCCTAGCAATAGTTCTAAGCTTCAAAAGTGTAAAAGACTTCTTCACCTTCAGCAAAGGAGATTTTTCTACTGAGCTTTTGCTTACTGCCCTGGATTAACAACCTCCTTGGTTGTAACCAGGTTAAATCCTGTCTACTACTTAATTTATATTTCTTTGCTTGTTTTAATTTTACTATTGCTTTTCTGAGTTGAAATCCGAGGAGGGTATTGTTTATTTTTGTTTTCAGCAATTCACCCCCCTCTTGCTGGCCTCCGCTGCACCTACAATTGGTATCAGAGCCTGATCGCCTCAGAAGGACTAACCGCCAACTGAAGCACTACGATCAAGACAATGGCCGGAATAAATATTCATCCCCCGAAGTTCGACGGAGACTTCGCCACATGGAAGCGCAAAATGGAGGTATTTTTTAAAACGGATTTTGATATTCTTATTACAATGAAATATGGTTTTGCAGCACTGAAAGACAATGAAGAAAACACATGGAGCAAGAAGGAGCAAGCCGATTTTGTCGCCAACGGAAAGGCAGAGTTCTACCTGCTCAGTGTTCTGCCACCACAAGAGGTAAGTCGAATCGGAAGCTACGACTCCGCGAAAGATCTCTAGGAGAAATTCCTGGAGCTTCACGAAGGTACCTCTGAAGCAAAGCTGGCGCGACGCGACATCCTCCAAACCCAGTTGACGAACCTCCGGATGAACCAAGGCGAGAAGGTAGCACAACTCCAAGCAAGGATCAAAGAGCTGATCACTCAACTCACCAACCTTGGAGAAGAAGTAATGAACCGGGACTCAATTCGATATGCGCTCAACGCCTTCCTGAGAACTCCCGAGTGGGCCTCCTTAGTAGATGCTTACTACATCTCTAAGGATCTCGAGGTAAGTACATTGGAACAATTGTTTTCAACCTTCGAACTTCACGAATCTTGACTTGTAGAAAATCTAATAGAGAAGTCGAACCTCAACATTGCCCTACGAGCCGAAAAGGATGATCCTGACTCCGAAGCGACAATCGACGAAAACGAAGCTGCATTAATGGTAAGATGTTTTAATAAGTTTTTTAAATCTAACAAATTTAGATCGCAGTCAAGTAAACATCGTCAAAAGAGAAGGACAGTCCGTTGCTACAACTGCAACGAAGAAGGGCACATCAAGGAAGACTGCCCAAAATTGAAGAGCAAACAGAAGAATAAGGAAAGGAGCAAGAGCCAACTCGAACCAAACACAACCTAAAGGCCACGTGGGATGATTCGTCATCCTCCGAATCGGAACTCGAAGAATTCTCGGGACTAGCACTGATGGTCAACCATCAGCTAGAAGAAACGTCTAGCTCAGAGATGAGCATCGATGAAGGGGGAGGAACGTCAGAAGACGAAAGCTGCAGTGAAGGGGGAGCATCACCGAGTCAGGTAAGTAAGGTACGCAATCTAACCCCAACTCAGTCCTTCAAATTTATAAAAGCACTTTCTAAAGAGTTAGATAAATTTGAAATGGAAAATGAAATTTTGAAATTAGAAAATACAAAATTAAAAAATGATATTGAAAAATTGAAAAATGATGCATGCTTAAAGAAGTTTCCAAATTCAAAAATTAGAATTTATGGCAAATTAAATTGGTACATTAGAAATCATCAGAGTCAACTTAGAAAAGTACCAAGAAACTATGTACCCCCTAAATTTTTAAATAACCCTGTAGGAAGGAACCTCTATTGGGTTCCAAAATCTATGCTAAATTAATATTTTTTTCAATTAAAAGCTTTAAGAGAGAAAATTAAACATTGAAATTCTTTATGGAAGCTTTGTCTAAGGAAGTGGTTGTTGTTCCAATAACCAAGAAAGCCTAGTGCCTCGCCACGACCTGGAAGCTTAAATATTGAAAGAAAATGTTTAATTAACTTTCTAAAAAGGCATTAAAAACAAGAGTTAAATAATGCTTTGAAAGTTTATCAAACATTCTTTTTTATTTAGAAACTATTTTTGAAAATTCTAACTTAGAAATTTTTTTAGTTAAGAATTTTTTTTCCCTGGAGAAATTCTAAATAACTTCATTTAACTTAGAATTTTTTTGGGAACATTCAAAAAGTTTACTTAGGATTTTTTTTACTTAGAATTTTTTTTTAAAAATTCAGTTTAAACTTAGAAATTTTTTAAAATTCTAAAAAATTCATTTTTGCTTAGAATTTTTTTTTAAAAAAATCAGTTTAAACTTAGAAATTTTTTTCTAAAAATTCACTTTTGCTCAGAAAGGTACCTTAATCATTTGCTTAATATTCTCTTATTGGTACCTCATTTTTGCTGTGATCAAAGGGGGAGAGAAAGGTACAAGTTTAAGGGGAGTATGAAAATTAAAATTTTTAATATTTTTTCTAAACTGTGTTGTAATTTTAATTATTGAAAATTTATGCTTAAATATGTTAAGTTTAGTAATTTCCTTTAAAATTACTATTTATATCTATTTACCCTAACTTGAACTTGGGTTGATGCACATCATAAAGGGGGAGATTGTTGGACCCCGTGGGTGTTTTGATGTGATCAACCAAGTTGGTTAGGTCCTGTGTTTAATTGTCTGATCCCTGTGTTTGAGTGTGCAGGAGCTTAAGAGCACAGGAAGTCGAGCGGAAGACGCAGCTAGCGAGAAGGACGGCACGGGAAGGGAGTCGACGGGCTCGGTGCGTCCGAAGGACGAGAGAGCTGCGGAAGAGTACTCCGGTGGGCGTGAAGAGCATGTGCGGCGTTCGAGGGACGTTAAGTCGGGACAGAAGGCTGCTCGAGGAGAAGGCCGGGAATTGGGTTCGGGTGAGCCTTATTCCGGTTGGCCGCAATCACCCAAAAGATCGGGGCGTTGGAAGTCAAAGCAAGCTGGAAATGAAGCCAAGAAGCTGAGCTGCCAGCTTGAAGGCGCCTTCAACCAGGTTGAAGGCGCCTCCAGCTTGAAGGCGCCTTCAGCCAGGTTGAAGGCGCCTCCAGCTTGAAGGCGCCTTCAGCCAGGTTGAAGGCGCCTCCATCTTGAAGGCGCCTTCAGCCAGGTTGAAGGCGCCTTCAACCCGGTCAATCCGACCGTTTGCCTTCGGATAGAGTTTTATCCGATCACATGCTTGGAGGGGCCTTGGACCCTCGTTGGAGCCGCCTTGGAGCTTCGAGATCATATTTCCAGGACCTATATAAAGGCCCCTAGAGCTAGGAAAGCAATAACAACTCAAGCAATCATTGTGTAGTCATTCCTAGCAATAGTTCTAAGCTTCCAAAGTGTAAAAGGCTTCTCCGCCTTCAGCAAAGGAGATTTTTCTACTGAGCTTTTTCTTACTACCCTGGATTAACAACCTCCTTGGTAACCAGGTTAAATCCTGTCTACTACTTAATTTCTATTTCTTTGCTTGTTTTAATTTTACTATTGCTTTTCTGAGTTGAAATCCGAGGAGAGTATTGTTTATTTTTGTTTTCAGCAATTCACCCCCCTCTTGCCGGCCTCCGCTGCACCTACATTCACTTGCTTTATACGTATTTATTCCTTGCATGATCGCCTCTTTTATCATGTATTCATCATATATACTCTTTTTTTCGGATATCTGCTCTTTATTTGGTTTTATGTTGACAGGGATAACTTTTGGAGCGAAAATGGTGAATGTCAGTGCACTGAAACAAAGCAGAGAGCATGGCCGTGCAACCATGCATGGCCGTGTGGCCAATCCAGAGAGGGATCAGAGCACGACCGTGCAACCCTGCACGGTCGTGCCTCACAACCAGCAACCAAGCAAGGAACGACCGTGCAACCCTGCACGGCCGTGCCCTCCCATGACCGCAACCATGCAGCACACGACCGTGCAACCCTGCACGACTGTGTCCTAGGAGCCGAGCCCGGAGTTCACACAGCCGTGCTAATTGGCATGGCCGTACAGCGCAACCAGAGTCAAAGAAGGGCACACCCGTGCCATCCTTACACGGTAGTGCCACCGCAGTCGCGCCCTAGCCTATAAAAGGGTTTTAACCCTTTTCCTCAAGGGGGGAGAGCCGGGAAGCGAGCCATCAAGAGGAGAATCACTTTGGTGTTGTTCCACACCATCTAGGACATCGGTCCAGCAATCTTTCATCACCACATCAACTCCAGAAGTAAAGGATTGGATCCGAAGATCACTCGTCATCGTTGGATAAGCATACTTCTTCTTTCTCTCTTCGTGTTTGAGAAATGTATGTTTAAATACACCATGTCTTTGGGGTTTTCTCCCACGTCTATGAAGTAGAGTCCTTGTTCTAGGATGAGGGAGTAATTGTGGATTGATTTTGATGTAAGACTCGTATTATGCTTATATTCATTGGATGATTTCGCTTGCTTTGTTTCGACTACTCGATCTCTATATCGTGTTGATTGATTGTGTAGGAATTGCCAACCTCGTAGAGGGAATATCTTAGATTGTACACCCGAGGGGCCCTAGTGACAGGGGTAACCCGTTCATGGACATCTAGGGTACTTCCTTGAAAGGAGAGGCGACTCCTCCACAAGGAAGTAAGAGACCAAACTAAGCTCCTTAATTCTATCCTTGATAACATCAATTAGAGTTGTGTCCTTGTGATCTACCGAGGCGTCCTAGTGACAGGGGTTAACCGTAACAGGATTTCATAGAGATCGTCTTTGTTTGGTGCTTAAGGATAGTTACTTTAGCTTCCGGTGAATGCATGCTAATGGACAATGAGTATAGGATAGTATGTGATACATAAATACCACCACAATAAAACCGAACTCCTAGAACTCTTCATAAACCAAGTTAATTGCTTCTTGTTGCTAGTTCTCGTTTCCGCTTCCCAATCTCTTTTCTTAGATTACTTACAATCATCGATAGTGTAGCTAATCCTAAGTGTGCCATCACTAGTGCTTATAACCAGTTCTCGTGGGATCGATAATCTTTATTACTGATGATGAATCCGTGCAGTTACAGAATCGTAACAAGTTTTTGGCGCCATTACCGAGGACTGCGTCTATAACATTAGTGATAATCATATTAGATTAGACTAGACTTTGCTTTCTTTTCCTTTATCTTTCCTTTTTCTAATATTTTGCATTTAGAGATAAATAATTTTATTCTTGTTTTTCTTTTCCTTCTGTAATTTTATTAAAACGCCAAAAATAATATTATTTCATCTCTTCTTCTTTACTATATTTCATTTTTTTTTTTTGCATGCGAAGAGCTAATCTTTCAGGACAACTTCTACCGTTCGATCCAGAGATCGATAGGACCTTCTTGAGAAGAAGAAACCTTCAAAAAGCATTTCAAGCAGTACAAGAATCTTCAGATATGGCTGATAAATTGTTGAAGGATTATGCAGCACCTTATGCATGAGGGGTTCGGTCTAGCATCACTCGACTGCCAATCGAAGCTAACAATTTTGAAATCAAGCCTGCAGTAATTCACATGGTTCAGCAGAATCAATTTGGAGGAGGACTGCACGATGATCCAAACCACCACTTAGAGCTTTTCTACGAGATCTGTGGTACCATGAAAGTGAACAGAGTCCCTCCAGAATCAGTATGGTTAGTGCTCTTCAGATTCTCCTTGAAAGATAGAGACAAGCAGTGGCTAAATTCCCTTCCAGCAAATAGCATTACATCCTGGGAGCAGTGTGAGAAGAAATTCCTAGACAAATTCTATCCACCAAGTAAAACTGCTAATATGAGGAATTTGATTGCAAGCTTCAAATAGATAGACTCAGAATCATTATTTGAAGCATGGGACAGGTTCAAAAGTATGCTGAGACAGTGCCCCCATCATGGCCTTGAGAAATGGTTGGTTCTACACACCTTTTACAATGAAATCAACTATCACACGAAGGTATCCCTCGATTCTGCAACAGGAGGAGCACTGATGAACAAGAGCCTTGATGAAGCTAAAGAGATCATAGAGAATGTGGCACAGAATCACCATCAGTGGGCATCAAAAAGATCTGGTGGTTCTTTCTCAGGGAATCCAATAAAAGCGTCAGGAAAATCCGACGTAGATGCAGTCACTCTCATGTCTACAAAGCTAGACGCTCTGACTAAGAAGTTTGAGGCCATGGGAAACAACAACCACACGACCAATGCGATAGTTTGTGTTTACGAAATTTACGAAAGTACGAATCATGCTCAAGATACTTGGCCCCTAGGGCCAATACAAGAACAGATAAATCAACTTGAGCAGTGTGATATGATAGTCAGCTATAACCAAAGTCAAAACAATCCATACTCCAACACATACAATCCAGGTTGGAGGAATCACCCAAAATTCTCATACCGGAACAATCAAAAACAAGGATCAGCAAAACAAAGCTATCAACCTGGACAACAGAGCTACTCATCTGGGCAGCAGGGCTACTCATCTGGACAACAGGCTTTTCAACAGCAACCTTCACAATTGTCCAGAATTGAAAAGATGCTTGAAGAAGCTCTCTTAGAGCAAAAAGAGATGAAGAATGAGATCAAGCAGTTAACTCAAAGAATGGAAAATTCTGAGAAACATCAAAAGATGCAAGACAGCCAGATAGCCCAGATAGCCCAGTCCATCTCAAGAGCACAGGGAACATTTCCAGGGAAGCCAAATATAAATCCAGTGGAACACTGCAACCGCATCGAGCTGAGGAGCGGACGAACTGTGGGAGACCCCCAAATCATTACTCAGAAAGGACCTGACTCAGAGGAAGAGCCCTCTCCCCTAATGCCCAATCAGACCCAGAACAGGGATGGAGAGGAGGTTACTAAGAAAGTTGAAGGAACTCTTCAAATTCCCCCACAAAGTTAGGCGATTCCTTTCCCTCAGAAACTGATAACATCCAAGAAGGATGAAGAGTTCAATCGATTCCTGAAGAAGATTAAGGAAATTTGTGTAGAAGTGCCACTGATAGATGCACTGCACCAAATGCTGAAGTTCGTAAAGTTCTTAAAGGGTATTTTATCTAACAGGAGGCAGAAGGGCAATTTCGAGACCGTAGCATTAAGAGAGAATTGCAGCGCTCTACTTATGGCAAATATTCCACCAAAACTTCAGGATCCAGGAAGTTTTTCCATACCATGTAAAATTGATTCTGAACTCATACAGAGAGCTTTTTGCGACTTGGGGGCCAGCGTTAGTCTACTTCCGTACTCTTTATGTAAGAAGCTGGGACTCCAGAACATTAAACTGACTACTATGGCACTGCAATTAGCTGACCATTCATGTAGATACCCAATGGGAATAGTGGAAGACGTGCCAGTAGTAGTGGGTGGATGTATCGTTCCCACATATTTCATTATCTTGGATATGGAGGAGGATCCCAAGATACCGATCATCCTTGGAAGATCATTCCTTGTCACAGCTGGAGCCATCATTAATGTGAAAAGCCACAAGTTATCCTTGGAGATCGGCAAAGAAAAGTTTGAATTTGATTTATCTGATTCCTCCATCTGCGGCCCCTCTTCTCAGGGAAATTCTAGCAAGATCAACTTACACAAAGTCGAGGAGTGCAGTTTCCATGAGAGTTCCCCTCCAGCGAGCAATAATAAATACATTTGTCCTGCACGAGTCAAACTAAAGGCGCAGACTAGAGCATTAACCATAGGAGGAAAGTCGTGCTTCCACGGGTTTAGTCCACATTAGCTGAATCGGGGTCGAGCTAAAGACCTAAAACAAGCGCTTCTTGGGAGGTAACCCAAGGGTTTCATTTTAGTTTATCATTCCGTTTATCATTATATTTCTTTAGTAAGTCTGAGTCGAGTATTTTTATTATTTCTTTTTTTTTTGGGTATTCATTTTTAGGATGTGCAGAGCCTCCACGAGCTACCCGTGAGCATTTCATGGGTGTGGGGACGTTAGAGGAACCAAAATGGCGAAAGGCGAGTCATCGTGAGTTTAAAGGAGTCGGTCGTGTGACCCCACACGATCGTGCGAAGCCAACAGAGGGATGAAGGCCACAGGTCATGCAACCTTGCACGGCCGTGTGGCCTATGCAGAGAAAAGAAGAACACAGGTCGTGCCAATCGGCACGGCCGTGCGAGACCGCCAGAGAGGGAGAAGACTCAGGTCGTGCCAATTGGCACGGCCATGCGACATATGCAGAGAAGAAGGAGGAATGGGCCATGCCAATTGGCACGGCCGTGCGACCTAGGATGAGGGGAGACAAGAGGAGGTCGTGCCAATCGGCATGGCCGTGCAGAATCCCACCTAACCCGGTTGTGTCTATAAGACACGGTTGTGCCCCTACCCGTGTGCGTCGTCTACTCCTCCAAAAGCCTTAATTTTCATCTTCTTCTCTCCCAAAAAGCCTTCTCCTCCCCACTACACCTCATCAAACCCTAATTCGCACCTCTAGAGCTCATTTTTGCTTAGATCTATATCTAGATCTAACACTTCTTCAAGCCACAAATCTGGAAAGACAGAAGAAACTTCCTTATTTTTCCTTCCTTCTCCTCCTCTTCCATCCTCAAGACCCATCTCCACAAGAAATTCCTCAAAACCTTGCACGCCATGTCGCAGATCTTGAAGAGACTTCGTCGAGGAAGCGGTGGATCTGGCGAAGGAGATGCACCGGGAGGCGACAAAGGCAAAGGGAAGGCGTCTTCTTCAAAAGGCAAAGGAAAAAGACTGGCACGCGACGAAGGTAACGAAAACGAGTTCAATATTATTTTTAGAAATCATGAACAAAATGCTAGATATGATATCCTTGTCGCTAGAAAAATTACATGCACTAAATATATGGATCTCATTACTATGGATATGCTAGGAATTAGGGATGATATAGATTGGATGATTAGTTCTTTAGATTGGAATGATATTTTGTACGCTCATGCGCCGACTTACCCCCGCCTAGTCCTTGAATTTTTAAACTCGATTGATGTTAAATTTTCTTCTAAGGATGACTACGTAAGGGTCATAACTTTTAGGATGATGAATAAAGAAGTTCGGTGGACTTTTAGTAATTTCAATAATTATTTTGGTTTACCCATTGGTGGTGCCCGTGGATTTGATGATGAAATAAGATGGAATGAATTTTGGACGTCAATAACCAGATCAAAAGACCCTTATGAACCCTCTAGAGCCAAGGCATCCCGCATGCAAAACCCGACCTTTAGATACCTTCACCGAGTGATGAGCAAAACGATCTTTGGTCGAGGAGAGAGTGATGGGGTGGTTAGAAAGATAGAACTCTATTATCTTTGGGTGATGTTGAATAAAGTCGATTTTGATTCCGGATTTCATTTCTTGCAAACTTTGTTGAGAGCAGCTAAGGCATCTTCGGGGATGATAGTGTTTGGTGGATTGATCACCCAAATATCATTCAATCTGGGTTATGAGATTGATGGATTAGAGGTAATTTATGGTAATGACAAGATCGATATCGATTCTTGTCTTGCTATGAAGATGATTTGTCGGGATGAGAATGGGGTTGCCTTCCCTAGGAACAATGGTTTTCCATTACCCCTTCCCTGCCCCGAATGCACTTCAGTTCGCGACCCCGTGAACTGGGTGATTACTGATTTACACCCCGAGACTGTACCCTCCATTATAGAAGAAACTGAGTACCACCAAGAGCCCTCATCATCAGGATTCCCGCAGCCTTCCGAACATCCGGAACCTCCTAGGCACTCTTTTGCATATGGCACGGGACCTTCTAGGTTTGATTTTTCTAACTTCCGTGCCTCTTTAGACTCCCTTCATGAGAAGCAAAATACCCAACAGCGATTGTTGGAGGGTCACTTCAAGTTATCTGACGACCAGTTTAGGGAGGTACAGGATCATTTTCAATTTACTAGGGACTTCCATAGTCAAGTGACAGGGTTCGTTCAGGATTATGAGATTGACTAGGAAAGAATGAGAAATTTTATGGATGATATGGATATCACTAGACAACAAGTAGATGCTCTTTATCAATATCATCAACACATTGGTTATCTTCTTGGTATGCCTAGATTTCCCCCTGGTACACATCGGGAACCTCCTTATCCCCCACCTCCACCACCGTATTGATTTCATCGGGACGATGAAAAGTCTAAGTCTAGGGGGGTGTTGTGTCTGTCTGCACAACCTGAGTCGAGTCGAGTTTTCTTTTCTTTCTGTATTTTATTTTGTTTTGTATATTTTATTAGTCTGTTTTGTTTATTCGCATTTTACTAGTTTCATATTTTTATTTGCATCTCATTTGCACTTTGCTTTGTTTATTCACATTTTATGAGATTCATATTTCTTGTTTTGAGGTATATTTGAGAACATCAAACCTTCTACTTTTTCTGCTACTTGTCCGATAGTAAAATGACTAGCATTTTCTTAGTTTATGTGTTGTCAAGATAGTGTTAGTATGTTTGGTGTATCTCCTTTCTCTATCTCTAGTAGCATGAAATAAGCTAAATATTGTACGGAGTTTGGTATAAGTTTTGACCTAACCTTAAGGATCTTATTTACACTACACTTAAGTACTTAAGCTTGAATAGTAGAAATATTTTGGAATAGTTATGATTCATCCAAATTGTTTAGTACTTTTGTTCCCATGGTGATTTCTTATTTACATTTTGGTTAATGGATGACCTCGGATCATGGAAGCTCATTTGGAAAAATCTAAATCCTAACATATGCATCCCACATGTGTGATTAGTGCTACACTATAGCACCAAAAAAATATTTAAAAAATGAATAAGGGATAAAAAAAAATAGTTGTCGTGAGTGGAAACTAACAATTCACCCCTTTGAGACCGAGTTAGGTTACTGGGGAAATGAATGTTATGTTTCTCTTGATTCCGAGGAGTATCCTTTGAGACCTTGTGTAATTTAAGAAAAACGAACCAAGTGTGTGGCAGGTAAGTGCCTATCACCGAGAACATTAGGAACTCAATTGTATGACGACTTAACTAGGACAAAGAATTGAAACTTGAATAGTTTGAGCTACTTATTGCACTAAGCACAAAGAACTTATGCTTAGGTCATACTTAGGGAACTCCACAATCATGCTTATCAATGAAATTAGTTGATAGAGTTAGGCGAATGCACTAGGGATTATGAAACATTGTCAGGCGCTCATGAACATAGTTTGTAGCGTTTTGCTTGAGGACAAGCAAAGGTTCAAGTCTGGGGGTGTGATGTGCATAAATATTATGATCGTTTATGCATGTTTTAACACACATTCACTTGCTTTATACGTATATATTCCTTGCATGATCACCTCTTTTATCATGTATTCATCATATATACTCTTTTGTTTGGATATCTGCTCTTTATTTGATTTTGTGTTGACAGGGACAACTTTTGGAGTGAAAATGGTGATTGTCGATGCACCGGAACAAAGCAGAGAGCACGACCGTGCAATCTTGCACGACCGTGTGGCCAATCGAGAGAGAGATCAGAGCACGACCGTACAACCCTGCACGGTCATGCCTCACAACCAAAAACCAAGCAAGGAATGGCCGTGCAACCCTGCACGCCCGTGCCCTCCCATGACCGCAACCATGCAGCACACGGTCGTGCAACCCTGCACGATCGTGTCCCAAGAGCCGAGCCCGGAGTTCACACAGCCGTGCCAATTGGCACGGCCGTTCAGCGCAGCCAGAGACAAAGAAGGGCACGGTCGTGCCATCCTTACACGGTCGTGCCGCCGCAACCGCGCCCTAGCCTATAAAATGGTTTTAACCCTTTTCCTCAAGGGGGGAGAGCCGGGAAGCGAGCCGTCAAGAGGAGAATCACTTTGGTGTTGTTCCACGCTGTCCAATACATCGGTCCAGCGATCTTTCATCACCACATCAACTCTAGAAGCAAAGAATTGGATCCGAAGATCACTCGTTGTCGTTGGATAAGCATACTTCTTCTTTCTCTCTTCGTGTTTAAGAATTGTATGTTTAAATACACCATGTCTTCGGATTTTTCTCCGGCGTCTATGGAGTAGAGCTCTTGTTCTAGGATGAGGGAGTAATTGTGGATTAGTTTTGATGTAAGACTCGTATTATGCTTATATTCATTGGATGATTTCGCTTGCTTTGTTTCGACTACTTGATCTCTATATCGTGTTGATTGATTGTGTAGGAATTGCCAACCTCGTAGAGGGAATATCTTAGATTGTGCACCCGAGGGGCCCTAGTGACAGGGGTAACTCGTTCACGGACATCTAGAGGTACTTCCTTGAAAGGAGAGACGACTCCTCCACAAGAAAGTAAGAGGTCAAACTAAGCTCCTTAATTCTATCCTTGATAACATCAATTAGAGTTGTGTCCTTGTGATCTACCGAGGCGCCCTAGTGACAGGGGTTAATCGTAACAGGATTTCATAAGGATCGTCTTTGTTTAGTGCTTAAGGATAGTTGCTTTAGCTTTCGATAAATGCATGCTGATGGACAATGAGTATAGGATAGTATGTGATATATTAATACCACCACAATGAAACCGAACTCCTAGAACTCTTCATAAACTAAGTTAATTGCTTCTCGTTGCTAGTTCTCGTTTCCGCTTCCCAATCTCTTTTCTTAGATTACTTACAACTATCGATAGTGTAGCTAATCCTAAGTGTGTCATTGCTAGTGCTTATAACCAGTCCTCGTGGGATCGATAATCTTTATTAATGACGACGAATCCGTACACTTGCGGAATCGTAACAGAGGCGCCCTCAAAGGCATTAAGGCACCCTCAAGAGGATAAGCTGCGGGAGTTGCGGATCTTATCCACGCTGTGGATCCGGGCCTTCGGAGGCGCCCTTAAGGACCTTGAAGGCACCCTTAATGGCTTATATCAGCCAATCTCGACCAGCAGCTCAAGACAACACTTTCTAAGCAATCTTTCTTCAGCGCACTGCTAACGAGACTATCCGGTTGAGCTACAACAAGACACCGACGACCAGAATCTTCAGTTTTACAATTCGCTTGTGTCGGTATAATTTTCAGTACAGATTAATTGTAATATTCATTTGTAACCTTTTGCGAGATTATAGTTGTTGCCCAAAGTAAACGCTCAACGAGCGTGGACCTTGGAGTAGGAGTCTCCCCAGACTCTGAACCAAGTAAATCTTGGTGTTTTGTTGTTTGTTCTTATTTCTGTTGTGTTTACTCGTTAAGTTTTCCGAAACGAAAAGTGAAAGTCACGAGCGTTATTCATCCCCCCTTCCCCCTCTAGCGCTTTTCGATCCAATAAGTTAGTACAAGAAACCAACCATACCCTGTAAAATAAAGTTTAGCACAATATAGACATGAAAAATAAAGCTTTTGACAGTCTCCTGATTGTCCCCTAAGATTTAGCACAATATAGCACAATATAGACTTTCTACCTAGGATTACCACCCCCTAGAACGTAGGGTTACCACCCCCTAAGACCTAGGGTTACTGCCCCCTAAGATTTTCCACCTGCCTAACCGCAGCTAGGACTTTTGCCTAAGAACACTTAGGACTTTCCTGCAATATCATTCAAACTTTTTAGATAATAAATAACCTTAACTTTGAATCCTTTTCCATTATCAAAACTCAGGCTCGATCGTCTGATGCTTCCCGCACCAACAAATTATTTCATATTGTCTAGGTTGTACACTTTCCATTATCTAACAACCTTTGATATTCTTAGCCACCTCATGGTTACGGAGATTATGAGAGGTGGTATATAAAGGGGGTTCTCTTCATTGGTAATGTACATTCTCTGAACATCTAAAGCTTACTCTCGCCTGCACGTTCTCTACTATTCTTCATTCATCCATCCTAAATTGTACTGATTTAAACGTCGGAAGACGTTCGCCAGGGCGGTTGCTAATTCGATAACCTTATGACTTGTGATGAGGTGGACTTTGAAGCGGTCGACAAAGGATGTCTAGGAGGATCCAGGCGTCTAGATAACTTTTAGCGAGATGAACTCCAGAAAATTTCAACCAAAAGTGGACTTGTAGATGAATACTGAAAGATGGCACGTGGAATAAACTTGGAGGACTTGGCGCATTCCAAGTACTAAGGATCCAACATGAGATGAACTCGAGGGTTGAATATAAAGAGCATTGACAAGATTGAAGACCTACAATCTATATGAACTATAATAGATTACAAGTGATTTTAATCTTGGCGGTTTCTCACTTTTGTGCAACATCATTGTGGGGATGAACTAGTTGTCTACATAATTCCTTCATTCCTTGTATGAAGCTTTCTACTAAAAGACACTATAATTTTTATTGTAGTAAGTGACTAAACTCGATCTTATATCTTTGCGTAGGATTACAAGAGTGTAAGCCAAGTGAAATGGGAACCTCTTAGAAGGTTAGTCAATTAGGGTCAACATTGATAAACGTTAATTATACACGAATCAATGCCAAATCAACATTGAGCAATGTTGGTCAATGGTACAAGTCACTGTCAGTCATGGAGTAATTATCACCAATTAACATGGATCAACTGTCATTGGTGAGTCGTCGACATCAATAATCCATAGTCACCATTAGTGGCCAGTCGCTAGTGGTGGTCACCAATGGTTAGTGATGATTGATGGTCAATAGATTGGGTCAAAGACACACTAGGTCATGGAGCGGTCTAGGACTAGAGCGGATCAAATCAAACTCAATCTGGATCTTTATTCAGACTCAATCTAGATTTGTATCCAATCACTTAGTAAAATTCAAAATTTAAAGGAAGCCAACTGCTTTAAAAATGTAAAACCACTCCATCAGTGGCGGAGCTAACATGGGCTGGCCCAAAAAATTTAAAATTTTCTTATAATTCAAACTCATTGTTCAAAGTTGACGGCGGTCGGCATGGAAAACAAATTAAGAACCCTTCCAGGTTCCGTTGTGCAGACCGACATCTTGAACTCAGGTTAATTTCCTTTTTTGCTTCTATTGTTGACAGTGTCATTATTTTTAATTTTAGCCAACGATATATGAAGCTTTATTACTTACTTGAGGGTCTTCAGGGTTATAATGCAATATGATGAATTTATAATTTTTTTTTAAAATAAGTCGTGCAATTAAAAGATGTTGAGCATCTTGATTATTCATCGTGAGTATTTTTTTATTTATCCTGATAGTCCATGAAAAAATTTGATGATGAAATATTTTTATAGAACTGGACCAATGACTCTATCATTACTTTTTATTACTTGTGGAATAAAATTTGGGATGAAAAAATAATTTATTTCCTATGCCATATTATTCATGGTTTTAGGATTTTTAGTATTTAAGTTTGGAGGGTTATATATATATATATATATATATTTTGATCCTGTCTGAATCAGAAGTCAAAGAACGCTGGGGACGTGGCGCTCTCTGCTGGATCCTCGAGTGCTCTGGTGAATCTGCAACAAAACCGAGCCGGGAGGGGTGTCCCGGCGACGGCCCTCCGACGCTCAAGTCAGGCGAGGAATAACAAAGAGGTGGCTTCCGAGATTCAGACCAGCGTACCTCCGGTGAAGAAATGGAGACCTTATATAGACCTCTCGAAGGAGCCTGGGCGCGCCAATCAAAGCAATCACCTGCTTTCGACCATGCCCAGGTATGGGTCTGTCAGAAGGACATCCATAAGGCCATACCGTTACTGTATCAACCTCTCCATGATGTGACGGCGAGATCCTCCCTCGTGTAAACTTGTGTACGACATAATCATCAGACACGCCTTTGCTGACATCTCATATCCCGCGCCGAAAGAATAGGCCGCTCGGCTAACCTTTGTATCCTCGCCCTTATCCTAGCCGAATGGACCACCCGCTCGGCCCTTCGGTTCCAGCCGGGTAGACACCCGCTCGGCCATTCGGTTCTCCCGCCTTGGCGTCGGAAACCCAAGCCCATGGCTGGGTTATCTCTGGCTCCGCTCGGACCTGCTTAGCGCGGCCATTACCCGCTTGGCCAGCCCTCCATCCGTTCTTAGGCCGGGACCCTTCAGGAAGTGGGTCCCCCATTCTTACCGCCGGATCACTTGCCTCCCCTTCAAGTCTAGTCGAAGGAGGCAGTGAGTCCGACTGACTGGACTATGTGTCCGAGCGGGTGCTCGTCGCCTTTTGTTTTTAAAGTATTCCACAGGCCGCTCGGTGTGTGCGCCGAATTCAGTCGTTCGGCGCTCGCTCAGATGTGACTTATGCGGCCTGTCGTCGTTGCCTCCTGTCTAAATCCCCTCGGGAACGGGGGCAATCCATTCCATTAAGGTTGCACGTGCGTGGCATGGTGCACATTAAATGCGCCGAATCGCTCAGCGCCACGTGTCGACCATTGTGTGGCGGTGGCATTACTTCTGATGGGACGCCATCGTTTGAAATGGACGGCCTGATGGCGTCCTTGTTTCTCGTGACCTGGATCGGACGGCGGAGGCCGACCGGCCTCGTCCGTATAAAGCCTCAGTCTCCCTCTTTGGCCGCATGCTTGCTCGCGCTTCATCCTTCTGCTTCTTCTGTTGCTGCGGCCTCTGGCGATCCAGTTTCTGTTTTTAGCCGGCTATCATCTCACCGGTGATCCTTTCCGCCCGTTTCCTTCTCAGTGAGTCTTCTTCCTTCATTTACTAGGTCTTCCCTGCTCATTTTGCCTCTTTCGTTCTCATTCCTTCGATTTCTTGCTATCCTTTTGCCTCTTTCGTTCCCATTCCTTCGATTTCTTGCTATCCTTTTGCCTCTCCGAGATGGCAAGCTCCTCCGAACCCGCCACCAACGTTCACGGTCCATGGTATGCGACCATGGAGAGTCGGTTTGATGAAGAGGGCGCTCGGCGTCTTGTTCGGACATACGGGATCCCGGACGACCATGAAATAGTGGTAGCCGACCCGACAGACCGGCCCCATAACCCGCCGATCGATACCATTTGTTTTTTTCTGGACCAATTCCAGGGCGGCCTTAGATTTCCTACCCATCCTTTTGTTTTGGAAGTTTGTAATTATTTTTGCATCCCGCTAGGCCAACTTGTGCCGAATTCCTTTAGGTTGCTGAGCGGGGTGGTCGTCCTCTTTAGGCTGCACAGTATCTCACTCGACCCCAAAATATTCCACTACTTCTTCTACCCCAAACAATCCGAGTTGGGTACTTTTATTTTCCAAAGTAGAATAGGCTTCAAATTTTTTGAGAATATGCCGACCTCCAACAAGCACTGGAAGGAGTCCTTCTTCTATATATGACTTCTCGAGCGGCCAGCATTCAGAACCAAATGGCAGACCGCTGTGCCGACCCAGCCGGAGCTCGGCAAATTCAGAAGCAATCCAGCCTACCTTCATGCGGCAAACTGGTTGTCCGGTCAGCGGTACAAAATCGACCAGTTGCTTCTCAAGGGGGTGTTGTACATTTTTGGATTATCTCCCGTTCGGGCCAATCTCCCCTACCGCATGGGTAAGGACTCTTTATTCCCTTCGCCTTTTTTATCTAACTGATTTTAATTTTTTCTACTGCAGCTGAAGTCATGTGGCGCTCCAAGGCTACCGATCATCTGAAATTGAAAGCCGTGGAAATTGAGGCGGCTACCAAAAAAGAACTCGCCGAGCGGAGTCTGATCCCCAGCCGCCCGGCAGATGCAGGAGAGGGGGGGCGCAGACCGCCCCTGAAACAGAAGTTGCCCCATCTGCTTCAACGGAGGTTGAGGCGGATCCTGTTTCCTCTGCTCCAGCCGAGCTGGGAGTCCCCCAGGCCGGGGATTCACCATTGGGAGTTCGGCGGAAACGTCGAAGAGACCCTAGCCTTCCGCCGACCCAAGAGGGCGAACCACGGGCGTCGATCGAGATCGCCCCGCCCGATCGCACGAAGTCGCAGATCGGGACCCCCGTGGCCTCGCCCACCGCACAGCCCTCTAGCTCTCCTCCACGGACCCGTCGTCGCTTACTACGGTTGGGCGAGACTTCAACCATAGGGGAGTCCTCGGGCCAAGCGACTGCGGCTGAAGAAGTGCCGGCCGGCCATCCGACCATCAAGACTACCCTTCGATTCCCATCGGAGGAATATTTATTGTCTGCCGATCGGCCATCGAGCCCCGTTCATGAAATAACCTTGACGGGTCCGCTCGCCAAACTTTTCGAGGACGCCCAGATTCGGGTGGCCCTCATGACGCCCAAGCAGCTCGGCGATAACCACATGCAGCAGGCCACTCAGGTAGGTTCATTTTTCTTCATGTGCCATGCTACTGTTCGGTTCCTTATTTTATTATTTCCCTTACAGCATTGGGCTGAGCAAATCGCCACTAGCCATCGGCTGGCTGATCTGGAGGATCTCATGGAAAAACTCCAAGTCTCGGGGGGTCCATCGGCCGAGCGGGAGAAACAAGCCCGTGAGGCCGAACAGAAGAAGGCCGCCGACCTGGCTACAGAGGTGGCTCGACTTGAAGGCCTGGTGAAGAAGCGCGACGAAGACGTGAAGCGCGCCAGTAGCCGGAAGAAGCGAGCGATCGCTGATATGGACAAGATGAAAGTTGAAGTCCGAGCCCTAGATCAACGATCTAAGGAGCTGGAAGCCCAACTAACTGCCGAACGGGATGAGCGCTCAGCTGAACGCACGAAAGCGGAGGTGGATCAGAAAGTCCTTCACGATTCACTGATTGCCTCCCGGGCGGCGCTCAGAAACTACAAGGAAGGGGAGCCGAGTCGTCTGGCTGCTGCACGTCAAGATTACCTCCGCTCGGAGAGGTTTGGCACGAAATTTGGTGGCAACGTCTCCTCAACTTTCGCCGAGGCGGTCAAGGTCACCATGGCATACTTGAAGAAGGAGGGGCACCTTCCTGCTGACCTGACCATTCCCTCTTCGGATCTAGCGGTTATGATTGACGATATCCTGGACGCTTTCTTCAACTTCGAAGACCCTGAGTGAGGAGTGTTCCTTGTCTGTACCTTGTTTTTACGTTTCCTAAGCCCAGCGCAACTTTTTGTACTTGCCGTTCGGCATGCTTTCCTTTTAATGTAATTATGTCTTTGCTTGTGTCTTCCTATCCATAATATTCTTCTGTTTGCTTAACGTTTATGCTTAGAGTTAGTCATGTTCTTAAGCGTTCTCCGTCACGCGGCTGGTCAGCTTAACCCATTAAACAAAGTCAGAGCAGGAGGGCCTACTCGCTCTACACGCATCTAGCCAGTGTGAACTCAACAAACGCCAAGTATCGAAGGACCAATGCCCGAGCGGGCCTAAATGTTTTAATACTTCAGGTTTCCGCGGTTTCTTATTCTCTGGTATTCGTTCGTCCGCCCGGGGTATTTATAGTCGCCGGACCGACTCTCGATTTTTAACGATGGTGCTCGTCGGCACGGATATTTATGGCCGGTCAACGCGGCTCTCTATCTTTAACGACGGAGCTCGTCGGCGCGGATATTTATAGCCGGTCGGCGCGGCTATCGATCTTTAACGACGGAGCTCGTCGGTCTTCCGCTCGGATATTTATAGCCGGTCGGCGCGGCTCTCGATCTTTAACGACGGAGCTCGTCGGCGCGGATATTTATAGCCGGTCGGCGCGGCTCTCGATCTTTAACGACGGAGCTCGTCGGTCTTCCGCTCGGATATTTATAGTCGGTCGGCACGGCTCTCGATCTTTAACGACGGAGCTCGTCGGCGCGGATATTTATAGCCGGTCGGCGCGACTCTCGATCTTTAACGACGGAGCTCGTCGGCGCGGATATTTATAGCCGGTCGGCGCGGCTCTCGATCTTTAACGACGGAGCTCATCGGTCTTCCGCTCGGATATTTATAGCCGGTCGGCGCGGCTCTCAATCTTTAACGACGGAGCTCGTCGGCGCGGATATTTATAGCCGGTCGGCGCGGCTCTCGATCTTTAACGACGGAGCTCGTCGGTCTTCCGCTCGGATATTTATAGCCGGTCGGCGCGGCTCTCGATCTTTAACGACGGAGCTCGTCGGCGCGGATATTTATAGCCGGTCGGCGCGGCTCTCGATCTTTAACGACGGAGCTCGTCGGCGCGGATATTTATAGCCGGTCGGCGCGGCTCTCGATCTTTAACGACGGAGCTCGTCGGTCTTCCGCTCGGATATTTATAGCCGGTCGGCGCGGCTCTCGATCTTTAACGACGGAGCTCGTCGGCGCGGATATTTATAGCCGGTCGGCGCGGCTCTCGATCTTTAACGACGGAGCTCGTCGGTCTTCCGCTCGGATATTTATAGCCGGTCGGCGCGGCTCTCGATCTTTAACGACGGAGCTCGTCGGCGCGGATATTTATAGCCGGTCGGCGCGGCTCTCGATCTTTAACGACGGACTCCCGTCGGATATTTATAGCGCCGGCTCGTCTCTCGATCTTTAACGACGGAGCTCGTCAGCGCGGATATTTATAGCCGGTCGGCGCGGCTCTCGATCTTTAACGACGGAGCTCGTCGGTCTTCCGCTCGGATTTTTATAGCCGGTCGGCGCGACTCTCAATCTTTAACGACGGAGCTCGTCGGTGCGGATATTTATAGACGCCGGTCCGTCTCCCGGTTTCACGGCCGGAGGGTTTATAGACGTCGGACCGTCTCCCGATCTTTAACTGAGCTTGCATATATATAAACCTCCCGGCCGAGCGGCTCGGGGGCCTTCGGATAACCAGCCGTTCGGCTATGAATACAGAATGCCTTGGGAATAATTTGTTTCGTGCGATAAAAGGAGTACAGCTATTTTGAATTTACACAAAATAGAGCAACAGCGCACCTCTCACCCAACTCTATATGGCTGAAGGTGATTTGCACTCCAGGGCCGGTCCAGCATCCGACCTTCCGCATCCTTGAGGTAATAAGCGCCCGAACGGAGCTTCTCGACCACTTCAAAGGGTCCTGCCCAGGGAGCTTCCAACTTGCCGACATCTCCGACCGGCTTAACTTTCTTCCAAACTAGGTCGCCTACTTGAAAGGCTCTGGGGATCACGCGCCGGTTGTAGTTCTGTTTCATACGTTGCCGGTACGCCATCAGCCGGACGGACGCTTTAGCTCTTTCCTCTTCGACCAAGTCTAGCTCCATGCTCCTCCGTTCGGCGTTATCTTCATCATAGTTTTGCACCCGAACGGACTCCACCCCAACTTCAATCGGGATGACTGCTTCGCCTCCATATACCAAGTGAAATGGAGTGACGCACGTTCCCTCTTTTGGTGTCGTGCGGAGAGCCCATAGGACGCCCGGCAGCTCGTCTACCCAGCTGCCTCCTTCATGGTCGAGCCGAGTCCGTAAAATTCTGAGAATCTCTCGGTTGGTTACCTCGGCTTGACCGTTACTCTGGGGGTATGCCACCGATGTGAAGTGCTGCTCGATGTCATAACTTTCGCACCACTCCCCGAGCAACTTCCCCGTGAATTGACGTCCGTTGTCGGAGACGAGTCGTCTTGGGATGCCAAAGCGGCAGATGATATTTTGCCATATGAACTTTTTAACCATCTGCTCGGATATTTTTGCAAGTGGCTCAGCTTCTACCCATTTTGAGAAGTAGTCGACCGCCACCAATAAGAACTTCCGCTGCTCGGTAGCCATGGGGAAGGGTCTCACGATGTCCATCCCCCATTGGTCGAACGGGCAGGCCACAGTTGATGCTTTCATCTCATCTGCCGGTCGGTGGGACATGCTGTGATACTTCTGACAGGATAGAGAATTTGCCACGGTCCGGGCAGCATCCATTTGAAGTGTTGGCCAAAAATACCCGGCTAGCAAAATCTTCCTGGTTAATGACCGTCCGCCTGGATGTCCACCGCACGAACCTTGGTGCACTTCTCGAAGGATGTACTCGGCATCTTCCCCTAAGGAGATAGCCAGTCTTACCTGTCCGACCGGAAGAACCTCATTGCCCGTAAACCCGTAGAGGGGGGTTGTCATGGGCAGCAGCTCGGCTTGATCGATTTGTAGTTGATCAAAGGCCTTTCTGAAGATGATGTTGACCGAGCTGCCAGTGTCAATGAAGATACGGTGGATGGTGTAGTTGGCTATTACCGCTTTGACGATAAGGGCATCATCATGCGGCACTTCAACTCCCTCAAGATCCTTGGGCCCGAAATTGATCTCGGGTCCGCTCGCCCTTTCTTGGCTGCAACCCACCTCATGGATTCTGAGCTGCCGAGCGCTTGCTTTTCTCGCCCTGTGTGAATCTCCTCCGGTCGGCCCACCCGCAATAATATTGATTTCTCCCCGGGAGATGTTGTTTCTATTCTCCTCTTCCCGAGCGGACTGCCTAGGTCGCTCATTGGACCTTCGAGAGCGATCTTCATGCCTTGGAGGGAAACGCCGTTCGGGAGATCTCCTATATGTTCGTCTACCGGACTCTTGATGCCGCTGCCTGCAGTCGGGTGAAGGCGATCGACGAGGGCCATCCCGTCGTAAGGGATGGGTGATTGAAGGCAAGCCCCGACAGTCGCGGGTGTTGTGGGAGTCAGTATTATGGAAAGAGCAAAACATCGGGGTCCATACCCTCTTTTTCTTCATCCTTGGCCGCTCGGCCGCTACCTCTTGGACCACCGGGGACTTCGCATGATGTGCCCGGGATGCCTCAACTCTTGGTCCTCTTAGTGGCTGATGAGCGGCGTGCTGTTTCCGCTCGGCATGAGTAGGTTCCCGCTCGGTTGGAGTTTCCTTTTTCCGGGCAGCTTGCGCTTCTTCCACATTGATGTATTCGTTGGCCCGGTGTAGCATGTGGTCGTAGTCTCTGGGCGGTTTGCGAATGAGCGTGCGGAAGAAATCCCTTTCTGCGAGGCCTTGCGTGAATGCGTTTACCATCGTCTCCGAGGTGGCTGTGGGGATGTCCATCGCTATTTGATTAAACCGCTGTATATACGCCCGGAGAGATTCTCTTGGTTCTTGTTTGATGGTGAACAGGCTGACGCTTGTCCTTTGATAACGTCGGCTGCTCGCAAAGTGATGAAGGAATGCCGTTCGGAACTCCTGGAAGCTAGTGATAGAGCCGTCCGGCAGCCTCCGAAACCACCTATGTGCAGATTCCGATAGAGTGGTGAGAAATACCCGGCACTTTACGCCATCAGAGTACTGATGCAAGGTGGCGATGCTGTCGAACTTCCCCAAATGATCGTCTGGGTCGGTCGTTCCATTGTAAGCTCCGATCGGCGGTGGTGTATAGTATTTTGGTAACGGATCCCGATGTATGGCTTCAGAGAATTGTCGGTGAACCTGCTCGGGTGGTGCGTCCGCTCGGGGAGCTTTGCCCTTCCTATGATCCCGAATGGGAGGCTCATCGGATGAAGATCCTTGCTCCCCGTGGGCGGGCGCGATTTCTGGGGGAGTACGGAAGAGAGCCCGAGGGAACCCTCCTGTTGAAACATATTCCGGGCGGTCTGCTTGCGCCGCCCGGCCTGCTGAAGCCGAGGTTGTTTGCGGTTGCGCTCGCTCAGCTTGTGCTTTCTCCTTTTGCTGCGCCACTATCTTGGCTGCCCTCGCCTCGACTATAGCGTCAAACTCTTCTTGTGAGAGTGCCACGGTATGTAGTCTTCCAGCCTCGTCCATTGCTTCTGCTCGGATGCAGGTGCGTTCCCACAGACGGCGCCAAATTGATCCTGTCCGAATCAGAAGTCAAAGGACGCTGGGGACGTGGCGCTCTCTGCTGGATCCTCGAGTCTCTGGCGAACCTGCAACAAAACCGAGCCGGGAGGGGTGTCCCGGCGACGGCCCTCCGACGCTCAAGTCAGGCGAGGAATAACAAAGAGGTGGCTTCCGAGATTCAGACCAGCGTACCTCCGGTGAAGAAATGGAGACCTTATATAGACCTCTCGAAGGAGCCTGGGCGCGCCAATCAAAGCAATCACCTGCTTTCGACCATGCCCAGGTATGGGTCTGTCAGAAGGACATCCATAAGGCCATACCGTTACTGTATCAACCTCTCCATGATGTGACGGCGAGATCCTCCCTCGTGCAAACTTGTGTACGGCATAATCATCAGACACGCCTTTGCTGACATCCCATATCCCGAGCCGAAAGAATAGGCCGCTCGGCTAACCTTTGTATCCTCGCTCTTATCCTGGCCGAAAAGACCACCCGCTCGGCCCTTCGGTTCCAGCCGGGTAGACACCCGCTCGGCCATTCGGTTCTCCCGCCTTGGCGTCGGAAACCCAAGCCCATGGCTGGGTTATCTCTGGCTCCGCTCGGACCTGCTTAGCGCGGCCATTACCCGCTTGGCCAGCCCTCCATCCGTTCTTAGGCCGGGACCCTTCAAGAAGTGGGTCCCCCATTCTTACCGCCGGATCATATATATATATATATATATATATATATATATATATATATATATATAATTTTATTAGGAAATCATTATATCAATATTGTATAAATTATTTAAAATAAAAGATTAAAACTAGAGGAACAAAATATTCAAGATGTTAAAAACTGAAAGAATTTGATTTTTCATAACTACTGACCGATCCTGGATTATGGACTTATTTGTGCTTATAATTGTAATATTAAGAGATCAAGTTCAAATGATATATTTATAAAAAGATCCATGTCAACCTTACGTAGGAAATGAGAACGTGAAAATATATCCATATTACCTACTACTCTTAATAAAAAGAAGTCTATTATATCTCTGAATTATTTTTTCTTTATAAAGGGTGCGTTCAAGGATCATTAACGAAGGTGGAGAAAGAAACAATGAGAGAGAAAGAAGAACATTTGAGGTGGTGGGATTTGGTTCATAGAATTACAAAGAGCTTTTCGATTTTGTGATGTTCTTCCGACAGTAAGTCCTTCCATCGCTGATTACAGATCTACGAAAGATCACTGTAAGTATTTAATTGTTTTATACAATTAATATATAATTGTTATATTGGTATGAGAGCATTAGGAATTATACTATATTGCTTTGCATTTTCTTGTCTACACAACGAGCCACGAAGGTAATTTTCAGCCTAAAATCACCATGCTCCTGTGACCGATGGTTTGGTTGCTACAAAGGAGTGTCCGCCACTGCATCACGATAGTATGATGCCGACATAGGGTCTTAAGGAGACCAGTGATAGGGTCGCTCTTAAGAGTCGCTCGTCGGCGTTAACACTCTACTCGACAGCGCACTGCACCAAAATCGCGAGAGGGTCGCAATTTCCATCAAAGCCGAGCTCTGGCCACAGGGATATGCTGGTGAAGGCTTTCCGTGGCCGGTGATGGAGTCCTGACTGGCCGGCGATGCGCTAGTGGCTGGGACAGGTAGAGCATGTGCCTGCGACCTCGTCGAGCCAAAAGTCGATTGGCGTTTAGCGCCGGAGAGGACCGGCGACCACTCGAGTAGGCCGAAGATTGTTCTTCGTGGTCGGTGACCATGTCTATCGCGGTCGCATGGAGGTAGTGGGTGGCATGCATGGTGTGCGGCGTACAGCATGGGTAACGTGTGGCAGAGAAATCGCTGAAACGAAGTACAATGATGTGAGGAAAAGTTTGATTTTAGAAAATAAAATAAAAAAAAGGTTACCACATGAAAAATAAAAAAAAACAGATAACTGCTTTTTTAAAGAGTGTTCTTTAATATATGTATATATATTATTTAATCAGGTATTCGGGTCGGGTATCGGGTATTAATAGTCCCTCCATACCCTCCTCCATTTGGGTCGGATGTCGAATCCTCTATCGGGTTCGGGTGAAATTGTCATCCCTACTTGGGGGTTCGGTCGACCGATCCCAGTCAGTTCTACCCCTGCACAAAGATGTTAGTTTCCTGCAAAACAAAGTTAGAATATAACAGAATATAAGAAAAATAGGTTTTGACAGTTTTCGGACTGTCTAGTTTTGACTTCGGATTTTCGACCGGAAACCCTAGGTCGAACCGACGCCTGCTGTTCCCACGTGGGGAATGTGTCCTCACCTACTCTACTTAGGAGAACATACCTGATGTCAATCCGATCCTCCAGACCGACTAGACTTTCTGCCTAGGGTTACCACCCCTTAGGATTTTTCTCCACCTAGATTTACCTCCCCCTAGACCCTAAGGTTACCCCCCCCCCCCCCTTAGGATTTTCCTCCACCTAAGACCTAAGGTTACCCCCCTTAGGATTTTCCTCCACCTAGGGTTACCACCCCCTAGGACCTAAGGTTACCGCCCCTTAGGGTTTTCCACCTGCCTAACCGCAATTAGGACTTTCCTACAAACTCATTCAATATATCAGATAACACATAATCTTAACTTTGAATCATTTGTCATTATCAAAACTTGGGTTCGATCGTCGGATGCTTCTCACACCAACATTTGGTCTTCTTGTCTTCGATTCTTTCTTCATTCTCTATGGAGTAGATCCTTTGTTCTAGGAAGAAATGAGTATTTGTGATATAAATTGATGTAAGATTTATGGATTTGTCATCTTCTTGATTCAAGGATATTGTTATGTTTTGTATTGATCAATCTTGTATGGATTGTTATGTTTTGTGCCTAATTACCATTCTTGATTGGTCGTTTGTATTTCTTGTGGAATCTTATCGAGGAATTTGCTAAATTGTATGACCGATGGGCGTCGTGACAGGTCTGCCTTGTTAACGGACTTTTTAGGGAATCACCTTTAGGGGTAAAGCAAGAACATACAAAGAAGTAGGACGGATTGATATGCTTAATTCTATGTCTTAAGGTGAATTGATTTGTGATGCGTTTCTATGTCGTATAACCAAGGGACATCGTGACAGGGTTGCCCCGCTAACGGACTTCATAGAGATCATAACTCTTTGATTACTTAAGATTTAGATGTGAGTACTTGACTGGTATTTTCTGCAGAAGATAACCGGTAACTTCTTACAAATACATTTCAATTGAGGACAAAAATTGGTAGATTGCATTACATCAATGAATATCACAAAGAAACCAAAACTCCTAGAATCTTTATAAAACTGAATTTATGCATTTAACTTTTACTTCTAATCTTTAATTATAAATGATCTTTTAATCGTTTGTTTAGCTAATTCGCTTTTGAGACATCTTTAGTGATTATAACTAGTTTCTGTGGATACAATATCTTTTATTATTACTGACGACGTAATCGTACACTTGCGATTCATAACAGAAGACGGAGGCATGATATGCCCTAAATCGTGATATTAGCGACAGAACTATTAGTTCCATCGCTAATATCGCTATTTAGGTCCACATCATGTATTCTCACCTTGTTGTCCACATGTCTAATTAGCAACGAACGTTTAATTCCATCTATAATTAGCGACAGAATAAATATTCCATCTCTAGTTACTGATTAATTCATTTTTTTAATTCTAAATGGTAAAAATAGAGACAGAAATATAATTCTATCTCTAATTAGAGACAAAAGTATAATTTCGTCTCTAAATCCGTCGTTAAATGACATTTTTTTTTTTTTGTGGTCATCAAACTAATTAAGATAAATCTAAAACTTTACATTAGCTTAAAACAAATCAGTTCCTTAAAATGATTGATTATTAGTTTAGCAATTCAAAGCTAAAACCTCTAGATACAACCCTAAAAGTTTACAAATTCCATGGAACACTTGAAGTATATATTAAATTGCTATGCCAAAGATAGTTTCCCCTGAGGCAGTAAAGGGCAAGCCAAACTTTATATTGTTCGATTTTACTTGATAAGTTAACTAATTAAGTCCAGCCGAATCTAAATGAATTATCAAACCGTTTAAATGATTATTTACGCTTACTTAGTTTCTTTTTAACGAGTTTAAACTTAATTTTTTAAAATATTATCAAGTTCTTAATTTGAATGTTTAAAATGCTTACACTTATTTGATTAATTAGTATTAATTAAAAGTTTGATAAGATTTTTATTACGAACATGCAGACTTTATTCACGTGAGGTGTTCATAAATTTACGACAACTCACAATATTTGTTCACGAGAATAAACAAGTTGAATATATACTCGTTCAAATTTATTTATTTAATTAACTTATTATATTAAATAAATATAAATAAACTCTTAAGTCAAACACTTATTAATCTTCCCGTTAAATCAGTACATTATTATTATTATTATCGGTTCAGCTGTCAGTGGATCTTCAAACAGTGCACGAATAGGAAAAGAACAACTCGATGCAAGTTGCACATCGGATTGTAGAGTAGCAGTTCATTGGATTTGCCTCTTCAAAAATAAGATTTCAATCTGGATTGATAAGCAGATGAACTACGTCCTAGAATAGCAAATCCTGCCCCCACATATGGGCACAGTTTCTATTTGTATGGAAATTGCTCCAATAGATTTTAAATGTAAAATGAGCTAGCTGTGCTAAGACAAATGTACCAGAGTATGAGACCGTCTTTGCTCCAGCAGAATAGCAAATTCAGAGCTGGATTTAAGGTGCAATCATTAACATCTGCCAGAGAGCACATTTACGTGTGCTTTTGTCTGTTCCAGACCCTCTTCCCCCACATGCGTTGCAGGAATTCGGCCACAAGCTGACTTTGATTTATCCGAAAGCAAAATGTTATCATACTACTGCAATGATGATGGTGAATGAACCACGAGAGAAAAAACTATATATCACATAAACGATAGTACACTAACTATTCAAGAACAGCTAGCTAATATTAAGCCTGTAAAATGAATATTTTGAGACTATATATCAATACAATATTTAGGTTTCTCAAGATACAGAATCGTGAGTAAAGTCAGCATGAACTGCAAAGTCAATGCAAAGTCATAATGTAGCCTAGAATTAACAAAGGAAAAGATAAACAGTTTGATCAGTTGTCTCTAGCATAGTGAGTGGTGCATTGATGGAAAGGGCAAGGCACCAGCTACATCCTTGATAGGGATGGCTAGTTACATTAAGTCGAATTGAAGTAATAGGAAGGAGAACATGAAGACAAAAGGAATTGGTAAAAGTAAAAAAAAAAATCTAAGGAGATTTGATCCAATGAATTGCAACATATTCTTATTCTTTCGAGGCATAAAGCAGTGAACTCATGCGTCCACAAGTAAAACAATCATGCCACCCAATAAGCATTCGCAGAAAGCTTTGCTGAATTAAAAAACTGGTGATAGGATTAGCCGACAAAATAGCTTTACTAAAGCTAATAAAACATTCAACATTAGAGAGCTTAACCAGTTGAGAAGATAAACAATGCACAAAAGAACACATGAAGATCCGAAAGGATTGTCATTACCATTCAAGGAACTAAAGGGCTCTGCCAAAAGTAGTGTGATGTGATCCGATGATACTCACTTGCACCGCCAAGGAAGTAAAACACAAATGAATTGCAAATTAGTTACTCCATCCATTAGTATCCATATCAAACTGAAACTTGAAAGAGAGACGGAATAATAAACAAGAGAGACTTTAAACTCAGCAAGTAGCTATAAATTGCATTGCATTTCCTATAAAATTGTATCCGAGAACTTTCCAGCAATCAGAAAATATTTTCAACATTGTGCTTAAGAGGAGCCAGTTGATGTTGAAGTCACAAGAAACATCATTCATCCAAAAATATAGATTAGAATGCACACGAATTTATCAGGGGGAACAGAGAGTCTTACATTGGGCAACAGACAGATTGCTCAATACAGTCCTAGCATGCTCCTTGTTAAGTAACGTGAAGATATCTGCCTCCCCCTGCCAGAAGCAACTCCGTTCCTTCGGCTATTTCGCATTGGTGTCAAGTAAAACCTTAGCAGACCGTTGTTGTCGAGATGGTTCGGGGAGTACCTAGCACTTTTGTTCCTCTCCAGAACAAACTCATCTCTGCTATTCTTACAATAATGGTTGCTGGACTTGGTGTTGTGCTTCTTGATGCCCTTACACTCAGCGTTGCCACTGAAGGAATTCCTAGAGCTTACACTGCTGTTGCTCCTGAGCATCCTGTTATTTAAGCCCCTGGAGCTCAACTCCGGCCAGGACTCCGACAATGCCCTCTCAGCTATATTGGCATCTCCTCTGCTACTATTTCTTCGTTGAATGAGTCCCCAAATGTTCCACGCTTTGCTCCACCTCCGGGACTTCTTGGCAGCAGCTCCTCTTTGGTCCCCTAAGCCTGATTCGAAGCTTCCTAAGTAGTCGTCCCTCAAAGAGTTGGAATTCCAGTCTTTCACATCCCGGTCAAGCAATGTTGTGGGATTAAATTGGTAAAATTCCATGCCGCCGGCAAGGGATACCTTGCCGTTTGGGACCGGTTTGAGCTCACAGGCCTCCAGAGGCTGCTCGCGGATGGATGCTGATCGGTCCAGGCTTCGCCTTCGCCGGCTGGACGAATCCAAATAGTAGTCCCGGGTCTGTGACGAGCCACCGGGGACGGTGGTGGCATCCTCCTCGACGGGGATTAGGTAGTCAGAACGCTGCACGGTTTGCGAAGGAGCGTCCTCAACGACTGCGAGCATGGGAGGCAACCGAGGGAATACTGATCTGCCTCCGATGAGATAGCCGTCCCAGGAAGCCCTAGGCTCGTCCCACGAGAACCTGGTGTCGTCGAAAGACATCCGGCCGGCGTCTAGAGAGAAGCGTGGGTCAGTGTCGCAGGATCTACGGCCGGAGGCATTCACCGCGACCTCCGACTGCGTGTCGCGGAACATCCGGGATAACTTGGCCGGCTTTTCCGTCCGGACTGTAGCTTCGCCGTTTTGCTTCTTGAGCTTCTGCTTTCGCCGCCATTTCTGGAGCTTTTTGCTGAAAACGGAAGCGGCGAGCCAGAAGCTGTTGGCAATCTCCTTGAGGTCCTTGGGCGGAGGCTTCTTCGCCTGCTTCCTTAGTGGCTGGGAGTCTAGATCTATGTGGTCCTTCATTGGCTTCAGTTCCAGCGTTATATCCTCAACCCTCGCCACTTTCCTTTCCTCATTCATCTCCCTGGAGCTTCCGACCACCACGACAACGGGATCAGCGGGTCTTATCTCGTCATTGCTCTCCCCTTTCGCTTCGCGTGTTTCGGAGGAGGGGGAGATAGCGTCGGGAAAGGGAACCCCTATGTTTCGGCTCTCCTCCTCGCTTTTTAACGCACCATTAGCTGTGGCAATGGTGAGGATCGAAGCAGAGAGTGCAGCGCAGGGGTTCTCGGCCACCCGGCAGTGGCTGTCGCTCTGGTTAAACAGCGACCACAGCGTGCTACGGCCGCGGACGTCGCAGGACCTCCGCTGCGGCTCAAATGCAGCGGCAGGGGGCCGCTGGGCTGAGAACCCGTCCGCACCATCGCCTCGGACGAAGGAAGAGGACTTGGAGCGGCGCAGAAAAGAAGACCCGGCGGCGGGTCCGGCACCGGTGGCGACCTTGCGGAAGACAGACCGGAGGGAGGAGGTGGACCTACGGCCGGCGGAGCCAGCGGGGGCCTCAAGGCCCGCGAGGCGTTCGCGGAGGCAGGAGGCGCAGAAGCCGGTGACGGTCTCGCCCGGGTGGACGTCGCACGTGGAGGTAGGCAGGCGGCGCGGCGGTTGCAGCTGGTGATGGTGGTAGAGCGCTCGCCTCTCAATCTCCGCCGTCATCGGAGTCCCGTGTCCCGCTCCTGCAATCAATGATCTGATCCCCCCTCCTTAAAGCTCATCCGCTGCTCGCTTGAGGTGCCACTTGCTAATAATTGTTATCACTGTTGCCGCAGTGCCAGTAGCCTTGTTGCCATCGTCGCGACGCCGGGTGGCGCAGCATTAGCGGAAGCAGGGGAGCAGAAGGAAATCGCAGACGAGGAAGGCGATTGTGGCGCGTTCAATGAGGAGCGAGTGAAATGGCAGTAAAAGGAGGACGAAAAAAAAAGGGGCATCAACAATCGGATTCCAAAAGAGAAAAGCAAAAGCAACACGCTTCCTTCCTCCCTCCCTCCCTCCCTCTTTACCCTTCTCCTTCTTCCTTGTTCGCCATTGTCGATTTCATCTAGCTCGATCTTTCTTTCGATATAGCAACTGGGGAATTGGGCAGTGCATGCTGGAAATTGGGAAGACACAAAGGGGTGAACAAAAAGGTCGAGAGGGCCTTTGGGACAGGGTGGGGCCCGCGTCGTACAGGGCCGTGACGAACGAGACAAATCGTGAATCGAACCGATGCAAACAAGCGCTGTCACCCGCGTTGGGCCCGGTCCCGGACCCGTTTTGCGAGATTTGGGTGGTTGGGTGCCTGGGACTTCCACGTTGTTCGGTGGGTGTAGGCATATGACGTACGTACGCGCAGAGGTTACAGTCTCCGATATAATTTATTGTGATCTGTCTCTTCTATATAAATAGATCAAGTCTAGAGCTAGAGCCATCCGCTCACAGCGCCTATAACTAATCCCTGCCATCAGATACAAGCTCATTGTGGAATCTAAGGCTTTAAAATGAATAATTTAAATCTCATTTTTATTTTATTCAATATTTTAAATTAAATATAAGTAAAATTGTCTACGTCGTGCGACATGCAACTCGTAGAAGCATTCTGGCTTTCTTTCTCCCGCTTGATGGTTATTGGAAACCAGAGTTTTTCAAAGGGTATTTTAAATCATGCCTATTTGATGTGGATGATTTTTTTGTTCTATCGTTTCCGTCAACGTTTAACTTTTTATCATACATTTAAATTTAAAAATAATTTCAACGGATGCATGCAATTTCAACCTCTCCCTCTCTCCGTGCGTTTAAATATAATCTATTCTTTGTCAAGACATCGAAATTTTTTTAAAAAAAATGATATACTAAAAGAAATCTTAAAAAAATACTCAATAATAGATATTTAAAATGATAGAACTATAAAACATAAAATAATGATCATAAATTTATATATCTATCTTTAAATATTTTTTTAAAAAAAATTCCTTATACATATTATTACTAAAAAAAAATAGCTCTCTATTTTAGTGAACGATATCATCTTCATACTAAAGCACTCGTAAATATTTTTTTTATCCCTTTCAGACGATGGCAACCTATTTATGATTTTCAATGAAACTCACGTACTGACTTGGTTAGACTCTCATTTTAAAATGATGGAATAAGGTGTAGCATGTTTCAACATCTAGTTCTCATTCATTAGCAACACACTTAATGGTTTTCAATGAAACCCACATACTGACTTGGTTAGAGTCTTATTTTAAAATGATGTAATAAGATGTGGCTTGTTTCAACATCTAATTCTTATTCATTCACAGAGGTAATGGACGTGTTTAATCTTTAATGTTTATGTTTATCTCCTGTGAATTTGTAATTTTATTGATGAGTTAAGATATAAATTTTATTAGATTTCAAAATAGTATTACTGTTGTGCTAAATATATTCAGAACAATATACACCTAGATTTAGAAAACCTTTGTGAGTGTGAACCTAGATTTAGAAAACCTTTGTGAGTGTGAATTTAATTGTTAATAATTTTAATATTTTAAAAATATAAACTTCAGTTCATATTGGACAGAAACTATATTAGAATAATATGTTAAGTCACTTTAAAAAATTATTTTGGAACATCCATAAGGAAAAGAAGACAATCTATATTAGATTAATATCTTAAGTCACTTTAAGAAGTTATTTTGAAGCATTCATAATGAAAGGAAGATACCATGTTATGTTCATTTATATACAGATGGATTATCAAAACGTCCCTCTTTGATATTTTCTTAGACATATAAAATATGCAACATATTCGGACTATATTAATATATTTTAAAATTAAAATTGAACATCTAAAACCTTTACCAGTATAACTAATCATTTTAGATTTTCAAGTGTATATATATGAATTTGATTGATATACTTTTGAAATTCAACAAAATGATAAATAAATAATTTCCAAAGCAAACACATGTAAAGTAATAAACAAAAAAAAAAGTCAGCTTATTACTTGGCTAAAAAATAACGGGTTCAAAATCGATTTCAAAGTAAAAACTCTTTCCCTTCCAAAAATAAAATAATAAGTCATAAATTTATATGTTTATCCTTCGATATTTTTTTAAAATTTTATTTATATATATCATTGCTAAAAAAACATAGCTCTCTGTTTTAGTGGACGATATCATCCCCACACTGAAGCACTCGTAAATATCTTTTTGTATCCCTCTCAAACGGTGGCAACACACTTATGGTTTTCAATGAAACTCACATACTGACTTGGTTAAGCTCTAATTTTAAAATGATGGAATAAGGTGTAACATGTTTCAACATCTAGTTCTCATTCATTAGCAATACACTTATGATTTTCAATGAAACTCACATACTAACTTGATTAGAATCTCATTTTAAAATGATATAATAAGATGTGGCATGTTTCAACATCTAGTTCTTATTCATTCACAAAGCAGCGTGGATCCTCTGGACTCGTTCTTCCCTGGTCCCCCCTGGACCACGAAATTCATATAAATTGATGGATCACGTGTAGATCCCGTGCAGAAACGCAGAACGCGTAGAAACGCAGACGTGAAGCCCTAACCTCACCTCTCGCGATCCCACACTTCTGCCGGCGGACCGTTGCTATCCTCTCGCCCCCAGAAACGCTCCTCCTGTGATCTCCCTGAGCAAAACTTAGCCGGCGACACCTCCGCCGGCGACAACCCAGTGCTCGCACCACGCAGAAAACACAGCACTGCCTCCTCCGAGCCAGTTCTCCTACTCCTCCGCAGAAAACGCATCAGGCGACGAAATCCATATAGTTTCAGATCGGCGTGCTCCTCCTCCGCACATCTGCCTCCTCCGAGCCCGAGCCCTGTCTCAAGATCCTCAACCTCTGCCGCCGTTAGGGCTAAATTGCGGTACTGTTTCACCCTAATCCCATCCTCAGATTTGGTTGCCTATAGTTTCAGCTTGTCATTCTAGCTTGTTGTCTTCTTCTTCAAGGTTAATTAAAATGCAAATTTTGGTACTGCTAAAATGCAAAGTTTGGTACTGCTGCCCCTTTAGCTACACGTTTAAATTTGTTGAACTATCAAGTATCGATTGAATTGCTTAATTTGTGTTTCCCATTTACAGTGTGATGCAATTCTTTAAGGATTGCTTGATGAATGTTGTCCATTAAATCTAATTGATCAATTTGTAAATACGAACATTGTTAACGGTCACATTCTCAAAGAAGATAATTTTCTTTAGAGCAGATGGTGACTTCCAGACACCCATAACTATACTATAGAGCTAATTTGTCACTATGTTTTTTAGTTCTAAAATATAATTTTAAAAAAAATATTTTTTTTTGTAGGATCAAAGTAATTATCATGGATGGTGAATCTACAAGTTGTCGTCATTTGAATTTTGAAGGAAATGAAGATAGTTGGGAAGGTGACTTTGATATTATTAATGAAGGTAATAAGATTCATCTTTGGGAATGTATTGAACTTCAATATATCGAATTTCCCTTTTTAGACATTTTTATTTGTTTGTGTGTTATTATGGGCTTGAACATTGAAACAGATTTGGATATACCACAAATGGGGCTAGAATTTGAAACAGAAGAATATGCATATCAATTTTATTTGGCATATGCTAAAAAGGTTGGATTTGGCATAAGGAGAGGTAAAACCCATATGGATAAATCGGGTAAATTACTTGATAGGGTTTTTTATTGTTGTGCCCAAGGTAAAAGAGGAAAAGACAAACGAGATCTTTATGTCAAAGTAAGTCGTGATGAAACAAGGTTTGGTTGTGAGGCTAAAATGAAGATTAGTATTCGAAAAAAAAACCAAGTTTACTGTGGTGCAATTTGTTAAAGAGCATAATCATTATCTCTCAAGTTCAAACAAAACGCACCTCTATAAAAGTCATAGAAATATATCTTCTTCTACATCGATACAAATTGATATGGTAAGTGATGTGGGAATCCCCCCAAAAGCATCTCATGATCTTATGGTGAGGCAAGTAGTGGGAGGGAGAATTTAGGATTTATTTCTGAGGATTATAAAAACTACTTGCGATCCAAAAGAACAATAAACATGAGAGTTGGGGATACAGGGGGTGTATTGGAGTATTTGCAAAAAATACAGTTTGATGATCCAAATTTTTTTTATGCTATTCAAGTTGATGAAGATGATTTGATTACTAATATTTTTTGGTCTGATGCTAAGATGAGAGCTGATTATGCTAATTTTGGAGATGTTGTTTGCTTTGACACCACCTACAGAAAGAACAATGAAGGTCAACCAATTGTGTTGTTTGTAGATGTTAATCATCATAAACAATCCATACTTTTTGGTGCAGCTTTATTATATGATGAAACCAGTTTAACTTTTGAGTGGTTGTTTGATACATTAATTAGAGCTATGGGTGATAAAAAACCAACTACTATTCTTACAGATCAAGATACAGCAATGGCAAAAGCATTAACTTCCAGATGGCCTGAAACACATCATCGTTTGTGCATTTAACACATTTATCAAAATGCCGCCATACATTTGAGTCGAGTTTTTTTCTCAGTTTAGAGACTTAATTTGCTAAAGATTTTGCCTCATGTATATATGATTTTGATGAAGAGGAAGATTTTATTTCAGCATGGAACATAATGTTAGCAAAGTATGCACTTGAAGATAATGATTGGTTGAGGCGCATGTACAATATCAAGGAAAAATGGACTTTGGTATATGGACGATAAATGTTTTGCGCAGATATGACTACAACCCAAAGAAGTGAGAGCATGAATAGTATTGTGAAAAAGTATGTCACTTATAAACACAAGTTTTTAGACTTCTTCAATCACTTCCAAAGACTCCTTGATGATCGTCGATATGAAGAATTAAAAGTTGATTTCAGATCAAATACAATTGTTCCATATTTAATGTTTCCAATTGAGATTTTAAAGCATTCTAGTGAAATTTATACTCATGAGGCATACAAGTGTTTTCAACAGGAGTGGTGTCTATCTCATGATTCTAGTCTAGAGATTGTTGAGGATGTTGATACATTTACAAAATATAAAGTGACTCCTCACAAAAAGAGAAATCATCATATAGTTACACTTAATAAGAAGTGTGAAAAAATTGAGTGCAGTTGTAGAAATTTTGAATTTGCTGGAATTTTATGTTCTCATATTCTGAAAAATTTACATGGAAAAATATCATGAAGATCCCTAGTGAGTATGTATTGAAAAGGTGGACAAGAAAAGCAAAAATTGGATATTTTGAAGTTAATGATTCAATGGCCAATAATGCTAGTTTGGATCCAAAATTAATTCAAAACATACGATACAAAGAGTTGTGTGGGTTGAATGTTCAATTGGTTACCAAGGCAGTGGAAAGGGATGACACTTACAAGTTTGTTAAAGATGCTATGTTGAGTTTGTGTAAGATGGTGGATGATAAGTTGCAAGTTACTCAATCAAATGTCCAACAATCAAATGTGAGCCAAGCATCATAAGAATTTGATTATGGTGAAGGGAACTCTACTGGAGTGAAAGGAATTAAAATGAAGAAAAAAACGGTGTCAAGTAAGAGGTTGAAAGGTGGGTTAGAGAAGATTTCAAGGAAAAGAAAAGCAGCGAGGAAAACAAACCAAGCTTCAACAATTGTAATGGTTTCTATTCCATAACTTCACAAATTTTGTTTATTTGGTATTATTTGTTGGTAAATTTGAATAACTTAAATCATTCTATTTTTTTTATAACACAGGGTGTAGATCAAACTATTTCCAGCGTGGCTAGCGTACAATATGACCAGATCAATCATCAAGTTGGTGTTGTTTTACTTATGTTAATCTAAGATAATTTATGTTATAACTATCTAAGATTGTATTTTATTTTTTTGTTTTAGCCTATAAATTCTGTGCCAATAATTGGTAGTTCTATTGGTAGTTTCAATATGACTGAGCCACCGTTACTGGCATCACAACTTTCTCAGGTATATATACATTTTAGTAACAATAGAACTTGTTAAAAAAATGACTGATTAAAATTTTGCTAACTGATTTGGTTGAGTCACTTGTATATTTGGCTTAGTGTCTTGTGAAATTAGCAAAGTATGGTTTACAGATCTTTAACTGACAATCTTGTTTGGTTTCACATAGGCCTTAAATAGTAGTACATGTTTGCTGATCTTGTATGGTTTTCACAGGCCTGATGTGAACTTTTGTTAACTTTCTGACTCTGTAACATGTTAACTTCTGCCTAATCTATCTTTTGTTTATTGTTATAGGTGCAATTCCCATTTGTGCAGTTTGCTGGACCACCTCCTGCGGCCTCCTCTCCTTAGACATCAACGATCTCGTATGTGTCTATATCTATTTATATGTGCACTTAAAATTGTAGTTAATCTATTGATATGATTTCCTTTCTTGACAGGTTCCAAATGCTTTAGGAGTCTTAAAAGGAAGACAATGCTAAGATTGAGTTCTTACATAACTTTCTAAATTGTTGCATCCCCCTTTTGGCAATGGAGATGTGTTTACTTTTTGTTGGAAAAATATTGTTAGCTATATTTGATGATTCCTGATGTATCCTGGTTTGATGATTCCTGATGCATCCTGGTTTGATGTGTATATATATATATATTTGAAGAATGTAATGGACTATTCTGAGTAAGAAATATTGCACAAGAATTGGTATTGTAAGTTTTGTGTTTTCACTATGTGCATAAATCTTCTATAGGAATTGAATATAATAGTTGTTCTTGTAAATTAAATGTTCCATGATCAATTCTGTATTTGACCAATGTTTCCTGTGTTATTAATTCCATTGTCAGTTTTTTATTAATTCCATTAGCTCTATCCCTCTCTTGATAGTCTCTCCTTTTGGTTTAGAGCAAGCTAGGATGTATGTTTAGTGCAGTTGTATGTGGGAAGGGTCGTTTCTGGAATGTAATAGCTGCTACTTGCTCCTTGTTGACTGGAAGGTTAGAGCAAGCTAGGCCATATAAGATAGGAAGCTAGACGTGTAGTTATCCCATACCAATAAGTTTGCCTAAAATCAGTCACGCCTTCATTTTACGTGGCAACAACAACTTAGCCCCAACAAATTAACCATTCAATCATTTCCATCCTTATTCAATGATGCTTTGTTCGATATTTTTTTTTTATCGTGCATAGATTTTTAAGATGATATAGTTCGACATATTGCTCTACAATTGTCCAATAAAAGCTACTGAGAACCTTTGCTGAAAACAACTAAAAAATATTATGCCAAGAACCAAACAAACAAACAACTCAAAAACCTACCTCAGTCCTCTCTAGGCATGATAGGCTTCCAAGCCAACAATTCTGCTAAAATACAACCGACACTCCACAAGTAAATTCCCACACTGTAGTTTGTGGCTCCCAAGAGCAACTCTGGGGCTCGATACCAAAGAGTTACTACCCGACTAGTCATAGGATGCTACTAATTGAGCCAAGTCTCATTAGTAAGGTTCATAACTCCAAGTTAACAAATGCATACAAACCACTATAACAAGTATAACAGAACTAGTTCACTTTGTATAACAAAACAAGTTACATTACTTAGAGTTACATCAAAATGTCAAGTTACATTACAAAATAAGTTACATCAACCACATCCCCATCATCATAATCCAAGTACATACAACTACACCGATAGCAACTCTAAATTTCCTATTCAATGAACGTATTTCGTCATTAAACTGCATAATTATATGATTGTTGTTCCCATCATCCAGAACATCATTATATTCAGCAGCACCATCATAGCTAACACTTTTCTCCAATTCACTAATCTGCAACATTAATTTTTTATTATTCCTCTTCAACTCATTAATAATTGTCATATTTCTCTCTGACGGTTCTGGGTCATGCCATAAGAAAAAGTCACATCCTCTTTTCTGAATTTCAAATAAATTTAATCAAAATTCAATAATTAAGAAACTCACAACACCATGTTCGTATAATGAAAACTTACTCTAAAATTTGGACATGAAAAAAATCGCCATCCTGGGTTGGATTCCGTCCATGATGTCTGGAGAATAGTTCGTAACCCACAATAACATAATATATCGGGAGCTTCGCATTGCTCGTCGTTCATGCGTCGTCGAGTGGAAGATGATGTTGATGAAGAGTCGGATGGCATGATATTTCTTTCATTTTACCTAAACAACAACAATTTATGAAAAAGACATAAATTTGACTAAAACATACAAATTTCGACGGAAAAACTAACAACAGTCCCCAACATACTTAAAATGTCTCAATTCTATCAAAGAATTTTAGCGCTCACAGAAACTTCCACTTTCTCCCATGTCATGTAATCTACAAGTGAGAACATTCCCTTAGTGTAACTCTATCCTTTGTTGAAATTACTTTTAAGCTTTGTCTAAACTTTGCAAACACATTAATAACAAATTTTATGGTACAACGTGTATAAAATGACATCAAAGATGTTTAGACTTTCATCAAGCAAAGACAACAAGCTAGAACTTCAATCTGAAACTATAGATTGTACAAACCAAAGAAATATTGGAAGAATCCCAAAAATTGATAACCCAATTGCATGTGACTTGAGTTTACAAATAAGCATAAATGGGAAACACAAATTAAGCAATTCAATCGATACTTGATAGTTCAACATATTTAAACGTGTAGCTAAAGGGGCAGCAGTACCAAAATTTACATTTTAATTAACCTTGAAGAAGAAGCCAACAAGCTAGAATGACAATATGAAACTATAGGCAACCAAATCTGAGGATGGGATTAGGGTGAAACAGTACCGCAATTTAGCCCTAACGACGGCAAAGGTTAAGGATCTTGAGACAGGGCGAGGGCTCGGAGGAGGCAGATCCCCGGAGGAGGAGCACGCCGATCTGAAACTATATGGATTTCGTCGCCTGATGTGTTTTCTGCGGAGGAGTAGGAGAACTGGCTCGGAGGAGGCAGTGCTGCGTTTTCTGCGTGGTGCGAGCACTGGGTCGTCGCCGGCGGAGGTGTTGCCGACTGAGTTTTGCTCAGGGAGATCACAGGAGGAGCGTTTCTGAGGGCGAGAGGATGACGACGGTCAGCCGACGGAGGTGTGGGATCGCGAGAGGTGAGGTTAGAGCTTCGCGTCTACGTTTCTACGCGTTCTGCGTTTCTGTGTTTCTGCACGGGATCTACACGTGTGCGACACATGATCCATCAATTTATATGAATTTCGTGGTCCGGAGGGGGGACTAGGGTAGAACGGGTCCAAAGGATCTGCGCTGTTCGCCAAGGTAATGGATATGTTTAATTTTTAATGTCTGTGTTTATCTCCTGTAGATTTGTAATTTTATTGATGAGTTAAGATGTAAATTTTGTTAGATTTCAAAATAGCATTACTGTTGTGCTAAATATATTCAGAACTATATGCACCTAGATTTAGAAAATCTTTGCAAGTGTGAATTTAGTTGTTAATAATTTTAATATTTTAAAAATATAAACTTCAGTTCATATTGGATAGAAACGATATTAAAATAATATGTTAAGCCACTTTAAGAAATTATTTTGGAACATCCATAAGGAAAGGAAGACAAACAATATGCTAAGTCACTTTACGAAGTTATTTTGGAACATCCATAGTGAAAGAAAGACATCATGTTATGTTCATTTACATAACCAACACATATAGATTATTAAAACGTCCCTCATTTACATAATCAACACATATCGATTATTAAAACACCCCTCTTTGATATTTTCTTAGACATATAAAATATGTAACATATTCATAGTATATTAATATATTTTAAAATTAAAATTCAACATCTAAAACCTTTACCAATATAACTAATCATTTTAGATTTTCAAGTGTATATACATGAATTTGATTGATATGCTTCTGAAATTCAACAAAATAATAAATAAATAATTTCCAAAGCGAACACATGTAAAGTAAAAAAAAAAAAATCAGCTTATTACTTGGCTAAAAAATAACTGGTTCAAAATCGATATTCAATCGATTTCAAAGTAAAAACTCTTTTTCTCCTAAAATTTTATAAAAATACTAAAGTAGTTGGATCATATATGATTTCACAAGTTTTATTGATTGACAAAATAAATTATTTATACAATTTTATAATTTTATATTTGTCTTCATCGATTTTTTTTTTATTCTATCACTTTTTTATAATGTAGACATAATAGATTATATTTTACTAAAATAAAATTTTCAATTTAACCAAGTAATATACGGAACGACTTTAACTCTATTGTACACCGAGCTACAAATTATGTACACGTACAGCTGAAAGAAATATTTTTGATCGAATAGGTCATTCCCAATCAGCCGCATCTTCAGTAACTTGCTTTCTCTAAACTTTCCATCTTTTTCCTTGGTGGCAGCCATTGCTGGGAGCCACCAAAACAGTCAGACATTTCTGACCAGGAATATGAGTATATATCAATCGGTAATATGAGAAAATATAGATTTCACGGTCAAAATAGAGGACAGATATGCACCTGATGGTTTCTTGTCGATGAAGAATACCACTAAATTTACTGGATACCTACAAGAATGTTGAGCACAAATTAATCCAGTTGCTAACACGAAAGCTTCAAGGATACAAAAGAAAATAGCAGGATCTCATTCAACCTACCATGCGACAACAACATCAACTGTGTAATGAACGATGGCAATGACCCAAGCAAACAACTTAATAAAGCTGAAGTTATGCAAATCCGGGTTCAAAAACACTATTTAGCAACAACCATGACAGGACCAGGAAGGTGGGTAGAGTAAAATGTTACGATTCTTAGCATTTGAGAAGCCTGAAAGGACCACTTACCATTATATGGCATAGATCAGGGATAAAAGCAAGTAATAGAATCAAGGCAACTTAGAACTATAAAAAACAAATATGCCAAAGGAGAACGGTATAGAAGCGTTTGCTACTGTAAACAAACTGATGAAAGGTCCACTGAAATGGCATACAATTAACATGTCATAATCATCATATAAAACAATAAAATTACATGTCTACAAAATAAGCAGGGCAATACGATAGCACACAGTAGCCTTGGTTGCATATATTTTTCATGCATGTGGATTTGCAGGAGGAAAAAAAACAGGGAGTGGAATAAATTGAGGGATTAATATGAGACAAGAATTCTAATGTATTAATAAAAAAATATGGGTTAAAATGAACTGATGATTATGCAGTGTCGCTGATACAAAAGGTTGAACAAAAATGCTGAAAAACCAGAATGGAGCACAACAATACAAAGAGTCGAAGATAATTTAGCTTCAGCTACCCTGTGATGAAAAAGCTTCCATGACTTTTAGAAAAAAAAATATAAGTGCAGTAGAACAAGCCATTTTCATGGGTTTGAAGTGTTTGAGAGTTAAAATAAATGTTGGATCGAAAGCGCTAGAAGAGGGTGGGGGTGAATAGCGCTCGTGGCTATTTCGTTCGATTCGTAAAACTATCAGAGTGAAACACGCAGCGGAAATAAAGAAAAGGGGACAACACAAGAACACGATCGTTTACTTGGTTCGGAGCTTGTGGCGACTCCTACTCCAAGGCCCGCGGTCGTTGACCGCTTTCGGTGAGCAACAACTATAAGCTCGAAAGATTGTTACAAGATTATTACAATTTAGAACTATAAAAGAAAACAATACCGACAGTAAGAATATCAAAATCTGGAGTTCCGGGTCGTCGGTATGTCGTCACAGCGCTTTGGGATGAACTCGTTAGCAGTTGAACGCAGAAGGATCGCTTGTGTATCGTTGTACCAGGCTGCTGCTCGAGTCCCTCTTTTAAACAGTGCTGGAGGTGCCTCCAAGCCTGTCCGAGGCTCCTCCAGGCCGCCGAGTCGCACGCGTGGATCAGCTCTGATCTGGTCGCGCTTTATCCCACTGAAGGCGCCTCCAAGCTGCTCCAAGGCGCCTCCAACGCCTGGTCCAAGGCGCCTCCAGTGACCTTCGAGGCGCCTCCAGCGTCTCTGGACAGCTGGCTTCGGCCGGCGCCCGAGGCGCCTCCAAGCCCCATGGAGGCACATCGGATACTGTTCATCCGAGGCTAAGTGCGCTTCTTTGTTCCTGCAAAATGTGTTAGTCCCAAACACAAACCCTGCAAAACAAAGTTAGCACAGAAACAATATGATAAATATAATTGACAGTCGTCGGACTGTCCGGGTCTAAGGATGGCAATTTCACCCAAACTCGATGAAGGATCCGACATCCAACCCGAATGGAGGAGGATATGGAGGGACTATCAATACCCAATACCCGACCCGAATACCCGATTAAATAATATATATACATATATTAAAGAATTTTTTTTTCTAAAATCAACTTACTATTTTTTTTTTATATTAATAGGAGACTATATAGATGTTTAATCTATTTTTTTAATTATATATATATATATATATATATATATATATATATTAATAGGATATTAATTTTAATATATTTTTGTTAAACGATAATTGTTCGATAGAAAGAAGAAAAATTACACGTATAGAATATATCCGATCATTTAATGGGTATGGGTATACCTATCCTATACCCGATGGCTATGGATACGGAGGATATAGAATCCGACCCGAACCTGACCCATTGTCATCCCTATCCGGGTCTGACTTCGGATTTCCAACCGGAAACCCTAGGTCGACCCGACGCCTACTGTTCCCTCTACGAGGAACGCGTCCTCACCTACTCCACTCAGGAGATTTACCTGTTGCCAGTGCGAACCTCCAGATCGACTGGACTTTTGCTCAGCGTTCGAAGCTTCCGGACTTTCTGCTGGACTTCCGCTTCTCGGCTGGTCCAGTCTTTCACCTGGTTCACGACACCAGGACTTTCCACCTAGGGTTACCCTCCCTAGGACTTTTGCCTGAAGCTCTCGACCCGCCAAGACTTTCCGCATAGGGTTACCGCCCCCTATAACCTAAGGTTACCACCCCCTAGGATTTTCTACCTACCTAACCGCAGCTAGGACTTTCTTGAAACACTCAATTAAGTGCATTAGATCACAAAACAACTTAACTTTGAATTCCTTTGCGATTATTAAAACAATGGTCGATCGTCGGATGCTTCCCGCACCAACAATCTCCCCCTTTTTTATTATGGCAACTGAAATTCAAAGCTAAGTAAAATAGACGTTTAAAGTTTAAGTAAGACAGCTTAATAAATTAGAATGCAAGCATGGTTAAACTAAAACTTAGACTTTGTCAGGCTCCCCCTTAATAAAGGCTTTCTTTATAAAATTAACCTTTCTTTTGAATTTCTCTACTCTCCCCCTTTGCCATTCATCAAAAAAGAAGCACGTTTGAAAAAAAAAACTTAACTTTTTATGAAGATTTTTAGGAAAGAGAAAAAATCTTAACTTTCCTGTAAATAAAATTCACTAAGTAAAATAGTTTGAGCTCGAAGTTGGTTTTCGAAAACTTTATCAATTAATTTTGTTGGAGAAAGATTTTTCTTTTGTAGCATAGCAAACGCAGTTTTAGTTTTAAACAACTTAGTTAAAATTTTGGAACATTAGGCTTTTAAAGAGGAAAAGATATTTTAGTAACACTTAGCTTTTTATGATTAATATCTTTAGCTAAGTGAAGTCAAGGTCTAAAGAGCAATTTTTCTTTCAACTGGGTTTAAAAGGCTAATAAAAAGTCGACTTTGAAATGTAGCTTTTAGCCAATTTTGAAACCTAGTTAAATTCTTTGAAAAACATGTTTTTGAAAGTCTTAGCTAAATTTTGTGAATCTGTTAGAAAACACTTAGCTAAATTTTCAAAATACTTAGTTAAAGGAAAGTGTGTTTTGAAGAGATTTGAAAGACTTAGATTTAAAAGGAATTTTGACAGCTTAGTCTAAAAAGAAAAAAAAACTTTTGAAAATTAAAGTTTTGAAAACTTAGCTAACTTTGAAAGAATTTTTCTTTGAGCAAATAATCAATTTAAAACTTTTGAAGACAAGGGAGGAGCTTAAATCCTTAATGTCCAAGCATGAGTTTAGTTAGATTGATTGCAAATTAGCTAATTTTCTCTTTAAGTAAAGTATCAAAGCCCTAATGTTCATGCCTGAGTGAAAAAAAAGATTTAAAATTCAAGCACGTAGGTTCGCGGCCACATATCTAACTATATAGCTACTAGCTGATTACCTAGAGGGCAACAGCTTTCACTTGGTTAGTCAAGTTAAGTCAATAGATCCAGTTAGATTTGATTAGGACTAGAAGACTTGACTTGATTACTGTTAATTAGGTGTTTAACACCCAGACTCATATTGATGCACAGATATAAGCATTCTTGAGTCCAGGTTGTACCCTATGCATCTCACGTCGTTCTATGTTTTGCAAGCACAATCAAGGTATACCTAGGCGTTTGTGAGATGCTCTGGTTGAATTCTAGGATAACATGATTTCTAAGGTAGAGCCTAGGCTAATTCCATATTTTGAAAATCTAGTAAAATTGAAATTTTTAAAAACAATATTTTCTTAGATTTTAAAACATAAGATGATTTTGAAAACAAGTTAAAATCATGTAGGAAACTGTTTTGAAAATCAAAAACTATTCTACCCAACACGTTACCATTTGTGCAGATTGTAAACAACTAAAACTAATAAACATAAATAAGTAGAGGTCATCCAAATACTAGTGCAATCAGAGAAGACAAATAGGTGTCCGTCCAAGATACATCAAGTGATAGTGTCAAAAGGCAAGATCATCGAAAGCAGGATCATCAGCTGGAGGGTCGTCAGCTGGAGGTGGTGCAAGAGGCTGCTCGGGTGCAGGCTGAGGTTGTCCCTGGCACCGTATCTCGCCTCGGAGAGACGCGAACCCTGCAGCTATCTCGGATCGGAGAGATTGGAGGAAGCGATGACTATCTAGCACAGCCCGTCGCGTCTGAATGGACTGGATCTCGAGCCGAGCAAGCCTGTCCTCAACGGAAGGAGGAGCCGAAGTCGAGGGCCCGGCTAATGTGGAGGGTCCGGCAGAGGTGGAAGGATCTGCGAAAAACTCCTCGGCTAAGAAGTCTGGTCACTCCTCACCCTCGCCTGGTACGTCCTCGGCCTCTGGAGCACCAGGAGCAGCGACTGGCGGTGGCCGGCCCTTCCAGGCCAGAATCCCCTCGGCAGTGACCTCTACACCCGCTAATCTAAGACTACGCTGACCTAACTCATCATATATAGTAAGTGGGATGAGTGTCCCTCTGGTAGTGTCTATCCTAGAGGTGGAGAAGATTTGGGTCAGGATATAACAGTAGGGCATATGGATCACTCCAGACGTGACTGTACTAGAAGCCTGAATGATGTTATGAAACATATGAAGTGCAATGTCTATATCTAGGCGCTGGCTAAGAGTGTACAAAAAGATTGAGTGGGATGGTCGCATCTTCGAGACGTCTCGAGATGTGATGGGCAGAATGCAGGCTGTCAGGACGAGGTACATAACATAGTCCTGAACTCTAAGAAGGGTCGACCTGAACTCAGTCAGTCCAAGAGGTCTCTCCTCCCCAAAAAAGTGCATATAGATGTCATCTAAGGTAATATGGGAATAGGGATCACCGAATGGTAGCTCCCTACTCGGGTAACATAAAAATGTACACTGAGACTCCCTAAGCTCTAAGCTAGTGCGAAGCAGGGAGGGAGTAAACTGAATGTCAGTTCCACCAATTCTGGTGGAATAGGTACTATCATCAACCTTTTCAAGGTTGTGATAGAACTAGGCACACAAGTCTTGATTTACTGTGGTGTTGCAGTCAACCAGTTTTCTTAGGTGATAAAAATCTATCATCTGGACTGCAGGGATACAAAATTGGGCAAAAAATGCCCTACCTATATACCTAGGTTTAATGGACTCAAAGGTAAACCTAGCAAAATCTATCCTATGTTGTTCCGAGGGGAATCTAGGGTCCGTAGAGGGGCCCTAGCCGGTGTTGGATCAACAATGCGACGTTTCCTATTGTTGACAATATATATAAACAGATGCAGAATAACTATAAATAAGGATAATAGGAAGATTTGAGATATACCTAGTAGGCATTGTAGAGATGTGAAGGAGAGTGGATGGTTTGAAGGCGCCTTAGGGGAGGAAATCGTACGAGAATCACTGCTTTGTCTTCGGGAGAAAACGAAGAGAGAACCTTCTGTTCGTGGTTATATTTTGCGTTGAAGGCGCCTTAAGTTGAGTTTAAGGCGCCTTGAAAGATCTGTTGGAGGCGCCTCGGGGGTAATCCGAGGCGCCTGAGGCTAGGTCGGCGGGAGTTTTCCCGCCTCTGTTTAGGGCGCCTCCCTTGTGTGGGAGGCGCCTTCTGAGAGGCGCCACGTGTTAAAAATAATAATAATTTTTTTTAATATTATATTAAGTTAATTTGTTTTAAAGATTAGGTTAATTAAAAAACAGGTTAATTAAATATTGATTAAATATTTGAAACATATTTTAAGTTAGTTAGATTTTTGAAAAAAATAATTTTAAGTTAATTTTTTAAACATAATTTTAAGTTAATTAATTTTTGAAAGATAATTTTAAGTTATCTTTCAAGTTAATTAATTTTTGAAAAATGATTTTAAGTTAATTATTTTAAGTTAGTTAATTTTTGAAAAATGATTTTAAGTTAATTAATTTTTGAAAAATATTTCAAGTTGATTAAATTTTTGAAAAATAATTTTAAGTTAATTAATTTTTTGAAAAATAGTTTAAGTTAATAAATTATTGAAAATAATTTTAAGTTAATTAATTTTTGAAAAATAATTTCAAGTTAATTAAATTTTTGAAAAACATTTTATTAAATTAATTTAATTATGAATTTAGAATCAAATTTCGAATTTCAATTCGAATTTTGAATTTGAGTTTGAATTTGAATATGAATTAATTTCGAATTTAATTTGTGAATTTGAATTAATTTTGAATTTAATTTGTGAATTTGAATTTGAATTAATTTCAATTTCTATTCCTTAGTCATCTCACCCGATCTAAATTTTCAATCAGGGAATCCTATAATTTTTGTGAGATGAATTAAATTCAATTTTAGGGTTTGGTTTAACTTTGTGTTAGATTCAGGTTTAGCGTTAGGTTCAATAAGTAGACGTTCTTAGGATAAACTTCTGGGCTATGGTGAGTCACAAGGACATCATTAAAGTAACCATGCCTTCGAGGTTTTCCAAATAGTCCTACCCATTGAACTTAGTACAAAACCTTGGTCTAACTGGTTAGGATCCATAAAGGGTAGCTTCGGTCAGTTTCACTTAGCCAAATGCACCAGGTCGAAGCCATATCTTCCTAGACATGCGATGACTAAGCTTCCCCAACGTACTATCATCCAATACTTCACCAGTACTGTGAGTCAAGTTAAACTTAGCCCATTTTAATCTACTCTTAATTACCCTGCCGGGTAGTCTGCTCTTGGTTACCCTTATCGGGTGGATTAAGTTCGGAGGTGCCAGCTATTCTGGAGCCTTCCCTTGGATTTTAATTTGAACTTAATTTGATTTAATTTTTATTGTTTTACTTCTAGCTCCCCCTGGATCGTAGCCTCAATATGGTCTATCGAGGTAGTGTATTTGATCCTTAGGGACCCAATATTGACCAAGTCCAACTTGATTAACCAGGTTGGACTTGGGTACCCATGCTTGGACTGATTTATGATTTTGTCTATTTACTAAGGACAGATAAGATCTATATTTTCTTTTAGTTTTATAACCTAGCCCAGTTTTGTTGTACACGGCTCTTTGTGTCCCAAGAATTAGGTCAAGCTTCTTGGAGCCCAAAGAGAAGTGTATTTCTTAAATCCTTAACCTGAGTTTTCAGACTGGAGTTTTCTTCCTCAAGTTTTTGAACTCGAGTTGAACTTCCAGTCTGAACTGGGTCAGGCAAGGTCTTGGGGTTAGTCACTTCTTTAAGGACTGCTACTTCCTTTAGAAGTGACTTGACCTTTAGGTTTGACTTAGCTAATTTGCGTAGTAAGTAATTAACTAAATTGTTAAGTCGAGGAACACTTACAGCGGGGTCAGGTCCTTCGGAAACGGATACGGATCCGTGGCTTCGCTCGGATTCGGCTTCTGACTCGCTCTGGCTCTCGGACAGTTCAATCTATCAGCGTAAGTAGACTCGTCTGATCGAGTTCGTCGTTGATGTCTTCTTCTGATGATTCTTCCCAAGTCGCTTTCAGCACCTTCCTTTTCCTCTGCTTCTTTGCATCCTTTTGGTTTGGGCAGTTGGCCTTGATATGCCCTTTCTGGTTGCAGCCGTAGCAGATGACCTCGAACTTGACTCTTGAGCTGGGTTGACCCTCCTTGGATTGTACTGCTTTTTTTAGGTCTCTCTTGTTGAAGCTCTTCTTCTTCTTGTAGAGTTTCTTTACTAGTTCGGTTGTCAATTCATCGTCTTCATCGTCTGATTCGGGTTCGACTTCCGATTCCGGTTCAGTTCTTCGCCGTGATTTCGGTTCGCGTGTTTGACTGGTACCTACAACCAAAGCAACCCCCTTCTCGATTGGCTGTGTATTAGTCTGTTCATGCAATTCAAACTCACAAAATAACTCATCTAGTTTTATAGAAGATAGATCCTTGGAGACTTTGTAGGCATCTACCATTGATGCCCATAATGTACTCCTTGGAAACGAGTTTAGTGCATACCTTATGACGTCTCGATTTTCGACTTTCTGCCCGATTGAATGGAGGGAGTTGAGGACGTCTTATATTCGCGCGTGGAGTTGACTTGCCGTCTCTCCTTCCTGCATTTTTTAGATTATATAGTTTATTGAATAGAAGATCTCTTTTACTAACCTTGGTGTCGGAGGTGCCCTCGTGGAGTTCGATCAGCTTCTCCCAAAGCTCTTTTGCGCTGGAGAATGGTCCAACTCTGTTGAGTTCCTCCTTGGTCAGTCCGCACTGGAGGGTGCAGGTCGCTCTGGCATCAGCTTCCACCTTCTTGATTAGGGTAGGTTCCCATTTTTCGCAGGGTGTCGGCTTGCCGTCTTCGTCGGTTGCCAGTTGTATTCCAGTCTTAATAATCATCCAGGTATCAAACTGGATCTTCAGATAAGTTTCCATTTGTCCCTTCCAGTACCCGAAGTCTTCTCCGGAAAAAAGTGGGAGGCGAACGGTGCTAAAACCCTCTTGTTGGGCCATTAGTGTTATACAAAAACAAAGACAAAGTAGAAACGTCCCAAGACTATGTCTTGGATTAGCAGTGCGGGAAATAAAGTTAAGAAATAACGAGCTCGAGTGGTGTTGCACCAGTCTCGAGCAAAACCGATTCGGAAAAAAAATAATTAGAATATAACTATTAAGTTAATTCTAATTGACTCGGTAAAACTGAAAATACCACGAAAAATTGTGTGATTTGTGGCTGCACCAGATCAACGCGACCCCGCTCTGATACCAATTGTTGGATCGAAAACGCTAGGGGGGGGTGGGGGGTGAATAGTGCTCGTGGCTATTTCGTTCGATTCGTAAAACTATCGGAGTGAAACACGCAGCGGAAATAAAGAAAAGGGAACAACACAAGAACACGGTCGTTTATTTGGTTCGGAGCCTGTGGTGACTCCTACTCCAAGGCCCGCGGTCGTTGACCGCTTTCGGTGGGCAACAACTATAAGCTCGAAAGATTGTTACAAGATTATTACAATTTAGAACTATAAAAGAAAACAATACCGACAGTAAGAATATCAAAATCTGGAGTTCCGGGTCGTCGGTATGTCGTCACAGCACTTCGAGATGAACTCGTTAGCAGTTGAACGCAGAAGGATCGCTTGTGTATCGTTGTACCAGGCTGCTGCTCGAGTCCCTCTTTTAAACAGTGCTGGAGGCGCCTCCAAGCCTGTCCGAGGCGCCTCCAAGCCACCGAGTCGCACGCGTGGATCAGCTCTGATCTGGTCGCGCCTTATCCTACTGAAGGCACCTCCAAGCTGCTCCAAGGCACCTCCAACGCCTGGTCCAAGGCGCCTCCAGTGACCTTCGAGGCGCCTCCAAAGTCTCTGGACAGCTGGCTTCGGCTGGCGCCCGAGGCGCCTCCAAGCCCCATGGAGGCGCCTCGGACACTGTTCATCTGAGGCTAAGTGTGCTTCTTTGTTCCTGCAAAATGTGTTAGTCCCAAACACAAACCCTGTAAAACAAAATTAGGACAGAAACAATATGATAAATATAATTGACAGTCGTCGGACTGTCCGGGTCTGACTTCGGATTTTCAACCGGAAACCCTAGGTCGACCTGACGCCTACTGTTTCCTCTACGGGGAACGCATCCTCACCTACTCCACTCAGGAGATTTACCTGTTGCCAGTGCGATCCTCCAGATTGACTGAACTTTTGCTCAACGTTCAAAGCTTCCGGAATTTCTTCTGGACTTCCACTTCCCGGCTGGTCCAGTCTTTCACCTGGTTCGTGACACCAGGACTTTCCACCTAGGGTTACCCCCCTAGGACTTTTGCCTGAAGCTCTCGACCCGCCAAGACTTTCCGCATAGGGTTACCGCCCCCTATGACCTAGGGTTACCACCCCCTAGGGTTTTCTACCTGTCTAACCGCAGCTAGGACTTTCCTAAAACACTCAATTAAGTGCATTAGATCACAAAACAACTTAACTTTGAATTCCTTTGCCATTATCAAGGTTCTAAAATTCGCTAGGCACTAGTCGGGCGGCAAACCAGCGTCTAGCGCCTAGGCCGTCTAGGCGGGGACTAGGCGCCGCTAGGCGGATTCCTCGGTATCCCTTGTTTCATGTGAACTGTGGACAATGTCATATGCAACTCTAAATGTTATCTTAAACAATTTCATAGCAATGAAGATCTAACTATGTATGCTGAAATAAATACATACTTTCCAATACCAAAAAATGAAAAACTATAAAAGAAAACTAATAGTTTTGTGCAAAGGAAATATACTAGGCTTAGTAAATATGAGTAAAAGAAACAGTTAAACAATAGAACATGCAGTAAGTTATCATAATCATATAGTAAACAGTAGAACATTGGAAAATAGTAGCAATAGTTCAATTCAAGATTACAATGCATTGTGAACTAGTAACCACTAAGCAAAATATAATTGTTAAATAATATAAATCATGTCTTAACAAAATGAGTTCAAAATTACACAACTAATAATATCTCATAGACTCATATTTATTCTGTTTCTTCTCTATAATTTTCAATAACTTGTTCTTCATCGGACACAAACTCAATATCATTATTGTGATCCTCGTCTTCTTCTTCGGATTCAAAATCATCTTCATGAAGTTCTATCACTCTAGAGCTTCTTCGAGTTGTAGATTTTCATCTGCTCCACTTGCTTCATCAACCATTTGTCAAGTGAGCCCGGAACCTAGTTCAACTTCATCATCTTCCCCACCATCCACAATCCAACCTTGTGCATTTGAAGCATCTTTTGCAAGAAGGACATCAACATTTCTTTCTTTTTCTCTTTTTTGTTTGTTCAACAATCTAGCATTAAATTGGACAAATACTAGATTGTTTAACCTGTTGGCATCCAACCTATTTCTTTTCTTTGTGTGAATCTAAAAAAAACAGAGAAAGTAAATACTATAGTTAGTACCTGAATATAGAGTATAGACGTTAAAAATTATAACTAATTTAATTAAAGAGTAGGCTGAAAGTTTAAAACTTACTCCTTCAAATGTACTCCAATTTCTTTCACACCCAGATGAACTTGTAGTTAATGAAAGCATCCTCAATGCCACCCTTAGCAAGTTAGGTGTGTGAGCACCGTATGTACTCCACCATGCACATGGATCAAATGTATCATCATTTTTTTCACATGCTTTTGCTGCCAATGTTTTTCCAAATAACTCAGTCTTATTTCTATATTTTAGAAATTCCTTGTTAATAATTGTATCTTGTAGATCTAACTCATTGGCATGCAAAGTTTCCATGCATTCAAAAATCTCCATCGCGACCTCCTCATAAAGAGCAATAGAACTATCTTTGTAGTAAAAATAAGGATTCAACAAAAATACAGTGGTATGCAATGATGTATCAAGTCTATCCTTCATTTTTGACTCAATAATGACTATGATAGGCTGATAATTTGATTCCACGTTATTCAGAGCCACCTTGATATCTTCTTTAGCTTGAAGAAGCTCCCCATATAGAAAACCCATCGATGGCTTTCTATCTCCATCTACCAATCGAAGAACTCTTACCAAAGGAGCAAATATTTTCAAACAAAGTGTCACACCATTCCAAAAACTCATGCTCATCACTGTAGAGTAAGCCAATTTTCCTTTGTTTGTTTTTGACCATTTACATTTCTCCCACATATCACTTGTAAACATGGCCCTTAAGCTAGCTTTTTTTTCAATCAAACTTTGCAATGTGAGGAAATTTGATGCAAACTTGGTAACTCCTGGTCGGACTATGTCTCTCTTCTTCGTGAAACTTCTCATCAATGATAAAGTCTTATGGTGAGCATAGATGAAAATGGTAAAAGCCTTGGATTGCTCAATCACCTTTTTATATCGTAGAAGTTTGCCAATACTTTCAAGCATGAGATTAATAGTATGAGTTGCACATGAACTCCAAAAGATCCCGGGTCGTTTTTCTCTCATCAATTTAGCTGCAGCTATATTGTTGATGGCATTGTCTGTAACAATCTGAACAATATTCTGAGCTCCTACTTGTTCAACACACTTGTCAACATACTCAAAAATAAGTTCAGCTGTATGCGCCTCCTCTGAAGACTCCTTAGACTCTAAAAATGTAGTACCCTCCTTGCAATTAACACACAAATTTAAGATGCTTCTTCTTTTTCTATCACTCCATGCATCTGTCATGATCGAGCATCCATTCTTTGTCTATTCTTCTTCATGTTTCTTCAGCAATTGTTTTGTTCTTTCAACTTCGGCTTTCAATAGTGACTCCCTAAGTTGATATTGAGTTGGAGGCTTGAATCCTGGTCCAAATTGACCCACTGCCTCCATTAGTTGCTTGAAGCTATCATTATCGACAGCATTGAATGAGATTCCATTTTCATAAGCCCATCTCCCAACATATTGTTGAACTTGTTGAGTTCTCTCTTTGAAAAGAGCCTCATTTATATTTTTTTGGCGAAACACTTTACTTCCACTGGAGCTTGCATTTTCTGGAGCAATTGCCGATGCATATCTATCCATGGGGCCAAGTGGAAGAGGTTTTTTAACTCCATCCATCCCTTCAATTTCAAGACCTTCTTCTTCATCTAGGGAAATAGCCACCTCTGCTCTACAACTTTGTTATTCCATTATTTTGTTCTTCTTTCTGTTCCTCCCTTCTAAAATAGCATGTTTGCACTTATTTTTGTCTTCTTGAGATGCTTTTCGATAACCCGATACATTTCCAGGTATATTTCCAATGTGCTCCTTTATCCTATACACTCCTCCTGACATTACTTTTCCATATAACTTACATTTAATTTTGTCGAGGTTCTTAGGATCAATCAATATCTCAAACTCCCATCCGATGTCATTTGATTTTCTTCTAAGAATTCCGGATTCGGGTTGAGTGACAAATGCTGTCGAAGATGGATTGCTTGCCATTGATAACAGATAATCTGAAGGAAAAAAAATTATATATAACAAGACATAATATGATAATAAAATTTAATTATACCATACAAATATATAATACAAAATAATGAAAATATGAAATATAACATTAAGTCATTAACAAGTCTGAGAATATTTTTTTATATATCTTAATCTAATTAATAAAATTTATTAGATATTTGTTTAAATAAATTTAATTTTAAATATATTTTTTATATTATTAAATCTGTTATATACTTATATATAAATTAATAATATTTATTAGAATTTTTAAAATTTTAATTTAATTTTCATATTTTTAAAACTGATTTATATAAATTATAATATTTATTAGAATTTTTAAAATTTTAATATAATTTTAATAATTAATATTTATAAATCCGATTAATATACATTTATAATATATAAAATTTATAAATATGATTTATATAAATTAATAATACTTATTAAAAAATTTAAAATTTTAATATAATTTTAATATGTATAAATCCGATTAATATAAATTTATAATATATAAAATTTATAATTTATAAATAATTAAATATGATTTATTAATTTATTAATATGTATTATATGTTTTTTAATTTTAAATATTTTTAAATCTGATAAAGTGATAAATGATAATATTTATTATAATTTTTTAAATCTGTTAATATATAAATTAATATTTAATATTATTTATTTAAAAAAATTAAATATATTATTTATATATTTAAATATGATTATATAAATTAATAATGGCTATTAGAATTTTATATATAATTTTATATATTTAAATTTGTTTTATATAAATTAATAATATTTATTATAAAAAAGATAAATTTTAAATATATTTAATTGGGATCTTAATTTTATTAGGGTTTATGAACTCAACCTTATTATTAAAATTATCCCCATTAGGAGTTAGGAATTGTTTTAATTTATTAAATCTAAAAAAAATTTAAAAAAAGAAGAAAAAAAAACGCTAAAAACGCGTCTCTGTCGCGAGTCTCGCGACTCGCGCGACGGCGCGGACGCCACGGGCCGCCACCGGCAGCTCGCGGGAGGGCTTCGGCGCGTACAGCGCGTCCGGCGAAGCATCTGGCAGCGTCTGACACCTGCGATGCGTCCGGTGTTGCCGCGACGAAGATTTGAGAAACAAAAAAAGTGCGATGAAACAAAAATGAACAGAAACAAAAACTTACCGGAAGCAACGCGATCAGGGAAGACGAACAGTCGGCGAAGAGTCAGGGCGATGAAACAAACGAACGCCTGGCAAATACCTAAAAATCGGGTTTAACATGCCTTAAAAAGCTTGGCCCGCCGAACCCGCCGAAGCCCGCCGAAGCCTGCGGAGGACCGCCGAGGACCAGCTAGGCGGCCCAGCCGCCTAGGGCTTCCGCCTCGCTGGTTTCTGGCGCGGCATCCTGCCGCACAGCGCCTAGGCGGCCGCCTAGGACGCAATTTCGAACACTGGCCATTATCAAAACAATGGTCGATCGTCGGATGCTTCCCGCACCAACAATAAATACATATAAAATAAATGATGGTGAGAAGCATGTCTGAGATGTAATCTAAATTTGAGGATAGGATTAGAGATAATATATTAAAATAGATATGTTCAAACGACAACTAAAATGAAAAGAGTTTTGTGAGGAATAAAAAGCGATCCAGGAAAAAAAATCTAGTTAGCATAACAAGAGAGTCCAAATGATTTTATTATATCTGATATGACTTTACATGGATTTCAATAGCAAACTAGGGAGCACTTGACCTCAAAATTAGGACACATGGTTTCTTTTCCGATAAATTCAACAACGTTTTATTGTTTTAGAATCACAACAGATTTTTACCACGTTTGTTAGCATTACAGTGAGTACCAACATCCACAGTTACAAAAAAAATAACTTTCATTTTTTCACATTTTTGTACTCTTATGAGGTATTATTTCTTGCATTAATGTACTAGAAAATTTGTTTCCTAACATCTAAAACAGATCATTTGAACCAGTTTGCTGTGTTGAGCAGTAAGTAGTAACAAAGACTAGACATAAGGCCATTTAAACCAGTAAAACGGAAGAATAAAAAATGCTGCATGATAGTCATAACAGCAAGTGACCAGAGATTTCGTGATGAATAAAAACGAAATCCAACAGATAACATCGAGAGCAAAGAATTTTATACCTGTTACTACAATAACAATAATAATTGCAAAGGCAATGCTTCCACCATCATACCATCCTTCTTAATACCCTGAAGAGAGGTGATGGGAACAAAGGTAAAAAAGTAATAAACAAATGTTTACGTGTTGAGCTTCAAAACCTATCTAGTCAGTTTTTACATGGCCACGGAAATTGCAACACATCTTAACCAAAGAGTAGAACCAACAAGAAAAAGCCTTACAAGATCAGTAGGAAGAGCATATTAAAGTTACTGTTGCAATGCCAATGATAATGATAAGTCGTAAATATTAAAAACTAAACCAGCTATAATTTTAAGCAAGCAACCCCAGGATAGGAATGGGATATACATTACAGGGGAGAAGAAAAAAAAGTGGTAGACATCATCTGCCAATGCAACCTTTCTCAAGGTTATCAAGCTAAACTGCTTCAAGAGCTACAATGAATGTCCTAGTTAGACATGAACCGCATGAACAGATCAAGAACAACCTTGACAAGGCAGTAACTGTTTCTGAGGCAAATGAAATATTATTGAGCTTTGTAATGCAGAACAATGAGAATATGTTAATAGATCAAGTGGAAAACAAGTAATGTGGGTTAGCTAGGGAAAATTGACATAGAAAAGACCAATCGCACTGCCCTAGAAAACCTTCAAGCCGTTGACAACCGAAAGAACTAAAGGCAAAATGGGAAGGAAGAGGATCGATTCTGATTTGTGTAATGTAAAGAAAGAAAGAACGAAAAAGTTGTATAAACTAAGGCAAATCGAAACAGAAAAAGCAGTTTTTAAGAGCTAATAGATGAATCACATTGACCTAGAAAACAATAAGTTTAAATTTTCAGAGTAACCTTCAAGCCATTGGCAGCCAAAAGATGTGAAGGCGAAAGGGGAAAGAAGAGGAGAAATTACCTCTCCGTTGCCTTTGCAGCAATCACTGTATCTCGATTGGGGCAAGCCGATCGATCAGCTAAGCGTTCGTGCAAGCTCGAATCCGCTGCCAATTAAAGAAAAATGAGGGGGGAAATAAATCATAGAAGATACCATTTGGGACTTTGGCTACGGTAGCCCATAATAACCCTAACAAAGATACGGAAGACATGGCGGGATCAGCACTGGCTGCGGAGAACGAGAAAAAGCATCGAGTTTTATTTAACGAATATATTCATGATCCACAAATTTATTCAAATTTTTATAACATAAACGAGTTTAATAAATATAATTTATAAATTTAGATATTTATTAAAAACTAAATTATATATTTTTAAAAAATTATAATATTCTGGTTAAAATTTATAATTTTATTCTAATAAATAAATTTAATATATGTATCTATGTTTTTCATAATTAGAATGTAAAATCTATTAATTCAATATTAAAATTATTATTTTTTTATTTAAAAGTTGATTCATGAGCTTAACGAATATGTTCACGAGCTTACGAGTCGAATATTGTGAAGCTTGAGCTTAATTTGTTTATTTTAACGAACCTTATTAAACAAGCTCAAACGAGTTTTTATCGAATCGAACTTCGAATAGTTCACGAGTAACTTGGCTCATTTACACCGCTAGTTTAGGGGTTTAGCGAAGGGAAAAAGAAAAAATATTTTAATCAGTCCAAACTGATTACATCATTATTGAAAGAAAAAGGAAATTATTTTTTTTAACATATTACTTTAGTAAATAAATATTATAAAATTAAATGTCACTTAAAAATATAAATCAAACCATTAAAAAAATATTTACCGTGTTAATTTTATAATCTAAGTTACTTACTATATATATTAGTTCATAATTAATAATAACCGAAATATAAAATCTATTAATCAAATTCACATATCTATATCTGTTGCATTCACTAAAAGAAAGTTTCTATTAATTCAATTAACTCACTTCTCAAATAAAAAGAACATACAGATCAAGAATTGAGTATATGACTAAAAAGCACAATAGAAAGAGGGTTAAATATTGCTGGTTGAAAAACTTTCTTTTTTATAAAAACAGAGATAAATCGTAGAAAATACAATATGATAAGAAGGACTTGGATGGTTTACTTGGTTAGTAATTTAACGATTACTATTTCAAAACTCACAATTCCTTAGACTATTTTTAAATGGATAATCATAAAATCTCCTCTCGTAAAGCTTTACGAAGGAGGAAACATGTACAAGAATGAAGGTTATAGTAACATACTACTATCTCTTTAATAATAATAATAAATACAAGTAATAATAAAAAGTTACAGACAACAAATGAATAGGACTTGGCGTAGATTGTCATAAAGCTTTGACGTATTAGCACTTGCATGCACATAATAGAGTAGAGTAGAAGCGAGTGAGTCGTCGGAAGAATTGATTACCCAGTCTCGAACCTCGAGATTTCTTTTATAAATTTTTATTCGATTGATTGATACTTTTTCGGTCGACCGGTCCGACCTTTAGAATCTCCCCGGCTTTGCATCTAGGTTCTTTATCTACTCAGATCGTATCTTCTGCGAAATTAGCCTATATCGATCAAATGAATACTTGTTTGAACGATTAAACACCAAGAACTTCTTTTTGTTGCTCGATCCGACCTTATCTGATCTTCTCTTACCAAATGTGTTTTGTCGACCGATCACATGTTCGGTTGACTGAACTTTGTTATTTCCATCATCATGTGATCCAATCTTATCTGATCTCTGGTTACCAAAAATATTTGGTCAACTGATCATGCTATCGGTCGACTGAATTAATATTTTCTTCTTTGACTCAATTTGAATCTGATATGATCTCATCACTAAGGATTGGTCAACTAAACCATTAGTTCGATCAACCGAATTTTTGGATAATGCCGAACTTTATTTTTCTACAAAACAAAGTTAGCACATTATAATAATAATGATCCTGCAAAATAAAGTTAGAAACAGATAAGTATACATTAATATGACAGTTAAGACTGTCTTGATCTCGACTTAGAAACCTCTATTGGTTTCTTGGGTCGGATCACCACCTAAGGTTGCCCCAATTGGGTCACCACTCCACTGCAGGAACTTGCCTCAACTTACCAGTTAAACATCTGGTCTTCCAGACCTGTTTGGACTTTATTTAGTCATGTTTAGTGTATGATCAATTTGATTGACTAAGACTTTTCTGCAATACTGAATTAACACAATAAATATAAAACCATAAAGTAAAGCAGTGTTAGTAGCATTCAAGATTCGTTGATCCAGTCAATCATGCGCAATCGATCAGAAACCATTCAACTATATATTTGCTTGGAGTTTACTCCTCCAAGACTTTTCATCTACACACTTGCTTGGAGTTTACTCCTCTAAGGCTTTTCATATGTCTAACTTTCAGTTAGAACTTTCTCTTGCTTAATTTCTAGTTACCTAAAGGGATTTGCTAGTCTTCTGGCTACGAGTTTATTTTTTTATATTAAATTTGATAATATTTTGTGGGCATTTATGAGTATGTAACACTTGTTATGATGAATCAGGTATAGTATTTAGAGCATGTTTCAATCCATAAATCATACAATAATGGAGGAGCACAAATAAACAAGTGAAGAAATATTCTTTCACATATTAGTAAGGTGAGGGTCTTATTCGATCGAGTCTCACCTGAAGAGTAAATATTGAATACTATCACCTAACTTAGAATAATATGTAGTTTCTAATATTTATTTTTATAATTTGACATATTATAATTGAACTAATCCCTACCTAATATGAAAATATATTAGTTGAGAACCTTGATTTCATTGATGATACTCCACGTCCAATGAAGACATCACAATTAGATGACACAGAAGATAGATGCTAAAGTAATAATGAATGTCATAACTACATTGATCCTGTCCGAATGATGATCCAACGGACTCTGGGCACGTGGCGCTCCCCTGCTGCTGACGTGGGTCTCCGACTAACTGCACGATGCTCCGGCGATCCTGCACAAAAGTCGGGCCGGGGAGGTTCCCGGCGGCGACCCTCCGACGCTCAAGTCAGGCAAAGCTCACAGCAAGAAAGTGGATCCGAGAATCGTAGAATACCTCCCAAAAAACCTCCTCTCCGGCGAAGGTATGAGGGCTCTTATATAGAGCTAGGAAGGAGCGTGAGTACACTGATCGAGGCACACACGTGTCCTCAGCCCATATCCCGGTATGGGCTTGTCAGCGAGCTTACCTGACCCATACTGCTACAGCACCAGTATGTCCTCGATGGGACATCGGAACCCCTGGTCATAAGATTTGGAGTATGGCCTGAACATGACCGTTGTCAGAGAGACGTCTCTTGTCCTTTTCCCCTGCTCCTGATCTGTCGTCCGGTCGGCCGGCCTCATCAACGTCCAGCCGGCCGCATACGATGATTTACTTGGAGACTCTTGGTAGCGTGTTCTGTGGAGACCGGTAGCAGTATGTTTCCTAATGTCTTTGGCCGAGCGTGACGTCCGCTCGGCCTTGCAATCTGTCTACTGAGCGTCGAAACCCTGACTCCCGTCAGGGCGCCTTTGACCACCGACCCGACACCGGCAGGCTGGTCGGACCCACCCTTCTCCGGCCGGACACCTGCCACTTTGACTTCCACGTGGCGTCGACTCCACCAGATGGGGGTCCCCCATTCTTACAACCGGATCACTTGCCTCCCCTTCAAGTCTAGTCGAAGGAGGCGACTTGTCCGACTGACTGGACTGTGAGTCTAGCCGACCGGCTCCTTCGTGAAAGTATCCTTCGATCGGCTTACCGCAAAGATGGCCTTGAGCGAATCAACAATGGCATTCGCCGGATCTCCCCGGGTTCTGCGCCAATCTTCGCCATTAAGGTTGAGCATGCTTTTATTAAATGCTCCGAATGGTCGGATGCCACGTGGCGCAATGTCGTCATCATACGAAGGCGGTGGTAGGGTGTTTTGATGTGATCGAAGCGATTCGAAATGGACGGCCCGATGGACGCTTCGATTCCTGTGACCTGGATCGCACGGTGGAGGCCGCCCGGCCTTCACCCTATAAATGCTTCGTTTCCTTCTCCTCCTCTTTTGCCTCCACGATTTCGACCACTGCCCCAGCGCCTTGGAGCTCCGGCGATCCTGTTTCTTCTCCTCAACGCTCTCCGGCACCTCTTTCTCGATCCCTTTCCCCGCAGTAAGGTTCTATATCTTTTCTTCCTTCTGTCCGGTGTTTCCTCCGCCTTTTTTTCCCCAGTTTCGATCCTTGAACCCTCCTTTCGTTTGCTGTTGTTTTTCTCCTGCTTTTTTACCTTTTGATTCCTTCCGAGCGGCCCATGGCTAGCTCTTCCCATCCCGAAGACCAGTCACTCGGCCCATGGTACACCACCATGCAGTCGCGATTCGTCCAGCGAGATTTTGATACTCTGACAGACAATTTTGAAATCCCAGAGGATTTTGAAATTCGTTTAGCCGGTCCTTCCGCTCGGCCGCACAGGCCGCCGCGTGGAGCCTTCTGTGTTTTTCGCGACCAATTTACCGCCGGTCTGCGCTTTCCTCTACATCCTTTTATCATAGAGGTCTGTAATTATTTCGGTGTGCCGCTCGGCAGTTTAGTACCCAATACCTTCCGTCTTCTCTGTGGGGTTGTTGTTTTGTTCAAGATTCACAACATCCCCCTCCGGCCGGAGGTCTTCTTTTATTTCTACTATCCAAAGCAAGCTGAGCCGGGCACTTTCATGTTCCAAGATCGACCCGTGGTCTTCAACAACTTCCTACTTCCAATAAACATTGGAAGGATTACTTTACATCCGCATGCCCGATCGGGCAAACTTTCGACCCAATGGCAGGTCACCTACCTCCCACTCCGAGTGAAGAAATTCAAGACCAAGGAATACCTCCAGCGGCAAATATCTTGGCGGTGTCTTGCGACATCAATAAACTTCTTCATGAGGGAGTGATGTATATTTTAACGGGTCCCATGCGGACTCCTCTTCCGCCCGGCCGGTAAGAATTTTACTCGTCCACTCACTTTGATTGCTAACTGTTTTTTCATTTTCCTTCGCTGACCAACATCGTCATGGAATCGGTGATGGTGGTATCCTGAAGAAGAAGGCGGACCACGCGTCGAGGCCGCTGCCGTTGGTCCGGACGATGAGGCTGGGATCGATGGTCGCGCCACCGTCCTGAGCGAGAGCAGGTCCCGCGATCAGCATCGCGCCCATCGAGCAGGCGAGGACGATGTTCTTCATGATGATCTCCCGTTACACAAACTGTCGCTCACCGGCGACGTGGTAGTAAGATGCTGCAATACCGGCTACATCAGCGATACAACCATCCGAGCGGGCCACTGCAACCACTCGGGGAAAAGCGCCAGTGGCGGAAGCCATTTCATCCGACCGGACTCCCTCTGATTGGGACGAGCCGGAAGCCCCCACTGAAGCTGTTCCAATCAGCACCCGTCCCCCCGCTCGTCGATCAGTCCAGCGTTCGACCATCCATTCGCAATATTCCGCGCCGGCTTCTGATCCCGGTAGGGCGGTCCCTGGTCACGGCCGCACAGTTCGGGTCACCCTTCATCTCCCGACTGAAGAATTGCTTCCAGAAGCCGACCGGCCAACCGTGCCAGAGCACACCATCACCCTAAAAGGGCCTCTGGCCGAGATGTGGGCCGACGCTCGGGCACGCATGGCACTGATCCCCCTCGGGAACTTGGCGAATAGCCACATGCAGGCATCCACGGGGGTAAGTGTGTATCTCTGAAGTTTCACTTGCATTTTTCCGTTCGGCCTTTAACAATTTGCCTTGGCATCAGCGGTGGGTGGAAGAGATAGCCGTCGCCAACCGCCTGGCTATGGCAGAAGAGGAGATAAGGCAACTGAAGGCGGCAGGTGGTCCGTCCGGCTCGCATGGCCCTTCGTATGCCGAGCAGCAGAAGGAGTTGAAGAATGCTCAATCCTTGCTGGCGTCCGAGCGGAAGAAAACAGCCGACCAGGCTCACCATCTGGCCGAGTACGAGCGACAGGTCAAGTCGCTCGAAACAAAGATAACCTTGGCCACCAATCGGAAAAACACGGCCATCTCCGATCTGGAGAAAAAGAACGTTGAGGCTCGGGGCCTAGAGCAGAAAATAAAGGAGCTGATGGAGCAGCTCGGTGAGGAGAAGGCGGCCCGTCTGATCGACGCTGAAAAACTTAAGAATCTGAACGAAGCCCTCACAGGCTCTCAGGCGGCTTTCAAAGAATATCAGGATGCCGAGCCGAGCCGAGTCGCTGCTCTGCAGCAGGGCTACATCCGATCGCCCGAATTTTCGGAGAAAATTTGCGAGCGGATGTACTCAGCCTTTGACTTGGCCATGGCCGCCACTATGACCTATCTGAAGTCGAAGGGCCTTCTTCCGGAGTCCACCAATATTCCAGCCAGCGATCAGGTGGCGCTCTTAGATGACATCCCCAAGACCCTTTACGATTATATCGAGTAATTTATGTAATTGGGCCACTCGGCTCCCTTTTGTACTTTTGCTGCCCGGCCTAAGTTTTTATTTTTAATGCAATGATTTCCTTTCGTGTACTCAATCTTTTTGCAATGTCATTTTGTTATTGTGTTGCCATGCTCTTCCGCTCGGGCAAATATTCCGGATGCGTAACGTTACGTTTTGCTAGCAAGGATCTCTTGCCGTAAGCCGACCAGCACCTTTGGGTATTGAACCGAGCGGAACATAAAGTTGTTCGGGCAATATTGATGGCCAACTTCTCGGACATTAGTCGGCGTGTTTATAGCCGGTCGATCGTCTATCGATTTTAACGACGGTGCTCGTCGGTAGCGGATATTTATAGCCGGTGGTAGCGGCTCGATTTTCGTTTTTGCGCTGTGCTTCGCGCGGATAATTATAGCCGGTCGCGCGGCTCTTGATCTTTAAGATGGAGCTCGTCGGTGCGGATATTTATAGCGGTCGCGCGGCTCTCGATTTTAGCGCGGTGCTCGTCGGTTCATCCCTCGGATTATTTATAAAGCGCTCGTCTCTTGATTTTTAACAGCGGTGCTCGTCGGTAGCGGATATTTATAGCCGGTCGGTAGCGGCTCTCGATTTTTACGGGCTCGTCGGTGCGGATATTTATAGCTGCGACTGGCTCGATTTTAACGCGGTGCTCGTCGGTTCATCCGCTCGGATTATTTAGACACCGGCTCGTCTCTTGATCTTTAGACGGTGCTCGTCGGTAGCGGATATTTATAGTGCGGCTCTCGATTTTAACGGTGCTCGTCGGTAGCGGATTATTTATAGCGGTCGGTGCGGCCTCGATTTTAACGCGGTGCTCGTCGGCGCGGATATTTATAGCGGTCGGCGCGGCTCTCGATTTTACACGCGGTGCTCGTCGGTTCATCCGCTCGGATTATTTATAGACGGCTCGTCTCTTGATCTTTCACGACGGTGCTCGTCGGCGCGGATAATTATAGTCGGTCGGCGCGGCTCTCGATTTTAACGACGAGCTCGTCGGCGCGGATATTTATAGCGTCGGCGCGGCTCGATTTTTAACGACGGTGCTCGTCGGTTCATCCGCTCGGATTATTTATAGCCGGCGGCTCGTCTCTTGATCTTTGACGTCGGTGCTCGTCAGCGCGGATATTTATAGCCGGTCGGCGCGGCTCTCGATTTTTAACGACGGTGCTCGTCGGCGCGGATTATTTATAGCCGGTCGGCGCGGCTCTCGATTTTTAACGACGGTGCTCGTCGGCGCGGATATTTATAGCCGGTCGGCGCGGCTCTCGATTTTTAACGACGGTGCTCGTCGGTTCATCCGCTCGGATTATTTATAGACGCCGGCTCGTCTCTTGATTTTTAACGACGGTGCTCGTCAGCGCGGATATTTATAGCCGGTCGGCGCGGCTCTCGTATATAATTCTCCTCGAGGTAGTCTCGGCTAAAATGTACCTGGCCGAGCGGCTCAGGCCTTCGTTATCTGGCAATAACCTCCCTCTATCATCCTGACCAGCGCAGGGTTTTGGTTTCCCATCCTGCCATAATAGTATGCAGCCCGGCCGAACAGCTCGGTCTTCGATGTCGAGCCACTGGATCGGACAATAAATATGCCCTGGCCGAACGGTGAACCGTTCAGCGGAGAATGCTCAATGTATTTTTATCTTTGTGCTTCCTGCATCGCAAGCATATAGGCGACCAAAAAATACCTAAATTTATATTTAGCGCACCTTTTACCCAGCATGGAGCACGTACTTCTGGCCGGACGGCTCAGGGTCCGCTTCGTCGAACATTTTGGCTCAGATAATTTACCTCCGTCCAAACGGTACGGGGCCTTCGATTTACGATGATAATGCCTTGTATTCGCTCCTTTGACTTTTCGTTTCTGCATTTCAAACATTCAGTCGAAAAATGAAGTACACAGGGTGATTTACAGTGATACACCTTTCACCCCGCCCGGTAAGGCTGGAGGTGGTTCGCGCTCCACGGTCTGTCTAGCTGCCGACCGTCCTCTTCTTCCAAGTAATACGCGCCCGAGCGGAGCTTTTCAATGATTTTGAAGGGACCTGCCCATGGGGCTTCAAGCTTGCGTCGTGGCCGCGACTTTCTTCGGACAAGGTCCCGGACACAGAATGATCACGGGAATACGGTTGTAGTTTTGCTTCATCCGCTGACGGTATGCCATCAGCCGAACGGATGCCTTGGCACGCTCTTCGTCGACCAAATCCAGCTCCATGTTTCTTCGTTCGGCGTTGTCATCATCGTAGCTCTGGATCCGGGTTGACTCAACTCCAACTTCGACCGGAATGACAGCCTCACCGCCATATACCAAATGGAACGGTGTGACTCCTGCTCCTTCTTTCGGCGTCGTTCGGATGGCCCACAGGACGCCCGGTACCTCATCTGGCCAGCTTCCTCCGAGATTGTCGAGCCGAGTGCGCAGAATGCGGAGAATTTCCCGGTTGGTCACCTCGGCTTGACCGTTGCTCTGGGGATAAGCCACGGATGTGAAGTGTTGCTCAATCCCATAGCTATTGCACCAATCTTCAAGCAACTTCCCTGTGAATTGCCGCCCGTTGTCGGACACAAGTCGCCGCGGGATGCCGAACCGACAGATGATGTGTTGCCAGATGAATTTTTTAACCATTTGTTCGGTGATCTTTGCCAGCGGCTCGGCCTCCACCCACTTGGAGAAGTAGTCTACCGCCACTAATAAGAATTTCCTCTGCCCGGTTGCCATCGGAAATGGACCTACAATATCCATTCCCCATTGGTCGAACGGGCATGAGACGCTTGACGCCTTCATTTCTTGACGGTCGGTGGGAGAAGTTGTGATATACGGCATGAAAGGCGGTGAATCTTGTCGAGCGGCATCGTTTGTAAAGTTGGCCAAAGTATCCGGCCAGAGGATCTTCTTAGCGTCCGCCCGGATGACCCCGCATGATCCTTGATGTACTTCGAAGGATGTGCTGAGTCCTCGAGCTTACACATTTCAAAGAAGGGCGGAGCTTTCTTATGGTGATCTCGATGAGTGTAAACCGACCCTCTTCTTGGAGGAGGTACGCATATTCATCGGATGGTGTGGTGTCCGAACGGAGGAATTCTATAACAGGTGTCCTCCAATCACTTGGAAACGTGAGGCCTTGCATCCGGTCGACATGTGCCACCAGCAGCGTTTTTTCAATTGGTTGCTGCATGGCGACCGGCGTTATTGAGCTCGCGAGTTTGGCTAACTCATCGGCCGCCTGGTTCTCTGTTCGGGGAATCTTCTGAATAAGCACCTCTCGGAAAGTAGCTTTGAGTTTTGCAAAGGCCTCAGCGTAGAGCTTGAGCCGAACACAGTTGATTTCAAAGGTGCCGGAAAGTTGCTGAGCGGCCAACTGTGAATCAGAGTAGAGTGTCACCCGACCGGCTCCCACATGCCGTGCTGCCTGCAATCCGGCTACGAGGGCCTCATACTCTGCTTCATTGTTAGTAGCTTTGTAATCTAGCCTGACGGATAGGTGCATCTTTTCTTCTTGCGGAGATAGCAGTATCACACCAATACCGCTCCCGAGCCGAGTGGACGATCCGTCCACAAATATCTTCCACATGGCTTCTGGCTCCGACCTTTGCACCTCAGTCACAAAATCGGCCAAGGATTGTGCTTTGATCGCCGAGCGGGTCTGATATTGGATATCAAATTCACTCAGCTCCGTCGTCCATTTGATGAGCCGTCCTGATGCCTCTGGATTTAATAGCACACGTCCGAGCGGGCTATTGGTTTTGACCACGATTGTGTGCGCCAGGAAGTATGGACGAAGTCGCCGAGCGGCGAGAACCAGAGCGAAAGCTAGCTTTTCGAGCCCGGTATAACGAGATTCAGCGTCTTTTAAAATGTGGCTCAGGAAATACACCGGCTGCTCTTCACCGCTCGACCTCACAAGTGCTGAGCCTACAGCATGCTCAGTTGAAGACAGATAAATATAGAGTGACTCACCCCCGACCGGCTTGGCAAGTACAGGTAGAGAATTAAGATATGTCTTCAATTCTTCGAACGCTCGGTCACATTCTTCATCCCACTGGAACTTAGTAGCCTTGCGCAGTATCTTGAAGAATGGTAGGCTCCGGTCGGCGGTTTTAGAGATAAATCTAGACAGTGCAGTTATCCGACCGGTCAGACGCTGCACTTCCCTTATATTTCTTGGGGGCGGCATGTCTTGTAGAGCCTTCACCTTGCTGGGATTTGCTTCGATTCCCCGCTCGGTCACTATGTACCCCAGAAAACGTCCTCCTTTCGCCCCAAATAAACACTTCTGGGGATTTAACTTGACTCCATATTTGCGCAGTGTTCGGAAGGTTTCTTCCATGTCCTTGAAAAGATCGGCCGCTCGGACGGATTTGATAAGAATGTCGTCCACATAAACTTCCAGATTCCGCCCGATCTGCTCCTTAAACACCTTGTTCATCAAGCGTTGATATGTGGCTCCGGCATTCTTCAATCCGAACGGCATCACATTGTAGCAATATGTGCCGTCGGCCGTTACGAAGCTTACTTTTTCTTGATCTTCCCGGGCGAGCGGCACTTGATGATATCCTTGGTAGGCGTCAAGCATGCAAATTAATTCGCAGCCGGCTGTAGAGTCCACCAGCTGATCTATCCGGGGCAGAGGATAGAAATCCTTGGGGCATGCTTTGTTTAGGTCTCGAAAGTCGATGCAAACCCTCCACTTGCCGCTCGGCTTGGAGACCAATACTACGTTGGCCAGCCAGCTCGGGAACTGCACCTCGCGTATGTGGCCGGCCTTCAGAAGTTTTTCTACCTCCGCCCGGATGATGGCATTTTGTTCGACACTGAAATCTCTTTTCCTCTGTTTTACTGGCCGAGCGTCCGGTTGGACATGCAACTCATGCTGCGCCAGGCTTGGCGAAATTCCGGGTAACTCATGTGTCGACCAGACGAAGACATCATGATTTCGTTGGAGGCATTGGATCAGCTTCTCCTTCTCCTCCGGATCGAGGCGATAAAAGTCGTGGCTTCCGATCGGGTGGATTTGAACTTCCTCCTTTTCATCATAAATTAAAGGGAGGTTTCTCGGTTATGGCGTGTACCTCAATTGGGGCCTTCGAGGGAGCTCTGCCGGATCATCTCTATATAACACCGCCGGCCGCTAGCTGATCTCCGCACTTCTCCTACTTTGTCCGCCACGGGAACTTTATCTTGGTGGAAGGTTGAGACAACCGCTCGGAATTCGTCAAAATGACGTTGTAGGATGACGGAGAGTCGACCACCACGAAGTTTATTGTCTGGTCCTCTGGACGGCTCTTCTCCCAGGTGGCCGTAGGATCTGTCCAATCATTTGAACCGTGCTTCAAATAAACCCGGTGGCGGGGTCGTCATGGGGGCGCTCGGCTCGATCAATTTCAACTGATCGAACGCCTTCTTGAATATGATGTTGACCGAGCTCCCTGTGTCAACAAATACGCGGTGGATGGTGTAATTTGCTATTACCGCTTTAATGAGCGGTAGGCGTCGTCGGTGGCACTTCTACTCCTTCTAAGTCTCGGGCCGAAAGTGATTTCAGGTCCTTGCCTCTCTTAGCTCAGTGAGCCGCCCGCGTGGATCTGCGGGTTAACGCCTTTCTGCTCGGTGGAGTCTCCTCCGCGGCCGACCATGACAACGTTGATCTCGCCCGGGAGTATTGCTCTGTTTCCTCCTCCCGAGTGGATGGTCGTGACCGTTCTCTGGACGCTCGGCGATTCTCCGTGTCTTGATGTCGCCTCTCGGTGCGGGTCCGGTCCGTTTCATGGGTCCTATGTCTCGCCGATGGGAGGAGATCGTCGCTTTCGACAGGAGCAGTTGGATACAAAGGAAGGCTTCAATCCCTCGTGTTGTGCGATCCGTCCGATGGAGGTGCAGAACATGGGGTCCACCTCTTCTTTGGCTTGGGAGCGGCAGCCACCTCTTGTACGTGAGATCCGGCATGGGGATCGGATGAGCGTCGGCCCTGGCTCCCCGTCGGGGTGTCTTGTTTCCGCTCGGCATTCAGCCGGTCGCCCTTCCTTCTGGCGGCTTGTGCTTCTTCCACATTTATATATTCGTTGGCTCGATGTAGCATGTGATCATAATCTCGGGGCGGCTTCGGATGAGCGACCGGAAGAAGTCCCCATCCAAGAGCCTTGTGTGAAGGCGTTCATCATCGCCTCGGTGGCGTTGGGATGTCCACGCACTTGGTTGAATCAGCAGATGTAAGCTCGGGCGATTCTCTCGGCTCTTGTGATGGCGAACAGTCGACACTTGTCTTTTGATACCGCATGGCGTGGTGGAGGAAGGCCGTTTCCTTGAAGCTCGTGATGGATCCGTCAAGACCTCCGAACCACCGCTGAGGAGATCCGAGAGTGGTAAGAAAGAGCGGCATTTCACTCCATCGTGTATTGATGGAGGCGTGTGTTGTCAAACTTACCGGATGGTCATCCGGTCCGTTGTTCCATTGTACTCGCCTTATCGTCGAGAGGACCGTAGTGCTTGGGTAGAGGTCTCAGAATAGCCTCGAATTGGCGATTGGTCCGCCGGAGATGAATCCATGGTGAGCTTTCCTTTCTCGCCATCTCGCCTTGGCATTTAAGAAGAGTCTCTATCTCTCGGGCTGGTCCGGAGGGTGCGAGAATAAGGCCGGTGGAATGCGACGGTGGTGGAGGTGCTTCGCGCGGCCACCCGATGTTGCTGTTTGCTCGTCGCGGCATTTTTTTTGTTCAACAATTTTGGCGGCCCTTATCTCGACCGGGCGTCGAGTTCTTCCCTAAGCGTCACCGTGTTTGTCGTCCGACCGCCCATTGTTTCCGATCGGATGCGGAGCGTTCCCCCGTGCCGCCAATTGATCTGTCGAATGATGATCCAACGGACTGGGCACGTGGCGCTCCCTGCTGGCCGGACGTGGGTCTCCCTAAGCGCACGATGCTCGCGATCACCGAAAGTCGGGCGGGAGGTTCGTGGCGACCCTCACCGAGCGGTCGGTCGGCCAGCTCAAAGCAAGAAAGTGGATCCGGTAGAATACCTCCCAAAACCTCCTCTCCCGTGGTAAGGGCTCTTATATAGAGCTAGGAAGGGCGTGAGTACAGATCGAGGCACACGTGTCCTCGGCCCATTATCCGGTATGGGCTTGTCACGTGACTACGGCCCGCTTCACCTCTGACATAGATGTCCTCGATGGGACATCGAACCCCTGTCATAAGATTTGGAGTATGGCCTGAACATGACCGTTGTCGAGATGTCTCTTGTCCTTTTCCCTGCTCCCGATCCCGTCGTCGGCGTTGGCCCTCATCAACGCCCATAGGCGCATCACGATGATTTACTGGAGACTCTTGGTAGCGTGTGACCCAGAGCAGGATGTTTCCTAATGTCTTTGGCCGTGCGAGCCGTCCGACGCGCCTGCCTGCTTCGAAACCACCCCTCCCGTCGTGAGCACCTGACCGAGCCGGGCGTATGGCGGACCCACCCTTCTCCGGCCGGACACCTGCCACTTTGACTTCCACGTGGCGTCGACTCCACCAGATGGGGGTCCCCCATTCTTACAACCGGATCATACATCATTCAAGTAAACTAAATCAAGAAACTAAAGAACATGCAGCTAAATGAAAGGGTGAAAAAATTACTCAAAGTAATAGAAAATAATGGCATGCATGCTAAATCTAGCGATCTTGTAGTCAATCCTCATCCTGAACTAGTGGATTTTGGAATAAGGAGTATCACAGAATGTGACTGAATTCACTATAATTACAGGAATACTACAATTGATAGTCTATTGTGGCTCCAACTTTTACCTAAGAGGAGTAAGTGGAGCAAGATACAAATTTACAAGAAGAAAAATTTGTAAAAGAACCTTAAAATGTTGTCGACGAGGGAAAGGAAAAATTGATGAGGATGATATGGAAAAGGAAAGAAACTCTCTTAATCATGGAAGGCAATTTCTAAGAAAAGGTGGAGAAGGATGAACAAGGATTGCCCAACTTAACAAATGAGAAAATAAGTTATTGCCATAAGTGTGTATTTGCACATAAATTTGTCATTTGATTTAAATTATTAATTAAATATGTTTGATGTTTATGGTGGTAATATATCAAGAAGCAATTTAAGACTTTGTAGAAGAAAAAATAAGATGAAGATGTGACCTACTTGTTAAAACAATTGATTAATCTAGAGTATGTTAGTCTAAATTTTAAATTACATAGTTTATTTAATTAAATAACAAATTAAGTAATTATATTTTAAAATTTATTTTCCCCAATTTATAGTAATTGATTTACTTTGCAGGTTTACAACTGAATTAGTTTAGAAGGAGCTACCTTTTGGTTTAACTATGTCATCCTTCTTATCTAGTGTGAATGAAGAGATTTTTATAATAGGGGAGTTAATTGACACTTATTGTATTATTATATTTAGGGGGCATCCTCATCTGGTAGGTCATAAAATAAGTCTATATAATGTTCAATTTTCTTCACTATAAGAAATTTAAATGATTTGAGAATATATAATATTATAATATATTTATTATTTGGTTAACTATGTATGTCTTTACATATTTGTAGTCAATATTAAAATCCTCAAGGAAGTCTATCATGCAACAAGTGATAAATATAGATATGGAAGATGAAGGGGTTAGGTATATGTTTATACCTTTGACCACTGATCAAGTACACTTTCACTTGTTGTTGGTCGATGCCAAAACAATGGCTTTCAAGCATTATAATTCTCTTGCAAGTCATTGTAATTCAAAATCTAATTTTAAAGCAGCGGTGAGCATTTAATATTCATGTGTATGTTAGTATTGTAGTATAAATTCTAGTTAATATCTATTTTATATTCTTGTCCATTCTTACAAGTATGTAAATTTAAACAATATACTCATGAGGAAATTGCTGCAATTCATCCTTATTTTGAAAGTCATCATCCCTTAGACCAATGAATCTTTCTCATAGAAGAATGTTCACAACAAGAATCCAAGTAAGTAAAGTGATGCTAATTATAACGTTGATTGTGCCTTCTTTGTGATGCAATATATTCAATGTCTGCTATATGATCTGAAGATGAACTTTAAACAAGTAGTCATGAAATAATTTAGAATTGATGTATTAGTATCGATTTTGAGGGACAAGTTCTACAAAAAAATGATTAATTATCCATATTGCTGTAAGAAAAGTAGTTGGGTAGGAAATGTAAAACTACAATTGTGTAATGTTGTTACTTTTATATCTTTGATTCGCAAATTATATTTAATCCTAATGTATGTAGTATATGTAGTTTTGGTTGAGTATTATACAATGTTATCTATGATATGAGAAGTGTATAATGAATGGAATAACTTGATTGTCTAGTCAAATAGACATAACAATGTCCAAATTGGCATGGTGGTGCTGATAAGTGAAAATCGTCAATGTAAACTAATCATATCAAGCCTAAAATAATTATCTTGCTTCAAACTCTATGTCAAATGACACATGACCATAACTAACTTCTCAATGCTCTAAACTAATACTTCACATCATATCTATGTTCTAAAAACTCAACTCTTTCTAGTGGTTGCAAGTTTGTAAAAATCCAAATAGCCTAGGTCATTTAGGGGGGTTTAGTCAAAATGCACTGATTGACCTAGTGTTATAGGTTCTATTATATAAGTCATGCTATGTACTCGCCCTAATGTCTCATATATGTTAATTATGATGAGCAGATACTAGTCAGATCCAGGTGAAATTCAGTGGACAACAGTCAAGAATATTCTTAAGTACTTGCAAAGAATGAAAGATTATTTCTTGATATTTGGAGGCGGTGATCGCTATAAAGGGTAACTACGATGCAAGCTTCCAAATAGACAAGGATGATTTTAGATTGCAGTTAGAGTATGTATTTTGCTTAAATGGTGGTGTCGCGAGATGAAAGAGTTCAAAGCAAGACACAGTTACTAATTCTACTACAGACATCAAGTATATTGTTGCTTCTGGTACAACAAAAGAGGTTGTTTAGATCAGAAAAGTTATTACAGAGCTTGATGCAGTTCCTAGCATAGCGAACCCAATTGACCTCTATTGTGATAACAATAGGGCTATTAAATAGACTAAGAAACCTCGCTCTCAACAGGGATCCAAACGCATACATACTACGACGGTTCCATCTCATTCGAGAGACCATCAATAGAGGATATGTGAGACTATGCAGAGTACTGACCAATGCTAACATTATAGATCCTCTGACCAAGGCATTGGTATAGAGGAAGTATGATGGTTACACTAGGTCACTTGTCAATGATTAGCACTAGTTCTTGTTGGTTGTTACTCGAAATATCGTACTGGTTCACCTGTATAAAAATTTTGTACAAGTCTTGAACCTTTCCTAACAACCTATTGTGTTCTTTAGAAATTAAATTTGGAGTCGCAAACAGAACTTAACATTATTGATTCCAAATTCAACTTATCTGTTCTTAGAGGTTTTGACTTGGATTGCAAACGATGTTTAACATTATTCATCCAAATCCACCCATATTACAAAGTTGATTAAATATTTATTTCAAAGATCGACTTCCAGGCTAAACATGGCGAGGCACTAGGCCTTCTTGGGTATGGGATCATCCACCACTTCCTAGACAAAGCCTTTCAACAAAATTCAATATTTAATCTCCTTATAGTAACCCTAGGTTTAACCATTAAGAACAATCGAATCACAAGATTGAAAAACAAAAGAAACACAAAATTGAAACATAAATTCGATTGCCTAGAATCGTTAGCCTCTTGTGTTTGGTAATTCAAAATCCGTACAAAGAAAACTAGTATGATGCGGAACAAGACAACTAGTTATACCTTTCTTTGTTAACAAAAACTTCTTGATCTTCTATTGTATTTCTCTCATTCTCTTGGACGTCGTGTGGGCGACGATCTACCAAGAAGAAATCCACCAAAGCTTTCCTTGCTTCCAAGTTTCGGCCACCACCACAATGCTCCAAGGGATGCTAGAAAACAATGCCTCCTTTCTCTACTTCTTCACCTCCAAGCAACCGGCCACCAAGAGCTCCTCAAGAGATAATGCCGCCGGCCACAAAGAAGAAGAGAAAGAGAAGAGGAAGGGCCAACCACCAAAGATGGAAGAGAGGAACAAAAGAATAGGTTGTGTGTCTTATGAAGGCACCCCTCCCTCTCTTTTATAATCCTTGGTGAATCCAAAAAAGGAAAGTTTTATAACAAAAAAATAAAACTTCCTTTTATTCCTCTCTATGGCCAGCCACACCATGTTTAAATAAACAAGGAAAGATTTTAAATAAAAATTAAAATCTCTTTTTTTATAAAGATCCCTTTTGTGGTTAGCTATAAAAGGAATGTTTTATAAATTAAAATCTCTCTCTTTTAAATCATTTTATGGATATCTATAAAAGATAAGATTTAAAAATAAAACTCCTTTTATATCATGGTTATAAAAAAGGAAAGTTTTCTTAAAAATTAAAATCTTTCTCTTAACATAATAGATATCTACAAATAAGGAAAGATATCTAATCTCTCTTTTAATCCTTTGTAGAAAATCTATAAAAGGAAAGATCTTAAAATTAAAAATTTTCTTTTAAAACCATGTGGATAAAGACATAAAAGGAAAGATTTTATCAAGATTTTATTTTTAATAAAATCCCTCTTCCCTTTCACACTTGGCCAGCCCCTTGCTTGGGCACCAAGCAAGGCTTGGCCGGCCCTAGCCTTAGCTCCAATCTTGGCTTGGCCGACCCCTTGCTTGGGCTCCAAGCAAGGATAGGGGTCGACCCCTAGCTTGGGCTAAGAGGCTAGGCTTTGGGTGGATATAAGCTTTATATAAGAGGCTACAATAGGGACCGAGAGGAGGAATTGGTTATGGTCTCCCGATGAACTTGAGCTTCCCGTGTTCGCCCTGAACACCCAACTCAAGTTCATCAATAATAACTTAGACCACTAAAGAACTATTATTAAACTACCACACCAATCCCAAATTATATTTTGGGCTCCTTTTTATCATGAGTATGTTAGTCTCCCTGTATTTAAGATATCGAATGTCCATTAATTAAATGAGTTACTGACACTCACATAATTAACGTCTAGCTCCAAGAGTAGTACCACTCAACCTTATTGTCATGTCGGATTAAGTCCACCTGCAGGGTTTACATGACAATTGTAACACCCCTAGAAAGCCTAGAAGGGTAATGGGAGTACGAATGAAAAGAGGATGTAAATACTCTATGTTAAATATTAAGATGGATTTAGATGATTAAAACTTTATGAAAGAAAAATAAAGTTGAGAATATAATCATCTAAGCATGATTTAAAATGTATGGAATTAATGTGGACAAAAGAAAGAAATAAGAGATAATATGTACATGTATGAAATATTTATGCATAATGCATAATATATATGAATTATTATGTGTAAAAGAAAATAAAATGTTAGAAGAGAGATTGAACCTTGGATCTCTTGTAGGGAACATGTATAGGATACCAAAGGGGATAGGAGAATTATTGATAAGGAGAGAAAGGATTAAGTAGTTAAGAATAAGAAAGGATTCTTTTTACTTAAAAGAAAAAGGAAGTAAAAAGAAATAAAAATATACATAACCAAGTTTTGAACCTTGGTTCTCTTGTGGATGCATGCATGTATTAACCAAGTGGGATAAGAGAGGATATTGTAAGAGGAGAGATAGAAAATTTTATTAAAGGAGAGAAAAGAGAGAGATTAAGAGAGAACTCACAAGGCATATCTCTAGAATATTCCTATCATAAAGAAGAGGAATAAATGGGGAGGATGAATCAAGTCAAATTTCCTCCCCTCATTTTAGTATAAATAGGCATGGAGGGGTGACTTCAAATTCATCCTCCACTCCTCTCCCTCTCCCTCTCCTCTTCTTCTTGTTGCCAAGCAACACAAGAGGAAGGAAGCTCCTCTTCCTCCTCACTCCCTCCCTCTTCTTTCTTCCTTGTTGTTGCCGAGCAACACAAGAGGAAGGAGCTTCTTCTTCCTCCCCTCTCCACCAAAAGACCTAGCCACTCCTTTCCCTCCATTGGTGCCGAACCTAGCAAGCAAGAAGAAAGGTCCAAGCAAGTTCTCAATTCTAGGAAACTTAAGCGAAGAAGGTAAGTTTCCCCTCACCTGTGGTACAAGGCTTTTTACATGTTTTTATGATTTTATGAGGATTTTAAAACCTAGAAACAAGTATGAGAAAATTCGGTTAAGAAGAGCTTTCGAAATCTAGTGATGTTTAACTAGTCTTCACTAAATGATAGATTTTCTATGCCATGGAAAAGGATTCTTCTTCATGTTTTTATACCTATATGATGCTTGATAAGAGGAGCACTCAACCCTAGAATTTCGGCCAAAAATATTTTTAAGAGGCTAGAGAAATTCATTGTTTTACTCAACTAGTACAAGGTTCTTCCTAAGAAATGTTAGGGACCATGTAATTAGTTTTCTTGCTTAGAAGATGTTTGAACTAAAAGGAAACCCACCCATATGTTTCGGCCAAGAAGGGGTTTAGGGTTAGGAATACCCTTAAATTTAAATAAACATGCTCATGAGGTAGGATACAAAGATGTTAAAAGATTTGTATGTTTCGGCCAAGTTGTTCATGAACTAAATTTATATGTTTGTTTCTTAGTAAATTTTACCATGAAACTCACTTAGGTTTTCATGCTTTAGACTACTTAAAAACCTAGCTAAAGAATGGTAGGTTTCGACCATGTGAAGGAAATAAAAGAAAAAAAAAAAGGAAAGAAAGAAACCTAGGAAATGTTATGCAATGAAATTTATGTAAATGCCATGATATGTGATAGCATATGAAATGCTATACATAATGAGAAGAATGAAATATATGTAAATGCCATGATATGTGATAGCATATGAAATGCTATACATAATGAGAAGAATGAAATGTATGTAAATGCCATGATATGTGATAGCATATGAAATGCTATACATAATGAGAAGAATGAAATTATGTGAATGCCATGATATGTGATAGCATATGAAATGCTATACATAATGAGAAGAATGAAAAATGAAATGCATGAAAGATTGTTAGGGATATGATATGATAGTTATGCATGATAAATTACTTTGTATGGTTTGTACCAAGGGTGGGCTCCGTAAACGCCCGGGCGTCAGAAATGGGCTTCGAATGCCCTAGGTCGATGGAGTAAGACTCGGGCCTAGTATGTATGTATGGTAGGGTTCAAGACTTGCTACCTTGGACCTACGTATGATGTATGTGGTACAAACCGGGATCCCCAATGATGATGATATTAATTTCAAGTACTTACAAGTATAAGTTTTCAAATTCATGATGCATTGCCTGCATATGTGCTTGAATTAGCTAATGATTTGATATGATGCCATGATGATATGAATATGATACCTTTGTATGTTGTATGCTTATGATATTACGCATGATGTTAATATACGATGATTTTCGGTTTTAGTGAGTAGGAAAGGAACTTACTGAGCCATGAGTGCTTACAGCTTACTTTCCTTATACCGCAGATAAAAGAACTGGATGAACTAGAGGAGCAACAGGAGGAGCGGATAATGATGTGTGTGGTGGTGGCTCGGCAAAGAACGATTCGGACAGATTAATATGATTAGTTATAGAATCAATATATGCATATTTAATCTGTGATATCATGCTTATTTAAATAAAATGAATGGTTTAAATTTTTTATTCTTCCGCTGTTATAGTAAAACATGTACGTAAGTAGTATAAGAATGTAGCGCCGCCTTTGGGTTGGGTAAGAAGGGCGGGCGTTTACAACAATCCTTATGAGCTTCTCTTGGGGACATCATCAACCTAGATCACTATGACACAATTTCCTTATATAATTAACAACGCACACTATAAATAATATTATTTCACAACTTATCGATCTATTAATTTATCGAATTAAATCTCACCCATTGATAAATTAAAGAAATAAATACTAAATATATGTGCTTATTCTTATATCGGGATTAAGAGCACACACTTCCATAATAACAGAGGTCTTGTTCTTTTATGCAGTCAGTATAAAAAGAAACTGTCTCAAATGGTCCTGCTCAATATACTCAGAGTGTACTAGTGTAATTTTATAGTCAAGATAAACTAATACCAAATTACAATACGACTATTCCAATGGTTTGTTCCTATCCATCTTAGTCGTGAGCTACTATTTATAACTTATAAGGAACTGATAACATGATCTTCTGTGTGTGACACCACACATCATATTATCTACAATATAAATTAATTAAACAACTACACTTAGGATATAAATGTAGACATTTGACCAATGTGATTATTTATTTCAAAATAAATGTTTACAAAAAGCTAGACTTTTAGTATACACTCTAACAATTCTAATGGGAGATTGTTAGTATTAGCCCAAAGAGTCAATTATAAGATGATTGATAAGGGACATATTGTATCATATTTTATTAGTAAAATAAAATATTTATGGTTATTATATTTATTTCAGATCTGTGCCAGTTGAATAAATATAATAATATCCTAGGGTAGTAGGTTCTATTCTATAGTATATTAACTTGTTTAATTGACAGTGGGAGACTGTGTGTGTGTGTGTGTGTATATATATATATATATATATAAACTATTCATAGTCAAATATTAATATACCAAGGTAATATTAATGCGTTGAGACTAGCATGTAGGTTAATTAATGACTTAATCTCACAAGTCATGGATACAAGATATTAAGTTGACACATGAGTATATATTAGAGAATATGTACTCTATAAAAAGAGTTGTGTACTTGTGTATCAACAAACATCACCTATAACAAGGTGGATTATAAGGTCGATCACTGGGTATGCAATAATTTATATGGAGAGATGTGAGTGATATTTGTAACAACCCGGCCCTTTGGCCTTGGTGGCCTCCATGTGGCCAGTCACTGTACGCCCGGCGACCATTTGGCGACCTCTCGATAGGCGACCCTTGGCGCTTTTTACTCACAGGTCTTCCCACCGGCGTTGGTTTTGCCTCCCTCAGATTAGAACCTAAACCTCCAGGGGCTTAAGTAGGGTTTATGAATCATGGTAACCAATCACTGGTTACCATGATTCAAAAACAAGGGTTTAGAGAATTCAACTTAACTAGGGAAATCCGCCCAGTGATGAGGAGGCATCGCCGACGCCGTCGATCGATCGCACAACGAGGTTGCCACGCCTGGTCGTTCTGAAAATATAAAAGGCCCTTTTATTGTAACCAGGCCCCTCTTGCCCATTTGGCGGCCCGTTTGGCGACCCTGTCGGTGCGGCACGACCCCATGTCCCATTTGGCGACCTCTCATGTCGTCGACCGACGACCCTTGGCCGTGTCGTTACTCACTAGGACTTTCCACCCCTGGTCAGTGGATTTTTTTTTTTTGCCTCCCCCAGGATTCGAACTCTAAACCTCCAGGCTTAAGTATTAGAGTTTAAGTGTCAAAAACTCTCGACCCGTTTAGACGAGTCATAAGTGATAGGATCGAGTAACGCGATAGAGGGGGGGGTGAATATCGCTTCTTTTTAAAAACTATTCTTTTCGTATTTAAATCAAAGTCGTGCACAGCGGAAAGTAAATAGAGACACAAATGTTTTACTTCGTTCGGAGCCTAGCTCAACTCCTACTCGAAGGCCAGCGGTCCTTGACCACACCGATGGACAATCACTATATTTCTTCTTTCCGAAATCCTTCGAAAAGAAGCAAATCGTACAAGTATGAGCAAGATAGTAACACCCTACTATCTTGCTTAAGTTAAATACAATGCAAGCAAAAAGTAAAGTTATACCGACAAGAAGATTGAAAGACAAAGCTTGTGGTCGGCACTTCCGCAATGTGGCTTTGAATTAACGAAGGCGTGTAGCTCAAATTGCTGAGCGAGTTTTGGTTGATCGAAAGTTGTTATCGCCTGCCTTCTTGAGCACGGTTTTATAGGTGGATGGAGTTCGATCGATCCCTCATGTGTTGCAACTCGAATCCGAACTGATCCTGCTCTCGAATTCGCTGAGTGAATTGCATTAAGCGGCCTGTGATTGGTTCTTGGCCAACCCTTTTTATCGAAGACCAACAAGCTTTTACCTTGTTCGTAGTCCTGAATCTTGAATTAATGGCGATTAATGTTGATTGGATCGGTCGTCAGTCCCGAGATCGCCGCGATATTTCTTTGCTTGGCTGACGGCTTCGACGGTCGGCTTTAGTAGTCAAGTTGTCGACGATCTTACTATTCGAGCCGATCAATGATCGAACTTTGACTTTGATCTATTCTAAACCTGCTTTGCTTTCCGTTGGTCGTCGGTAGATGTGGTTTGGTCGATCGATCCATCGCCGCAATCAAATGTTAGAACAAAACTTCACCAACACAGATGTTAGCACACAATAATAATAAATAAAAGACGGCATAATGAGTAATATAAAAGACAGCAGAACCATCTTGATCTCAACTTGAAACCTTCCGGTTCTTGATTGGATGATGACCTAAGTTGTTCTCTCAGGGAACCCGACCTCTTATCGCTCTCCGTTTGCTTACCTCAACCTACACCAAACTTTGATCCTCGGATCTAGTTTGGACTTCTCCACTTGATCGGCTCCCAGGACTTTTCCTTTGATCTTGGTCTCTTGACCTTTCGATCACACCGCTCTCGTCTCCCTCGACCTACTTGGACTTTCACCGGGTTCTGCACTAAGATTTCTCACCTAGCCTCCAACTAGGTCTTTCCCGGTTGAGTAAACATTCGCACACTCAGTAAACTTGTTAGATCATAACAAGACTTAACTGAACCTACAACATCAAAACTCGGTTTGATTCACAGTCGCTTGCACCAACAATCTCCCCCTTTTTGATGTTTGGCAACCAAGGTTCAAAGTTAAGTTAAACATATGTAACTAGTAAATAAACAAGCAATTTCAATTCTTATTTCTCTCCTTGAAATAATCATCTCCCCCTGAATTCACTATCTCTCCCCCTTTGACACACATCAAAATTAGGGGAAGTCAAAAAATCTAAACATAGAACATAAGAAAGTCTAACATTTTTGAAAATGAGGAAAGATTAAACAAGTAAAGAGAAGTAAAACTCTTTAGTAAAGGAAAACTAATTGTTCAAAAATATACTAAGTTTTGAAATGATATCACATTTGTCTAAGTTTCAAAACTATAATTTTACTAAGTGATCAAAATTTGAAAAAGAGTTTAATGATCAAATGATTTGAAAATAGTTAAAGAAGAAAGAAAATCAATCTTGAATTTTTTTTTTTTGAAAAAGATGTTAGAGAAAACAATATTGAAAATAAATAGACTAAGTGAAAAATTTGAAAACGTGTTTAAAGAAAATAATTTGAAACAATAAAAAAGTTTATAAAACTATTTTGAAGATAACTCCCCCTAAAATTGATATTTATCCTAGAAGTCCAAGTATGGTTTGGTAAACTAAGGGAAAATTTGTCCTTATGATGAAATGTCCAACCTTTATCCAAGACTAGCTATCACAAGATAGTAGCAAGTTGACTCAGGTTGGTCAATTTGAGCATTTATAACTAGCAAGGTTTTACTTACTAGTCAACTCAAATTGATCAATGTTTGTTATTTAAAGCCCAGATTTATAGCGATGCACTGACATAAGCATCTGAAATCTAGGGCTAGGACCTAAGCATCTCACCCATTCTAAGTTATCAAACAAGGGATCCTACTGTGCTTGTGAGATGCTGGCTCCTAGAACTATAGGATCATGCAATTCTACGGTAAAACCTAGGCTATTCCATAAAATGAAAAATAATTTCTAAGTATTTTTGAAACAAAAATTTGAAATGGGAATTTTTACAAAAATATTTTTTTTTTTAAAAAAAAAATAAACTACATAGTAATTTTCAAAAACAAATAACCTATTCTACAAAATTTAACAAGGGCTACTAAAGACTGAAAAACACTGAAGATTAAGCATAGTCATAACCCAAGTTAAGTAATAAATACAATAAGTCATAAAAAGTAAATCCTGAAATCACTCATCCTCGTCCTCATCATCTCTCAGATAATCAAAAATCCTCTGCTGCTCCTTCTGTAATGCATCAGTACGTTCTATCATCTCATGACGAATATCAGCAACTTGTCCCTGAAGAGAGCTGTACTGATCATCCATTTTTGTTTCCAATGAGTCAAAATGACTGAAAATATCATCTTGCAGATGGGTAAAGAAGTCACTAGGTGGAGGAGGAGGAGGAGCATATGAACTGCTTTGAGGAAAATCGAAGAAGGGTGTCATGGCAAATCCAGGATCAATAAACACAGGAGGAGGTGCAGTAACCGGAATCTGATCATCCTCATCAATAGGATCGTCGACAGCTGGTGGGATATAGTGTGGATGAGTTCGTTTGTACACAAGCCCGTCAGCGCTCGTCTTAATCCCAGCCAAAGATAATTGCCTAACCCCGACAAGATCAAAGTCAGACAACTCAATCAACTTGCCTCGATGAACCCCTACTCCGAGATTGGCAATATAAGCAGTGAGAACATGACACTGAATCATATGAACCTTAAATGAAGTGTTGTACCCTAAATAGTAAATGATAGATCTGAATACCCAGTATCCTAAGTCAAAGTCTAGTCTATGTCGAAGAGCGTACATCAGAAAAAGATGAACTGGTCGCAAAACGCCCTGATCTCCAGATGATAAAGGATAAATGCAAGACACGATCATCTTATAAAAAACATTGTCTCTTGGACTAAGGGGTACAGTTGACATCTTTTTAGGACGAGGTCCTTCAAAGAAGTCAGCATACATGAGATCTAGAGTCAAATGAGAGAAAGGAGCAGGTAGCGGATCAGGAAGAGACTTACTAAAAAAGATACGATGAACTGATGGTCGGATTCGTAGAAATCGAAGAAACATGTCAAGATCAAACAACATGTCTCGAGTAGCAACTCTAGTCCTAAAATGATGAGGATCAAGTTCGCACAAGTTATGGTAAAATTCCGAACAGAGAATAGGATTGTATGTATGTCTACAAAAGATGATGCTATCAAGTTGATAGTGTTGATTGATCTCTATGACCTCAGGACAAAAGGTTTGATAGAATTGGAGATCCAAACAACGAGTACCGATAACCTTAAATTTTTTATTAGGAAAAGATAGACGCAATTCTTCGGTAGAGAACCTAGGATCTTGGCTAGGATTAAGAGAGCTAGCCTCTCTTTGTGCAATAGCTCTACTTTTCTCACTATAAAATAAATAAATAAAATGCAATAAGTAACTTGTGCAAAAATATTAAAAGAAATAGAATAAAAGAAAGTTACCGAGGCATTTTCGGAGGAGAAGAGGCTGGAATCGGCGAATAGTATAGGAGATAGAAGAGTAGAAGAATGGATTTGGATGAGTTGTGAGGGTTGCTCGCGGCTGCTAATATAGAAGATGATCGGTCGACCGATCAAGGGTTCGGTCGACCGATCCCTTAAATCTCTCGTCCTTTTGACCGGTGAGCAGACGTTCGGTCGACCGATAAAACGGTTCGGTCGACCGGAACTTTAATTTTGGCACGGATACAAGGAGAGTGAGGGGGTAGTTGAAGTTATGTTTTCGGTCGACCGATAAAATGGTCCAGTCGACCGAATAATTGAACAGTCGTCATATGACATAATAAACGTGGCATATATTAAACAGAGTTCGGTTCGGTCGCCCGAACCAATTGTTCGGTCGACGGATCTAAATTAATAATAATTTTTAATTAAGTTTAGAATAATTTTAATTAAAAAAATTTTAATTAAGTTTAAAGTAAATTTAGTTAAGTTTAAAATAATTTTAATTAAGTTTAAAATAATTTTAATAATTCTAATTAAGTTTAATATAGTTATAATTAAGTTTAAAATAATTTAATTAAGTTTTAAAATAATTTTAATTAAGTTTTAAAATAATTTAATTAAGTTTAAAATAATTTAATTAAGTTTAAAATAATTTAATTAATTTTAAAATAATTTAATTAAGTTTTAAAATAATTTTAATTAAGTTTTAAAATAATTTAATTAAGTTTAAAATAATTTAATTAAGTTTAAAATAATTTAATTAATTTTAAAATAATTTTAATTAAGTTTAAAATAATTTAATTAAGTTTAAAATAATTTAATTAAGTTTAAAATAATTTAATTAAGTTTTAAAATAATTTTAATTAAGTTTAAAATAATTTAATTAAGTTTTAAAATAATTTAATTAAGTTTTAAATAATTTAATTAAGTTTAAAATAATTTAATTAAGTTTTAAAATAATTTAATTAAGTTTTAAAATAATTTAATTAAGTTTTAAAATAATTAAAATAATTTTAATTAAGTTTTAAAATAATTTAATTAAGTTTTAAAATAATTAAAATAATTTTAATTAAGTTTTAAAATAATTTTAATAAAATAATTTAATTAAATAATTTAAATTAAGTTTTAAATAATAATTTAATTAAGTTTAAAATAATTTAATTAAGTTTTAAAATAATTTAATTAAGTTTTAAAATAATTTAATTAAGTTTTAAAATAATTAAAATAATTTTAATTAAGTTTTAAAATAATTTAATTAAGTTTTAAAATAATTAAAATAATTTTAATTAAGTTTTAAAATAATTTAATTAAGTTTAAAATAATTTTAATTAAGTTTTAAAATAATTTAATTAAGTTTTAAAATAATTTAATTAAGTTTTAAAATAATTTAATTAAGTTTTAAAATAATTTAATTAAGTTTTAAAATAATTTTAATTAAGTTTTAAAATAATTTTAATTAAGTTTAAAATAATTTGATTAAGTTTAAAATAATTAAGTTTAAAATAATTTAATTAAGTTTTAAAATAATTTAAATTAAGTTTTAAAATAATTTAAATTAAGTTTTAAAATAATTTTATTAAGTTTAAAATAATTTAATTAAGTTTTAAAATAATTTAATTAAGTTTTAAAATTATTTAATTAAGTTTAAAATAATTTTAATTAAGTTTTAAAATTATTTAATTAATTTTTTTTAAATTTAATTAGTTTGAATTAGATTTGAATTAAATTAATTTAGTTCAAATTAGAATTAATTTTATTGAAAGAGGTTATTGAACTCATGTTAGATTCAAACTTAGCTTTGGGTTAATCAAGCATGCGTCCTAAGGATAAGTTTCAGTTCAGTGGCGAGGCATATGACCTACTTGAATATCATTAGACCACTTGCTGAAGACTTTCCAAACTGTTCCTGCCCAAAAAACTTAATACTAAATTTTGGTCTAACTTGCCCATGTTTGACTGGGGTAGCTTCGGTCAGATCCACTAAGTCTATTCAACCTAAACATGCCTTCGACAGAGTTTCCTTGACGTACTATCATCCCAATCCATTCCGGTGCTATGTTATAGGGTTTGGTAAACCTTTTTCATCTAACCGTTCTAATAATCCTAATCCTAAGTATTGAGTTTGGTTTAATTAAGTTGGTTGAATTGTTTTTCTAGTTGCTCCCCCTGAGTCATAGCTTAGATAAGGTCTATCTAAGTAATTGATTTGACTCTTAGGGACCAAGTAGTGGTTTGGTTTGATTGATTTGATTAAGTGTTTTGTTTGAACCCATGCTTGGACTTGGCTTCTAACATTTTGACTGATTAGAGACATGTATGATTTGTTTGTTTTGTTCGGTTTATAGTGTTAGAGTGTATACTAAAAGCCTAGCTTTTGGTATAAACATTTATCTAGAAATAAGAATCACATTGGTCAAATGTCTACATTTATGATAAATGTAGTTGTTCAATTAATTTATATTGTAGATAACATGGTGTGTGGTGTCACACACAGAGGATCATGTTATCAGTACCTTATAAATTATAAACAGTAGCTCACGACCATAATGGAAAGGAACAAACTATTGGAAGGTCGTAGTGTAATTAGGTATTAGTTTATCTTAACTATATAATTACACTAGTACACTTAGAGTGTATTGAGTAGGACCATTAGAGGTCGTTTCTTTTATACTGACTTTATAAAGAAACAAAGACCTCAGTTATTATGGAAGTGTGTGCTCTTAATCCTAATATAATAACAAGCACATATATTTGATATTTATTTCTTTAATTTATCAATGGGTGAGATTTAGTTCGATGAATCAATAAGCTCGATAAGTTGGGAAATGATATCACTTATAGTGTGTGTTGTTGATTATAGAAGGAAACTGTGTCCTAGTGATCTAGGTTGAGAATGTCCCCAAGAGGAGCTCATAAGGATTGTCATGTTAAACCCTACAGGTGGACTTAGTCCGACATGACGATGAAGTTGAGTGGTACTACTCTTGGAGCTAGATATTAATTAAGTGAGTTGTCAGTAACTTACTTAATTAGTGGACATTTGTTATCTTAAACACAGGGAGACTAACACACTCATAATAAGAAGGAGCCCAAAAATGTAATTTGGGATTGGTGCGGTAGTTCAATAATAATTCTTTAGTGGTATGAATTATTATTGATGAAGTTAAGTTGTGTGTTCAGGGCGAACACGGAAAGCTTAATTTCATCGGGAGACCAAAACCAATTCCTCCTCTCGGTCCCTATCATAGCCTCTTGTATATAGAAAATTATATCCATCCAAGTCCATCTTCTAATTCATGTTGTTTGTGTTGCTTCACACTGCTGAAATTAACATGAATAGAACAACAACTCACGGGAAGCTTGTGAACATTTTGCTTGCTAACGTTGATGTGTCAACCTGAGAAGCTGTGATGTGTCAACGTGAGAAATTTTGAGATGCCAACGTGAGAAGCTTGAGAAGCTTTGAGATATCAATGTTAAGCAACTCACGGTTTTTGCTTGCAAATTAATTCAACGTGAGAAGCTTGTTTAAGCAACTCACGTTTTTGTTTGCAAATTCATGTGAGAAGCTTGTGTTTAAGCAACTCACATATTTGATTGCAAATTCACATGAGAAGCTTGTTTAAGCAACTCACGTTTTTTATTGCAAATTAAGTCAACGTGAGAAAAGCTTGCCAATATTGATTAATGCTAAGGCCGATCACGTGGAATTAAAAGGAGAGGATTTTTTTAATTTTAAATTTCCTTTACTAATCAATCATGAAGGAATTAAAATTATTAGAAATTTTTTTATAAATTTCTAGAAACAAATTAGGAAGTTTTAATTCTTGTGTGAATTAAATTTTCCTTGTTTTAGATTAGAAGTGGCCGACCATGATATTTATGAGGAGGAAATTATTTTTTAATTAAATAAATTTTCCTTTTCATGGTAAAAGAATTAAGGAAGTTTTTATTAAAATTTCCTTATTTGCCAAGACCAAGGATTGTAAAAGAGGGGGTAGAGGTGCCTTCATGGGAGGATAACTCTATTGTTCTTCTCCTCTCTTTTCCTCCTTGGTGGCCGGCCCTAGCTTCTTCCTCTTCTCTTCTTATGGCCGGCGGCAACCCCTCTTGGAGCTCTTGATGGTGGCCGGTTCTAGCTAGGAGAAGAAGGAGAGAAAGGAGGTTTTGTTTCTTGCATCCCTTGGAGCTTGGTTGGTGGAAAAGATCTTCATCTTTTGGAAGCTTTGTGCTTGGCCGAAATTTGAAGAAAGGAAAAGAAGGTGCTTGGTGGTTTCTCATCTCGGAAGATCGTTGCCCACACAACGTCCGAGGTTAGAAGAGGAATACGGTAGAAGATCAAGAGGTCTTTCTAGAAGGTATAACTAGTAATTTTTTCTTTCCGCATCATGCTAGTTATTTATGGAAATAATATCAAATACAAGAGGCTTACGATTCTAGTATTTCGAATATGTTTTTTGAAGTTGTGTTTTTTTTTTGTTTTTTTTTTCCTTGTGATTTGATTGTTCTTTTCGGTTAACCTAAAGTTATTTTAGGAAATTAAATATTAGATTTCTATAAAAGGTTTTGTCTAGTCGGTGGTGGTTGCTCCCATATCCAAGAAGGTCATGTGCCTCGCCACGTCAGTACTGGGAACCAATTATGGAAATTAATATTTAATGGAATTAATAACTTAAGGTGATTTGGGTCGAACGTGTTAAGTTCCGCAGGAGATCCAAGTCAAAACCTAAAAGAACAAATAGATTAAGTTTTGGATCAAACGTGTTAAGTTCCGCAGGCGATCCAAAATTTAATTTAAAAGAACACATGGTAGCTAGGAAAAGGTTCAGACCTTTGTACAAAATTTTTGTACAGTGGAACCTCTAGGCTTTCCGAGTAGCAACCAACATATAGACAAGCCCCGATTTGTTGTACACGGCTCGTTGCGATTCAAGTACCATATTTAGACACTTGGATCCCATTTCGAACCTTTCAAAAGTTTTCTTGAGTCGCTCGACTTGACCTTTCAAATCCGAATTTTCTTCCGTAAGTTTTTCAACTTGAGTTGAAGTTCCGATTTGAACTTGGTTAGTCGAGTCACTCAAGCTAACTTGTTGCTTAAGGTGGTCTATTTCCTTAAGTAACAAGTTATTTTGTTTTTCCGAATTTGCTAATATTTTAAATAGACATTTAACTACTTTAAGTAAATTTGACTTTGAATAAATCGTTACCATATTCAGATCTTTCGATCCGGGGCTTCTCTTGGAATCGAGGTCGATCTCGGACTCGTATTCTTCGTCGGACTCGGACTCGGAATCTTCGTTCCTTGCCATAAATGCAAGGTGACTCGAGTGCTTCGTTTGTTCCGTGTCAGATTCATCGGAAGAGGTTTCGTCCCAAGTCGCTTGAAGTGCCTTCTTCCGCCTTGTCGATTTGGGTAGTTCTTCTTTCCGATTAGGGCATTCGTTTTTGAAATGCCCCTTTTTGTTGCATCCATAACAAATCATTCCTGATTTGTTTTGGATCTGGTTCGGTGGAATCTTTTTGGTATTTCTTCTGAACTTTTTCTTAGTCAACAATCTTCGGACCATGTTGACTAGTTCTTCTTCGTTTGTTGAATCTGAGTCTGACTCGCTTTCAGACTCGATCTTCGTTTTTGATTTTGTCTCTTTGTTTGAACCTGCATACAAAGCAAATCCTTTCTCGACATGGCTCATGTTAGATTGCTCATGTAATTCCAACTCGCAAAACAATTCGTCTAACTTAAGAATTGAAAGATCTTTGGAAACTTTGTATGCATCTACAATTGATGCCCACAAAGTATTCCTCGGAAAGGCGTTCAGAGCGTACCTTATCATGTTGCGATTTTCGTGTTCGTGTCCGATCAAGTGAAGACCGTTGAGGATGTCTTTCAGTCGGGCGTGTAGTTGCGAGGTCGTCTCTCCAGGAAACATTTTTATATTAAGTAAATTATTTAAAAGAAGATCTCGTTTGTTTACCTTTGAGTCATCGGTTCCTTTGTGTAATTTGATTAGTGAGTCCCACAAGTCTTTGGCGTTGCCCTAGGAACCAACTCGGTTCAATTCCTCCATTGTGAGTCCACACTGAATGGTGTTGATTGCCTTGTAATTTAGTTGTGCCTTTTTGACCATTTGTGGAGTCCATTCTTCCGGTTCTAGAGTTGTTCCGTCCTTCGTTGGAGGAGTATAACCTTTCAAAATTGTGAACCAGAGCTCGATGTCGGACTTCAGGAAACACCCCATCCTATTCTTCCAGTAGCTAAAGTTTTCTCCTTTGAATAGTGGAGGTCGGACTGTGCTATAGCCTTCTTGATATGAATTCGACATCCTTGCAAAGCACAAAAAAAAATATTTCCAAGACTTTTGTCTTGGGATTAGTAGTGCTTGAAAAAAATAGAGATAATGAAAAATATTAAAGAAATTTGAATAAAAGAAAAGATTTTAAAGATGCTTAGAAAATCGGTTAAGAAATTTCAGAGCTAACTTAGCTCTGATACCAATTGATAGGATCGAGTAGCGCGATAGAGGGGGGGGGGGGTGAATATCGCTTCTTTTTAAAAACTATTCTTTTCGTATTTAAATCAAAGTCGTGCACAGCGGAAAGTAAATAGAGACACAAATGTTTTACTTCGTTCGGAGCCTAGCTCGACTCCTACTCGAAGGCCCGCGGTCCTTGACCACACCGATGGACAATCACTATATTTCTTCTTTCCGAAATCCTTCGAAAAGAAGCAAATCGTACAAGTATGAGCAAGATAGTAACACCCTACTATCTTGCTTAAGTTAAATACAATGCAAGCAAAAAGTAAAGTTATACCGACAAGAAGATTGAAAGACAAAGCTTGTGGTCGGCACTTCCGGGCAATGTGGCTTGCTGAATTAACGAAGACGTGTAGCTCAAATTGCTTGCAGAACAGAGTTTTGGTTGATCATAAAGTTGTTATCGCCTCTGTCTTCGAGCCTGGTTTTATAGGTGGACTGAGGTTCGGTCGACCGATCCCTCTGTTTGGTCGACAGAACCAGCTCCGATCACCCACAGCTGGAATCTGACGCTGGCTCGTAAATTCTGCATTAACTGGCCTTCAATGGTTCGGTCGACCGAACCCTTTTATCGGTCGACCGAACAAGCTTTTACCTTGTTCATCGAAGTCTGCCAGAATCTTGAATTAATGGGCGATTAATGTTGATTGGATCGGTCGACCGATCCCCAGGTTCGGTCGACCGATCCCCAGGTTCGGTCGACCGATCAACTTATTTCCTTTGCTTGCTGATCGGTGCTGACGAGCTGGCTTTGCTGAGTCATCAAGTTCGATCGACCGATCAAGATTTGATCAAACTTTGACTTTGATCTGTTCTGAACTGTTTGCTTTCAGTTATGCTCATGTTCGGTCGACTGAACCGCTGGTTTGGTCGACCGATCCAGTCTGTCTTGCAACACAGTGTTAGAACAAAAACTTCCTGCAACACAGTGTTAGAACAAAAACTTCCTGCAACACAGATGTTAGCACACAGTATAATAATGAATAAAAGATAGTATAATGAGTAATATAAAAGACAGCAATAGAACTATCTTGATCTCAACTTGGAAACCTTCCCGGTTTCTTCAGTTGGATCAGCGACCTAAGGTTGTTCCCTCCGGGAACCCGACCTCACTGTCGCTCCTCCAGTTTGCTTACCTCAACCTACCTGCCAAACTTTGATCCTCCAGATCTAGTTTGGACTTCTCACTCAGCCTTGATCGGCTCCCCAGGACTTTTCCTTTGATCTTCGGTCCTTCAGACCTCTCGATCACACTGCCAAGCTTCGTCTCCCCTCCACCTACTTGGACTTTCACCTGGGTTCCACAATCTGCTAAGATTTCTCCTGCCTAGCCTCCAACTAGGTCTTTCCCGGTTGAGTAAACATTCTGCACACTCAGTAAACTTGTTAGATCATAACAAGACTTAACTTGAACCTTTGACAACATCAAAACTCAGGTTTGATTCTGATGCATCTTACACCAACAATAAGTGAACGAAGCCTTCGCGCCTAAGTGTCAAAGACTCATGTGTTGTTCAAGCGAGTTATAAGTGAGATAAGCCCTCACACTATGTGTCAAAGACTCTCAACCCGTTCAGGCGACTTAGAAGTTAGCTAAGCCCTTACACTAAGTATCAAAGACTCTCGACCCATTTGGGCGAGTTATAAGTGAGCTAAGCCCTCACGCTAAGTGTCGAAGACTCTCCACCCGTTTGGGTGAGTTATAAGTAATCTAAGCTCTCATGCTAAGTGTTGAAAACTCTTGACCCGTTCGGGTGAGTTATAAGTGAGTTAAAGCATCACGCTAAGTGTCAAAGACTCTCAACCTGTTTGAACGAGTTATAAGTGAGCAAAGCCCTCATGCCTAAGTGTCAAAGACTCACGTACTATTCAGGCAAGTTGAGCTAAGCCCTCACGCTAAGTGTCAAAGACTCTTGACCCATTCAAGCGAGTTATAAGTGAGCTAAGCCCTTACGCTAAGTGTCAAAAACTCTTGACCCATTCGAGTAAGTTATAAGTGAGCTAAGCCCTCACGCTAAGTATCAAAGACTCTCAATCCATTCGGACGAGTTATAAGTAAGGTAAGCCCTCATACTAAGTGTCAAAGATCCATGACCTGTTTGGATGAGTTATAAGTGAGCTATGACCTCACGCTAAGTGTTAAAGCTCTTGGCTCATTCGGGCGAGTTATAAGTGAGCTAAGCCCTTACGTTAAGTGTCAAAGACTCTCGACCCATTCAGGCAAGTTATAAGTGAGCTAAACTCCCATGCAAAGTGTCAAAGACTCTCGACCCATTTGGGCAAGTTATAAGTGAGCTAAGAACTCACGCTAAGTAGCAGAGACTCGCGCGCCATTTGGCTTTAATATAAGCAAGCGAGGAAGTACTCGGACTACATGCCTAGGACGCATGGGTCGTTCAACAGAGCTCAGATCTCGTTTGGCATATTACACGGGCAAATATAAAATGTCAAGTTAAGTACACTGAGGATAAGCTGAAAGACTGTAAAACGCAACAACACAGAACTTAAAAGCACCGAACAGGCGCTCATCAATTCATACTTAGACAATTTTACAGAATATTTGGGGTGGGTAGAGAGGCTATCGATAAACTAAAAAAAAAAAAACTAAGCAAGGTAGTTGAGCACATCGTCAGGAGTGAATCTGAGATCTTCTCCCTTTTTATAATTTTTCTCGATAGATCGGGGGAGAGGTAGCTGCCATCCTTCAATTGTTGTAGGGTCCCATCGATACCGTAGTCAAAAAGTCAGAGAGTCTAGTCGGTGAACATCTCATTGAATTCAAAGGAGCAAAGGTACTTCACTTTGAAAGATTCCTTCCAATCGGGTTCCTCCTTCTTGAACTTATTAAATGCAGCCTAGGACGCCTCCAACTTAGCTTCAATGCAGCCAGCTCAGCAGCTTACTTGTCTATTGTTTGTTTTTGTTCCTCGAGCTGGAGCTCACTCGCTGCTTGCTCCACCGTTTGGCTAACCTACTCAGTCGCAAGTGTTGCTTCTGCCTCTTCAAGCTTTTTGGCCAAGACCCGAGCCTCCTTATATTTGGTCTCCAAATCTTCGATGGCTCTGAGTTTCCAGCTTTTTGGCCAAGACCTGAGCCTCCTTATATTTGGTCTCCAAATCTTTGATGGCTCTGAGTTTCCTGGTATTGGAAAATTTTATCTTCGACTTCAAGTGGTGGGCTTGCTTGGTCAGCCGGTCGAACTAGAGTGTTTAATCATGATTTTTGTTCTTTTCGATTGTAAATGCCCACTCGAACCCCAGCAGTTGCTCGGAGCTCGTGTCCAAGTCTTTTTTCAGTTGGGCAACCTCGACGGTTAGCTGCTCAACTCAACCTCGTGAGGTGTCCTGCTGCTCGATTGATGCTAGAAGCTGCTGGTTCTAGTTTTTGAGGGCAAGCTGCTAGCACATGGCTAGACTTTCCATCCAGTGCTGCAAGTAAAATGAATCTAGTTAATGCTGATTGAGAAAAGTAAAGAAAAGATGCCGCTATACTTACCCAATGATTTTTTGGGTGAAACTGTCAACAAGCTCCCCAGGTGGGATGGTCGTCGCTTGAGCCCTAGCGTTGGCCCAGACCTATGCTAGAGGGATTTGGATCAGTGTTGTCAAAATCGTACCGTTCCAGCCGGCACAGCCGAAACGGTGCGAAAATGACCCTTTGAATGAAACAACATGATTAAGATATCGCACCAGGATTTGTATCGCTGGGTTTCGGCCGATTCCGACCGAAATATACGAAACACTGATTTCAGATGAAATTTCGAAATCAAACCGGCACATGAACTCAAAAAGCAGGGAGAGAGAGAAAACTGAAAAGCAGATCAAATTTTCAATGACTTGCTGAGCAAGACACCTTTCGAATTATGTTTTCCACATTTGCATATCTGCCTCGATCTTAGAAACCGTATTCTAGCCCTTAATGCATCTCTCTGATCTTACCATCTGCTTCCTCCACTTAACTTAAGACTTAAGAGACAGTGAGAGAGAGAAAAGCTAATCAACTTCAAAGACAGGGAGAAGATCAAAGACGGAAGACAAAGATGTTCACGAGCTCAAAAATCGCAGGAAGATAGACGAGCTCAAAAATCACAGGTATGAGAATTTCATTGCTTCGATTGTGTTGGTAATTAAATGTTTGTTCGAAATTAGAAATAAAATCATGTTTTAGTAATTCATTGTTTGTTCGGCTTTGTGTGAAATTGAAATTAGGATACCGTAGCTTTGTGTTTGTTTGGCTGATGAAATTTTAGTTGGATGCTCTCTCAAATCGTGAACCTAAAATTCCAGTTGATGTTCTATGTTTTGGTTGATTATCAAGGTATCAATAATTCAATATTACCATAGCTTTGTTTTTGTTTCCAAGATCAAGTAAATCTAATAAAATTTCAGACAATACATGTGGTTTTTGTGACTACCAGTCTCACTTATTTTTTATTTTTGTTATGCTATTTTGATTTTAGGTATTTATTATTGGCTTGTAATGATAATATACAACAATAGATGATTGTATTAATTGAGCATTGCAATTTTAGTGGAATGACATTGCAATTTTAATCTTGCATGTATTTGATGAATGCAAATATTACTTGAATGGCATTGCAATTTTAACCTTGTATATGTACTTGATGAATGCAGATATGGCTGATGCTTCAAGTAGTAGTTCTTTATCCATAAGTTCTATTCCAGCAATATCGAGTGATCTAGCATGGCAATATGGGATAGCAGTGGAAGGACACCGTAGTACTATCATTTGTGTCATTTGCAACAAAACAATCAGAAGAGGAGGTATTTCACGCCTCAAATATCATCTAGCTGGAATAGAAGGAAATGTTGAAGCTTGTAAAAAAGTTTCTGATGATGTGAAGTGGCAAATGAAGCAACTAATTAATAGCTTGAATAAAAATCAAGAGCAAAGGAAGCGATTGAGAAATGAAATTGGAGGTTCTAGTAGTGCATCTGTCAATGATCGGGAAGAACCTGTAATGGATACTCCTTCTTCTACTCTTGGAGGAAGTTCTAACCTAAATGCAAGATGTAGCAGTCAAAGTGGATCAAAACCAAAGCTTCAAAGCTTTTTTCCTCCTAGAACAACACAAGGGGCACAACCTGGGATTAGAAGTGCACTTGCCACAAAAGAACCAATTCATAATGCAACCATGGCTATGGCAAGATGGTGGTATGATGCTAATATTCCATTCAATGCAGCAAAATCAAATTATTATCAACCAATGGTGGATGTTATCACTTCAATTGGCCTTGGGTTTAAAGCACCATCTTATCATGATTTGAGGTGCAATCTTTTGAGGGAGGTGGTTCATGATGTCAATGTTTATCTCTTAGGGATTAAGAAAGAATGGGAGGTTTATGGATGCTCCATTATGGCTGATGGGTGGACAAATCAAAGGCAAGAGCCAATTATAAACTTCTTAATGTATTGTCCAAAAGGTACCATGTTTCTAAAATCTATTGACACATCAGGACTTAGGAAGGACAAAGATACTTTACTTGAGATCTTTGATCAAGTTGTTCATGAGGTGGGGGTAGAAAATGTGGTTCAGTTCATTACTGATAATGATGCAAGTTACAAAGTTGCTGGGAAAGCATTACTGTTGGTGCAACCTTAGGTCAAGGTTGACCTAGTTGTGTTGCATGTTGATGTTTGACACTCGTGAGAGAGTTCTATTCTTGATGTGGGACAAGAATAGATGTTTGGGAGATTATTGGTGCAACCGTAGGTCAAGGTTGACCTGGTTGACCTGATTCGGGAAAAGTCCAAGTATGAAGACTTGGCACGGAAAAGTCCAAGCAGGGAGCTTGGCATGCGAAAAGTCCAAGTATGGAGACTTGGCACGGGAAAAGTCCAAGTATGGAGACTTGGCACGGGAAAAGTCCAAGTATGGAGACTTGGGACGGAAGTCCAAGCAGGAGCTTGGCACGAGGGAAAGTCCTAACGGGATGTTAGGCAATGGGAAAGTCCCGGTGAGTGAAGCCGGAGGGAAAGTCCCGTGAGTGAAGCCAGGAGAAAGTCCTAACTGGATGTTAGGCGGAATCTGGTGAGTGAAGCCGGTAAGGAAAATCCAGATGGATCGTGGATGATCGGACCGGTGTTGGAAAGTCCAAGTAGGTCAAAGGATTAACCGGACACTTGGCAGGGAGTTCTAAGGAGTGACCAGATGCTAGGGATGAAGTACCAATAGGTCAAGGTTGACCGGATATTGGTTTGAAGTCTTGGGACTTGGTTTCTCGGATCGGTCACCGATCGGTGATCTGTTTTCGTGACCGATCGATATCAGAATCTGCTCGACGGCCCGTGACCGATCAACAGAGGCGGTCGGCATCGCGATCAAATCGAGGGACCGATCGAGACGATGTCGCGAAGCACGGCCAGAGTTGGGATCGGGCGTGGACCGATCAGCCCGATCGGTCCACGATCGTCGCACGCTGAAGGTTCAGCTAACCGATCGTCGGCGGGACCGATCAAGCCTCGATCGGTCCAGACCGATCGGTTCTAACGCAACGCCTAGTTTCTTCGCTGTCTTGGTCGAGGACTGCCGCTGCGCGACAACTTCTTCTTCTTCTCTTCTCTGCTGGGTGCTTGAGCTTTGTTGAGCTCTTCTTCGAGCTTCGCGTGAGCTTCGATGGATATCCTGCTGTAGGTGTTCGCTTCAACGAAATCGAGGAGGCAAGAAAACCCGTGTTTTTACATTCATTGTTCTTGTCTTCTTGTATTTCTTGTTGTATTCCTTTCTTGCTGTTGCAAGAATATGGCGAAGTTTCTCCACCCGAAGGAGTATATTGTATTAGCCGGTTCTCCGGGGACTCATCCATCGACGGATTGATCGGACTCGTCCACCTTACGGACACGCCGAGGAGTAGGAGCCCTAATCTCCAAACCTCGTTACATCGACGTTGAGGTTTGATCTTCTTGTTTTCGCTTCCTTTTTGTTTCGCTAACGAATTGTAGGAAGAAAACGAGCGATTTGGGGCGTATTCACAGCCGAGTACGACGATCCCAACAAGTGGTATCGAGCGAGGCCGCTCTTGACGGATCAACACCGTGGGAGCAAAGCTAGAGAATGGATCTCTATGGAGAAGATGTCACCATTCCACATTTCTATGAACGACTTCGCGTATTGGAAGGTAAGGATGAAGTATTTTCTTATGACTAACATAATGAATTGGTTTTGTGTACAAGAAGGTTTTACTCCTCCGGTGGATGAAGAAGGAAAACCACTTGAGAAGAAGGAGTGGACAAGAGAACAAATTCACAAATCCGAAATCAACGAAGAGGTAACGAGAATAATTGAATTTTCATTGCCTACTAACATTTTGTGTAAGATAGGATACAACAATGCCAAGGAGTTGTGGAACAACTTGGCCAAGTACCATGAGGAGAGCTCCACCTCAAGCCATGAAGAGGAGCCTAGTGAGCCAAGTAGCTCACATCATGGAGGGAGCGAATTGGAAGTTGAGGGCTACTCAATATCCAAGAAAGAAGAGGAGGAGAGTTCCTCTTGTTCAAGTTCGGAGCAAGAAGAAGAAGTTTCCACCTCCAGAAGGGTTGAAGAAGAAAGCTCACACCCATCCCCAAACCTAGGTAACTCAAGCATCTCAATTTCAAATAAGTTACATATAATATGCTTTGAGTGTAGGGAGTGTGGACATTACAAGAGCAAATGTCCAAAGAGAGTTAGGAAGACTCCACCGGCACCAAAGGTCAAGGAAGCCGGAGTCCCAACACGCAAAGGCAAGAAGCACATGGTGTGCTTTCAATGCAAGCAACGGGGACACTATAGGAGCCAATGTCCGAAGAGGAGGAAACCTCACAAGGACAAGGGATGCACATCGATAGGGGGAGCTAAGGCAAACCCTAAGGTAACCTCTAAGGTTCATTATTGCAATTCTAATAAAACTCATGCTAGTAGTTTTGTTGCAATTGTTAATAATGATAAGCATGTTAACTTTAGGAACCAATACATGTGCTTAGGAGCTAAACATGTTAGCCTAGATAGGGATACTACTAGGAATGCTAACCCTAGGATTAACACTTCTAAGGTTAAGAAAAACCTAGGTAGAAACCCTAAATCAACTAGACATATGCCTAGGAATACCTCAAGGAAGAGTGATAAATCAAAAATTGAGGTATTAGAAAAGGAGAATCAAGTCTTGAGGTCAAGGCTTGATACCCTAGAAAAGGCCCTTAAAAATTTAGAGAAGTCAACTCTAGGGCCTAAGGGTCAAAAGTCCAAGGACAAGAAAGGTTTGAGTCACAAACCTAAGTCCCAAATGGTCAAGCCCACATATCATGATGTTCCATTCGATTATGGAACAAAACCTAGGGCTAGGAAGACCAACACCAAGGTCACAAGGGGAGTCACCCCTAGAGTTGATCTTGATGAGTCCCAAATGGCCAAGGCTTTAAAGCCTAAGAGGGTCATTAGGAGGGTTGCTAGGGAAGTTATCCCTAGTGAATATTTGAGCTCAAGTAGGTATTGGGTTCCTAGGAGCATTTTCTCTACCCCATAGATGGGTTAGAGAGTGTCAACTCCAATAAGAAGGGTAGTTAACCCAACTTTGAGGAAATTGACACTCAAGGAGCATTTTCAAGGTTTTGATAACCTTTGAAAATGAAAAAGAATTATTATTTACTCCTTAAAGAGTAAATTGTGCCATATTTGAAAAATATCGATTTCAATCTTATTTGGCACAATTTAAGAAAACCTAGAGAAATACCATAATTGGGATTTTGGTTTTCTCTAAGGGATATATGGGCAATCTAGGGTTAGATTCTAAGTTAGCTAAGGCTAAGGATACTTAGATAGGGAATTTAGGTATTTTATTTGTGCTAACTTCCCATGATTGGTTGCCATATGCCATGCCATGACATCATACTTATTTTATTATCATTTGAAATGTCATGATAATGCTTAGGTTATCTATATGTCATGTGTTAGTTTCGTTTCAAACTTTATGCCATGACATCATGACATTGGCACATGTTTTCATTTATGTTATTAATTTATGTCATGTCATCATCTCTTGCATTAAGAATCAATGAAATTAATTTAAGGATAAAAACACATTTTGGTATTGAGATCAAAATGTAGTTTAGAAAATGCATGAGAACTTAGCCTAAGTTGACCTTAACCCATATCTCACATCAAATTGACTTGAATGTGGTTTGATACACCTTAGATGTGTGTGAGATATTAGGATCATGAGTTAGAATCAAGGTGCATAGTTTTTGTACCTAGATGAGCCTAATTCAAGAAAAGGAGGATCATAGGGAAAGCTTGTGTACAAGTCATGTACATATAGCCCTAAGATTGTGGTCCCAAATTAAAGGGTTTGAAATCATTTCAAAATTGTTTTGAAAAACCTTGATGAAGCTTTCCTAGTGATAGCATTCATCATGGAACATTGTGATACAAAGTTGACTTAACTTTGAACTATTTCAAAGTTTTTGAATTTTGTATCAAGATTTGAAAATGGAAGTTATTCTCATAGAAAACTATTTTTCCATGATAGTATATGTTATGAGGAATGTATCCTCAAAATTTCACATTTTTCGAATTTTGGAATTTTTAGGAATTTCTGAATTTCGGGAAGGAAATCTCGATTTCAGAGTGTGGATCGGTCACCGGACCGATCCAGAAGTTCTGATCCGGTGACCGATCGGTGATCGATGCGATCATGAAGCGTGGATCGGTGCGGGACCGATCGGGGATTCTGATCGGTCCGGGACCGATCAGGTTTCGATTGTTGACTGAAATTTCAGCTGGAAGTTGGGTTTTGTGGATTTCTAAGGTTTGGAACTCTCAAAACATTGTTGGTGCAATGGTCAAGGGGAGTTGACCTCTAGGGGAGTCTTACCTAATTGTCAAGAGGAGTTGATTTTTAGGGGAGTTTGTACTCCTTAAGACTCTTGAGGATTAGTGATATGGGATTATCACTAAGTTGATTGTTGAGTTTAGTATCAAGGGGAAATTAAGAGTTTCAATGAAAGGTATGGGACTTTCATTAGAAGAAACTCTTGACCTTGACTTCCTCTTTGTCTTTTGATGTGTGTCAAAAGAGAGTATTCATTGAAATTATTGAGAACCCAAGTTAGGTTATCGGGTTAACCTAAGCTAGGGAAAGAATGTCAAGGAATGTTCAAGGAAGAACATTGGAATTCTTTTTGATGTGTGTCAAAAAGGGGGAGAATTATTGGAGAGCCCAAGTTAGGTTATTGGGTTAACCTAAGGGGAGAATGTCCAGAGAATGTTCAAGGAAAGAACATTGGACATTGGAAGATGATTGAAAACCTAAGTTAGGTTATCGGGTTAACCTAACTTGATTATGGTTTTGTCAAACATCAAAAAGGGGGAGATTGTTGGTGCAACCTTAGGTCAAGGTTGACCTAGTTGTGTTGCATGTTGATGTTTGACACTCGTGAGAGAGTTCTATTCTTGATGTGGGACAAGAATAGATGTTTGGGAGATTATTGGTGCAACCGTAGGTCAAGGTTGACCTGGTTGACCTGATTCGGGAAAAGTCCAAGTATGAAGACTTGGCACGGAAAAGTCCAAGCAGGGAGCTTGGCACGCGAAAAGTCCAAGTATGGAGACTTGGCACGGGAAAAGTCCAAGTATGGAGACTTGGCACGGAGAAGTCCAAGCAGGGAGCTTGGCACGAGGGAAAGTCCTAACTGGGATGTTAGGCAATGAGAAAGTCCTGGTGAGTGAAGGGAAGCCAAGGGAAAGTCTGAGTGAGTGAAGCGGGCGGTAGAAAGTCAAGCTAGGTGGTGAAGTGGAAATCTCGGTGAGTGAAGCTGTGAAAGTCCCGGTGAGTGAAGCCGGCAAGGAAAAATCCAGATGGATCGAGGATCGGACTGGTGTTGGAAAGTCCAAGTAGGTCAGGGATTAACCGGACACTTGGCGGGGAGTTCTAGCAGGTCAAGGAGTGACCGGATGCTAGGATGAAGTACCAATAGGTCAAGGTTGACCGGATATTGGTTTGAAGTCTTGGGACTTGGTTTGGGCAAAAAAGCTCGGATCGGTCACCGACCGATCCGGGATACTGTTTGCTCGATCGGTCGGTGACCGATCGATATCGATCAACAAACTCTTCGATTGGTTATCGATCGGCCGTGACCGATCGCAGCGGCATGAGGCGAAAAGAGGCGGTGCCGATCGGTCCACGGGTCGACCGACGGATGTCCTGATCGGTCGGGACCGATCAGAGACGGATGTCGCGAGCAGCGCGAGTTGGGATCGGTCCGTGGACCGATCGCGGTAGAGATCGGTCCACGCATCGACCGTCGAACGCATGAAGGTTACACGAGTAACCGATCGGTGCGGGGACCGATCGGCCGATAGCTGATCGGTCCGTAGACCGATCAGGTTCTAGCTGCTACGCAAGCGGCTAGTTTCTTCGCCGTCTTCTTCGCAGGTATAAAGGGGTCGAGGGCCGCTGCGCGACAACTTCTTCTTCTTCTCTTCTCTTTCTGGCCCAGGCGTTACGGTGCTTGAGCTTTGTTGAGCTCTTCTTCGCAAGCTTCGCGTGAGCTTCTCGACTGGGATATCCTGCTGTTGTAGGTGTTCTGAGGAGCTGCTGCTTCAACGAAATCCAGTCGGCGAGGAGGCAAGAAAACCTGTGTTTTTACATTCATTGTTCTTGTCTTCTTGTATTTCTTGTTGTATTCCTTTCTTGCTGTTGCAAGAATATTGTGGCGAGGTTTCTCCACCCAGAAGGAGTATATTGTATTAGCCGGTTCTCCGGGGACTCATCCACCGACGGATTGACTGGACTCGTCCACCTTACGGACACGCCGAGGAGTAGGAGCCCTAATCTCCGAACCTCGTTACATCGACGCATTGAGGTTTGATCTTCTTGTTTTCGTTTCCTTGTTTGTTTTTCCGCTGCGCTAACGAATTGTAGGAAGAAAAACGAGCGATTTGGGGCGGCTATTCACACCCCCCTCTCTAGCCGAGTACGAACGATCCCAACAATTACAACAAAGGTATGGGACTTTCTTTTGGTCACCTTGTGCTGCACATTGTATTGATTTGATGTTGGAGAATATTTCAGATGCTAGATATTTTCCTTTAATTGATGAGACCATTAAGAAATCAAGCAAAATTACAAAGTTTATATATAATCATGCTTGGGTTCTATCTTTGATGAGAAAGGATTTCACTAATGGTAGAGATTTATGTCGTCCTGGTATTACAAGATTTGCAACTCACTTTTTGAGTCTTCAATGTTTGATTAAATATAAGAAAGAACTTCGCCAAATGTTCACTTGTGATAAATGGGTGGGATCAAACTATGCTAAAGGTAGTGTTGGGAAAGAAATAATTGCAATTATTTTGCAAGACAAAGAGTATTGGGTGCAATGTCAGTATATAATTAAGGTCACCAAACCTTTGGTGCGAGTTCTTCGATTGGTGGACAGTGAGGAAAAACCAGCAATGGGATATCTGTTTGAGGCAATGGAAAAAGCTAAAGAAACAATTAAAGTAAGGTTGAGGAATAAGATTACACAATATGGCCCTTACATTAGGGTGATTGATGCAAGATGGGATAAACAACTTCATAGTCCATTGCATGCAGCTGGTTGCTTTCTTAATCCTGCAATTTATTTCAGTCCATCATTCACAAAACAAAAAGAGGTTGCTCGAGGATTGCTTACAACAATTACTAGGCTTGTTCCTGATGATGATGTTCAAGATAAAATTAGTGCACAACTTGAAGAGTACAAGACCTCAACTGGGGACTTTGGCTTGTCTATAGCTATTCGTCAACGTGAGAAGTTAAATCCAGGTATAATAGCAATATTTCATTTATTATGTTAGTCTTACATAACTATATAGATTGTACATGTTTCATGAACTACTTTAAATTGAATTTATGTTTTATGCTTTTATTAGTTGCATGGTGGGCTCAATTTGGTAATGATGCTTCGGAGCTTCAAAAGTTTGCTATTCGAGTTCTTAGCCAATGTTGTAGTGCCACTGGATGCGAAAAAAATTGGAGCGTTTTTGAGTTCATTCATTCTAAGAAACGAAATAGACTTGATCATAAAAGGCTAAATGACTTGGTATTTGTTCGTTATAATCTCAAGCTTCGAGAAAGGTGAAATGATATTCTCACTATTTATTTGTCAATTTATATTTAAAATTGGTTTATTTAGTATGCCAATGTTTTAACTATAGGAATTTAAGTAAGACAAAGAGCTCTTTGGATCCAATTAGTCTTGATAATATTGACTTGTTAGAAGATTGGATAAGTGAAGAACCCAGCCTTCTTGATGGAGAAGATTTGAGTTGGGAGATGGTTGATGCACCATTTGCTTCATTGAGCTTGGATGATGATGAAGAAGCTCCTAATTTTAATGATGAAGATGATAATGAAGGAGATGATGATATTGCACCTATACGAGATTTTGATCCTTCTATTTATGTATTTGATGATGATTAGTAGCTTATTTGTCTACATATTGAACTTTTAACAATTAGTAGCTTTTATAAATGCTTAGATAATATTACTACTATGTGGAATGCATGAACAATATAAACATTATTGTGTGAAATGTATGAATAATATAAGTAGCGTTGTTAAATATTATTATCAATGGAATGTATGAAAAATATGTGTATTTTGTGTGTATGGATCATAATTATGGATATTTTAGTTATAACGGTGTACTCTGAAATAGTGCACTGAAACAAGCCAGTACCGAAATATATCGTTTCAATAAGAAAAATGAAACGGTGCACGAAACAGTTTTGACAACATTGATTTGTATGGTAATTTGATGTTGTGGGGAGCGTGGAATGGTGTCGTCTGGTTGGTGCCAGTAGTCGATCGGCAAACGGAGGATAGCCTTGAAGTGTCTATCGTCGCTCAGAGTTAAAGGCGCCGAAGTAGCCGGGCTCTTAGATTTGGGCATTAGGGAGGAGCGAATAATGGATAGGAGCGCTTCTACGCTAGTCGGTGGAGGTGGAAAATAGGCGACCGACGACACGATTATTATCCTGGACAGTAATGCGGATAGCGAGGGGGTCTGATTGGAAGGAGAAGTTGGCAGCGCAGCCTCTCTCTCAGGATTCACAGAAGTGGAGGATTCCTCTCACTCGGAAGAAGGTTAGGAAGCTGGTACTGGAGCGCACACCTGAAGAGCCAAGGTAGTTGAACGGGAAGATGATTTCACTCGGTGTCGCTTGCAGTGTTGGATCAAAGGTTCGCCCAACATGGTCGATTCGGACGGAACGGTGATTAGCACCATGTAGAGGTGCTTGGGAGGAAGATCGCCAGTGGTGACCACTGCGTCGCTAGCCGCCACCCAGCTTCCCTTTGCCTCACCTGTCAGCTCGTCGGAGTGTTCGACAGGCAACAGGCCATGACTCTCCAGCTCGACCACTCCTTTGGCATTAATGTATGCATCAAATCTTCTACACTTGCCGCTCAACAACGCATGGATCATGATTCGATCTATAAAAAAGAAATAGAAGTTAGTTAGATTCAAAGATGACCGGAAGAAAAAGGGTATACCTAGAGGGACGAATAGCCGTGTTCGGATAGGGCTCAACCCGAACACATACAAGACTCCCTCTAAGAGCAACCTGTATATATGGTATTTCTGACTGACCATAATCGCAACTGTTTCAAGGTAGGCCAGCGCTCTTCGATGCCTCCGGAGTGGGGGAGGCTTCGACAGTTCAATTTGCCAGTCGATCAGAAAGGCAGGCCGAATGGGCAAATGAACATAGAAATAATGCTCCTTCTAGTGTTTATTGGAGGAGGGCATTTTGTCAAAATACACAGCCCCCACTTAGGCTTAGAAGAGGAAGGTACTCGGCTGAGAAAGTTTCGAGTAATAGAAGTAATAAAAAATATGATACACAAAAGGAATTCAGTACAGACGGAATAGTACCACAACCCTGCAGAATAGTCTAAAGAAATTAGGTACTAACTGATGCATGGGATGGGAATGTGAAAGTATGTGCAAATTTTAGAGAAAAAAGGATGGATAGGAAATTAAAGGCCAGCGTAAAATTAGTCTTTGAAAAAGGGCAAAACGAACATAGAGGCATGTGAGGGCGATCGTATGCAGAGGGAATGACGATTTGATAACCATCAAGGGAGCGATAGATGAGTTTCATTTGGTCGACCTCATACCTATTAAATTTAGACTCGGTGGAGATGTACCACGGCCCGAGGACAGCCAAGGTGGGGAAGGAGAAACTGCCGCCGAATAAAGGATAGAAAGCGAAGGTTGAAAGGAAGAAAAGAGAAGAGACTTACTAGAGAAAAAGATATCATCGGCAATGAATAGAGAAAAGAAAGTAGGGAGGCAATGAAGACGAAGACGAAGAAGGCAATAACGTGAAAGAAAAAGGTTAAGGGTTTAAAAACCCTGTGGACGATTGACCCTAACCATCCCATCGAGGGCTTTAGAAAACGAAGCTTTATCATGACCGTCAAATTCGAAAAGGCAACCGTCACATCAAATCCAAACAATCGCTTGTCACGTCACGCATGCGGCGACATGCAAGGGCAACACATGACATTTGGTTACAGGTGGCATTAACGAGGAGGCAGAAAGTATGATTATAGGACGTAGCCAAGCGTGCTTTGCATTAATGGGGGGATTTGAACGACTTTCGAGAAATTATGGTGATGTCAGCGATAATTAAAAGGCACTACGTGGGTTGAGCGGTTGGAGAAGAGATCAAAGCAAAGCAAAAAACAGCCATGATATTGTCGAGCGACGACTATAAAACCTGGAGTAGTAAACATCACAGCAGAACGATGGCTCTAAACCCTAGGACACCCGAAAGGCTAGGCCACACTAATTGTCTAGTCAGTCGGACTTGTAGCTTCCTTCGACTAGACTTGAGAGGAAGGTTTGTGATGCGGTGATGAAGAGGGATCCCACCAAAGATAGGTCAAAGCAAAGAAAACCGACTGATGGGAAAGTCAAAGTCAAGGAAGGAGTCAAAGTCGGTCGAGTGGGCCAGTTACGGCTGAGCGGATGGCATGTTCGAGCGGACGAGCATGGCCAAATGGATAACTCGAGGTTAAGAGACAAACAGGCAATACACCCCCCGTCGCCATCCCTGCCAAGCAAGAGGCGTGTCCGTCGGAATGAAAGACAGCCCTTCCACAACGAGAAAGATAAGTAAAGGGAGAGTACTCAGTGCAACACAGCTAAGTGAGCGTGTCCTAGCCGAGCATCCACCGATCGACAAACAGTGGGACCCACCCGTATATCTCCTCATAGTCTTTTGTAGGTTTGTGTCACTAACAATAGAACATGTTCCTCAAGCAAATCGTACGGTAGAAGCTTCTAGACTGTTACATTAGAAATATGCATGCTCGCTTAAGGAAATGTGTCAGGGACATTTTTTAACTTATCTTTTCATAAGACACTTAGAAAAATGTGTGCATGCTTTGAGATGTGTGCACAGACACTATAGTAGCACTATAAAAGGGGGTTCCCATCTACAGGAAAAGCTATGCACAACTTCGTTATTCTACACACTTTAGCCACAATTTTCTACTATTCTCTACATCATCGGAAACTGACTTGAGCGTCGGAGGGCCAACATTGGGAAACCCTTACCAGCCCGACACTAATGTTGTTGTGTTGTCGAACCACGTGGAGTCTTCACCTCGTCAAACTTTCAGCCACATCCCCAGCTTGTCATCTTCTCCGCTTTCGGACAAGAACACCTAACATCCAGTCAACCATGACCTGTTAGGACTTCCCTCATTGTCAAGTTTCTGGTTCTCCATGACTCACTTGAACTTCGCCCTTATCAACTCCTTGTTAGACTTTCAATCATCAAATATCTGGCCAACTGTGACCCACTTGGAGTTCTCACCTCATGCTAACTTCATGTTAGACTTTTGAACACTAAATGTCTAGTCTGTCGTGATCCATTTGGCTTTCCTCTTGCCGACTTACATATTGATCAATAGTTAAGTATCCGATTAATCTTGACCTAATTGATGCCCAAATAATATATCAATCAAACTTTAAAATTTAACCAAAGTCGACTCGAATTTGGTCAATCTGATACCTGTTTCAGATTGACTGATATTTACAAATGAATAATTCAGTGACACACAGGGGTAGATCTAGGATTTTAGGTTTGGAGAGGTCGTATACTAAGTGATGAATTTAATTATTAAATGTATTATATAATAATGACCTCTCCAAACTTTCAAAATACATAATGTGTATTTGTTAAAATATGAAAAATAAAGGAGAAAAAAAATTAAAATTCAGTCCTACAAAGATTCGAACTCAAGAGGTGTGTTAAAATAAAAATAAAATTTACCATTAGACCAACTATACATATATTATAAATTGGGGTAAAATAATATATATACTAATAAAATATTAAAAAACCCTCTATAAAAATATGTTATTAAAAAAAATCATGTCCTAATGTAGATCCGCCCCTGGTGATAGGGTTGACTGATGTTCTTTATTTTAAATTTTAAAATTTAATTAAATAGATTAAATTGAATTGGTTTAATGAGTCAATCAATTGATAATTGATGTTGTTATAAAAAAATCTCTAGAAATTAGGTTCGTATGATAAATTCAACAGTCAAATGCAATCAACCGTCTATGTAGAAGCCAACTGCTGAGGAAGGAACCGCGGATAATTCAATAGATTATTAAATTAAACATATTTATATCTGTTTGATTTATATTAAGTTCTATTTTGTAATCAAATATCATCGATCTATAGTGAGATATAAACAGAAAATCATGGTACACAATGACATCCTAAATGGGAGGGCATATTCAAGGTGATATTATCCCCGAACGACCTATGTCCAATCTAATAAATCTATCATCCGAATATACCCCTACTGGCGGCTTTCTTTTCTTTTCTATCATGTAAATGATGTATATCAATTTGCTGAGAGGACCATGCACAGCGCTAAAGCAATATATTCATACGTGCAGGTGAGGTAGATCCACAGAATTGGGTTTTCATCTCGTTGGAACCATCTCATTTCACATTTCATCTTGTCTCGTCTTGCTTGCCTGAAGGCGTACGTTCATGATCCCTTCATTTTATTTTGATAATGTGCATGCATTAAATGGCGGTTGTTTTACTGGACCATACATGCAGTTGTTTACAATAAATGTCATAGCCGCCTCACCTAACCGCCATTATCGCAAGTTTTATAATTCGTTCTTGTTCTGGGTCCCCCTCGCATTTAGTGGCCGAGTTTTTTGGTTAACTCGTGACAACCATCATTTTCCTTTATTTATTTATTTATTATTATTATTACTACCACTACCCAAATTGTGGTTAAGTTTGGTTGGTTTTCTGGGAATTTAATTGCATTTGTTCAAATTCTAGTATTTCTTCCAACACATTCTATGCGTGTTGCGATCAGTGAATTAGCCTGAACTTTTCGTACTTACTTTTTGTCTGTATATCGTGATTCTGGTCACCCACCGAACAAACAAAGGAGCCGTGTCTAACAGCCACTGCTTTAGTCAGTGTTTTACCTGGAACCAATATGATTTGTTTATATATTTTTCACCTGCCCACAATGTTTAGAGCGTTGCATGGGCGGTTGATTGTAACTGGAAGTAATTAACTTGGAGTATTGAACAAGTACGTGGATGGTCGTCCAATGCCAAAGGAGACCGAGTCAGTGGGAAGCATGTGGAGTAATAAATAAATAGGTAAAAATGAATCTCTGCATCTACTTTCCCTTCCCCTTTTCTCATGGGTTGAGTCGTTGCGACTTAATGCATTCTCGCAAAGTAAGAAAAATAACGACAGGATGCATGGCCAGTTGGCCACAATGGAGAAGATCGAGATAGGTGCGTTCCATTTGTGTCCTTCCTATACGAAACGAATGACTTGCCGCTCTTCCGGTAAAAGAACAGGGATGTATTAAATGAATGACTCGGTAATCAGTGAAGTATTCCTACGCAGTGCCGCGGCTACTACTGTTACTTCTGCCGCCACAATTGAGGAAGAAACCAAACGAGATCGGACACAGTTCGCTCCTACTGCGTCTCTATAAACTCTTCCTTCTCCTCCTCCTCCTCTCGCCACCTTTGAGTCCATTCAGGTCGCCGGAGATTGAACTGATCGCCATGGGATCCTCTCGCTTCAAGTCCATAGAGCAATGCAGCTCCCAGGGGCGGTCCGGCCATTCAGTCGCCGCCGATCTCGACGGCACCCTGCTTCTCTCGCGCAGCGCCTTCCCTTACTTCATGCTGGTGGCGGTGGAGGCCGGCAGTCTCCTCCGCGGCCTCCTCCTCCTCCTCTCCGTCCCCTTCGTCTACCTCACCTACGTGTTCCTGTCCGAGTCCCTCGCCATCAAGACCCTCGTGTTCATCGCCTTCGCGCGCCTCAGGCTGCGCGACATCGAGATGGTGGCGCGCTCCGTCCTCCCGCGCTTCTACGCTGCCGACGTCCACCCGGAGACGTGGCGCGTCTTCAACGCCTGCGGCGGCCGGCGCTGCGTCGTCACCGCCAACCCCACCGTGATGGTGGAGCCCTTCGTGCGGGGGTTCCTCGGGGCCGACGCCGTGCTGGGGACGGAGCTGGAGGTTACCAAGTCCGGCCGCGCCACCGGCTTCGTCAAGAACCCCGGCGTACTCATCGCCGACCTCAAAAGGAAGGCGGTCGAGAGAGAGTTCGGAGAGGCCTCGCCGGACGTCGGCATTGGCGACCGCGAGACCGATTTCGATTTCATGTCCATTTGCAAGGTCTGATTATATTCCTCACGAACTCAGTTTTTTTTTAAAAAAATATCTTTTGAACTGACTTGATCGATTGGATAATTACTTTTTTTTTAATGTAGATATTAATTAAATCAAGGTTAAATTAATAATTTTACTTTGTATTGTTTTTTTTTTTTAAGGAAGCGTACATGGTGCCGCACAGCAAACAGAAGCCGGTTCCGAAGAACCAACTACTGAACCGGGTGATCCTCCACGACGGCCGGTTCGTCCACAAGCCGGAGCCGATGGTGGCGCTGGTCACATTCCTGTGGATTCCCTTCGGCTTCCTCCTCTCCCTCCTGCGCGTCTACATCAACCTTCCCCTGCCGGAGCGCATCGTCTTCCACAACTACCGCCTCATGGGCATCAAACTGGTGGTGAAGGGCACACCGCCGCCGCCGCCCAAGAAGGGTCACCCGGGCGTGCTCTTCGTCTGCAACCACCGCACGATGCTGGACCCGGTGGTCACCGCCGTCGCCCTGCGCCGAAAGATCAGCTGCGTCACCTACAGCATCAGCAAGTTCTCGGAGCTAACCGCGCCCATCAAGACCGTGGCGCTGACGCGGGAGCGCGACAAGGACGCCGCCTACATCCGGCGGGTGCTGGAGGAGGGGGACCTGGTGATCTGCCCCGAGGGCACCACCTGCCGCGAGCCCTTCCTGCTTCGCTTCAGCGCCCTCTTCGCCGAGCTCACCGACCGCATCGTCCCCGTGGCCATCAACACCAAGCAGAGCATGTTCCACGGCACCAGCGCCAGGGGCTGGAAGCTATTCGATCCTTACTTCTTCTTCATGAACCCGAGGCCCGTCTACGAGATCACGTTCCTGAACCAGCTGCCGAGGGAGTTCACCTGCGCCGGCGGCAAGTCGCCCATCGAAGTCGCCAACTACATACAGCGAGTGATCGCCGTCACGCTCGGCTTCGAGTGCACCATCTACACCAGGAAGGACAAGTACGGTCTGCTCGCCGGCACCGACGGCCGGGTCCTCTCGAAGAAGGAAAGCAATGAGGAGGAGAAGCAAAAACAGGACAAGGCTTGATTATGGAATCAGTCTTGAGTAATTAAGTATGAATTGGATAATACAAGTTGTTGCTTAAAACCTCCTACTGTATTTGTTGGCTTGATACTTTGTTGACCGTATAGTTCTTCTGTCTCTTTGTACCATCGTATTGTCAATTAGCTTTTACTATCACCAAATTGATTCCTCTGAAAGAAAGAAAAAAAAAATATAGAACACAAGAAATTCCCATCCAATTGCAAAATAATTAATATCAGGCAACAATAAGTAGCTGTTTTAAGTGGTTAGGCAACTGATTATGATTCTCCGACTATAAATTTCTGTTTTTGAAGATCATCAGAAAGCTACAAGCGGATGCCTAAAAGCATCCTTTGTTGGATCGAGTCGCATGTAAGAGATAGTGAATCACATGATTTTAAAAATTTTATCTTTCCTTTTCAAATTTAAAAGCAAAGTATGCAACGGAAAAAGGAAGTTAGAAAGCGAAGTAAAAGAACAAGCAAACAAATACGTAAATTCGGTCGGTTTATTTGCTTCAAAGTCTTCGACGACTTCTATTCCAAGACTCAGGTCCTGTGGACCTATCGATAAGTAATTTACTAAAAAATCTTTTCCGATACCTTCAGAAAAAAGAATCGAGTACACAAAAAAATGGAACAAGTGCAACACACTGTACTTGTCCTTTTGCAAATAATTAAGTACACAAATTACAAGTTCGTTACCCAACACCTTTAAAGATTGTCAGCTTAGGCTATGTGTCGGTCAGCTCCTCGGCAATAGTCGAGTGCAATAGAGTCATAGCAGAGTCATAGCAGAAAATCGGAGCAATCAAAACCTCAAATGGACGCGTAGAAGTTTATATAGAAGTTGTTATAGAAGTTTAGGTCGAGAAGCCCTTATAAAGGTTGTTGAAGGCGCCTCCAACTCGACAAATTTGATCCTGAACAAATTAGCTCTTATCCACGACGAGGTCTGATTCTTATCTTGCAGAAGTCGCCTTCCATACATTGAAGGCACCTTCTATGAACAGTGTCAAGACGCCTTCCACTATTTGAAGGCGCCTTCCATCTTTTGGAAGGCGCCTCAGGTACTGTGTATCCGAGACTTTTTGTGCTCTTCTTGCCTTGCAAAATATGTTAGTCTCATAGACTAAATAATAACCTACAAGACAAGTGTTAGCATAAAGATACTGAGTAGCAATTAGACTTTATCTCTCCTGAGACTATGATTTAGTCAAGGTCTCAGTTTAGGGATCCAAAATAGACTTAAACTAGACCGACTCATACTATCTCGTAATCGGGATACGTCATTACTGAGTTACTCTCTTCTAGTGTCTTACCTTTACTTACCAACTTGTAGTCGGTTTGATTAGCCTCTTGACCCACTAGGTCTTCATGCTAGTTGTCAGGTCCATAGATCCAACTAGATTTCTGTCGGTTGTCAGATCCCGCAAACCTAACCGGACTTCTTGCCAGATATCGGGTCAGCCTGTTGACCTATCTGGACTTTGTACCAGCTATCCGACCACACGGAACTAGCTGGATTTCAACCTGGTGTCTGGTCCTCCAAACTAGTCAATTCCTGCATGCTTCGTAAAGCATTTAGATCACAAAGGTACTTAACTTAACTCACTTGTCATTCATCAAAACTTGAGTTAAACTGTTAGTGCAAATCGCACCAACACCCTTAAGCAGTTTACCAAATCACACCAAGTATGAACTGTGACAAAATTATGCTCCTTTGTTGATTTATTATAGTATCGGTTTCTCCTAATCACCATTTGATTTTCAGCATCTGTGATCCTGTCCGAAAGTTAGAAGATAGTAGGTTGGGAATATGGATGGCTCTATGGTTGACTAGATAAATACTCCATATTGTCCTGAAAAACCAAAAGCGTTAGTGCCAGACTGGGAAGGGGTCCTCGGCGTTGGCCCTCCGATGCTCAAGTCAGTCCTCAGTTCAGTGAAGAATAGTAAAAAAGCTATAGCAGTGAGCGTGCAATCCCCTCAAGATGGTCTAGTGGCCAGCGCTCATGAGATGTTGCCACCATGAAGTCTGGGGTCCGAATCTCGGCATAGATGAGGTAAATACCTCCCTTAAGCATCAATCACTATCCCAAAGGCTAGTAGCTACCCGTGATTTACCTCCTCTGTATATAATCTATAGAGCTATCAACATGTCCTTCACTCGGCGTCTCTTTTGTAGGAGGGTTGCCTCTTGCTCGACCGGACATGCTATCCGATCGGTAGGGACAATGGACTAGGCAATTTACTGTTTGTCTTTTACTCCCAGTTGCAAGTCTTCGATGAACGATCGTTCAATCGGTCATGTCCAACCGACGTGGAAGGCTCGTTCAGCCAACCTCATCTAATTTGTAGTACTAGGCTTTTGGCCGCTTTAATTTTGACCTTTATGTTAGCCACTCTTTCATACTTTGACCCATCTTAATAGATCCCCCTTCATCACTCGTATGAATTTGTATCTAACTGAAAATCGTAAATTAAAAAAAATAGATCTTTAAATATTATTCATATAATTCAATGTGATGATAGTTAGTGAGGTCATTCACATCCTAAATTTGGATAAATTTATTGATCTGGCTACATGAGAAGAATGAGATAGAATATTTTAAACTAATTTGCAAATGATGTAAGTAACTTGGAGATTATTCATTGATGGAAAATACCAATGGATCCACATAAAGAAGAAGTGGCCCCAGGTTATAGTAGGATGGTAAGAGATGAGATGAGTTTTTTTTCGGAAATGAGGGATCAAATCTAACGTAGGACACATTAAATCTAAAAAATTTGAAAAAACTTGTGATGTTAGGTCTAGGGTTCTAGGATTGTTTGTCTGGATCTATCTATATTTTTCGATTCATTTACACTTTCTAATTTATTTTGATGATCGGTGAAAAATTTTCATGGGGTTGGGCCAGTCATCTCTAGAATAAATCTAAGTGGGTCACGGTTGACTGGACACATAGTGATTAGAAGTTTAATTAGGAGTTGACATGAGGCATAAAGTCTCAATAGGTCAAGATTACTCAAATTTAGGCAATGAGGCAAGAATTAAGCTTTGATAATGCTGAAACAAGAATATCAATATCAATCAATTGATGAAATCTAAATCTCGAAATTAGAGTTTGAGAGGTGATCCTAACCGAAAGTGTGAAGCTGGAAAGTCAGGGAGGTGACGACTATGCTGACTAGATAAAGACCTCACTCCTCTATGCAAAACAAACTAAATCAGGAAAGGGGTCCTTGACGTTGTCCCTCTGACGCTCAAGTTAGAAACAGAAAAAGAGAAATTGAAAATAATAAGAACAGAGATGAATCTTACTTTCTTCATACTTAGCATACTCTTTTATACTTTTCTTAGTGACCCTCCATCTTCCATATTAATTACCAACAGAAGACATCTTTGTCTTAGCTTCTTACATTTATGGAACTAGTATCAATCATCGGCAGAAGACTATTTTGTCTTGGCTTCGTTGCATTCAATGATAGATGGAATGTTCTCTTTTATTTCCTCTTCTCCTTATTAAGTATTTCAGTCTTTTCCTCTTTTATTATTTTATCAGTTCGTTATTAATACGTGTCATGCCATATCCTAAGCCGGACAGGTAGCTTGCTCGGCCTGCTCTCCTACCGATCGGGCTGACCAAACACTGGTTCATCCAGACGACCGACCGAATAGTGGTTTATCCGATCGGCTGATGTAGCCACCTCCCACACGAGTTAGCCTTGCTTAAGCCATGCGTACGAGCCTTGCTTAAGCCTTGGTGTTGATCGCCTTGACTTTGACTTACACCTTGGTAATTGGCCAATGGTAGGCTCCTCCTTATTGCCACATCAAGAGGTTTTGAGCATTATGAATAGTATTTAGAGTTTACTACGGTATTTAAGGATTTGCTATAGTATTTAAGGGTTGCTATAACATTTGTTGGGAATACAATTAAAATATCACATTAGAAATATATATAAAATCATTGTTTATAAGATGAAAAATATCTATATTGATATGAGATCTTTTAGATAGAACTCAAAAATACATCTTTGAGGGTTTATGTCCAAAATAGATAATAACATATCATTATGAATGTATATAAATTCCTTTGGTAATAATTAAGTTAAAGTGTAAAATACCGAAAATAGACGAATATTAATAAGTGAATTTTCCGGAATTTTTGGACATTTTTCGGGAATTTTTCGGAGCTCGTACGAACGAGTTGACGGGGATAAAAACGGGGCCCAGAAAAGCCTGTTTAGGTTACCCCATTTAAGCGAGGAATTGTTTCTTTTATAAATTCCTTATTTCCTTTTCTTTTTCATTTATTATTATTTTTTCCGTGCCTATATTTCCTTCTCTCCCGAGCCTCACTCGGCCCCGACGCCGATTCTTCTCGCGCCGAAGCCCTAACCGCCGGCGTGCACTAACCGCCGGCCACTCGGTGGTTCTTCTCCTTCCTCTTCTCCTCTTCCTTTGACGGCACAAACCACTCGCGGAGCGTCTCAACGCTGCCGACTTCTGCCGAGCCCTCTTCTCTCTCGGGTCTTTGCCGAGCCGCCTTCTCTACTCGACAGCGACGTCGCCGCACGGGACAACGCCGGCGACTCTCGAGCCAACGCAGCCGAGGACCCGACTCTAGCCTCTGCCCCGACTCCAGCAACGCCGTCCCTGTGCCCTAGCATCTCGCGTCGCCACCACAGGCGGCCACCCCGAGCACTATCGCCGGCACAGTGGGTGCATCCCAGCCGCCGCCGCACCTCTGCATTCCGGCCACCAGGTTCTGCCGAGCCCTAGTCCTGGTCTTCTTCTTGATATGTTTGATTTCAGCAGTGAGGGTTTATTCAACAGGATTGTGTGCTGTGGGTTGATACTGTGGTGTTGGAATTTTGATCGTGAGATGAAGTAGGACTTGTTGTGGGATTGCTTTTGGTCTCCAGCAGCGACTAATCCTTTCCGACAACAAACTTCCTTGGTTGTGGACTAATAGGAGCGATTGAAAGGTAAGGTTCTTGTTTAATGTTTATGGATTTAGGTTTTGATGTGGACAAGTTAATTGATAATTAATTAAGGTTAAAGAATTTATTTAGCTATTTATAGGAATTTAGCTAAATAATTCGTATATGTTTGGTATTACAGGACTTTGACGCGAGACGAGTATCTCAGAGTCAGATTTGACCTTTCTATTTTTTGGAGGCGGGTACTTTTGACTTATTGTCTTTGATATGCTTAGTAATTAAATTAACAAGATGCATTAATTGTGTTTCTTACTTGTTTCGGTTAATCACTGCCCAATACATGTTACCTGTTTAATTGATTATTTGATTGCATCTCTTATTGATCTTATACCTGATTTATCATGCTTATGGGTAGTGATATAACCATGTTTCACATGTTCAGGACCTAGGTTTGATACCTTTTTGATCAGTATGTCTTGATTTGATCTATCCACTATGGTGCCATTGTTATATGCCTAGAGGTTGGTTTAGTATATTGTCATGCTTAGTGACATGCACCATTTGCATGATCGCATGCTGTGCGATAGATTGCTCCATTATTGTCGAGCACTTTGCCAGTTTTCATCACTGTTCGGTGCTCTGTTGTGAGCACGTCAGTTCTGTGATCCGCTCAGGGGTAGTGTGACGCAGCGTGTAGCACGTTAGAGATTCCTCCCCGTCATAGCGTACCGGGAGATGAGAGCATTGCGCTCCCTCATTTATGATTTGGGGTAGGAGTACGTATGTACTCCGACAGCATCCCGTCCACTCGATCACTCATCGGGAGTAGTGTGGCTGCCCTACCCACTCGGTCCCACTGTTGTGAGTCGGTGATGGCGTCGGGGTGATCATGACATATGCATCATATGCATGATGCATTTACTGTTTGTGTTTGTGTTAGTTTTGTTTTGGACTTACATATGGATATTGTATGGAATCTTTCCGTTGGATGGACTTTTAGTATGATTTGGATTTACTCAACTACATGCCTGCGAGGTAAGAAAATCGGATTTGGGCTTTACGAGTGTAGTTGAGTAGGGTTGATTTTTTCGAGTATTACTATGTTGTTTATTTTTATTAATTGCGTGGTTGTTGAATATATATATAAACCGCGTGGTGATTGATTTTATTTATCGTTATTATTCCGTACTTGTGGTCGAGGTATTTTGAGATGTAGAAAGTTTCGATTGTCCACCTGCAGGGAGATGTCAAATTTTCTGAGGACCCTCCGGGCGTGACAATTTAGTGGTATCGAGCCAAGTTTTACGATCTTTTGTTTCGTATTTTGGATTTTCGGTTATCGATACCAATTTATTTGGTATCGAGCGGTTATGATACCGCTTCTGTGTTATGGATTTGTGAGTTTATCTGATACCAATATTTTTGGTATCAGAGCAGGTTATCGATATTTGCTTTTTGTTTTGGATTTTGGATTTATTTGATTCATATTTTTGGTATCGAGAAGGTTACGAATTAGTTTTGAGTCAGACGACGGAACATCTCCAGACGACAAATAGGTATGTTGTTATTTTATGGTTGTTATATTGGTATTGATATCCGTAATTTAATTTAACAGATATGAGATGATCTACTCAGATTGCTGCTAGACGTGGTCTGGACGACCACGTGCGAGGACCACGGGATCTCCGGATATGCCAGAGATGCCCACTGTTAGTGAGCCTGTCGGTCAGGGACAGACTCAGCATGCTGCGGGCACGTCGGGCTCTCAAATCCCGATAGCTCCTATAGAGATACCTACCTCAGTTGGCCAAGTGTACCTATCCCTACCCTTTACGGTACCATCGGGGGTACCATTGGTGTACTCGACATCTGCTCCAGCGCAGCCTCACGATGTACCACCAGTAGCTACTGTATACCCCGCAGCACCTACACCAGCGATACCGGTTGCTCCACATCCGGTACCACTACCTACCGTACAACCAGCCGCGACCACCTATGTTCACCCTACAGTGCCACCGGTGGCATATGCTCCAGTTTATACAGCAGCACCGGGAGTATCTCCCCCGGTCTATCCAGCGGTACCACCTGTAGCATCAGCTCCAGTGCTTCCGCCAGTTCAGGCAGCCATTCCGACACATCTCACTAGCATTGTCGCGGCACGAGCTCGGATCCCAGCATTAGCAGAGTCGATGAAGAGTCGATTTACACTCTTCCGAGGAGACCTTGATCCGAGTGTGGCCCTGTCATGGATAGAGACTATGGAGCGGACCTTCTTTTACATGGCTTGCTCAGAGTGGGAGAAAGCAGAGCTGGCTGCTTTTCACTTATGGGACGAGGCCGACACTTGGTAGGTTACTCAGCATTCCATCATCGGTGAGCAGAACATCACTTGGGCCAGATTCAGAATGGCTTTTGAGAGCCGCTTCTTTCCACAGGCTTATCAGATGGCTCGCCGGCAGGATTTCCTGAGTCTGCGACAGAACAACCGGTCGGTGACAGAGTATAATGCAGAGTTTGACAAATTAGCCCGATTTTGTCCAGAGCTAGTTGCTGAGGACACTTCATACAGGGATTGGATGGTTATCTGTATGTACAGCTTGCGGATTAGGGATTACATCTTACTCGATGCATTGAATCGAGCTTTGATGATAGAGTTAGCTCTCAGACAAAGATATCCGACAGAAAAAAAGCATCTGGTCGAACGATGTGACACAAAGCATAAGACAAAGATCGTAGTAGTCGCAGCGATCGTCGAGTTTTTCCGGGTTTCGTAGGCCTCGAAGTCGGGACGATCTTCCTCGTGACGTTTCCGGTCTCCTCGGCAGATCGAAACAGTCCACCAGCGATATCTGATGTTTGATGTGGTTCCAGAGACCACATCACCACTGACTGACTGCTTGTTTTATTGCAACCGCCCGCACCAGAGCCGAGTGTCGGTGAAGGCTCGGACACGACTTCCGGAGGGTCGAGCGGGACGATCTTGTCGATTGTCTCGCGAGGAGGGCGGAGATTCACACCCTCACAGCGTCAGTGCAGAAGCTGCATTTGGCATGCTGGGCAGAGTACTCTAGTGCTTCAGCACCCCAGTTTTCTCCAGACCTTATTATCCGACTCGATGTCGGACTCACCGGTACCAATACGCCACCATCCTCTCGCCTTATTCGCACATAGTCCGAGAATACCATGGCGATGTTACCACCTCCTCCTCCGCCAGACCGGTCGTGTTCATGCGATTACGAGAGGATGCTCGTGGGTCGAGCTGATCCCACGTATTATTTCTATTTATGCATTTATCGATATTTTGATTGATCATCGTAGTTCGCATTCTTTTATATCTCGTACTTTTATGCGGGAGATTGGTAGATTACCCACTTAGGGTGCGGCGATTGACTGTCTCCCTACCGTCTGGTGATACTTTAGTCACCCAGGAGATCGAGGTTGCCGTTAGACTTTGGCAACATGATACTTACGGTAGATCTTCTAGTATTGGAGATGATCGAGTTTGATATCATTCTTGGCATGGATTGGCTATCAATATCATGCTACCGTTGATTGCGACGAGGTGGTCACCTTCCGCCTCCGAATCAACCTCGTGGAGTTTCACGCATCGAGACGGCGACATCTCGATTATTTCGATTCATCATTGCTCACGGTTGTCATGGTTTTCTATCGTTGATCGATCGAGGACATGAGTAGTTCGCAGCCTCTCGATGTTCCCGTAGTCAGGAGTACCCGGATGTATTTCGAGGAGCGGGTTTGCCTCCCGAAGGCCGTGGAGTTCGCTATTGAGGCGATTCCGGAACCGCCGACATCGAAAGCTCCGTATCGTATAGCACCAAAAGAGTTGAACGAGCTGAAGGTTCAACTCCAGGAGCTTTTAGACAGAGGATTCATTCGCCCTAGTGTTTCACCATGGGGTTCTCCAGTTCTATTTGTCAAGAAGAAAGACGGCACCATGAGGTTATGTATTGACTACATAGAAATAAATATCCACTGCCACGGATTGAGGATTTGTTTGATCAGCTCAGAGGTACATCAGTGTATTCTAAGATTGATCTGCGATCCGGATATCATCAGTTGAGAGTCAGAGATTCTGATATTCAGAAGACAGCTTTCCGTACAAGATACGGTCATTATGAGTTTTTGGTAATGCTATTTGGGCTTACCAATGCTCCAACGGTGTTTATGGATTTGATGAACCGCATCTTTCTGGAGTATCTGGATCAGTTTGTTATCGTTTTCATTGATGACAAATTGGTCTACTCTCGTTCCGAGGAAGAGCATGCACAGCATCTTCGCACAGTCTTGGAGATTCTTCGACGACATCAGCTGTACGCGAAGTTCAGCAAGTGTGCATTTTGGTTATCCTCAGTCGGTTTTCTGGGACACGTGGTTTCTAGCAGAGGTATTTCAGTGAATCCTCAGAAGATCGAGGCTGTCACCGGTTGGGAGCACCAAGTCGATTCAGAGATCCGCAGTTCGATTGGCGGATACCGACGCGTTTTGTCGAGGGCTTCGCAGATTGCTATGCCAGCGACACGCCTTACCCGAAAGGCGAAGTTCATATGGTCCGAGGATTGCGAGACCCGACTTGAGGCAAGCGAGATTAGTGTCGGCTCCAGTTTTGGTTTTACCTTCGGAGATGATGGATTTGTACTTTACACCGACGCGTCTCTCTGGGTTTGGGCTGTTCGATGCAGCATGGCAGAGTAGTCTCTTTTCTCGTCGGCTGAAGGAGCATGAGAAGAACTACCCAGTTCATGACTGGAGTTAGCTGCCATCATCTTTGCTCTGAAGCTATGGCGACATCATTTATACGGTATCACATTTGAGATTCTCACCGATCATAAGAGTCTCAAATATATTTTCACCAAGAAGAGCTTAATCTCCGACAGGAGATGGATGGAGTTCTGAAGGACTATGATTGTACCATTAGCTACCACCCGGGAAAGCTAATGTGGTTGCAGATGCACTCTGCAGAAGTCCGGAGGGACTTTGGCTTGCCACCGGTTTGATCACGGACTTGATTGAGTTTCTGAGTTAGATCTTGAGGAGGGACCCGAGCAGGTATTCTTGTTACCATGGTTGCTCAGTCGATCGGGACGAGGATCCGAGAGGCACAGGCCGGTGATCAGCATTTGCGTTTATTAGCAGACCGAGTTTACACGAGACGAGGAGGTGTTATATTCTTCCGAGGCAATTCTCACCCGGTCATCGGAGGAGTTATTCAGGAGGCACACCGTTCTCGATTTGCGATCCATCCAGGCGGAACCCGTATGTATCGAGACTTGAGGCGTTCCTATTGGTGGAACGGCATGAAGAAAGACATCGCGGATTTCGTAGCTAGGTGTCTTGTTTGTCAGCAGGTGAAGGCTGAGCACCAGAGACCTGCAGGGTTACTTCAGCGGATTCCTATTCCTGAGTGGAAGTGGGATCACATTACTATGGACTTTGTGGTAGGGTTGCCGAGGACACGACGAGGCCATGACGCGATTTGGGTAATCGTTGATCGATTAACCAAATCCGCGCACTTTTTAGCGATTCGGAGGACTGATCCCTTGGATCGATTAGCAGATTTGTATTGCCGAGAGATTATCAGACTACATGGTGTTCCATTGAGTATCATTTCGGATAGAGATCCACGGTTCACGTCTAGTTTCTGGCAGAGTCTGCAGCAGGCCTTGGGCACACAACTCCGTTTCAGTACAGCCTTCCATTCACAGACAGATGGACAGTCAGAGCGGACCATTTAGACGTTAGAGGACCTGCTGAGGTCATGTGTTATGGATTTTGGAGGCAGTTGGGAGGACCATCTGCCGTTGGTAGAGTTTGCCTACAACAACAGCTTTCATTCGGCTATCCAGATGGCACCGTTTGAGGCGTTGTATGGTAGACCTTGGCCCATCCTTTGGGATGAGGTTGGAGAGGCTCAGTTGTTGGGACCTCATAGGGTTCAGCAGGATGCAGAGTTGGTCCGTACTATCAGACGGAGGATGTCAGAGGCGCAGGACCGCCAGAAGAGTTATGCTGATCGGAGACGCAGACCACTAGAGTTCTCTGTGGGCGACCATGTATTTCTGCGAGTTTCACCCACGAAAGGGGTGAAGAGATTTGGCCTCAGAGGTAAGCTAGCTCCGCGGTACATTGGTCCTTTCGAGATCTTGGAGAGGATCGGAGCGGTAGCTTACCGATTGGCACTACCACCGTCCCTGTCAGGCGTTCACGATGTATTTCACGTATCGATGTTGAGGAGATACGTGCCTGATCCGACACATGTGCTGGCAGATATTCCAGTTCCAGTTCAGCCTGACATTACATATGAGGAGGTTCCGGTACGGATTCTCGACCGGAAAGAGCGTCAGTTGCGGAACAAGACTATCCGACTGGTTAGAGTCGGATGGCAGCATCATTCGGACGAGGAGGCTACTTGGGAGCTCGAGGACACTATCCGAGCTCGATATCCCCATCTTTTCACTTAAGGTATGTGATTTAGTTTACCGTTCAGCATTTATACTTTATATCTGTTGTTAGTACTTGCTGATGGTAGATAACGAAATTTGGGGACCAAAATTTTATTAGTGGGGGAGAATGTAAAATACCGGAAACAGACGAATATTAATAAGGGAATTTTCCGGAATTTTTGGACATTTTTCGAGAATTTTTCGGAGCTCGTACGGACGAGTTGACGGGGATAAAAACGGGGCCCAGAAAAGCCTGTTTGGGTTACCCCATTTAAGCGAGGAATTGTTTCTTTTATAAATTCCTTATTTCCTTTTCTTTTTCATTTTTTTTTCCCGTGCCTATATTTCCTTCTCTCCCGAGCCTCACTCGGCCCCGACGCCGATTCTTCTCGCGCCGAAGCCCTAACCGCCGGCGTGCACTAACCGCCGGCTACTCGGTGGTTCTTCTCCTTCCTCTTCTCCTCTTCCTTTGACGGCACAAACCACTCGCGGAGCATCTCAACGCTGCCGACTTCTGCCGAGCCCTCTTCTCTCTCGGGTCTTTGCCGAGCCGCCTTCTCTACTCGACAGCGACGTCGCCGCACGGGACAACGCCGGCGACTCTCGAGCCAACGCAGCCGAGGACCCGACTCTAGCCTCTGCCCCGACTCCAGCGACACCCATCTCCGGCCTGTGCCCTAGACTCAGCCCCCGACGCCACTGCCGGCATCGGTTTCTCAGCGTCGGCCGCCGTCGCCGTGCCCTAGCACTATCGCCGGCACAGTGGGTGCATCCCAGCCGCCGCCGCACCTCTGCATTCCGGCCACCAGGTTCTGCCGAGCCCTAGTCCTGGTCTTCTTCTTCATATGTTTGATTTCAGCAGTGAGGGTTTATTCAACAGGATTGTGTGTTGTGGGTTGATACTGTGGTGTTGGAATTTTGATCGTGAGATGAAGTAGGACTTGTTGTGGGATTGCTTTTGGTCTCTAGCAGCGACTAATCCTTTCCGACAACAAACTTCCTTGGTTGTGGACTAATAGGAGCGATTGAAAGGTAAGGTTCTTGTTTAATGTTTATGGATTTAGGTTTTGATGTGGACAAGTTAATTGATAATTAATTAAGGTTAAAGAATTTATTTAGCTATTTATAGGAATTTAGCTAAATAATTCGTATATATTTGGTATTACAGGACTTTGACGCGAGACGAGTATCTCGGAGTCAGATTTGACCTTTCTATTTTTTGGAGGCGGGTACTTTTGACTTATTGTCTTTGATATGCTTAGTAATTAAATTAACAAGATGCATTAATTGTGTTTCTTACTTGTTTCGGTTAATCACTGCCCAATACATGTTACCTGTTTAATTGATTATTTGATTGCATCTCTTATTGATCTTATACCTGATTTATCATGCTTATGGGTAGTGATATAACCATGTTTCACATGTTCAGGACCTAGGTTTGATACCTTTTTGATCAGTATGTCTTGATTTGATCTATCCACTATGGTGCCATTGTTATATGCCTAGAGGTTGGTTTAGTATATTACCATGCTTAGTGACATGCACCATTTGCATGATCGCATGCTGTGCGATAGATTGCTCCATTATTGTCGAGCACTTTGCCAGTTTTCATCACTGTTCGGTGCTCCGTTGTGACGCTCATGGGTAGCGTGACACAGCGTGGTAGCACGTCAGTTTGACTCTTCCGGTGCTCCGTTGATCCGCTCAGGGGTAGTATGACGCAGCGTGTAGCACGTTAGAGATTCCTCCCCGTCATAGTGTACCAGGAGATGAGAGCATTGCGCTCCCCCATTTATGATTTGGGGTAGGAGTACGTATGTACTCCGACAGCATCCCGTCCACTCGATCACTCATCAGGAGTAGTGTTGCTGAGTGCACGGTTGTCACAGCCCTACCCACTCGGTCCCACTGTTGTTGTGAGTCGGCTGACTGGCGTCAGGGGTGACCATGACATATGCATCATATGCATGATGCATTTACTGTTTGTGTTTGTGTTAGTTTTGTTTTGGACTTACATATGGATATTGTATGGAATCTTTCCGTTGGATGAACTTTTAGTATGATTTGGATTTACTCAACTACATGCCTGCCTGGACGGCAGAAGAGGTAAGAAAAATCGGATTTGGGCTTTACGAGTGTAGTTGAGTAGGGTTGATTTCGAGTCAGAGTATTACTATGTTGTTTATTTTTATTAACTGCGTGGTTGTGACAGCCAGAGGCTGAATACATATATAAACTGCGTGGTGATTGATTTTATTTACTGTTATTATTCCAGCCGCTTGTGGCTGAGGTATTTGTGAGATGTAGAAAAGTTTCAGATTGTCCACCGTACAGGGGAGATGCTGCCGAAATTTTCTCGGACAGGGACTCCTATGGGGCGTGACATAAAGTGGATAATTTTTTTATATCTTTTGGACATTAATCGACTGATTAATTTTTTTTGGCCAGCTTTTGGGATTTTAGAGACAAATGCTGCAAGAGGCTTTATAAAGTAATCATAATTAAAGTGCTTACAGCAATGTTCCTTTCGTATAAATAGTTTTATTACACTGTTTATATTTTTTACGTTTGTTTTATTTTTATATTGTTTGTATAACAAGATGGGTTTATCCTCCCAAAGGTAGGAGGTAAGGAAGGAGCTAGTGGTGATTTTGTTAAGATGATAAATCATGGAATAGAAATTGAGAATTATGAACCACGTTAAATCGATTTACGTTGTAATTATTTTTATTGTTGTATTTATTTTGTATTTTCGCTGTGTTAACCTATTTAGAGAAGCACTATGTCAACTGTCTTAAACCATATCTAACCAATGTAATTTTTAATTAAAATGAGAAATTGTATTTTTAAATAAAAACACATGAGAAGGTTGGTAAACGAATTTGCAAATTAACTGGTAGGGTTAAACTTTAAATTTATGTAAAACTAATACGTAAAAGCCTTCAAATTGATTGTATTTTTCATGATAACTAGGTCATTTGGAAACATGACATTCCTTGAATGGTGGTATAAAAGTGATAACACTTATCTCATACAATGGTGGATTCAAGAATTTAAGCATAGAGGGACGATTTTTACTCTAAACAAGAGGTTGTATTCTCTATCTTCATCGATGGAATCCCAAAATACTAGAGGTTCCACCGTCGGTAATGGGCCCCGCCCCGCCCCGCCCCGCCCCGTAAATTCGCTCCTGATCTCATATGACTTTTATAACTCATTTTATGTGGTAAAAGGTAATTCGCTCACCTTCAACGTCCCCGCCAATCTATCCTTAGGTCAACACGGAGGAAGTAAATCATGGATAATTACTAATCATTAATACAAGTGATCAAGACATGGAAAAAAGTATGCTCGGATTTTTTTTATAATCTTATAGCTCATCTCATATTACATGAAAAGAGGTAAATTAGGAAGAGACTAAATAATGACCAGGAGAAGAGTACAAGAACCTGATTATTAGACCCAGACTTCATGAGGATAATACCTCGTACACTAACATGTCCGTCCGAGGAATTCCATTGATAATTTCCTTCAAGTTATTATAGATATATATGCTCGGGCACAACTATTTGATTGTTAGTGGTAAAAAGTTTATCATCATATGCACATAACTTAGAAGCTTCCCCATGCACATCGTGTTTATGCGACAGATAGACAGCCCTTCAATGTGGCAAAAGACGATTCACTCGTCCCCAACGCCCCCGCCAACCCGTCTCTAGGCCAACACGGAGGAGGTAAATCACGGGTGACTACTAGCCATTAGTGCAAATAGCCAAGACATGGGGGATAGACAACCCTTCAATGAACATAAAGGATGAGGAATATAATCAAAATATCATATTAAAAATATATGAAAAAATTATGATTTAAAATATAAAAGATATTTTTAAGTTCATGGAGTTATGTTAAAAATAGATAATATCATATTATTATCGAGATATATGAATTCTTTTGATCCTAATAAATATTATCAGAGCAATGGTCTAAATCAAGCCATGTGGATAAAATAATGCCCTTGAATGAAGAAGGCGAGACTATCAGAGGAGTAAAATCTAAGTGAAAAGTCTATGCAGATCAAGGGTGACCAAATACTTGATAAAAATTCTGGATAAGTAAACCTTAGGTGGTGAAAAGTCTATGGAAGTTAAGGGTAACTGGATGCTTGGTGAAAATCCTATGAAGGTGAACCCTAGGCGGTGAAAAAGTCTTAGAGGTTAAGAGTAGATCAATGATGATTAGATGCTTAATGGGAGGTCTAAAATAGATCAAGAGTGATTAGATACTTGAGAGAAAGCTCAGACTATAAGAATAATGGTGGTCCTTCGTTTCAGGGAAAGATTGTTAGAAATACAATCAAAGTCCCACATTGAAAATATATGAAAAATATCATAGATTTAAAAAATTGAAGATATCTTTATTGGTATGAGATCTTTTGTGTAAAATCCAAAAATAAATTCATAAGGGTTTAGACTCAAAATGGACAATATCATATTATTTATGGAGATATATAAATTTTTTTTTTATCCAAACATAAATAGAAGAGAGAAACTTTATTAGATTTATCATTGATCTCTCATATCAACTAAAAGAACTCTATAAGGCAATGATACAGTGACAAAACACCTTCTTAATTTTTTGAGTATTTAAGGATTGAGTCCTAAATTTAATGTATTAATAGATAAATTTTCTTTAATGATGGTTGACCTAAGAACGCTGACCTAATAGACTGTTCATTATGAGCACTTCTTAATTTATTTTAGTAGCAGATAGAAAACTTCTATGGAAAGATTACCTTAAAATTAATCGGCATAAGCGGAATTTATGCCAATTAAAAAAAAACTGGATAGTCTCTACGTTGCTTCTTTATTTTAGTTGTTATAAATGGTCACATGCCTTCTAGGACTGAAGTGCTTCATTTAAGAGCCTCTTAAGATGGATGAATATATGCATGCCCTTGAAATTAAAGAGCCTCTTAAGATTGTTCAATGAACTAGCTATTAACCTTCTTGGCATCGCAAGCACCCTTGTATATGATTATTACTGACATTGGGATAGAATCGTTCTATATTGGTGGTAGTTGAACACCTAATTTAAGTCTGATATGTGTGTGCACCTATGACCTATCTCTCATCTACGCATGCATGTTTCCATGTCTATCTATAAGCCATGCAACTCTCCCGCTCCACAAACGCTCAAGCCAAGTAAGCTCTTGAGTGACGGCTTGCAAATCCACATGGTAAATATTCTTGCAATCAAGGATGACTTTGTTGGTGGCAATACCTAACTTATCACACACTCTATTATTAGTTAGAGCCCTAGAGTCAATCATTTGATGATTGTATTATGGACTTGTTGTATCATATTCTTATATATAAATAAAGGCATTTATTGTTTTGGTTATTATACTTACTTGTATTGGTGTAAAATAAACTAAGTATAATAGTGTCCTTGAGTAGAAGGTTCTCACCTATATCAATCGGTTAGTTGAACCGATAGTGAGATGATATAGGGAACACTACTTTTAATCATTTCTAGTCGAGTATTAACATTCAGGGACAATGTTAATGCAATAAGACTAGCATGTAGGTCAACTCGATGACTTGATCTCACAAGTCATGGATATAGAGATATCAAGTTGACACATGAGTATGCATTGGAGAATGTATACTGAATGACCCGCCATGAGAAAGTATCATGGATCGTTATATGAATGTCATATACTTTCTCATGTGGCTATTAGTATGACTACTAGTCCTTAGACCTGAAGTCACCATGGTTCCCTACATAAGGAGTTATGTACTTTGGTTTCGTCAAACGTCACCCGTAACTGGGTGGACTATAAAGACGATTACTGGGTATGTAACGAATTATGCAGAGGGATGTGAGTGATGTAGATGGGATATATCCCTCCTATATGACGGGAGAAACATTGATATTCTTCATAGAGTGAGACCACGAAGTGCATGACCATGCTCAAATGAGTCAATATGAGATATTGAGCTCATTTGATTTAATGAGTCTACTTGGAGTTCAAAATTTAGTTTGATCAGATGATGACACGGTCTATGCCTCACATTGATCAATCTAGATGTCTAAGATAAAAGGACATTTGTCATATATTGTGAGGAGTCACAATTAGTAGTCACAAGTGATGTTGGATCTCAACATTCTTGTAACTTGGGTAGTAATGATGTGTTGCTAGATACCGCTCATTACTTATGCTCCTAAATGGGTTTAGGGGCATTGCCAACATTACAAGAACCTATAGGGTCACACACTAAGGACAATTAGATGGAGATTAGGTTCATATGATGAACCAAGAGGATTAGATTCATTTGATGAATCAAATTGGATTAAGAGTAATCCTAATTGGGCTAATTGAGTTGGACTCAAGTTAATTCATGTGTTCAATGAGTCTAATTTAGATTATGACTCATTGAATCAATTTAATTAAATGAATTAGATTCATTATATTAAATTGGCTTGAATTAAATGGTTGGATTAGATCAACCATGAGAGAGATTAAGTCAAGTTTGACTTGACTTGAGAGGAAGATAAAGAGTCAAGTTTGACTTGACTTTATGCCACCTCATTGGTGAGTTGGCAAGATGTGGACCAATGATGATGCTCCATATCATCATGGTTACTTAAGTGTGTGCCACATCATGGAGGTTACAAGCCTCCTTTCCTTTTAATGTGGCCGACCACATTAATTGTAAAGGAGTTACAATTGTGGCCGGCCACACATAGTGAAGGAATTTCATTTTTCCTCATTCAAGGCTATTCACTTCTTCTTCCTCCTTGAGCTCTCTCTTCTTGCTCTCCCTCTCCTATCTTGGCTGAACACCCTAGGTGTTAGCACACATTGTTTGGTCCTTCTCCATCTAGTGTGTTCATGTGGGTACGTATAGAGGATTGTCTACGTTGACAATCTTGAGATCCGGCAAGTCGTTGGACTAGCGGGATAGCGAAGGGCATCGCATCGAGGGTAATACTTTTATCTACTGTAGATCTAGAGTTTGTAAACTCGTACTCGTATTTTATTTTATTTTTCTTTGCACGGATCCGGGGGCTGGGGCTTTCGGGGTTTTCACGGCCCGAAAAATCCAATAGTGGTATCAGAGCCACGTGCAAAGACTTGTACGAGTTTATTTTTGATTTTTATGAAAAATATAGCTTCTGTGATTTTCTGTAAATTTAGGTTTTTTATAGTTTTTATGGGTAATTTTCTCATAGAAGCGAAGCACAAGTGTTTCGGCACTTGTAGGCTTCTGCTACCGGGAAGATTTTTCCAAAACGGCTTGGTTTCACCCCAAATCCTTTTGGGACAGCGGGCTAAGGCGCTGTAGGATCGCTAAGGAACCCTCGCGATGGTTAGATCGTGGGTAGGGGCGCTGCCCCTAGCCCCGCAAGGGGATTCGTTCCGCGATTGCGCCGGAAAACCGCTAAACAGGACCGCCGGGAATTTTTACTCGTAAAAATTGGTATTAAAATTACAGAAAATTATAGAAAATATATAATTTAGAATTATGTATAATTTGTGATAGTCATGACCCAAAATACCCAATTGGATTGGAATAAATGTGTTGTAATTCATAATACAGCCTGCGTGCAGTGATGTGATGTGCGTGCTGTATTTTTATTTGCGACCTGCGCGTCGTGCCTTTATCTATTTTATATTCTTGTTGTAAATTAGTTTAGACTCGAATGTAACTCGAGTTTCAAAATTGTAATGTACAAAATTGAAGCCGTGGAAGGTCCACTCTGTTGGGATCTTAGATGGCTAGAGGGGGGGTGAATAGCCCCTTCAAAAACTTAAACAAAACTTCTACACAGATAATTGTTAGCACAGTGGAATTAGACAACTAAAGGAAAGAAAAACACAAGCACACTAACACTAGGATTTACGATGTTCGGGGATAACTTGCCCCTACTCCTCGGCGTGTCCGTAAGGTGGACGACTCCTTGATCTTCGGTAGATCGCACCCCGGACAACTTCCGGCTACAAATCCTCCTCGGTGGAGTAACCTCCCCACAACGTCTCAAGAAATATCTAAGTTAAAGCACGAGACTTACAGAAGCTCGGTGGCAAAGGAGAATAAAAATGCTTACAACCACGCGAGGATCAGTAGCAGAACAGAGATCGCAGTTCACCCGAGAGCTCAAGAACTTCGCACAACAGCACAGACTTTTCTTTCAAGGTTTCTTGTTCTTGTTCTATTCTCTCCTCTCGCTGTTTTTACTGCTTCTCAAACCTGATCTCTGCTGTCACCGATCTGGTCCAAAACTGCGCAAATCAGCGCTGCAGCCAATCCCTCTTCCTCCTTACCTGGTTCTCTGAACTCACACCAATGATATCACAGTCATCACTGGCGTCTTCTGAGCTCGAACCAATCCCCAGGAGTCAAGCAGATCGCAGCCCAATCGCAATCAGAAACCCAGTGAACGTTGATGCCTCAAATGCATCTGTTGCAGCAAATCATAGTGTAAAGAGCACTTGTCTTCTTCTCTTAATGAAGCTTAATTTGAATTCAACCATGAGAGTGTGACCTGCAACCTGCAAGCTAAAAGACTCACGGCGGATGGTTAAAAGCGGATGGGTGAAAACAAATCGGCAATCGAGAAAAGTGCATGCAAAACAAACAATACGTGGGTCGGTCGCGAGCCGATCAATGCTTCGAATCATCGCTGATCGGTCTCGGCATCGGATGTCGCCAAGATACGATCGGTCTGCGGACGATCGGACTAATCTGATCGGTCCCGAGACCGATCAGATGTCGCTCTTCCCAAACGCTTACGACTACGGTTGGTCTCGGGCCATCGGTAAACTCCTGATGGCTCGATCGATTTGATCGGTGCGGCCCGTCGATGCGCTTCGAGCCATCGATCGATTCCCGATCGGTCGGACCGATCAGTGTCCAAGTTTCGCTGGATCGGTGCCGCCGACCGATCGACTTCTTGATCGGGTCGAGCCCTCTCTGACCTAGTCCGGAGAAACGAGCTCCCTAGCACTCTCCGACTTCATCTGGTCCTAGAGACCGAGCTACCGAGCCCTCTCTGACTTCGCATGCCAAGCTTCATTCTTGGACTTTTCAACACCAGATGTCCGATCACCCTTGATCCATCTGGATTTTCCCTTGCCTGGCTTCACTCACCAGGACTTCCAATCTGCCTGGCTTCACTCACCAGGACTTTCCAACTGCCTAACATCCCAGTTAGGACTTTCTCAATCAGGTCAACCAAGTCAACCTAGATTAGTAATCAATCTGAGTTAAATATTTGATACAAACTTAAATCAGTGTCAACAGCAAAACAACATCCAGGTCAGACTGTATCAACACACTCGAGACGGGGTTACGAGGAGGGCGCGAGCAACACAAGGTGGTCAAAGGCGGAGCTTGAGAAGCTGTTGACCCTAGGTTGACCATCCGATCTTCTCATTGGCTTGAGAAGATCGTAGTAGGGCCATGACTAATCACGAATTAATTTAATTAATTACTTGTGTATATGTGATGCATGATTAAGTAATTAATTAGTGCCTAACGATTAGATTAGATCTAAGTCGTGTACATGATGCACCCTTCGATTAGATTAGATCTATCGAGTATATGATACACATCATCGTTTAGATTAGATCTAAATCACGTCAACTCTAATGCCTACCGTGCCGTGATACCTATCACTACCTCGATCACATGTGTTGTTGAATCTGCCAAAGCAGAGCAACACATATTATCTTGGTAGGGTACGGAGGGACAATCTTGGTCCCGCTTATCAACGCATGGGCGAATACAAACTCAATTAGATTGAGTATTCCTAGTTAACTTGGTTGGATCGAGTACAACTATAGGCATTCTTCCAATGGTTGGAAAGATAGGACATAAATCACATTTATATTAATTCTTGGACGTATTAGCCAAAGCTAGCTCAAGTTTTAATATAATTGCGGATAATGATCCTATAAACAAGAGTTGCATAGAGATGTAATTGGTAAATCGTTACCTACCGATCATACTAAGTCTTGGGCGTATTAGCCAAAGCTAACTCAAGGGTTAGTATGATATGGATCTTGTCACACATGAATTATAGAATTCAGTGGGAGCATCATTTAGTCAAAGGCCTAATTAAATGATTTAAAGAATATGATATTTATTTTCTGTATTTTTCTATTGTAGATAAACCATGACGTCGAATACGAACACCTTCTCTCTGCGTTATGTCCTTGAAAAGGACAAGCTCAACGGAGCAAATTTCCTGGATTGGTACAGGAACTTGAGAATAGTTCTCACCCAGGAACGTAAACTGTACGTTCTGGAGCAGCCCATTCCGGAGGCTCCTCCTGCCAATGCCACGCGAGCAGACAAAGATGCTTACAAGAAGCATCAAGATGACGCATTAGATGTGTCGTGTCTAATGCTCGCGACCATGAACTCTGAGCTTCAGAAGCAACACGAGTTAATGGGCGCTTACTATATGGTTGAACATCTTCGTCAACTGTATCAAGGACAAGCGAGGCATGAGAGATTTGAGATCTCAAGGGCACTGTTTCAGTGCAAGATGTCAGATGGGGCTCCCGTAAGCCCATATGTACTCAAAATGATTGGGTACATAGAAAACCTACAGAGATTGAGATTCCCGCTTGGCCAAGAGCTAGCCACTGACCTGATCTTGCAATCCTTGCTGAATAGCTATAGTCAGTTCGTTCTAAACTATAATATGAACGAAATTGACAAGCCACTGCCCGAGCTGCTTAGCATGTTAAGAACTGCTGAGCTGAACCTTAAGAAGGCAAAGCCTAACTCTGTTCTGATGGTTCAGAAACACAAGGGCAAGGGCAAGCCCAAAGGCAAAGGAAAGTCCCAAGCCAAGGGCAAAGGCAAGGCACTGAAGCCTAAAGGAGGGGTCGCCAAGGATGCTACATGCTTCCACTGCGGTCAGACCGGGCACTGGAAGAGGAGCTGCAAGGTGTACCTGGAAGATCTTAAGAAGAAGCGAAGTGAGACTTCAACTTCAGGTATATATGTTATAGAAGTCAATCTATCTATTTCTTCATCATGGGTATTAGATACCGGATGTGCATCTCACATTTGTACTAATGTGCAGACGCTGAGAAATAGCAGGGCATTGGCGAAAGGTGAGGTGGACCTACGCGTAGGCAATAGAGCACGGGTTGCTGCTGTTGCTGTAGGGACTTATCATCTATTTCTGCCCTCTAGGCTTGTATTAGAATTAGATGAATGTTGTTATGTGCCTGCATTAACTAAGAACATAATTTCAGTTTCTTGTTTGGACAAGAAAGGTTTCTCTTTTATTATAAAGGACAAATGTTGTTCTGTTTATTTAAAAGATATGTTCTATTGTAGTGCACCTCTGATGAACGGACTCTACATTCTAGATCTTGAAAGCCCTATCTATAACATAAATACCAAGAGGTTCAAGTCAAATGACCTGAACCAAACCTATCTCTTGCACTATCGCTTAGGTCATATAAATGACAAGCGCTTATCCTAGCTCCATAAGGATGGTTTGCTGGACTCATTTGATTTTGAATCTTATGAGACGTGCGAATCATGCCTACTAGGCAAGATAACCAAGACTCCCTTTAGTGGGCACAGCGAAAGAGCGGTTGATTTGTTATGACTCATACATAGTGATGTATGTGGCCCTTTCAATGTCGCTGCTAGAGGCGGTTATAGATACTTCATCACATTTACTGATGACTTCAGTAGATATGGTTATGTGTACTTGATGACACATAAGTCAGAATCCTTTGAAAAGTTCAAAGAATTCAAGAATGAAGTACAGAACCAGCTTGACAAGAGTATTAAGATACTTCGATCAGATCGAGGTGGATAATACCTTAGCCATGAGTTTCATGACTACCTAGCTGAGTGTGGGATTCTATCCCAACTCACTCCTCCTGAAACACCACAGTGGAATAGTGTATCCGAAAGGAGGAATCGTACCCTATTAGATATGGTACGATCTATGATGAGTCACACAGATCTTCCAACATACCTTTGGGGCTATGCTCTAGACACGGCAGCTTTTATACTCAACCGAGTTCCATCCAAGGCCGTGATAAAGACACCATATATGATATGGACTGGGAGAGATTCCCAGGTGTCTTTCATGAGGATTTGGGGTTGTGAGGCTTACGTTCGACATCAAGTCTCAAACAAGTTAGGACCCAAATCCGACAAGTGCTACTTTATTGGATATCCCAAGGAAACTAAGGGATATTACTTCTACATTCCCAGTCAGCACAAGGTAGTTGTGGCAAAGACTGGGGTCTTTCTAGAAAGGGACTTTGTTTCTAGAAAGACTAGTGGGAGCACGTTCGATCTTGAAGAAGTTCAAGATGCGAACAATAGCACTGAAGCCTCGATGGAAGTTGAACTGGAACCACAAAGTGTTGTGGATGATGTTGTTCCACAAAGAGTTGAGGAACAACAACCAGTTCAAGTAGACATACCTCTTCGCAGGTCTGATAGGGTACGTCGTCAGCCTGAGAGATACTCATTTCTCTTGTCTGACCATGATGACATTGTGCTCATAGAGGATGAGCCTACCACCTATCAGGAAGTTGCGATGAGACCAGATTCCAAGAAATGGCTAGAGGCCATGAGATCCGAGATGGAATCCATGTACACCAACCAAGTATGAACTTTGGTTGATCCACCTGAAGGGGTAAAACCCATTGGGTGTAAGTGGGTCTTTAAGAGAAAGACTGACATGGATGGACTTATTTATAAGGGTCGCTTGGTAGCTAAAGATTTCAAGCAGATTCATGGTATTGACTATGATGAAACCTTTTCTCCAGTAGCGATGTTTAAGTCCATTCAGATCATGCTTGCTATTGCAGCTTACCATGACTATGAGATATGGCAGATTGATGTCAAAACCACGTTTCTGAATGGAAACCTACTCGAGGATGTGTACATGACACAACCTGAGGGTTTTGTAGATCCACAGCATACTAGCAGAGTATGCAAGCTGCATAGGTCCATTTATGGACTAAAGCAAGCTTCTCGGAGCTGGAATCTTCGATTCGATGATGCAATCAAACAGTTTTGTTTCATCAAGAATGAAGATGAGCCTTGTGTCTACAAGAAGGTTGTAGGGTAAATAGTTGTCTTCCTCATATTGTATGTGGATGACATACTGCTCATTGGGAAGGGCATCCCTATGCTTCAGTCTGTCAAGACCTGGCTAGGGAGTTGCTTCTCAATGAAGGACTTAGGTGAGACATCCCGCATTCTAGGGATACAGATCTATAGAGATAGATCTAAGAGATTGTTTGGCCTAAGTCAGAGTACATATATTGACAAGGTACTCCTTCGGTTTGCCATGCAGAACTCTAAGAAGGGATTTCTGCCGATGTCACATGGCGTGAGTCTTTCGAAGACTCAAGGTCCCTCTTCTAGAGAGGAGAGAGACCGCATGGATAAGATCCCTTATGCCTCAGCTATAGGATCTATCATGTACGCCATGCTATGTACTCGACCTGATGTCTCGTATGCTTTGAGCATGACGAGCAGATACCAGTCAGATCCAGGTGAAAGTCACTGGATAGCGGTCAAGAATATTTTTAAGTACTTAAGAAGGACTAAAGAATATTTTTTGATATATGGAGGCGATGACGAGCTAGCTGTAAAGGGTTACAGTGATGCCAGCTTCCAGACCGATCAGGATAATTATCGATCGTAGTCAGGGTTCGTATTTTGCATTAATGGTGGTGTTGTGAGCTGGAAGAGTTCGAAGTAGGACACAGTAGCTGATTCTACGACAGAGGCCGAGTACATTAAGATCGAGGCAGAAAGGAGGCGGTTTGATCCGCAAGTTCATCATCGAACTTGGGTGGTTCCCGATCGCTGACCCTATTGAGCTCTATTGTGACAACAATGGAGCTATAACACAGGCGAAGGAACCTCGCTCACACCAGCGGACCAAACACATACTACGGCGCTTCCATCTCATTCGAGAGATTATCGAGAGAAGAGATGTGAAGATATGCAGAGTACCTACAGAGGCTAACATCGCAGATCCCTTGACCAAGGCTTTGGCACAGAGGAAGCATGATGGTCACACTAGGTCATTGGGGCTTAGAGCCTACACTGATTAGCACTAGTGCTAGTGGAGATTGTTAGTTAGAGCCCTAGAGCCAATCATTTGATGATTGTATTATGGACTTGTTGTATCATATTCTATATAAATAAAGGTATTTTGATTTTGGTTATTATACTTACTTGTATTGGTGCCAAATAAACTAAGTATAATAGCGTCCTTGAGTAGAAGGTTCTCACCTATATCAATCGGTTAGTTGAACCGATAATGAGATGATATAGGGAACACTACTCTTAATCATTCCTAATCGAGTATTAATATTCAGGGACAATGTTAATGCAATAAGACTAGCATGTAGGTCAACTCGATGACTTGATCTCACAAGTCATGGATATAGAGATATCAAGTTGACACATGGGTATGCATTGGAGAATGTATACTAAATGACCCGCCATGAGAAAATATCATGGATCGTTATATGAGTGTCATATACTTTCTCATGTGGCTATTAGTATGACTACTAGTCCTTAGACCTGAAGTCACCATGGTTCCCTACATAAGGAGTTATGTACTTTGGTTTCGTCAAACGTCACCCGTAACTGGGTGGACTATAAAGACGATTACTGGGTATGTAACAAATTATGCAGAGGGATGTGAGTAATGTAGATGAGATATATCCCTCCTATATGACAGGAGAGACATCGATATTCTTGATAGAGTGAGACTACGAAGTGCATGGCCATGCCCAAATGAGTCAATATGAGATATTGAGCTCATTTGATTTAGTGAGTCTACTTGGAGTTCAAGATTTAGTTTGATCAGAGGATGACACGGTCTATGCCTCACATTGATCAATCTAAATGTCTAGGATAGAAGGACATTTGTCATATATTGTGAGGGGTCACAATTAGTAGTCACAAGTGATGTTGGATCTCAACATTCTTGTAACTTGGGTAGTAATGATGTGTTGCTAGATACCGCTCATTACTTATGCTCCTAAATGAGTTTAGGTGTATTGCCAATGTTACAAGAACCTATACGGTCACACACTAAGGACAATTAGATGGAGATTAGGTTTATATGACGAACCAAGAGGATTAGATTCATTTGATGAATCAAATTGGATTAAGAGTAATCCTAATTGGGCTAATTGAGTTGGACTCAAGTTAATTCATGTGTTCAATGAGTCTAATTTAGATTATGACTCATTGAATCAATTTAATTAAATGAATTAGATTCATTATATTAAATTGGCTTGAATTAAATGGTTGGATTAGATCAACCATGAGAGAGATTAAGTCAAGTTTGACTTAACTTGAGAGAAAGATAAAGAGTCAAGTTTGACTTGACTTTATGTCACCTCATTGGTGAGTTGGCAAGATGTGGACCAATGATGATGTTCCATATCATCATGGTTACTTAAGTGTGTGCCACATTATGGAGGTTACAAGCCTCCTTTCCTTTTAATGTGGCCGGCCACATTAATTGTAAAGGAGTTAGAATTGTGGCCGGCCACACATAGTGAAGGAATTTCATTTTTCCTCATTCAAGGCTATTCACTTCTTCTTCCTCCTTGAGCTCTCTCTTCTTGCTCTCCCTCTCCTATCTTGGCCGAACACCCTAGGTGCTAGCACACCTTATTTGGTCCTTCTCCATCTAGTGTGTTCGTGTGGATACATATAGAGGATTGTCTACGTTGACAATCTTGAGATCCGGCAAGCCGTTGGACTAGCGGGATAGCGAAGGGCATCGCATCGAGGGTAATACTCTTATCTACTGTAGATCAAGAGTTTGTAAACTCGTACTCGTATTTTATTTTATTTTTCTTTGCACGGATCTGATGGCTTGGGCTTTCGGAGTTTCCGCGACGCGAAAACGCGATTTTCGCGGTCCTAAAACCCAACATCTATGTCATCTAGAAGGTTAGTGAATTCTAATAAATGAACTTCACCTTGGAAATGTCTTCCTTTAAGTTATGGGCACTAATCTCCTCTACGATGGATCACACCTTGGAGATAGCTTGTTCTAAGTAGCAACCCGAGCTTAAATAGCATTCACCTTTGTTGCCTTAGCCTTATCATACTTGCCTTATGTGTGCTACTCACCTCTAGTGCACGAGGTTGATTTCGTAAGGCCTCAAACATAATTGCTTTCAAGCACACTACTTATACATCATTTATTTCAATAATGTACATTATGTATCTAGAAAGCTTCTACAAAATATCTAGATATTTTTTTAATAATTTGAAGATTCTAGAACAATATCTAAAATGATCCTAAGAGTTGAGCAAAATGCATTATGAGCCAAGACCATGGGCTAAAACCTCTCTTAGCTTGAAAATTAGGGAGAAGAGATTAGTTTATGATCCTGCCCCGAAGCTGAGTGAATGGCTACCGGGAAGTACTGCTGATGTGGATCTCCGTGTGTGGTGGAAACGCCCCGCTCCTGCAATCACAAGTCGTTAGTGCCAAGCCGGGAAGGGGTTTTCGGCGACGGCCCTCCGACGCTCAAGTCACACAATCGGCCCGAAGAGAAATGAAATGAATGAAGAAGCGAAATAGTGGTGCTCGGAGACGTCTCTGCGCGTACCTCCGTGGATAACCACTCCTCTTCTTATATAGAGCTTCGATGGGTTGACTGCACGCTTCTCGGGCGGACGTGACTTCCTAAGCTTTCCTCAATAGCTAATATCGGGAAAGGATCCCTGACACCTTACCTTAAAGGGGCAGACGCATTTACGCTAGGGCGGCGCAATCTTCGTCCGTACGATTTCCTGTCCATTCGCGCCGTCAGCCGGCAGCATTGACTCCCAAAAGGATGTTAAGACATATTTCCCTTCCCTTCTTAAATGTCAGCCGCTAATCTGATGGTACTTTCTTTGATCTATCCGTCCAGCCCGCTCTTTGATGTTCTACGTACATATATATTCCGATCGGATTGGGCTTCATTCTCTCGACTCGTCCTAGATTCAGATCGACTTCTTTGAACTCTTTAGCCTGGTCAGGTTGTGGGCTCGGCCTTGCCATTGGGAGCTTATTCTGCCGATCGGCCACATGGGCCTGCCGCCTGACCCCAGGATCTGCCGTTCGGCTCGTCTCTTAGCTGACTCTCCTTTGACCTTGATGACCATCCGATCGTTGAACCTTCTCAGCGAAGGGCCCCCCTATGTCATCGCCGGATCAGTTTATATTCATTAAAAGAAAAATTGTAGCAAAAACTAGATTAGAGCTTAACAATAGAGGAATTGAATAGGTTTCAAAAGTCACACTACAATTGCCTTTAGATCTTCAACCTTCACATCATCTTTGATGATGTTGCCTTAAGACTTGCCTCCAAGTGTTCAAGCTTCAAATCATCATTCGTTGATGTTGCTCGAAATGTTTGCCTCCAAGTCTTCAACAACTCCATGTTCTTCGTCATAGAGTCTAGAAATTTTCAATCTCTCAAATTAAACGTCTCATATTCGAACCATTTTAGTTAATTTAGTTGTGCTAAATATTCCAAAATCATATATCTCACCCTATTGAGTCATGAACTAAATGAATTCTAGATACATCCGACTAAGACCCTACAAACTCGATGCATACATTAAGAACACAAATAAATAAAACTTAAATTCTTTATAAAACACATCAAAATAACATGATTAAATCTAACCATGTAAGAGCATCAATGCACCAAAAATTTGCCTAATAAAAAAATTAATACAAAATTTCTTAATATTTTCTTCTAAATGCTCTTCTACCCAATCTCACACTCTATCCTTCATCTAAAAAACTCGCATTCTTTCATTTGTATTTCTTTATCCATCATTCTTTCAATGTATAATCTCTCTATCGTCGAATGTCATACGCATATCACCACTTCGACAATGCAACCCTTCACATTGAAGTATTTTTGAATTTTTTTTCTAATGTAGCAATTTGATTCTCTTGAATTCAAGAGTACAAATCTCAACTTATTTTGTATTTATGCTCTTGAAAAATCCAACAAACTCTATTAACTACATGGGTTGGTGTTCTCACTGAAGTTACTATTCAAGTTAGCATTTGACAAAACTAGAATGATACTATGTTAGAAAAAAAAATTCACATCTTCTTAATTCTTCATAATTATATGGTATTATCTACCTTAATTCTAAGTTCTCATAAATTTATTTTTAAATTCTATCTAAAATACCTCATATCAATAGAGATATCTTCTATTTTTTTAATTCATGATCTTTTCTATGTATTTCGAATGTGAGATTTAAATATTATATTTCCAATAATTTTTTTTTTTAAATAAATGACTACCATTATTCTCACTATTGATCTACTCTAGTCTCCTCTCAATCATCCTATCACTATTGACTTGCTTCGAGCCTCATTATTCTCATAGTCTGAGAGTCTCACCTCAGGTATCTGGTCACTCTTGACCTGCTCTGAGCCTTCTCTTAAGTATCCAATCACTATTGACTTGCTACGAGCCTCTAAGACTTTTTGACTATCTAAGATTCACACCCCCAGGATTTTCATCAAGCATCCGGTCACCCTTGACCTGTATGGACTTTTCACCACCTAGGGTTCACTCCCCCAAGATCTCCGTCAAACATTCAGTCACCTTGACCTGCTTGGATTTTTCACTTAGAGCTCTTTTCTCTGGGAGCCCCACCTCCTTTGTTCAAAATTAGTATTCCACCCGCATGGATTTTTGCTCATTGATTTGCTTGGACTTTTCACTTAGAGTTCACTTCTCTAGGAGCCCTCATATCTTTCGTTCAAGATCACTATTCCACCCATATGGATTTTCGTCCATTGACTTGTTTGAACTTTTTCGCTTAGAGTTCACACATTTGAGAGATACCACTTGTTAGAATCAAAATAATTCATGTATCTCTACAATAATATGATATTGTTCACTTTGGGTTTAAACCCTCATGGATTTATTTTTAGGCTTTATCCAAAATATCTCCTACCAACGAAGATATTTTTAATCTTTTAAACTCATGATTTTTTTTTCATATTTTATAAATGTGAAACTTTAATTTTATTCCTATCTAGATAAATCCAAAAACCATAAGTGTTGTCCTAATGTGACACTCTAACATTATGAGTGGTTCAAACCCCTAAATTTTATAGACATTCAAAAATATCCGATATGAGATTCAAATTCTCGTTACATGTTGAATCATCGTTATCTTTTATCACCACACTATGCCCCGGTGGGCAACCTTAGTACCTTACCTCATTATTGTATCAAAGAAGAGATGGCAAATATTGAACTAATTATATGGATTTGCTTCATGTAAACCTTCCTACCAATTTATAGATCCATTAGCAAATTAATTTTATTTCTTTTACCAAATTAAAGAATGATGATTAATAATTGCAGAAAATTAACAATTTTTGTTCCTTGCAGAAATACCCTCTTTTTATTACATTTTCCGAGGTCGTACCCTTATCCGCGATATTTCGCAGTCGGTTTCGTCTCAGAAAAGCAAGAAGTAGCGGCGGTGGGTCGGTCGAGCGGCCATGGATGGGAAACAGAGCGCGGCGACGATGGCTCCGCTGTCTACTCCAACGAACCCTGTCGCCCAGCTGCAGGTGCAATTCAAGGAACTAGAGACTGGATTCCGCGCCTGGCTAGCGAAGCAGCCGACGGCCGTAGAGGCTGCCGTCGTCACCGCCACCAGCGCCGCCCAGGGCGCCTTCATCGGCGCCCTCATGGGATCTCTCACCTCAGACGCCGCCATCCCCACCCCTCCTCCTAATGCCCCTGGCTTCAACCCCCAAGCCATGGCCTCCCTCAAGCAAGCGCAGGTTCCTCTTTGTTCTATATTTTCCTCCCTGTCTCTCACTTTCCTTTTCCACTCATTTCCGCTTGGATTGGTGTAATCTTTATGAATACGCGCTTTTCTTGATTAAGTGAGAAGATGTATTTCTTGTCTTCCGATTTCTTTGATGTTGATGATGCACAAAATGTATAATTGATGATGTAAATGCGTTCCACACTGCCCACTATACAGTTCGTGCCGCTTCTTTTGATTTGTTATTAGCTCGTCTGTTTCTGGGTTTTAATCAAATGGGTCCTTTTTCCTCTGTTAGACCACCATAATATTGTTTGATATTAAGAGTTTCTTTTGCAATGTCTATATAACAGTTACTTGGATATCCAAGCTTCAAACAACCGAGTTATATACTTTTTTTTTGGCTAAACGGTTATATACTTATTTGCATATGCTGATTCTTAAAATACAATTTCTCTTTGTCTTCTTCTTCTACCAATGCCGCATGTTTTATCCTAAAGTAACATAAACAGAGAGCCTTTATATTCTACACGGAACTTTTAGATATGTATGCACTCAAGAATGCTCTTCTTGCATTTATATTGCAGGCTTTTACAGGTGGTCCCTTGGTTCAAGCTCGCAATTTTGCTGTTATGACAGGTACTAATGCAGGCATATCATGCGTGATGAGAAGAATAAGAGGAGTTGAGGACATGCAAAGTAGGTGAGATTCTTGAGTTCATACTTGTGTTATGTTGTGACTTGTGATTACTGAATCATGTTAAGTTTTGATGGAATCAAATAAGTCTTGTCTAACACTTTGATTTCTGAGCAATTTCTAATTTTAGGTTTCCAGGGCACATAGATAGAAGACTTCTGTGGACCATAGAGATCCATGCTGATTTCCTTACTATAAAGGGCACCATACATGAGAAATTCCCATGCCACTTACATATGAAATGAGCAGTCAACTAAATTGTTTGAATGACAATGTCACTGCATTATTTTTTCCAATTTTTTTCTTAAAAAAATGGTGATTGTTTTTGTTTATATTTTCATCCTTTAGATACATTTTTCTCCAACAAAATATTTATTGAAAGATAGCATCGTTGGTAAAATAAAAATTTCTTGATATTTGAGAGTGTACTACTCTTATCAGTAGCATCACTTGTGAGATAGATATTGTTTTTATGTAGAAGGTTGTTTATCTCCTTAGTCTCACATGGCCCAGTGTGGCATGCTAAGTGTGTTATATTAAGGGCTAGTTTACCTTGAAAGAGGGAAGTTGGTTCTGCGAAAGGGGGCCCATCTGATAGTATCGATGTCCCATTTTGATTGATCACTTCCAAGAACATGAATAGAAAGGAATTCAAAGATGAATCCACAGATCCAATTCTGGAACTTTTTGCTTTGGATGGAATGTGCTTTTTCCTCACTTGAATATGGTGCCAGAAGCTTAATCCAACCCATACCTCTGGTGATTAAGCGAGACCTTCACTGTTCACTTGCAACATAAACATGTACCTTTAAGCCTAATGGCAAAGTTCAGACACCCTGTGTGTGCTTAGAGCCTCAACCTGTACCTTTGTGCTTGATGCCCAAGTGTGGGCATTCTACCAGTGCTTAGAGTCTCAACTTGTATCTTTGTGCATGATGCCTAATGTGCTTAGTGTGTCAACCTGTATGTTTGAGTTGAATGGGACATGAGAGAGCATGTTGAGGATGCAATGGCCATCAACGTAAAGGTTGGTCCATCGCCTCATAATCATACATAGACTAATATGAGCATTTTGAATGTGCATATATTTGGAGGAAGTCTCCTTCCCAAATGATTAATCATTTTTGGATAGAATGCTCGATTGTTTGAAGCAATCCTTGTTGGTTAGTCCTTTGCTTTAATATTTTGGACTCTAATACTTTAATATCAAGCAATCCTTGTTGGTTGAGTGATGCCAGATATACACACTACAAATGATGAAGCATTTGATTTCATTTGTGATGCAAAAAGCTAGTAATAGTCTCCATAGATTTCATTCGACCATTTTTTGACCTTTAAAATAAGTATGAAATACATTTGTAGCATCATTTCAAAATCAGATACCACATTAATTTATCTTCATCCTTATAATTGGATTTGCAGATGAATTCTTAAGCCTAAATTTTGTTCTGGATCTCAGGACTAATGTACAACCTATGCCTAAGTTGGTGTTTTTCCTATTTTAATTAATGGTCATAGCTTCCTTGTCAATAGGTAAAGCTCCCATGTTTATTACCTTTTAAAGTTGTCTATTTGTTTAAGTTTGAGGATAAATTACATGCTTGCCCCTACATATTGTGGTATCCTTGAACCGTCCTTCAATTTCTACTTTCCTTGCTTTGTCCCTTTGTCAACCATGTACCAAATTTAAATAAAAGGCAGTCCGGTTACAAAGCTCCCGTTAATGCTGGTACACAGCCTTACCTGCTTTGCAAGAGGTTGTTTTCAAGACTCGAACCTGTGACTTCCGGGTCACATGGTAGCAACTTTGCCGTTGCACCAAGACTCCCCTTCATGTAGCAAATTTAAATGTGTAATATGATGTTCTTTAAGTTTCATGTATGAAAACAAGGCATTAATCATTTTAACTTTTTTTAAAAATGTGTAATGAAAAAAACCAAGTCAACATGATTAATACCTTGTTTTCATACATGGAATTTAAAAAATATCATATAGCATTTTATGGTTTATTGTTTACTCGATTTTGTCCGACATTGTATTCCTTCTTATGAGAACCATTGCCACATTCCTCAAGTTAGGGACTGAACTTAGGAGTTTACAACTGAGCATATCAAATAACCCAAACTCCAAGGTAATAACCATGACTAAAAGGTTATAAGATGTTATAAATTATGATGTCCCTGTTTGGACTCAATTAAAAGGTTTCTAAGGAATATGGTATTCACTGATTAAAATTGCAATTCTTATGATGGTATTGAAATATCTGATTTTGTTTCAGGCTAACATTGTAGTTTTAGTTTACAAAGAGTGGTTTAATATTGAAAACTTGGAATCATCTCTGATCCATATCAATCTTAAGGAACAACAACCAGTTTGGTCTTTTATTGTGGTGAATACTCCCTTGTTTCATCATTTTAAGTCATTAATTCCAAATGTATGGGTGATATTTACTTTATCAGTTGGGAAGATCATACAAGACTCACCACTCCTTAACTACTTTATTCATGATCAAGAGAACTAGTGCTTGACTTCCATTTTATCATTTAAGTCATTAATTCCAAGCATATGTGTTATATATACTGAATCAGTCCATAAGATCATGCAAAGCCAATCAATATTTGTCTACATTATGAACAAGAGAAGAAGAACGTGACTTCCAGTTTGCTTGATCTTGAAACATGCTTTGCTTTACTTCAATCTTGAGATTTTGAGCTTCTAAGTATTTTTCCTAATTGCTTTTGAAGTTTGAATAAAACCTTTGATTGCAATAGGTGTTTGCTTATATTCTGAAATCTATATCCAAATTATTAAAATGTAAAGGAGTTTATATATATATATATATATTGTGTTTTGTCATTCAGAAACTTTGTTTGGGCTTGATACATTTTTATGTACTGAATGTGACAAAATCAAATGTTTGTTAGAGTTGTACACAGATTAACTGTGAATCATATTGAACATCTTGTACATTTGTGTTTAGTATTAGATATGGAAGAATAAATTTAAGGCATGCTAACCTGACATGATTCAAGAGCATCCATATGCAGAATGCCCTAAATTTTATGTCAACCAAAGTGTTCCATTCATATCACATATCTATTCAGAAGTTGTCAACATGAAGGTTTACTGGAGAAGGTTGAATCTGCAAATATTAGTATCCCAATTAGTTAGCACTTCCAACTTTAATAATCTTCGAACTATTTGAGTGCTTATGAATTGACAATCATTTGTTTTCAGTCAGGAAGGAGATTTTTGACCATGAAGAGAGGTATGTGTTTGTATATCAAAAGCTTAAAAAAAACTTAAGATTTGCCAAGAAAATGAGTGTGCCAATCTTTTGACTAGATGGTAGCTGCCTTTAGTCACAAAGTAGATTTGACTTGTCCTTGCTGGAGGCATAGAGAATTGAATGACAGGAAACATGAAATAAACCTAGGAATGGAATAGTATGAAATTCCTTTTTTTTTGTTTGGTATCAAATATCCAAAAGATGAATGATGCACCGTCTATTACCTAACTCGTAACTACATGCCTTTTAATTGCACTGTGACATAATCATATCTCTCCCATCCATTTTGCTCTCATGAAATAAAACATCAGGATAAAAAATTGTTACCTTTCCAACTCATTGTTCACAGTTCCATATTAATCCCTTAATCCAAACATCCTAAATCATGGGATGCCAATTAATTCCTATATTATTTTATTCATTCACACCTAAACCCTTGGGTATTGTCTTTTAGGTGGATTATCTGTACCTTATAATTTCACACTTTTATGTGATATATAAGACAGACTGAAAATTGTGTGAAGTATCAAAACCATAACGCCTACCGCTATAAAAACTAACATGTAAATTGGTGTTACGAATATCTTGATTCTAAGTGGTACAGCTAGCTTGTTATCCAACTTCATATTTATTCTAATCATTTTAGGTTTTACAAAGCTAGAGTGACCTAAAATAATTTGACTCATTCTGTTGTTCTCATCAATAAGCTAGTATTCTTTCTATCAACATTTTGTCAAAGCTTCTTGCAGTTAAAATCCTTATTCTTCATATTGTTTCCACTAAGATAGAGAATCTTGCTAGAGCTGAGAAAGGTTTACAAATATCAGTTTTCTTTAACTTTCAAAATTGGCTTGCTACTCATCTACTCTGATTGTTCTTGTAGTATGGTTGCGGCATTTGGTTCTGGTGCAATGTTTTCGTTGGTCAGTGGCATGGGAGGTCCAAACCAGGCTCTTAATGCAGTTACCTCAGGACTGTTTTTTTCACTAGTTCAAGGTGGTATTTTCAAGGTACATAAAGAGGATTTAAGATTATGTCAGCCACTTGTGATGTCTTATTTTGGATAGATTATCAGTACCTTCTGTACCAAGCTACATTTCATGTGGAAATTTTGATCTTCTACTTGCTATGATAATTTAGCTTTGTTATTATCTTCACATATGTTTTTCCCCCGAATAAAATATAAATAAGGTGAGTATATTTCTCATAACTAGTGGATTTGTTGTGACAATCTTGAAGTTGAGCTTCTCATATGATGGCCATTGTAATGCAACAAACAACATCAAGCTAAGCCATCATAATTTTCTTCTCGGTTAATACTCAAGAGGTAGCTGAATAGCTTTCACAAATGTTCTATAATTTGGTAAATTGTTAGATTCTTCCAATGCAACAGGTTAAGACATGGAATTTGCACTAATTGAAGTGCTGATGAAAAACAGTTTGGATACTATTTCCTATAACCTTCAAAGGAGCAATATAAAATAACAAATATAAAGCAATGAGTCATGGTTTTCGGTTACAGATCTGTAGAAAATATTTTTGATTACAGTTAATTAGGTATAAATGAGATGAGCAATCATCTGGTGATTGTCTCATCTAATGTCGAAAAGAAAATTCTTCATTGGAATAGGATTATAGGAATTAACATAGATTGAACCTCTTTCAAGCTTTGTAGATGACCAAATTGTTCACTGCCTATGCTGGGATCACATTGGTGTAGCATTCATTTATCCTGGTGCCTTGGCAGGCGTTTTAGTAACGGATATTGCCATATTGGTATATTTAAAGGTTTCAAAATCCAAAATCTGGTCAGGATGTTGTTGGAATGCCAAACTCAAATTCTGTCCAAACTCAAATTGTCCTACAATTTTTGTATTCAAGTAGCAAGCACCTGCTCATACTTGTCTATTGTCAGTCCAATATACTGCTTGATTTTTGTGTTCTCTTACAATTTCAGGTAAGTGAGAAATTCTCACAGCCACCAGCTGAGGACATGTTCTACTCCCGCACAAAAGGAATGTTAACAAGTCTTGGCCTTCAGAACTATGAGAAGAACTTCAAGAAAGGCCTACTCAATGATGCTACTCTTCCCCTTCTCACTGATAGGTAAGGATTTTGTAGCCCCTCTATGCACTAGTCAATTGGGCAAGTCCCTGCTTTGCATGAAACCACCTTTCTCACAAATAGTTTTTATATAGATTTTTTATTAGCGCATGAAAGCAATGATACTTTTTCTAGATCCTTTTTTATTCATTTTTACGTGTTCCAGTGCTCTTCGAGACGTCAAAATTCCTCCTGGGCCTAGACTTCTTATTCTTGATCACATTCAAAGGTAAACGAAAGTGCCTACTCTATCAAATTGCTTCCGAAGCTTTCCTTTCATCATACATATTGACAGCTCCAATTGTATCTAACAGGAACCCTGATTTGGTAAAACGATGAAGACGACTGTGAACAATGTTATATTCCAAGCAATGAGAGCAAATTTGGTTGACGGTGCCAGTTTAGATGAACTTTGTGCTTTTGTGATACTTGCTGCGTTTTCATCTTAGAGACAATTATAATAGGGATGATCTGAGTATCCAAATTTTGCTCCAAAATACTGCTCATTGCGATGACTGCAAAATTTCTTTTGTTTGTCACCAGTTACATTGGATAGTTCTAATGTTTGCATCCTGCAAGTATTTTAAATGTCTTTCGGCAGTAGGTCAAACATCTCGTTCTACAGGTTACTATCGTCCAGATCAAAGAGTTCGACATAAATTTTGGAAGTGATAATTGTTTCATCCATTCCTATCAGAATTTGCACCAAGCCACTCCAATTGAAGCCGCATTGTCCCATAAGAGAAGAAAAGACGAAAAACTTAGGCATGGACTGGCTTTGAAAACTATAATTCGTTCCCCCAACTCTGATGGCTGCTCCGGATTATTATGATGCCTGCCAAATTATCACCTGTAATAAGAGAGATTCAGATGCATAGCATACCTTAGGCGTATGACAATCGCCAAGAAAACCAATACATATGATGAAACGCATTAAACATACAAGAACAAAATGATAGTAGTATCTTAGCTGGAATATAACCATATTTTGTGCAGATGAAGAATCAATTGGACAAGCCAATTTTGCAAGAATCATGGCCTGAGAAGATTAGGTCCAGCAAGAATTACACATGGTTCATGTATTAATATATGAAGATTGCATGAACAAATCCAATAAAGAATGCTACTTGATCATTTTTCCTGTAATAAACTTCCACCAATATTGAATTTTATCAACATTGTGATCTACATACTCCTTGCACTCTATCACCAATGTTATGGTCTTCTTAACATCCACCTTGAGCGCCTTTATTCTTCAAGACGCCTTCTGTGTTTGTTTTTGATTTTCCTCTATAACATTTCTCAGTGAAACATTCCTTTTGATTGTGTCATTAAGATTGCTTGACAATCCAATGTATTATCTAGTATCGGCAAAATCGCCTTCGAGGCAAGGTTGAGTTGGCTAGTGTGAGGCAGAGTTGCCACCATAGGGTAAGCGTTCGAATCTCGACAAAGCTAAGAAAAAAAGTTCTCCCTGTACTGGTCAACTACAACTTTCCGTTTTACCTTCTCACATATGGTCATGGAACTAACCGTGTGAGGCCGCTAAAGTGACGGATTCCACCTTTTTAGCTACCATAGTATCGGTAAAATCACTATTTCTATCCTCTGTCGTTGTGTTAGGGGAAATGCCCCATGATTTATCCTTTTCTAGCAAGTGTGGGATCACCCTAGAGGGGTCGCTAAGGTGACGGTTTCACCTTTTGCTCCAATAGTATCGGCAAAATCATGATCCCTCTCACGACATATAGTCAAGTTAGTACTTGAGTGGTAGATTATCATATGGGAGCAAGGATTGAGTTTGAGTCTCTGGAGGAACAATCCCTTGGAAAATAAAAACCCTCTCACCTAAAGAGATCATTCGATCACCATGATTTACTCTCTTCATCTCACTCTCGGGTCAATGGTGAGGGGTGCTTGGGGTGAGCGAGTCATCTTTTGCCATATAGTATTGGCAAAATCAAGTTTTTCTTTATCCTCAAGATTAGATGTATTCATTAAGAGGTTGTTCAGAATGTTTGTAGAATAAGAAATATTTGATCCACTCGTGCTCCCATTTATATCTAGATACAGAGCAACAGAAATTTCCTAATTTGTTCCATAATTCAGAATTTCAGAAAGGAACATTAAAAAAACATGTAATACTTGAAATATTAGTTTACATGCCCATATGCTAATTTCTCTATCAATATATAGCATACTTAATGCAGTGTTTCATGTTTACATATGTATAAAAATGAAAATGAAAAAAGTTCACCAACAAAAGAGCTCACAACAATCAGCACAATTATAATATGGCTAATTGGCCAACATCCTCAGGAAATAGAAATAAAAACAAAAGTGATTGCACTAGCGTTGTGATCACATAGAAGATATTGAATTTTTAGCAGAAGCCTCCTTGACAATTAAATCATCATGGACATCTGGATGTGAAAGATCCACTGGATCTGGATCCAAGCCAACATACCAGTTTTTTTGAACCTTTCTACAAGGTACTTCTAGTTTATCCATCATCAGATAGCCAGAGACCCTAATATAACCACCAGATTTATATCAACCTGCAGCAATCCACCAAACAATTGTTGAAGCTACTTACCTGAAAAAATTTACAACTCCATTGTTGGTAGCTAGCGCTATTTCTCTTGTACCATTCTTGTCTGTATCATATAACAGAGGGCAAGAATGGACTGTCAATTGATGGAAAGCATGCAATTTTGACATCAATGAGAACTGTACGCTATTATGTGTTGAATAACCAAAAAAAACATGCATAGGAATTACCTACAAGATATTGAAATTTATAATAACAGAAATAACGTTAAAGAGATGCGTTCTCTGACACTAGAAAGATTGAGTTTCTAGAAGATAAATTGGTCATTTAATTATAAACTTAATTGCAATTAACACTAACTAAGGATATTTATATTTGTTTGTGTTGAAGAGTTAGAATGGATTGTCGATTGGTAGAAAGCAGACCATCTTGACGAATTTGCAATTTTGACATCAAAGGAAACTGTATGATATTATGTGCTTAATAACTATAAAAAATTATAGAGATAAGAGCTTTGTTGACGAACATGGTTCACAAGTTTTGTTTGTGGACATTGTTTATTCAGTTAAACATATATATATTTAAGCTTATTCATTTAGTTAAATGAGATGTTAAGCTTGGTCATTTAATTGACCTTGTTCATGAACATCGACAAGCAGTGTTAAGCTGAATTTTTATTAGCTCAGGCAATAAATGTGAAGGATGTGTGATTGGTCCTCCCACTATTCAAAAGCCTTATTTCAGTTTCAATTGGAATTGAAAGATTACAAATAATATGGTTGGTTGGATGGATGGATGAAGCCTTATTTTTGTAACCTAATTCTTATTTATGGATTTTTATATAGAGAAAAGATGAATAATTAGTTTAAACTTTTAATTGGTATGAATTGGCATGGTTGAAATATTCAAAGCTATCTCAGCATAAACATTGACATTTATAAAGATTAAAAAAAGGATTGAATGTTACCTTCCCAGTAACATCGCAGCACAACTTTAGAAGTCCCACCACATTTGGTTCACAACTAAAAGATCCATTTATAGCACCAATAAGCTGTCAAATTCCTTGTGTTGATTCAAAGATGCAAAGTTAATGTTTAACAATTAAGAGTAGCATCTCTTCAGCATAGCTTTTGCACTTTTGCTCTATAAATGCACGCTTGAGAAATGTGCTTTTTCAGATATAAGAAGTGGCTGGTTCTTAGCTTTCTGCCTGAAGCTTGCAGGTTCATAGCTGCTGTACAATCATGCCTATGTTGCCTTCTAAAGAAATGAGTACGCTATAGCTAGGAATTCTCCTTGTGATTGACTGCCATGCTGATTATACCCTGTACGGATCTCAGATGCTCCATTTGTATGTTGTAGCAAGTGTGAAAATTCTATCAAGCAAACGTTAGTTACCATGTGAATCCTCCCTTTTGAGGACCAATCCATGTGGCTTCAGAAGATATGTCATGCGAGTACGCAACTCCTAGCTACATTTTGTTGTGTTCCATAGAACCACCTCACCAGTTTGTTGTGTTCCATAGAACCACCTCACCAGTAGTCTTTGCATGAGCATACACCATTGTCAAAATGATGGAAACGACTAGAATCTCTAACTATTATTGTACGGTTAGTTATCTTTGATGCCAATTTAATCACAGTATGGCAATCTCCACAAGCACGGAGATTTTTTACAATTTGGATGGTCACACCATCTTCTGTGTTTAATATAGCAAAGCATAGAGCTAATCTCTCGCTATGACTAGATAAGAAGGATTCTTTCTCTTCTTCTTCAACATTATGCATAACGTGACTTGTGTCAGGAATATAACCCATCATCTCCAACTTTTTATGCAAATGGTTCCAAACATCACGTATGCCCTCATATTGTGGATGAGATTGATCACCAACACTAAATGCATGAATAGTGTTCCTAATATAAACCCAACTGCATCCAGGAGTTTTGTTCACTCTTACGTTATTAATGGCCACTCTCATTCTTCTTACATCTGTCCATCTTCCAACCTGGGCATATATATTTGAGAGAACAACATAATGAGCAACATTTTCAGGTTCTATTTTGACTAAATTGTCCAGTGCAATTTCCCCCATTGCTACATTAGAGTGCATTCTGGATGCACCCAATAACGCACCCCATACACCAGCATCTGGAGTCATTGGCATGCTTTGAATCAAGGACCAAGCTTGACCTAGCTGACCAGAGCGACCCAGCAAATCTACCATGCAAGCATAATGTTCAATGTTTGGCTCCAGTTGGTATTCACTCATTATAGATTCAAAAAGATGTTTTCCGTCTGCAACTAAACCTGCATGTCTGCAAGCGGACAACACACTGAGAAAAGATACAGAATCTGGTTTGACACAGTTAACTTTCATCTGTGAAAAAAGTGATATGGCCCTTTCACCATGTCCATGTATGGCATATCCTGCAAGCATTACATTCCATGATACTACATCTCTGGAATCCATTTGGTTGAAGAAGTCTCTGGCATAATCAAGCCTTCCACACTTTGTGTACATGTCAATTAGACAGTTTCCAACAAGCATTTGAGAAACAAAGCCAGTCTTGATTACGTATGAATGAAGCACAGAGCCTTCTCTTATAGCTGCTAAGAATGATGCCGCTGGTATTATGCTGATAAGAGATATTAAATTAGGCTTCACATTCTCAGTTCTCATTAAGCGGAAAGCAGATAATGCTTCATTAGCACACCCATTGTGCATGTATCCTGAAAACATGGTATTCCATGATATAACGTCATTACAGGACTTGGTCTCTGAGAACAAAAATTCAGCAGTTGAAAGATCCCCACACTTGGCATACATATCAATCGTGGCATTTTTGACATAAAGATCTGAATTAAAACCATTCTTGATGACCAAGCCATGAAGACAGGCACCAAGCTCAATGGCATTTAAGATAGCGCAGGCTGGAAGAGCACCTACCATGGTGCCAGAATCTGGGTGTTTTCCTGTCAATCGCAGCTGATTAAACAACTCCAAAGCTTTAGCAGCATCACCTACTTGTGTGTAACCATTTATCAATGCATTCCAGGTCACAATATCTTTGACTTCCATTTTGTTAAATAAAGTGTGTGCAGAAGAAAAGGATCCACACTGGGCATACATAGCAATCAAAGCCGTTTCCACAGAAACATTCAGATGAATGTGATACTTCAATACATAAGAATGAATGCTCTTTCCCATCTTCAGTTCCAACAAATCTGCACAAGCTGGAAGTAAGCTCACAAAGGTAACTTGATTAGGCATCACACCTGCCATTTGCATTTTTCGGTAGAGAACCAATGCATCTTCAGGATGACCAGTCTGGACACAGGATGAAATCATGGCAGACCAAGCTATGACATCTTTCTCTTTTATCCCATCAAACACTGACTTTGCCTTCTCTAAGTCTCCACACTTAGCATACATAGTGACAAGCATTGTTTTGATTGAGATATCTGAATCCTCCCCTTTCTCAGTCGCACACTTATGAATACTCACTCCCTTGTCTAAATCTCCAGTCTCAGTTGCAGCAGAAAGTGCACTCACCACAGACACTTGATTCAACTTTAAACCTTCACTTTTCAATTTGTCAAAAAGCAACAAAGCATCTGTATAACAGCCATTATACACATAGCCACTTATCATAGTTCCCCATGTAACATCATCTTTTCCATTCAACATCGTGTCAAAAATTTTACGAGCAATGCCAGGGCTCCGACATTTGCAGTAGGTATCAATCAGCCCATTAGAAATCGAAGGCAAGAGGCTCCACCTAAGGATGAAACCATGAATTTCCCTGCACAGAATAAGAGCAGAGAGATCACACACAGCCGGAAACAAGTTAAGAAATGTGACCGAATTGGGGACTTCACCAGCCATTTGCATCCTCCCAAAAACTTCCAGAGCTTCAAGAGGATGGTCATTAGTGGAGAAACCCGCGATCATGGCATTCCAAGAGACAGCGTCTAGCTCAGCCATTGACTCGAAAAGCTCGCGAGCAGTATTGACCCTACCCAATTTTGAGTACATGTCAACAAGACCCGTGGAAATGAAGACATCACATAAGAGCCCTCTTCTCACAACCTCCCTCCTTATCATATCACCTGTCTCCGAGTCGAGAGCGCCAGCGCAGGCCTTGGAAGCAAAAGTGAAGGTGTATTTATCAGGCTCGAGGCCTCCTCGGAGCATGAGGTGGTAAAACTGGACAGCTTTCTTATATTCCCCCGTCCTGTTGTAGCATCGGATCATGGAGTTCCACAAGGCCACGGTAGGGAGGGGAGAGGAGTTGAAGAGGGCGAGGGCAGCATCGCACCGGCCGAAGGAGGAATAGCAACTGAGAAGCAGGGAGCGACTGGAGTCGTCGGAGAGGGATCCGAGGACCACGAGGCGGGAGTGGATCAGGAGAAGAAAGCGGAAGTCTTTGCAGGAACGGAGGAGGTGAGTGAGGTGTTTGGTCGAACAGGTTGGGCGCACTGCGGGAATCGCCGGAGCGCCAGCTGCCAAGGGACGGAAACACCGGAGACTCCAAGCCAATCCTCCGACGAACGCAGAGTTGGCGCGCTCGGCGACCGGCATGGGCGTCGCCGTCGATAGCCTAAGCATAGAAGAAGTGTCGCAGAGCGGCAGAACAGCGAAAAGTATTCGAACTTCTTCGTTCGGCGGTTGGGAAATTTACTGGCTGCAGTATTTGGTATTTTACCAATGGCACCGCATTTTTTTTTTGTAATTTTTCACTTTCCACCGTTGGCTTCTAACAAATACTTTACGCTCGTCTAAACATTATCTATTTTTTAAATGGTCAAACTGAAAAAAGTAAATATATCAATAGCTTTTATAAGAAAATACTTCTTCTTTTTTATTTTTGAAAATCAAAATAAAAAAAACAAAAGGTATAAATTAATGAAAAGATCAAATCCAAAGGAGCTACCAATATTAGAGTCTCTACAAAAAATATTAAGATTAAAGTGTATGGTAGAGTATTCCGATTGTTAAATGGGGTTATAGTATCTCAAGATTATCATAAATTTGTAAAAAAAAATTTCTAAATGAGATAAGCAACTAAAGGATGTTGAATGTTAGACTTTTCATCACGAGCACTTCATATCATCCCAAGATTAACTGGGTCTCTCAATAATTTTATTTGATATTCAAGATGAGGATCTCTAAATATTATTATATTAAAATATTATTTATTAAATTGGTTAAAATTATTTAAACAATATTGATACATTAAGGGGTATTTTTAAAATAAAATCATTGATGAGATACCCATTTGATAATTCTCTTAACTTGAGATGACATTCTCATTTTTGCCCAAGATCAAGTACCCCTATAAACTATTTTAAAAATTCTTAAAATAACATTTTTTTTCATAATTTAATACTCAGAATAAGTTTAATTAAAGCTATAGTACATTAGAGCAATTTTGATGGAGACAGAATTGCTAAGATAAATTATAAAAGAATATTTTAAATATTAAATTATTTTAATAATTTTTAAAAGAAAAAACGAAGGGATATTTAAAGTTACCCTTTTTATTTTCTGGCTAAATTAATTTCTTAGGGCTGCATATTCATTATCGGAATCGATATAAAAAGTAAAATGAAAATATAATTTTTTTTCGTTGCTATTTGGTTTCTGGTTAAATACAAGCAGGCCTAGGTGTCGCCTTTTATTCAAATTAAAGTAGGTTGAGTAATTAAAAAATCATCCAAAAAGAATATAACTAAAATCATCCAAAAAGAATCCGATCATATTAAATCCATTGTACTCTGCTTTATTTTGCATTACAAAAAGTTATTTCTGATATTCAAACTCGTGAGCATAAACAACATTAACTTGAAGAAAGGCTCGAATATAACTAAAAATTGATTATCATAATTAAGAGCGAGCTTTTCTCAAATACAGAATCTTCATGGCAATTATGTAGAAGAAGGCTCAAATGTAGATGGGCCTAATTTGGTCAGAGCATGGCTCAAACAGGCCGGAGCTCATGCGAGGCAATCGACCTTAAAGTTTGAGTCATGCCTGGCCTAACCCGTGACAAATTGAGTCAAGTTTAATACACACACAAAAAAAAAAAAAAAGGGCCGAATATGCCTCAGTCATGCCCAACATGGTCAACCCATTTTACAACATTAGCTCTCATTTATTGTCCCACCACCATCATCTTGACTAGGGGTGAGAAAAAATTCGGTTAAACCGAATAAACCGATCAAACCGACCGATATTTTAATTTCGGTTCGGTTAATTCGGAATTTCGGTTAATTCAATATAAAAAATCGGTTATTTCGGTTTAATCGGTTCGGGTTCGGTTTTAAAGTTTGTTATTCGGTCAAACCGAAAAAACCGAACCCGAAGGTCTCAAATCATAACATAAGTAAACCGGCGGTAAACCCTAAAATCCCTAATCCCTATTCTCATCTCCCATCTCCCGATCTCTGCGACTCGCTCCATCGCCGCCGCTCACGCTCCCGTTCTCGATGTGCCGCCCATCACCAACTCCAGTCTCCAGCGATCTCTTCGTGATCAGCGACTCATCGTTCTCTCCTCCCATCGCCTTCTCACTTCTCAGTTCTCACTGAATCCAGTACTCCACATCTCCTCTGCCTCTGGTTCGCCCTGCTCAGTCCTCCTTCCTCTTGTTGCCGAGCGACTCCACATCTCCGTCAGTGCTCTAGCCATCCCTCCTCCCTTCTCCGAGCATCTCCTCGGTCCTTCTTGCTCACTGATCAGCCCTTCCTCCTTTCACCGTTCTCTCCACCGGTACTTCCTGCTCACTGCTCAGCAGCTCTCCATCCTCCCATCACTCTCTATTTGTTCCTCCTTGCTCACTACTCAGCCTCCCCTTTCCCGTCACTCTCACCACTTGCTCATTCCTCTAGAGCCCCCTCATCCTCACACCAGTGACACCACAGTAGCCAGTAACTGCCCTACGGTGTGGGTAAGTAATATCTTCTTATAATTTACTCAATATTTTGAAATTAGTAATCATTGATTTTATATGGCATATGAATTCTTTGTTGAACTCAAGTATTTAACAGTAGCTAGATATTCTAAATCCTGATAATAATTATCATCATGTTTAATCATAAGTTGAGTTTCATATTTATCTTTCAATTTTAGTGATCATTTATATTTTAAATAGTGTTATCACACCTTGTAATATTTTTTAAACAGTGTTTGTGAATCATCTGTGAACTGTGATCAGTATTTGTATATCAATGTAAGGAGATTTATCAAATATGGATGTTAATGATAGTTGTTTAATACCACAATCTGAAAGTGATCCTACTGTGGGAACAAAAACTACTGTAGATTTCAAAAGAAAGATAATCAAAAGAAAAGCAATGAAACCGAGAAGTGAAGTATGGGATCATTTCATAAAGTTTACTAATGATGCATCGGAGATAAAAGCCAAATGCAAATATTGTGATAAAAAAAAATTTTGTGATCCATATAGGAATGGAACAACAAGTTTGAGATCTCATATTACCTCATGTAAAAAACACCCTGATGTTGTTGAAACAATTCAAGCACAGTTAAGTTTACAAAGTTCAAGAGAGGGTGAGGTGTCTCTAACTTCTTGGAAATTTGATCAAGATGCATCTAGAAAAGCATTAGCTAGAATGATCATAATGGATGAACTTCCTTTCAAATTTGTAGAAAGAGAAGGATTTAAAACATTTATGGCTATGGTATGTCCAAAGTTTCGAATTCCTTCAAGATGGACGATTGCACATGATTGTGTTGAATTATATTCAGTTGAAAGGGAAAAATTGAAAAAATTGTTGCATGATTCAACACAAAGAATTTGTTTGACCACTGATACATGGACATCGATTCAAAAAATCAACTATATGTGTCTAACAGCTCATTTTATTGATACAAACTGGAATTTACAGAAAAGAATTCTCAATTTTTGTCCAATTACAAGTCATAAAGGAGAGGCTATTAGTTTAGCCATTGAAAATTGCTTGAGAGGTTGGGGAATTGACAGAATTTTCACAATTACAGTTGATAATGCAAGTTCAAATGATGTTGCTATCAATAGTTTCAGAAAAAAGATGACTAATTGGGGTTCCACTATTTTGAAGGGTGAATATGTTCATATAAGATGTGTAGCTCATATAATCAATTTGATTGTTGCTGATGGTTTAAAAGATATAAATCAATCTGTGATGAATGTTAGGAATGCAATTAAATATGTTAAGCAATCCTCCTCTAGATTAAGCAAGTTTAAAGAATGTGTTGAGATTGAAAAAATTGAAAGCAAGAACTCATTATGTTTAGATGTACCAACTAGATGGAACTCAACTTTCTTGATGTTGAATACTGCTCAAAAATTTGAAAGAGCTTTTGATAGGTTTGATGAACAAGATCCATGTTTTAAATTAGATCTTCAATATGTAGAATGGCATACCATTTTGAATGAGAATGGAGAGATGATATTTGACTCAGATGGTAAACCTAAAAGAGAATTGAAGACTTTTGATGGGAAGCCAACAAGTATAGATTGGACTAATGTTAGACATTTTGCATCTCTATTGCAAGTTTTTTATGAGCTAACATTAAAAGTTTCAGGATCTTTATATGTCACATCCAATACTTTTGCACATGAGATTAGTTATATTTTTACCATCTTGAAGGAGTGGCAAGAAAGTGATGATCTTGATGTGTATTCAATGGGAATTAAAATGAAAAATAAATTTGACAAGTATTGGGGAGATCCTGAGAAAATGAATAAGTTGCTTTATATTGCGGTGGTGCTTGATCCAAGACATAAATTGGATTTCGTAGAATTTATGTTGATTGAATTATATGGAGATGAGAAGGGTGAAAGAGTAGGAAAGATTATAAAGGACACTTTATTTGCTTTGTACAAGAATTATAAGGAAAAAATGGAGCCTCAATGTAATACTTCAAGAGTTCCATCTATTTCAGAATCAGTTGACAAGGGCAATACTTCAAATAGCATGAGTGATTTGAAAAGACAAACAATTATAGCCAAGTATAAGAAACAAAAGTCACAAGTTTTTGGTGATGGCAACATGTCAGAATTAGACAAGTATCTTAATGAAATAGTTGAAGAGTATTGTGATAATTTTGATATTTTGGGATGGTGGAGGCAAAATTGTCACAGATTTCCTATACTTGCTCAAATTGCTCGTGATGTATTAGCCATTCCGATATCAACAGTTGCTTCAGAATCTGCTTTTAGTACTAGTGGTCGGATACTTGATTGTTTTAGGAGTTCATTGACTCCAAAGGTGGTAGAAAGTCTTATTTGTACTCAAGATTGGCTTCGGTTAAATTTGAAACCACTCAACATCGAAGAAATTTTAGAGGATGTGGAAAAACTTGAAAGCGGTAAGTTTTTCTTTTTAAGAAAAAGACAATTAGATCTTTATTTATAATTATAAACTTATAAAGAGTATTGTGATAACTTGCATTTTTTTATCAGAATTCTCAAAAATTATAATGGACTCATCTTCTTCGACAACACCGGCGATAAACAATGGTATGTTTAAATATTATATTTTATTTAAATTGACCTTGAAGCTATCTAATGATGTAAGTGATCATTTTCAATTGTTGTTACCTTGTTCAATAAACATGTGGCAGTACATGTTGATTTTATGCAATTTGATTTATATAATGTAGGTTGATTTGGAAAGGATTGCAGACACATGGCTATGTTGGGGCTGACCTTGTTGCTTTATGCATTGAAATTGCTTTCCAAATGATGAATTTTATCTTGATGTAATCAAAAGATTGTATGAAGTTTTTTGTATATCTCAAACAAGTAGATGATCTATTAGCCTAGAACCTTTTGTGCTCATTGTAATTTTGCCTAGATTGTCTTGTGCAATCAAAAACACCCACTTGTTAATAATAATTCTAACTCCTACTCAACCTTTCTCATAGCATTTTTATATTTGATGACTCAAGTTTTTAAAAGTTTACTGCTAAGGCAGCATGCTACACAAAGTTAGGTGCTTTGCTTGAAGGTTTTAAAGATGCGAGAAGTGCACTGAAAGGTTTTAAAGATTCGACAAGGAAAGGTGCAATCCAATTCCTTATGAAAGAGTATGCTATTACAAAGTTCTTACTTCGGCTATGCTATTTTTATTCTTGATACTAGCAAAATTCTTACTTCAATAATGTTTTTTTTTATGTTCTGTTTGAGACTAGCAATAAGTAATATAGCTTTGTATAGCTGCGTTTGGTAGCTATTTGATCTCTAAAAGGATTCTTCAATCGGTGTACTATCTTAATAATGTACAAAATTAGTGTTGTTTATGAAACAAATATCCTCAAGAGACTGATATATAGATAGAAGGCTAGTGTGGGTCAAATGAGGCCTGTTGGAATAGACATTTGACATTGCCAAGGAATATACCATAAAACCTGACTTTGAATATATCATGATACAAGTACAAACAAGCTAATTTTCCATGAACATAGAGCTACTGAAATAAATAGAATATGTGTTGTCCTTATCTTGTGTTTTTTTATTGCATATATTTGTTAATGTTGTTTAATGTGCTTCAGTTGATATGCATTCAAGATATTATTTATCAAAAGATTTTATTTTTTATCACATAAATTAATATAATTTCAGCTCATGATCAAGTGCATTAAATAGATCAATAAGATTAACAGTGGAAAATTAGTCCAGAGGAATTGAAAGAGAGACGGGTTAGTACATCACTAATTGTCGTGAATGTTTCACTTTTGTACATGTTATTTACTCAAATTTGTTTCCAGGCAAAGACTATGCAGGACATGATCCAAACCAGAAATACAAAGCATTTTAACATAAAATGTTATGCAATAAGTACCTTTTAGTTCCCGTATTTAATTTATACCATTTGTATTTTTAGTTCCATGTAAAATTATTAATTTTTGTCTGCCTTTTAGGTTTTGGTTGACTTCCAGTTCCAGGAAAATCGAAAGCTATGTCTTCCAGTCACTAGATGATTAAGCTGTGGCAGTATGCTTATAAGGAGGCTTATTCCTCAACCAGGCCAAGGTAAACCAGGCTTTAATGGCATATTGGTTTTAAATACTGTCTTTGTTTCATATTCCGGGCAATCTTCTAACTTCTAAGGACATTTTCATTGCAAGGTTGTGCCTGACGGAGATCGACATGGAAGCCCAGTAATTGGTGATAGTGGATGAAGAAATGTTTCTGTTAATGGTATTTGCTTTTGAAGTCGATAGTTTGTTGTGGATAATGCTCCTGAGCTTGGCTTAATTAATTTTCGGAAGCACTTGGATTTTAGTCAAATGCTTGTATAGAACTTAGTTAATATTGCCATCTGTTGTATTTGCAGGTCTCGTAGTGTATAATTTGAATATTACTAACAATGCAATGTTGAATAGCTTGATAAAGTTAGATATATTGAATGTATGAGATGAATGAATTGTTTCAATCACTCTGTAATTTACTCATTAGTATTTTGTCAAATTCAAATCTTTTAAAATGGCCCCTTAAACTGTTGCAATGGTTTCGAAATACACCATAAAAATTTAAATATTTGCTAGTCAGGCTATTGTCAGAGATATGTCTCCCCTCACGTCAGAAATGTTACTTGTTGCACACTTGCACTTGGCAAACGCAGCATCACCTCAAGATTTAGGAAGACTCGCCATTTCAGTGTTGTCTTCATTTCCTAATTGGAATCAATTGAACTGCAATTTGCAACCTTTCTATCGATCAAATCTTGCAGCCTATATGCATTTGATCTGGTCCATAAGATTAGGAATAAAAGCTATCAATAACGAATAAAAGCTTATAAAATATAGACAAGGTAAACAAACACAGTTCGGTGGCAAAGCAAACTCTTTTTATCAATTCGGTGGTTGTACACAAACATAATACATAAAATCAATTATTCGGCTTATTCGGTTGAAAACTGAATTAACCGATTTTTAATCGGTTCGGTTTGCTCCGGTTTTAAAGAGGAATTCGGTCGGTTCGGTTTTTTTTATAAAAATCGGTTTATTCGGGTTCAGTTTATTCGGTTCGGTTCGGTTCGGTTTTAACCGAATACTCACCCCTAATCTTGACCACGTTAGCTCGTTATTGTCCCGAGCTTCACTACCTTCTTCACCGTGTTAGCTCCTTATTGTCGCATTGCACCACATCACTACATCTATGAGAATATCGAAGTATACATTATCATCTCCAAAGGTAAAAAATTTGAGAGTAAAGTGTGTTTTTTGAATTGTTCTTTTGGTCCTGATTATAGCTTGATTTACGAAAATATATTTTTTATATTTAAGTTTGTTAATAGTATCAAGATGAATTGCCCAACACATACTTTATCTAAATAGGTTAATACTATCAAGATGAATTGCTAATACTATTTAACTTTGGTAAAAAATGCAGTTTGATTTAATATTTATCATACTTCGTACCTAAAATATGTTAAGGATTTCTTAATTTAAATTGGTTATATCATATCTAAATCGAGCACTATAGAACTCAACAAATTCAAAAAATTTAATATTTTAAAGATTATAGCGTATATAAAACTCTGAGTTCATTTACTTAATTTAAGTTGTCAACAAATTTAATAATTTTTTTAGATTATATGATATTTATGTTTGTATTCATTCTAATTCCATAATTATTAATTATGTTTCATTCATTGTATAGAGTTTAGTGACTAAATTTAGTTTCACTCTGTTGTACTATTGATATTTTATTGAATTTTATAAATCTTAATTATTATTTTGTTATACGGCAGGAAAGTAAAAGAAATGCATCAAGTTCAGGAAGTGCAATTCAATTATCAAGTTTGCAGGACAAGTTATATTGGATGAGAAAATTGAGATATTTTATAGATTTTTGTTCTGAAACTTCTACAAGAAGAAAGACAAGGGGTCATTCAGGAGTTATACTCCACGAAAAACACATAAATGTTATAAGAAGTAGCCCCTTTTCATTATTCTTGAGCATACTATAAATTCGATATCTTAGGGGATTACTGATGAACATATTGTTAGATTTTGAGAGATGTCATAAGACAATCGTCTTATGGTTTTTACTAAATATAGATTTACTAGTGTATATTATATGTTTGATTATCTTAAACTTATTTACTGAATGTTCGTAATACAATTCATAGCATCAGAGAAATTGTAATTGGATCACAACTAGTGATTATCTCTATATGTGCAATTATGAACATATTAGAATTTTTCTAGTCGTCAAATTGATACATTCAGACATTATCAATTCTGTAAGACTAGCATGAGTTATACTCATTGGTTTGCCAAGCAACTACTTTCTCACTAGCTGGAGACATTGGGATATCAAGAGTTAAACGTGGATGCTAGTTATGGTAACTAGTTCATTGGAGTGACTCACTGTAAGACTTCATGTGGTTATCTATATATATAGATATGTCTATGAAGCTCTTACTGTAACTCGAGTGCAAGTTTTCTTCGACTTGAGGTATACAAGTCATCTTGGTCATGTAGACTTGTACTTTAATATCTTAAGCAAGAACCTTATTAAGGTGTGAACCCGGGATGATTGGGTATAAGTCGAAATGCACAAAAATATTTGGATAGCTCACAAAGGATTCATCGCTCCTTGCAAGGAGATGTATACCCTATGACCGCTCGTTAGGATTATTACTCAAAGTCTTTGGCCAAAGCATCACAAGTTAAGAGTACGAGACTCTTGTACACATGTACGAGTAATTTGAATCCGTAGAATGAGAAAGTATTACTTGGACTAGGTGTGACGTAGTCAGTCTAGTGGGGGCAGACACATAGACCATGTACTGAACCAAGTGGGTATAAGACGAGTGAAAGGAACAAGGCACGACTCACTGTAGCTGCTGAAGGGTTTAGAATTAGTTCTAAGATCAACTATGATTTTCTGACTAATTGGGGATCATGATATACTACTAGGTGTCACTCATGATCGTTCTATAATTAAGTATTTAATTATGGATGACCAAGATAAATCAGGAACCTATTGGGTCACACGCACTAACGAGTCTATAAAAGGTGTAAAACAAGTTAAAGAATAGGATTCTTAGATCAACAGATAAATGTTTGATTGGACCATATATAAGATAAATATAGAAATATATGTCATGATGGAAGCGCGGATGCGCTACATCTCTTATGATAGAGTTGAACCATATTTGGTTTAATCATGAATTAGTCATGAATCAGCTTGGTTTAGTTGTGAACTAAACCAAGGGGTTAATGGACTAATTTTTGGTTAAGGGATAATGAGTTGAATTTGGGCTTTCTAATCCAACTCATTAAAGAGGATTATATATAAATGTAATTAAGAGAGAATTAGATACAAATTTCATTATTTGGTCGATTGGCTTTTGGAAACTCAATCCTCTCTCCCTCCCCTCTCTCCCGCTGCCAATAAGAGGGTGCTCCCTCTTGTTGTCGTGACCATCCCAAGAGAGAAAAACTCTCCCTTGTGTGCTTATCTTCTTCTTCCTCTTGATCCCTCTTCTTCGCTCATGGCTAGTAATTTTTGAATGAGAGGCTTGTACTCAAGGAGTTATCTTGAGGAGCTCAATGTGGATATGAATAGAGGTAAAGTTTGACAACGTCGCTACGGTTGATGCTCTTCTCATTACAGGTCATCCGTAAGGTATAATTAGCATAAATTTACTTTCTATAAAATTTTAATTATCCGATCATATTTGGCATGTTGTATCCTAGTATGCATGTTGTGCATGTGATGTAATAATTAGGAATTATTATTATTTTATTTTTCGCTGTGCATGTTTACGAAATATGTTCTAGCACACACCCGCATCGGGCATATCCCAACACATATTTGAGAGTTAGGATTGTGAAAAAGAGACATTCAAATTCGCCAACGTGGTTATGCCCTTCACAACCAATGATGTAGCATTATTACTCGGAATCCCAAATAGAGGCAGACATGTCGAGATTAATTCCAATGTTGCCTCTAGTGCATTATTCAAAACATCTTTTCCAAGTAAAGACTTAAATTGATCTAGATTGGAAAATCTAATGAAGACTTATTATCTCCGAGTCAATTTCGATTTGAATGTTTTGCTATTTTATAAATTTTATATTTTGTATCTTTTTTCTTTTGTTTTATTTGCTTAGTACATATAAGCTATTGGTGCAATTTACACTAATGATTTAACTTAAATTTTGATGAATGACAAGTGGATTAAAGTTAGAGTGTTGTGTGATCTAATTACTTTACCAAGTGTGTAGGAGTTGACGGGTCTGAAGGACTTGACACAAGTTGAGATCCAGCTAGGTCCGCAAGACCCGATAGTTGGTGGAAAATTCAGATAAGTTCGCGGGGCCCGATATCTGGTGGGAAGTCCGGTTAGATCCACGGGACCTGACAATCGATCAAAATCTAGTTGGGTCTGCAAGACCTGATAACTGACGGGAAGATCTGGTGGGTCAAAGGCAAGTCAAGCAACTGTAAGTGGTAAGTGAAGGTAAGCAACTAAAGGAGAGATCCAGTGAGGATGTGTTCCCGGTTGAGAGAACTATAGGCGTCGGTATAACTTATGTCCATTTGGGAAACCTAAGTTGAGACCTTTACTAGATCATGGTCTCGGAGAGACAGGATCTAATTACTACTCCTATTTTTTTGTGCTAACTTTATTTTACAAGATAAATATATTTTTATTTTTCTGCACTAACTCCTTTTTGCAGAATTCAAAGGTTGAAAAAAAGGAATCCGGGTGCCTAGAAGGGATCCGGGCTCTCGGACTAGTGTCGCCTGGGTGGGTACCACAGGCACTCAGGCGGTCGGGCGGCCAGAGTTGATCCAGGCGCCTAGACTAGAAAAGTTATCCCGAAGTCGAGTTGGAGTGTGACGACTAGCCAAACCCATATCAACGGTCTTTGCACCCGAAAGGGGTCCAGGCGCCCATAAGTGGATAAACTTTGTGGATGAAGTTTCGATGAGAGATCGCCACGTCAGCAATGGTCAGGTGCCCGGAGGGGTTCCAGGCACCTGTAATGGGCCTATATAAGGGCCTTCGACCAGCAGCTTCAGAACATCAACTGCTACGACTTATATTCCTGTGCGCTGCTTCAAAAAGGCTCCGACAACACTGCAATGCTCCACCGACAACCGGACATCAACTTTACTTAGTTTTCTTTGTTGTCAATAATTTTTCATATATAGTTCTTATACTTCATTATTGTATCTTTTCGAACTATTAGTGGATTTCTTAATGAAAACACTCGACGAGTGCGTGCCTTGGAGTAGGAATCGTCAAAGGCTCCGAACCAAGTAAAAAATTACTTATTGTAGCGTGTGCTTTTGCTTTCTTTATTTCACTGGTAACTTGTTTCACGATTTTCAACAAACTCTATTCACCCCTCTAGCGACTTTACGATCCAACATAAGCTACCTTTTAGAATTGTAGATATTATCGATGATTTTGACAATCTAGGAAGTTATAATTGGGTTGAGGCTATATATAATTATATGGCTCCTCAACTCCCAATATTTGGGAATGCTTTTGCATTGAAGACTCCTAGGCGTACCCTCTCATTGCCTTATACGAAGGGATTTGTTGATTTACTTGCTGTAAGTTTTTATTGATTACTTAATATATTTCATAAATATTTTAATAGTATCTAATTATTGAACTATGACACAGGTTTGGTTTCTTAAGCATGCCCCTATTCAAGTGGCAGACAACATTGTAACACTAAGGATAAGTAAGTGGAGGTCTACTTATTCTCATAGAAATAAAATAAAGGCTAAGTTAGCAAAAGTCTTACCTAGCCAGGTAAGCATTATATATATTTCAACTCATGCTAAATTCATCTTATATAGTTAATGGTTTTTAATTAATTTATCGTTATTGATTTTGTAGATTATTGTTGATATTCTCCCTACCTCCAAGGAAGTAAATTTACTTGGCACTCCCCTCCTTATTAAATTTGAGTCTACACGGTGAGACATCGACTTCACAATTTCACATAGATTCTAAGGAAGAAATTGGATGTACTCGTTGTATTGAAAAGGAAAAAACTAATCCAAAAGCTTACCCTTGATAATGAAAGCTTAGTGAAAGTTACTCGAGAATTAGTTATCCTTCTAGAAAGGGAAGGTTTTTCTTATCCAACTAGCTATCCGGCTAAAGATCCTCATCTTGACCTTGTTTCAACCAATTTGAAGAGGAGAGGATGTGAAAGAAGTCACTATAACCTCAGGTCGACCCCTAAAGATACACCTAATTGGCTAGTATTGGTCCTAGGTAGAAAGAGGACCAGGAGAAAAATAAAGAAGGGTGAAGGGAGTCGACCCCTAAAGATACACCTAATTGGCTAGCATTACTCCAAGGACATGAGGGAAGTTGATTTTGAAATGAAAGAAGAAGGTAATGTTAGGACCTTCGGATGGCTAGAGAGGGGGGGGGGGTGTGAATAGCCTCCTCTAAAACTTAATCAATTTTCTCACAAAACTTTGTTAGCACAGCGGAAATAAACAAAAAGAAAACTGATGCAAGGAAGGAAAACAACCACCACTAACAAAACGATGTACGAGGTTCGGGGATAACTTGCCCCTACTCCTCGGCGTGCCCGTAAGGTGGACGATCCCTTGATCTTTCGGTAGATCACACCCTGGACAAATTCTGGCTAAGTATTTCTCCTTCTCGGTGGAGTAACCTCTCCACAAAAGTTACAGAATAGATTTGAAAATGAAACACAATGACTTACAGAGTTCAGTGGCTAAAGGATTGAACAAATGAACTTACAGCCACGAAGCAAAATGCAAAGACAGAAGGAAGCCAAGAGCTCAACGATACAGCCTCTTGATTGATCGACAGAGAGTTTTTCCAGACCCTTAGTAAACCTCTCTTCTTCCTTCTTCTTATTCTGCTTTCTTACTGTCCCGAATCACTGTCACCTGTGTCGAATCACTGCAACCAACTCAGGCGTCGCCAATCACTCTTCCTTCTCATCTAGTTCTCTGAACTCACACCAATACCATCCATGGTCTTAACTGGTGTCTCTAAGCTCGAACCAATGAGCAAGAGTCCAACTGATCGCGGCCAGTGAACGTTGAAGCTCGAATTGCACCACTTGCAGTGAAACACAGCATAAAGGGCACTTGTTCTTATTCTTCTGATGGAGCTTAATTTGAAATTAAGCACTGGCACAACACCTGCAACCTGTAACTCAAAAATCTCACAGCAGAAGATTTGATCAGTGAATCAGAAATCGCAGAGAAATAGCAGAAGATAAACGACATCGTTGTGGATCGGTCATCTGACCGATCCATAGCTCTCTGGACCGATCAAGACTCATCCTGATCGGTCTGGGAAGACTCTGATCGGTCTGTGGACCGATCAGCCTGTGCGTGGATCGGTCCATAGACCGATTCCCCTACGGTTGTTCTAGGAATGTGTCGAGTGAGCACCGAATTAGGTGTTGTACCCCATGAGACCGAACAGGCATCCTCCCGATCGGTCCACGACCGATCGAACTATAGCGAGACCCATACATGTCTTTTTGTACTCCATTGAAAGTTATGTCACTAACAACAAAGCATGTCCAGCCTACAAATCATATTTTAGAGTCTCCTAGCCTTCTCGTCCAAAGCGAGCTACCAAGCCCTCTCGACTTAGGTCCGAAGACACCGAGCCCTCTCCGACTTCGTCCGGTCCAGAGAACGAGCTACCGAACCCTCTCTGACCTAGTCCAGAGAATGAGCTGCCGAGCCCTCTCCGACTTCGTCCGGTCCAGAGAACGAGCTACCGAGCCCTCTCTGACCTAGTCTGGAGAACGAGCTGCCGAGCCCTCTCCGACTTCGTCCGGTCCAGAGAACGAGCTACCGAGCCCTCTCTGACCTAGTCCAGAGAACGAGCTGCCGAGCCCTCTCCGACTTCGTCCGGTCCAGAGAACGAGCTACCGAGCCCTCTCTGACCTAGTCCGGAGAACGAGCTACCGAGCCCTCTCTGACTTCGCGTGCCAAGTATCCGTACTTGGACTTTTCTTCTCCACATGATCAACCTTGATCATTAATCAGTCTAAGTTTAGTTAATATCTGATACAAACTTAAATCAGTGTCAACATCAAAACAACAGCCAGGTCAGACTGTATCAACAATCTCCCCTTTTTGTTGTTTGACAACACGATTTAAGTTTAGATCAGAAATGTTCATATTTCCCTAATTGTAGGGGAATCAAGATCCTCCCCCTAAGACCGATACAACACCATGTAAGGATAGGGGAATCAAGATCCTCCCCCTAAGACAAACTTTCATTTATCTCTAAACTTAGTTACCTTCTCCCCCTTTGTCAAACACTGAAAAGGCGCGAATTAGGTAAGAAAACGTTAAAGGACTCCCCCTTAACCCATACTGTCTTTTTCTTAATTCACCTAGAATACCCTCTAAGTGTATTATAAGACAGTGATAAAGAAATAAGAGACATACAAGACATGGCATATGAACAGCATATTAAAAGCCAATAAGAAGTGAATCATAAAGAAAGACAAGAAAATGAACAGCACAAATAGATGAAATCAGCAAGTATCCAGGTCAGACATAAAAATTCAACAAACAACATCCAAAACATAGATAATCAAAATGATAGCATAGAACAATGTGTATCAATCAGCCTCCTCATCACGAGGAGCATCAGCATCATCAACAGGAGGAGTGAGTCCCTGAGGTGGCATGCCGCTGCTCGAGGATGGATAGCCCGTGAAATCCTGCGGAGGTGGGTATCTGGCCATCCATCCCATAATCGGCTGATGTGTCGCCAACTGCTGACTGCGTAGATCATCGTAGCGCTGGTCAATCCGAACGCGCAGCCCGTGGAGCTCAGCAACCAGCAGCTCATCGTGCCGATCAATGCGACTCTCCAGCTCGGCGATCTGCCAGCGCAGATCAGGATCTGCCTCTCCATCGTCAACAGCAACAGCAGGAGGAGCAGCAACAGGCGCAGCAGCAACCTGTCGTGGAGGTCCCCGTGGTAACTCGCCCAGAGCTCTCCCATCCTTCCACCGAACGTCCCCATCCTGTCCTATGATGCCAGACTTGGAAAATGCTCGTTTCCCAAGTCTGTAGTCCTGCCTGACCATCTTGATTATTCTACCCTTGGAGACATCAACTTGAAGGGTCTCGAGCCAATCTGTAATGATATGCCCATAAGGCATATAAACAGTGAAGCTGTTTGGCTCACTATAGGAAATAATCGAAGAGTAGATGCTGGACATGATGTCAAAGTCGAGACACCGACGCAATCCATAAAGCATCAGACAATGATATGGTCGGATTTCAGATAAGGGTTTAGATGTGATTGACAGAAGGCAGTTTGTGACAATCTTAAAGAGGATGTAATCGTGGGCAGATAATCTCAAGGCTGCAAAAGTAGGAAAATCAACATCTAATTCATCTAGCCCACCTGGTCTAGGATGTCTGAAGAAATACTCATAAATAGAGTCAGATGTGACCTCAAAAGGTGAAGGTAAGGGGTCTGGTAAGTCAGGATATATTGAAAAGACATTTCCGGAACACCTCCGGCAACCTAGATAGTCAAAGAAGGCTGAGAAACTGAAATCAAGAGTCCGCTTAGCAACTTTTGTTTTATAACTTACATCATTAGTTTGATGAAGATTGTTATAAAACTCCGATACTAAGTCATAATTGATATCTCGTTCTAAATAGACAAGTGTATCAAGTTTGTAGTAGGCAATGATTTCTGACACAGTTGGACAAAATTTGTCCATGAATTTTCGATCCACAGACCTACAAGGGAGTAATTTAAAGGTTCTTTGTCTAAAAGCTTCCTCAAACTGGTGGTTTGGAAATCTCTCGAAGACCGATGGTTGAGGTCGAGAGGGAGCCTTAGACTTAGACTTCTCAGGTGACTTAGAGGTCCCCTCACCCACTTGTTTCTTCCTAAGGTGTAACAATGTTATCCAATAGGGCAAGTAAGTGAGCACCGGAGCCACCAACACCCGAAACAAAAAGCACAGATATGGTGAGAAATGAAACCGAAATGCCAAGTTCTAGAGAAGTATGGAGTTACCTTGGTGCCATTGAAGTATCTTTTGGCTTGGGCTTTGGCTAGGGTTCCGGCGTGCAAAGAGAAGAGAAGAAGTGAGGTGTAGGGAAGAGTCGGCTAGGGCTTCCGCGTGAAAAGGGAAAAGAAAGGATCGGGAAGTTTTAAGGGAGATGGGTGTACAGATGATGAAATGATCGGACGGCTGTCCGATCAGGAGGTATCAGGAACCTCCTGATCGGTCCCTGGACCGATTCGGGAACATCCTGATCGGTACGCAGACCGAACAGGAGACGATCAGTAGTCGCTGATCGGTCCCTGGACCGATCAGCGAACTTCCTGATCGGTCTGTAGACCGATCAGAAGATGATAAGTAGCGGGCTCTGCGTGCCAGGCTGACCTGATCGGTCCCCGGACCGATCAGGTAACTCTTCCTGGCGTACTAAAATGAACCTGACCGGTCCCTGGACCGATCAGATTACACACAGAAGGGTGGAGAGATCGGTCCGTAGACCGATCAGTGCCTGATACTTAAATCTCTCCAGTAATTTCAGTAACTGAAATTCGTAGAGATGTTCGATAATTCGTGGAAGTTTCTTTAGGAAAACTTCCAAGTTCAGAACCTAGAACCTGGAGGATCTACAAGCATAACTATTACCTAAAAATTATGGTCTGAACTTGTTTATAGCCCTAAAGTTGCAAACATTTAGAAAACAGACAACTTAAGGCCTGAAAACCGAAATTTCGACCTTTGTTATGTTCAGTTTCAAGTTTGTCAAAATATAACCAACTTGCTATCATTATTCTTTCAAGGACTTGTCCTAGTATCAATCAAAATCATGAAAAGCATCGTTCAAATGTATCAAACAGTCCATCAACCAAAGTTACATAATTTCTAGGTAAAGGTCCAACCAAGTTTCCTTGGTTGGAATATATGAGTAAGATCTAGGAACCAAATACACATGAATTATGTAATGGTCTTCCCCATACTCAATTTATGTCTCTTCAACCTAATTATTCAAGGGATGCATGATACATTTTGAATAATTCGGCTGATCCTAGCATCTCACCCCATTTCTAGCAAACAAAAACAATTTGTTAAACCTTATAGTTTGTGTGAGATGTCCCCAAGTTGCCCAAATTAATTTCCCTATTTCTCTTGTTATTTTAATTGTCCTTATTGATCATGATGGGGTCCTAATGGCCTATTGAGCCAAACACATTCCCAATTCTCTTCTCAAATGACTAAATTCATTTTCCGGAAGAGGTTTGGTGAAAATATCGACTAGGTTTGACTTTGACTCAACATATGTGAGTGCAATGTCTCCCCTAGCTACGTGATCTCTAATGAAGTGATGACGCACTTCAATGTGTTTGGTCCTTGAATGATGGACTGGATTTTTCGTTAGGTTTATTGTGCTGATGTTATCACACAACACTTGCACTCCCTTATACGAAAGCCCATAATCTTCTAGGGTGTGTATCATCCACAACAATTGTGATACACTCTCTCCCATGGCAATGTATTCAGCTTCGGTCGTGGAGAGAGCAACGCAATGTTGCTTCCGACTTGACCAACTAACCAATGATGAACCTAAAAATTGGCAACCTGCACTAGTGCTTTTCCGATCCAATTTGCACCCAGCATTATCGGAGTCGGTATAACCTATCAAGTCAAAAGACTCCGTACGAGGGTACCATAGACCTACTCGAATTGTGCCCTTAAGGTATCTCAGAATTCTCTTAACTGTAATTAAATGAGATTCCTTGGCACAGACTTGATATCTAGCGCACATGCCCACAGCAAAAAGTATATCAGGTCGACTAGCCGTGAGATATAGAAGACTACCGATCATGCTTCTATATTGCGTTAGATCAACTGGTTTTCCATTCTCATCATTGTTAAGGCGAGTGTTTGTCGCCATTGGAGTTGATACTTCCTTAGAGTCACTCATTTTGAATTTCTTGAGCATCTCTTGAGTGTATTTCGTTTGATGGACATAAATGTCATCTCGAGTTTGTTTGATTTCAAGTCCAAGGAAGAATGTCAATTCTCCCACCAGACTCATCTCAAACTCACTTTCCATGTGAGTGATAAATTCATTCAAATAGCCCTTGTTATTTGAGCCACAAATTATGTCATCGACATACACCTGGGCTACAAATATGTTTTCACCATCTCTACGCAGAAATAGTGTTGGGTCTATTTAACCTCTTACAAAACCCTTTTCTAGTAAGTAAGTTGACAACCTTTCGTACCAAACTCGAGGTGCTTGTTTAAGCCCATAAAGAGCTTTCTTGAGCTTGTACACGTGGTTTGGAGCTTCGGTATTCACAAACCTCGGTGGTTGTTCAACATAGACCTCTTCTTTAATGAAACCATTTAAGAAGGCTGATTTAACATCCATTTGATAGAGCTTGAAACCTCTATGTGTAGCAAAAGCTAGCATTAAACGAATGGACTCTAATCGGGCCACGGGAGCATAAGTCTCATCATAATCGAGGCCTTCGACTTGACTATAGCCCTTGGCTACAAGTCTTGTCTTATTTCTCACGACTTCTCCCTTTTGGTTTAACTTATTTTTGAAGACCCATTTGGTTCCAATAATGGTGGTCTTCTTAGGTCTAGGAACTAAGTCCCACACTTGGCTCCTTTCAAATTGACCTAACTCATCTTGCATAGCTATGATCTAATCAGGATCATGCAATGCCTTATCAACTAATTTTGGTTCGATTTCTGAGATCAAGGCGACCTCATTAGACTCATTTCTAAAGAATGACCTAGTCCTAATCCCTTGTTGAATGTCTCCCACAATCTGGTCTTGGGGATGACTAGAGACTATCCTAGATTGCCTTTGTGTTGGCGGTGCCTCATGAGTGATCTCACTAGACACAGGCAAGGGCTCAGTATTAGGTAAAGGATCAGACTGAGCCCTCTCTTGCCTTTGCTCATCGTCATCGGAGTCAACTTCGACTCTTTCTATGTTTTGATAATTTAAACTTAGATTTCTAAGTTCAAATTGAATTTCTCCTACATCCCTTGATTGATCATTTGATTTAGGGATTTCTTCAAATGCTACATCCGAGGACTCTTCAATCAATTTAGTCCTATTGTTGTAGACTCGATAGGCTTTTATGGTGAGAGAGTACCCGACTAGTATCCCTTCGTCAGCCTTAGCCGTGAACTTTCCAAGATGATCCTTGGTGTTCAAGATAAACACCTTACAACCAAACACCCTAAGATGTTTAATTGTAGGGGGTTTCCCAAACCAGAGTTCATGGGGAGTCTTTCCTAAAAACCTATGTATCAAGACTCGGTTTTGCACATAGCAAGTGGTATTTACCGCTTCAGCCCATAAGTAGCTCGGTAGTGAGTACTCATTGAGCATGCTTCGTGCAGCCTCTTGCAAGACTCGGTTCTTTCTCTCCACAATCCCATTTTGTTGTGGGGTCCTTGGAGTAGAGAACTCATGCCTATGATTTTGAAATTCTCCACCATGATCACTTCTAATTGTTTTAATTGTTGTTGATTTTTCATTTTAAGTTCTTCTACAAAAAGAAACAAAAACATCTATGGTTTGATCCTTATTTTTCAAAAAGAAAGTCCATGTATATCTAGTAAAATCATCAATGATCACTAAACAGTATCTACTCCCATTCAATGAAATAACATTACTGCAATCAAACAAATCCATATGCAATAAATCTAAAGCAGTAGATGTACTTACAGCGCTTTTACCTTTATGAGCCGCTTTTGTTTGCTTACCCTTTTGACATGCATCACATAATTTTGTCTTTTGATACTTGATGCTTGGTAAGTCTCGCACTAAACCTTTGTTGGCCAGCTTTCGAATATTCTTCATGTTTACGTGAGCCAGCCTCCTATGCCACAGCCATGATTCTTCTTCTTTTGACATGAAACACTTAGCAGAGGCATTAGTAGCACTTTTAAATGATACTTGATAAATGTTATCTACCCTTGTGCCTACTAGTACCGTGTCAAGTGTGTCAATGTGTTTGACCAGACATTGACTTGAATGAAACTCAATTGTGTAACCCGTATCACACAATTGGCTGACACTTAGGAGATTAAAGGTCATCCCTTTGACTAGAAGGACATTTCTGATTTGGAGACATTCGGATATATGAATATCTCCAACTCCTATAACATTAAGGCTACCATTATTACCAAAGGACACATTACCTCTATTTTTGTTTTGAAGGGTAGTAAAGAGTGACTTGTCCCCGGTCATGTGCTTGGAGCATCCACTATCAACAAACCAAGTTGATAGATGCTCCCCCTTGACAAATGTCTACAAGACACGAAAGATAGATGTTTTAGGTACCCAAGTCTTGGGACCTAATGCATCTACAATGAAGGACCTAGGAACCCATGCCTTGGTCACACCCTTCCTAATCTCATGAACCCTAGAAGCATGTGATCTATGAAATTGGATTCTAGACACTAAAGAAATAAAACTAGACTCCTTAGGTTGATATCCTAACCCAGCCTTGTTGTAGACCGCCCTTTGGGCATTTAGAATCATATCTAAGGTCTTAGAGCTAGATGAGAATTTCTCAAGCATATTCTTGAGTTTCTCAACTTCACTCTTTAAGGCCTTGTTTTCATCCTCAAGAAGCTCTTGATGTAGGTCATCAACCTCATCTTCCCTAAGAGTCTTCAAGTGTTCTACTTCATCTTTTAATAATTTGATTTCAGTTTTTGACTTCTTAAGCAAAGTGGATAAATGTGCAATAGTTTTATAGCATTTTTCTAAGTGAGGAGAAGTTACCTCTTCATCATCCGAAGATGATGAAGCCGTGGTTGATGTATCACTTCCGGAGTCCGATTCCTCCCTTGCCATGAGCGCTAATTGACGAGTGCTTTTCTCCTTCTCTTCCTCCGATGAGCTTGAGGAGGATTCATCCGAAGAAGCTTTGAGAGCTTTCTTCTTCTTGGCCCTTTCTTCCTTCTTCTTGAGTTTTGGACACTCGCTCCGATAGTGTCCTTTCTTGCTACACTCATAACACGTAACATTAGTCTTATCAATATTTTGATCAATCGACTTACCTTTCCCTTTGTATCTCCGGCTCCTTCTCATGATTCTTCTTACGAAATTGGCCATCTCGCTTGATGATGATCCTCCTTCATCATCGGACTCGGAGGAGGATGAGGATGTAGGAATTTCTTTCTCCTTCTTCTTTTCTTTCTTCCTTCTTCCATCCTTGCTCTTTTCTCCTGCAACTAAGGCAATACCTTTCTCTTTTTGACCCTTGTTAGCGAGTTCATGAAGTTCCATTTCACAAAAGAATTCATCTAACTTAACAATTGAAAGGTCCTTGGAGACCTTGTAGGCATCTACCATAGATGACCACAAGGCATTCCTCGGAAAGGCTTTGAGAGCGTACCTTACGAGATCGCAATTCTCTACGCGTTCATCTACAGAATGAAGACCATTGATGATCTCTTTGAACCTTCCGTGTAGTTCACTTACCGTTTCGTTCTCCTTCATGGTGAGATTTTGTAGTTCGTTTAGGAACAAGTCTCTCTTGGCGATCCGAGAGTCTCGAGTTCCTTCTTGGAGCTCGATGAGCTTGTTCCACAAGTCCTTTGCACTCACAAATGGACCTACCTTGACAAGTTGATCTTTGGCTATTCCATATTGTAGTGTGACCACCGCCTTGGCATCGGCTTGTCCTTTGCGAGTTTGCTCGGCGGACCACCTCGACGATTCTAGTTCCTTACCTTCTTCATCCTTCGGAGGTGTGAAACCTTCCTTGACCGAGAACCACATGGAGATGTCGGTCTTGAGATAATACTCCATACGGCTCTTCCAATATTGGAAGTCCGCTCCATCGAAGTAGGGTGGACGATTGGTACTAAAACCTTCCTTCATAGCCATCTTCTTGCTCTTTAGGGTGTTAATCCGGATGAAGAGCGCCTTGCTCTGATACCACTTGTTAGGACCTTCGGATGGCTAGAGAGGGGGGTGTGAATAGCCTCCTCTAAAACTCAATCAATTTTCTCACAAAACTTTGTTAGCACAACGGAAATAAACAAAAAGAAAACTGATGCAAGGAAGGAAAACAACCACCACTAACAAAACGATGTACGAGGTTCGGGGATAACTTGCCCCTACTCCTCGGCGTGTCCGTAAGGTGGACGATCCCTTGATCTTTCGGTAGATCACACCCCGGACAAATTTCGGCTAAGTATTTCTCCTTCTCGGTGGAGTAACCTCTCCACTAAAGTCACAGAATAGATTTGAAAATGAAACACAATGACTTACAGAGTTCAGTGGCTAAAGGATTGAACAAATGAACTTACAGCCACGAAGCAAAATGCAAAGACAGAAGGAAGCCAAGAGCTCAACGACACAGCCTCTTGATTGATCGACAGAGAGTTTTTCCAAACCCTTAGCAAACCTCTCTTCTTCCTTCTTCTTATTCTGCTTTCTTACTGTCCCGAATCACTGTCACCTGTGTCGAATCACTGCAACCAACTCAGGCGTCGCCAATCACTCTTCCTTCTCATCTAGTTCTCTAAACTCACACCAATACCATCCATGGTCTTCACTGGTGTCTCTAAGCTCGAACCAATGAGCAAGAGTCCAACTGATCGCGGCCAGTGAACGTTGAAGCTCGAATTGCACCACTTGCAGTGAAACACAGCATAAAGGGCACTTGTTCTTATTCTTCTGATGGAGCTTAATTTGAAATTAAGCACTGGCACAACACCTGCAACCTGTAACTCAAAAATCTCACAGCAGAAGATTTGATCAGTGAATCAGAAATCGCAGAGAAATAGCAGAAGATAAACGACATCGTTGTGGATCGGTCATCTGACCGATCCATAGCTCTCTGGACCGATCAAGACTCATCCCGACGGTCGAAGACTCGATCGATGCGTGGACCGATCAGCCTATCGTGGATCGGTCCACGACCGATCCCCTGATTACGAAGTTTTCGTAAACATTGCTGATCGGTCACCGACCGATCGAGATAGCCACAGAATCTTACGTGGTAACCGATCGGTCCACGCACCGATCGGATAACACGAAAGGTTATGTGGTTTCGATCGGTCCACGCACCGTCGAGATACTAAGTCATCCGATCGTGCCGTCGACCGATCCGCCAAAATCAGATACCGGATCGGTCAGCGACCGATCCAATGTCCCTCATGTTAGTTTTAGAGCCTCCCACCCTAAACCTTACTGCTTGGTCCGAGAACGAGCTACCAAGCCCTCTCGACTTAGAGAACGAGGTGCCGAGCCCTCTCCGACTTCGTCCGGTCCGGAGAACGAACCCTCTCTGACCTAGTCCGGAGAACGAGCTGCCGAGCCCTCTCCGACTTCGTCCGGTCCAGAGAACGAGCTATCGAGCCCTCTCTGACCTAGTCCGGAGAACGAGCTGTCGAGCCCTCTCCGACTTCGTCCGATCCAGAGAACGAGCTACCGAGCCCTCTCTGACCTAGTCCGGAGAACGAGCTGTCGAGCCCTCTCCGACTTCGTCCGGTCCAGAGAACGAGCTACCGAGCCCTCTCTGACCTAGTCCGGAGAACAAGCTGCCGAGCCCTCTCTGACCTAGTCCGGAGAACGAGCTACCGAGCCCTCTCCGACTTCGCGTGCCAAGTATCCGTACTTGGACTTTTCTTCTCCACATGATCAACCTTGATCATTAATCAGTCTGAGTTTAGTTAATATCTGATACAAACTTAAATCAGTGTCAACATCAAAACAACAGCCAGATCAGACTGTATCAACAGGTAAAACTATTTTAGTTGGTGACGAAATTGATGATGAAGAAGAGGCTGATAAAATAAAGGCAAGGGAGAAGGAAATGAAGACTATGAGATTGAGTGCAATTAAAGTAAGTTGACATTTATGTAGATATATTTAAGTTTGTTTGAAGTAATTACATTATCTTTAATTTGTCTTTTGCTTATGTTAAATACATTGAGTTTGATTTATTTACAGTATTTGAAAGGAAAATTCAAAAAATAAAAAAAATGAGAAGAACATGTGACTTACCTGATAGAATTCCTTCAAAATCTGAGATGTCCTACTTCTAATTTCCTATGGGAGGAAGACTACTACTTATTGACTATAAGTGACTTCTTCACATGTGTCTGGGCAATATATTTACAGACGGGGAAGTAATTGATGCATATATTTTATTACTTTTCTGGGAAGCTTCCTCGTTTGAAGCTTCCTTGTCTAATAGGTTGTATAATAAATCCATATCTTGCTCAACTGGATTCATGGTAAATATGTTGCTTCATATTATAATTTTTATTATGTTTGTGATATAATTAAACTAATTTATAATTATTTATTGAATCTTGCATTCATCATATGAACATTTATAGGAAACAATTTTATGTCTAATTATCAAAATAAATTCGATTGGTCGAGAATTTGGTATATTTTTATACCTATAAATATTGATCATGCACTTTATCATTTAATGGTAATGGACACCGAGGTAAAAGCATTCTACCATTATAATTCGTTGTCCTACAACTATAAATATGGTCAACATTTTGCAGAGATGGTTAGTATTAACATATGAAATATATATTCTAACATTATGATACTTGTTATATATTTTTATGAATATTTTTTTATTTGTCCAATGCTCACAGGTCTCTAGAATCAAAATATTTTCGACTAATAAACTGAGGAAGCTATATAATGGATTACAAGAGTATCACCGTTTTGAAGAATGAGCTTCTACTAAAGTAGATTGTCCTCAACAGATATTGTCGTAAGTAAATTATTACATTATTAGTAAATTTCAATGATACATTGTCATTATAATTTTGTTACTAATTTAATTTTGTGATACTGTAGGAATGATTCTAGCTTCTTCATTATACAATATATAAGACATCTATTGTACAATATTGATATGAAATTCACTCAAAAAGACATTCATAAATTTAGAGTGAAGGTTGCATTATCAATCATTAGGGACAAATTTTGTAAATTCAAAGTAGAATGAATTATCAACCTTGTCATTGACGAGTTGTAGTATGTTTGTAAATGACGTGTTGTTGTATGTTTGTAATTAACATGCTGTATAGTATGTTTGTAATTTGTGTATCAAAGTTTGAAGTATGTTTGTTTGTTGCAAATTTATACTTCATCTAATTATTTGTTATGAAATTTTTTTAGTCAAGATTCTTATTTATTCATTGTTATTTTTGTATTGGATTGTTTAAAAATGTTCTGTTGTGTTGTTCTAAATTGATCTTGTACTGGATTGTGTGTAAAATCCATATATTGTTCTTGTATTGGATTGATATTGGATTGATTTTTGATTCTTTAAAAAAGTTGTGTTGTGTATAAAAACTCTAAATTGAGCTTGTACTGGATTGTGTTTAAAAATGATGTGTAGTTCTTGTATTGGGTTGATATTGAATTGTTTAAAATTATTGTGTTGTGTTGTGTTGTTTCTCTAAATTGATATTGTATCAGATTGTGTGGAAATTTTTTGTGTTGTGTATGTGTTGTTGTTCTAAATTGATCTTATATTGGAGTGTGTGGAAAATTGTTATGTTGTTCTTGTATTGGACTGATATTGAATTGTGTAAAATTATAGTGTTGTGTTGTTTTAAATTAGCTTGTATTGGATTGTGTAAAATTGTTGTGTTGTGTTGTGTTATGTTGTGTTTGGTTAAATTGATCATGTAAAATTGTATGTTGTGTAAAATTTTTGTTTTGTGTTTTGTTATTCATTATGATGTATCTAATATATCATAATGTTGTTAGAGGGCATGAATACATTCAATAGACTAGCCCTAACTCATAAGATAATTGTGTCAGTCGAATCTAATGTCACTTATTGGGGTTGAATTGTGTTCAAAATTTCATAACTATCAATACATTATATTGTAATGATGTTTGAGTGCATTTACACATTCTGGATACTAGCCCGAACACATAGGATCCTATGATATGTCGATCCGATGTAATTTGGTCCATCAACCGATTTTGGTCAAAATCGGTTGATGGACTTCGGCTATACGAAAAATGAAAACTTTAACACCAACATATAGAGGGAAGCTCAAGGATCTCAAATATGGTATGAGTCAATGATTATCATCAGCATTTTATTTATATTGAGTCAAAAAACCTCATTTTCCATGCCCAAATCGTGTTTAAAAAATCATTGCACTCAATACAATGTATCATAATGATATTAATGGGCATTTCATGTTCGGGAGACCAGCATGAACACATAAGATCCGACCACATGTCGATCTAATGTAGTTTGGTCAATCAGTCGATTTTAGTCAAAACCGACTGATGAACTTCGTCCATCCAAAAAATGAAAATTTTAACACCATCACAAAGAGGGAAGTCCAAGGATCTCAAATATGGTGTGGGTCAGTGATTATCATATAATTTTCATTTACATTGAGCTTACGACATCGTTTGTTATACCCGAATCATGTTCAAAATTTTGTAACTCCTAATACGGTGTATCGTAATGAGGTTCGAGGGCATTTACACATTCTAGAGACCAACCCGAACACATAGGATCCTACGACATGTCGATCTGATATAGTTTGGTCCATTAGTCGATTTTGGTCAAAACCGGCTGATTAACTTCGGCTATCCAAAAAATGAAAATTTTAACACCATCACATAGAGGGAAGCTCAAGGATCTCAAATATGGTGTGGGTCAGTGATTATTATATAATTTTCATTTACATTGATCTTATGACATCATTTGTTGTGCCCGAATCGTGTTTAAAAATTCATAACTCCTAATACGGTGTATTCTAATGAGGTTCGAGGGCATTTACACATTCTGGAGACCAGCCTGAATATATAGGATCATGCGACATGTCAGTCCAATGTAGATTGGCCCATCAATCGATTTTGGTCAAAATCGACTGATAAACTTTGGCTATCCAAAAAATGAAAACTTTAACACCATCACATAAAGGGAAGCCCAAAGATCTCAAATATGGTTTGGGTCAGTGAATATCATCTGTATTTCATTTATATTGAGTCAAAAACCTTATTTTTATGCCTGAATCGTGTTTAAAAAAATTGATGCACTCAATATGATGTATCATAATGATATTAATGGCCATTTTTCACATTCGGGAGACTATCCCAAGCACATAGGATCTAACCACGTGATGATCCAATGTAGTTTGGTCCATTAGCCAATTTTGATCAAAATCGACTGATGGACTTCGGCTATCCAAAAAATAAAAATTTTAATACCATCACATAGAGAGAAGCTCAAGGATCTCAAATATGGTGTGGTTAAGGGATTATCATATAATTTTCATTTACATTGAGCTTATGACATCATTTATTGTGCCCGAATCGTGTTCAAAAATTAATCAGTCGACTGATACATAATATCAGTCGAATTGATTACTCTATGTTCACTTTAGAAAATGAATCAATCAACTGATAGATAGTATGAGTCAAATCGATTAGTCTCTGTTCACTTTAGAAAATGAATCAATCGACTGATACTATGTATTAGTCGAATTGATTAGTCTCTATGCACTAAAGAAACTGAAACAGTTGAATTAATCCTCGAAATTTGTCGAATTGATTCATCTTTGTGAAAGTCATAAATTGAATCAGTCAAATTGATCCATGATATCAGTCGAATCGAATCATCTCTGTGCATGTCATATAGTCAATCAATTGAATCGATCCCTGAACTTAGTCGAATCAAATCGTCTCTATACACAGCATAAACTCAAACAGTTGAATTGATCCCTAAAATCAATTGAATCGAATCGTCTCTGTACACAGCATAAAATGAATCAGTCGAATCGATCCCTGAACTTAGTCGAATCGAATCGTCTCTGTACACAACATAAACTCAATCAGTCGAATCAAATCGTCTTTGTACACTGCATAAACTAAATCAATTGAATTGATATTTGATATCAGTCGAATCGATTCATCTCTATACACCGCAAAACTGAATCAGTATAATTGATCCTTGAAATCAGTCGAATTAATTTTTCTCTGTTAAAAACATAATCGAAAGCAGTCAACTAACTAGAAATGATAGTCGAATCGATTCATGTCTCACGCATTTTTAAAGCTAACTTGTGTATTTAAACATCCATTTGACTGCTTGACCTAACTCCTAATTTTTTCTCCCTCCACACTCTAAATGCTTCCGACCTTCTTCGACGACTTGTGTCTCTTCCCTTTGACGCCTAGTGCTCCGGTGACCTAAGGTAGGACTATCTATTGGTTTTTCTCCTTATAAACACCAAACCCTACCCCTGCTATTTCTCACTGCTCTCTCTATCACATCCCTTAGGGTTTAAGCATCATCTCAGAAGCTCTTAGACCATGCCCACTTCATCGTCTTAATCCATCAACATATATGGGCCCAAAGTAATTATCTTAGCCATGGTTAAATTATGTTACCTTATGATTTATATCATTGTGACTAATCCTATTATTGTGCATACATGTAGACCCAAACATAGGCGGATTGAGGCTGAGAAGGTCCATCTAGGACTTCTTCTAAGGGAAAGAGTTGTATTGACCGATCTCACTCATTCAAAATCATTCCTGCCCGATATCTACATATAGATTTCTTTCGTGCTAAGAGTCTTGAAATCTTAGAAATTGTTAGCCATTATCAATTAAAAAAAATTATTTTTTGCGACACTCCTATCCATCTATACCTAGTGGCCGAATTTTATGATAACATGCATCTTGTTAGGGATGGTTTGGTGTACCGAACTAGCGTAGGCAAACACAATCTTGACTTTACACCAAACATTTGGAGGTCATTCTTAGGTTGTCGTCGGGCTGAGAATAAATTTGTGTTCTATCCTACCTATAGAGAGCCTCTTCCACAGCCTTTTGCCCACTTGTCCATAAATGTCATGTTCAAACACCATCGGTCTAGACCTTTGAACAAGAGAATTTTTTCTGCTCAGGGCCTATCAGCTCCCAACAATATCCTCTATAAAGTCATTGTCGAGTGCATATTGTCAATAGTTATTCATGCTCTAGTCTCTGTTAGATTGAGTCATCTATTTTTGTTGTATGCATTTCGACATAGGTTAGATGTAGATATGGGTCTGAACATGTTTCATTGCATTGTGCATTACACAAAACCCATCTAGAAAAAGATCCACATGCCTTTCCCACACCTCATTATTGCATGGCTTGCATAGGTATTGATGTTACTAGGGATAATAGCAATATCAAACCTTTGACTGAGTACGATGGGATTAGCCTACATGACTTTGCCTTGGTTGGTATGAAGGAGGTCCACAAAGGGGCAATGGTGTGGGAATCTGACCATGACTATCACGTCGATCAACTTGGTTGTGTGGCTGAGGAGCATGCTACTCCAACGACCTTAGATGATCATGACTCCTTGGAGGATCCAAAAGATCACTTGCAGACAACTTTTGAGTCCATCGATACACAATTTGAGGAATTGTAAATGGATCATGAACGTAATATGACTGCGGTACGTAAGGAGCTTGTGGATATTAGATATAGACAAATTAATATGTAGACAAGCATAGATTCATTGCATGACCTAGTGTGCTCATGGATGGCGGGTCATCCTCCTCCATCACTTCCTCCTAGCAATGATGCAACCGATGCTTTTGAGCAACCACCTATAGACTTAGAATAAGTGTTTCATGTTATGATTGATGTATTGATATGGGTTCTCCTAGTACTTTGTTTGTTTAAAAATGTTCTTATTATGCCTTGCGAGGCACGTTATGTACATCTATTATACTTGATGTTGATTTTTTGGGAGTGTATGTGCCACATCTTTTTCTTGCAGGACATCAAAAATGAGTGTATGTGCCTCATTAATATCATTACGATACATCGTAAAGAGCGCAACAATTTTTTAAACATGATTCAGGCATGAAAAATGAGGTTTTTTGACTCAATATAAATGAAATGTAGATGATAATCACTGAAACACACTATATTTGAGATGCTTCATCCATTCTCTTTATTAAGATTTAAAATTTTTAATTTTTAAAGTCTCTAAAGTTAATCAGTCGATTTTAACCAAAACCAGCTGATGGACCAAACGACATTAGATAGACATAGGATAAGTTCTTATGTGCTCGGGCTGGTGTCCTAAACGTGAAAATGTCCATTAATATCATTATGATACAACGCATTGAGAGTTATGAATTTTTAAACACAATCCGGGCACAATAAATGATGTCATAAGCTCAAAGTAAATAAAAATTATATGAAAATCACTGACCCACCCCATATTTGAGATCCTTGAGCTTCCATCTATGTGATGGTGTTAAAATTTTTAGTTTTGGGATAGCCGAAGTCCATCAGCCGATTTTGACCAAAATTGGCTAATGGACCAAACTATATCGAATCATCATGTGGCTGAATCCTAAGTGTTTGGGTTGGTCTTCTGAACATGAAAATGACTATTAATATCATTACGATACACAATATTGAGTGCAGTAATTTTTTAAACATGATTCATGCATGAAAAATGAGGTTTTTTTTACTCAATATAAATGAAATGCAAATGATAATCATTGGAAAAAAAATACTATATTTGAGATGCTTCATCCATTCTCTTTCTTAAGATTTAAAATTTTTAATTTTTAGGGTCTCTAAAGTCCATCAGCTGATTTTGACCAAAATCGGCTAATGGACCAAACAACATCGGATCGACTTGGGACAAGTTCCTATGTGCTCGAGCTAGTGTCCTGAACATGAAAATGTCCATTAATATCATTACGATACAACGTATTGAGAGTTACAAATTTTTAAACATAATTCGGGCACAATAAATGATGTTGTAAGCTCAAAGTAAATAAAATTTTTATAAAAATCACTGACTCACACCATATTTGAGATCCTTGAGCTTCCCTCTATGTGATGGTATTAAATTTTTAGTTTTGGGATAGCCGAAGTCTATCAGCCGTTTTAACCAAAACTGGCTGATGGACCAAACTATATCAAATCGTCATGTGGCCGGATCCTAGGTGTTCGGGCTGGTCTCCCGAATATGAAAATGTCCATTAATATCATTACAATACATTGTATTGAGTGCAGTGATTTTTTAAACATGACCCGGGCATGAAAAATAAGGGTTTTTGACTCAATACAAATGAAATGCAAATGGTAATCCCTTAAACACACTATATTTGAGATGCTTCATCCATTCTCTTTCTTAAGATTTAAAATTTTTAACTTTTAGGGTCTTTAAAGTCCATCAGTCGATTTTGAGTAAAACTGGCTGATGGACCAAACGACATCGGATCAACTTGGGACAAGTTCTTATGTGCTCAGGCTTGTGTCCTAGATGTGAAAATGCCCATTAATATCATTAATATACAACGTATTAAGAGTTATGAATTTTTGAATATGATCCAGGCACAATAAATGATGTTCTAAGCTCAAAGTAAATAAAAATTATATGATAATCACTAACCCACACCATATTTGATATCCTTGAGCTTCCTGCTATATGATGGTGTTGAAATTTTTAGTTTTCAGATAGTCGAACCCATCAATCAGTTTTGATCAAAATCGACTGATGGACCAAACTATATCGAATCGTCATGTAGCTGGATCCTATGTGTTCGAGCTAATCTCCCGAACGTGAAAATGCTCATTAACATCATTATGATACATCGTATTGAGTGCAGTAATTTTTTAAACATGATTCGGGCACGAAAAATGAGATTTTTGACTCAGTATAAATGAAATGCAGATGATAATCAATGAAACACGCTATATTTGAGATGCTTCATCTATTCTCTTTCTTAATATTTAAAATTTTTTATTTTTAGGGTCTCTAATGTCCATCAGTCGATTTTGACCAAAACTGGCTGATGGACCAAACGACATTGAATCGACTTGGGACAAGTTCTTATGTGCTCGGGCTGGTGTCTTGAACATGAAAATGACCATTAATTTCATTGTGATACAACGTATTAAGAGTTATGAATTTTTAAACACGATCCGGGCACAATAAATGATGTCGTAAGCTTTAAGTAAATGAAAATTATATGATAATCACTTACCCACACCATATTTTAGATCCTTGAGCTTCCCTTTATGTGATGGTGTTAAAATTTTTATTTTTTGGATAGTCGAAGCCCATCAATCGATTTTGACCAAAATCAGCTGATGGACCAAACTACATCGGATCGACATGTGACCAGATCCTATATGTTCAAACTAGTCTCTTGAACGTGAAAATGCCCATTAATATCATTACGATACATCATATAAGTGCAGCGATTTTTTAAACATGATTTGGGCATGAAAATGAGATTTTTTGACTCAATATAAATGAAATGCAGATGATAATCACTGAAACACACCATATTTGAGATGTTTCATCCATTATCTTTCTTAAGATTTAAATTTTTTTATTTTTAGGGTCTCAAAAGTCCATCAGCCAATTTTGACCAAAATTGGCTGATGGACCAATTGAAATCGGATCAACATATGGTCGGATCCTATATGTTCATGCTAGTGTCCTGAATGTGAAAATGCCCATTAATTTCATTATGATACAACGTATTGAGAGTTGAGATTTTTTAATACACCATATCGGGACCAATGGCTTTTTAACAAATTTCTATCACAATAAATGACACAACAACACAACACAATTTATGACACAACTTTTTTCACAATACTTTACACAATCCAATAAAAAAATAATTTAGAACACAACACAACAATTTATATCTCTACATGATTGAACATATGAATATAGAAACATAATATAGACAACATTACATTGAGATATTTAAATATATTTAGCAAAACACACATCTGAATATATTTAGCAAAATACACTTATATGTTCATTCATCACAATGATAGACTTGTGTGCCAAATACATACAAAAGTTGAACACTATCACAAAAGAACACCAATACAAGAATACCATTACATGTATCATTGCTGGAGGCATTCTACAGGATTTTTTATTGTGACCCAATTGTTTGCACCTACTACACTTGTTTTCAACCTTTCCCGTGTCCTTGGAAGGGATCCTCGCCTTCTTCCTTCTTCCAGGTTGCACAAGGCTACTAAGTGGTAAAATAATACATTCTTGTCCACCTATTGGCCAATATTGTTTACTTATATATGGATAAATAAGATTCATGTAAGTACTTTTTCAAGTATCAAATAAGAAATAATGCTCATAATACTTACACGGGTCTATGCTCTTGTATAAACACACTGCCATAGTGTGTGGGCAAGGAAGTCCTGAAATTTGAAACTCGTCGCAATCACATTTACAACACTCCATGTCAACAATATAGGATGGTGATGAAGTTTGTACCTCCATTTCTATTCTGGTATGTGGATGAGCAGTATAGTACCCAATTTTTTATCTCCTTGTCTCAATCTCCTTCATAACAAATGGCATCAATACTCCTGAGGAATTAGCCACTTGCTCCCTACGGTATAAAATCATTGAGCAGCCTTCCTCCTTGTGTTGTTTATCAGTGTTGTAATTGGGAGTTCTCGAATCTTCTTGAACAATGTACTCATGCTTTCAAAATAATTCATTGTCAACATTGAGTACCTTTTGTTGGTGCAATATCCCCTGGGTCAGGTTCACCAGGTTGACTACGCTTGAGTTGGCTCAAGCTCGAGTCTTGATATTTGAGTTTCGATGTTTGACAATACACAGAGACTGGCAATACGTGGAAATTACAGGTGCAATCGCCCGATTAGGGAGATTGCTGGAGTAATTTTCCTCTAGTTCGGGTTTGACCAGATTGGTGTGAAGAAGAGTCAAGTAGATCAAGATTGACTGGATACTTGACTAGGAAGTCCTGGTGAGTGAAGCAAGGTAGTTGGGAAATCCTGGTGAGTGAAGTCAGGTGAAAGACCTAGTAAGTGAAGTTAGGCAGAAGGGAAGTCCTGGTGAGTGAAGCCAAGCAGTTGGGAAATCCTGGTGAGTGAAGTCAGGTGAAAGACCTAGTGAGTGAAGCTAGGCAGAAGGAAAATCCTGGTGAGTGAAGCCAAGTGAAAGACCTAGTGAGTGAAGCAAGGCAGAAGGTAAATCTTGGTGAGTGAAGCCAGGTGAAAGACCTAGTGAGTGAAGCTAGGTAGAAGTTAAAGCCCTGGTGAGTGAAAGCAGGCACGGGAAAATCCAAGTGGGTCAAGACTGATCGGACACTTGGTGAGGAAGTCCTAGCAGATTGAGGGTGATAGGATGCTAAGCATGATGTTCCAACAGGTCATGATTGACCGGATGTTAGTTTTAGGGACTTTGGACTTGATTTGGTAAGTCATAAATGGGCCAAATCAATCAATCGATCGATTGACTCATGTCCAATCGATCGATTGATCGATTGGATGAGGTCCCACGACAAAAGGACCTCCCAATCCATCGGTGAATCGATTGGGAAGGGTCACCGTCGCACAGAAGTCCTCCCAATTGATCATCCGATCGATTGGGAGCCTCCAATCGATCGGGCGATCGATTGGGAGGCTGGAGAATCGCGGGACAACTTTGAATCGTTTGGGCAATCGATTCAGATGATTTCTAGAGAGCACAGAGGTGCTCTGAATCAATCAATCGATCGATTCAAAGTCTCCCCAATCGATTAAGAGTCATTCAATCGATTGGGATCCGACCGTTGCGCAGGTTATAGCCGTTGGTGAGTGATTTTCTACGCACTTCTTCGGCTTTCTTCTCCGCGCAAATCACAGCGAGCTCAATAGCAATTTCTCCACTCTCACAGCCAGATCTTGATGGCTCTTGGAGACAAGTGTAGGTACACTGCCAAGGTTCAAGAGGTAACAACAAGTAACAAGTAAGCAAGAAGGAGTTTTTATTTACATCTTTTGTATTTTCTTCTTGCGTGAGTTGTATTTGTTGTGTGGGTTTGTACAAGGCTTCTCTGCCTTCGGTAGTTACCGTAAAGGAGTGTTTTTATTAGTGGAGAGTGCTCGTGTGTGTGAATCCTTGGATTAGTCACCTCGTCTTGAGGTGGATACCAAGTAAATCCTTTGTGTTAGCATTGTAACTTTGTTTTTTGTATTTTCCGCTGCATATCATCACCAAGAAGCAAGCTACGAAGAGTGTGACGAGCTATTCACCCCCCTCTAGCACATTTCGACCCTAACAAGCAGTATCAGAGCGAGGTCATTCTTCACCGGAATCATCACCGGAAGGGGCAACAAGGCTAGAGGGTAAAGAAGTTGAAGCAAATTTCATCAAGCCAAAGATTTTATCAAGAGCTCAACTTCAAATGGAATTCGGAGATGGATTCGGATTTGACACAAGGGTGCCTCCACCATTCACTTCAACAAGCTTCGATCTTTGGAAATCAAGGATCAAAAATTTCTTGATGGTGGAGATAGAGCAATGACTTGCTCTAATGGAAGGCTTCGAAGCTCCAAGAAATTCAAAAGGCAAGATCCTTAAGAAGAGCAAATGGAGCTAAGAGCAAATTCAAAGGAGCGAGGCAAATGATAAAGTGACCAAGCTATTGGTCAATTTATTGCCAAGCAATATTTTGGCTCAAATTGAATTCTGGAGAATTCAAGGATGCCAAGGAGCTTTGGAGCAAACTGAAAAAGGTTCATGAGATTCCCTCCACTGTACAAAATCAAGAAGAATCCAAAGAGGGAAACTCATTGGATCAAGATCAAGGAGGAGAGGAGTCCGAGGTTGAGACATGTTCAACATCGAAAAAAGAAGAACAAGAAGTGTCATCTTCAAAGGAATGCAATGAGAAGGGAAAAGAAGGAGCATACTCTTTGTTCTATGTACAAGATGAAGATGAAGAAGTCTCCACCTCTAGGATTAAGGGGGAGAGACATTCGTTGACACCGGACCAAGAAGAAAGAGAAGCTTCTACTTCCGAGTCAAGCAAAGAAGAAGAAGAAAGTGTTATCCCTACACATGAAGGTATAACTAGTTCAATTAAAAATAAAAATCATATTATATATTTTGAGTGTAGGGAACATGGGCACTACAAAAGTAAGTGTCCTAAATTGGCCAAGAAAAAGGGTCAACTGGTACAAAGAGGCAAGGAGAAGCCCAAGGAGATCACCCCCATAATAAGGAAGAGCAAGGAGCACATTGTATGCTTCTTATGTTATCAAAAATGACATTATCGGAGTCAATGTCCTAAGGGGAGGAAAGTGGTCAAAATCAAGGGTGGAAGCACAAGTCAAGGGGGAGCTTCCAAGGTAAACCCCAAGGTATCATTGAGTCTATCCCTTTAAATCATGGTAAAAAGCATGTTAGTTCAAATTTATATCACTTTAATGCTATTTACCATAAAAATGGAAAGCATGATAGCATTAAGGAAAAATATGTAGCTTTCCATGCTAAGACTACCACACCTAGGGTTAGGAAGGTAGATAGAAATTTGGGCAAGAATACTAAGGATAGTAGATACAAGCCCAAAAATAGAAATGCTCAAGGATTTAAAGAAAAATCCAAAACTAAGGATTTAATGATGGAAAATCAAGTCTGATGTCAAGGCTTGATAACATGGAAAAGACCTTAAAGAGAATCGAAGATTTTCTTAAGGGCCAAAATGGGCATCACCTAGGGCTAGGAACACAAAAGCCATCAAATGATCATAGAGGTTTGGGATACAAACCTAAGACTAAGAATGATGTAACTTCTTACCATAGGGTTCCATATAGCTATGGAACAAATCCTAAGTCTAGGAGTCAAGTCAAGGATACAAGGAAAGTTATCCCTAGGAGTATCTTTGCAACAACAAATGTGACTAAGACTTCTAATAAGTCTAAGAAAGTCACCAAGAAGGTCACAAGGGAAGTTATCCTTAGAGTTGACCTAGAGAAAGTGATCAAGGCTTCTAGGAAGCCTAACAAAGTCACTAGGAAGGTATCTAGGGAAGTTATCCCTAGTGAGTACCTAGAACATCCAAGGAGCACCAATAGGTGTTGGGTTCCTAGGAGCATATTATCTACCCCCTACATGGGTTAAAGAGTGTCAACTCTATTTAGAAGGGTGGTTAACCCAACTTTAATAAAGTTGACACTTGGAGGTATTTTCAAGGTTTTTGTTAACCTTTGAAAATGCAAAGGATTAATTATCTACTCTTTGAAAGAGTAAAATGTTTTATAATTTGAGAAATTTGATGTAATTTTAATTGGCACAACAAATCAAGAGTAAAAGAAATGCCAAGTTAGGATTTTGGTATTTTCTTAAGGAGTTAAGGGCAAGATTTATGCCTTAATTTAAGATGTTTACTCTTGTAAGAGTCAAATATGTCAAACCCTGAGGAATTATGCTTAATTTAAATTAGTACAAATTAAGAAAGGGAAAAAGAAATGTCAAAATTGGGAGTTTGACATTTTCTTGAGAAAAAGTGGACAATATAGGATTTAATTTCAAGTTAGCTAAGGTTTAAGGATAATTAGATCGGTAATCTAGGTATTTTATTTATGCTAACTTGCCATGATTGTTTGCTGTTCATATGTCATGACATCATATTTTGCATTCATATTTTATTATTAAAAAATATAAAAATATCATATCATGTCATTCATATATCTTGTAGTAATAGCGAATTTTCTTTTGAAAATTATTTATTTTGATGTATGTCATAACACATCATGCATTATTTTTAATTCCTTGCAATTAAGGATAATAGCATTTACTAACAAGTAACATCCTAGGTGGATGTTCATAATCTCAAAGTGTCTAGGTAGATATGCATGATCTCTAGTTTAGGGCAAAATCAAATTTTACATCTCACAAAGACCTATAAGGTGACTTGTATGTGTTTTAGTACACATTAGATACAAGTGAGATGCTAGGATGATGAACAAAACTCAAAATGTTGATTTAGTGCATTCTTTTGAGTTTTAGGTTCATCAAAACATAAAACTATGTGTCTTCCAATCATTGGGAAAGCTAATATACAAGTCATGTGCATTGAGCCCAAAGAACATGGTTGGATATTGATTTTGAAAATGATTTTAAATATACTTTGGAAAATCTTGATGAAGACTATCTTTTGAAAGTAATCATCATTGAAAAGTTAGACACAAACTAGAAGAAAATATTGAAGTTTTTACAAGTTTTCAAGTTTATGTCAATCTTTGAAAATAAGAAGTATTTTCATAGAAAACTATTTTTTCATGATAGTATATACCCTAAATAATGTCTACAACAACTTTCATAATTTTTAGAATTTTATAGAATTTTTTGGGGAGTTTCTGAAATTCACTGAAATACAATTTCAGAGATATCAGACCTTCAATCGATCACCCGATCGATTGGAGTGCCTCAATCGATCGGGCGATTGATTGAGAGGCATGATGTCGCAAGAAGAAGCTCACTGGATCAATCCTCCGATCGATCTACACTTATTGAATTGATCCATGGATCGATTGGATCAGGTTCAATCGATTCATACCCCAACTTCAATCGATTGAAGCGCTGATTTTGACTGGAAAAGCTTGCTTTCAGTGATTTAACCCATTTTCCGTCCATGTAACCATTTCTAACCCCTCAACACACATTTGTATACATTTACGGAGAGTTTTCATGATGAAAACATGGATGGATTGGTTAAGGGAGACTAAGTAGAGGTTTAGGCTTAGGTTTGGTTTCAATATAAAATTTTTGAACCTCAAAACTTCTAAATTTGGGTTTCCTAAAGGTTTAGAGATTTCAAGTCATTATTGGTGCAATGACAGAAGTTACGAGCATATCTTTAGGGGGAGTTACTCTTTAAAAATATGAAAATTTATTTGTTTTCATATACCTTGGAAGGTGGTCAACCTTCCTTAGCGTAAATGCTCAAGGTTGAGCATTTTGAATATAATAGGGAGTGGATATGTTCATTGTTTAGTTGTTCATGCTCAAGGGTGAGCATTGAAAGAAAATGAAATGTATGGTACCTTCATTATTGAATTGGTTAAAGCTCAAGAGTGAGCAGTAAAGGTAAATGAAGGGTATGAGACCTTCATTATTGTATTGTACACAACATGTGAAGTTGTGAACAATGTTTGGTAACTCTTCAGGGGGAGAGTTTTTGATGTGTGCCAATAGGGGGAGAATGTGTGATTTAAGTTAGACCTTCATTACCTAAAGAGGGAGTTTGCCCTCTAGAAAAGGGGGAGAATGAAGGGCATGTATGGTTTAAGTTAGACCTTCATTACCTAAAGAGAGAGTCTGCCCTCTAGAAAAGGGGGAGAATGAAGGGTACCCTCATTCATACATTGACATGAAGAAAGTTGAGGCTATGGGATTAGCCTAACTTAAAGGTATTGTCAAACATCAAAAATGAGAAAATTATTGGTGCAATATCCCCTGGGTCAGGTTGACCAGATTGACTGCGCTTGAGTTGGCTCAAGCTTGAGTCTTGATGTTTGAGTTTCGATGTTTGACAATACATGGAGACTGATAATACGTGGAGATTGCAGGTACAATCGCCCGATTGGAGAGATTGCTGGAACATTTTCCTCTAGTTCGAGTTTGACCAGATTGGTGTGAAGAAGAGTCAAGTAGGTCAAGATTGACCGAATACTTGACTAGAAAGTCCTGGTGAGTGAAGCCAGACAGTTGGGAAATCCTGGTGAGTAAAGCCAAGTGAAAGACCTAGTAAGTGAAGCTAGAAAGAAGGGAAGTCCTGGTGAGTGAAGCCAGGCAGTTGGGAAATCCTGGTGAGTGAAGTTAGGTGAAAGACCTAGTAAGTGAAGCTAGGCAGAAGGAAAATCCTGGTGAGTGAAGCCAGGTGAAAGACCTAGTGAGTAAAGCTAGGAAGAAGGTAAATCCTGATGAATGAAGCTAGGTGAAAGACCTAATGAGTGAAGCTAGGCAGAAGTTAAAGCCCTGGTGAGTAAAGGTAGGCACGGGAAAATCCAAGTGGGTCAAGGTTGACCGGACACTTGGTGAGGAAGTCCTAACAGATTGAGGGTGACAGGATGCTGGGCATGATGTTTCAACAGGTCATGGTTGACCAGATGTTGGTTTTAGGGACTTTGGACTTGATTTGGCAAGTCATAAATGGGCCAAATCGATCAACCGATCAATTAACTCATGTCCAATCGATCGGTTGATCGATTGGATGAGGTGTCGCGATAAAAGGACCTCCCAATTGATCGGTGAATCGATTGGGAAGGTGTCGTTGTCGCACAGAAGTCCTCCCAATCGATCAGTTGATTGATTGTGAGCCTCCAATTGATCGGGCGATCGATTGGGAGGCTGGAGAATTGCGGGATAACTTTGAATTGATCAACCGATCAAGGCAATTTCCAGAGGGCACAGAGGCGCTCTGAATTGATCAACCGATTGATTTAAAGTCTCCCCAATCGATTGAGAGTCATTCAATCGATTGGGGTCCGATCGTTGCGCAGGTTATAGCCGTTGGCGAGCGATTTTCTGCGCACTTCTTCGGCTTTCTTCTCCGCGCGATCACAGCAAGCTCCACAACAATTTCTCCACTCTGACAGCCAGATCTTGAAGGCTCTTGGAGACAAGTGTAGGTACACTGCCAAGGTTCAAGAGGCAACAACAAGCAACAAGTAAGCAAGAACAAGGAGTTTTTATTTGCATCTTTTGTATTTTCTTCTTGCGTGAGTTGTATTTGTTGTGTAGGTTTGTACAAGGCTTCTCCGCCTTCGGTAGTTACCGTAAAAGAGTATTTTTTATTAGTAGAGAGTGTTCGTGTGTATGGATCCTTGGATTAGTCACCTCGTCTTGATGTGGATACCAAGTAAATCCTTTGTGTTAGCATTGTAACTTTATTTCTTGTATTTTCCGCTGCATATCATCACCAAGAAGCAAGCTACAAGGAGTGCGATGAGTTATTCACCCCCCCCCCCCTCTAGCACATTTCGACCCTAACACCTTTTACCATGGAAATGTGCATTTACCCTTTTTGTACATTCTATATTTTGAAGTCATTTATAAGCATCTACATGTGTCTCTGACATAGTCTGCATGATTAGATCAAATTGTGGAATTGTATGTGCTCTAGCTGCAGTCCAAAGCATTCCTAATGTAGCTCTATCATGAGTATCAATAATCATATTACATGACAAGTGACGACAACATAATCCATGGTAAGCAAAAGGGTAAACTTTACTAATTACAAATAATATTTCACGATGTCTATCAGATATAATTGTTATATTTGATGGATCAACTACAAGAAATATCTTTAAATGATTTAAAAATCACTCTCATATAGAGCCACACTCAACCTCAGCAATTACAAAGCCAACTGAAAGAAGATTTCCATTACCATCTACTATTGTATCCATCAATAATACACCAGGGTACTTGCCCCTCAAGTGTGTTTCATTAATTCCAATTAATTTTTAAAAAGAGGTTCGAAAAACTCTTCCACATGCACCAAAAGTCCAAAAATGATGATGGAACTTATCACTATTTCTTTTCAATACAACGTATGTATCTGGGTCTCTATATTTTAGCTCATGAAATAGTCTAGGGGCATCACCATAATCCATATCAAAATCACCTACCACCTTATTTATAGCTTTCATACGTGCATAGTATGCCTTTTTGATATTATATATTCATTCTAAATCGTGATTTTATCTCATTTTGAATGTTTATAGGTCTATAATCTTCTGATGCCACAAAATGACTTTCAATCTAAGAAACTATAAATAAAGATGTGCATGCAGGATGATCAACTATTGTCATATAAAGATGACACTAATAATGCTCTAAATATTTTGTAACTATGAACTCAATATCTCCCCTTGTAATTATTATCCATGTGCAATTTTCTTCATCACAAATTATTTTAACTCTATTCTTCCTTATGTCCTTTATTTTGTATGTGAAGTGTTTGTTCATAGCATATTTAGCAAGTGCATCTTTAAAATATTTTTGTATTGTATATACCTACAATATTAATTTATATATGTTTATATAAGTACTATTGAAATTTAGTTGAGTTAACATAATAAAAGTTTTAAAAAATACACAACTACCTTACCAACAAAAAATTTCTCAACAAAGTCATCTACTTGTTCGATTAGCAATAAAAAAAAGTCTTATGTTCATTTAATATGCATCTTCAGCTAATGGAAACTGCTTTTCAAGGTCACTATATTCATTAGTGTTGATTGGCTCATCTAATGAATAGTGGATATCATTTGCTAAGAATTAATTCTCAGAAACATTCATTTGAATTTCTGCTTCCATTCTATTCTCATTATATTCTTGTTCAATTCACATATCTTCAAAAAGATCTTCCAATCATGTACTTTTATGTATTGGATCATACTCAAAACTAGGAGTTTGTTCATTCAAATTGAACATGTAATTAATAGTCTCTCTAGTATTGACCATAACACTAGATGAAGTTGAATGTATCATATTACCGATACCCAAATTTATATTTGGAGTAATAGATTTGTTTCGGTTCTCTATTTGTGAATCTATAGATTGCATCATAACTGTGAGCATCTCATCAAAAATTTGATCTTCCCTACATTGATAAAATCATAAATTAACCATATTGTAAACAAAAATTCTATTAATATTTAAAAAATCACATTAACCGAGTAGAGGAAGTCAATATATCATTAAAAGTGTATCTTACTAAAATTGTACAATAAATCTTTTAGAATCTATCCCTTAAGAAATAATTATATGTAATATAGACCCAAAATTAGTATTTTAATTTAAAGAGTTAAATAAAGACATCTAAAAATTATAAATGTTATTCTTCCTACAAATTCATAATACTAATATATAAAAAGGGAAAAACATAACTAAAATATAGTAGAAGACAACATACATCTCTAGATTGATCATAGTGAAAAGTTGCATACTCGGTAGGATTTTAATTATTGTCGGTGCTTTAGAATTTTTCTTGAATGCTTGCAATTTCCGCAATAGTGTCAAAAGTTTTGGAACTACTAGAACATTAGTTTACACCAAACTAAAGCGCAAACTTCATTTATAAGGGTGGTTCGCACTTTAGGAAGTTTTGAGCGCTAACCCAAATAAATAACATACCTCGCTCGACCGTTGCAATAGGAGATGGAGAGGAGGAAAGTTGCATTTCACTAGTTAGGACTTCAGAGGAGAGGGTCATTTGTCTTCATTGAGTTCTTGCACCGTACTACAATGAATGAAACACATTGACTTGCTGAATCATGTTGTACCGTGGTATTTAGATTTAGGTTTGACGAAGAAGATGCACTGGTCGTCAGTGTTGGTTCGGACACACGTCAAGAAGAGAAATCAACCGTCGCATAGTGCTGCAACATCAAAAACAAGTTAAGTTGCTGCATCGTGCGTTTGAAGAAGAAGATAAACCGTGTTGTGTTTAGATTTAGGTTTGACGAAGACAATGAAATTGGAATCCCAACCAAGAGGAACATTTTACTTCTATGTATGCTATGAATTTATAAACAATTGACAACATGTCAACTGAAATCTTGTTTTAATAATTTTACCTATATACTTATCTAAGTCAAATAAAACATAGTTACACTCATCTAGACATTCCTTACCGTCCATCCTTATATTATATAAAAGAACCACTTAAATAACTAAGAAGTGGAAAACAATTTTTTTTCTATACGTCCGTAGAAAATTAATATTTTACTTTATAATAATAAATATGTCACCCTCACTCTTTAACTGGACACTCAAATACCTATATACTTATCTAAACATCCTATCTGTATCGTTTTGTCGATGTAAGATTAATTATTGTTATTATAGTGGATATATATATATATATATATATATATATATATATATATATATATATATATATATATATATATATATATATATATTATTATTGTCATTATTGTATTAATCTTTTAATATCCTGCTTACCTAATATATCACTAAAGCTACCATCATAGGACTAGGATTACAATCTTTTATTATAATATTCTATTTACTCACAAAATAATATAAAATTATAAATAAAAGAATTATTTGATTATTAAACAAATATATAAATTTACGGTAATTTTTTATATTATCATTATTTTTATAGCAATAGTACTTCCTTACTATTGATCTCCCATTGCCAAAGGGAAACTAAGCCATTGCTCATCTTAGCATCCATGATAATTATTTTTCCCACCTCTTCTTTGTTTCTTTTTAACTTGGGTGTCTACTCTTTCTGTTTGTGAGCTCCCTTGATTGTATTTTCATAGATCTTTCAAATTCTTCATCAATCCCAAAATGGTGGTGGTTATAAATTTAACCTTCTGCATGGATGAGGAGATAATAAAGCTCATCATCATACTCAGCTGAGGGAGATCGATAGGCTTGACATCATGCTCTGATGAGGGAACCTGTAGTCCAATCACGTAGCACTTGATGATCCAATACAATATAACACCCGAGCTTTCCTAATTTGATGGTTCAACTGAGTTGGCAATTAGTGAAAATTGATATAATCTCTATTTCATTCAAAGTTTAGACTCGAACTGTTGGAATGAAAAGTTCAAAGAATCATTCCTATGCCGATGTGCTGATCCCGATCCCAACTCTCAGATGTTAATCTCTGTTCCTTGAAAAGGATGGCAAAGGAGCACTCTCTTGTGGCCGGAGAATAACAAGGATGCTGAACATCCCAAGCATCGGCAAGACTGTAAGCCACTTTAAAAGTTTATAGTAATGCATATGGAAGGTGAGTGAAAACTCATCAGAGAAGTAAAGCCCATTTCTGTCCACCATCTCAACCACGACTGTTCCTGTTGTTCGGACAGGTACTGTTGGAAGCTTGATCCGCTGCTTCCCAGGACGATCGTAGACCTGATTTACCACAATACGCCTCTCTCCTTGATAATTTCCCGGCACTAGCAAAGTTGTCTAGTGTTCAACGAAGAGAGTGGAAATAGAATCAATGATGGGAAGTGAGCGTGCAAGATTCAAAGAAACAGGTCGAAATTGTCTTACTGTAACAGTATAGGGTCCTTGAAACCCAGAAGGCACCCTGTATTTGTCGATAATCTCCATCTCCACCCAGAAATGTTTTCCTTCATCACGGAAAGCTCTGGATGCATGCGAAATGAATATACCTTCACGGTAATTGCGAGCTGCAACATTGTTTCTACCTTGGTTGGGCGATCTCCATTCCTGCAATCAAGGGGAGCAAATCTATGTAACATTACAAGTTGGATAAGATTAAAAATAACTGCTACGCCAAATTTTGTGTGAAATTTCCGAATGAAACAAAAACAAATAAAAACTCTTAAGTCACGAGAACTATTAAGATTCTGCCATAACAAAATACAAAAACCAGAGCACCTTAAGAGGATGGTGCGATGAGGCAGTGGAGAAGCAATACACATTGCCATTCATAGTAGTCACAATAAGATCAAGGTCATGTCCACCATCAACATTATCAGCCAAGACCATACTGTGTCTGCAGATAATAAAACATTTATAAAGAAAAGGTAAAGAAAATTGTATTAGATATAAACAAGGTACCATGGTTAATAACATACGAAGTCTCGCCAATGTCAACAACATCTGGACAACCTGTGGTTCCATCAATCAAGTACAAATAGCCATCAAATGAAGTGGTAACTAGAGTTAGCCCTTTAGATTGCTCATTTTGTTTATTTAGATCAACTAAAAGAATCCGACTCATAACTCTTCCATTGGTTCGGTAAGGGAAAGGTCGAACATGTGAACCGTCTCTGCCACTGAGAACGTAGATGTTCCCTGATGTGGTTGGGATCACTATATCAGTATGCCCATCTCCATCAACATCACCAACAGTTGGGCTCTGGCATCAAATCTCAAAATCATTTAGGCAACTGATAAATAAATGTTAATACCTAATAACACCCTAATCAGGTTGTCACATGCTGGTTAATGCAACTGTTTGTCACAAGAAAAACATTAATACAGATGCAATTCAAAAAAAACAGAAGTAAAACTGAGCATGTCTCAGAACAGTTAAACAAGAATCAAACTTTTAAAAATTCAGAACAGAACAGATTAGATATGCAATGTCTCAAGGAGATAGCTTGTTAGCATTGTAGTATATGCCAGACGGTTGTTTTCTAGAATTAACAAGGCAAATCAAGGTTTCACATCTGCCTCAGAACATGCTTGCTTAGTGAAAGGTAATTCATTTGGTAAAACATGCTTGCTATAAATCTCTATGATCAATAAATATTTTAATATTATCATAAAGAACACTGTGAAATGCATATCTCAGTATTAGTGGAGAGAAAAAAATGGCAATCCAAGTCATATTCATGCCACATGAACAAAATGGCATTTAGTATTATAACACTATGATTCTCTATATAAGTTCCATCGGATTTGAAATTCTTTGTTCAAATCAAAATATTAAAAAAATACTATTTATCCTACATGTAGTATACACAATCAAATCTAGCATAAATATGCACAAGTACAGGTAAGATCACCTTAAGAAGAAATGAATCAAGTTTAAATGGCATCCAGATAAAAATGAAATAAACTTGCCTGTGGTATTAGACTCTTAAGATGCACTTCCCAAATTTCTTCTCCTTGTGCAGTCCATGCTGCAACATTTCCATGAGTGTCAACTGTCACTATTTCAATTTTGCCATCATCATTAATATCAGCTGCCACAGCTGGTGCTTGAATCTCAGCCATCTCAAGAGGAAATTTGTTTCTCACTTGGCCTACACGAAATTGCTTTCAAAAATAAAATCAAGAGATCGAAGCTTTGTGCTTGGTTCTGATAATTTAAGATTACATAATTGCATATTTGAGATAGAGAGAGAGCAAGAGACATGTTAATAATATCCTTTAAATTTAGATTGTCTTCTCTTTTTGAAAATGAATACAAGAGATATTAATGTTACATAAGTGTCACATCTAGGAAAGTCTTAAGTAAATAAAGGCACGGGTTTGCCATTAGACCTAGTCCATTTCAGTTCAAGATTAGTGAAACTTGGTGAGGACCCTAATTCCCAAACATATACCACAAACTCTAATGTCAGCAACTAAACTAAATCCACCCTTAGGATACACAACCACAAAATTTGATCTCATGTCAAATTCCTATTTCTACTGAATATTCACTGGCTTCTATTCAGAGAGGTTTCAGTTTGTATTCTAAATTTCTACAAGTTCTAACAGAAAATCCTACTCAAACTACAAAATTTACCACAATAGTAAAGCTGCAATTCCTCCAATATATATTGGGTAAATTGCAGTATATAAACATGAAGATGTTGCAGTTAATAACATTACAAAGAACACATTGACTTAACAAAGATAATAATTACAACTATAAAATGAAACCAAAAGAGATTACCATGATGATCCAAAATATAAAACAAGCCATAGGAAGTGCCAACAAGAATGTCCAATTTTCCATCACCGTCCAAGTCAACCACAGTAGGAGAAGAATAAACATATGCACGGAAATTCCCCGAATCAACACTTAAATCAAGATCTTGAATCCATTTGACTTGCTTTGTATCAAGGTTGAAAACTACAATCCCACTTGCTACATATTTTTCAATGTTGATTCCCCCTAACTCAGCTGAATGCTCTGGATTATCATAATACCTGCCAACTTATCAACTGTAATAAGAAAGAATTGAAAGCACAAAAAACCTTAGATATATATGACATTCACCAAAAAAACCAATACCTGATGAAATGCATTAAATATACAAGAACAAAATGATAGTAGTATCTCAGTTGAATACAACCATAGTTTGGGCAGATGATCAAGAATCAATTAGACAAGCCAACATTGTGAGAATCATGACCTAAGACTATGACCAGTAAGAATAATTACACACGGTTCGCATACAACCATTAAATTTATGAAAATTGCATGAAAAGCAGTGTAAAAAGTATGCTGATTGTTCCTGTAATAAACTTCCATCAATATTGAGTTATTATTGTAACATTGTAACCTACATAAGATTAATATATCATATGTCAGATGTAGAAAGTATCAAATTAGTCTATGACTTTAGCACCAATTTTCATTTCAAGAAACAGAAATGGCTAGGAAGATGATATCAAGGTACAAGAAAACTTTTTAAACAAAAAGCAGAGAAGTTGCTTACCACAAACTTTTCCACAGGATAATTAAATCCGAAAGAAATACCAGAAACAGTTTTCGTATCATTATGGGCAATTTTTCATGTAAAAATACCACAGATGCATAAAGTAGAAATTCTTACTCGCGGTCAAAGAAGTATGAAACAGCCACAACCATTTCTTGAGTACCATCATTATCTATGTCAGCAATTACCTTCATAGAATATTAAAAATGTGGGTCAAGCCTTTAGGAATTAAATTCCTTGATTTTTTCCTTTTTCTGTATGATCAACTCCAATGGAAAATAATTGAAAAATAGCAGTTGATGGAACTTACTGGAGTGCAAAGTATGTGTGAATCTATGCTAACATAATCTTCGGCTGTCTCATGGCTCTCTTCTGTCCAATTTTCATCCCCCCACATTGATTCATCAATATAATCATCATAGTCATAATTATACTCATCAGCTAACTCATCTGTATCTCTAAACAAATCAAAAGATGAATCAGCTTCTTCTTCCAGTTCTTGGTCATTTTCCACAGTTGCTCCTTGCACTCTGTCACTAGTGTTATGGTCTTCCAAATGTCCATCGTGGGCCCCTTGATTATCAATTTCTTCAAGAAGCCTTCTTTGTGTCTGTGTTTGATTTTCCTCTGTACCATTTCCCAATGAAGTGTCCCTTTTGATTGTGTCATTAAGATTGCTTGACACTCCATTGTATTGACTAGTTTGGGCAACATCAAGTTTTCCTTTGTCCTCAAGCTTAGATGTATTCATTGAGAGGTTGTTCACAATGTTTGTAGAATCATAATTATTTGACCCATTCATGCTCCCATTTATATCTGGATAAAAAGCAACAGAAATTTCCTAATTTGATTCACAATCAAAATTTCAAAAAGGAATATGTGATACTTGGAATATTAGTTTATAAACCCATATGCTAATTTCTCAATCATCGTATAACATACTTACAAAATTTGACATGTGAATCCTAATATATTTACCATAGCAAAGTTATTTAAGAAATCTTAAATATGTTACAGGATTTGCAAAACACAGTGTTTCACGTTTAAATATGTATAAAAATGCAATCGCAAAAAGTTTACGAACAACAACAATCAGCACAATTATAATATGGCTAATTGGCCAACATCCTCAGGAAACAGAAATAAAAGCAAAGGTGATTGCAGTTGGGTTGTGATCACATACGAGATATTGAGTTCTTAGCAGAAGCCTCCTTGGAAATTGAATCATCATGGACATCTGGATGTGAACGATCCACTGGATCTGGATCCAAGCCAACATACCAGTTTTTACGAACCTTTCTACGAGGTACTTCTAGTTTATCCATCATCAGATAGCCAGAGACCCTATTATAGCCACCAGATTTATGTCAACATGCAGCAATCCACCAAACAATTGTTGAAGCTACTTACCTGAAAAAATTTACAACTCCATCATAGGTAGCTAATGCTATTTCTCTTGTACCATCCTTGTCTATGTCATATAAGAGAGGGCTGGAATGGACTGTCGATTGGTGGAAAGCAGGCCATCCTGATGAATTTGGAATTTTGACATCAATGGAAATTATATGCTATTATGTGTTGAGTAACTACAAAAAGCATGCAAAGGAGCTACCAACAAGATATTGAAATTTATAGATAAATGACTAGATAACAGAAATAACATTAAAGAGATACCTGGCATTTTATCACCATCAGAACCCTCCAATACTTCGAGGTAATGGACAAATGATGGTACCACTATCTCTAGCTTGCCATCACTGGAGTTGCAAGAATACAACAATAAGTCAACCTCTCAGTTAGCACAGATACGACTGTGCCCACTATTCTTAAAAAAAAACAAAGGCAGATATCTAGCGATCAGGTACTGTTATTCTTAAAAGTTAAGCAGTAAGCACCAAAGAAATGTTTAGTCTAAACACATGTTATACATCAATAAACAAGAAACAGCTTATTCATTGGAATTACTTCATGGCTACACCACTGTTAATACAGAGTTTAGTTGAACTTTGGTTAGTTTAGACAACAAATGTGCAGGAATTGTGATTGGTCCTAGCTGTTCAAAAGACTTATTTCAGAACCTATCTCAGCATAAATATTGACATTTATGAAGATAGAAAAAAAAACTCAAATGATAATATGGTGTGGCCTTTAATGTCTATCACTTTGCTTGGTGAAATTCAAAATTTAGTAGTCTTCCCCAAACAAATTTTATCTCAACATCTATCAGTGGCATAGTATGAAAATTAAGAAAGGTTAAATAGGCCAATTTTACCTTGAATTCTTCATCAGCATATTCAAAATTCAGAAACTTAAGGAAGATTTGCTAATATTAATTTTTAAGGCAAGTAGTTTTGCTCAGTTCGTACTAAACAATGCACTAGTTCCCATGAAATCCTTCACAAACAAAGTTAACTATGTCTAGTCAGGCAGATAAGTGATGGATATGCCTTACCTGTTGATATCAGCAATCAATGGAGTTGCATATATACTGGAGCTAACCTCGGTTTGCCATCTCAATTCTATATGCTTAGGACACTTGGTATTCAACAAAGCATCTTCATCTCTACGATTAAACAACAAGAAATTGGACGTGCGTCAGTACCAATGAGCTCAAAGCATAAATCTAGGGTTACTTAAGAGGTCAATTTTCTACATTGACTAAACATTGTGGAATTAAGAAAGTACTGATGCAGGCACAGTAACGGAGCTAGAAAAAGAGTGAATATCGTGAAAAACCAAGTTTTAGATCAAAACTACCATTTGGATACATTTCTAGTTGATTCTTTTATAAATTAAAAGAAAAACATCGGGAAGATGAAAATAATTAGAAGAAATAAATGGCGCGGAGCTTACAACTGGGGATATCCGAGCATATCATCACTTGCTTGCCGGTCGCGGAATTTGTTGGTGTGGTTGGACGGGGAGGCACCATCCACCGCAAGCAATTGCGGTGCAGCACATAGGAGTGCAAGGATGAAAAGACCCACGAAGAACCCCATCGGATCCGTGGCTTTTCTTCCAAATGCTCGATAGAAACCCTAACTCCGGAGATTAACGGCAGTAAACGGAAATAAGAAAACGAGTTGAATATGGAAGATAGTCAAGCCGGAGGATCGCCTGGCATCGCCCCCACCGCCGTCGATCAGCGTGGCAAGACCTAACCGTGACTGTAGAAGAAAGGGAAGATCCAGAGCCAAGAAGAAGAAAAAAACCGAAACTCAACCGGTTCGTTGTTCGACCGGACCCTGCCACTAAGAGAAAATGAATCAAATGTTTAGGAATAAAAAAATTAAATTAATTTAAATAATTATTTTAACAGTTTAATTTATTTTTAAATTTTAATTGACTTGATTCCGTTATCTTATCAAATAATAAACTTGAACATAATAAAATTTAATTTAACTTGATTTACTACAATTTATTTACAGCTCCGGAGAAAAAAAGCGACCTTTTAGATGGGTTGGATGGGCTGGGCTAAGCTTAATTGAAAATTTTGGTCTCACTTCGCTAATCTCAAAGAAGTAACATTAGGGCGGGACGGGTTGACGGAGTGTTGAGGACGAACATATTCGTTTTATCATCAAGAAGGAACATTGGGTTGGAAACTTCTATCTAATAGTTATTGTTAAAACTTTCGACAATAAAAAATCAAGAGCTAGTAATCATTTTTAATTCGTATTGATTGTGAGAATGCTAAATGTAATATCTTGCTATTTCTCGCTTTCCATCCACCTCTTTCATAAAATAACAAGTAATACATTTGTCAAACTTTGAAGTTTCTTGCTTACAAGCGTATGACCATTATGCAAGCTCCCTTCATATGTTGTCAATGATAGCTGTGAAATATATTTTTACGTTTTTTTTAATCTAGGTATTTAATTTTTGAACCGATTAATTCAGATGACTAACTCGGTTCTATAAAAATTTTTGATCAATCATCAAGATAAATCTAAAGATGAGAACGATGCATTGCCCACTGCCAACGTCCCAAAATTATCTTTAAGGGCAAAACTAGGATCTTATAATATAATTAATAAAAAAAATAAAATAATTATATTACAATGGTTCTTTTCTACTCTTTATATTTTAAAACATTACTACAATAGCTTTATTATCAATGGTTAGAATTTTCTCTACATAAATAATAAAACTATCATTCATTCAATCATTACTCATTCAATTGTGCAACCTATCTTTCACAATTCCAATGACAGAAAATACTCTTTCTACAATTACAGTCTCAACCAGTATAATTAATGTTAATGCCAAAAGCTTGAAAATCGACAGATACGCCAAGACCTTTCAAAGATCATTAAGATCATTCAATCCTTGAATTGCTTTGTTTGAACGCATATCACATATATAAGTTTCAAGTGTAAGTACCCCCCATGTTGATTTTGATATGATCAGCATAGTTAAGTTAAGTTTTGTGTCTTTTGATATCTTGTGTCTAAGTATACAGGAACTTAGGAATATAGAAAGTCGAGTGAAAGACGAGGCAAGCAAGAAGGATGTCAAGGGAAATGAGTCGATGGATTCGGTGCATTCGAGAGACAAAAAGCTATGGAATAGTACATCGATGGACAAGAATGACACACACAGAGTGTTTGAGGGATGAGAAGCCAGGGAGGAAGTCTGCTCATTGAGAAGATCGAAGTTAGGTTTGGGTGAACTCAACTCCAGATGATCGGAGTATCACCCAAGCAATTAGAGTTGTTCATTTTTGGATGAACAATACTCAAAGCACCTCCAAAATGCTTGGAGGCCCCCCTCGTACCTCTCTTGGAAGTGCCTTGGAACTCTCTTAGAAGCGCCCTCGCACCTCCCTTGGAAGCGCCCTCCCTCTCCATAGACGCACCTCCAATGAATAGTAACTGTTGGTTGACCGTTAAAACTTTATCCACTTGGAGGCACCCTGGATAGCTTTAGAGGTGCCTCCAAGCAATGGTAACTTATTCCAAGAGGTTATAAAAAGATTTCTAGAGCTAAGACTTAGATAACAATCATTGTAATCATTTTCCTAGCTTTTCTGAGCGTCCAAAAGAGCTACTCCGCCTGCATGAAGGAGATTTTTCTTAGTGGAGCTTTTAATTTATTTGGATTAACAAGTACCTAGATTGTAACCCAATAAAAACTTTTTATCCTCTTACTTATTTTATATAATTGTTTCTTTTTTATGTTATTAATTTTAATTATCTAATATTGTATCCTTGACAAGATAAAAGCAAGATAAATTTTTAACTTGCTTGTTAGGGCATTCACCCCCTCTAGCCAACTTAATATGGACCTACAATTAATATCAGAGCTCAATCATTTTAGAAGGACTAACCGCCACCTAAGCAAAGAAGATATGGCTGAAATAAGCATCCATCCACCAAAGTTCGAGGGAGAGTTCACTGTCTAGAAACACAAAATAGAGGTATTTTTTAAAATACATTTTGAAATTTTGCTAACTATTAAATATGATTTTGAAGCACCAAAAGACGAGAACGGAAGAGAACTAGAAGAATTCCAATGGAGCAAGAAGCAGCAAAATGAGTTCACGATGAATGGGAAGGTCGAGTTCCATCTCCTAAGTATATTACCACCTCAGGAGGTCATCCGAGTAGGCGCCTACGACTCTGTAAAGAGTTCTAAGAAAAATTACTAGAGGTTCATGAAGGGACCTCCAAAGTCAAGTTCGCAAGACGGGACTTGCTCTGGAATCAAATAACGAATCTCCAACTGAAAGAAGGAGAGTTGGTCGCTCAACTGCATGCCAACCCTAAAGGAGCTGATCATTATACTCAAATTTTGAAGAAATTGTAACAAACAAAGACTCCCTAAGGTATGCTCTTAGTGCTTTCCCGAGGACACCGGATTGGACATCGATAATTGACTCATACTATATCTCTAAGGATCTAGAGGTAAGTACGTTAGAAAACTTATTTTCTACATTAGAACTTCACGAATCTATATGTGCAAGACTAGGAAAAGAGCTGAGTCAAAACATCGCCCTAAAAGCAAAAAGGTACGAACTAGACTCCAAAGCTTCTCTCGATGAAGACGAAGAAGCTTTTATAGTAAGAAAGTTTTCAAAATTTATAAAATCTAACAATTTTGATAAGAGACAGACAACAAAATCTTTTCGGGGTAAAAGGCTCAGTGCTACAACTACCAAGAAGAAGGGCATATAAGGAACTATCCGAAGCTGAAAAGCAAAGGAAAGGGCAAAGGGCCAAGTAGATCCAAGCACAATAACCTAAAAGCGTGGAACGAGTCGTCATCTGAGTCCGAACTAGAAGACTGATGGTGGATCGCCATGAAAATAATGAAAGTTCATCCGAAATGAGCATTGATGAAGAGGGAGATATGTCGAAAGAAAGTAAGGATGAAGGGGAAGCACCAGTCCATGAGAACAATACGTAAGTGAACTATGTTCCTTACCTCCCAAAAAATTGTATGAGTTTATAAAAATGCTTTCTAGAAATTCATACAAATTAAAAACAAAGTATGCACTATTAAAAAGAGAAAATACCGATTAAAGATTACCTTAGCAAAAGCATATTTATTAGAAAATTATGATAAACTAAAAATGAAAAAATAAAAAATTACAGAATCAAATAAAAACACAAAAACCTTAATTGGTATTTTAGATTTTACAAACGCTAAATTAAAAAAGTGACATAAAAATATATTCTAAGAAAAATATTTAATTAATCCAGTAGTAAAAATATATATTGGGTTTCTAAATATGTTATAAACTGTTAAGTTTTTTTTATATGCATGCTTAAACTGAATTTGCATTAATTTTTTAACATGTTTGGTATAATTAATTATTTTATATATCAACTATTTATGTTTTCTATTGAATTTTTTTTTTGTGATGCACAAATGGATTATCTGTTGGCATAAAAATTTTAAGAATTTTTCGAACAGTAATTATTTTTTTTGTGATTCTTTGTTCAAAAATGTAATTTTTAAATTAAAAATATTTCATAAATTAATTTTTGAATAACTTAATTTTTTTATAATAAAACATTATGTTTTCTGTTGCTAAAAATTTTTTCAACTTTTTTCTACTGTTATTTGAATTATTATGATTTATTTTTATGACAAATAATATTTTTGTAATTAAAAATTTTCAAAAAATTATTTTTGAAAATTTTATTTTTTCTGTTTATAAATATTATATTTTATATGCTCAAAAAAATTAGCAAAAATTTTAGATAACATTCTATTTTTTAGCCTTTAATTTAGAAAATGATTCTTTCTATTCAAAAATATTTATTCTGATCGAAATAAAAATATATTTTTTGTAAAAAATTTCATTCTGACCTAAATGACTCTGTTTAACATTAACAAATATTTTCAGGATTTTTCATGACTTAAAAATATTTTTTAAATTATTTGTGGCATAAATAAAAAAAATATTTTTTTAAAAATTATTTCCTTAAAACAATTATTTCAATAAAAATATAGAAATTTATATATTATATAAAAAAGACTCCCAAAATTTTCTTTATTTTTCTACTATTATTTTTGTTTTCCATTAATTTTTTATTTGATCAAAGGGGGAGAATAACTACATGTTAAGTTTAGGGGAAGATTTTCTATTTAATTGTCATACTTACTTAGTTGCAATTTATCTGCTATATTTAAGTTAAATTTTTTTACTTGTTTGTTTAACCCTAATCTTAATTCGGATTTATGGACATAAAAAGGGGAGAGATTGTAAGTACCTCATGTTGATTTTGATGTGATTAATTGAGTTAAGTTAGGCCCTGTATCTTTTGATGTCTTGTGTCTAAGTATGTAGGAACTTTGGAGCATAGGAAGTCGAGCAAAAAACGTGACGAGCGAGAAGGATGTCAAGGGAAACGAATCGACGGGCTTGGTGCACCTGAGAGATGAAAAGCTATGGAAGAATATACTGGTGGATGAGAAGGACACGCGCGGAGCATTCGAGGGACGAGAAGCCGGGAAGGAAGTTTGCTCAAGAAGAAGATCGAAGTTGAGTTCAGGTGAACTCAACTCGAAACGATTAGAACATCACCCAAAAGATTGGAGTTGTTCATTCTTTGATGAACAATGCTTGAGGCGCCTTCAAGATAATTGGAGGCGCCCTCACGCCTCCAAGATACTTGAGGCACCCTCGCGCTTCCCTTAGAGGCGCCTTAGAGCTTCCATAGAGCTGCCTCCAATGAACAGTAGTCGTTGGTTATAGCTTGCATGAATCCTAATAGTAAGAAGTAACAAATCAAGATCTAAGATACCTAAATGGAACTAAATTTGTTCACTATGTTTAGAAAAAATAAGCCCATTGAACTTAGTAATAGACAAAGCTTGTAAGTGAAGAGCAACATATGTTGATACTACAAAATATGTAGAATGCTCATACTTTAATGCTTTTGATTCATAAATCATAATACATAATTAAGATAACATTCATATGAATTTTAAATGCATATTGAAGTTCTCTTTTGAGTGATACTATAATACACATGTAATTCGATGATTTTTAATTATTTTATAATCAATGAATTTTAAATTATTCATGATAAAAGTTAAGTAATTTCATCATATCATCCTATAACATCACATACCCATTAATAATTAAATATTATTTAATTAATATCTAAAACTTTTAAATTCAACCGCTTTGGTTATAAAAAATTATGCATAATATAGATTTTAAATTAAATAATAATAAAAATAATCATTTAAAGATTCATATGAGCATAATTTTAACTTTATAATCATCAAACATAAAGTATGAATAAACATAATAATCATGCTTACAGGGATCTAAATATAATCAAATAAAAAGAAAGAAAATATTCATAACTTGCATAATAAGCAAATATATGATGATTATAATTATTTATTTCTAATAAATGAATATATTAAAAAGCATAAAAGATCTAATCAAACACAAATAAATATAACATGCTTAATACATATGCCCATTTGTTTGATATGCCAATAAAATATAAAAGCACATACAACTTTTAGTCTCAAAAAGGATTTGTATAATACGTATGTAACTATAAAGGTTTTCTCAATTAAGTTATCATATGTCAAGAATATTTATAGTTATATGTTGATATTTTTATACGTAAATAATAGCGGAAGAAAACATAAAACTTTTTGAATGCAAAATTGATCAAGAGAGAAAAATTCTTTAATGAAAAATCACAAGTTATTAAGAAGAGCTCTAATACCACAAGTTAGAATAATACATTCACAAATATGCAAATTGAGTTTCTCATTTGCATAATCTTTAATGCCCAAATTTTGAACTAAATATTTTTCACAATATATAGCTTATGATGACCTTCAAGTATAAAGAAAAGAGAGTCCCTTAAAATAAAATATGTTTCTCCCTCTAAACCTCTCTTCTTACTTAACCTATGTGATGGAGCAAAGGCCTTGGGGAGATCATTTTGTAATATTTTATTTACACATTCCATCCATGTGTATATTCAATTATTTTTTAATTCAATCCGCCCATTCTGCCTCGTCATTTTTATTTTTATTTTTATTTTTTTATAATCTAAGTGTTTGGATCTTCAGTTCGTTCAACTAGTCTTGAAGATAGACAGTTCAATCTCATAGATTATCGATTAAGTAAATCCAGAAACACAAGTGACTACTGACTCCTGGTCCAACACTCAGCTTCCTAAATTTTTTAACACATTAGAGAAAAATATCTTATAGTATATTGTTGCTAGAGGATTCAAACCCACCTTAGTAAACTATATGACCGTCTTACAATTGCACCCTGGCTAAAGTTAAGTATAATTATGGCTATTTAATTCTACTATTTAATTACAATAAAGTCAATATGAGCCATTTAATAGAAAAATAAATGACCACTACTAAGAAATAAAAAATTATTTCTAACCATTCTTCAAGTTACTACTGCACGCTCGTGCGAATCAACGAAGCAGGAAACAGTTTGTTACCTTCTACCCTACTTAATATCTAAATTTATTTCCCCCTTTATCTCCATCAGTTACCCAAAAAAAAAAAAAAAAAACATTATATTTAAACACCTGGATTATAATTAATAAATAGATAGATAAAAATAACATCCACTTCCTAACAAAGCAACGCATCTAACTTTACCTCTTCCCTAAGACATAAAAGAATTAAAAGAAAAAAAAAAGAAAAAAAAATTCCATTAAAGAATCGTTGTGGTCATTTCCTCGAACAGGGAACGGGCAACAAAACGGGCACGTTGAATTTAGTGTCCGTGAAGCTTAATGCTGCAAAGGTTGGAACCGCCAACCCAGCGGCCCGTGAAGCTTAATGAGTCGCGTGGTGCTCGTCGAAGCAAATCCCGTAAAGGAAACGGAGTCGCTCAAGTCATTCCACAGATAAAACTTTAGCTTGTTTTTTTGCTATATAAAGCAGCCGGCCGGCGCCATCGCCTCGATCGATATCGATTGTGCCGTTCATGGCTTCTTCTAAGATGACCCTGGCCTTCACTCTTCTCTCTGGATTACTCCCCCTCTTTCCCTCCGCTTTTGGGGCCGTCACCTGCGAGGAGCTGCCCAAGGACCTGTGCGCCTTCGCGGTCTCGTCGGAGTCGAAGCGGTGCCTGCTGGAGAGCGTTCACCGGGGCGGCGGCCGGACGGAATACCAGTGCCGTACGTCGGAGGTGGAGGTGGAGTGGAGGATGAGGGACTGGGTCGAGACCGACGAGTGCGTGCGGGCGTGCGGCGTCAGCCGCGACGCCACCGGCATCTCCTCCGACGCCCTCCTCGAGCCCGAGTTCGTCGGAAAGCTCTGCTCCGCCGCGTGCTACCGGAACTGCCCCAACATCGTCGACCTCTACTTCAACCTCGCCGCCGGCGAAGGTGATCTATATTTTTTTATGCGCGGAAAGAATGCTTCCTCATTAAGTTGCAATCGAGAAATTAATCTGACACTAATCTTGATTGCGATCGGAAACGGTGCAGGTGTTTTTCTACCGGATCTGTGCGCGGTGCATAAAGTGAATCCCCGGCGAGCGATGGCGGAGCTTCTCAGCTCCGGCGCAGCGTTTGGCGGCGCCGCTGCTGCTGCACCGACATCCTACTGATTGTTCCTTCATGCGTTTTTAATAATTTTGAAAATTTTCTACGCATTTGTGTATTATAAAAGAAAGAGATCTTAGTAATTAAACTTCAACCTTTTACCTTTTATTCATTTATTTAATATTAGATATTGGCGCAATATCTTGTAGATTTTATCAATCTAAGTTAATTATCATATAATTAATTAATGGTACTTAATTAGTTTTAATATAGTTAATTTTTTCAATTTAATTTAGATAGTAATGGCCTTGTTTGGTTAGTGTAACTTTCCATATAAAAATTCTATGATGGAATAAACGCTAGCAAATTTATCCAAGAGATGACAAAAACTAGAACGTAACGTTTTTATAATTCAAGAAAAAGTCTCTGACGCCGTTTGAATTTGTATATGTGGTTGCTATAATATACCACGGGATTGATTTTCAACGTGGGTATAATATATCATTGGTTTCTTGATTCCTTCCTGCAAAGGGATTGTGCTTAATAAAGTTCTCGATCATTTATCTATGAAACAATCCTAAAAAAGCCACCGAGGTGAGATTTATGCCTTTTGTTACAAGCAAGCAATAGGAATCAAGTAACATCACATCTAAGACCGATTTAGTTTCATAAAATTTTTTCCTCAACTATTCGGATAAATCGAGAAGTGCTTAGATTGATAGCCAACAAGCCTAGCATCTCATGATTGTACGTCTCATTTGGAAGTAAAATTTCTATAAATACATCGTAGTTAGGGGATCGAACTGTGAGTACCTAAGTGATAACCTGATGTCTTTCTACTGCAATGTAGACCTGAGGGTAAAAAAGTCCCATGGACTGACACAGCTGATATTTATATATGATGTTACTATAATAGGTCATGGGATCAATTCCCAACATATGTGAAATACATCGTGGATCACCTGATCTCCCATGAAAAGGGACATTGTATTTAACGAAACCTCCCATGATTTATCTCTCTTCCAGATCGCATGAGGTAGTCCTAAAGAAGCCTTTAAGGTGAGATTTATCAATGCTACCAAAAAGTAATGGGAACAATGATTTCTAAAAATTATTGAACCATGTAACACTGAACTTAGGGCTACCGATTGGACCCCACGAAAGTTTTCCACCGGTCGCTAGGATAAATCAGAAAACGTTCATGACGGACATCTCATGATTGTACGTCTCATTTGGAAGAAAAATTCATATAAATACATTCTAGTTGGGAATTGAACATGAATACAAGATTTTTTTATTTTATATATATATAGTTTACGATTTTATAATAATATAATAAATAAAACTTTTTGATATTTTAATTTATAAATTTTTAAAAATTTAATGATATCATTAATATTTCAAATAAAAATTGTAGTTAAAACTTGATGAATAATATATTTGATACTTTTATTTTTTAAATCCTAAGAAAAAGATAGAAAAAATTAGAATAAAAAAACGCACTGCCATCCAATAAAATATGACTCTAAATAAATGACAGAATAGTAAAAAAATATTAAAAAAAATTATCATTAAAATTATGGTCAACTTCTTCTAATTTCCATAACAATTGAATCATAAACGGTTATCCAATATATATTGCCAGGATTATCTTCTTTCTTTGTCCACCATAGAGTTTGCTTTAAATATATTACATTTAGTAGATAGTTGATAACTTTCATGCTTAGCTATTCGGACTATCTCATCTAAAACTTTTTTCTTTCTTATATAATTGTGAATGATCATTATTGTCTGCACAAATAATAAACACAAATAAATATGAGAGCTAACAACCTCGCCAACTCTTTTTAAGAGATGAATTTAAGCACAAGAGAGGTGTTATGTGTAGGACTATAAATATGTTAGAGGAGAGTGAATAGCGTTAATAGGAAATCACAATTTAAAATAAGTCATGCAGCGGAAAAGAAAGAATAAAAGCACACACTAACACAAGTAGTTTTACTTGGTTCGAAGCCTTCGACGACTCCTACTCCAAGACCCATATGTGAGAGTGCTTTCGATAGGAAATCACTATCAATTCGTAATGGATTTATAAAGTCAAGTATAATAACTGTAATGTAAATGTTACTGATAAACAAAAAGGAAATTTGAAGAAGTCTTTGTTCTTCAAACTTCAGAGCAACCTTTTGGTGTCATTGGAGACTTTTCAGAGCAATGTGTGAATATGAAAGTTGTAGCAAATGTTGTTGTGAAGCTGCTAGTCGAAGGTTACTTTTATAGGCTCGTCCGGGCACCTAGATCCCCTCTCGGGTGCCTGGATCCCGTCCTGGGTGGTTGAACTATGCTTGTAAGTACCCCGTGGTAGTTTTGATGTGATCAACCAAGTCAGGTTAGGTTATGTTAGTTTTTAACTCCTGTGTCTAAGTGTGCAAGAACTTAGGAGCACAGGAAGTTGAGCGACAAACACAGCTAGAGAGAAGGATGATACGGGAGAGAGCTGACAGGCTTGGTGCATCTAAGGGACGAGGTGCTGTGGAAGAGTATGCGGGAGGACGAGAAGGAGGCGCGCGACATTTCCGAGGGACGAGAAGTCATAGCGGAAGACTGCACGTAGGCCAGAAGTTGGATTTGGGTGAGCCCTATTCCGGATGGCGAGATCACCCAAGCGAGCAGAACCGGAGTGGAAGACTCAAACCAAGGCGAGTGGAATCAGAGCAGAAGACCGGGACTGAAAGTCAATAAGATGTTGACTTTCTTGGTATAGGCGCTCGGACCCAGTCCTGGCGCTCGAACTCGTCGGGCTCTGGGTGCCCGGAACCCTTCCGGGCGCTCAGACCAGGATCCTTATCTGGATCATGTCAAACGTGATCCGTTGTGATGGGGATAAAATTTTATCCCCCTCCAGGTACCTGGAACCTTCCAGGTGCCCCAACTAGGGCTATAAATACAACCCTAGTCCCAGACGTTCAGAACAACACTTGTGATTCATTCTAGTTTTGTTTTGTTTTGTAAGTGAGTGCTTCAACTGTTGTAAGAGGCTTCTCCGCATGAAAGAGATTTCTTATTGAGCTCTAACTTCTTTGGATTAACAACCTCCCTGGTTGTAACCAAGTAAACCGTTTGCGCCTCTTCTTTCTTTTAGTCTTTTATTTGATTTATGCAAGTGTGATTTTAATTTATCTTGTAAAGTTCAAGAAAGGTTTGGTTTAATTTTGTAGGACTATTAACCCCCCCTCTCGCCGGCTGCCAGCGATCCAATAATACTGATGTGGTGAGCTCTCGTTAAAACTTTATCCGCGAAGTTTATCCACCTCCAGGCGCTGGCCCCTCCGGGCGCCTAGACCCTTGACGTGGGCTCAACCAGTCGACGCGCTCCAACTTAGCTTCTGGATAAATTTTCTAGTTCGAATGCTTGGACTACCTCCGGGCGACCGAACTGCCCGGGTGCCTGGCCAGGCACCCCGCCCGGTGAAGCTGGTTCGAGCACTTAGACCAACTTCGAGCGCCTGGATCCCTTCCGAGCACCTAGAAAACCTTTTTCAACCTTCTCTTTCTTGCAAAAAAATTAGTCCAAGCATAAAAATTATCCTACAAAAAAGAGTTAGCACAATAAGGTAGTAGCATTAATTGGATCCTATCTCCCCGAGATTAGGATCTAGTCAAGGTCTTAGGCTAGGTTTCCCAAATGGATATAAGCTGGACCGACACCTATTGTTCCCTCTACCGAGAACGCTTCCTCACTGGATCTCTTCTTCAGTTGCTTACCTTTTACTTACCAATTACTGTCGCTTGACTTGCCTTTGACTTATCAGGTCCTTCCCGCCAGTTGTTAGGTCCACAAACCCAACTAAACTTCAGCCGATTGTCAGGTCTCGTGGACCTAACCGGACTTCCCACCAGATGTCGGGTCCTGCAGACCTATCTGGACTTCATACCAACTATCGGGTCCCATGGACCTAGCTGGATTTTAGCCTGGTATCAGGTCCTCAAGACCTGTCAATTCCTGCACACTTGGTAAAGTAATTAGATCACAAACACTCTAACTTTAATCTACTTGTTATCTATCAAAACCTGAGTTAGATCATTAGTACAAATTATACCAACAATATTTTCCTTTTTGATGCAATGATAATCTGGGTTAAAGTTAGAAAAATATAATATTAAAAGATAATATGCATAATGCAAGTAAATAATCTAAGTTAGTTTTGAACTTGATTTATTTGATCAAATTTGTCCCCCCCCCCCCAAAAAAAATTTGGCATTCATAAAAAAGAACTAAGGTAAAAAAAACATAAGATATGATAAGTAATGCCAGACATTAATGCAGAAAATAAACAATGCATAAGAGCATAATGGAAGAGAAGTAGAAAAATAGTATTACATCAAGTATGAATCCAAAAGCTATGAACATAAAGGAGTAGCAAAAATACAACTCAAAGTGTCTAGTCAGCAGAGGATGACGGACGGTGGGTTGGACTCCATGATCGAAGTATCTCTAGAATCTTCTGTTGTCCAGCCCGCATCTCTCGATGGATAGCCCCCGTCTCCTCCCGAAGATCATATACCTCCTGTCGTAAGCTAGTCATAGATGTTTCTAGATGGGTAAATCAGTTCGGAAGAGTAGGATCGACTGGAGGTGGTGGTATTGGTAGATACTCAAGCATGAAATCTGCCTCTGGATCTTCCTAAGGCTACTCCTCAGGGACAGGGGGATGTTAGGTAGGCTGATGCTAGTTTGGCTGATGCTGGGCTGCCCTCCAAGACACTATACCCTAATTGTCTATATGTATGGAGGCTAAGGATAAATTCTTAGCACCTATCATGAAGAATTCATTTAGGGGTGTGACATCACATGTGGTGACATCAATACCTGATGAGTCTAAGTACATAGTTAGAATATGGTGGTAAGGCATGCAAACTCGTCTACTCGTGTGGATACTAGATGAGTAGATAACGATATGGAACATGTGAAGGCTAATATATATATCTAACTTCTAATAGAATGCATATAGGAAGAAAGAGTGAAAAGGTCGCATCATAGTGACGTCTCTAGTGGTGAGTGGCAAGATACACTTCACCAAGAACCTATAGAGAATGTAATGTTGAACACTAAGTGCTACTGATCGAAACTAGGTGACAGTCAGTACCCTCTCACCTCTAAAAAAAATATGGATAGATCGTATCCAAAGTGATGTGGGAGTAGGAATCACCGAATGGTAAATCCCTAGGAGGATAACAGACAAAGGGAACAACTAAAGGTCACAGGCCTAGGAAGTATCTAAGGGCGGTAGGAGATAATGTGACCTCGGTAGTGGTGACCCTAGAAGTGTATGTAAAATTGTCTACTTTGACTAAGTTATTGCACAATTTGGCACATAAACTTGAGTTAACCAAACTGGAACAATAAACTAGTCTCTGTAGCTTATAAAACTCAATAACCTCTATACCAGGAATGCATGAATGTTGAAAGAAGGTCCTACATAAATAATGACTAGGCAAGGGCACATAAGAAATGGATGAAAATCTAGCCCTATGTTCTTTAGAGGGAAACCTATGGTCAGTGGTAGGAGTCCTAGAGGGGTCAGCACCAACATCTATTGTTTTCTTCCTACTCAACCATATAATAAACAATGAAAAGATAAATTATTATTAAAATATTAAAATAAAAAAGTTTATGTTTCGAGTATTACCGAGGTTTTTAAAATATTTATAAAAGAAATGACGACTTTGATTGATTTTCAACAACGCGGCTCAAGAACCGGCGGGAAAAAGTTTAAAGTTTGGTGAAAAAAACTTTTAATTTTTTGAGATTTTTTTTTTCTTGAAAGGTTCAGTAAGAACCTTTTGAGAAAAAAATAGATGTGAGGCAAGTTGAATAGATGCCCACTGGGGCGCTTTTATAGGAAGTATCCAGGCACCCGAAGCCAACTCTGGATGCCCGGACTATTATTTAGGCCGCCTCCACAAAACTGTGGACTGGTTTTGCGGAGGCGAGGCGAGGTGCCTAGACTGTGTCCAGGTGCCCACAGTAGCACATTTTTTTTAATGTTTACGTAAAAAAATTAATTAAGTTAAAAAATTGATTAAATTTTAATTAATTTAATTAAGTTGTTTAAAAAATTAAGTTAAAATTTAATTAAGTTGTTGAAAACATTTAATTTAAGTTAAAATTTAATTAAGTTGTTAAAAATTAATTAAGATTTTGAAAAAAAATAATTTAAGTTGTTAAAAATTCAATTAAGTTAATTAAAAAATTTTATATTTTAATTAATTAACTTAATTTAATTAAGTTTTATAAAAAAATTAATTATGTTCTATGTTTTGAAAAATAATTTATGTTAAAAAAAATTAATTAAGTTGTTGAAAAAATTTAATTCAAGTTAAAACTTTAATTAAGTTGTTAAAAATTAATTTAAGTTAAAAATTAATGTTTTGAAAAAAATTTAATTTAAGTTATTAAAAATTTAATTAAGTTGGAAAATAAAATTTATTAAGTTGTTAAAAATTTAATTAAGTTAATTAAAAAAATAAATTTTAATTAATTAACCTAATTTTATTAAGTTGTTTAAAAAAATTAATTTATTTATTGAAAATTAATTTACGTTTTGAAAAAGAATTTATGTTAAAAAAAATTAATTAAGTTGGTGAAAATTTTTAATTTAAGTTAAAAATTTAATTTAAGTTGTTAAAAATTCAATTAAGTTGAATTTTTTTATTAATTTGTTAAAAAATTTAATTAAGTTAATTAAAAAAATTAAAATTTTATTAATTAACTTAATTTAATTAAGTTGTGTAATATTTAGTTAAGTTAAAAAAAAATTAGTTTAAAAATGCTCATCTAAAATTGATTCTCAAATGTCTAACCTTTAGTTACTAGCTAGCTATACAGAAAACATCAGTTTTCACTTGGTTAGTCAAGTTAAGTAATATTGTCCAATTAGATATTTGTTGAAAAATGACTACTTAACTTGATCAATAAACTATTGTATTTTTCGCCCAGACTTATGTTGATGCACTAATATAAGCATCTGAAGTCCAAGCAAAAGACCTACGTATCTCACGTCATTCTATGTTTTTGAATATAGAATCAAGGTAGACCTAGTATATTTGTGAGATGTTCATTTCCTAGATCTATAAGATCATGCTTTCTATGGGTTCGATCTAGACTAAGGCCAAAATAATTTTTCAACACTATAGAAATGGAATTTTTTTTGAAAAATGTAAGTAAATAATTTTTCTAACATTTGAAAATTATCAGAATTAATATCCTCCCCCATAACCTAATGTCTTAGTTTTCAAGTAAAAATAATATACTTATAATTATTTGTAAATATGATAGATTAATAAGTTTAAAGGAATTAATTATTAAATTTCATATTGATTTAATTAGAATTAATTATAATTTAATTTAGTTTTATTTAATTTATTTTGATTTAATTTAATTTAATTTATCCTTATTCATCTCACCTAGTCTAAGTTTTCAGACAAAGAGAATCCTATGATTTTGTGAGATAAGTTAAGTTGAATTTCAGGGTTTGGTTTAACTTGTGTTAGATTCAAGTTTAACTTTAGATTCAACAAGTAGATATTCTTTGGATAAACGTCTAAGCTGTGGTGAGTCACTTGGACATCATTAGAGTAACCATGTATTTAAAATTTTTCGAATAGTCCTGCCCACTGAATTTAGTACAAAACTTTGGTCTAACCAACTAGGATTAGTAAGATGTTGCTTCAGTTAGTTTCATTGAGCCAAATATATCAGGTTGAAGTCATATCTTCCTAGGCATGTATAGACAGAACTTCCCTAACCTACTATCATCCAAAACTTTTCCAGTACTGTTTGTCAAGTTAAACTTTTGTCCCTAATTAAACTAGTCCTAATTACCCAGCCGAATAAATTATTCTTTTGGAGGCGCCAACTAATTTAGAATCTCCCCTTGAATTATTGAATTTGGAGTTAACTTTTAGGTTTATGTTGATTGATTTTATAGTTATAATAAACTTGATTGTAACTTGTGTTTAAATTGAATTTGTAGTTACTTGATTTAAATTTAGTTTTTCTATTTGATTTGTTGATTTCATTTTACATTTTAGATTTAGGTTTGAATTAGTTAGTTTATTTTGATTTGATTTTAGATAGTGAATTTTCTTTTTAGGTACATAAAATTGATTGAGTCTTACTTTCTTGGTTAGACAAGCTTTCGGAACTCAAGCTTTAATTTGTTTTGAATTTTGACTTTCTAATGAGATGAAAGTTTTATTTGTAGAGTTGGACTTATATCAGAGCCTGGACTTATTGTATGCAACTTTTTGTGATTTAAGGATTAAGTCTAAATTATTTGATCTTGTGGTGAAGATTTCTAATAATCCTTTAAGTTTATCAATTTCTCCTTTTAAAATTGTGTTTTTCTCCTCAGGTTTTATAGCATGATTTGGATTTTCATTTTCAATTTGAGTATTAATTTTTTCTTTGAGATCTTGATTTTTCTCAAGAAGTGTTTTAGTTTATTTTTCAAATCCAATTAATTTTTATTAAGACATGCAATTATTTTAAAAAATTTAGCAGTTAAGATAGACGATACCTCGTTTGAACCTTTGGAAATGAGTGCAAACTTATGACTTGATTTTTCTTCGGACTCATCATCTTAATCTGCCTAGATTTCTGATTCTGGTTCGGATGCTATTAGCACAAGGTAGTTGTGATGCTTCGATTCGTTGTTGTCCGATTCTTCATAAGACGACTTGTTTCAAGTTGCTTTGAGTGCCTTCTTTCTTCTGGTTGTCTTGGGTTTGTCCTCTTTCATTTTTGAACATTGATGCTTGTTGTATCATTTCTTGTTACACCTGTAACATGTGATTTTCGCCTTCGTGTCGTTTGATTTGATCACCTTTTGCAAGTCCTTCTTTGTGAGTTGTACTTCTTCTTATGAACATTTTTTTGACCAATGTTCATGAGTTGTTCTTCTTCGTCGGCTTCTGAATTAGATTAATCTTCTAACTTAGGCTTGACTCAAGTTCTAGTCTTCGTTTCTTTTGATGAACCTGCAAGAAAAGCCACATCTTTTTCAACCTGCTTTGAGTTAGTCTGTTCATGGAGTTCAAGTTCACAAAATAGCTCATCTAATTTTAATTTATTTAAGTTCCTTGAAACTTTATAGGAATCTATACTATAGATGCCAACAGTGCATTTCGAGAAAAAAAATTCAAGTTATACCTGATTACATCCCTGTTCTTTGTTGGTGCAGGAAGAACTAGACGATCAAACTTGAGTTTCGATAATGACAAATGGTTCAAAAGTTAAGATATTTTGTGATCTAACAAGTGTGACTAAGCTTGCAGGAAAGTCCTAAGTGTTCTTCGACAAAAGTCCTAGTGGATTCTATGTAGGTAGAAAACCCTAGGGAGAGGTAACCCTAGGTCCTAGGGGAGGTAATCCTAGGTTATGGAAAGTCCTAACTGCAATTAGGCAACGAAGTCTTGGTCCAGGGGACTAGATGAAGTCTTGATAGGTATAAGATGTTGGGCGAAATTCTAGAGTCGAGGACTCTAGGTGAAAATCTTGGGGGTCGCAGACACCGGGTGGAAGATTGGATAGGTCAGGATTGGACATTCAGCATGAAGTCCTAACATCTCGGACGCTAAGCAAAAGTCTAGATGGTCTGGAGGACTGGTCTGACAAAAGGTAAACTCTCCAGAGAAGAGTAGGTGAGGACGCACTCCCCAAAGAGGGAATTGTAGGCGTCGGTCCGACCTAGAGTTTCAGCTAAACTCAAAGTCAGGATGTTATGCTCCGGAGGAGTCCCTGCCAGAAGAAATTTCAACAGCATCTCCCCTGTACAGGTAACAATCTGAAACTTTCTACAATGCCCTCAGGGCCACATATACATCGGCCAACACGACCGAAACAATAACAATAAATAATAATGCAAACACCCACGCAGTTTAATAGCAAAACTCAACTAATGTGACGATAAGGAAAACCAAGTCAAAAATCCTACTCAACTACACCCATAAAGCACAAAAGTTATATCCTACTCCACTACACCCATAAAATACAAATCACAACGATAAAATCAACTCACCTCTTCTGTCGTTTAGGCAAGCATGTAGTAGAACAAATCCAATAAAACTCATCGATAAATAAAACAATACCATACCATATCCATAGAAATAAAACTAGTACAAGTCTAAATAGTACAATAAAAATAAAACCACACGAATATCCTCGCGAACTGTAGGGGGACTAGCGACTGGAACTCCTCCGGACAACCTCAACCTGAAAATAATAAATATCCACGGGGTGAGTCAACTCCTCAACGGGTAACTACTGATATGCATAATAAAGAAAATAACAAATAGCACTAATCATGCGTGCAGTCTCCTGATATAAGAAGGATAAATGCAAATTGAAATAAATAGGAGAACAACTGTACTAACCAGGACCTGGTGTATGGATAATAACCTGAGAGGTATAAAAATCCTGTATGCATGTCAAATAAATGCATCTATCCAATATCCAATATATAAGTGTAGCAAACACAAGCAATAAATGCATCAATGTGTATGATGCCAATGACATGCCCTGGTCACCCCTACTGCCAGTCAGCAATCTCACACACGATGGTGATACCGAGTGGGAAGGGCTGTGACAATCGTGCACTCTGCCATCACTGCTCCTGATGAGTGACGGAGTGGACGGGATGTTGTCGGAGTACACCTATCGTCCTTACCCCAAATCATAAGTGGGAGAGCTCAATGCTCTCATCTCCCTGAGCAAGTACAGAGGAGGGATCCCTGTCCTGCTACAACGTTGCGTCACACTTACCATGAGTGGACCAACGGAGCCCTTGACAGAGCACCTACTGCAACACACCCTGCCTAATAAAAACCACTAACCCATGAGTGGTTGTGTGTGCAGATCCATGTAACTGGCGATGTGCTCAACAATAATGGAGTCGGCTATCGCACAACATGAAATCATGTGAGATGGTGCATGATACTAAGCATGGGAATATCCTGAACCTATCCATCTCTACATAATGTGTACCATAGGACAATGAATCAAATCAAAGGTCTAGGTGTTGGTCCCCGTGGGTGTTTTGATGTGATCAACCAAGTTGGTTAGGTTCTGCTTATGTTTGATCCATGTGTCTAAGTGTGCAGGAACTTAGGAGCGCAGGAAGTCGAGCGGAAGACGCAGCTAGCGAGAAGGACGACATGGGAAGGGAGACGACGGGCTCGGTGCATCCGAAGGACGAGAGAGCTGCGGAAGAGTACACCGGTAGGCGAGAAGAACGTGCGCGGCGTTCGAGGGACGTTAAGCCGGGGAGGAAGACTGTTCGAGGAGAAGGCCGGAAATTAAGTTCGGGTGAGCCCTATTTCGGTTGGCCGAAATCACCCAAAAGAACGGAGCATCGGAAGCTGAAGCAAGTAAGCTGGAAAAACAGAAAGCCAGCTTGAAGGCGCCTCCAGTCTTGTTGGAGGCGCCTCCAACTGGTCAAAATGACCGTTTCAAGCTGCGGATAAAGTTTATCCGCTCACCCTTTGGAGGCGCCTTGGACCTCTATTGGAGGTGTCCTGGACCCTCGAGATCATATTTCTAGAGGCTATTTAAAGGCCCCTGGAGCTACGAATTCATCATCAATTGAGTATTCAACTCTATAAGCAATTCCTAGCAATAGTTCTGAACTGTTAGAGTGTAAAAGGCTTCTCTGCCTTCAGTAAAGGAGATCTTTTCTAGTGCGCTTTTCACCGTCCTGGATTAACAACCTCCTTGGTTGTAATCAGGTTAAATTCTGTCTCTAATTTATTTCTACCTTTGCTTTTACTTTTATTATTATTGCTATCTGTTTGAGTTGAAAGACGAGGAGGGTATACTTCATTTTTTCAGGAGCAATTCACCCCCTCTTGTCAGCCTTCGCTGCAGCTACAATTGGTATCAGAGCCAGACCGCCTCAGAAGGACTAACCGCCGACTGAAGCACCACGATCAAGACGATGGCCGGAGCGAATATTCATCCCCCAAAGTTCGACGGAGATTTCGCTACATGGAAGCGAAAAATGGAGGTATTTTTTAAAACTGAATTTGATATACTTTTAATAATGAAATATGGATATGCAGCGCCGAAAGATAAAGAAGAAAACATGTGGAGCAAGAAGGAGCAAGCCGATTTTGTCGCCAACGGAAAGACAGAATTCCACCTGCTCAACGTGCTACCACCACAAGAGGTAAATCGAATCGGAAGCTACGACTCCGCGAAAGATCTCTGGGAAAAATTCCTGGAGCTTCACAAAGGTACTTCCGAAGCGAAGCTAGCGAAGCGCGACATCCTCCGGACCCAATTAACGAACCTTCGAATGAACCAAGGTGAGAAGGTAGCGCCACTCCAAGCAAGGATCAAAGAACTGATCACACAACTCAACAACCTTGGAGAAGAAGTAACGAACCGGGACTCAATCCGGTACGCGCTCAACGCCTTCTCGAGAACTCCCGAGTGGGCCTCCTTAGTAGATGCGTACTACATCTCTAAGGATTTTGAGGTAAGTACTTTAGAACAATTGTTTTCCACCTTTGAACTTCATGAATCTCGAGTTGCAGAGCCCAATGGAGTAGAGAAGACTAGTCAGAACATTACATTAAAGGCAAAAATAAACGGTTATGACTCCGAAGCCTCAGTCGACGAATCCCAAGCGACACTACTGGTAAGACGCTTCAATAAATTTTTTAAATCTAATAAATTTAGATCACAGACAAAGAGGCATCAGCAAAGAAAAAGGACGGTTCGTTGCTACAACTGCAACGAAGAATGACACATCAAGGATGACTGCCCGAAACTGAAGAGCAAACAGAAAGAGAAGAAAAAGACAAAGCACAAGAACCTGAAGGCTACTTGGTCAGATTCGTCATCCTCCGAATCAGACATCGAAGAATTCTCCGGGTTAGCTATGATGGCTAACCATCTTCTCGAAGATGACTCAAGCTCCGAGATGATCATAGATGAAGGGGGAGGAACATCATCAGAAGAAAGCGACGATGAAGGGGGAGCATCACCGAGTCAGGTAAGTCAGGTACGCAATCTAACTCCGACTCAGTCTTTTCGCTTTATTAAGTCTCTTTCTAAAGACTTATTCAAATTAGAAAAAGAAAATGCTGAATTAAAATTGAAATTAGCAAAAGCATGTCCACTTGAGATGTACGATAATTTAAAATCAGAAAATAATAATCTAAAATTAGAAATTAAGAATTTAAAAACTGATGCATGCTTAAATAGATTTCCAAAATCAAAAGTTAGAATTTATGAAAAATTGAATTGGTACATTAGAAATCATTAGGATCAACTTAGAAGAGTGCCCAAAAACTATGTACCCCCTAAATTTTTGAATAACCCTGTAGGAAGGAACCTCTATTGGGTTCTGAAATCTGTGCTAAATTAATTTATTTAATTAAAAGCTTACAGCGAGAAAATTAAACTTTGAGTTTCTTTATGGAAGCTTTGTCTAAAGAAGTGGTTGTTGCTCCAATAGCCAAGAAGGTCTAGTGCCTCGCCACGACCTGGAAGCTGAAATATTGAAATAAAATGTTTAATTAACTTTCTGAAAAAGTATTAAACTAGAATTAAATAATGTTTTGAAAGTTTTTTTTTAACATTTTTTTTGGAAAATTCTAAAAATTAATTTTTTTACTTAGAAATTCATTAGAATTTTTTTTTCTTTTCTCTGGAAAATTCTGAAAATTCATTTTGACTCAGAATTTTTTTTCTAAAAATTCATTTTACTAAGAATTTTTTTTAACTTAAGTATTTGCTAAATACCTAAGAATTTTTTCATTTTTGCTGTGATCAAAGGGGAAGAGAAAAGTACAAGTTCAGGGGGAGAGGTTTTTTTTAATTTTTATAAAAAACTCCTAATTAATTAGTTGCAATTATGTTCATTGCAAATTTGTGCTTAACATGTTAGTTTAGTAATTTTCTTTTAAAAATTACTTTTCTGTCTATTTTTTACCCTAACCTGAACTTGGGTTGATGCACATCAAAAAGGGGGAGATTGTTGGTCCCCGTGGGTGTTTTGATGTGATCAACCAAGTTGGTTAGGTCCTGCTTGTGTTTGATCCCTGTGTCTAAGTGTGCAGGAACTTAGGAGCGCAGGAAGTCGAGCGGAAGACGCAGCTAACGAGAATGACGGCACGGGAAGGGAGCCGACGGGCTCGGTGCGTCTGAAGGACGAGAGAGCTGCGGAAGAGTACACCGGTGGGCGAGAAGAACATGTGCAGCGTTTGAGGGACGTTAAGCCGGGGAGGAAGACTGCTCGAGGAAAAGGCCGGAAATTGGGTTCGGGTGAGCCCTATTTTGGTTGGCCGAAATTACCCAAAAGAACGGAGCGTCGGAAGCTGAAGCAAGTAAGCTGGAAAAAAAGCAAGCCAGCTTGGAGGCGACTCCATCAGGCTTGGAGGCGCCTCCAACTTGAAGGCGCCTCCAGTCTTATTGGAGGCGCCTCCAACTGGTCAAAATGACCGTTTCAAGCTGCGGATAAAGTCTTATCCGCTCACCCCTTGGAGGCGTCTTGGACCTCTATTGGAGGCGCCCTAGACCCTCGAGATCATATTTCCAGAGGCTATTTAAAGGCCCCTGGAGCTAGGAATTCATCATCAATTGAGTATTCAACTCTGTAAGCAATTCCTAGCAATAGTTCTGAACTGTTAGAGTGTAAAAGGCTTCTCTGCCTTCAGTAAAGGAGATCTTTTCTAGTGCGCTTTTCACCGCCCTGGATTAACAACCTCCTTGGTTGTAACCAGGTTAAATTCTGTCTCTAATTTATTTCTGCCTTTGCTTTTACTTTTATTATTATTGCTATCTGTTTGAGTTGAAAGATGAGGAGGGTATACTTCATTTTTTCAGGAGCAATTCACCCCCCTCTTGTCGGCCTCCGCTGCAGCTACACTAGGTACACAGATCAGATAAGGTATAAAAAACCTAGGTCCTGAACATAATAAAGCATGGTTATGTCACTACCCCTATAAGCATGTATAATCAGGTAGGTACTAACATGAAGTTCATAACAAGTAAATAAAACAAGCATGTAACAGGTATCGGGTAGTGACCAACCGATGCAGATAAGAAACATAATCATTACTATTTGTTAAAAACACTACTATGCATATCAAATGACATATCTAAAAAGATAAGTCAAAGTACCCGCCTCCAATAGAAAAGTCCAATCCAGTCCAAATCCGACGTCGAGATACTCATCTCGCGTCAAAGTCCCGTGTCACTAATATATATACATTTTTATTTAGCTACAACTTAAATGAATAGCTAAACAAAATCCTTAAGGCTAAATTAGGGTAAAACCCTACAATCCAATCACCTAGTAATTCAATTTATCCCTAATTCAATACATATACCTAGGTTAACATTAGTTACTAACCTAACTATCAATCATCAATAACAAGATCCAAACCCTATACCTTACCTCAATTCACAGCTGATAAGGTTGCTGGTTGGAGTGCTGCCGGCAAGGAAACACTACTAGAATCTACCTCTCTGCCCTGATCAACTTGTTGTCCACCAACCGGGTACCCTAGTACACAGAACCTCACCTCCTGGAATTCTTCCCTTCTGTTCGGTTCAAGGTGGAACTAAGAAATAGAGATCACTAATCCAAAACAACACGTAGCAATCATACCCTAGTAGCTTACTGATGGAAACAACCAGGGATGCTTACCGTGTGTGAAATGGAAGCTTGAGCACAAGACAATAGATCCATGCCAGTGATGACCAAAACTAGGGCACGGATAGGCAGTGGCTCGTAGAGGCAGATCTGGTGATCGACGACAGTGCTAGGGCACTGGTGAGGTCGGTTTGTAGCGGCATCAGCGCTGCTCCGTGCGGGAAGAGGGTGGCACCTAGGCACCGGCGGTAGCCTTCGGCGTTCAGCGGAGAGGCGTCGACGCGAGGAAAGGGTTCGGTCGGCAGGGGCTCGCAGCGAGAAGGAAGGATCGACACCGGCGCTCAGCCTCATCTCGTAGCCGCAATCACGGCTCGAGCAGGGAGAAGGGCGACGATGGAGATAGGGAAGAAGAAGAAATGGGGGAAGAGGAATCGGGAAGGCTGCTTGTGGTAGTGAGTGAAGGAGAGAAATAAAAGGAGAGGAAACCATCGTCGTGCGGTTAGGGCAGAGATCGGCGTGAGAAGAGAAGGAAATCGGCGTCGCAGAGGCGTCGGGTGAGGGCACGGGGGAGGAGAAAAGAAAAATAAAGAAAAGAAAAGGAAATATTTAAAAAATCAAACATTTCCTTGCTTAAATGGGGTAGCCTAAACAAGCTTTTCCGAGGCCCAATATTTATCCCCGTAATCGAAGCCACACGGTCTCTGAAAAATTCTGAAAAAAATTCCTAAAAATTATGGAAAATTTCCTTAAGGTGATTCGCCCATTTTCGGTATTTTACACAGGGTCGGACAATTCAGATACTGTCAAAGTTACATTTTATACTATTTGCCTATTATTCTAACTCTATTTTGTAGGAAACTAATAATTTTACAGATTCAGATTTTGCCTTGTTCGGTCGACCGAACGTCCAGATCGGTCAACCGAACCACCAAGCTAGAAGATCAGGTTTTAGCTCACGATGAAGTGTAGACCGAGGGGTCGATCGATCGAACATGGAGGTTCAGTCGACCGAACGGTGGATAAATTGAGACCGGGTTGATCAAACCAGATAAGCTGAGGAGTGTCGAGGGTTCAGTCGATCGAACGACGGTATCGGTCGATCGAACGAAAACTTATCTAGAGTGGCAACATCTGGAGGGGAAGCCAGGCAGATTTAGGCAGGTTCAGTCGACGGATCAACATTGAGTCAAACTTAATCCTAAGATCAGTGGATCTAGATCAGGCTCAACTTAGCTATAAAAGATGGCCTCGACAAGCACTTCGTGACAACAGAACAACTTCTACTCTCGCGCGCTGCTCCTGAACAATTCAACAAACACCCAACTGCTGCTCTGATCATCGACAAACATCTTCTTATTCTTTATTGTCGGTAACTAAATTTTTATAGCAATTATACTTCAAATTGTAATATTATTTGAGATATTAGTGATTACCCAATAAAAGTGATCAATGATCGCGGGCCTTAAAGTAGGAGTCGTCAAAGCCTCCGAATCAAGTAAAACTACTTGTGTTTGCGATTGTGTTTCTTTATTTCCGCTGTACATTCTGTGTTTTACGAAAAATGTGAAAAATCCATGAGTGTTATTCACCCCTCCTCTAGCACGTCTCGATCCTACATTCTCTAGTTGGTGACCGATTAGGTGGAGCCCATTCAGAATATCTTTAATTCTTGTGTGTAGCTAAGTAGTCGTTTCTCCATCCTGTATTTTAATATTAAATAAACTATTCAAAAGTAAATCTCTCTTGGTTACCTTTGATCAGTTGTGCCCTCATGTAATTCAACCAGCTTGTCCCACAACTCCTTCGTATTCTCGTGCGGGCAGATACGGTTTAGTTTTTCCTTTGTAAGTCGGCACTGGATTGTGTTCATTGCCTTCGAGTCGATCTGGGCCTTTTTCTTTGTTGGGTGCTACTTGGAATTCCATTCTGTTTCCCCTGTACAAAAATTTATACAAGTACAGAACTTTTCCTAGCAACCCATGTGTTCTTCAAAAGTTAAACTTGGATTGCAAACAAAACTTAACATTATTAATCCAAGTTCAACTCATGTGTTCTTCAAAAGGTTAAACTTGGATTGGAAACGAAACTTAACATTTTTAATCCAAGTTCAATCCATGAGTTCTTCAGAAGTTAAACTATATTACAGAAGTTGATTAAATATCTATTACAAGGATTGGCTTCCAAGTCGTTGACGATGCACTCGACCTTCTTGGTTATGGGATCATCCACCACTTCCTAGACAAAGCCTTTCAAAGAAATTGAATATTTAAAATCCTCACAGTAAACACTAGGTTTAACTAAAGATACCTCAATCGAAGCACAAGATCAAAACACAAAGTCGAAGCACAAAATCAAAACACAAAATCGCTAGCCTCTTGTGTTGATATTTTAGGATCCATACAAAGAAAAACTAAACTAGTTCGCAGCGGAATAAAGAACTAGTTGTACCTTTCCTTGTAGCTAAAGACCTCCTGATCTTCTGTTGTATTCCTCTCCTCCTCTTGGATGTCGTGTGGGCGACGATGTACCAAGATGAAATCCACCCGAACCTTCTTTGCCTACAAGTTTCGGCCACCCAAGGAATGCCAAAATAGGAAACTTTCTTCTCTTCTTCTTCCCCTCCAAGCAAACCGACCACAAGAAGATGGAGCTTGATGTGTCGCTGGCCTTAAGAGAAGAAAACAAAGGGAGAAGAGAAAGAGAGAAGGGCCGGCCACCAAGGAAAAGAGAAGAGGGAAAGCTTAGGTTTCGGCCCTAAGGGAACAAGAGAAATATGGAGATGTGTTCTTCCCATAAGGCACCCTCTACCTCTCTTGTATAATCCTTGGTCATGGCATAAAAGGAATTTTAATAATAATTAAAATCTCTCTCTTTTAAATTTTCTATTGTGATGGCTACAAAAGGAAAGTTTAAAAAAAAATAAAATCTCTTTCTTTTAAACATTGTAGATGTCTACAAAAAGGAAAGATTTTAAAATTAAACTTCTCTTCTAAATCATGGTTACAAAAAAGGAAAGTTTTATCAAAATTAAAATCTCTCTTTTTTAAACCATTATAGATGGTAACAAAAAAGGAAAGATTTTAAAATTTAAAATTCTCTTTTAAAACCATGTGGATGACTTCAAAAAGGGAAAGATTTTAATAAAATTTCCTTTTATTTGCTATTGTAGATGGTTACAAAAAAGGAAAGATTTTAACAAAATTAAAATCTCTCTTTTAAACCATTGTAAATAGCTATAAAAGGAAAGATTATAACAAAATTTTATTTTAAACAAAATCTTCCTTTTATTCCTATAATGGTTGGTTACAAAAAAGGAAAGATTTTAATAAAATTAAAATCTCTCTTTTAACCATTGTAGATAACTATAAAAAAGGAAAGATTTTAACAAAATTAAAATCTCTCTTTTAATCCATTGTAGAAAGCTATAAAAGGAAAGATTTTAACAAAATTTTATTTTCAACAAAACTTCCTTTTCTCTTCTTGTATGGACGACCCCATGCTTGGGCACCAAGCATGACTTGGTCGGCCCACATCTTGGGCACCAAGAGGGCTTGGTCGGCCCCTTGCTTGGGTAAGAAGTTGGGCTTTGGGTGGATAAAAAGGCTTTTAATAAGAGGCTACAACAAGGACCTAGAGGAGGAATTGGTTTTGGCCTCCTGATGAACTTGAGCTTCTTGTGTTCGACCCGAACACCCAACTCAAGTTCATCAATAATAACTCATATCACTAAAGAGTCATTATTGAACTACAGCATCAATCCCATATTACATTATATGCTCCTTCTTATCATGAGTGCATTAATCTCCCTGTGTTTAAGATATCGAATGTCCATTAATTAAATGAGTTACTGACAACTCTCTTAATTAATATCTAGCTCCAAGAGTAGTACTACTCAACTTCATTGTCATGTCAGACTAAGTCCACCTGCAGGGTTTACATGACAATCCTTATGAGCTCCTCAAGGGGACATCATCAACCTAGATAACTAGGACACATTTTCCTTCTATAATCAACAACACACCATATAAATAATATTATTTCTCAACTTATTGGGCCTATTGATTTAACGAATAAATCTCACCCATTGGTAAATTAAAGAAATAAATACTAAGTATATGTGCTTGTTATTATATCGGGATTAAGAGTACACACATCTATAATAATAGAGGTTATGTTCTTTTATGCAGTCAGTATAAAAGGAACAACCTCAAATGGTCCTGCTTAATACATACATAGTGTACTAGTGTAATTTTATAGTCAAGACAAACTAATACCAAATTACACTACAACCATTCCAATGGTTTGTCCCAATCCATCTTGGTTGTTAGCAACTATTTATAATTTATAAGGAACTAATAACATGATCTTCTGTGTGACACCATACACCATGTTATCTATAATATAAATTAAATAGACAACTACATTTAACTAAATGTAGATATTTGACCAATGTGATTCTTATTATAAAATAAATATTCATACAAAAAGCTAGGCTTTTAGTATACATCCTTACATTCTTATCTTCCGGATTCCATCTTTCTAGATCGATCAGTACTTTTGTTACTTCGTCTACCGACATTCTGTATCCTCATCGGATGGTGAACCATTAATCGATGTTAGTCTTTAGGTACATTTCCATTTGCTTCTTCCAATATGGAAAGTCGTCCCCGTTGAAGAGAGAGGACGAACAATGTTGTATCCCTCATTTTGGGGCATTAATTTTTGAAAGAGAAACTTAAAAATATTGCCAAGACTTGGTCTTGGGTTAAGTAGTGTGGGAGATAATAAATATATTAAAACTCGATTGGTGTTGCACCAATTCAGAGTATTTTACAATAAAAAAAATTGTATTTGAACTAGGTCGAAAATCATAAAATCAAACGAAAAAAATTTGAAAACAAGAGAACTTTCCCTTTACTTGATTGGTGGTCGCATCAATTTAGAGTGGTACCTTACTCTGATACCACTTGTAGGACCGTAAATATGCCAGAGGGGGTGAATATCGTTAATAGAACATCACAATTTAAAATAAGTCATGTAGCAAAAAAGAGAGAGAACAAAAGCACATGCTAACACAAGTAGTTTTACTTGGTTCGGAGCCTTCGACAACTCCTACTCGAAGACCCGTATGTGAGAGTGCTTTTAATGGACTCACTATCAATTCGTAATGGATTTACAAAGTTAAGTACAATAACTGTAATGTAAATGTTACTAACAAACATAAAGGAAATTTGAAGAAGTGTTCGTTCTTAGAACTTCGGAGCGGCCTTTCGGTGTCGTTGGAGTCTTTTCAGAGCAATGCGCTAATATGAAAAATGTACGAAATTTTATTGTGAATCTACTGGTCAAAGGCTACTTTTATAGGCCCGTTCGAGCGCTTGGATTCCTTCCCAGGTGCCTGGATTATGCTGACATGGTGAGCTCTCGTTGAAACTTCATTCATGAAGTTTATCCACCTTCGGGCGCCCAAACCCCCTCTGGCGCTTGGACCATTGACGTGGGCTCGGCCAGTCAACATACGCTAACTCAACTTCTGGATAAATTTTCTAGTTCAAGCACTTGTACCAGCTTCGGGCGCTAGATCACCTAGGCACCCCGCCCGATGAAGCTGGTCGGGGCGCCCGGACAATCCTTTTTCAGCCTTCTCTTTCCTGCAAAAAAAAGTTAGTCCAGGCATAAAAATTACCTTACAAAAAAAATTAGCACAATAAGGTAGTAGCATTAATTAGATCCTGTCTCCCTCGATCTAATCAAGGTCTCAAGTTAGGTTTCCCAAATTGACCTGAGCTGAACTAATGCCTACTATTCCCTCTACCGGGACCACGTCCTCACTGGATCTCTCATCCAGTTGCTTACCTTTTACTTACCAACTGTAGTCGCTTGACTTGCCTTTGACCCACCAAGACTTCCCGCTAGTTGTCAGGTTCGCAGACTCAACTGGACTTCGGCTGGTTGTCAGGTCTTGCAGATCCAACTGGACTTCCCGCCAGATATCGGGTCCCCTGGGCCTATTTAGACTTCGCACCAGCTATCGAGTTCCGGGGACCTAGCTGGATTTCACCCTGGTGTCAGGTCCTCAAAACCTATCAATTCCTGCACACTTGGTAATGCAATTAGATTATAAACATTCTAACTTTAATCCACTTGTCATTCATCAAAACCTAAGTTAAATTATTAATGTAAATTATATCAACATTATGAATGTAACAGCGCATGAACTTATAAGTTGTTAGGTTTTATTTTAAAAATAAGTTGTTAAAGTGTTTGGATGAACTTATTTTAAACAACTTAAAGATATTGATATTTTCAGTAATATAAGATTTTTTTATTAATAAAATTATCAAAAAGGGTATAATACTATTAAGTAATGTGTCACGCGTGTGTATATATATACATATGAAACTAGTTTATAATTTTATAATAATATAATAAATAAAACTCTTTGATATTTTAATTTAGAAAATTTTAAAAATTTAATGATATCATTAATATTTCAAATAAAAATTATAGTTAAAACTTGATGAATAATATATTTGACACTTTTATTTTTTAAATCCTAAAAAAATAGAACTGAAAAAATGTACTGCCATTCAATAAAATTTGACTCCAAATAGATGACAAAATATTAAAAAACGTAAAAAGTCTATCACTAAAATTATCATCCACTTCTTTCAATTTCCATAGCAATTAAATCACGCACTGCCATCCAATATATATTACTAGAATTATCTTCTTTCTCCACCATAGAGTTTGCTTTAAATATATTATCTTCAATAGATGGTTGATAACTTTCATACTCATCCAATATATATTACTAGAATTATCTTCTTTCTCCACCATAGAGTTTGCTTTAAATATATTATCTTCAATAGATGGTTGATAACTTTCATACTCAGATATTCGGAATGTCTCATCTAAAATATTTTTCTTTCTTATATAGTTGTGAATGATCATTGTTGCCAGCAAAATTTCTCTTTGTGTATCAATATGATAATAAGATATATCAACCAAAATATTCCATCTTGCTTTCCAAACTTCAAATGTTCGTTCGACACATTTTCTACCAGAAGAGTGGTAGAAGTTGAATTTTTCTTTCAAATTTCTTGGTGCACGTTGTTGCAAGGTCTTAGCTCGGTGAAAGTCTTCAAGATGATACCTTATATTTTCACCTTTATAAAGACTCATATTATAGGATCGATGCATGGTAGAGGGGTGGGGGGTGAATATCACTCGTGGTTTTTTCACTTTTCGAAAAATAATCAGAGATAAATGTAGCAGAAATAAGTAAACAGATAAAGCAAGCACTAACACTTTTGGTTACTTGGTTCGGAGCCTGTGACGACTCCTACTCCAAGACTCGTGATCACTAATCGCTTTCATTAGACAATCCACTATCTGTTGGACCACGGTGATCGACTAGAAGAGGGGTTGAATAGCCCTGTAACAATCAAAAACAAAACCCTTCTTGGACTTTATAGTAAAACAAACACTTGCATAAATAATTAAATAAACAAGAACTAAAAGTCGAGGCTCACAGATTTACTTGGTTACAACCGAGAAGTTTGTTAATCCAAGGTAGATAAAAAGCGTACTAAAAATCTCCTCTGGGTAGAGAAGCCTCTTACAGAATTAAACAACACACAAAGATGAAGCTAAACTCTTACAAACTCAAGCACAAGTGTTGTATTGGATCTTTCTTGTTCGTTGTCTAGCTTCTGGACCAAGGCTGTATTTATAGCCTTGGTCGGGGCACCTGGAAGGGTTCCAGGTGCTTAAGAGTGGATAAAATTTTATCCCTTCACAACAGATTACGTTTGACGCGATCCTAGTCAAAATGTCAACTCCGGGTGTCTGGAATGGTTCCAGGCGCCTCAGACAGTTCCGGGTGCCCCGAGTAGGGAAAGTCAACCTCGTTGACTTTTTCAGCCCGGGTCTTCTGCTCCGGCTTCGTTCGCCTCGATCCAGGTCTTCTGCTCACTTAGGTGATATCAGCCATCCAGAATATGGCTCACCCGAACCCAACTTTCGGTCTTCTCGAGCACGCTTCCGCTCCGGCTTCTCATCCCTCAGAATCATTGCATGCTTCCTTCTCATCCGCCAACGTACTCATCCGCAGTTCTTCGTGTTGGGATGTATACTATAAGCCTATCTTTTTGTATGAACATATATTTTTGAGATATTTTGAAATGAAAATCACTTTCAACAAACATCTACATTTTATATTTATATATATGTCGATGCAGTTGTCTATTTAATTTATATTGTAGATAACATGGTGTGTGGTGCCACACAGAAGATCATGATTATCGGTTCCTTATAAATTATAAATAGTAGTTCACAACCAATATAGATAGAGACAAACCATTGGAACGGTTGTAGTGCAATTTGATATTAGTTTGTCTTGAATATATAATTACACTAGTACACTATGTGTCTATTGAGCATGACCATTTGAGGTTGTTCGATTTATACTAACTATATAAAAGAACAGAACATCTATTATTATGGATGTGTGTACTCTTAATCTCGATATAATAACAAACACATATACTTAGTATTTATTTCTTTAACTTATCAATGGGTGAGATTTATTCGTTAAATCAATAGGCACGATAAGTTGGGAGATAGTACCATTTATATGGTGTGTTGTTGATTATAAAAGGAAACTTTGTCCTATTTATTTAGGTTGATGATGTCCCCTTGAGGAGCTCATAAGGATTGTCATGTAAACCCTGCAGGTGGACTTAGTCCGATATGATAATAAAATTGAGTGGTACTACTCTTGGAGCCAGATGTTAATTAAGTGAGTTGTCAGTAACTCATTTAATTAACGGACATACGATATCTTAAACACAGGGAGATTAACACACTCATGATAAGTAGGAGTCCATATTATAATATGGGATTGGTGCGGTAGGTCAATAATGACCCTTTAGTGGTATGGGTTATTATTGATGAACTTGAGTTGGGTGTTCGGGTCGAACACAGGAAACTCAAGTCCATCAGGAGGCCAAAATCAATTCCTTCTCTCAGTCCCTGCTGTAGCCTCTATATATAAAGCCTCGCATCCACCCATCCATAACTGGGTTTGGTTTAACTTGATTTGGTTTAACTTAACTTGGTTTGGTTTAACTTAACTTAGTTTGGTTTAACTTAACTTGGTTTAGTTTAATTTAACTTGGTTTGTTTTAACATAATTTGTTTAGATTTTTTTTAAACAAAATTTTGTTAATTTTTCTTTCCTTGTAACCGACGGCAAGTCTATAAAAAGGAGTAGGATGTGACCCCTAAAACCTAACTTTCTTATTCTCCATAATCCCTTCTCTCCTTGTGGTTGTCGCCCCCTCTCCTCCTCCTAGGGCTGGCGGCACAAACCTATTCTCCTCCCCCCCCCCCTTTCCCTCTCCTTCTCCTTGCTTAGGGACGGCTCCCTTATCCCCTCCTCCTCTTTGGTGGCTGGCGCCCCCCCCTTCTCCCTTGGTGGTCGCTTCTCACTTGGTGGTCGGCACCCCTTCCCATCCACTTGTGGGTGGTGGCTTGAAGAAAGGGAAGAAGAGCAAGAATAGCAAGAAGAGGAAGAAGAGAAAGAAGAGAAAGAAGAGGAAGAAGAAGAGAAGGAAGAAGATTAGAAGGTGCCCCATCCTAGCGACTCTTTTGTGGTCGGCGATTTTGGAAGAGAAGAAAAGAGGGTGGTGTTGTCTTGGTAGATCGTCGCCCACACGACATCCAAGAAGAGGAGAGGAATACGGTAGAAGATCTTGAGGTCTTTAGCTACGAAGAAAGGTACAACTAGTTCTTTAATTCCGCTGCGTATCTAGTTTCGTTTTTCTTCGTATCAATTTTGGATATCAATTTTGAATACCAACACAAGAGGCCAACGATCTTGTGCTTCGATCAAGGTGCGCTTTGATCAATCAAGAACTTGCTTGATTGATCAAACACATGTCTGATCAAGCATGTGGGTTGCTAGGAAAGGTTTTGTGCTCGTACAAATTTTTGTACAGGGGATTTACACAGAATGGAATTCCCAACGCCAACACTTCATCCCTTAGTTGTACCCCGTGCCAACCTTCTCGTTAGCTATGTCTCTTGCTCCACGAGCAATCTTCCGCTCCGGCTTCTCGTCCCTCGGAAACACCGCACGCTTCCTTCTCGTCCACCGGTGTACTCTTCCGCAGCGCCTCGTCCCTCGGATGCACCGCATGCTATCCTTCACACTAGTTACGTCTTCTGCTTGACTTCCTGTGCTCCTAAGCTCCTGTACACTTAGACACAAGGTTAAAACACCACAGGACCTAACTTAACTTGTTGATCACACCAAAACAACCTGGGGTTCCAACAATCTTCTCCTTTTTGATATGAGCAACCCAAGTTAAGGTAGGGTAAATAAACATAAATTAAGAGTAAGAAAATTTTGCATTAAAGTGCAAAAAATATAGAAAATTTGGTCTACCTCCCCTAGACTTATACTTTTCCTTCTCCCCCTTTGATTACATAAAAAAATGGGGTTCTAAGAAAAAAACTAAGGGTTAAAACTTAGAAAATGTTGAAAATTATTTCAATGATTTTTAGACGACATTTCTATGTGAATGAAAATTTAAACAAAATTTCTAAGAAAAGAAATATTTAGCAAAAATTTTTCTAAGTTTTTGCAAGTAAAAAATTATTTTTGAGAATTTTCTAAAACAAATTGAGTAACTCTTTAAAGCATTATTTGTTGGGACCGAATATGTAGCTAGAGGGGGAGTGAATAGCTCGGCACGATCTCGTGCTCGTCGTTGCTTGTTTCTTCAAAGATATGCAGCGAAAAATACAAAGAAACAAAATACATAACGCTAACAAGAGGATTTACTTGGTATCCACCTCACAAGAGGTGGCTAATCTAAGGATCCACACACTCACGCACCCTCCACTAATCAAACACTCCTTTATGGTGACTGCCGAAGGTGGAGAAGCCCTACAAGTCTACACTACAAGAAGAAAGGGAAAGTGAACAAAATACAAGCAAAAGCTTACAAGTTTGCACAAGAAAACCCTAATCCTAGACTTCTTCTTTTAATGTAGATCCGCCTCTTGACTTGAAAATGCCTCCAAAAACCCTCAAGATCTGGCGGTGAGAACTTTGTGGAGTTACTGTGAAGATCACTGAAGAGAAGAATCGAAGCCGTGGGAGTTCTGCCGAGAGAACAACTCGCCAGCAGCTAAATACGACGCCAACGGTCGGATCCCAATCGATTGGATTGCTCCCAATCAATTGGGGAGGCTTTGGATCGATCCACCGATCGATCCAGAGCACCTCTGTGCTCTCAGGAATTACCTGAATCGATCGATCGATCGATCCACGGCTTATTGCGCGAAGTCGCAGCTCCCAATCGATCGCCCGATCGATTGGGGGCTCTGGATCGATCGGTTGATCGATCCAGAGCTGTTCTGTTCACGTGATGCTTCTCCCCAATCGATCCACTGATCGATTGGGAGGAGGCTTGTTGCGAGGACTCACCCAATCGATCGGCCGATTGATTGGGCATGCCCCAATCGATCGGCTGATCGACCCAGCTCCTTGTTTTTGCCCAAAAACAAGTCCAAAGTCCCCTAAACCAACATCCGGTCAACCATGACCTGTTGGTCCATCATGCCTAGCATCCGGTCACCCTTGACCTGCTAGGACTCGCTCACCAAGTGTCCAGTCAATCTCTTTGACCCACTTGAACTTTTCCTCCTCATGCCAAGTATCCAGTCAATCCCTTTGACCTACTTGGTCTTTCTAACTCGTGCCAAGTATCCGGTCAATTCCTTTGACCTACTTAGACTTTCCAACACCAGATGTCTGATCAGCCTTGATCCATCAGGATTTCCTCGTGCCTGGCTTCACTCACCAGGACTTTCCCAATTGCCTTGCTTCACTTACCAGGACTTCCAACTGCCTAGCTTCACTCACTAGGTCTTTCACCTGGCTTCACTCACCAGGATTTTCTTCTGCCTAGCTTCACTCACTAGGTCTTTCACCTGGCTTCACTCACCAGGATTTTCTTCTACCTAGCTTCACTCACTAGATCTTTCACCTGGCTTCACTCACCAGGATTTTCCAGTTAAGTATCCAGTCAACCTTGACCTACTTGACTTTCCTTCAGAATCTTCCCACATGAATAATTGCACCTGCAATCTTCATGTTTTGTCTATATGTATTATCAAACATCGAAATCCAAACATCAAGACTTGAGCTTGACTCAATTCAAGCTCAGTCAACCAGGTCAACCTTGACCTAGGGAATATTGCACCAACAATCTCCCCTTTTTTGATGTTTGACAATACCTTATTTAAGTTAGGCTAATCCCATAGCCTAAACTTCCTTCATGCCAATATATGAATGAGGATTCCCTTCATCCTTCCCTTTTCCCATAGGGTGATGCACATTCTCCCCCTATTAAGGAATGAAGGTCTAACTTAAACCCTATATTCTCTCCCTATTGGCACACATCACAAATATTCCTCATCTTTGGGCACACATCAAAAACAAACTCTCCTCCTGAAGAGTTACCTTTCGTTGTTTACAACTTCACTCGTTGCTCACAACACAATAATGAAGGTCTCATACCCTTCATTATTCTCAACGCTCATCCTTGAGCATATACCACTTGGTATATTCACACGATTCAAATGAAGGTCACATACCCTTGATTTTCATCAAATGCTCATCCTTGAGCATATATCACTGAAACAATGAAGATATCCACTCTCCATTGTAGTTAAATGCCCAACCTTGAGCATTCTCACGAAAGAAGGTTAACCACCTTCCAAGGTGTATGAAAAATAATTTTCATGTCCTTAAAGAGTAACTCCCCCTAAAGACATGGTCGTGACTTCTGTCATTGCACCAACAATGACTTGAAATCCCTAAACCTTTAGGAAACCCAAATTTAGAAGTTTTGAGGTTCATAAATTCAATAATGAAACCAAACCTCTACTTAGTCTTCCTTAACCAATCCATCCTAGTTTTCATCATGAAAACTCCCCCTAGATGTATAAAAATATGTTTTGAGGGGTAAGGAATGGTTACATAGACTAAAACATGGGTCAAAATGTTGAAATCAGGCTTTCCCAGCCAAAATCAGCATTCCCAATCGATTGGAGTTGGGTTCCAATCGATTGAACCCTGCTGAATCATCCATTAATCGATTCAGACTGCTTGGATCGATCGGCTGATTGATCAAGCGAGCTTCTACTCGCGGGAAAGTTCCTCTCAATCGATCGCCCGATCGATTGAGGCACTCCAATCTATCGGGTGATCGATTGGAGCTCTGAAAAACTGAAAGTTCATTTCAGTGAATTTCAGAAACTCCCCAAAAATTCTACAAAAATTCAAAAAATCGTAAAACTTCATGTAGACACTACTTAGGGGATATACTATCTAGGAAAAATAATTTTCTATGAAAATACTTTCTATTTTTCAAGATTGACACAAACTTGAAAACTTGTAAAAACTTTAGTGTTTTCTTCTAGTTTATGTCTAACTTTTCAATGATAATTACTATCAAAAGATAGTCTTCATCAATGTTTTCTAAAAGCATTTTAAAAATGAATTTCAAAACTAATATCCAACCATGTTCTTTGGGCTCAATGCACATGACTTGTACATTAGCTTTCCCAATGATTGGAAAACACATAACTATGTGTTTTGATGAACCTAAAACTCAAAAGAATGTACTAAATCAACATATTGAGTTTTGTTCATCATCCTAACATCTCACTTGTATCTAATGTGCACTAAAACACATACAAGTCACCTTATAGTTCTTTTGTGAGATGTACAGTTTGGTTTTGCCCTAAACTAGGGATCATGCATATCTGTCTAGGCATTTTAAGTTATGAACATCCACCAAGGATGTTACTTGTTGATAAATACCATTAGTCCTTAATTTACAAGGAAATAAAAATAATGCATGATGATGTTATGACATACATCAAAAAGAAATAATTTTTGAAAGAAAATTTCCTATAACTATATGATGTATGTATGACATGACATGGTATTTTTGTATTTTTCATAATAATACATGAATGCAAAAGTAAATATGATGTCATGGCATATGATGGGCAAACAAGACATGGCAAATTAGCATACATAAAATACCTAGATTACCTATCCAAGTATCCTTAACCTTAGCTAACTTAAAAATAAACATAGATTGCCCACTATTTCTCAAGAAAATGCCAAAACCCAATTTTGACATTTCTTTTGTTTTTCCTAATTTGTGCCAATTTAAATTAAACATATTCCTCAAATTTTGGCACTATTTACTCTTCCAAGAGTAACCATTTAAAATTTTAGGCCTGGATTTACTTTTAATTCCTTAAGAACATACCAAAATTCCAACTTGGAAGTTCTTATAATTTTTCCAAATGTGCCAAATTGATTGTAAAATTAAATTTCTCACATTATGGCACATCTCACTCATTTCAAGAGTAAAACTTTAATCCTTATCATTTTCAAGAGTTAATAATAACCTTGAAAATGCTCTTAGAGTGCCAACTTCATCATAATTGGGTTAACTACCCTTTCAATTTGAGTTGACACTCTCTAACCCATCTAAGGGGTAGAGAAAATACTCCTAGGAATCCAACACCTATTGGTGCTCCTTGGATGCTCTAGGTATTCACTAGGGATAACTTCCCAAGATACCCTCCTAGTGACCTTGTTAGGCTTCTCAGGGGCCTTTGTCACTTTCTCTAGGTCAACCCTAGGAATAACCTCCCTTGTGACATTCTTTGTGACTTTCTTGGACTTCTTAGTGTTGGTACAATATTCCTCAGGTCAAAGTTGATCAAGTTAACTGAGCTTGGATTAAGTCAAGCTCGAGTCTTGATGTTTGAATTTCGATGTTTGACAATACATATAGACAACACATGAAGATTGCAGGTGCAATTGTTCATGTGGGAAGATTCTGAAGGAAAGTCAAGTAGGTCAAGGTTGACTGGATACTTGACTAGGAAATCCTGGTGAGTTATGCCAGGTGAAAGTCCTAGTGAGTGAAGCTAGGCAGAAGGAGATCTTGGTGAGTGAAGTCAGGTGAAAGTCCTAGTGAGTGAAGCTAGGCAGAAGAAAATCCTGGTGAGTGAAGTTAGGTGAAAGACCTAGTGAGTGAAGCTAGGCAGTTGGAAGTCCTGGTGAGTGAAGTCAGGCAATTGGGAAAGTCCTGGTGAGTGAAGCCAGGCACGAGGAAATCCAGATGGATCAAGGCCGATCGGACATCTGGTGTTGGAAAGTCCAAGTAGGTCAAAGGGATTGACCGGATACTTGGCACGAGTTGGAAAGACCAGGTAGGTCAAAGGGATTGACTGGATACCTGGCATGAGGAGGAAAAGTTCAAGTGGGTCAAAGGGATTGACCGGACACTTGGTGAGTGAGTCCTAGAAGGTCAAGGGTGACCGGATGCTAGGTATGATGGACCAACAGGTCATGGTTGACCGGATGTTGGTTTAGGGGAGTTTGGACTTGTTTTTGGGCAAAAACAAGGGCTGGATCGATCAGCCGATCGATTGACTCATTCCCAATCGATCGGCCGATCGATTGGGAGAGTCCCCACGACAAGCCTCCTCCCAATCGATCAGTGGATCGATTGGGGAGAAGTATCGCGTGAACAGAAAGCCTCCCAATCGATCAGTCGATCGATTGGGAGCCTCCGATCGATCGGGCGATCGATTGGGAGGTGTGATTTCGCACGATAAGCCCTGGATCGATCAGCCAATCGATCCAGGCAATTACCGAGAGCACAGAGGCACTCTGGATCGATCGACCGATCGATCCAAAGCCTCCCCGATCGATTGGGAGTAATCCAATCGATCGGGATTTGACCGTTGGGGCAGGATTTAGCTGTTGGCGAGCGTTTCTCTCGACAGAACTCACGGCTTTCTTCTCCAACGAGCGACAGATCTTGACAGCGACTTCTCCACAACTCTCACGCCAGATCTTGAAGGTTCTTGGAGGCTTGTGCTGGTGCACGTCCAAGTCAAGAGGCGAGGAAGAAGCTAGGGTTAGGGTTTTCATTGTACATCGTGTAAGCTTTTGCTTGTATATTATTTCCCTTCCCTTTCTTCTTGTACTGTGAGCTTGTAAGGCTTCTCCGCCTTTTGTAGTTATCATAAAGGAGTATTTTCATAGTGGAGGGTGCGTGAGTGTGTGGATCCTTGGATTAGTCACCTCATCTTGAGGTGGATACCAAGTAAATCCTTTTGTTAGCGTTGTATGTTTTGTTTCTTGTATTTCCGCTGCATATCATTGAAGAAACAAGCAACGAAGAGCACGAGGATCGCGCCGAGCTATTCAGCCCCCCCCTCTAGCTCCACATTCGGTCCCAACACTTAGAAGTCTTAGTCACATTTGTTGTTGCAAAAATACTTCTAGGGATAACTTCCCTTGTATTTTTGACTTGACCACTAGGCCTAGGGTTAGTTCCATAACTATATGGAACTCTACGGTAAGAAGGCACATCCTTTTTGGTTTTAGGTTTGTATCCCAAACCTCTATGACCCTTGGATGACCCTTGTTGTCCTAAACCTAGGTTTTGCTCATTTTGCCCTTTTAGGATATTTTCCATCCTTTTTAGGGTCTTTTCCATTTTATCAAACCTTGACCTCAAGACTTGATTTTCTTCCCATAAGTCCCTAGATTTTGATTTTTCATTAAATCCTTGAGCCTTTTTATTTTTAGGCTTATGACTAAGATCCTTAGAATTCTTGCCTAAATTTTTATCTACGTTCCTAGACCTAGGTGTGGTATTTCTAGCATGAAGAGCTACATGTTTTTCCTTAATGCTATCATGCTCCCTATTTTCATGGTAAATAGCATTAAAATGATATAAATTAGAACTAGCATGCTTTTTACCATTATTTAAAGGGGTAGGCTCAAAAAATGATACCTTTCGTTTTACCTTGGAAGCTCTCCCTTTACTCATGCTTTCTCCTTGAGCCTTAACTTCTTTCTTCCCCTTGGGACATTGACTCTGATAGTGTCCATTTTGATTGCAAGAGAAGCACACAATGTGCTCCTTGCACTTCTTTGTTCCGGGAGCGGTCTCTTTGGGCTTCTCCTTGCCCTTTGGTGCCACTTGGCCCTTCTTCTTGGCCAATTTAGGGCATTTGCTCTTGTAGTGTCCATGTTCCTTACACTCAAAACATATAATGTGATTCTTATTTTTAATTGAACTAGTTATACCTTCACGTGTAGGGATGACATTTGATCCTCCTTTTGATCCGGAGGTAGATGCTTCCTCTTGATCTGACAATGATGCTCCTCCAATAGACTTGACACGACTTGTGGAGGTGGAAGCTTCTTCATCCTCTTCTTCTCTTGACCCGGATGTGGAGACTTCTCCTTCTTCTTGATCCGGTGTCACCGAAAGTTGCTCCCCCTCAATCCTAGAGGTGGAGGCTTCTTCATCTTCATCTTGTATATTGAGCAAAGAGTATGCTCCCTCTTTGTTCTTTTCATTGTATTCCCTTGAAGATGAAGATTCTTCTTTTGAAGTTGAGCATCTCTCAACCTCGGAGTCTTCCTCCTCTTGGTCTTGCTCCAATGAGTCGCCCTCTTTAGATTTATCTTGATTTGGTACGGTGGAGGGTTCTTCATGAAGCAATGTCAATTTGCTCCATAGCTCTTTGGCATCTTCAAATTCTCCAATTTTCTCCAAGATGTTGCTCGGCAATAGATTGACCAATAGCTTGGTCACTTTGTCATTGGCCTCACATCTTTGGATTTGTTCTTGGCTTCACTTGCTCCTCTTGAGGATCTTGCCCTTGAAATTTGTTAGAGCTTCAAATCCTTCCATTAGAGCAAACCATTGCTCTATCTCCATCATCAAGAAATTCTCGATCTTTGATTTCCAAAGATCGAAGCTTGTTGAAATAAATAATGGAGGCACCCTTGTATCGAATCCAAGTCCATCTTGGAATTCCATTGAAGTTGAGCTTGATAAAATCTTTGACTTGAAGAATTTTGCTCCAACTTCATCACCCTCTAGCTCTTTTCCCTTTTCGGCGATGATTCCGGTGAAGAGCAACCTTGCTCTGATACCACTTGTTGGGACCGAATATGTAGCTAGAGGGGGGGTGAATAGCTCAGCGCGATCTCGTGCTCGTCGTTGCTTGTTTCTTCAAAGATATGCAGCGGAAAATACAAAGAAACAAAATACACAACGCTAACAAGAGGATTTACTTGGTATCCACCTCACAAGAGGTGACTAATCTAAGGATCCACACACTCACGCACCCTCCACTAATCAAACACTCCTTTACGGTGACTACCGAAGGCGGAGAAGCCCTACAAGTCCACACTACAAGAAGAAAGGGAAAGGGAACAAAATACAAGCAAAAGTTTACAAGTTTGCACAAGAAAACCCTAATTCTAGATTTCTTCTTTTGCTGTAGATCCGCCTCTTGACTTGGAAATGCCTCCAAGAACCCTCAAGATCTGGCGGTGAGAACTTTGTGGAGTTGCTATGAAGATCGCTGAAGAGAAGAATCGAAGCCGTGGGAGTTCTGCCGAGAGAGCAGCTCGCCAGCAACTAAATACGACGTCAACGGTCAGATCCTAATCGATTGGATTGCTCCCAATAGATTGGGGAGGCTTTGGATCGATCCATCGATCGATCCAGAGCGCCTCTATGCTCTCAGGAATTTCCTGGATCGATCGGTCGATCGATCCAGGGCTTATCGCGCAAAGTCGCAGCTCCCAATCGATCGCCCGATCGATTGGGGGCTCTGGATCGATCGGTTGATCGATCCAGAGCTGTTCTGTTCGCGCGACACTTCTTCCCAATCGATCCACTGATCGATTGGGAGGAGGTTTGTCGCGAGGACTCACCCAATCTATCGGCCGATTGATTGGGCATGCCCCAATCGATCGGCTGATCGATCCAGCTCCTTGTTTTTGCCCAAAAAATAAGTCCAAAGTCTCCTAAACTAACATCCGGTCAACCATAACCTGTTGGTCCATCATGCCTAGCATCCGGTCACCCTTGACCTGCTAGGACTCGCTCACCAAGTGTCCGGTCAATCCCTTTGACCCACTTGAACTTTTCCTCCTCATGCCAAGTATCCAGTCAATCCCTTTAACCTACTTGGTCTTTCCAACTCGTGCCAAGTATCCGGTCAATTCCTTTGACCTACTTGGACTTTCCAACACCAGATGTCCGATCAGCCTTGATCCATCAGGATTTCCTCGTGCTTGGCTTCACTCACCAGGACTTTTCCAATTGCCTGGCTTCACTCACCAGAACTTCCAACTGCCTAGCTTCACTCACTAGGTCTTTCACCTGGCTTCACTCACCAGGATTTTCTTCTGCCTAGCTTCACTCACTAGGTCTTTCACCTGGCTTCACTCACCAGGATTTTCCAGTCAAGTATCCAGTCAACCTTGACCTACTTGACTTTCCTTCACAATCTTCCCACATGAACAATTGCACCTGCAATCTTCATGTGTTGTCTATATGTATTATCAAACATCGAAATCCAAACATCAAGACTCGAGCTTGACTCAATTCAAGCTCAGTCAACCAGGTCAACCTTAACTTAGGGAATATTGCATCAACATTATTCAATTTTAAATTAATACATTTTCAGTTAGTCAATTAAATTTGTTATTTCCATACTTGGCTTCTAGGCAGTGGCGAGGCACTAGACCTTCTTGTTTATTGGATCAACAACCACTTTCTTAGACAAATAAAGAAATTAAATGTTTAATTTTCTCGCTGAAATGCTAAGTCTAAGTTTTTAATTTAGATCAAATTCTCTAATATTGTGATATTTAAATGTTCATTTTAGTCTATCATAATTTCTCAAGTCACAATATTTCAACTTTGAAGCAGAAACTATTAAGTATGCAGAAAGTTGTATCATGTTATTTTCTATTGTTAGTTTGTCGAAATTCTTTAATCGACAAGTTGTTGCATGAGTTTCCTTTAACCCACTATTCTTTAATAATTTTTTGGGTTTTAATTTGTAAAATCCTTTTGACAAAATAATTTCTGATTTACAAAAATCTTTTGACAATATATTTTCTAATTCGAAAAATCTTTCGATAAGATTTTGATTGAATTAATCAATTGGTATGGAGGTGAAGACCATACCTGACTTACCTTATCAGCTTTTGATTCTCCCCCTGTTGAGCTGCTTTCTTCCGAAAACTCCCCCCTTCATCGATGCTTATCTGGGATGAGTTTTTTGTGTCCTCGGGATGGAATTCGGCTATTAGAATTGTCCCCATAATTTCCTCCGTCTCGAATTCTTCTGACGACGGCTCGGTGTTCATCGAGGAGTCAGCTTCAAATGGTTCTTCGTAGAGCTTCAAGAACTTTTCCCAAAGTTCTTTTGCGCTTTTGTATTTTCCGACTCTGTCGAGGTCCTTGGCAGGTAGTACACTCAAAAGACTGAACTCGGCCTTACCATTTTCCATAACCTCGTTACGTTGCTCGTCAGTCCACTAATGCTCCTCAAGTTCTTCTCCTTCTTTGCTTTTGGACATTTCAAAACCATAGGTCATTATTAATAACAAATTAAAATTGGTTTTTAAATAAACCTCTATTCGTCGCTTCCAAAAAGTAAACTCCCCCTCGAAACTTGGTGGGTATAGATGTTAGTTCCGGTCATCCCGTTGCTTCAGTCTGCGGTTAGTCTTTCTAAGGCGTCCTAGCTTTGATACCACTTGTTGGACCACGGCGGCCGGCTAAAAGGGGGGTTGAATAACCCTATAACAATCAAAATCAAAACCCTTCTCGGACTTTACAGTAAAATAAACACTTGCACAAATAATTAAATAAACAAGAACTAAAAGTCGAGGCTCACAGATTTACTTGGTTACAACCGGAGAGGTTGTTAATCCAAGGCAGATGAAAAGCGTACTAAAAATCTCCTCTGGGCGGAGAAGTCTCTTACAACATTAACAGCACACAAAGATGAAGCTAAACTCTTACAAACTCAAGCACAAGTGTTGTATTGGATCTTTCTTGTTCGTTGTCTAGCTTCTGGACCAAGGCTGTATTTATAGCCTTGGTCGGGGCGCCTGGAAGGGTTCCAGGCGCTTGGGAGGGGATAAAATTTTATCCCTTCACAATGGATCGCGTTTATGTGATCCTGGTCAAAATGTCAACTCCGGGCGCCCGGAATGGTTCCAGTGCCTTGGACTGTTCCGGGCGCCTCGGACTGTTCCGAGCGCCTTGGACTGTTCCGAGCGCCCCGGACTGTTCCGGGCGCCTCGGACTGTTCCGAGCGCCCCGGACTATTCCGGGCGCGCCGGACTGTTCCGGGCGCCCCGGGTGGGGAAAGTTAACCTTGTTGACTTTTTCAACCTGTGTCTTCTGCTCCGGCTCCGTTCGCCTCGGTCTGGGTCTTCCGCTCACTTGGGTGATCTCGGCCATCCGGAATAGGGCTCACTCGAACCCAACTTCCGGCCTTCTCGAGCAGGCTTTCGCTTCGGCTTCTCGTCCCTCGGAATCGTTGTGTGCTTCCTTCTCGTCCGCCAGCGTACTCATCTACAGCTCTTCGTCCCTCGGCTGCACCCCGTACCAACCTTCTTGCTAGTTGCGTCTCTTGCTCCTCGAGCAATCTTCCGCTCCGGCTTCTCGTCCCTCGGAAACACCGCACACTTCCTTCTCGTCCCCCGGTGTACTCTTCCACAGCATCTCGTCCCTCGGACATACCGCGTGCCGTCCTTCATGCTAGCTGCATCTTCTACTCGACTCCCTGTGCTCCTAAGCTCTTGCACACTTAGACACAAGGTTAAAACACCACAGGACCTTACTTAACTTGTTGATCACACCAAAACAACGTGGGGTTCCAACACTATCAGTTTGGAAAATCTTTACAAGAATATTGAATTACAACTTTGCATTTAGTAAAATATACCGACAACGTAAGAATCCGAAGAGTTGCTCTTTCAGTTGTCGGAGTCATGTCACGGAGTCACAGAAACATCTTTAGAGTTGCGTGTAAGAAAGTTCATCAGAAAATTGATTGTCAAAGTGCTAGTTGAGACTCCCTTTTATAGCTGAGCTAGACCTGATCCAGATCCATTGATCTCGGGATCAGGGTTTGACTCGACGTTGATCGGTCAACTAATCCAGGTGTTCAGTCGACTGAATCTTCTGTACCTGTCCAGCTTCCCGTCTAGATTCTGCCTCTTCGGATAAAGCCTTCATTCGGTCAACTGAACCCACCGTTCAGTCAATCGATCCCGCTTTCCTCGCTAGCTTATCTAGTCCAATCAACCCGGCCTGACCACGTCAATGCCTATCCACTGTTCGGTCAACTGAACCCACGGTTCGGTCGACCTATCCCTTGGTCGAACCTAATCAACTTGCTGGAAATCTGATCTATTTGCTTGGAGGTTCGGTTGACCGAATCGGACGTTCGATCGACTGAACAAGGTAAACTTTGACCCTGTAAAAATATTGGCCATCCTGCAAAATAGAGTTAGAATAATAGCAGATAATATGAAATTTAACTTTTGATAGTTTTCGAACTGTCCAGTTCTTACTTTTGGATTTCTCGAAAATCCTAGGTCGAACCGACACCTACTGTTCCCTCTTCGGGAATGCATCCTCACCTACTCCTCTTAGGAGCATTTACCTTTTGCCAGACCGGTCCTCCATACTGTCTGGACTTTTTCTCAACGTTTGAGACTTCAGGTCTTCATACTGAACGCCCACTCCATGGCTCGACCTGCCAAGACTTCGTCCAATCCCCCGAATCAGGCCTTCTTGCCTAACCACAGTTAGGACTTTCTTTTACCTAGGGTTATCTCCCCCTTGAACCTAGGGTTACCTCCCCCTAGGGTTTTTCACTTGCCTAAAATCCACTAGGACTTTTGCTTAAGAACACTTAGGACTTTTCTGTAAGCTTAATGACACTTGTTAGACAACAAGTAACCTTAACTTTGAACCCTTCATCATAATCAAAATTTAGGTTCGATCGTGTGATGCTCCCTATACCAACACATATATCCTGGCATATGTGAATATCTAGCATCAACTAAGTAATACTTTTTTCCTTTTGGGTGAGGAAAATTAAGTTTTGGCCTATAAATAGCTTCCTCAAATATTCTATTATCATGAGTCACCCCTTCCCATCCAACCTAAACAAATGTAAAACACATATTAAGTCTATAGCTTCTAGAACATTTTATGTGGGAAAACCTGTGTCCAATATATGGGATTGCTTTTTCTTGTGGTAATCATGCCTTAACATGCGTGTCATCAATTGCTCCAATGCAATCCTATTAATCATTTAAAAAGCAAACAATTTAGTATATTACAAACACTAAATAAGTTTAATACATGAACATGTGTGTTTATGATCTTCAAAATAATATAGCATACGTCAAAAAATGGCTTGTATCGTTAATGCTAAGGCATGTGTTATCATTTTCCCTTGTTATATTCGGGATGAGATTTAATTAAATTTTCAGCTAACTTCCCAACAACTTTTAGAACCTTATGAAAATATCTTAAAATAGTTTTACCTGAATGATTAAATATCTCTTGCAATAGCCTATTATCTATACCATGAGCATAAGTCATCAAAAAAATCTGTACTTCCTCATAGATAGACATTCCCTTAGTAGGGATCAAATCAAACTTTTGGGTCAACTCATGACAAATCCAAGAATATAGGTTTTGTTAGACAAAAAGCTTGATAACACCTTATTCTATGCTCATTTAATACTTCTACGAATTTATTACCCATTCGCTTAGATGTACGACATGGAACTTTATGAATACAAGTTTCAAAATATGTTAAAATACTGTGTTATTATTTTGCATACAGTCAACCATTCTAGATCATCTTGGAATCCATCTTCATTTTCAATTGGTTACTCCTCACAAAATGCATTTGAATCTTTTAAAGCACATGTCGAGCATCCCAAGGCTTCATTAAACTATAGAAGTTATGGGGAAAAAAACAAGTACAAGATATCAAAACAAAAAACATTGATTAACTTCAATAAAATATTATATTAGGTTTACCAATCAAACAATAATAAACAATAAATAAAATAAAATTAAAGATATAGCAAAACTACTAATAAAGTCGCAAAATTGGAAAATAAATCATCAGCTTAAACTATTAAATTCCTTAGTTCACAGATACAAACCGCTATCAAAGATATTAATTTTTCTTGCTCATGTCATGATTATACGTTAGACATGCCAAACGACAATAATCATCAGGTTAATTGAGAAAAATCACTCACATTTCTTTTTGCTCAACAAATTACAAGCATAACACCAAAGCTCGAATTTATGTTCTATTCCAAGAACATTCTTTAATATCACCATAGTCGATTCAATGTCTTTCTCTATCAAAGGTGTGGAGGTTGCGGTGCTCTTATTTTCTAGATACTTTAAAAGAAAGTGAATATCTTCCTTTAGTGAGGTTGCTCTAGAAATTTTCTTCTCTTTTTTATCATTTTCTCTATTAAATTTTTTCTTGAGTGATGACAAAGATGGAAATACAATGTCATTACCCATATTACTACTTGTTTCTTTGATTCCAAAGCTTACATCATTCTCGATTCTCCTGTCCTCATTATATTAACTATCATCAATTCCAACATGCCCTTCAAAATCACAAATATTATTTCCCTTCATAACCTCTTCATTGTCATTAACGCAATGCACAGTTTGTTGGCTTGGTGCCCTTGCCCTTTTCCCCGTGGCAGCAACATCAAAAATTAAGTTATCATATCGAAACTAAATAAGTGATAAATTTTTATTCCTAAATTTGATATACTCTCCATTTCCTGTAATAATAAAGTATATCACTATCGATCTAAGATTCAATGAACGAATAAACAATTTTATACAAATAAAATTAGAAAAATTACCCTAAGTTTTCTCTCCCATCATTCATGGGAGGCATTAAGTGAATTATTTGTAGGATTCCAACCAACTGCGGGTTTCATGTACATCATCTTTTTTAATAATAACCAATCCTTCTTCATGGAATCACAATGGTTTCGAAGCTACTTGTGCACATAATTTTTTCCAGTTGTATCATTAAATTTTCGCACTAAGTTTTTTCATCCATTCATATTAAAGTGACTATTTGGTCAATTATCTAGTAAAATTTTCTTTTCACACAAATTAATAAATTTCAGGGATGGAAATGTATTCCACCTTGCATTTGAACGTCCTTCACTTTCTTGATTTTTTTTTTTAAATTTTTACTTGTATTCTCACTCCAAGTTGGATTTGACATGACTCCTTTGTTTCTATTGTCTTATTTTCGATTTCCAAACTATATTGCAAACCAAAAAAATAAATAACTGATTGAAAACCCCACACCAGAATCTTTATAGGTTTAAGTCTCACTAAAAAACATGTCAATCAAAGTCCCCTTAAGAACATCTAATGTATCGTAAATGCAAAGCATAATGTTTATGCTTATATCAATATAGATTATAGAATAAAACATTCAAGGAATGAAACTAAATATCGTTGCTTATGTACATCAGATATCACTAGTATCATTACTCGAATGAACATATAAACTAAACAAAGTTCATATAAAACAACACAAACAAACGCATTACTAAGAGGACAATAAACCACATAGAAGATAGACCTTACTAACTTCACATCTAACAAGATGTAAACACGATTATGTAACATCGCATTCGATCTATGACTACATGAGCATAGTTCACACAAACAAAATCCTGACAATAAGAATTTCGTACCTACATAAAGATTCAATTTTAGAGCGTAAAGTAAAAATAATAATAATAAAACACATCAAGGATGTAGCAAAACAAATTGAACTGAAATGATATAGTTTCATCAATAAACATAGAATTGTAAAAAGAAAAGTAACAATGATATGAAGAGGATACAACTTAAGTTCAATCGCAATATCAAAAAGGTAGTGTCGGAGAAGAAAAGATGACAAACTTTACTAGAAAAAAAAAAAATCGGTGTAGAGGGATTAGGTTTGTAAAAATAGTAGAGGATATGATGGGGATTAATAAAAATATATAAGGATATCTTAGAAAAAAAATTAATAAAATATTTTTTTATAAAAAAAGTAGGGGCTCCCTTACTTTTTTAAAAAATAACTTATAAGCTGTCAAACAACGTATTTTAACATCTTATAAGATATTTATAAAAAGTTTTACCAAATAAATTTGAATAATTTATAAGCTACAAAGCATATTATAAGTTATTTTGTAGAGCTTATAAGCTCAGCCAAATACCCTCTTATGACGTTTTGCTACAAGAAAGCAATGGGACAAATGATTTCTAAATAAAAAATGTTGAATCAAGTAATACCAAAGTGTTAGAGTGTATACTAAAAGCCTAGCTTTTTATAAACATTTATTTTGAAATAAAGAATCACATTGGTCAAATGTCTACATTTATATGTTAAGTGTAGTTGTTCAATTAATTTATATTGTAGATAACATGGTGTGTAGTGTCACACACAGAAGATCATGTTATCATTTCCTAATAAATTATAAACAGTAGCTCACGACTAAGATCGATATGAACAAACCATTGGAATAGTTATAGTGTAATTTGGTATTAGTTTATCTTGACTATAAAATTACATTAGTACACTCTGAGTGTATTGAGCATGATCATTTAAGGTAAGTTCTTTTATACTAACTGCATAAAAGAACAAGACCTTTATTATTATGGAAGTGTGTGCTCTTAATCCTGATATAATAACAAACACATATATTTAGTATTTTTTTTTAAATTTAACAGAGGGTGCGATTTTGCTCGATAAATCAATAGGCCCGATAAGTTGGGAAATAATATTATTTATAGTGTGTGTTGTTGATTATAGAAGGAAACTGTGTCCTAGAAATCTAGGTTGATAATGTCCCCAAGAGGAGCTCATAAGGATTGTCATGTAAACCTTGTAGGTGGACTTAGTCCGACGTGACGATAAGGTTAAGTGGTTCTACTCTTGGAGCTAGATATTAATTAAGTGAGTTGTCAGTAACTCATTTAATTAGTGGACATTTTATATCTTAAACATAGGGAGACTAACACACTCATGATAAGAAGGAGCTCATATAGTAATATAAGATTGATGTGGTAGTTCAATAATAACTCTTTAGTGGAATGAGATATTATTGATGAACTCGAGTTAGGTGTTCAGGGCGAACACGAGAAGCTCAAGTTCATCGGGAGACTAAAAACAATTCCTCCTCTCAGTCCTTGTCGTAGCCTCTTAATTATAAAGTGTTATACCCACCTTCTTACCCACCTTAAGGTGGTCGGCCAAACTTAGCTTGGAGCCCAAGCTAGGGTCGGCCAAACCAAGGTTAGATGGGTCAAGTAGGTGGTCGGCCTTAGCTTGAACCCAAGCTTAGGTGGCCGACCATAATTAAATTAAAAGGGATTTTAATTTTAAAATATTTCCTTATGTGGAAGCCATGGTTTTAAAAGAGAGTTTAAAATTTAAATCTTTCCTTTTATAGCTTTCTACAAAAGATTAAGAGAAAGGTTTGATATCTTTCCTTATTTGTAGTCAAAAGGAAGATTTTAATTTTTAATAAAACTTTCCTTTTTTGTAACCATTCTCATGGTTTTAAAAGAGAGTTTAAAATTTAAATCTTTCATTTTATAGTTTTCTACAAAAGATTAAGAGAAATGTTTGATATCTTTCCTTATTTGTAATTAAAAGGAATATTTTAATTTTTGATAAAACTTTCCTTTTTTGTAACCATACTCATGATTTTAAAAGAGAGTTTTAAAATTAAATCTTTCCTTTTATAGCTTTCTACAAAAGATTAAGAGAAAGATTTGATATCTTTCCTTATTTGTAGTTAAAAGGAAGATTTTAATTTTAGAGTAAACTTTCCTTTTTGTAAATCATCCATATATTTTAATAAAGAGATTTTAATTTATAAAAGTTTCCTTTTATAACCAACCATGAAGGGAATTTTTAAAAGAGATTTTTATTTTAAAATTTCTGAAAACAAATTAAGAAGTTTTAATTTTGTGTTTAAAACTTTCTTTCCTTGGAGGACAATGAGGTGGTCGGCCATTAAGGGTTGAAAAGGAAATTTTTAATTAAATTTTCCTTCTTAAACATTGGCAAGGAATATAAGGAAATTTTATTTATTAAACTTTCCTTATTTGCCAAGACCAAGGAATATAAAAGAGATGGTAGAGGTACCTCACCTTATAAGAATACATCTATTATTTCCTCTCCTCTCTTCCTTGGTGGTGGTCGGCCCTCATCCTCTCCTCCTTTTCTTCTTCTTTGGCCGGCGGCATCAACTCTCTAGGAGACTGTTGGTGGCCGGATTTTGCTTGAAGAAGAAGTAGAGAAAGGAGGATTTGTTTCTTTGCATCCCTTGGAGCTTGGTTGGTGGCCGAAGTTCTTCATCTTAAGGAGTTTGTTGATTGGCCAAAACTTGCTTGAAGAAGAAGGAAACTTGGGTGGATTCTTGTCTCGGTAGATCATCGCCCACACGACGTCCGAGATAAGAAGAGGAATACGACAGAAGATCGTGAGATTTATAAGCTATAAAAGGTATAACTAGTTATTAGTTTCCGCATCATAACTAGTTCATCCTTTTATTTAGATCTTGAAATACCAAACATAAGAGGCTAATGAATCTAGGTTATCGAATTTATGTTTTCGATTTTGTGTTACTTTTATTTTTCGAACTTGTGATTCGATTATTCTTTTTGGTTAAACCTAGGGTTACTATAAGGAAATTAAATATTGAATTTTGTTGAAAGGCTTTGTCTAGGAAGTGGTGGATGCTCTCATACTCAAGAAGGCCTAGTGCCTCGCCATGTTTAATTTGGAAGCCGATCTCTGAAATTAATATTTAATTGAATTTGTAAGATGGGTGGATTTGGATCAATAATGTTAAGTATCGTTTGTGATCCAATTCTTAACCACTAAGAATAGATAAGTTGAATTTGAAATCAATAATGTTAAATCTGTTTGCGATTCCAAATTTAATTTCTAAAGAACACAATAGGTTGTTAGGAATTGTTCGAGACTTGTACAAAATTTTTGTACAGGGGAACCAGTATGATATTCCGGATAGCAACCAACACAAAGGTCCCCACAGAAGTTTTCCATCGGCCGCTAGGATAAATCCGGAAGTGCTCATGGTGGGTGGCCAAGAAGCCTAGCATCTTGTGATTGTGCGTTATGTCATAGCTAGAGATTGAACCGCGGGTACCTGAGTGATAACTTGACGCTCTTCCGCTGCACTAAAGCCCCAAGGGTAAAAAGTCCCATAGACTGACACAATTGGTATTTATATATGATGTTACGATAATAGATCATGAGACGATTCCCAACATGTGTGAAATATATTGCAGATTACTTGATCCCCCATACAAAGGGACATTGTGCTTAACGAAGCCCCCAGTGATTTATCTCTCTTCCAAATCGTGTAGTGTAGTCCTAAAAAATGCCTTTGAGGTGAGATTTATCATCTTTTGCTACCAGAAAGCAATAGGAACAATGATTACTAAAAAAAAAAAAGTTGAGCTTCCCATCGATCATCAGGGTAAATCGATAATCACTCGTGGTGGGTGGTCTAGAAGTTCAGCATCCCGTGGTTACACGTCTTATTTGGAGAAAAAATCCATATAAATACGTTGTAGTTGGGAATTAAACTATAGATACTTGAATGACAACTTAGCATAACCCCAAGGGAAAAAAAATAGCAATCTCTCTCTCTCACTCTCTCTCACACACACATAATAAACACAAATAAATATGAGAGCTAACAACCTCACCAACTCTTTTTTAAGAGATGAATTTAAGCACAAGGGAGGGAGAGAGGTGTTATGAACTTAAGAGCCTTTAACTTAAGACCTTTTGATGCCTTGGTCTTATAGTTGATTGATTTATATTCAGTCTTCACTTCAAAAAAGCTAAAAGTAATGTATGTAGTTGATTGACTTAGTATATAATTCAAATGTTAGAAATAGGTTAGTCAAATGAGATGCTTCCTTTAGTCAATTAAATAACAATCGATTAACTAAACCAAGTTGTTGAGTTATATTTTTATAAATAAAAATAATAAGGTGTAAGACTAAGCGAACTTCTAAAGGATTAAATTATATCACATAAAAACAGAATGTCATGTCATGTTAATCCATTTATGTGGTAAAAAGTGATTCGTTCGTCCTCAGTGTCTCTATCAATCCGTCTCTAGGCCAACACGAAGGAGGTAAATCACGGATGACTACTAACCATTAGTGCATGTTAATCCATTTATGTATCTAGATCATGTCAATTTTATCTCAATTAATCCATCTATATATCTATGTTACTTCTAATACTATAAAATCTAAGTGCAATTACGTAAAACATTGTCGAATATGAGCTTGTAATAACTTCGGGACACAACTAACTTATTTTGTATTTGCAAACTCTTGAAAGTTTCTACTATGACTACTTAAAATGATCCATGTTTGTCACACTCGTATGAAAATATTGTGTGATTCATTGATTGCATATAGACTTCAAAGGAAACTTGCTGAGTCCTGTAGCTTTTGCTCAACTTTTCTTGCTACAATAATTATAGACCTAATGAAAGAAAATAGAAACTCAATAGTAAAAAAGATCTAAATTTTTTTACACATTATCAGACAACTTTCTTGTGCTTTCACTGCTCTAAAGGACAACAATTTCCGCTTTGATGAAATTCTATGAAGACTGTTTTTACTGAGGATCATTTCTAAACAATCTACCAAAAATTGACCCAAAATCTTCCTTGCAATTATTGTAAGTATGTTAGCACATTTCAATGAGAAGAGATCCTGAAACAAGATCTCAGGCACATGGCACATCAGCCCTCAGCAAATGCAACTGCCACGATCAGCACGAGATCAAATATTTTCTTTTACTTAAGGATGAAGAATTGAAGATAAAGGACATAATACACATGAGCATTCTTGATGCAAGGAGCTAGAAAGTAGCATGCCCAAGTTACACATGGGATGTGGCCACTGCTTAGAACTTCTCAATGGGCTTTAATCTGAACAAGTATAGGCTATTTTCCATGTCAATGACTTGGTATTCCATGTACTGCACGCGCAGCGACAGCTTTTGATATCAGATATCATCTAAGCACCGCTCACTAAAGGTTCGGAATGAGTGTGATTAGTATCCTCTCCATGCTTGCCATTCATTTGCAATCTCTGCCTCTGGTTGGGAAGAAAAACAAACGTTTAAACTCCATCAACAGTGGTTTAGTAGGATGCTCAGCTAAGAGTATGTAATGTTTTAATAATTCAATCACATAAACAAAATGCTACGCTATTCAGTGTGCAAAATTCAGTTCATACAATTTGTTAGTAAACAGCAACCGATTCAATTTGAGGACACATGAAACTAATGCATGTTACTTGCACTTGTTATGTGCTTGTTAAATAAATCAAGTAAATCTGAATTATGATGAGCATCCTGAGTTTAGGCTTTCTTAACAATGCTTTAGTTAGATGATATTCAGATCAATATGAAACCAGAGCTAATAAAACAGATGTTAGAAGAAAAATAAATCAAGCATAGCATTGTACCCGATCAGCAGTATCCCCTATATTTCCATTCAATAGTTTGTGGTGCTCTTCTCTGGATTTTTCATCTTTGGCTTTAGCACTCAATGGTAGTAATGGTTGGGCACTAGAACGTTCAGGCATTTCTGTAATAAATAAAAGAAGAAACAAATCTTAAAAATGTCATCGAATAGAATATGATTTTTGAGCAGAAATATCTCATGCATGTACAACGCACCTGGTAGTTTCTTGTCAACGAAGAATACCACTAAATTTACAGTATACCTGACAGAAAAAAGATCGAAAATATCATATAAATGTCACAATCAAAGTATTAAAGTTTAATCAAAATACTAGTAAGCAAACCCAGCCCACCATGCAACAACTACGTCTACAGTGTAATGTTTGCGAGAAGCAACTATAAGCAAACTCTGAATAATAGCAACAACCCAAGCAACGAACTTCATAAACCTGCAGCAACAAATTATGACAATGTTTTTTAAAAATCAAAGAACGGTTAAAAATATGAGCTCAATTGAATGCAGAAACATACCTTTTAGATCCATATTTATGGTATGCAAGTACAAAAACAAGTGTAAATATCATATGGGATGAAAATATGAGATCGCCACAGCCAAATAGAATTCCACGAGGAACTGCAGACAAGTGGAAAAAGAAACTCAATATAAGAAATTATACCATTTAACTATGGTTAGTTAATATCAGATAAAGAATCTCACAGTTAATCAGTAGCACTTCGGCAATGGTCTCTGGTGGGGGCAGCCTGGCAAGCTTTGACCCCTACATGGAGAGGGAAACAAGAAATGACTACAATGAATCATGCCCAGAATCTGTTGAGGGAGAGAATATTAGCAATTAACGATGAATTTCACAAAAACCTCACGACAATGATAGTTAGGACCAGGAAGTTGAGTAGAATAGAATGTAATGATCCTTAATGCTTGACAAGCCTGAAAAAACCATTCGGCATTAAAAAAAATTTTAAAAAAAAAACTGCAGAAAACCATTGAGCTTTAAGAAACAGAGAATATGCAACAAAAAACATAGCTCAACACAAACTTACAGCAAGGCAAGCTAAAACCCTTAGCCAGAGCAGAACAGTGTAGAAGCGCTTGCTATGATAAACAAACGGATGAAAAGTCCACTGCACCATGTAAATACACAGTGACACATCATCAAATAATCAATAAAGGGTGTTGGAAAGTATAGCAATCACCGTAAATTAGAAATACAAATAAAGCTTACAAAGAACAATACCTGCCCCCAAGTTATAAAATTTATAACAAGGAACATGAGATAAAGATCTCACAAAGAAGAGGAATTAAAAAAAGGGGTAGATAGTGAGTGTTTTATTTGATATGAGTATTTAGAGATCTAATAAACTTATGAACAACAATCCAAGAGTTACCAACATGAATGATAAGCCCAGTTGTTTAATAGAATTGTGTTTGGAATAGTTAAAGGAAGGAATTAGACAACCCATAATTCATCATTGTAACCCACGTTTATGGAAACTAAAATGCAAGTATCCAGCTTCAATTCATTGATTGAGGATCCAATTTTCATTGGATTTGAAATTTCCCCTCCCTACCATCATATGGCAATTAAAAGCCTCTACCACATTAAATGCTGAGCATGTGAAATTGTGACGCCATAAAGGGTGTCATAATTAAATGCTAACTGTTAGGAGACTAGAATAAAAGGTAAAAACACAAGGAATCATCATGGAAGGTGAACAAAGTAGTAAAAAGATATATAGGGCAAAAAGATGGAAAGTCTGCAAAACATGAAATAAACATGGCATTGTCTGGCGTCAGCTTTTAACAAATTTGATATTTGAATTTGAACTAACTTTGGCATTTTTATGTGAAAATTTAATTGTTTCTAGTTCTATGAATTTTCCATCAGAACATATAACATTAGAAACTTATATGAACAGAAAACACCAAATAGAAAATCATAACACAAGAAGAGACAAAAAGATGGAGGTAAACAGACAAAGTTTATTAGAGTATCAAACAAAGGAAAAAAGCACAACGAATTTACACAGAAGATAGTGGCAGAAGGACTAAGTAACAAACATGGGAAGTCTAGCAGTCAAAACCATTGTATACTTTGATGAGATATTCTATTGACATTAGCTTTCAAAATTTTCATGTAGCAATTATGCTTTAAACTATGGAATTGCTTCCAGAAAAATAACTTACATATTCTAGCTCTATGCATTTTCCAAACAGAATTTTGATTGCAGAAAAGAGTCATAAAACAAAAGATAATCAAACCATACCACTACAAAAGACAAGAAAATGAAAGTGAATAGACTTTCACTGAGGTGGCCACGTTCTTTGCCAAGTTCCTGGAAATAAAAGCAACAAAAAAAAAGTAAAAAGACTTGGATGCCCCCTAAAATATTACAGGCATTTAATTTTTTTTTAAAGAATCACAGTTAATCCAAGTCGTAGGACACACCGGAAGGAGCATAAACCCAAGATCTTGAAGAGTCGGACCAGGTTGATGTAGATAATGAACTCCTCGTGCAGCTAGCCCATGAATATACTGAAGAAAAGTCATTCTTGCATGATTAATCAGAAGAATTCTTGAATTAAACTTAGCAATCAAGGAAATTATGCTGATCTTTTGACTAAACAACTTGTCAAGTGTTAAAACTAAAAGTAATCAGTCCCTCTCCAATCATTAATCGTTACCAATAGCTACTGAATCCATTCTCCAATCATAAGTTGTTAAAAGCTCCATTAGATGCAAGGAAACATAATACAAATTAAAATTGGTCAATTAACAAGTGTAAGTTTATATTGCCAAACCTATGGATGACAACAAAACCTGTAGATTTTTCATTAACTGAATCTATAAACTAACAATTGTGTAATAAATTGATGTCCAAGAATAGTTGAATATTTTTGCATGCTAATAGAAATTTGGTTTGATCAAGTATATAATTCTTTCGGTATACTATCCTACAGCATAAAACTACACCTCTTTTGAATAATAGTCACAATGATTCTTCTAATATATTTGTATGCTCTGTCAAAGAGAACAATCTTATGGCTAAATTTACAATAAGACCGAATATATACCTAGTAGTAATACATGGGGTACAAAAACAATTGTTCATTTATTCTCAAGAACCTTATGTCCCTATTAAGTAAAAGCAATAGGATTGAATTCTCTGGAATAGCAAGATTCATCATTAATTTCACCCAAGTGTCAATTTATCCATTACAAATGTTCTTACTTTGTCCTACACAAGGCCAAACTATTTCCAATATTAAGACCACATAGATAAATAAAATGATGCGTCCACAGTAAATCTTTCTAAACATTGGATATGGACAGAGACGTCCAATGAAACAATGCAAGTGCAACTTTAGTTTTGCCAAAACCAGAATAGTTAAATAAACTGATTAAATGGGAGGGCAACAGATCCAACTCGAGTGTGGAAAACAAAACATCTTTATATCACTCGGCCTGTATATTGAGGAATCAGATACAGAAAAGGATCATAACTGATGAGAAAAATAATCAGCCTTACAAACTAAAAGTTCCCATGATAAATGATTCGCTTCCAATGTTTTTCTGAACCGGTAGATTTTTTGTTTTATTTAAATTTTGTAAGCCCATTAAAGTCCTGCGGACCACTTTTCTCTTTAGTTCTGAAAAAAAATATATTCCAGAATAACCCTGCAAAATTATGGGTTTTAAGGAGAAGTATCATCAACATACCTGGAAAATGAGTCCTGCAAGTAGAAGTTTCCACTTCTCCATAAGAAGTTGAAGCTCCACAGCCGTTTCCATGCAAATCTTTCTCCATAGCTGCAACCGGAAAGCCATACGCCAGATCAAAAGGCGTCAACAATAAGAAAGGAAAAAAAAAAAAAAGAAGCAAACATGCACATAAAAAGATCTCGCAGCACAGATGAATTCTGCAAAGAAAAAAAGGACCTTGGAAGCCTCGCGAGCAATGTACATCGTCATCACTGATAACCGAAGGCCCAATCACTCCCATACTCCTTCACTACCCGCCGTCCTTTCTCTTCCACATAGCCCCCTTCGTTCCTCTACGGATAAACCGGCCGATCGACGCACACAGATCACGGTTAAGCTTTATTCACCGGACGAAGACCAAATTCCGCCTCCGTCCGAGGCGACCCCGATCTGTAACAACTACATAAATGAAAAACATTGAAACAAACACAAAATCAACCCTCCTCCTACAATGTTTCTCCCACACCAACAAATATACCTGCGAAGTATGCAGGGAGCAACAGAAAGAGACGAATTTGTCGTCGAGAAGTGATCAAGGTTAAAATAACTATGAGCTTGAGGAGGGCACGGTATTCTAGGTTCCACCGCCTCCCTTCTCCTCCTCACCTCGGACAAAACGCGGCCTTAACACGGGTCTCCGGCGGCGACAAGAGGAGAAAGGGACTCGAGATGGGTACAATTTACAAATCTGGCAGAGGCAGAGAAAAAGGGCCGCCACTCCGATTTAAGAACTAATAGAGAAAGGAAAGAGTGCAGAGGGAGAAAAAGAAACCTTTCTCCTTTTTTTTTTTCCTTTTTTAAATCGATTAAATAAATTATTTAATCTCAAAAATTAAAATTTCTTAAAAAGGATTTGAGACAATGAAACGGTTTAAGCGGATGATTACCTCTATTTATGTCAAATTTCATATTCACGCCTGAAGTTTTAGGAAATTGCCAAATTTCCATCCTAAATTGGAGGCTAAGATCCGTTTCAATCGATTTGAATAATCTGAGAATTCTTTAAACTTCAGGGGTAAGTCAGAAAAAGCCCCACGTTTGATTCGCTGGTTGCGGAAGGGAGATGGCCTGTGGGAAAACAAAAATAGAAAGAAACACACCCGAATATGACTGGGGCAGGCAAGGCTCCCTCAGACCTTTTATATAATATTATTTATAACATAAACATTATTTAAATTGTAGGTTGAAAATATTTATAGAAATACAGTTCATGTTATCTGTAAATTAATAAATTTTAAGATAATTTTTTTTAAAATTTATAGGAAAATGAATGGGAGCTTGATGCAATGATAAAATTGATATCGTGTGATCTTGAAATCAAAGATTCAAGTTATGAAAATAACCTCTTAAAATATAAATAAGATTATGTACAATAAATTAAATATAGTATGATTTATCTATAAGATTTCATATTAATGAAAGTTTCATTACTCTTTTATTAAAAAATATAATTAAATGAAAAAAATAAAATCTGTTTTAAAGCAATGTACAAGTATAGGCCCACATTATAATTTTATCCCTTTATTTCTTGAGCGAGAATGATAATAATCTTGCTCCCGGGGCACAATACGATGGTAAGCAATAGGACATATTGCTTTTATTTCTCATGCGATGAGGGTTCAAAATTTTCACTGGGCATATTATACACTCACGGTGTTCGAACCATTTGTGATATTAGATCGTCCGTCAAGACCCATTTGTACTTTTCGAATTTATCATAGTGATCAATTAAAAACTTTCGCGGAGTCGGACGGATGACTGTCATGATTAGTCAGTTCAAAAAGCTAAATACCTTGATTAAAAAAGAATGAGAATAATCTTGTCATTTTTTTTTTAACTCATGTATCCGGTTCTTACTATCCGACTAATACTGAAGTGGACGGTCCGACACAAAGGAAATTTTCTATCCGTCATCAGAGTAAATTTGGAAAACACAGATATCCATGGCCCGACAACCCAATGTCACCAATAATTGGAGCACCGCAGGCTTTTGAGAATACCCAACATGAGAATCATCGTTGTTTCGATTATCCACTGTCACCATCACACCGTGCCCCAGGATGAGAATATTCTTATCACATAGAATGTACATAAGGTTCTTTTGTAGACTCGATTAATTGTTAGTAGGACCTAATCAATTGAAAGTAATGCAAATTGAAAGATTAAATCAAGTTTAATGTCTCTAGTCTGTTGTAGAATAACACTTGAAGTTTTCCTTTTTAATAGCCACTATAATATATGTATATCAGTACCCTGCAGCTGAGGGTAAGATAGCCTTATATCTAGTAATTAGTTGTTTTGAATGCATGAGAGATCCTCGGAGTTAATGACATATGACTTCTGTAGGGTTTTCGCGCAAGTTCAACACAGTAGTAACTGAGGTTCAAAGGTTAAGAAGGAAGTTCTGCATAGGCTCGATCGGATTTTGGACTTGGAGTAAGACAGGGCACATTGGTAATGTTCGGGTAGGTTGATCTAGTGTCGAAAGGTGGTCTCTTGAACAAGACAAGAGTTTATCTTGTAAGATCATGGCTACTAAGGTCTCAAAGAGTGAGGAGCTTCATGCATTTGCCATCCCAAAGAAGAAGAAGGTATCTATTACTAGAGGTTGGAATATCTTTTTTGTGCTGCCATGGGCGGGTCTTCTTGTCAAAGCTATCTTCTCTTATCTTTTCAAACCTTTAGCCATCAGGCCTACAACTTGGGTATGTCAAGTCATCCTATTATCCCTATGTTACCTCATACAGCCTTCTCTGATCTTTTTAGACCTCCAAACTACTAAACGTATTGCCTTAAGTCATCATCCATATCATCATTTAATCTCGTTGAACATGAATTCTTCTACATACTCAAATACACATATCAAATCACAAAATAAATCAAACTTAAAATCATTTACTTAAACATCAAAATCCAAATTCACAATAAACCACTTAGGGCACGATAACACTAATAGATAAGCGAGTTTGAACTTTGAGGATAGATGTCAATGATTTGAATGAAAGTTATGTTGGAGTTGTTGAACCCTGTGTTCAGTTTCGCAATAAAAAATAATTTGTGATGACTCGGAGTGAGGATAAGTTAAAGTACCATTAATTAGGCATCATCAATATGTTGGGTCTTATGTTGACTCAATCTAATGAGATTGTGATGAATAAGCTTTAGTTGAAATTCTAACCTGATGGAAACCTCTTCTTTGACATTTTTTATTCCTTTGCTTGAGTTGTTTATAATTGCATTGAGTATTTTATGTGTTCATGGTAGGCCTATGCTATTATCGTGCTTGGTGACTACACTAATGCATCATAGAATATTGTTAGAGATCAAATGACTTAAGAGATGTTGTTTAATAGTCATATTGAACCTTCTAGGTGCTCATGGTAGGCCTATGCTATTGTCATGCTGGATGAATATTTTAATGTTTGCTTAAAGTTTTTTTTATATCTTTTTAGAGATCACAATCACATTGCTTCAAAGATATTGTCGATCAATGATGACGAATTATCATTGACGCCTAGCTAGAGGATAATTGCATAGCATGAAGATGGAACGTAATATCTTTACTTTTGATCAACTTCTTTACTCATCTGTACACACACCTAACCAAACTATGGTACATCATGTACAAATAGTGGCTAATCCATTTGACCATCATCATGAAACTCAATCAGGATGAGAAAATATGTCAAAGCATGTTTCCTTACTCACTTACAGTGGGGTTATCCTTTTTCTTGCAGTAGCAGTTCTTTTGGCTCACAAGAATGAATGGAAGGGTGCCAACAGTGCAGGGTTGCTAGACCAATTGCAAAAGCTTGAACACAGGAAATGGACGTCACGAAGTTAACTGTGTACAGCCCATCTTCGGAAGAAACCATGTGGAAGGCATGAGTATTCGTTTGTGATCCAGCCTGAGAAAAGTGACAGTTATTCGAGAATTAAGGTGGATGAACTTTTCCCCAAGTTTAACAACAATTGATTCAATAGCAGAAACAAATTGGATCATAGAGGTGTTTATGTACCTGAAGAAACAGCTCAAGTCTACCCATATTACTCAGTGTTGAGCTGCTGCACCCATGGAACTTGTTGCTTAGAACAGTCAGGCTGCAACCCTCATCCCAGCCTCCGCAGTCACATTTTCCTCCTGATCTCCATCTCTGGATCAATGGTGGAGGTTTGCTATCAATTGATGAACCATGAATTCCACTTGGAAGTAGGATTACCATATTGCATAGGTCTGAGTTACTACTCTCCTCTTCATGGCTTATACTTACTGGTGAATCATTGAAGTAGCTGATGCGCGGCAAAGAATGATCACAACTTTCTAGCATTTCTTCAGGAACCTTGACAATAATGGCAGCGAGCTCGGAGTTAAGTGAAAAGGCATCAGATCCTTGAGATGGTGTTGGCTCAGTACCGAGCAACACAAACTCTCTTGTGAAATAATGATTTTGGGGATCATGATTTTTTGTTCTTGAAACATTCATCCTGCCAATGACATCAGAAACCAACCATTGCTTATTACTTCTTTTCCCGGTGTTAGCCAAGGCATCAATCTTCTTAATTTCATGAAGGCAAAGTATTGAATAAGCGCACTCAAAATCAAGCTTGTGCAAGCCACTTTGCCATGTTAATGTTGCTGCAAGAACACCACCATCTGAGGATGAGAACATAAACAAAGGTACACCATGTTTCCAGGAAATTTGAAGAATAGCCTTCCAAATTTTAGCATCATGATTGCCATTGTGAAGAAACCCTTGTTTTCTATAGGATTCATCGTTTGAAGTATCTGCTGTCTTTTTAGAGATCAGATATGTACCATTTTTATATGTAAAAGAACTTTGAGAAGGTGAAGAGGAAATTGGCCCAGAAAGATGCACAGTGTTCTTTGGTATCAGCAAAGAGTTAAATACCATCCTCAATGGACTCTGCCTCACCTTATAACTTGATATTTCTTTAGTGTTATCTGCTGTTCTCAGCTCGAATGCTGAAGAACCCTCCTTTAAACTTGCACTTCGCTTCATCCACTTTGAGCTAACATTTGACTGACAGACAGATGAATTTCTTTCTTCTTTAGCTGCAAGGATTAAAAATTGCTGGAGACTATTTTGAGAAATTTGCTTCTGGTTCCTGATTTGGTGTTTTGATTTTTCAGTGGATATCACAGTCTCAGCTCGCAAAGTATTAGATGCTTTGATTAGACTGACGCAAGGGAAAAGACAAGAGTTGGAAAGGCGAGGAGATTCATCAATGACTTTATCATCCACAAGATGGCCAATTGAAATTTTGCAACTTTTTCCTTCCATTAAAATGGTGTCATCAAAATATGACTCGAAACTATTCTGTCTTGTCTCGGCAATATCACGTAGATGATTCTGTATGTTGTTGCTCTGACGTAGTTGACACAAACAATCTGCTAAACCTTGATTATGAGGATAATCTTGGGACTCCTGTGGATGTTGCAAGCTAGTGTCTTGAATCTCTGTGGTATTGTATGTGCCAGCTGAAGTAAGAACGAGAAAATTGGAGGTTGAAACTGAAGATCCAAAATCCATCTGCAATGACAATTCAGAACATGTGGCTTTCAAGTCTGAACAAGCATCGTAGTGTTTCTGACTATCTGCAACAAAAGGACTTATGGTTGAAGCTCTTTTTGAATCGTCCAATTGTTCATCATCTACACTTATCTGTTTTGCTTTGTGATCAAAAGAACCAAACCTTTCAGATTGAGGACGAGCTTTTCTTCCAGTGTGTTGAGTGTATGTGTTAAATGTATAAAGCACTGGAGAAGACTTGTTCTTGATGGATTTGGGTCTCTTGGTTCCCCAATGAACCGCACATTTTTGATGATACTTCAATCTCTCAAGCAATCCCCAATCGACAATGCCAGATTTGAAACGCTTAGCCTGAATGTTATCAACTTTGTCCACATTCTGAGAAATGATTGGCACGAACTTCGCCTGCTCCTCTTCACTGCTAGGTGCCTTGCTGCTGAGCCATGGTTTCAGATGAGGTTCTGATAGTACTGGATTGGAACTGAGACATGAATGTCGACCTGAGCCACTTGTATCAGCGAGATTTCTGGTCTCTATATGCTCCTGCTCTTGCAAATTGGCAATTTTAATTCCTTTGGGAGAGTACATGCCATTCGATAACATAGATGATTGATGGCGAATTGAAATCTTTCTGACATGAACTGTAGGATTTCCTTCCCATTTTTTCTTGATCATCTTTTACATGTGTTAGAATTTGAGATGGCATGACTCAATCATGTTTGAGCATCTGTTTGACTACGCGCCTATCATCATCTGTGTTTAGTAACTAGAAGCTTTTACTACATATTTATTTAGGATTTGAAAATAACTAAATCATTGATAATTGAATTAAATCTCTATTTCTATGTTTCACACTTTTATGTCTACATATAGAGATATTAAATTAAATCTTTATCTCGAAGTGATTATCTCAAACTGAATGTTGGGCCATGAAATAAATATATAAGCAGAAAATGAGAGTCACATAAATGACGATGTTAAAGTAGATGTGAGGTCATATGATAATGGACAATATAAAAAACAAGAACATAAAAGACACTCGGAGTTGTTTCTATTGACGAAAAACTTCAAAAGACACGTTTAAAATGATATGTATTAGTATAGCTAATTATTATTATGTAAGGGTAATGTAATCGTTTTGTTATTATTTTTGTTGTCAATTTATATCCCTCTTTTCTTTGTAAACCCTATGACTTTGTAATACAATTTACTAGTCTCCTTTTGTGGCTCTCTTTCTCTTCTTCTCTTTATATTGTCTTTTGCATTCTATTTGCATTCTTTGCTTTATTCACATGGTATAAGAGCAAATCCATCTCGTTGCATAACAACAAAGAAAAGAATTTTATTTTCGAAATTCTTTGAGCCAACTATAGAAGAATTGCATTTTCTTGAGTTTCAAGTTTCAATCGTTGGATCGCCTTGAAACTTTAAGGGAACATTCCTTACATCCAGGACTACATTTTGAATGGTGGAGATCGGATTTTTAGTCCTTTAAGTCCACGCTGGAAAAACGTGACTCTTGATTTTGGTATATTGCTTTTATTGTAGCAAAAGGTGATTACGCTCACCTCAAGCGCTCCTCACACTCATTCCTAAATTATGTAAAGGGAGATAAATCACAGGGTTAGCTAATAGCCAACCGTCATGGCTAGGGGATGGGAGGGATCCGAGGGCATGTGCCAGAAATGGATCCCTTGCCCCATTGTAGTATATCTGTCACCCTCTAGCCAACTGAGCACCACGTGGGGACTGGTATATTGCTTTTATTGTTATAATGATCGATACAAAAAATGATTCACTTTAGTCTATTAGTGTGCAGATGAATGGGCAAAATTACTCCTATTAGAGTTATGTGATGAAGAATTTTTTGAAAAGCAAACGAAGGTAGGGTATGTTTCGAGAACCTTTGTCAAACCTGTAGATAGTGAAGATGAAAAATATGCAGAACAATTAGATGCCTGGGAAGCTTGCAATTAGAAAATTATCACTTGGATCAATAACTGTGTTGCAATCGATAGATGTCCAACTTGCAAAGTATGAACCCGTCAAGGAAGTTTGGGATCACTTAGAGAGATTGTATACTCAATCTAATTTTGCAAAACAATAGACATACATGCTCTACAACAAAATAGTATGAGTGCTCAGGCATTTTCCTCTACAATGTCTAACCTTTGGGATCAATTAGCAATTACAAAATCTGCTCAATTGCGAGAGTTTGCTCCATATGTTGCTCGTAGGGAAGAACAACATTTGGTTCAGTTTCTAATGGCTCTTTGAGATGATTTTGAGGGCCTAAGGCCATTCTGCATCGCAATCCACTTCCTTCTGTTGACTCTGTAGTCAATGAGCTACTAATTGAAAAAAATCACCTGAAGTCTCAAGGTGAAAAAGTGAGCACAAAAAAAAGAATTCTTCCTCCTCCCAATCCTTCTATTTTTTTTCCCAGCCCAGGCCTCCTTCTAACAATCAAAATAGATCTCAAACAAAGGTTGGTAATGATAAGTGTCGTTTTTGCAAGCAAAAGGTACATTGGAAAACGTAGTGTCCCAAGTTGTTAAATAGAATGTTACCACCAAAATAGCTTTCTCCTTGGAAATTTGGTAGCCAACCACAACAACGATTCCTTAAATTTGGAGCACCCAACATGGCAACAGTAGTTCCTCCGACTATGGAGTGACTCAATCATCCAATGCCACAATTACTACTCTTACCGAACAGTTTCAGAAGCTTCTTGCACCTCAGCCACATGCCATGCCTACCACTTCTCATATAGATTTGCCCTCTAGTGGTACCTTAGGTATATCTTCCCCTATCTAGATCCTTGATTATGAAGCTTTGCATTATATGTCACCTAATATCAATTCTATTGTATATATAAATTCATCTCCTTCTAGTGTTGGTTCTATTTGTACGCCTAAGTTGTCTCTATCTGATGTATGTCATATTCCTAATTTTACCTTGAAGTCAATTATGTTATTATGGTTTTTCAGTTTCTTTTACTGCATCTTCATGTTATGTACAGGATCTGCAGTCCTTGAAATAGATTGGGATAGATCGTAGGCAAGGGGTATTGTATGTATTGGAAAAGCTAAAAGTTTAAGATGTTGCAACTTCTAGTGTTGATTTGTCATCCTTTCAGTTAAGTTCTACCTTTTCTGATTTTTATGTGTGTCATTCTCGTCGAGGACATGTTTCTTCTTCTCATTTGAAATACTTAACTTCTAAGGAAAATTTAGGAAAATTGCAAACTCATGATATTTCATATTGTTATGGTTGCAAATTAGCGAAAATTTTTGTTTTACCTTTCTATAGAAGTGTCTTCGTTTCTCTTGTACCGTTTGAGTTAGTTCATTCTGATGTGTGGGGTCCATCTCTTGTTCGTACAAAAGGTGGATCACGTTACTATGTTTTCTTTATTGATAATTATACTCGTTACACTTAGGTTTATCTTATGAAACATTGTTATGATTTTCTTGGTATCTATCATATGTTTTTGTGTCATGATAAAAACTCAACAAAAGGCTATTATTAAATGCTTCCGATGTGATTTGGGTGGTGAATATACATCCAATCTTTTTTTCTGTTATCTACATATGTTCCTAGTGAATTCTGGGGAAGCTTCCTTCATTCTATCAATAGAATTTCATCTTCTATTATATCCAGTTTGTCTCCTTTAAAAAACTATATATTTATGTTATGATTATTCTACCTTAAGAGTTTTTGGATCCACATGTTTTGTCCAACGTCATTATATTGAACATAGTAAGCTTAGTTCTCGGTCCGTTCTTTATGTTTTTCTTAGTTACGACGAGGGTAAAAGGGATATAGATGTTATGATCAATTAGTCGAAAACTTTATGCCTCACATCATGCTGTCTTGAACACATCCCATTCTATTCCATTCCCTCTGACACTCCTAATCTTCAAAAACCTGATCTCACTCGTATTGATCCCTTTTGCACTAACTCTGATGATATGTCATCTCATGTTTCCCCACAATTAGACCACCCTTGCACCTCTTCTCCTAATGATACTACTTGCAGGATTACCACTCATACAGATTCTAACCATCAGCTTACCAATAATCCCTCTTCTCCTATTGCTCCCCATGGTGCTCCTATGATAGTGGATCCTCCTCGTTACGCTCACGATCTCGTAAGTCCAGTCACCTGATTTTGTGTATTCTACTTATTTGGTTCTTTATTTTCTTTTATTGGCATATATTCAAGCCCTCCTCTTATAGAGAGGTTACTCTTGATCCTCTTTGGCAACAAGCTATGGCAGAAGAACTTTCTTCTTTGTATCAAACAGGTACTTGGGATCTTATTCCTCTTCCTTTGGGGAAGCATGAATCGATGGGTGTATAAGATCAAAACTAAATCTAATGGTCAGTTGAGCGGTATAAAGTTCATTTAGTTGCCAAAGGATTTTCCCAACATTATGGTATGGATTACAAGGAAACTTTTGCTCCAGTTTCCAAGCTTGTTAGTATCCGTACTCTTATTGTAGTTGCATCAGTTCGTCAGTGGTCTATTTTCCAGATGGATGTTAAAAATGCTTTTTAAATGGAGATCTTCAAGAAGAAGTTTATATGGTACCTCCACCAGGTGTCACTCACAACCTTGGAGAAGTTTGTAGACTAAAGAAGGCTTTACAACCTTAAACAAGCTCCTCGAGCTTGGTTTGACAAGTTCTCCATTATGATTGTATCTCTTGGCTTTCTTCCTAGACAGCATGACTCCGCTCTTTTTGTTCGTTGTACTTTGTTAGTTCGCACATTATTCTCTCTTTATGTTGATGACATAATTATTACAGGGGATGATATAAATGGAATAGCAGAGTTGAAACTGCATTTAGCTTGTGAGTTTAAGATGAAAGATTTGGGTCATTTGCGTCAATTTATGAGAATTAAAGTAGCTTATTCTCCTCGTGGCTATTTTCTCTTGCAATCCAAATATATTGGTGACATTCTAGAACAAGCTTGTCTATGTTACACTCGCATTGTTGATACTCCGCTTGAGGTTAATGCTTGGTACTCTTCTACTAATGGTGCTCCCTTGCCAGATCCCTTTCTATATCGCACTTTAGTTGGCAGTCTATATCTCACCATCACTAGACCTGACATTGCTTATGTTGTCCACATTGTCAGCTAATTTGTTGCTTCTCCCACTTCAGTACATTAGGGAGTTGTGCTTTGCATCCTTCAACATCTTCGAGGTACATAGTTTAATAGTCTTCTTTATCCTTCCACTTCTACCTTAGAATTGAGTGTCTACTCAGATGTAGATTAGGGTGGTGATTCTACAGATCGTAAGTCTACCACCGGATTTTGTGTTTCTCGGGAGACTCCCTTATCTCTTGGAAAAGTAAAAAGCAAAATATTGTCTCTCATTCTTCTACCGAAGCAGAATATCATGCTATGACCTCTACTATTGCTGAAATTGTTTGGTTGCGTTGGTTACTTGCTAATATGGGTGTTTTTCTCTCGGACCCTACCCGTATGCATTGTGACAACTCTATTGCAATTTAAATTACTTACAATTCTGTCTTTCACGAGCGCACAAAATATATCGAGATTGATTGTCATCTCACTCGCTATCACTATCAAAATGGTATCATCACCTTGCCGTTTATCTCATCTTCCATGCAAATTGCAGACTTGCACACCAAGGCACATTCCACTATATGTTTTCAATTTCTGGCTAAAAACTTTCAATGCTTTCTACTAGTGCATCATGAGTTTAAGGGAGATGTTAGTATAGTTGATTATTAGGTAAGGGTAGACTAGTCTTTTTGTTATTACTTTTGTTGTCAATTTATATCCCTCTTTTTTGTTCTTGTAAACCCTAAGACTTTGTAATACAATTTACTAACCTCCTTTTGTGGCTTTCTCTTTCTCTCCTTTTTGTGTTGTCTTTTACATTCTATTTCCATTCTTTACTTTATTCATAGTATGAATATGTATTTAAACATCTCGAGTTAGCCAGTATGAGACCATGATAAATATGTGTATTAATAAAGAAAGAAGAAGATCAAAGAAAAAATTAGTTAATAATAATAAAATTAAACAAAATTTATTTAAATATAGACGAGAATATAGTAGAAAATCGAGTCTAATGATATAGAATTATATATACCGACCTCATCTAGAGGGATAAAGATTTTGATTTCATTTAAATATAGATAAGAATACAGTAGGAGATCGAGTCCGGCGTAGAACTTTATAATCTTACCTCACTTAGATAAAAAAAAAAATAACCAGATCAAGTAACGTCGAATCTAGATGACCTGCCTGGCTTGTGAATGTTTCCCACCGACCGCTAGGGTAAATCGGGAAACGCTCACGACGGGTAGCCCAAAAGCCCAACATCCTTTGGCTGTGAGTCCCATGTGAAAGATAAATCCCTGCAAATACGCTATAGCTGAGAATCGAACTGTGAGTGTTTGAGTGACAACTGGATGCCCTTCCACTGCACCATAGCCCCGGGGACAGCCTCACTTAGTGGGATAAAGACTTTGGTTGTTATTGTTGTTGTTGTTTTAAAGTGATTATCTCATCACTTTCCTTCACCTTTTTCTGGTAGGCGAGTCTCACCCCGACAGTGATCAGACGAAGCCAGTCAGGAAAACGCTCTCGGCACCATCTCCGTCTCCCCTAAACTCTCCCCCGTGATTATTTGATGGGGCCTGTCCAAGTGCGCCGCTTTAATCACCCAAAACCCTAGTTACCTGCCTGGGTTTCAACTCTACCCTCTTCGTTCAGAGGAGATTATTATATCGAGGACACATACACAAACACGAAGCAGGAACGACCAATTTCCAGTCTTCCACGCGACTGCAATCACGGTCAAGATTGAAATCGAAACCTCCGATGGAGGAAAACTATACGGAAAACTAAACAGACAGCACAATAGCAAGCAAGGACGAAGAAAACAATCAAATAAGAGCAAAAGAGAGCGGAGGCGCACCACGGAACCATGGCAGCTGGGCGACCTAGAAGCCACGAACCAGCGAAGAACAAACCACCACCATCACCAAGTCGATCAATAGACCGCCTTCTGCCGCCGCCTCGAATCGAATCAGATTCCTTCCGGATCGGAGATGGTCGAGCAGAGCAACCTGAGGGGATGATGGCCCGATCGGTGTGTGTAGTAGTAGTTTAGGGAGCTTCTTCGGGATTGAAGCTAATTAAAAACTCGTTCGGCGCCTAAGAAGACAAAAAGGCGGGATTGGCGGGACTCGTGTCGGTTCTGGTGCATCGAATCACGATGCGAGCTCGAATAGATTTTGCCAGCGGATTGGTGCCGGCGAGCGGTTAGGCCGACAATTATGGATAAGATATTGTAATCTATCATTAGGTTTGTGGGGCCCTGTCTCGATGGTTTATCTTTTCTGGGCATATTTGCTATTTGTTTGATGCATCTTTATCCTTAATCAATTAGAAATGCGAATAGATTTGGTCGATGATTGGTGCCGACTCGTGGTTAGGCCGACAATTATGGATAGTGCATTGTAATCTATCATTAGGTTTGTGGGGCTTTTAAGAGCGAGACTCATAGTGACGTCTGAATCACTAAGGAGAAGTGTCCAATGCCTTCGAGACAATAAAAATAAAATCCCTCCAAATAAAAAATAATAATAATAATTCCGGTTAATTTTATTGACGATGATTAATTTAGTCCTATAAAATTTTTTCATTGATCATCAGGATAAATCAGAAAGTGCACGCATGATCAATCCAGAAGTCCAGCGTCCTTTGATTACATCCCTCTATTTGGAGAAAAAATTTCTACAAATATGTCATAATTGAGGTTCGAATCGTTGGTGTCTGAGTGACAATCTGGATATCCTACCGCGACACCATAATCCCGAGAATAACCCTCCAAATAAACTTATAGGTAGAAGTGACTAAAATTTGGATTGAATCAAAATTGTAGAACAAAATTAATTTAATTTAAAATTTTGATTCGATTTATTTAAAATTTTATTTTTTTAAAATAAATATTAATCATTTTAATTAAATCGATTTAATTTTCAATTTTAAAAGTCAATTAAAAATAAATTTTTATTTAAAAATAATATTTTTAAAAAATTAATTAATTCAATTATAATCAATTTTATATGGATTCAAATTTAATAACAAATTTTAATTAGTTTGGTTGGTAAAAAAAATTCAATTGATTTAATTTTAAATAATTCAATTTTAACTAAATATTCAACAATCCAAATAAGTCAAGCAAATTAAATAGCCTAATGAATTTGCTAATACTATGGGAAAATCCATATTTAGAAATGAAAATCAACAACTTATTATATTCCACAAACCAAATTAAGAAATGATTAGTTCATCTGTTATCGATTTTATGAACCAAACGCTTTGATCCTGTCCGAGAGTCGAGTCAATGGAAATTAGGGAGACAACACTCACATTGATTGGATGTAAATCGAATGTAGACTGATAAGCTAAACCTGCAACCACAGGCCGTTAGTGCCGAGCCAGAAAGGGGTTCCCCGGCGATGGCCCTCTGACGCTCAAGTCAATCATCGACGACAAGTGGATGAAATAGAAAAGAGAAAAGAGCAGCAGCGTAACTGTAGCTACAATATCGAAATGTAAGGAAATAGGTTGCTAAACACGCAAACGCGCAGCGGAAAAACCTATTTCCTCCAGAAGATCCATGCGAAGGGAGAAGAAAAATATACTAAGTTTACATAGGAACATGAGAGATTATACCTTTGTAGCGTGCTCGCGGACTCCCGACAGCTCGAATCACAGCACGATCTCACGTTCGCGCTTCTACGGTATCCACACGAACAAGTGTTCGTTTGTCTCACAAACTCACAAATGGAGATAGGTTGTTCTAGCAACCTTGAGAATGGATTTTCGGCCAAGAGAGGAGAAGAGCAAGGAGAATGAAGAGCATTAAGCCAAAATGAAGAAAAAAAACACTTAAGTATTTTCATCTAATGAAAACACTTAATTAGCATTAATCACTTTAATGAACATTTACACTTCATTAATGACCACACACTTGTAACTCCTCATTTCAATTTCGAAAATTGAATCAAATGTATCATTGAATTTTGAAATTCAATGAATGTCTCATTAATCCTCACTCGAGTCTAACTCAAGTCTAATTCACTTGAGTCTAACTCAAGTTTAATTCACTTGATATAACTCAAGTCTAATTCAATTGAGTCTTACTCAATTAATCTCATACAATTCAAATTTAATGAATCACATTTCATTAATTTGAATTGACTACTTGAGTCTAGTTTGAATTGGACTTAATCTAACAATTAAATCAAATTGAGTTTAACTCAATAAGTCCAATTCGGATAAAACTTAATCCAATGATTCATCATATGAACTCATCTCCAAATCTATTTATTTTTTTTGTGTGACCCAATAGGTTCTTATAACGTTGACAATGTACCTAAATCAACATTTAGATACATAAGCAATGAGTGACATCTAGCAAGGCATCATTGCTACCCAAGTGATGAGAAGGTCAAGATCCGACCTAACCTATCCGTGGCTATTATCTTGTATGACTTGGTCCCTCTATCCTTGATATCTAGATTGATCAATGAAGCATAGACCGTGTCATCCTCTTATCAACCTTTGTGTTTCTTGATCTCTAAGTAGACCAATCAAATAAACTCAATATCTCATATTAACTCATTTGAGCATGGTCATGCTTTCTTTGTGTCCTACTAATCAAGGGGCCTACAGATATCGCTTCCGTCATGTGGAAGGGATAAATCTCATCTACATCACTCACATCTCTCCGCATAATTCATTGCATACCCAGTGATCGATTTTATTGTCCACCTTGTTACAGGTGACGTTTGTCGATATCAAAGTACACAACTTCTTATGTAGGGAACCGTAGTGACTTCAGGTCTAAGGACTATTCATACCAATAGTCACATGAGAATGTTTATGACACTCATATAATGATCCATGAAACATTCTCATAGTGGGTCATTCAGTATATATTCTCTAATATATACTCATGTGTCAACCTGATATCTCATATCCATGACTTGTGAGATCAAGTCATCCGTTGACCTACATGCTAGTCTCAACGCATTAATATTGTCCTTGTATATTAATGCTCAACTATGAATAGTTAAGAGTAGTGTTTTCTATAATATCTCACTATCAATTCAACCAATTGATATACTGTAGATAAGAACCTATTACCAAAGACATTATTATACTTATTCAATTGACACTGAACTGAAATAAATATAATAACCAACTTACCTTTTATTAATAATGATATATGATACAAAATGAGTCCTTTACAATCATCTCTTAATTGGTACTAGGGTTAATACTAACACGAAAAACATACCTTCGTCGAAGTCTAGGGGTTTTATATAGGGCTCCCGAGAGGCGCATGTACGTTTCCCAAGGCGTGCACGCTTCTCAGAGCATACCTAGAAAGGATGTGTCAAAAAACGTATCTGACGCCATACCTTAACGGCCCGAGCATATCCCTGACGTGATAGTGAAAGCTTCCACCATATCATTCTGTCTGACCATGCTGTCTGTCAATAGCACGAGTTCCCAAAAGGATATCACTAACTACTCCTTTTGTCTGTTATTGGACCGAGCGAGGGAGTCGCTCGGCCAGTCTGTCATCCGACAGATATCGCGACCGGACCGAGCGGGATGCCCACTCGGCCAATAGTCTACTATCTTAACTCCGTCCTGTTGAGCGAGGGAGTCATGCCTGCCTGGTCGAGGATGTGTCCGTTGTTTGACCGAGCGGGTCTACCGCTCGACCCCTGTTCCTCCATACGTGAGCTTTTTGAGCGTCGGAAGCTCGGTATCTGGCCAAGCTGTCGTATTGTCGGGTCAAATATTCCCCACGTCAATCTGGCAGATGGATCGTCCGATCGAACAAACTCCTAGGGCGCTGATCACGTTGACCGTCTGTTGAACGGGCCTTACCTTACCACCGGATCACGCTTCATTAAAACTTATGAAACTGGCAGTGAACTATAAAGTTTGCAACACCTCAGATAACTAGTATCAGAACTTCTAATTATTATTGCAAGAAGATTGAGAGGATACAAGCTAAAACTGAAACAACTAAATAATCTTTCACAAATAACCATTAATCCTGACAGCAAATGTCATAATCAAATTTCTGAAAAGAAAAGCTCATTTTGACAAAACATAATATTCAGCAATGAATGCTTTAAATTATGTTAGCTTCATTAGCTATGGTTCTATTGAAATTTGACAACAGAGGAAATATGCTGCATCAAATTTTTGGTCTGGATTCTCTAGACCATGGTGGAGGTGTAATCTTGTATTCCTGTACTTCCTCCTCTTCGGTATCATCGGCATCCAAAATATCCTTTGAAAATGCATTGGGATTTGCCTTGATGCAACTTTGCAATGCGATAAAAGGATTCACACAATCAGATCCCTGCAAAAAGAAATCAACTCCATTGAACACTAAAATTAAAATGATCAACCTATCTTAGCATAAGAATATCAGTTCCATAAATTTTTTCATGAAGAATAAATGCCTATGTGCTTTTGTTCTCATGACCAACTATTGATAGAGCATCGGTTAATCCAGTAAGGAATCAAACAATGCATCTGATTCCTGGAAAACAAAACCAACTCCATTAAGCACTAAGACAGAAACAACCAAACTAATTGTGGCACAAAAAATCTTACTCCAACTATTGGGTAGGCTACGATATTACATCAACCTTATCATCCATCAATGAAGGTCCATGCAAGACAATATTAATTCTAATATTCAAACTAATTTAAAAAAATTATCATATTAACTAAGATTTCCTTTGAGTTTTATATCATCATCTATACTAATAGATTCAACTCTTCTGCCCATGAAATCTAGTATATCTTAACATATGTCCTATCACAACCTATTTTCACTTATTTTATCATTAATTGTGGGGGAAAAAATAATAGTTGCTTAAATTTTGTTCATAAAGAATAAGAACCTACGTGCTTTTGTTCTTATGAACTACTATATGAAAGCTTCATTTAGTTAATTCAATAAAAAAAATCAAAATACAATGCCTACAAAATGATTACCTTCTCTTCTGCAGTACTCTTGATGAAACACACAAGTGCTTCTGAAAACTGAATCCCGCAGGGCCCCTTTCTCAAGTCAGCAACGCAAGGGCATTCCAATGCTCTTTGTGCCTTTGCTTCGAGTGACTACAGGAGCTAAGAAAACAAGAGTTAAAAAGCAAAATTTCCAGCAGCAAATATGCAGGGCTAACAAGGTCCGAATACGAACTCAAGCTATCCATTGGATGTAATAGAAGTTCACATACCTCTTCAGCATCGTTATCTGTAGTCGTCATTGCTTCTGCAGAAATAAAATGAGCACCATGTCAACCCTATCAGGCTCTCAGAATACAGAACCAAACCATAAGCTCACAGGAAGTCATAAACTCCTAGAAATCCCATTTCCTCTCTAGTGCTATGTGATTTTAGTAAGAAAAATGTTCAAAATCTTCACTTGATAATTGCATGCCCTTGATATCAGAAAAACTAAATATAGCAGATAAATTACGACAAACTGAGATAATGGTAAAGTTTCCTAAACAATTTAGTTTATTTCAGCTCAACATCACATTTGCGCACGGTTGATTGCTAAGAAAATCAATAGCTTGAACTCATAAACTAGTTGGCTAAGTAAGGCTTCAATCCTCCTTTCTTGAGTCCTACGCTTACAAACCGTAAAATCTAAACCCGTTTGGAAACGCACAACCGCAGCAAGAATCCCTTCAGCGAGAGATCAAATTTTGAAAATAAGGATTTTTCGGCAAAAGAGAAGGAAAAAACCCTAAAAGCTCTTGAGATTAGTGAGAGCTGAGAGGACCTGCGATCAGATCTTCAATCGACGAGGCAGCAGTAGAAGGAGATGGTCCGTCAATGGGAGGTAGCGGCGGCGCCTCTTCGCCAACGTCTTCGACGGCGCTCGGAGCTTGACCCATGAAGAGAGTTTAACCTAGGCCAACAAAGAGAGCAAGGTTTTGGGCTGTGTAACAATTATATACACGATTATGATATACTGCCTACAACGATTATGATATATTGCGCGATGCTACAATATACGACTGTTCACGTCACGTAGTGTATCAGATTTCTTTGTTTTTTTTTTTTTTTTTAAATTTTGAATTAAAAAATTAATTAAAATATATATTTTAAAATTTTATAGGTAGGGTTTAGATTTTTTAATTTGGTTATAATTTTTCAGTTAATTTTCTTTTTTTAAGATTTTATCACTAGAGTTCGAAGATTATAGTATTTAGTTAAAATAAAATTAAGAATGAAATAAATTTAAGTATTTACGGAATATTATAATGGGTTAAGGGGATATCGTATTAGGGATTTATATAAATAAATATTATTTTTTAAAATTCAAAATTTCTTTATTTTTATAATTTTTAAAAATTTTGAATTAAAAAGATTTTAAGTTAATTTTCTTTTTTAAGATTTTACCTCTAGGGTTTAAGTTTTCCAATTGGATTATAATGTTTAGTTAAAAGAAAAATTAAAAGTGAAATAAATTTAAGTATTTACGGAGTATTGTAATATATTTAAAGGATATATTTATGTATTAATATTTCATATAAGGAAATGTTGAATTTTTTAAATTTAAAATCTTAAAAAATAATAATTAACAAAAAAGAAGTTGATATGCTGCGCGACGCACATAGTCGCATAGTGCAGCGTCGCGCAGAATATATATATATATATATATATATATATATATATATATATATATACAGTTGATATCCTGCGTGCCCGCACAGTGTGCGACTGTGCGCGCGCGCAGGATTCAACTGGTTTTAGTTTTTTTTTATTTGTTTTTGTTTTTTTAATTATTTGTTTTTAATTTTTGAATTAAAAAATAATTAAAATATTTTTTTAAAATTTTATGTTTAGGGTTCAGACTTTGGGTTATAGTATCAAAACTATTTTTTTTAGATTTTACCTTTAGGGTTTAGACTTTGGGTTATAGTATCAAATCTATTTAGGGTTCAGGCTTTGAGTTATAGTATCAAAGCCATTTTTTTTTAGATTTTACCTCTAGGGTTCAGGCTTTGGGTTATAGTATCAAAGCTATTTTGTTTTTTAGATTTTACCTCTGGGGTTCAGGAGCTCTTGCTACAGCTTTCTTTCAAGTATTTATGTATTTTAATTAATTTTTAATTTAGATATTCATCACGGAATAATTGATTTTTAAGATAATCAATTTAGTTCCTGTTACTACATGATGCACTAGAATTAAATCTAAATTTTAATATTATCAAAAGTTTCAATTAAGTCTTATTATGATCTAATAAATTGACTAAGTATGCAGACTATTTATTTAACCGGAAAAGTTTTAATCACGGCTAGACAGAAAAAACTTAGTAGATAGTGGAGCTAGGCAGAAACTCCAAGTAGGTCGAGATGACCCGACACTTGGTAGGGAAGTTTGATTGGTTTGGAGGACCGAATATCGAGGAAAAGTCATGGTGGGCCGATCTGATGCTAAACGGCAAAGTCCAAACAAGTCTGGAGGACCAAGGTTTGGCAGGTAGATTGAGGTAAGCAACTGCAAGAGCGACAATGAGGTCGTGTTATAGGAAAGAACAAACCCTAGGTCGCTGATCCAACTGATGAAATTGGAAAGATTTCCAAGTCGAGATCAAGACAGTTCTACTATCAAATAATACTCATGCATCTTACTATTCATATATTATTGTGCTAACCTTTGTTTTGTAGGATATTTTTTTAACACTATTTTGCAAGATCTAGTGTTATCGGTCGACCGAACACAGGGATCGATCAACCAAACCAATTTAACTCAGACCAAATATCAGATCAGAGCAGAGCAAAGCAAAGTTTGATCAAAGCTTGATTGGTCGACCGAACCCTGCAGACATGGCACAGATCAGATCGATTAGAAGCAGAGATGGAAGCCAACCTGATCGGTCGACTGAACCCATGGATTGGTCGATCGAACGATCACCTTATTAATGAAGCATTAAGTGCAAATCTCGACGAACGGGGAAGGTTCACTAATCAGTCGACCGAACAAGGTGATCGGTCGACTGAACCATTAAAGTTCATTAAATGTGCGAAGATAGGATCTCAGCAAAAAAGGAAGGGAGTGTGATCAGTCGACCGAACTGATCAATCAACTGATGGGTTTATCAGTCGGCCGAACATTGCTTATAAAAGGGGAGCTTGAGGTCCGAGGTAGAGCATCAGTTCTCAGTTTGTCTCTGTGCAAAACTACTATTCGTGCTACTGTTCTGCTTCTCATCTTCAAGCAAACTACTGCTCCATCCAAGAAATATCGACCGAGCTCCATCTTCTATCTAGTGTTGGTATATTTTTATTTAGCTTTCTTTATACTTAAATTCTAGTAAGATAGTAGGTTGTTACTATCTTACTAATTTCATTGTATGAATTGCTTCTTTCCGGAGGTTTCAGAAAGAAGGGTTTTAGTGAATTGTCCAATGGTGCGATCAAGGATCGCGGGTTTTGAAGTAGGAGTTGACTTAGGCTCCGAACCAAGTAACCGAAACGTGTCTTTATTTTCCGCTCCTTATTCTGATTTGTCTTTACAATAAAAGAAAAATTTTTAATGTGTGATATTCACCCTTCTCCCTCTATCGCATCTTTCGATCCTTCAATTCCATAAAAATATTTCACCGACTATCAGAATAAATTTAAAAGAACTCATCGCTTCGCAGCCAACGTTCCAAGATGGTTTTCCCATCGAAGGAAATTAATCCAGTTAGAGATGACTCATATTAGGGTCATGCCGATCACAGGCGTGGTGAGGAGCACAACTGGGCCATGCTCCATTCTAGAGAAATCAAAGAAGTAGGGGCACAATCATGCCACTGGACATGGCTTGGCCGTGTTCGAGTTTGTTTGGACAAGAACAATTGTGCCACCAAACACAACTTGGTCGTGTCCAGGTATGTTTGCATGGGTACAGTTGTACCACTAGATACAGTATGGTCATGTTCAAATCTGTTGGCTCGAACACGCCCGTGGTGGTTCTTTCCTATTGTTGAGGTGTGATCTCAACAAAATGGTAGTAGAGCCAAGTATGTTTGAATTCTCCTTTACAAAATTTGATATGGTGAAGTTTGACGGGACTAGAAATTTTAGATTGTGATAAAGGAGGGTTAAGAATCTACTAGTGCAATGAGGTATGGAGAAGGCACTAGGCAAAAAGAGTCTAAAACCAATGGAAAGGTCGGATTAGAAGGAACTATGGGTGAAGGTGGTGGCAACGATCAAGGTTTGTCTAACATGTTATTATTAGCCCTAGTACTAATTATGAGATGATTGATAAGGCATTATTATATCATATTTTATTAATAAAAGATAAATTTGGTTATTATATTTATTTCAATTCAGTGTTGAATAAATAAATATAATAATGTCCTAGAATAGTAGGTTCTAGTCTACAGCATATCAATTGGTTAAATTGATAGTGAGAGCCTGTAGTACATATAGACACTACTCTTAACTATTCATAATCAAGCATTAATATATAAGGATAATATTAATATTAATACTAATATGTAGGTCAATATATGACTTAATTTCACAAGTCATGGATATGAGATATCAAGTTGACACATGGGTATATATTAGAGAATATGTACTGAACGATCCGCTATGAGAATGTTTCATGAATTGTTATATGAGTGTCATAAACATTCTCATATATTGGTATGAATAGTCCTTATACCTAAAGTCACTACAGTTCTCTATATAAGGAGTTGTATACTTTGGTATCATCAAACGCCACTTGTAACAAGGTGAACTATAAAGTCGATCACTAGGTATGCAATGAGTTATGCGGAGGGATGTGAGTGATGTAGATGAGATCTATCCCTTCCATATGACGAAAGTGATATCTGTGGGCCCCTTAATTAGTAGGACACAAGAATACATGACCATGCTCAAATGAGTCAATATGAGATATTGAGCTTATTTGTATGAGTGTGTCTATTTAGAGATCAAGAAACATAAAGATTGATAAGAGAATGACACGGTCTATGTCTCATTGATCAATCTAAATATCAAAGATAGAGAGATTGAGTCAGACAAGATAATAGCAACGAAAAAGGTAAGTCAAATTTCAACATTCTTGTCACTTGGGTAGCAATGATGCCTTGCTAGATACCACTTATTATTTATGTATCTAAAATGCTGATTTAGATACATTGCCAACGTTACGAGAAACTATTGGGTCACACATAAAGAACAAGTTGATTTGGAGATGAGTTAATTGTTGGTTGCTACTCGGAATATCGTACTGGTTCTCCTGTATAAAAATTTTGTACAAGTCCCGAACCTTTTCTAACAACTTATTGTGTTCTTTAGAAATTAAACTTGGAATCGCAAACAAAACTTAACATTATTGATTCCGAGTTCAACTTATCTGTTCTTAGAAGTTTAGACTTGAATCGCAAACGATGCTTAACATTATCAATCCAAATCCACCCATGTTATAAAGTTGATTAAATATTAATTTCCAAGATCGGCTTCCAGGTTAAACATAGCGAGACACTAGGCCTTCTTGGATATGAGATAATCCATCACTTCCTAGACAAAATCTTTCAACGAAATTTAATATTTAATCTTCTTATAGTAACCCTAGATTTAACCATTAAAAACAATCGAATCACAAGTTCGAAAAACAAAAGAAACACAAAAATTGAAACATAAAATCGATTTCCTAGAATCGTTAGCCTCTTGTGTTTGGTATTTTAAAATCCATACAAAAAAAAATTAGTATGATGCGGAATAAGACAACTAGTTATACCTTTCTTTGTAAACAAAAACCTCTTGATCTTCTATTGTATTCCTCTCCTTCTCTTGGACGTCGTGTGGGCGACGATCTACCAAGAAGAAATCCACTTAAGCCTTCTTCTCTTTCTCCAAGCTTCGACCACCAAAGGGATCTAGACAAGAGAGCCTCCTTTCTCTTCTTCTTCTCCTCCTAGTAACCGGCCACCAAGACTCCTAGAGGATTAGATGCCGCCAGCCACAAAGTGGAAAACAAAGGAGAAGAGAGAAAGGGAGAGGGTCAGCCACCAAAGGAAAAGAGAGATGAACAATAGAAGAAAGGTGTGTGTCATGAAGGCACCCTCCCCCTCTCTTTTATAATCCTTGGTGAATCCAAAAAAGGAAAGTTTTATAACAAAAATAAAACTTCCTTTAATTACTCTATATGGTCGGCCACCTCTTGTAAAACCAAACAAGGAAAGATTTTAAACAAAAATTAAAATCTCTCTTTTATACATCCCTTTTGTGGTTACCTATAAAAGGAATGTTTTATAAATTAAAATATCTCTCTTTTAAATCCTTTTATGAATATTTATAAAAGACAAGATTTAAAAATAAAACTCCTTTTATATCATGGTTACAAAAAAGGAAAGTTTTATCAAAAATTAAAATCTTTCTTTCACATTATAGATAATTACAAATAAGGAAAGATATCTAATCTCTCTTTTAATCCTTTGTAGAAAATCTATAAAAGGAAAGATTTAAAAATTTAAAACTCTCTTTTAAAATCATTTGGATAAAAACATAAAAGGAAAGATTTTATCAAAATTTTATTTTAATAAAATTCCCTCTCCTTTCATACTTGGGCGGCCCCTTGCTTGGGCACCAAGGAAGGCTTGGCCGACCCTTGCTCAAGCTCCAAGCTTGGCTTGGCCGACCCCTTGCTTGGGCTCCAAGCAAGGATAAGGGTCGGCCCCTAGCATGGGCTAAGAGGCTAGGCTTTTGGGTGGATATAAGGCTTTATATAAGAGGCTACAATAGAGACCGAGAGGAGAAATTGGTTTTGGTCTCCCGATGAATTTGAGCTTCCTGTGTTCGCCCCGAACACCCAACTCAAGTTCATCAATAATAACTCATACCACTAAAGAACTACTATTGAACTACCGCACCAATTCTAAATTACATTATGGACTTCTTCTTATCATGAGTGTGTTAATCTCCCTGTGTATAAGATATCGAATGTCCATTAATTAAATGAGTTACTTTCACTCACTTAATTAATATCTAGCTTCAAGAATAGTACCACTCAACTTCATTGTCATGTCGGATTAAGTCCACCTGCAAGGTTTACATGACAATCCTTATGAGCTCATCTTGGGGACATCATCAACCTACATTACTAGGACACAACTTCCTTCTATAACCAACAACACACCATATAAATAATATTATGTAACGCCCGAAAATTCTCAAAATAATTTTTAGAAATATTCTATGATTTTTCTGGAATTTTAGAATATTTTTAGGGAACTTTTAGAGTAACGGAAGTAGCAAAAATAAATGGAGTCGTAAATAGCCTACGCGGGTTTTGAACCCGAGACCTATTGAATCCTACGACTTATAGCGGACTCTAGTAACCAAGTGAACCCAGCAGGGCCGTGCTGAAAGGAAAGGGAAACAATTGTATTTAGGTTTAAGTTGGGTCGAATTACCCACTTAACATAAATATGGGAAAATAATTAAGTGAGGGTTATTTTTTTGGTTTCCACCGAGAACTTCCTCTCCTCACCCTAGTTTCCGCCGAACCCTTCCCCCTCCTCTTCCTCTCTCGGCGCACCAAGCCCTAAGGGCTCTAGGAGCACCTTTCGGCGATGACTCCGACACGAGGACGTTTCTCTCCGCAAGAGGAACTCGTAGACGCAAGAGAATCGTCGAGAAGATCGTCTCCACGGGGAATTTAGCGATTAGAATCGTAAGAAACCTAGCACAGGAGGTAAGAAACCCCTCACCTGCAGTATAAGCAGCTTCCGTATGAATTTTATGCTTCAGTTTAGTAGTATGTAGATTTTCGGCACCAAGGATGCGAATCAGCGCATACCAAGTGTTCGATTAAATTGCTAGCCCAGTTAAAATGCAACTTAGGCATTTTATTAGCTTAGAGAAATGCAATAGAAGCATTTTTACAGCTTATTTAGTCTTGCTTCAGCTTTTACAGGACTAGATGTCCAATGGGTGGGTTCCCACAGTCGCCCCTAGGTTCAGACAACCTAGCTCTAGGTTCAGACAACCTAGCTCTAGGTTCAGATAACCTAGGAAGAGCAAGACAAGTAATAATTAGCTATGTTCAGTATTTTACTTTCTCAGTGGCACTGTACTGGATTAGATATCCATTGGGTTGGGCTCTCATAGTCGTCCCTAGGTTCAGCTAACCTAGTAAACCCTACTAGATTCAGAATTTACAACCCCGGGTTTAGTTAGGGATGCGCGCACAGCAAGTACAGTTGTCGGGCCCAAACAGCAACATGATTATGTATTTTCACTTATTATGTAATTAGTTTTCAGAACCTCACAAAATAGCTATGTGAAAGTAGTACAACTCTAGCATTAGTTTAGCATCAGGTTAGTTCAGTCCATGCTCTGTTTAGTTTTCTTATAGAGGCATGTGATAGTCTTATGATCAGTTTTGATTTCCATATCTTATGAACCTGTATGCCATGTTTTAGTATTCACGTGTAGTGATTTCAGTATGCCATGTTTCTCAAGTTCAACATATGATTTTAATAGCATTCTTTCAAAAGTATATTGCATCGAATGCATGTTTTAGTGAGGTAGATGGTTTCTTACTAAGCTCTCAAGCTTACAGATACTATTTTCCTTATACTGCAGATAAAGGTAAAGGGAAGATGGATTAGCGGAGGCTGGAGGTCAATGCAACGATGAAGATGTGTGTGAGCTGGAGTTTGGAATAAAGATCTTAGGGATTTAGCAAGTTTAACTATTAGAACTTTGTTACTTTGAGTTTCTGCAATTCAGTTTGCTTAAATGTCATGAATTAGTGGATTATGCACCATGCCATGTTAAAAATGCTAGATAATTGATGTTAGGAGACATTTTTTTTAGTTTAGAATTGATATAAGTGATTTTGGCACGAAACAGTGCTGAAATCAGACTTCTGTACGAAATCAGAAACCCCAATCGATCGGCCGATCGATTAGAGGCTTCTCAATCGATCAGCCGATCAATTAAGAAGTTCGTACCACGAACAGAAAGCCCTGGGATCGATCACTGGATCGATTGGCCAGTCTGGATCGATCAGCCGATCGATCTAGAATATTGCCCCGAGCACAGTAGCGTGTTGAATCGATCACTGGATCGATCCAACCTAAGTTACGCATACAGTAGCCACCTGGATCGATCAATGGATCGATCAAGCCATTCCAATCGATCCGTGGATCGATTGGGAGGCCTGATTTCAGCAAGAAACTCTTAGTTAGGTTCCTTGACCATTGGGGGATGTAATACATGTCATGAATAGTTTAGACTACACCCCTTAGCACATATAAAATCAGGAAATGATAATAGTTTAGCAAAGTTTTAATTAGTACAATTTCCGCATCTAGACTTAGTGATGGTCATGGATATAGCTTAGCACAGCATAATGTGACGGTCCGGCCTTACAGCTTAGTTAGTAGAAGGCGGGTCGTTACATATTATTTCCCAACCTATCGGGCCTTTTAATTTAACGAGCTAAATCTCACCCATTGATAAATCAAAGAAATAAATACTAAGTATATGTGCTTGTTGTTATATCGAGATTAAGAGTACACACTTCCATAATAATTGAGGTTCTGTTCTTTTATGCAATCAGTATAAAAAGAACAACCTTAAATGATCCTACTCAACACACTCTAAGTGTACTAGTATAATTTTATAGTTAAAATAAACTAATACCATATTACACTACGATCATTCCAATGGTTTATCCATTTCCATTTTGGTCGTGAGCTACTATTTATAATTTATAAGGTACTAATAACATGATCTTCTGTGTCACACCAAACACCATGTTATCTACAATATAAATTAAATTGGCAACTACATTTAACATAAATGCAGACACTTGATCAAATGTGATTCTTATTTCATAAAATAAATATTTACAAAAGCTAGGTTTTTAGTATACACTCTAACAATCTCCCACTTATACTAAAAGACTATGCTGTCATATATACTGCCATACATCTGATTCTCATCCCCTCAACATGTCGATCAAAAGCTCTCGCCGGAAGGGCCTTAGTGAAGGGATCTCCCAGGTTATCTGCTGATGCAATCTTGGCGATAATAACTTCTCCTCGCTTTACGATGTCTCATATCAGGTGGTACTTGCGCTCAATGTGTTTACTCGCCTTATGGGCTCGTGGTTCCTTCGAGTTTACTACTGCACCACTATTATCACAATAAATTATGATAATTTTTGGCAAAGCAGGAATCACATCTAAGTCCATTAAGAAGTTTCTGAGCCATACAGCTTCTTTAGCAGTCTCAGAGGCTGCCACATACTCAGCTTCCATGGTAGAGTCCGAAACACATTTCTGCTTAACGCTCCTCCATGATATGGCTCCATCTCCTAAAGTAAACATATAGCCTGATGTAGACTTACTATTGTCCCTATCTGATTGGAAGTTAGAATCCGTGTAACCCACAGGGAGCAAATCGTCTGCTTGGTAAACCAACATATAATCTCTAGTCCTTCTCAGGTACTTTAATATATGGTTTACCACAGTCCAATGTCCTTGTCCTAGATTACTTTGATATCTACTGACCATGCCCACGGTAAAACAGATATCTGGTCTCGTACATAGCATTGCATACATTAGGCTTCTCACAGCCGAAGCATAAGGAACTGCCTTTATGTCCTCTATCTCCTTTGATGTCTTAGGAGACATCTCTTTAGATAAGGGTACTCCATGCCTAAAAGGTAAGAAATCTTTCTTGGAGTTTTGCATGCTAAAATGAGCAAGGATTATATCAATGCATGAAGCTTGGGATAAGCATAACATCTTTTTCTTGTGATCCCTTATTACTTTGATCCCAAAAATATGTCTGTATTCTCCCAAGTCCTTCATATCAAATTGCTTGGACAACCATACCCTTACGTCTGATAACATCTTGACATTGTTGTCAATTAACAAAATGTCATCTATGTATAGTACAAGAAATACCACCACATTTTCGTCACTCTTCTTGTATACACAAGACTCATCCAGATACTGAATAAATCCATAAGACTGGATTACTTCATTAAACCAGATGTTCCAAGATCTTGAAGCTTGCTTCAATCCATAAATGGACCGTTTGAGCTTACAAACAAGATGCTCTTTGCCCTTTGTAATGAACCCCTCTGGTTGCTTCATATGAATATTTTTTTCAAGACTTCCATTAAGGTAAGTTGTCTTGACATCCATTTGTCAAACCTCATAATCCATATGAGCAGCAATAGATAAGAGTATCCGGATAGACTTAAGCATAGCTACTGGCGAAAATATTTCCTCATAATCGATTCCCTCTTTCTGAGTATACCCCTTCGTAATAAGCCTTACTTTGAAGGTTTCCACCTTCCTGTCTGTCCCTCTTTTCCTTTTGTAGACCCATTTACATCCAATGGCTTTTACACCATTTGGTGGTTCTGCTAGCTCCCAGACTTGATTAGAATACATGGATTCTATCTCAGAGTTCATTGCTCTTTGCCAAGATGCTGCATCTTTATCTTGGAGTACTTCATCATATGTTCGGGGTGTTGGTGCGGGTAGCACTAATGGTCTAACTCAGGTTTTGATGAATGACAAATCAGGTTAAGTTAGTTTGTTGTTGTCTAACACTTTGATCGAGTGTGCAGGAGAAGTCCAGACAGGTCGACGGGCTGACTGGATGTCTGGCACGAAGCCCAGCTAGGTCGACGGGCTGACCGGATAGCTGGCACGAAGTCCAAGTGGGTCGATGGGCTGACCGGATGCTTAGGCACGAAGTCCAGCTAGGTCGACGGGCTGACCGGATAGCTGGCACGAAGTCCAGACGGGTCGACGGGCTGACCGGACATCTGGCAGGTAAGTAAGGTAAGTCACTGGAGGGAAGTGACTACGAGGACGCGTTCCCGAGAAGGGAACATTAGGCGTCGATCCGGCTTAGATCCATTTCGGATATCTAAGTCGAGATCGTGACTAGATTCCGGTCTCAGAAAGACGGAATCTAAGTCATACTCTTTTCTATTAAATCATATTACTTTGTTGAACTTTAATTGTGATAACAATCTGTTTTATAGGATATATATATATTTGCCTCGACTAACTCTATTTTGCAGGAGAAGGAGTTTCTGGAAATAGGAGGTCCGGCCGCCCGGAAGCAAATATTATCCATGCTGAGTCGTCGCCACGTGGAGTTCACTGATTAGACTTGCCACGTCGCACAGGGCGCCCGGAAGGGATCCAGGCGCCCAGAGCAGCATATAAAAGAAGCCCCAGGGGTGGAGCTTCAACATTAATTCAGAACTCTTAGATTGCTTGCTCTGCTGCTCTGCGCTCCAACGACGCTAACGAAGCTCCGACAACGCGCTCTTGTCCTTGTAGTTTTCCTTCTGTCGGTATAGCTTTGTTTTACTTTTTATTAGCATCTCTTGTACTGTCTTTGTAATTATTATTTCGAATTGCTAGTAAATTGCCCAACGAAAGTACTCACGGAGTACGAGCCTTCGAGTAGGAGTCGTCACAAGCTCCGAACGAAGTAAAAACACCGTGTTCATTTGTCTATTGTTTTTAATTCCGCCGCGCTTACACTCGTTATTTTTCGAATCGATATTCACTCCCCCTCTATCGAACTCTCACAATCCAACAAGTGGTATCAGAGCAGATACCGCTCTGATTTGGTGCAACCACCAATCAGACAGGGGGTGAAATATTAACTTTTATTTTTTGTTTTTCAGTTTTATGCTTAATTCCAATATGGTATTATTACCTATTTTGGAAATTTTTTTCGTTGCAATTAAATCTAAATTGGTGCAACACCAATTTAGATACTTCTATTATTTTTTTCCCACACTGCTAATCCAAGACCAAGTCTTGGGATATTTTTTTTTGTCGTTGTTTACTTGTGTGCAGGATGTCTCAACTAGAAGACTTCAACACAGTACGTCCTCCCCTATTCAACGGGGATGACTTCTCGTACTGGAAGAAAAGAATGGAGGTGTACCTAAAGACGGACTACGATCAATGGTTCAGCGTCATAAAGGCCTACCGAGCTCCAGTCGACAACTCCGGAAATCCACTAGACCCGGAACAGTGGACTCTGGACATGAGGAAAAAGGCGTCGACGGAAAACAAAGCAATCAACACGCTACACTACGGTCTAACATGAGAAGAGCTGAACCGGGTCGGACCACATCAGAACGCTAAAGAATTATGGGACAAACTGATCGAGCTGCACGAAGGAACGAGCGACGCAAAGGTAACAAAAAGAGACTTACTTTTAAATAAAATATTTAATATAAAGATGCAGGAAGGGGAAACGGCAAGTCAACTGCACGCGAGGATCAAGGACATCCTCAACGGACTCCACGCGATAGGCCACCAGATGGAAAACAGAGACTTAATAAGGTACACACTAAATGCTTTTTCACGTAATAGTTTGTGGGTATCGATCGTAGATGCCTACAAAATTTCCAAAAATTTATCTAAATTAAAGTTAGACGATCTTTTTTGTGAGTTAGAACTGCATGAACAAACTAATGTTGGAGCCGAGAAAGGTGTTGCTTTATTTGCAGGCTCCTCCAAAGAAAAGAAGAGCAAGTCTGAATCTGAAGAAGATTCTGAAGACGAAGAATACCTGGTGAACTTGGTAAGAAAAATGTTCACCAGGAGAAAAAGGAGCTTCAGCAAGAAGGACCTTCAAAAGATCAGTTCTCCCGCGGAACAAAAGAACGTGACTTGCTTCGGATGCAACAAAAAAGGGCACTACAAGAACGAATGCCCAAGATTGAAGCTCGACAAACCGAAGCTGACCAAAAAGAAGGCCCTCAAAGCAACGTGGGACGACTCCTCCTCGGACGAATCGGCGGTAGAAGAGCAGAAGCACCAGAGCCACCTCGCGCTGATGGCCAGCGAAGCTGAAACGGAAGACGAATCGGGAGATGAATCGGAAGACGGGTCTGAACCCGAATCGAGCCACGAGTCCGTACTCGTTTCCGAAGGCTCGGATGAGGTATATTTCAATTTAAACAAATTTTTTTTAAAAATTATTTCCTGCTTAAATAGTAAATTGGTTAAAATAGAAAATGAAAACAAATCACTCCTTGAGGAAAATCAAGACATCAAGGAATAAATCAAAAATTCAAATTCAACTCAAGATCTAACACTTGAGGAGAATTCATCATTAAAATCATAAATTAATAAGTTAAAAGAAATGCTAGAAAAATTCACTACAAGATCAAAAAATCTAGACTTAATCCTGAATAATCAAAAGGCGTGTTATAATAAAACCGGACTCGGATACAAGTCGAACTCAAATAAAACTTTTAAATCATTAATAACTCAATACAAGTCAACTAATCAAGCTTGGGTTCCGAAAGCGTGTTTAACCACGCAAGTAGGACTTAATCAAAATTATATACCTAAAGAAAAAATATATTATATAAACTCGAATAAACCAAATCAAAAACCAAAATACAAACCTAAATAAAAAAATTCAAAATTTAAACATTTTAAAACTCAACAAAATATAAATTGTCACCAAGTTAATTATAACTATAAAAGAAATAGACACAAACCTAAAATGAAAATTTAAATTAAAGGCCAATAATTCAGGGGAGGCTCCAGAATAGCTGGCACCTCCAAAACTAACTTACCCAACAGGGTAACCCAAATAAACTAACCCGGCAGGGTAATTAGGATTAGTTAAAAAGAGACCCAGTTTAACTTGAATCATGATACTGGTGAGGTTTTTTGATGATAGTACGTTGGGGAAGTTTGGGCATCGCATGTCTAGAAAGATATGACTTCAATCTGGTGCATTTGGCCAAGTGGAACCGACCGAAGCTACCTTTAAATGGATCCTAACTAGTTAGACCAAGGTTTAGTACTAAGCTCCGTGGATAGGACTATTTGGAAAACCTCGAAAGGTTGGTTACTTCTAATGACGTCCAAGTGACTCACCAAGCTTAGAAGTTTATCCGAAGAATGTCTATTTTTTGAGACCAAAGCTAAACCTGAATCTAACACAAGTTAAACCAAACTCTATAATTAAATCTAATTCATCTCACAAAACTATAGGATTCCCTGATTGAAAACTTAGATCGGGTAAGATGACTAAGGATCAAAATTAAATTTCGAATTAATTAAATTAAATTTCGAATTAAGTTAATTAAATTGAATTTCAAATTAAATTAGTTAAGTTAAATTTGGAATTAATCAAATTTCGAATTAAATAACTAAAATGAATTACAATTAATTTATTTTTAACTTTAAAAATTAACTATTAAAAATTAAATTAACTTTAAAAAAATTATTTTTTTAAATTAACTTTAAAAAATTATTTTTTTTAAATTAATTTTAAAAAATTATTTTAAAAATTAAATTAATTATTTTAAAAATTAAATTAATTATTTAAAAAATTAAATTAACTTTAAAAATTATTTTAAAAATTAAATTAACTTTAAAAAATTATTTTAAATTAATTTTAAAAAAATAAATTAACTTTAAAAAAAAATTATTTTAAAAATTAAATTAACTTTAAAAATTTATTTTAAAAATTAAATTAATTATTTTAAAAATTAAATTAACTTTAAAAATTATTTTAAAAATTAAATTAACTTTAAAAAATTATTTTAAATTAATTTTTTTTAAAAAAAAATATTTTAAAAATTAAATTAATTATTTTAAAAATTAAATTAATTATTTTAAAAATTAAATTAACTTTAAAAATTATTTTAAAAATTAACTTAACTTTAAAAATTATTTTAAAAATTAAATTAACTTTAAAAATTATTTTAAATTTTAACTTAAAAAAATTATTTTAAAATTTAACTTTAAAAGTTTATTTTAAATTAAAATTTTAAAAAATATAACTTTAAAAAAAAATTATTTTAAAAATTTATTTTAAAAAAAAATTTAACTTCAAAAATTTTAACTTTAAAAATTATTTTAAAATGTAACTTTAAAAATTTATTTATTTTAACTTTAAAAACTATTTAACTTTAAAAATTATTTCAAAAAAAAATAATAAAAAAAAAATAATAATAATAATCTTAAAAGACTAACCTTAATTCCTACTCATTGTAGGAAACCAACTAGATTTTGGACAGTGGTTGCTCCAAACACATGACTGGAGATCACACCAAGTTCACTCAACTCACTTACAAAAGTTTAGGAACAGTTGCCTTTGGAAACAACGGCAAACTCAAGGTAATTGGTATAGGTAATATTGAATTAAAAATAGATTTCATAATTACAAATGTTCTACTTGTCGAGAATTTTAAATACAATCTCCTGAGTATAAGTCAATTGTGTGATACTAGGTATAAGGTTAAATTCCTATCCACAGAGTGTTTAATCAAACATCTAGATAATCCTACTATAAGCCTAAAAGGTTTTAGAAAAGACAACATCTATGCTATCAACTTAACCACTTCTTCAATTAAGTGTTATTTAACACAAAAAGAAGAAACTTGGTTATGGCATAGGAGAATGTCTCACACCAACTTTAGAAATATAAGCAAATTAAATGGACTAGTGAGAGGCTTACCAAAATTACCTAACCTAGATTCAACCATATGTAATGCTTGTCAACAAGGTAAACAAACAAAATCCACTCACAAACCAACCAATCAGCCACAAACCAACTCAATATTAGAACTTCTACATTTAGACCTTTTTGACTCCCATGGAGTCAAATTCATAAATGGAAACTTATATTGTTTAGTAATAATAGATGATTATTCTAGGTTACTTGGGTAAAATTCTTAAAACATAAAGACGAAACTTTTGAAATCTTTACAAACTTTTGCAAACAAATTGAAAACGAAAAAGATCTTAAAATTAAAAGAATTAGGAGTGACAACGGGGGAGAATTTAAAAATCATAATTTTAACAAATTCTGTCTTGAAAATGGCTACCATCACGAATTTTCGTGTCCTAAAACCCCCCCCAAAAAAATGGAATTGTAGAAAGAAAAAATAGAACCTTACTGGAAGCCTCTAGAACTATGTTAAATGAATATAACTTACCTAAATATTTTTGGGCAGAAGCTGTTTGTACAGCCTGCTATGTGCAAAATAGAACAACATTAAATAAAAGACATAATAAAACATTCTTTGAAATATTTTATAACAAACAACCCAACATAAAATATTTTAAAGTATTTGGGTGTCCAACCTTCATCTTAAATACTAGAGAACACTTAGGAAAATTTACCTCTAAAGTAGAAAATGGAATTTTTGTAGGATATTCTCTAAATAGTAGGGGTTACAGAATATATAATAAAATTACGTTAAAAATTGAGGAAACCACAAATGTGAAATTTGAAGAAACCCAAGGACAAACTCAACTTCAACCTATTGAAAGTAATAATTCAGAAGAAACCAATCAATCCCTAGACTATGAAGAAGATGAACACACTCAAGAAAATCAACCCCCTAGAACTATAAGAGTCAACCCTAACCATCCAACTGATCAAATAATTGGTGACCCAGACCTAAGGGTTCAGACCAGATCATCCTTTAGGAACCTAAGTCAAATTTCCCTGATTTCAAAAATTGAACCCAAAACTGTAGCTGAATCCCTACTTGATCCAGATTGGATCATCGCTATGCAAGAAGAACTAGCTCAATTTGAGCGTAATGAAGTTTGGGATCTAGTACCACCACCTAAAGATAAGAAAATAATAGAAACAAAATGAGTATTTAGAAACAAATTAAGTGAAACTGGGGAAATTACTAGGAATAAGGCTAGACTAGTTGCCAAAGGGTTCAGTCAAGTTGAAGGACTTGACTACGATGAGACCTATGCCCCAGTAGCCAGATTAGAATCCATTAGAATGTTACTAAGTTATGCAGCCCATAAGGGATTCAAACTATATCAAATGGATGTTAAGTCAGCTTTTCTCAATGGACTAATAAAAGAAGAAGTTTATGTAGGTCAGCCTCCTGGGTTTGAAACTCTAGAACACCCTGATTATGTCTTTAAGTTAAAGAAAGCATTATATGGACTTAAACAAGCACCCAGGGCATGGTATGAAAGGTTAACATCTTACTTAACATCCAAAGGATTCAACCAAGGTCAAATTGACCCAACCTTGTTTGTTAAATTACTAAATAACGACATATTTATAGCACAAATATATGTAGATGATATAATATTTGGTTCAACTAACTCAGACTTTTTAGAAGAATTTATTAACCCAATGGAATAAGAATTTGAAATGAGCTTAGTAGGAAAATTGACCTATTTCCTAGGATTACAAATCAAACAAACAAATGAAGGAAATTACAATTATCAACACAAATACACTAAAGAATTACTTAAAAAATTTGGAATGGAAAATACAAAAGAAATAAAAACACCTATGACAGTAAACACAATCTTAGACAATGACCCAAATGGAAAACCAGTGGATCTAAGGTATTATAGAAGTGCAATAGGTACTCTACTTTACTTAACTGCAAGCCGACCTGATATTTTATTTGCAGTTAGTATGTGTGCTAGATACCAAACCTGTGCTAAAGAATCCCATTTGACTCAAGTCAAAAGAATTTTTAGATATCTTAAGGGAACAACAAATGTAGGAATTTGGTATCCTAGGACCAATAACTTTGAATTAATAGGGTATTCTGACTCAGATTATGCTGGGTGCAAATTAGACCGCAAAAGCACAAGTGGTGGATGCCAACTACTAGGCCCATCACTTGTTAGCTGGTTTAGTATAAAGCAACATTGTGTTGCACTATCTACAACTGAGTCAGAATACATAGCCATAGGAGAATGTGTAGCCCAATTATTATGGATGATGCATCTTAAAAGATTTCAACTTAAAAATCACAAATGTAAAAGTTTTAATTGACAATATTAGCTCAATCAATTTAATAAAAAATCCAGTGCATCATTCAAGAACCAAACACATTGAAATCAGACACCACTTTATCAGGGATCATGTTACTAAGGGTGACATTGAGCTCAAATACATTGAGTCCAAGTCAAACTTAGCTGACATATTCACCAAACCACTCTCTGAAAGTGAATTTAGCAATTTGCGTAGAAAACTAGGAATGTGCCTAATAGACTAGGATTTTCAAAATTTCAAAAATATTTTCAAAAATGATTGTTCTCAAATTATAGGTTAAACATGTTTCATTTTCAAAACTTTCCTATTTTTAGATTTTTTAAAAATACTTTTAGCCTTAGACTAGTTCAAAATCCTTAAAAAGCATGTACCCATAAGACTAGTTTTTGAGCATCTCACCAAAATCCTAGGCTTACCTTGCTTGTGTTTGACGAACATAGAAAGGGGTGAGATGCATAGGCCACTTGCCTAAGACTTAAGATGCTTATTTCAGTGCATCGATATAAGTCTGGGCGTTAAATACAAAATATACATTAATCAAGTTAAGTTTGAACTTTACTTGACTAACCAAGTGAAAGCTGCTATCTTTTGATAGTCAGTCAGTAACTAACTGGTTAGACATTTGATTTAATGTCAGGTTCAGGGGGAGAAATAAAACTAATTCAATTTTTCAAATTGAATTTTAAACTTAATTTTGAAAATCAAAGTTTAAAAATCAATCTTCAAAATCAACTTGTTTAAAATTGTGAAAATTCTTTTAAAATCAACTCAAAATTGTTTGTTTTAAATCACAAACTTTTTATCCTTTTTACTTAGTCTTTGAAAACTGAACTTTTCAAGTATTTTAAACCATGGTTTTGAAACTAGTACTTTTGAACTTTGAAAATTTGATTTTGGAAAAAGAATTTTACAAAATTATTTTGAAAACTCATTCATTTTACAAAATTATTTTGAAAACTCATTCATTTTAAAAAATTATTTTAAAAATATGATCTTACTTTAGCAAAATTAGTTTTACCAAACTCCTTCGAACACTAAAAGTAAAGTTCAAAATCATTTTTCTTAATGTTTAACTTCACTTTGAAAATTATCCTGAATCTAGTTCTGAAAAATTAGGTTTAACTTAATTTTGATAATTTGATTTGCAAAAACTTAGTGTTGAATTTTTTTTTTTAAAAGTGATGTTTGCAAACTTAAAAATTTTTCAATGTTACTAAGTTATAAATCAGCTATTTTTCAGGACTTAGTTTTTTTTCAAGGATTTAAGAAATAAAGGTAAAACTATCTTTTTAAACTCCCCTAGGTTAACTTGACATTATTTTCTACTTTGTCTAAAGTCTGTATTTATGCTTACTTGACATTAGTTCTTTTGTTGAATGACAAAGGGGGAGGGTTAGGTGGTTAAGTTAGCTAAGTTAGCTAAACCAATTTGAAAACATAAAACTTAACTTAAAAACCATTTACTCATTTTTACTTATTTTTTTCTTGCATTTGTTTCACTAACTTAACCAGGTTGTCATTCCATCAAAAAGGGGGAGATTGTTGGTGCGGGTAGTACTAACGGTCTAACTCAGGTTTTGATGAATGACAAATCAGGTTAAGTTAGTTTGTTGTTGTCTAACACTTTGATCGAGTGTGTAGGAGAAGTCCAGACAGGTCGACGGGCTGACCGGATATCTGGCACGAAGCCCAGCTAAGTTGACGGGCTGACCGGATAGCTAGCACGAAGTCCAAGCGGGTCGACGGGCTGACCAGACGCTTAGGCACGAAGTCCAGCTAGGTCGACGGGCTGACCGGATAGCTGGCACGAAGTCCAGAGGGGTCGACGGGCTAACCGGACATCTGGCAGGTAAGTAAGGTAAGTCACTAGAGGGGAGTGACTGCGAGAACGCGTTCCCGGGAAGGGAACATTAGGCGTCGATCCGACTTAGATCCATTTCGGATATCTAAGTCGAGATCGTGACTAGATTCCAGTCTCGGAAAGACGAAATCTAAGTCATACTCTTTTCTATTAAATCATATTACTTTGTTGAACTTTAATTGTGCTAACAATCTGTTTTACAGGATATATATATTTACCTCGGACTAACTCTATTTTGCAGGAAAAGGAGTTTCTGGAAATAGGAGGTCTGGCCGCCCGGAAGGGATTCGGGCACCCGGAAGCAAATATTATCCATGCCGAGTCGTCGCCACGTGGAGTTCGCTGATTAGACTTGCCACTTCGCACCAGGGCGCCCGGAAGGGATCCAAGCGCCCGGAGCAGCATATAAAAGAAGCCCCAGGGGTGGAACTTCAAAATCAATTCAGAACTCTTAGATTGCTTGCTCTGCGCTCCAACGACGCTAACGAAGCTCCGACAACGCGCTCTTGTCCTTGTAGTTTTCCTTCTGTCGGTATAGCTTTGTTTTACTTTTTATTAGCATCTCTTGTACTGTCTTTGTAATTATTATTTTGAATTGCTAGTAAATTGCCCAACGAAATTACTCACGGAGTACAGGCCTTCGAGTAGGAGTCGTCACAGGCTCCGAACGAAGTAAAACACCTTTTGGGGGGAATATCATGGGGTTGCAAGGTTGCAAACATAGTCTCATATTGAAAACACATGGGAAAGATCATGGGTTTATAAGAGAAAAGATATCTCCATTGACATGAGGCCTTTTGGGGAGAGCCCAAGAGCAAAGCCATGAGGGTCTAGGCCCAAAGTGGATAATATCATGCCATTGTGGAGATATCTAAATTCTTTTCGATCCTACAATTGGTATCAAAGCCCGGATTGCCAGAAGGTTTAACCGCCGACTGTGCACAAGAGTTATGGTCTGATTGAGCCATGTGGGTACAATATTGACCTCGAACAAAGAAAGTGGGAGCTCCTATGTTCGAATCAAGAGGACCAGACACCAGGCAGGAAGTCCTAGTTGCGACTAGGCAATGAAGTCCTAGTAGGTTGGGTGGACCGAGGGGCAGGAAGACCTGGTGGGTCGAGGATCGGACGTGGGAAGCTTATGGTCCTTTGTTTGAGGGGGGGATTGTTGGGGTTGCAAGGTTGCAAACATAGTCCCATATTGAAAACACATGGGAAAGATCATGGGTTTATAAGAGAAAAGATATCTCCATTGGCATGAGGCCTTTTGGGAAGAGCCCAAGAGCAAAGCCATGAGGGTCTAGGCCCAAAGTGGACAATATCATGTCATTGTGGAGATATCTAAATTCTTTTCGATCCTACACGGGGATCAGGTTCATGTTCTCTAGGGATCAAGTCCGAAGACTCTCCCAAAAACATGAATCTTTCAGGTTGCCTCATAACCCTCCCACTACGCACTGTCTGTAATTACTCATCATTTGTGACACGTGTTGCAGTTTCTTGTGGTACTTCATCTTGCACTGTTGGTACTAAGTTAGACGTATCCTCTCTAATTTCTTCGAGAATAATTTTACTCGTGGGCTTGTGGTTCATTACATAGTCCTCTTCTAAAAATCGGGCATTAGTACTAACAATGACCTTCTGATTTTTTAGGACTATAAAATAAACCACCTTTCGTTTCTTTAGGATAGCCCACAAACAAGCAAACTTTTGTTCGTGATTCTAACTTATCATTGTCTCCCTTCAGCACATGTACTGGACTACCCCAAATCCGAATATGCTTCAGACTAAGCTTACATTCATTCCATAATTCTATGGGAGTAGAGGGTACTGACTTAGAAGGTACCATGTTTAGAATGTATATTGCTGTTTCCAGAGCATATCCCCAAAATGAATTAGGTAATTCTGAATAACTCATCATTGATCTAACCATTTCCATAAGAGTTATATTCCTTCGTTCTGCCACACCATTCTGTTGGGGTGTACCAGGTGCAGATAGTTGGGATTGAATCCCAACCTCTGATAAGTAACTCCTAAACTCTTCTAAGAGGTATTCACCACTACGATCAGACTGTAGTGTCTTGATACTTTTACCATGACGTTTCTCCACATCAGCCTTGCATTCTTTAAACTTATCAAAGCACTTAGACTTGCGGCGCATTAAGTAAATGTATCCGTATCTCGAATAGTCATCTATAAAAGAGATAAAATATTCAAAACCACCTCTTGGCTGGATAGTCATAGGTCCACACAAATCAGAATGAACCAATTCCAACATATCTTTGGCTCTATACCCCTTGGCCTTAAAAGGTCTCTTGGTCATCTTTTCTTCCAAGCAAGAATCACAGGTTGGAAAATTTTTCACCACCAATGAACCCAAAAGTCCATCGGCTATTAACCTTTGAATTATACTCAGGTTAATATGACCCAGCCTAAGATGCCAAAGATATGTTTGGTTCATTTCCGAATGTTCTTTTCTCTTATTAGAATTAGAAGATGTGTTATTAATTTCTATTTGTTGCTTTGTGGGAGTACTTAAATTTAGAGTATACAAATTGTCAACCAATGTACCTGAATAGATAATTACTCTACTTTTCTTCACAACCACATTGTTATCAAAAGTAACAGAATATCTATCAAAAAATAGTTTAGAAACTGAAATTAAATTCTTTCTAAAACTTGGTACATAAAGATGATTTCTTAAAATCAAAGTTCTATTCCTATCAAATGATAAGTAGACATCTCCCACTGCAATAGCCGCCATTTTAGTAGCATTGTCCATGTAGACGGTAATATCTCCTTCATATAGTCGTCGGGTTTCCTGGAACCTCTGCAATGAATTGCAAACATGATCAGTGACTCCCGTATCTACACACCAGGTACCGGTAGATAACACTGATAAACTGTTGGTGCGGGAAGCATCAGACGATCGAGCCCAAGTTTTGATAATGGCAAAGGGTTCAAAGTTAAGTAGTATTGTGATCTAACAAGTTCATGAAGCTTGCAGGAAAGTCCTAAGTGATACTTATGCAAAAGTCCTAGCTGCGGTTAGGCAGGTGGAAAACCCTAAGGGGTGGTAACCCTAGGTCATAGGGGGTGGTAACCCTATGCGGAAAGTCTTGGCGGGTCGAGAGCTTCAGGCAAAAGTCCTAGGGGGTGGTAACCCTAGGTGGAAAGTCCTAGTGTCGCGAACTAGGTGGAAGACTGGACGGGTTGGGAAGCAAAAGTCCAGCAGAAAGTCCGGAAGCTTCGAACGCTGAGCAAAAGTCCAGTTGATCTGGAGGATCGCACTGGCAACAAGTAAATCTCCTGAGTGAAGTAGGTGAGGACGCGTTCCCCGTAGAGGGAACAATAGGCGTTAGGTCGACCTAGGGTTTCCGGTTGGAAATTCGAAGTCAGACTCGGACAGTCCGATGACTGTCAATTATTTATCATATATCTGTGCTAACTTTGTTTTGCAGGGTTTGTGTTTGGGACTAACACATTTTGCAAGAACAAAGAAGAACATTTGACCTTGGATGAACAGTGTCCGAGGCGCCTCCATGGGGCTTGGAGGCGCCTCGGGTGTGAGCCAGAAAAAGCCAGCGCAGCAGAGCTGAGGCGCCTCGGACCAGGCTGAAGGCGCCTTGGACCAGGCGTTGGAGGCGCTTTGGATCAACCTTGAGGCGCCTTCAATGGGATAAGGCGCGACCAGATCAGAGTTGATCCACGCGTGCGACTCGGCGGCCTGGAGGCGCCTTGGATAGGCTTGGAGGCGCCTCCAGCACAATATAAAAGGGGGGTCAAGGCAGCAGCTCAAAACAACAACTTCCGAGCAATCCTAACGCTACAAGCTGCCAACGAGACGATCCCGAAGTGCTGCAACATCATCCCGACGGCCCGGAGCTTCAGCTTTCATTTCCTTGTTGTTGGTATTACTTAATTCTGTTGTACTTAATTCATATCTGTACTATTGCAATTTACTAGTGAATTGCCCAAAGTAATCCCTCAACGAGCGAGGGCCTTTGAGTAGGAGTCGCTTAAGACTCCGAACCAAGTAAAAACATGTTTGGTTTTTCCTTTATTTCCGCTGCATTACTCTCGAACGATTTCCGAATACGAAACGAACTAAATAGCCATGAGCGCTATTCACCCCCCCTCTAGCGCTTTCGATCCAACAATTGGTATCAGAGCGGGGTCGCGTTGATTTGGTGTAACCACCAATCACGCAAACTTTTTCGTGGTGTTTTCGATTTTACGGAGTCAATTAGAATCTATCTTAATAGCTACATTCTAATTATTTTTTTTCGAATCGGTTTTAGCACGAAGTTGGTTTAACACCACTCAAGCTCGTAATCTTAAATTTATTTCTCACACTGCTAATCCAAGACGTAGTCTTGGGACGTTTCTTTTTTTTTTCTTTTATTTTGCATATTATCAATGACCCAACAAGAGGGTTTCAGCACTGTTCGTCCCTCGCTCTTCACCGGAGAAGACTTCGGGTACTGGAAGGGACGAATGGAGACATTCCTCAAAATCCAGTTCGAGACATGGATGATCGTCAAGACTGGATTGCAACTTCCAACCAACGAAGACGACAAGCCTACGCCCTGCGAAAAATGGGAACTGACCCTAATCAAGAAAGTGGAAGTCGATGCCAGAGCTACCTGCACCCTCCAGTGCGGACTGACCAAGGAAGAGCTCAACAGAGTTGGACCATTCTCAAGCGCAAAAGAGCTATTGGAGAAGCTGATCGAACTCCACGAGGGCACCTCCGACACAAAGGTAAGAGGGATTTGTTATTTAATAAATTGTATAATCTAAAGATGCAGGACGGAGAGACAGCAAGTCAACTCCACGCACGCATACAAGACATTCTCAACTCCCTCCATGCGATCGGGCAAAGAGTAGAGAATCGGGATATTATAAGGTACGCTCTAAATGCTTTTCCAAGGAGTACATTATGGGCATCAATGGTAGATGCCTATAAAGTCTCTAAGGACTTATCTTCCATTAGACTAGATGAATTATTTTCTGAATTCAAATTGCATGAACAGACTAATACACAGCCAACCGAGAAGGGTATTGCTTTGGTTGCAGGTACCAGTCAAACACGAGAACCAATATCACGGCGAAGAACTGAACCGGAGTCGGAAGATGAACCCAACTCAGATAATGAAGACGATGAATTGACCTCCGAACTCGTGAATCTTGTGAAGAAGCTCTACAAGAAGAAGAAGGGCTTCAACAAGAGAGACCTAAAGAAAGCAGTCCAATCCAAGGAAAGTCAACCAAGCTCTAAAGTCAAGTTCGAGGTAACCTGCTACGGGTGCAACCAGAAAGGGCACATCAAGGCCAACTGCCCAAATCAGAAGGATGCAAAGAAGCAGAGGAAAAAGAAGGTGCTGAAGGCAACTTGAGACGAATCCTCAGAAGAAGAAATAGACGACGAACTCGATCAGATGAGTCTACTTGCACTGATGGCCCGGGACCAGATCAATCTGTCTGAGAGCGAGAGCAAGTCGGAAGCCGAGTCCGAGCGAAGCCACAGATCCGTATCCGTTTCCGAAGGGCCTGATACCGCTGTAAGTGTTCCTCGGTTAAACAATTTAGTGAATTACTTATTACGCAAATTAGCTAAATCAAACCTTAAGGTCAAGTCACTTTTAAAGGAAGTAGCAGTCCTTAAAGAAGTGACCAACGTCAAAACCTTGCCTAACCCAGTTCAGACTGGAAATTCAACTCAAGTTCAAAAACTTGAGGAAGAAAATTTCAATCTGAAAACTCAGGTCAAAGATTTGAAAAATACATTAGAACGGTTCTCTTTGGGCTCCAAGAAGCTTGACCTAATTCTTGGGACACAAAGAGTCGTTTACAATAGAACTGGGCTAGGATATAAAACCAAAAGGAAGTATAGATTTTATCTAGCCTTAGTAAATAGACCTAATAATAAATCGGTTCAAGCATGGGTACCCAAGTCCAACCTGATTAATCAAGTTGGACTTGGACAATATTGGGTCCCTATAAGGATCAAATACATTACCTCGATAGGCCATATCGAGGCTATGATTTAGGGGGAGCTAGTAGAAAAACTATATCAATAAAAAGAACATAATAAAAAATAAAATTAAAATTAAGTTAAATCAAAAATCAAATTAAGATTAAATTCAAATTAAAAATTCAGATTAATTCAAAATTCAAATAAAATTTAGAAATTAAATTCTTATAAAATCTTAAAAATACAAGGGAAGGCTCCAGAATAGCTGGCACCTCCAAACTTAATCCACCCGACAAGAGTAACCAAGAGTAGACTATCTGGCAGGGTAATTAAGGTTAGAATAAAAAGGGTTAGGTTTAACTTGACTCACGGTACTGGTGAAGTATTGGATGATAGTACGTTGGGGAAGTTTAGTCATCGCATGTCTAGGAAGATATGGCTTCGACCTGGTGCATTTGGCTAAGTGGAACTGACCGAAGCTACCCTTTGTGGATCCTAACCGGTTAGACCAAGGTTTTGTACTAAGTTCAATGGGTAGGACTATTTGGAAAACCTCGAAGGCATTGTTACTTTAATGATGTCCTTGTGACTCACCATAACCCAGAAGTTTATCCAAAGAATGTATATTTATTGAACCCAAAGCTAAACCTGAATCTAACACAAAGTTAAACCAAACCCTAAAATTGAACCTAATTCATCTCACAAAAATTATAAGATTCCCTGATTGAAAATTTAGATCGGGTAAGATAACTAAGGAATAGAAAATCAAATTTGAAATTCAAATTCAAATTCGAAATTAAAATTCGTAATTAAAATTAAATTAATTTAAATTAAAATTCAAAATTCGAAATTAAAATTCAAATTCGAAATTCGAATTAAAACTCGAAATTAAAATTCGTAATTAAATTAAAATTCAAAATTCAAAATCAAATTAACTTAATTATTCTACAAATTAACTTAATTATTTTTCAAAATTAATTAACTTAAATATTTTCCAAATTAATTAACTTAAATATTTTCCAAATTAATTAACTTAAATATTTTTTTCAAAATTAATTAACTTAAATATTTTTTAAAATTACTTAACTTAAATATCTTTCAAAATTAATTAACTTAAATATTTTTTAAAATTACTTAACTTGAAAATCTTTCAAAATTAGTTAACGTAAATATTTTTAAAAATTAATTATCTTAAATATTTTTCAAAATTACTTAACTTAAATATTTTTCAAAATCACTTAACTTAAACTTTTTTCAAAATTAATTAACTTAAATATTTTTCAAAATTAAATTAACTTAAATATATTTTCAAAATTTTTCAAACTTAAATATTTTTCAAAATTAATTAACTCAAATATTTTTTAAAATTAATTAACTTAAATATTTTTCAAACCTTCAAAAATTTAATTACTACTTTTTCAAAATTTAATTAACCTTTAATATCTTCCTCAATCCTAATATTTACTCAAATTTAATAACTTCACTTTCTTTTCATCAAATAGAGTCCAATTTAAACACTTTATGTGTAGGAACATAAAGAATTGGATCAGTGGATGTTGGATAGTGGATGCTCCAGACATATGACTGGAGATAAATTAAAGTTCACAAAGCTCAAATTAAAGGATTTTGGGTCTGTTGCATTCGGCAACGACGGCAAACTTAAGGTAATCGGAAGAGGTAACATCGAACTCAAATTCGATTTCATTATTCAAAAAGTGTTGCTAGTTGAAAACTTTAACTTTAATTTACTCAGTATAAGTCAATTGTGTGATAGTGGTTATTCAGTTCATTTTACAAAATCTGAATGTATAGTTAAAAATATTGATAATCCTGAAATCATACATAAGAGCACTAGGAGAGATAATGTCTATACCATTAACCTACCAACATCCTCAATAAAGTGTTTTCTAACACAACAAGAGGAAACTGAGTTGTGGCACAGAAGACTGGGACACACTTACACTAGACTCATTGCAAAAATGAGTCAAAATGGTCTTGTTAGAGGTTTGCCCAAATTAAAATTTATTGAAAACTCAACCTGTAATGCTTGTCAACAAGGTAAACAAACTAAGGCAAACCATAAATTAACCAACCTTAATAGAACAACCTCAATACTTGAGCTCATTCACCTAGACTTGTTTGATTCACATGGAGCCAAGTCACTAAGTAAAAATCAATATTGCTTAGTGATAATCGACGATTACTCAAGATTTACTTGGGTATAATTTATAAAAAATAAAAGTAAAACCTTTGAAGTATTTAAAATCTTCTGTAAACTAATAGAAAATGAAAAAGACACTCAAATAAAGAGAATTAGAAGTGACCACGAGGGGAATTTGAAAATCACAACTTTACTGAATTTTATGAAATTAATGGGTATCAATATGAATACTCTTGCCCGAGGATCCCCCAACAAAATGGCCTAGTAGAACGTAAAAACTGAACCCTATAAGAAGCCGCTAGGACTATGTTAAATGAATACAAACTATGCAACCAATTCTAGGCTGAAGTGATAAATACAGCATGTTATATCCAAAATAGAATCTTAATTAACAAATCCCATAATAAAACACCCTATGAAATATATTATAATAAAATTCCTAATCTAAATTATTTAAAAGTTTTTGGATGTAAAGTACACATTTTAAACACTAAAGACTACTTAGGGAAATTTTCATCAAAAATAACTCTAGGAATATTTTTAGGGTATTCAACAACCAGTAGGGCATATAGGGTGTATAACAAACATACTCTAAAAGTTGAAGAAATAATAAATGTAATATTTGATGAAGATAATAAAATAACAAATGAAAATAATACAGAAAATCTTAACCCAAGAATTATTGAAGATGATGAAATTCAATCTAACTCTAATAAACCAGAGGAACAAACCTCTGACCCAAATATAAGACCAACAAGAGTAAGCACTTCTCACCCACCTGATCAAATTTTGGGTGATCTAAATCTAGGAGTCAAAACTAGATCTTCCTATAGAAACCAGAGTCAGATTGCCCTTATTTCTAAGATTGAACCTAAGACCATTGAAGAAGCCCTACCTGACCCAGACTGGATCATTGCCATGCAGGAAGAATTAGCCCAATTTGATAGAAATCAAGTCTGGGAACTTGTACCTAAACCCGTAGATAAGTCCATAATTGACACCAAATGGGTATTTAAGAACAAATTAGATGATCAGGGTGATATAGTGTGTAACACCCTAAATTTCCTCAATTAGAGTCCTAAAAGTAATTTAAAAATATTTAAAAATACTTTAGAAAAATTCTAGAAATTTTTAGAGTATTTTTATGCAATTTTTGGAGTTCGTTTGGTATTTTTACCAAAAGAAACAAGTTGCAAAAAATAAAGAAAATTAGCCGAGATTCGAACCTGCAACCTCCGGCCGAACCTAGCCTTAAGCAAATCCGGCTGACCAAGTGGTCAAGCAAGCGGTTCTGTTTAGAAAAGGTAGCAAAATTTATTTAAGATAGTTAACAGAATATTGGATTATAAAAAGGATAAGTTGATGTTGGATTTGTCTGTTTAGAAAAGATAACGAATTTATTTAAGATAGTTAATAGAATATTGGATTATAAAAGGGATAAGTTGATGTTGGATTTGTCTGTTTAGAAAAGGTAGTGAATTTATTTAAGATAGTTAACAGAAATATTAAGTTATAAAAAGGGAGAACTTAGGGATTATTTTCCAAAACCTAAACCTCTCCTCTCCTTTTCTCTCCCGACGGCACAACGTCTCCTGTTTGGGCGAAGGGATCTAGGGTTCCTCTCCGGCGGCCGCCCAAGGGAGATTTCCGGGAGATCTTCACATGGTTGTGATCCTCTCGTCAAGGGGAAACCGTGAGCACGAAGGAGGGGTCGAAGCTTGCAATTCCCGCAAACCCTAGAAGTTTTCTTTCCGGTTGTAAGCCCAAGAACGCAAAGGTAAGTGCTTCTCACCTGCAGTAGGAGTAGTTTCGGACCTTTGTTCTTCTTGAATTCGAAGCATGAGGAGCGCTTATAGTGCAGATTTTTAATTAAGCACATATGCAGATTTTTATGTATGCTTATAGTACAGATTTTAATTAAGCTTATAGTGCAGATTTTAATTAAGTTTATATGTGCAGATTTTAATTAAGCCTATAGTGCAGATTTTAATTAAGCCTATAGTGCAGATTTTAATTAAGTTTATAGGTGCAGATTTTTACTTAAGCTTATAGTGCAGATTTTAATTAAGCTTATAGTGCAGATTTTAATTAAGTTCATATGCAGATTTTTATGTAAGCTTAGAGTGCAGATTTTAATTAAGCTTATAGAGCAGATTTCAATTAAGCTTATAGAGCAGATTTTAATTTAGCCTATAGTGCAGATTTTAATTAAGCTTATAGTGCAGATTTTTAATTAAGCTCATAGTGCAGATTTTTATTTAAGCTTATAGTGCAGATTTTAATTAAGCCTATAGTGCAGATTTCAATTAAGCTTATAGTGCAGATTTTTATGTAAGCTTATAGTGCAGATTTTAATTAAGCTTGTAGTGCAGATTTCTTAGAGCTTAAAATGCAGATTTCTTTAGAGCAGATTTCTTTAGAGCTTGTAGTGTAGATTTCTTAAAAGCTTATGGTGCAGATTTCTTTAAAGTTTATAGTACAGATTTTTTTGTGGAACTTGTAGTGCAGATTTTTGGTGAAATTTATAGTGCAGATTTTTGGTGGAACTTGTAGTGCAGATTTTTGGTGGAACTTATAGTGCAGTTTTTGAAGAAAAAGATTATAGTGCAGTTTGATTAAGTATTATAGTGCAGAATTTATGTTTACATAGTATGCAGAAATAGTGTAGCATAGAATGCAGAATCTTGATTAGTATAATATGCAGAATTTTGATTAGCATAGTATGCAGATTTTTGTTTATGCATTTCAAAGTTAGAATTTGTTTAAATATTTCAGTTTTTAAAGAAGCATTCTTTTATTAGAGGTATTAACAAGTATAAGAAAGATAAAGAAAAGAAAGAAAAAGGTCAAGGCCTTAAGTAGATCTCAAAGTCAAGACTTTAGGGATTTTTGGCACACAAGGTGCTTGTAAAAATGCCGAGGCATTATATATTAGAAGTATTAAAAGATAACAAGTATTTTACTTTTATCAGTGGCACTGTGCTGGACTCTCAGATGTCCTTGGGTTGGGCTCCCATAGTCGTCCCTAGGTTTAGATAACCTAGTAAACTCTACTAGATTCGGGACCAGCTATCTCGAGTCTAGTTAGGGATGTGCGCATAGCAAGTACAGTTGCCGGGCCCAAGAAGAAAGTTGATTATTATTTTGAAGTATTAAAGTATAAGTTTTTAAACAAGTAAAACAAGCTTCACATAAGTTTAAAATCAGCAAGTTTAGTTTTCTTTTAAGCTAGCATGTTATTTAGATTAGCTTACTGTTCTTTGCTATTAGAAGAGCATGAGTAGCTTTACATGTTTAGCATTTCAGCCTGTTTGATTCCTTTACTATCGGATGAACATGAGTAGTCTTCAGTAAGCATTCAGTTAGTTCATGTTATAGATATATGTACATGCATATCGAGTTTTTGTGAGTTAGACAACGCTTACTAAGCATTCGCTTATAGTTTGCATTTCCTCTTACTGCAGATACAGGAAAGGAAAAGTTTTAGCAAAGGAAGGCGACAAGGAGGTGCGGATGGATGTGTGATGCCTGGACTATAGAAGGCTTGGGATTAACATAAGAATTTATTAAGATTGTCATTTATTAAGAATATATTAGATGAGTCATTTAGTCTTCCGCTGCTAGTTAATTGTATGTTTTGAGTTCTCCGAGAGTTTTAGGAATTACTATCAACTTGTGTGCAATGTTAGTTAAGATAAGTTAGTAGCCCAGTAGCGCTCCACTCCCTCACGGACTAGTAGTAAGGAGGGTGGGGTGTTATAGTTGGTATCAGAGCAGTTCCTATTCTCCAGCATCACACATCAGCACCAACCTTGCCATCTTCAAGTAAGAAAGTATTTAATTTTTTTTTTTAGTATGCTTTCTTTATTCTTTACCGTAAAGAGAAATCCTTGGAAGTATTAGATTATATGTACAGAATAGGGAGATGTTTAGAAGTGCTTATAAAGTTAAGAATTCTGCTTAGTTTCTTTCTACATAACTAGATGTCAAGAAGAGGACATCCCCGTACCGCTTGTACTGAGGATCGAGTACAGGAGAACAAAAAGGATAGAGAAGTTATGGGTGATAGTGGATAGGAAAGTTAAGAGACTAAGGAACGAAAAAGTACCATTAGTGAAAGTCATTTAGAACCAGAAGCACAAGGAAGTTACTTAGGAGCATGAGGACAGTATGAGACAGAGATATCCAGAATTATTCTAAGTTCGAGGACAAACTTTTTATAAGGTAGGGAGAATTGTAACACCCCAAATTTCCTCAATTAGAGTCCTAAAAGTAATTTTAAAATATTTAGAAATGCTTTAGAAAAATTCTAGAGATTTTTAGAAATTTTTAGAGTATTTTTATGTAATTTTTGGAGTTCGTTTGGTATTTTTACCAAAAGAAACAAGTTGCAAAAAATAAAGAAAATTAGCCGAGATTCGAACCTACAACCTCCGGTCGAACCTAGCCTTAAACAAATCCGGCTGACCAAGTGGTCAAGCAAGCTGTTCTATTTAAAAAAGGTAACAAAATTTATTTAAGATAGTTAATAGAATATTGGATTATAAAAGGGATAAGTTGATGTTGGATTTGTCTGTTTAGAAAAGGTAGCGAATTTATTTAAGATAGTTAACAGAAATATTAAGTTATAAAAAGGGAGAACTTAGGGATTATTTTCCAAAACCTAAACCTCTCCTCTCCTTTTCTCTCCCGACGGCACAACGTCTCTTGTTTGGGCGAAGGAAAAAAGGGGGGGGATCTAGGGTTCCTCTCCGGCGGCCGGCTAAGGGAGATTTCCGGGAGATCTTCACATGGTTGTGATCCTCTCGTCAAGGGGAAACCGTGAGCACGAAGGAGGGGTCGAAGCTTGCAATTCCCGCAAACCCTAGAAGTTTTCTTTTCGGTTGTAACCCCAAGAACGCAAAGGTAAGTGCTTCTCACTTGCAGTAGGAGTAGTTTCAGACCTTTGTTCTTCTTGAATTCGAAGCATGAGGAGCGCTTATAGTGCAGATTTTTAATTAAGCTCATATGCAGATTTTTATGTATGCTTATAGTACAGATTTTAATTAAGCTTATAGTGCAGATTTTAATTAAGTTTATAGGTGCAGATTTTAATTAAGCCTATAGTGCAGATTTTAATTAAGTTTATAGGTGCAGATTTTTACTTAAGCTTATAGTGCAGATTTTAATTAAGCTTATAGTGCAGATTTTAATTAAGCTCATATGCAGATTTTTTTGTAAGCTTATAGTGCAGATTTTAATTAAGCTTATAGAGCAGATTTCAATTAAGCTTATAGAGTAGATTTTAATTAAGCCTATAGTGCAGATTTTAATTAAGCTTATAGTGCAGATTTTTAATTAAGCTCATAGTGCAAATTTTTATTTAAGCTTATAGTGCAGATTTTAATTAAGCCTATAGTGCAGATTTCAATTAAGCTTATAGTGCAGATTTTTATGTAAGCTTATAGTGCAGATTTTAATTAAGCTTGTAGTGCAGATTTCTTAGAGCTTAAAATGCAGATTTCTTTAGAGCAGATTTCTTTAGAGCTTGTAGTGCAGATTTCTTAAAAGCTTATGGTGCATATTTCTTTAAAGTTTATAGTACAGATTTTTTTGTGGAACTTGTAGTGCAGATTTTTGGTGGAATTTATAGTGCAGATTTTTGGTGGAACTTATAGTGCAGTTTTTGAAGAAAAAGATTATAGTGCAGTTTGGTTAAGTATTATAGTGCAGAATTTATGTTTGCATAGTATGCAGAAATAGTGTAGCATAGAATGCAGAATCTTGATTAGTATAGTATGCAGAATTTTGATAAGCATAGTATGCAGATTTTTGTTTATGCATTTCAAAGTTAGAATTTGTTTAAACATTTCAGTTTTTAAAGAAGCATTCTTTTATTAGAGGTATTAACAAGTATAAGAAAGATAAAGAAAAGAAAGAAAAAGGCCAAGGCCTTAAGTAGATCCCAAAGTCAAGACTTTAGGGATTTTTGGCACACAAGGTGCTTGTAAAAATGCCGAGGCATTATATATTAGAAGTATTAAAAGATAACAAGTATTTTACTTTTATCAGTGGCAATGTGCTGGACTCTCAGATGTCCTTGGGTTGGGCTCCCATAGTCGTCCCTAGGTTTAGATAACCTAGTAAACTCTACTAGATTCGGGACCAGCTATCTCGGGTCTAGTTAGGGATATGCGCATAGCAAGTACAGTTGTCGGTCCCAAGAAGAAAGTTGATTGTTATTTTGAAGTATTAAAGTATAAGATTTTAAACAAGTAAAACAAGCTTCACATAAGTTTAAAATCAGCAAGTTTAGTTTTCTTTTATGCTAGCATGTTATTTAGATTAGCTTACTGTTCTTTACTATTAGAAGAGCATGAGTAACTTTACATGTTTAGCATTTCAGCCTGTTTGATTCCTTTACTATCGGATGAACATGAGTAGTCTTCAGTAAGCATTCAGTTAGTTCATGTTATAGATATATGTACATGCATATCGAGTTTTTGTGAGTTAGACAGCGCTTACTAAGCATTCGCTTATAGTTTGCATTTTCTCTTACTGCAGATACAGGAAAGGAAAAGTTTTAGCAAAGGAAGGCGACAAGGAGGTGCGGATGGATGTGTGATGCCTGGACTATAGAAGGCTTGGGATTAACATAAGAATTTATTAAGATTGCCATTTATTAAGAATGTATTAGATGAGTCATTTAGTCTTCCGCTGCTAGTTAATTGTATGTTTTGAGTTCTCCGAGAGTTTTAGGAATTACTATCAACCTGTGTGTAATGTTAGTTAAGATAAGTTAGTAGCCCAGTAGCGCTCCACTCCCTCACGGACTAGTAGTAAGGAGGGTGGGGTGTTACATAGTGAGAAATAAGGCAAGACTAGTAGCTAAAGGGTTCAGCCAGGTTGAAGGTTTGGACTATGACGAAACCTATGCACAAGTAGCTAGACTCGAATCCATTAGGATGCTACTGGCTTATGCAGCACATAAAGGATTTAGATTATATCAAATGGATGTCAAGTTGGCCTTTTTGAATGTGTTTATTATGGAAGAAGTATATGTAAGTCAACCTCCAGGGTTTGAGGACTTAGACAACCCAAACCATGTATTTGGACTGAAAAAGGCATTATATGGATTAAAGCAAGCACCTAGGGCATGGTATGAATGGTTATCCAATCACTTGATATCCAAAGGCTTTAACCAAAGTCAAATAGATCCAACCCTGTTTGTAAAAACTGTAGAAAAAGACATCTTCATAGCCCAAATCTATGTTGATGATATAATTTTTGGCTCAACCAACTCTAAACTTTTAAAAGAATTTATTAAACTAATGGAAAATGAATTTGAAATGAGTTTGGTTGGGGAACTTAACTTCTTCTTAGGCTTACAAATCAAACAAATCAAAGATGGAATCTATATTTATCAAACTAAATATGCTAAGGAATTAATTAAAAAATTTGGCATGGAAAATTCAAAAATTATAAATACTCCAATGGCAACCAACATCAACATTGACTCTGACCCAGAAGGAAAACCAGTAGACCCAAAGTACTATAGAAGTGCAATAGGTAGCTTACTTTACCTAACTGCTAGTCGACCTGATATATTATTTGCAGTAGGTATGTGCGCAAGAAATCAATCTTGTGGAAAAGAGTCGCACCTAACATATGTTAAAAGGATACTTAGGTACATTAAAGGTACCCTAAATGTAGGACTTTGGTACCCTAGAACTTACACCTTTGATCTTTTTGGCTATTCTGATTCAGACTATGCCGGGTGTAAACTAGACAGAAAAAGCACAAGTGGTAGCTGCCAAATTCTAAGTCAGTGCCTAGTAAGTTGGTCAAGCAGAAAACAACACTGTGTTGCTCTATCCACCACTGAAGTTGAATACAGAGCCCTAGGAGAGTGTGCCTCTCAACTCTTGTGGATGATGCATACACTAAAAGACTATCAACTGGAATACAAAAATACAAAAATCTCAATTAACAATATAAGTTCAATTGATCTAACCAAAAATCTAATTCACCACTCAAGGACTAAACACATAGAGGTAAAACACCATTTTGTAAGGGATCATGTAGCCAAGGGTGAAATTGTACTCAACTATGTTGAGTCCAAATCAAACCTAGCTGACATTTTCACAAAACTCTTACCTGAACTTGAGTTCAGTGCACTTAGAAGGCAAATAAGAACGTGCTGGGTAGAGTAGATTTTGATTTTCAAATCAGTTTCCTACCTTTATTCTTAAATATCTCACTTGTTTTCAAAATCATCTTGTGTTTTAAAAAATTCTAGGAATTTTTTTTGTTTTCAAAATTCCAATTTTACTAGATTTTCAAATTTGGACTTAGCCTAGGCTCTACCTTAGATATCATGTTCCCCTAGAATTCAGCCAGAGCATCTCACAAACACCTAGGCTTACCTTAATTGTGCTTGAAAAACATAGAATGGTGTGAGATGCATAGGGTACTACCTGCACTCAAGAATGCTTATATCTGTGCATAAATATGAGTCTGGGCGTTAAATACCTAATATATAGTAATCAAGTCAAGTCATCAAGCCCTAGTCAAATCTAACTGGATCTATTGACTTAACTTGACTAACCAAGTGAAAGTTGTTGTCCTCTAGACAATCAGCTAGTAGCTAGATGGTTAGACATGTGGCCGAGAAATTAAGTATTTGATTTTTTTTAGGGTTACTCAACTTGCACATTAGGGCTCTGATACCTTACTAAAAGAACCTAATTAACTTGCAATCAAATTAACTCAACTCATGCTTGGACATTAAGGCTTAACCTTATTGCTCCTCCTTGGCTATTCAGTATTTTGGAATTCATTATTCAGTTAAATATTCTTCAAAAAAATAGTCTTAGACTTTTAATATTTTTTCAAAATCCTTTGAAAACTTAGTGAAGCTTTGTTCTTTTCAAGATATTATTCAAAAAGCTTGTTCAAAATTAAAAGAATATTTACCAATAAAGCTTTGAAAATCTATCTAACAGAGTTTGAAAATTTTAATTTTTCCCCAAAGATTTCAACTAAGTTTCAAATTTGGCTAAAGTTATTTTTCAAAGTAAACTTTTTACTAGCTTAGTTGAAAGAAAATTATCTCTTTAGACATTTAGCTAAGAATTTTACAATGAAATTATAAAAAGCTAAGTGTTTGAAAAGTTCTTTAAATTAGCCAAAAATCCTTTTCTTAAAGCTAAGTGTTTTATTTAAAAAGTTTTTTTTTCCAAACTTAATTCAATTTTTGTGCTTAAGAAAATCCCTCTTAAAAGACTTTTAAGTTTAAAGAAAGTCTTTAAAAGCTTAAGTTTTCAAAATTTTGACTAAACAGAGTTGTTTTGCACTTAAACTATTTTTACTTAGCAAAATTTTACTAAGTCCTTCTCCTACAAAGTTTTCCCTACAAAGTGTTAAAAACTAGGCGTTTTAAATGTTATTTTTGGGCTTCAACATTCTTACTAAGTTTTTCCTACAAAGTTTTTTGATATATGGCAAAGGGGGAGAGTAGGACAAAAATTCCAAAAAATTTAAATTAAGGATAAGAGTTCTCTTATTAAGGGGGAGCCTTAACTTTGTAAATATTAAGTTTACCTTAAATTTAAAATCTCTTTAGCTTGTACTTAACTTGGTACGTAAGTATGCTTACGCTTGTGCTTACACTTCTTATTTAAAAGCATGCTTATGTTTATTTATGCATTTTGTTTTACTTAACTTTGAATTTGAGTTGCCATAATCAAAAAGGGGGAGATTGTTGGTGCGGGAAACATCAGACGATCGAACCCAAGTTTTGATAATGGCAAAGGGTTCAAAGTTAAGTAGTATTGTGACCTAACAAGTTCATGGAGCTTGCAGGAAAGTCCTAAGTGGTACTTGGGCAAAAGTCCTAGCTGTGGTTAGGCAGGTGGAAAACCCTAAGGGGTGGTAACCCTAGGTCATAGGGGGCGGTAACCCTATACGGAAAGTCTTGGCGGGTCGAGAGCTTCAGGCAAAAGTCCTAGGGGGTGGTAACCCTAGGTGGAAAGTCCTGGTGTCGCGAACCAGGTGGAAGACTGGACGGGCTGGGAAGTGGAAGTCCAGCAGAAAGTCCGAAAGCTTCGAACGCTGAGCAAAAGTCCAGTCGATCTGGAGGATCGCACTGGCAACAGGTAAATCTCCTGAGTGGAGTAGGTGAGGTCGCATTCCCCGGAGAGGGAACAGTAGGCGTCGGGTCGACCTAGGGTTTCCGGTTGGAAATCCGAAGTCAGACCCGGACAATCCGATGATTGTCGATTATTTATCATATTTCTGTGCTAACTTTGTTTTGCAGGGTTTGTGTTTGGGACTAACACATTTTGCAGAAACAAAGAAGCACATTTGACCTCGGATGAACAGTGTCCGAGGCGCCTCCATGGGGCTTGGAGGCGCCTCGGGTGTGAGCCAGAAAAAGCCAGTGCAGCAGAGCTGAGGCACCTCGGACCAAGCTGAAGGCGCCTTGGATCAGCCTTGAGGAGCCTTCAATGGGATAAGGCGCGACCAGATCAGAGCTGATCCACGCGTGCGACTCGGCGGCCTGGAGGCACCTTGGACAGGCTTGGAGGCGCCTCCAGCACAGTATAAAAGGGGGGTCGAGGTAGAAGCTCAAAACAATAACTTCCGAGCAATCCTAACGCTACAAGCTGCCAACGAAACAATCCCGAAGTGCTGCAACATCATCCCGACGACCCGGAGCTTCAGCTTTCATTTCCTTGTTGTCGATATTACTTAATTCTGTTGTACTTAATTCATATCTGTACTATTGTGATTTACTAGTGAAGTACCCAAAGTAATCGCTCAACGAGCAAGGGCCTTGGAGTAGCAGTCGTCCAAGGCTCCGAACCAAGTAAAAACACTTGGGTCTTTTCTGTGTTTGGTTTTTCCTTTATTTCCGCTGCATTACTCTCGAACGATTTCCGAATATGAAACGAACGAAATAGCCACGAGCGCTATTCACCCCCCCCCCCTAGTGTTTTCGATCAAACATAAACATGTTTCAACAACTAGAGAATAAGATATACCTTTATTTGTAACAACCCACCCTTCTTACTACTACTCTCTAAGGGCGACCGTTACCTAACTCCTACTCTACTTACTAGTGTCACTTATGCTATTATTAGCGACACTTAGATTTATCACGGTTCAGAGAAATTCCTACCGAAAAATTTCGACAGAATCTCCCCTGTACCGGTGACCAAATCTATAATACACAAGATATATATACACAGCCACATGCGGCTGGATCACAATTTATTCACAACCACGCAGTAATAAATCATATCATAATCAAAAACTAATCTAGCAACATGAACTAAACTCAATCTCCCAGAATGAAGCATAATAAGCTACAATGCACATCAAACTCAATCATAACTTCATAACAGAAATAAGGAAAATGAACTAGACATAAACTCTAAATAAATAAGTCTTGCTAGTCCCCTCTGGACCTCTCCATAGTTCAGTCACCACACACATCCATCATCACCACCACCCTGTCACCTCCCTTCATATCTTAGCTTTTCCTTTATCTGCGGTAGGAGGAAAAAAAAAAAGAAAAGTATCTATAAGCGAAAACGCTTAGTAAGTACTAATCTATCTCACAAAACTCGAAATGCATAAATGTAATGCAACAATACTAAAACTGAAAGGCTAAAAGCAAAGCTGCATGTACTCATGGTATACAGAAATAAAACTGAATACTAAACATGCTCACTAACTGACAGGAAAGTAATGAAACAACTACTGTAAGCTTAGAATTAAAGAACTAAACTTTTATTGAATCTAAGCATAAACTTGTTTCATTTTCTTATATCTTTATGCTAGAAATTAATCTTTTAATTTCTCTTTCATTTTCTTCTTCTTGTTCTTCTTACTTTACTTATACTAGAAATTAATCTTTTAACTTCTCTTTCACTTTCTTCTTCTTGTTCTTTTTTTTTTCTTCTTCTTTTCTTTTCTTTTCTTTTCTTTGGGCCCAGGCTTAGTACCAGCTTAATCTTATGCGCGCTCCCTAATAGAGACTGCTGTAGTCCCACGGGGTAAAGACCTCGGTCTTACCAGGGCCGAGACCTCGGAAACGGTCACCTGGATTTGTTTAACGACAACCTCGGAAGTCGGGTACTAGCCTCTTACTTTAGTTTACTTGTTATCTCTTTTTAACTAGACTTTGGTCTCTTTCTTTTTACTTAGTTTCCTCATAATCCTTTATTAGAGTTTATTGGAATCCTTTAGATATACCTAACAAGTGTAGGATTGCAATTAACTAAGCATGCTATATAAAAACAATAAAAGAGAAACAAATCTAACTCTCTCTAAGCATGTTATAAAACAAAGCAACAGAAGAGCAAATCTGAACTTTCTAAACATGCTGTGAAATAAAGGAAAAGAAAGCACATCTGAACTTACTAATCATGCTATAGAATAGAGCAAAAGAGAGCTAGTTTGAACTTTTAAAACATGCTGTGATAAGAGCAAAGAAAGCTAATCTAATCTGACTAATCATGCTATAAAATAGAGCAAAAGTAAGCTAATTCAAACTTGCTAATCATGCTATAAAATAGATCAAAAAAGAGCTAATTCAAACTTGCTAATCATGCTATAAAATAGATCAAAAGAGAGCTAATTCAAACTTCTTTAAGCATGGTTGAAAACAAATCTAACTCCTTTAAGCATGCTACAACAGATTTAGAAACAAAGGAAAGCAAATCTAATTTCTTTAAAAACAGAATATAAGCCTCCTTTTATCATGTTCGTAATATGCAAAATCTATCTTTTACTTTGGACATTAACATGGTTGAAAACATGCACTTTTGTTTTAACCAAAACATGATGTCACAGCAAGATCAATCTGAACCATTCCGTCTATATTAATTCGAAGCAATGCAAAGCTACAAAAACTAACTAAAGCACTTCTATAATTGCAAACATGCACTTCCAAAAGACGAAACAATGAAAACTTCTGCTACTACACCTAAACCTATTCCTTCTAATCAGTTCGGACATTCTGCAGTCAACTCATATCAATCTGAGCTCAACATAATAGCAATGTATTGGTCATGAAAAAGACTCTAAACAATACACAAGAAACCATTGCAGTCTACCCGCATGCTGGAACCTTACTATACATGTTCTTCTTTGAAACTCACGGCAGCAAGGGATGTGCAGGTTAATCCGAATAAAAAAAAAACTAAAACCTAAATCAAATCTGTCCTTCATGCCTACACTGAACTAACTTTCTCTTCTTTCTTTAGGGTTCACGGCAGCAAACCAAAAACCAAGATTCCTCACGGCAAAATTCAAGAAAACAAGGAAACACCAAAATAAATTCGGAGCAACTCCTACCGCAGGTGAGTAGTACTTACTCTTGATTGCTAGGACTTACAACCGGAGGAGAGCAAGAAGATCTAGGGCTCGGAGGCTTGAAATACTCGGCTTCTTCTTGTGCTCGCGCCTCTTCTTGACGAGAGGAGCTCGGATCCGCAAGGTTCGCCGGAAGAAGACCTTCGTCGGCCGCCGGAGACGAAGCTAGGGCTTCGTATTTTCTTCGCTCGGCAGAAACGGCGCCGTTGCACGCGAGAAGCAGAGGAGAAGAAAGGGTTTCGGGAGAAAAATATATCCTAATCCCTCTTAACTTATCCTTTTATAACTAGATCTAACTTTGCCCTCTACTTAACTTATATATATCTCGTTTCATACTTATTAACAAACCACACGTAGCCCAGTTGGTTGTCTGTGTCCGGTTGGGGTCAGATTCGACCGGAGGTCTTGGGTTCGAGTCTCCCCTTCAACTTTTTTGGTCAAAACTTCTTTCTTTTTGTAAACATACTAAACGACCTCCAAAAATTATGTAAAAATACTCTAAAAATTCCTAAAAATCTCTAGAATATTTTAAAAGTATTTCCAAATATTTTATGGACTTTTAGAACTCGAAATAGGGAAAATTGGGTCGTTACAATTCCCCATATCTTATAAAAAGTTCGTCCTCGAACTTAGAATAGTTCTGAATATTTCTGTCTCATACTGTCCTCACGCTCCCAAGTGACTTCCTCGTGCTTCTGGTTCTTTCAGATGACCTTCACTAGTGGTACTTCTTTATTTCTTAGTCTCTTGACTGCTCTATCCACTATCTGTGTAGGTATGCTCTCATAATTAAGATCCTCTTGGATCTGCATTGACTGAGGCTGAATCACTTGGCTCGGGTTGTGGAGACACTTCTTTAGCATGGAGACATGAAATACATTGTGTATTGCTGACATGTCTTGTGGTAAGTCCAGCTTGTAAGCTACCTTCCCAATCCTCTCTATGATCAGGTAAGGTCCTACATAGCGAGGACTTAATTTGCCCTTCTTGCCAAATCTCATCACTCCCTTCATAGGAGCGACCTTGAGAAACACTGAATTCCCTACTTGGAATTCCAATGGCCTACGGCGTGTGTCAGCGTAACTCTTCTGTCTACTCTGGGCAGTCTCAATCCTCTGTCTGATCTTCACTTTGCCTTCTCTGTATGTCCTCAAGCAAGGTAGGCTCTAAGGTCAATGCGGAGAGCTGTCCGTAAATAATTCCAAGTCCAAAATTTGACAACTCCTTCTGCAGTGGCAGGGCTAATGATGACAGAGACATCAGGGATGCACTGGACTTTCTGCTTAGTGCATCTGCCACTTTGTTAGCTTTGCCTGGGTGGTAGAGGTTCTCACAGTCATAATCTTTGACCAACTCCAGCCACCTTCGCTGTCTCATGTTTAACTCTTTCTGGGTGAAGAAATACTTTAAACTCTGATGGTCTGTGAAGATTCCACACTGAACTCCATACAAATGATGTCGCCAGAGTTTCAGTGCAAAGACCACAGCTGCCAGCTCAAGGTCGTGAGTGGAATAGTTCTTCTTGTAGTCTTTATGTTGTCTGGAAGCATAGGCTATGACTTTTCCTTCTTGCATGAGTACAGCTCCTAAGCCCATCTTGGAATAATCACTGTAGATGTCAAAACTCTTGTCACTCTGTGGAACAGTCAGAATGGAAGCACTGATCAATCTCTTCTTTAGCTCTTGGAAACTCTGCTCACATTCATCTGACCATTCGAATCTCTTGTTCTTTCTGGTGAGGGCTGTTAGTGGAGAAGCTATCCTGGAAAAATCCTCCACGAACTTCCTGTAGTACCCAATTAAACCAAGGAAGCTTCTGATCTCTCTGACGTTCTTGAATCTACTCCAGTTGTTGACCGCTTCCACTTTGACTGGATCCACTTGAATACCTTCTTTAGAAATAATGTAACCTAAAAACGCCACCTGATTTAACCAGAACTCGCACTTTGAGAATTTAGCATAAAACTGCTTTTGCTGAAGAGTCTGCAGTACCAACCTCAAGTGCGTGTCATGCTCCTCTGGGGTCCTTGAATAGATCAGAATGTTGTCGATGAACACAATGACAAACTTGTCAATGTATTCTCTGAACACTCTGTTCATCAAATCCATGAAGACCGCAAGTGCATTAGTCACTCCAAAAGGCATGACTACAAACTCGTAGTGCTCGTATCTGGTCCTGAACGCCGTTCTAGGTATATCTCTTTCTTTCACCTTCAGCTGATGGTACCCAGAACGTAGGTCTATCTTTGAGAACACTGTTGCTCCTCTTTACTGATCAAATAAGTCATCGATCCTGGGAAGGAGGTACTTGTCCTTAACTGATACTTTGCTCAATGTTCTGAAATCTATGCACATTCGCACGGATCCGTCTTTCTTCTTAACGAACAACTCTGGAGCTCCGCGGAGTGAATGACTAGGGCGAATGAATCCTTTGTCAAGTAACTCCTGTAGTTGCTCTTGTAACTCTTTCAGCTCCGCTAGAAACATGCGATACGGAGCTTTTGAAATCAAACTGGTTCCAGGAACCAATTCAATCTCAAATTCCACTTCTCTGTTGGGGGGGGGGGGGGGGGTCTAGGTAGCTCTTCTGGAAATACTTCTGGACACTCGCATACTACCCGAACATCCTCCTGCTTGCGTCCTTTCTGCTCTTCTGCCTTTACTATGTATGCAAGAAAACCTGCACACCCTTTAGCTAATATCTGGTGAGCTGCTAGAGATGAGAGAAGTTTCTGGGTCTTCTTTCTTGGCACTCCTGTGAACTCAAAAGTTTGTTCACCTTCTGGACTAAAAATCACTTTCCTTCTGCGGCAATCCACTGACGCACTGTACTTGCTGAGGAAATCCATACCAAAAATGATATCGAAATCCTACATGGCGAGAACTATCAGATTTACATATAGTTCTTAGTCTGCAATTCTGACTAGTACAGCTCGGAGCCACTGATTGGATTCCACGACTTCCCCAGAAGGTAGGGTTGTCAGAAACTTGGAGTTCATACTTTCTGTAGGCACCTGTAATCTGCTAGCAAAGGGTACTGATACGAAAGAATGGGTTGCCCAAGTATCAAATAGTACAGTAGCTAAATGCTGAAAAATAACTACTTGACCTGTTACAACCGTGGGGGCACTAGCAACTTCTTCTTTGGTGAGGGAGAATACTTTGACACCATCCAAGGCTGGAACTGGTGGAGCTTCTAACCTTCCTTGACTGATATAGGGTCCCTCCAATGCTGCTTCCATGTGGTGCAACTGTGCAGGCTGGCCTCCATATTGCAATGGCTGTGGTTGAGGTGCTTTGATTTTGTTAGGACACTCTTTAGCCATATGTCCTTCCTGCCCACAGGAGTAACATCCAGTCTTACCCAAAAGGCAGGCTCCTGGATGCATTCTCCCACATTTGTGACAGGGAGGAAACTTGGTCAGCTTGGTTGCTGGTCCTCCCTTCTGGCTACCTCCTGTGTTCCACTGCTTCCTTTTACCTTTGCCTTTCCAATTCTGTTTACTTGACTGTGATTTCTAGCTTCCTGCTGTCTTGTCCTCTATCTTCACTGGCTTATGTTGCGCTCGTTGTGCCTTGATGTTGTTCAGGTAGTGTTCAGCAATTAATGCTCTACTGATCAACTCTTCACCAGTATGGGGCTGATGAGCTCCACTGCTCACATTCAGTGCTATCTGGGGTCTCAGCATTCTGAGCATCAGCCTGACTCGCTCCTTCTCTGTACTTACTAGCTCTGGGCAAAGACGAGCTAGTCTGTTGAACTTCTTAGCTGCTTCCTCCACTGACAGGTTGCCTTGCTTGAACTCTATAAACTCCTCGTAGTGCTTGTTGGTGATCTGCAGGTGGAAGAACTCTTCATAAAATTCTGACTGAAAATCAGCCCAGCTCATCTGATCAGCCGCTCTCTTGGTCTTTATCCTCTCCCACCACATACGAGCGTCTCCAGACAGGCAGAAAGAGGCGCACTTGACCTTCTCGACTTCTGGCCAGTCAAGAAGCTCCATAGTGCTCTCTAGTGTTTTAAACCAAGCCTGGGCATCCCAGGGCTCAGTCGTGCCTGAGAAGCTCTCTGGTTTCAGCTTCAGCCACTGTATAAGATAAGCTTCTGGTCTCTGAGGTGCTGTGACGGCTCCCTGAGTAACTGGTGGAGTCTCAGTTACCACTGGGGTCTCTGCAGTGACAGTTGGAGGAGGGGGAGGAACTGCTGGTTGATTGGCCATCAGATTGGCTATCACCTGTTGCTGCTCTGCTACTTGCCTCTGGAGCTGAGCAACCACTTCAGAAAGGTTGGGCTCAGTTGCTCTAGGCACTTCGTTCTCTCGAGCTGGTTTCTCAGTGTGAGTAGTATGGGGACGTCCTCTTCTTGCCATCTAATTATGCAAGGTAAAAGCGATATCTTACTTTAACCCTTCTAATCATACTTAAATTTGAATAAAGAAAAGGGGAAACTAAATCTTTTATCTTACTTTAGTACTCAAAAAAAAAAAAAAAACAAGTACTCTATACTGCAGTTAATAATAAGGAAAGCAGAATAAAGAAAGAATTTAAATACTTTCTTACTTGGAGACGACGAGGATGATGCTGATGTGTGTGTGATGCTGGAGAATGGAACACTGCTTTGATACCAACTGTAACAACCCACCCTTCTTACTACTACTCTCTAAGGGCGACCGTTACCTAACTCCTACTCTACTTACTAGTGTCACTTATGCTATTATTAGCGACACTTAGATTTATCACGGTTCAGAGAAATTCCTACCGAAAAATTTCGGCAGAATCTCCCCTGTACCGGTGACCAAATCTATAATACACAAGATATATATACACAGCCACATGCGGCTGGATCACAATTTATTCACAACCACGCAGTAATAAATCATATCATAATCAAAAACTAATCTAGCAACATGAACTAAACTCAATCTCCCAGAATGAAGCATAATAAGCTACAATGCACATCAAACTCAATCATAACTCATAATTTCATAACAGAAATAAGGAAAATGAACTAGACATAAACTCTAAATAAATAAGTCTTGCTAGTCCCCTCTGGACCTCTCCATAGTTCAGTCACCACACACATCCATCATCACCACCACCCTGTCGCCTCCCTTCATATCTTAGCTTTTCCTTTATCTGCGGTAGGAGGAAAAAAAAAAAGAAAAGTATCTATAAGCGAAAACGCTTAGTAAGTACTAATCTATCTCACAAAACTCGAAATGCATAAATGTAATGCAACAATACTAAAACTGAAAGGCTAAAAGCAAAGCTGCATGTACTCATGGTATACAGAAATAAAACTGAATACTAAACATGCTCACTAACTGACAGGAAAGTAATGAAACAACTACTGTAAGCTTAGAATTAAAGAACTAAACTTTTATTGAATCTAAGCATAAACTTGTTTCATTTTCTTATATCTTTATGCTAGAAATTAATCTTTTAATTTCTCTTTCATTTTCTTCTTCTTGTTCTTCTTACTTTACTTATACTAGAAATTAATCTTTTAACTTCTCTTTCACTTTCTTCTTCTTGTTCTTTTTTTTTTCTTCTTCTTTTCTTTTCTTTTCTTTTCTTTTCTTTGGGCCCAGGCTTAGTACCAGCTTAATCTTATGCGCGCTCTCTAATAGAGACTGCTGTAGTCCCACGGGGTAAAGACCTCGGTCTTACCAGGGCCGAGACCTCGGAAACGGTCACCTGGATTTGTTTAACGACAACCTCGGAAGTCGGGTACTAGCCTCTTACTTTAGTTTACTTGTTATCTCTTTTTAACTAGACTTTGGTCTATTTCTTTTTACTTAGTTTCCTCATAATCCTTTATTAGAGTTTATTGGAATCCTTTAGATATACCTAACAAGTGTAGGATTACAATTAACTAAGCATGCTATATAAAAACAATAAAAGAGAAACAAATCTAACTCTCTCTAAGCATGTTATAAAACAAAGCAACAGAAGAGCAAATCTGAACTTTCTAAACATGCTGTGAAATAAAGGAAAAGAAAGCACATCTGAACTTACTAATCATGCTATAGAATAGAGCAAAAGAGAGCTAGTTTGAACTTTTAAAACATGCTGTGATAAGAGCAAAGAAAGCTAATCTAATCTGACTAATCATGCTATAAAATAGAGCAAAAGTAAGCTAATTCAAACTTGCTAATCATGCTATAAAATAGATCAAAAGAGAGCTAATTCAAACTTCTTTAAGCATGGTTGAAAACAAATCTAACTCCTTTAAGCATGCTACAACAGATTTAGAAACAAAGGAAAGCAAATCTAATTTCTTTAAAAACAGAATATAAGCCTCCTTTTATCATGTTCGTAATATGCAAAATCTATCTTTTACTTTGGACATTAACATGGTTGAAAACATGCACTTTTGTTTTAACCAAAACATGATGTCACAGCAAGATCAATCTGAACCATTTCGTCTATATTAATTCGAAGCAATGCAAAGCTACAAAAACTAACTAAAGCACTTCTATAATTGCAAACATGCACTTCCAAAAGACGAAACAATGAAAACTTCTGCTACTACACCTAAACCTATTCCTTCTAATCAGTTCGGACATTCTGCAGTCAACTCATATCAATCTGAGCTCAACATAATAGCAATGTATTGGTCATGAAAAAGACTCTAAACAATACACAAGAAACCATTGCAGTCTACCCGCATGCTGGAACCTTACTATACATGTTCTTCTTTGAAACTCACGGCAGCAAGGGATGTGCAGGTTAATCCGAATAAAAAAAAAACTAAAACCTAAATCAAATCTGTCCTTCATGCCTACACTGAACTAACTTTCTCTTCTTTCTTTAGGGTTCACGACAGCAAACCAAAAAACCAAGATTACTCACGGCAAAATTCAAGAAAACAAGGAAACACCAAAATAAATTCGGAGCAACTCCTACCGCAGGTGAGTAGTACTTACTCTTGATTGCTAGGACTTACAACCGGAGGAGAGCAAGAAGATCTAGGGCTCGGAGGCTTGAAATACTCGGCTTCTTCTTGTGCTCGCGCCTCTTCTTGACGAGAGGAGCTCGGATCCGCAAAGTTCACCGGAAGAAGACCTTCGTCGGCCGCCGAAGACGAAGCTAGGGCTTCGTATTTTCTTCGCTCGGCAGAAACGGCGCCGTCGCACGCGAGAAGCAGAGGAGAAGAAAGGGTTTCGGGAGAAAAATATCCCCTAATTCCTCTTAACTTATCCTTTTATAACTAGGTCTAACTTTGCCCTCTACTTAACTTATATATATCTCGTTTCATACTTATTAACAAACCACACGTAGCCCAGTTGGTTGGATGTGTCCGGTTGGGGTCAGGTTCGACTGGAGGTCTTGGGTTCGAGTCTCCCCTTCAACATTTTTTTTGGTCAAAACTTCTTTCTTTTCGTAAACATACTAAACGACCTCCAAAAATTACGTAAAAATACTCTAAAAATTCCTAAAAATCTCTAGAATATTTTAAAAGTATTTCCAAATATTTTATGGACTTTTAGAACTCGAAATAGGGAAAATTGGGTCGTTACATTATTGTTCTCCTTCCTACGAGGACAGTCCGCCTTCCAATGTCCTACCTACTTGCAAATAAAGCAGTTACCTTTCGGCTTCTTCACTCTAGCTTTTAGTCCTGTACCTAGAGATCGATTCACTTTCTTTGCCGAACCAGCTTGTTTCTTTTTCTTCTTCTTGCCTTTCGACTTAGAAGTAGAAACATTTTCAGCAAAGTGAATCTGAGAACTATGACGAAATATACCTTCTGCTGCCTGAAGTTATGTCAGAAGTTCCGCCAACGTATAAGCCCTTTTGTTCATGTTATAGTTCAGGCGGAACTGCTCAAAACTTCTGGGTAGCGTTTGGAGAATAATATCAATCTGGGTTTCCTTATCGATTTCAGCTCCAAGGATTTGTATCTCATTCAAGTGAGCCATCATTTTAAGGATATGATCTCTTACGGGCGTCCCCTCAGACATGGTGGTTGTCATCAAGTTTCTCATGGTCTCTTATCTTGCAGCCCTATTCTGGTGTTCGAAGAGATCCTTGAGATTGTACATTATGTCATAAGCAATGGGCATAGCCTGATACTGATGTTGCAGCACATTTGACATAGAAGCAAAATGTAACACTGCGTCATCTCATCTGCCTTAACCCATTTCTTATAATGTTCAATCTCCTCTTCACTAGAATCGCTATTAGGCGCATTAGGGCAGACCTCTGTCAGTACAAACTTATAGCCTTCAGCAGTTAGGACAATGTCTAGGTTTCTTTTCCAATCTATGTAATTTGGACCAGTAAGTTTATTCTCTTTCAGTATAACAGCTAATGGGTTGAAGGTCATCCTAAGAATCACAAAACAAGTTTTGGTCAATACTTTAGAATTTAAAATAATATTGATTCCTCAAACAATATCATTTAAACTCACCAACACCTAAAACACCATGAATTTTGTATGCCACGTTAGTGTGGACGTATACAAAATAAAACATTTGTAAAAGGAGGGTTTTACCTATTAATTATCTTGTCATCCTAACTTTATGACAAATTAATAGTTGGTTTTTCTTCGACCACACAAATAATAGCAGTTACTCCGTTGGGAATGATACTATTAAGTGTGCCTAAGTGTATACCATTACTTGATACTTAGTCTATTAAATAGGATTGTGTCCCTTCAGTTGGAGAAGATCACATGCTCCTAAATAATTTTCTATAATCATCCGGTAAGGAAGTTTGATCTAGTGATCCGCAAATAAACTCATCCGTTGTGGAGGAAGACATTCAGAGCCAACACACAAGTTTGTTTGCATCACTTAAAATCCCTCTCCCACTTAGTTATTTAAAATGAGGAATTTTTTCATGCAAGCACACATACACACATCACTGCAAATAAAAGCAATAAATATGGAAAAATAAATTTCCAACTATTATGGCATCTTCCATCACTGTCCTTCGTGTGCCGCCAGCCCTAGCAGTTGTCAACTCTAGCCGCCAGTCTTAGGGCTCATGTCATCGTGTCCATTGAGCTTCCTTTTTCGCTGCGCCTCTAGTCCTCTAATAGCACCACGCCTTCAAGGATATGATCCGTAATAAAAATAGAATTTTACATTTATCGATCCTATATTCCACGAAGGAATGTACATATAATATAGATCGAACAATAATATAAAATCCTAATAACTAATACAACTCCTGCTGTATTTAATATTACAATCATGTACACACACATAAAATGCCCTCGGCATGTCCGAGGGTCCAATCACACACAAACACATTAGGGTCATAATAGTTGGATCTAGGATATCTGTAGCCACAGAGTTAATCTATTTGCATATCCTACTATTATCAGGCCTAAATTATGTATGACATGTGCATAATCAAACTAAAAACCAAACACAGAGAGGTAAAGTCCTAGTTTTGATACCAATTATTGGTTGCTACTCGGAATATCGTACTGGTTCCCCTATACAAAAATTTTATACAAGTCCCAAACCTTTCCTAACAACCTATTGTATTCTTTAGAAATTAAACTTGGAATCACAAACAAAACTTAACATTATTGATTCCGAGTTTAACTTATCTGTTCTTAGAGGTTTAGACTTAGATCACAAACGATGCTTAACATTATTAATCTAAATCCACCCATGTTATAAAGTTGATTAAATATTAATTTTTAAGATCGGCTTCCAGGTTAAACATGGCGAGGCACTAGGTCTTCTTGGGTATGGGATCATCCATCACTTCCTAGACAAAACCTTTCAACAAAATTTAATATTTAATCTTCTTATAGTAACCCTAGGTTTAACCACTAAGAACAATCGAATCACAAGTTCAAAAAATAAAAGAAACACAAAAATTGAAACATAAAATCGATTTCCTAGAATCGTTAGCCTCCTGTGTTTGGTATTTCAAAATTCATACAAAAAAAACTAGTATGATGCGGAATAAGACAACTAGTTATACCTTTCTTTGTAAACAAAAACCTCTTGATCTTCTATTGTATTCCTCTCCTTCTCTTGGACGTCGTGTGGGCGACGATCTACCAAGAAGAAATCCACTTAAGCCTTCTTCTCTTTCTCTAAGTTTCGGCCACCAAAGGGATCTAGACAAGAGAGCCTCCTTCTCTTCTTCTTCTCCTCCTAGTAACCGGCCACCAAGACTCCTAGAGGATTAGATGTCGCCGGCCACAAAGTGGAAAACAAAGGAGAAGAGAGAAAGGGAGAGGGTCGGCCACCAAAGGAAAAGAGAGATGAACAATAGAAGAGAGGTGTGTGTCATGAAGGCACCCTCCCCCTCTCTTTTATAATCCTTGGTGAATCCAAAAAAGGAAAGTTTTATAACAAAAATAAAACTTCCTTTAATTACTCTATATGGCCGGCCGCCTCTTGTAAAACCAAACAAGGAAAGATTTTAAACAAAAATTAAAATATCTCTTTTAAACATCCCTTTTGTGGTTACCTATAAAAGGAATATTTTATAAATTAAAATATCTCTCTTTAAAATCTTTTTATGGATATCTATAAAAGACAAGATTTAAAAATAAAACTCCTTTTATATCATGGTTACAAAAAAGGAAAGTTTTGTCAAAAATTTAAATCTTTCTTTCACATTATAGATAACTACAAATAAGGAAAGATATCTAATCTCTCTTTTAATTCTTTGTAGAAAATCTATAAAAGGAAAGATTTTAAAATTTAAAACTCTCTTTTAAAACCATGTGGATAAAAACATAAAAGGAAAGATTTTATCAAAATTTTATTTTTAATAAAATTCCCTCTCCTTTCATACTTGGTCGACCCCTTGCTTGGGCGCCAAGCAAGGCTTGGTTTGCCCTTACTCAAGCTCCAAGCTTGGCTTGGCCGACCCCTTGCTTGGGCTCCAAGCAAGGATATGGGTTGACCCCTAGCATGGGCTAAGAGGCTAGGCTTTTGGGTGGATATAAGGCTTTATATAAGAGGCTACAATAGGGACCGAGAGGAGAAATTGGTTTTGGTCTCCCGATGAACTTGAGCTTCCCGTGTTCGCCCCGAACACTCAACTCAAGTTCATCAATAATAACTCATACTACTAAAGAGCTACTATTGAACTACCACACGAATTCCAAATTACATTATGGGCTCCTTCTTATCATGAGTGTGTTAATCTCCCTGTGTTTAAGATATCGAATGTCCATTAATTAAATGAGTTACTGACACTCACTTAATTAATATCTAGCTTTAAGAATAGTACCACTCAACTTCATTGTCATGTCAGACTAAGTCCACCTACAGGGTTTACATGACAATCCTTATAAGCTCATCTTAGGGACATCATCAACCTAGATTACTAGGACACAGTTTCCTTCTATAACCAACAACACGCCATATAAATAATATTATTTCCCAACCTATAGAGCCTTTTGATTTAACGAGCTAAATCTCACCCATTGATAAGTCAAAGAAATAAATACTAAGTATACGTGTTTGTTGTTATATCGGGATTAAGAGTACACACTTCCATAATAACTGAGGTTCTGTTCTTTTATGCAGTCAGTATAAAAAGAACAATCTTAAATGGTCCTACTCAACACACTCTAAGTGTACTAGTATAATTTTATAGTTAAGATAAACTTATACCAAATTACACTACGACCATTCCAATGGTTTGTCCATTTCCATTTTGGTCGTGAGCTACTATTTATAATTTATAAGGTACTGATAACATGATCTTCTGTGTCACACCAAATACCATATTATCTACAATATAAATTAAATAGACAACTACATTTAACATAAATGCAGACACTTGACCAAATGTGATTCTTATTTCATAAAATAAATGTTTACAAAAGCTAGGCTTTTAGTATACACTCTAACATTAATATGATGGATCATTGGATCAAGTCTAATCCGAATTAAACTTATTGAGTTAGACTCAATTAGATCTAATTATTAGATTTAGTCCAATTCAAATTAGACTCATGCAGTTAATTCAGATTGATCAATGAGTTGGACTCATTAGGTGAACCCAAATTCACCAAGGAAGAGGAAAGATCAAAATTTAATTGGATTAATGGAGGACTTAATTGGATTAATGGAGAATTAATGCCAATTAATGCAATTAATGTCAATTAAGACTAATTGGGTGAATGAATACAAAAGGGGGCTTTATATTCATTTGGTGAATGACTTTGTGTTCTTCCTCCTTCTTCTTCCTCCTTGGCCGAATTTCCTCTTGGCTGAATCTCCATGTGTGGCTAGCACCACAGTGGTGGTTCTTCTTCACTTCTTGAGTTCATGAGACGGATAAGAAGCATGTTCATGTGCATACCAAAAGAGGCACGGGCGCTTGATCGTGCTAAGATCCTAGCCGTCGGCAGTTCGTATGCACGTGACAAAGGTATAACTCCCTTTTAACAAAATTTAGTATATGTTTTCTCCTTCGCATGGTTCTTCTAGAAAGGATCTATTTTGTTTTCTGCTGCACTTTTCACATGTTTTGCTCGCTAGATCCTTACATAACGGATGATGTGATGTATCACATTATGGATGAGAAATCACTAGTGGTAGTTTAGCATAAACTGAAAAGTTATTAAATGTCTAAGTCATTGATGAACAAGCTATATCATAAGTAAAAGTTGTTTGGGCTTAAGATGACAAAGAGCATATATCTAAGCCAATATATCAGCATTTTCAATCAAATCGTAAGTGATCTAAAATGGGTTTATGTGAAGATTTAAAGATGAAGACAAGGCATTGATATTATTGAATTCTTTACCGTTATCTTCTATGTATGAGAATTTGGTTACACTCTAATGTGGGAAAAGGAAATCCTTAAACTAGAGGAAGTTACAAGTGCACTTTTAGGATTTCATCAACAAAAGAAAGCTATTGATGAGACATCTTAAGGTAAAGAGCTCATGGTGAGAAGTAGCTAGAAACATGGTAGGAGCAAGGCTCGATATGGGTTGGGCAACAATAACAAGGCCTGATCAAAATCAACGAAGAAGCAAAAGGTCATATGCTACAAGTGTGGAGTAAAGGATCACTTTAAGAGAGATCGTTCAGAGAAAAAGAAAGTCATCACAAAGAGTAAAGATGATTTATCGAAATTTGTAAACATAGTGGAAAGAAGAAAATTCAGAGAACGACGATGGTGATATGCTTTCAATTTCATCTAGTTTAGATTAATTGATAGATTCTTGGATTCATGATTTAACATGTTGTTATCACATGATGTCTAATAAGGATTGGTTTGACACCTACATACTAATCAATTATGATTATATTATGATGGGTAACTATATTGTTGGGATATGCCCAATACGGTGTATGCTAAAAATATATTTCATAAGCATGCACATCAAAAGACTTAACAATAAATAAATAAATTTATTACATTACACATACCACACATATACAAGATACAATCACGCAGATAAGATCATAAAACAAAATGAAAATATTTTATTTCTGTTTAAATCAATTTCATAATTTAGTGAAATTTTGTTCACAGCATTGATTATGTCGGTTTTACCGCTATAAAAATTTTCAAAATTTTTCTATACAGAAAAATATTTCTTAAATTATTTTATCCAAAATTGGTTTATAAATTGTAGAAGTAGTCCAGATTTTTTAAAATTTAAATTTTTTTGGATGATAGTCACTGTAGTGTTATCCCTTAGACTCTATTTTAAATTTATTTCAAGTTATGCACATAGCTTACTCCTATTTTTAATGTAATCAAAGGGGAGAAGTAGAGGTTAAGTATAAGGGGAGGCTAACATCTTGATTTATTTATTTTTGCATATTTTTAATTACAAAATTTATACTTGCCATTTCATGTTATTTTCTTTTATTTTATCCTAATTTAACTTGGGTTGCTTACATAAAAAAGGGAGAGATTGTAAATACCCTGTGGTAGTTTTGATGTGATCAACCAAGTCAAGTTAGGTCCTGTTATGTTTTGATACTGTGGGTCTAAATGTGCAGGAACTTAGGAGCGCAGGAGGTCGAGCGAAAGACGCATATAGCAAAAAGGGCGACACGAGAGAGAGTTGATGGGCTCTGTTCATCTAAGGGATGAGGCACTATGAACGAGTACACTGGTTGACGAGAAGGAGGTGCATGACGTTTCTAAGGGACGAGAAGCCGGAGCTGAAAGTTGGTCGAGAAGGCCGGAAAATGGATTCGGGTGAGCCCTATTCCGAATGGCTGAAATCACCCAAGTGAGTGAAGTACGCTGGTGGACTAGAAGGAAGCACGAGATGTTTCCGAGGGATGAGAAGCTGGAGCAGAAGGTTGCTCGAGAAGGCTGAAAAATGAGTTTAGGTGAGCCCTATTCTGGATGACCGAAATCACCCAAGCGAGCGGAGATGGAGCAGAAGCCCGGTTGGGTCCAGGAGCCTAGATTTATTCCAAGTGCCTAGAGTCCGGGCGCCCGGAGCTGGTCCAGGCGCCAGGTCCACTTTGGGTGCCAGGGCGCCCTCGACCATGGACTAGATTTAACAGGGTTCGGGCGCTTGGAACGGGTCCAAGCGCTCGAACCAGAAACTTTATTAAGATGCCACCTATTGTGATCCGGTGCGACGTGGATAAAGCTCTATCCATGTCCAGGAACCTAGAACCCTTCCAAGCGTTCTGATTAGGGCTATAAATACATCCCTGGTCCCAGTAACTAAATAGAACACTTGTAAACGATTCTTTTCTTATTTAGATTTGTAACTTAGTACTTCAACTGCTGTAAGAGGCTTCTCCACCTGAAGGAGATTGAATAGTGAGCTTTCAATGTTTTGGATTAGCAATCCCCTGATTGCAAACCACGTAAGCGTCGATGCCTCTTTCTATTTTTAATTAGTTTGTTAATTTTTTTTATGCAAGTGATAGTTTTAATTAAGTTGTAAAAATTGAGAAAGGTGTTCATTTTTTGTGTAGGGCAATTCACTCCTCTTGTCGGTCTCCAAGGGACCTACATCTCAATCTTATAGCTTGATTAAAATACTTGTACAGAAAGAAACTAATTAAACAGAGAAAGAAGAGGTAGATCTTTTACTTGGTTTGTAATTAGGCGATTGCTACTCTAAGATATTGAAAGCTCACTATCAAATCCCTTTCTAGCGGAGAAGCCTCTTACAGCAGTTAAAGCACTAGATTACAAAGCTAAACAAAAAGAAGATCATTTACAAGTGTTGTTTTTAGCTACTGAGATTAGGGTTGTATTTATAACCCTGATCTGGACACCTGGAAGGGTTCTGAGCGCCTAGGCGTGAATAAAACTTTATCCACATCGCAACGGATTGCATCACAATAGATCTGGATAAAATCTCTGGTCTCGGTCCCTAGAACATCTTCGGGTGCCCAGACCGCCTTCGCACAAGGGCACCTCACCAAGGCCAGCGTATTAACAAATGAAAACAAGTGTAAGCGGTCCATCATGGCACAACTTCAAAAGATTTGACTGCATTAAGCCTTTAGCAATATATCCTTATAAAAAATATTTGACCGTAATCACCCAAGTTATCGGAGCATCGGAAGCTGAAACAAAGTCAAAAGGAGATAAAGAGCAAGCTGTAAGTGCCTTAAAGGAAGTACTGGAGGCGCCTGCGCAGTCCTCCACATTGGAGGCACCTTCAACAAGTGTTGAAGGCGCCTTCAACAATGGAGGCGCCTTCAACACTGTTGGAGGCGCCTCCAAGCTGGTCAAAATGACCGTTCGAGCACATGATAAAATTCAATCCACTCACCGAGTTGGAGGCGCCTTGGACCTTATTGGAGGCGCCTTAGACCCTCGGGATAGACTTTTCAGGAGCTATATAAAGGCCCATGGAGCTAGGAAATAAAAAACAACTCAAGCAATCAACTGTGTAGTCTTTCCTAGCAATAGTTCTAAGCTTCCAAAGTGTAAAAGGCTTCTCCGCCTTCAGAGAAGGAGATTCTTCAGTGCGCTTCTTCTTACTGCCTTGGATTAACAACCTTCTTGGTTGTAACCAAGTAAATAGTTGAGTCCCTTTTCGTTTCTATTAATTTATCTGTTATTATTTTACTATTGCATTTTTGAGTTGAAAGCACGAGGAGGGTATACTTTATTTTTTCAGACAATTCACCCCCCTCTTGCCGGCCTCCGCTGCACCAACAATTGGTATCAGAGCTAGACCGCCTCAGAAGGATTAACCGCCGACTGAAGCACAACGATCAAAGACGATGGCCGGAGCAAATATTCATCCCCCGAAGTTCGACGGAGACTTCGTGACGTGGAAATGCCGGATGGAGGTATTCTTTAAAACCGACTTCGATATTTTACTAACTATGAAATATGGTTTTGAAGTTCCGAAAGACAAACAAGAGCATCAGTGGAGCAAGCTAAATTTGTCGCCAATGGAAAGGCAGAGTTCCACCTGCTTAGCGTGCTGCCACCACAAGAGGTAAGTCGGATCGGAAGCTACGACTCCGCGAAAGACCTCTGGGAAAAATTCCTGGAGCTTCATGAAGGTACCTCGGAAGCTAAGCTAGCGAGGCACGACATTCTTCGGACCCAGTTAACGAACCTTCGGATGAACCAAAGCGAGAAGGTAGTGCAACTCCAAGCAAGGATTAAGGAGCTAATCACTCAATTAAGCAACCTTGGAGAAAAAGTAACGAACCGGGACTCGATCCAGTACGCGCTCAACGTCTTCCCCAAAACTACAGAATGGATGTCCTTAGTAGATGCATACTACATCTCTAAGGACTTCGAGGTAAGTACTTTAGAAAATTTGTTTTCTACTTTTGAACTTCACGAATCTCGAGTTGCAAAGCCCAATGGAGTAGAGAAAGCAAGTTAGAACATTGTCTTAAAGGCAAGAACAAACGATTCTGACTCCGAAGCCTCGATCGACCAATCGGAAGCGGCACTACTGGTAAAGCGTTTCAATAAGTTTTTAATTCTAATAAATTTAGATCGCAGACAAAGAGGCATGAGCAAAAGAGAAGAATGGTTCGTTGCTACAACTGCAACAAAGAAGGGCACATCAAGGATGACTGTTCAAAATTAAAGAAAAAGGAGAAAGAGAAGGAAAAGACAAAATACAAGAAACCAGAATCTTCCAAGCACAAGAATCTGAAGGCGACTTGGTCAGATTCATCTTCTTTCGAATCAGACATCGAAGCCTTCTCTGGATTAGCGCTGATGGCCAACCATCTTCCCGAAGATGACTCAAGCTCAGAGATGAGCATAGATGAAGGGGGAGGATCATCAGAAGAAGAAAGCGACGATGAAGGGGGAGAATCACCGAGTCAGGTAAGTAAGGTACATAATCTAACCCCGACTCAGTCCTTTCAATTTATTAAGTCTCTTTCTAAAGATTTATTCAAATTAGAAAAAGAAAATACTGAATTGAAATTGAACCTAGCAAAAGCATGCCCACTAGAAATGTATGATACTCTAAAATTAGAAAATGAAAAACTAAAAGTTGAAATTGAGAAATTGAAGAATAATGATGCATGCTTAAATAAATTTCCAAAATCAAAATTAAGAATTTATGGAAAATTAAATTGGTATATTAGAAAACATTAGGGACAACATAGGAAAGTCCCCAGAAATTATGTACCCCCTAAATTTTTTAATAACCCAGTAGGAAGGAATCTATACTGGGTTCCAAAATCTTTGCTAGATTAAAACTTTTTAAATTAAGGCTTTCAGAAGAAAAATTAAACGTTAAAATTTCTTTATGAGACTTTGTCTAAGGAAGTGGTTGTTTCTTCAATAACCAAGAAGGCCTAGTGCCTCGCCACGACCTGGAAGCTGAAATATTGAAACAAAATGTTTAATTAACTTTCTGAAAAAAGCATTAAAACTAGAATTAAGTAATGCTTTGAAAGTTTTCAAACATTTTCTTAAAAATTCAAAAAATTCAGTTTACTTAAATTTTTTTTCAAAATATTCATTTTACTTAGAAATTCTTGTGGTAAACTCTAAAAAATCATTTAACTTAGAATTTTTTTTTTATTTTCAAAAATTCTATAAATTCAGTTTACTTAGAAATTTTTGGTAAATAATTCTTCATACTCTTACCCCGTTTTTACTGTGATCAAAGGGGGAGAGAAAAGTACAAGTTTAGGGAAAGATTTTTTTTCAAAACTCTGAGTTTTAAAAATATTTTTGAAAAATTCTGTTTAAACTCTTAATTAATTAGTTGCAATTTTATTTATTGCAAATTTATGTTTAACATGTTAGTTTAGTAATTTTCTTTAAAATTACTGTTTGTCTATTTTTACCCTAACTTGAATGGGTTGATGCACATCAAAAAGGGGGAGATTGTTGAACTCCGTGGTTGTTTTGATGTGATCAACCAAGTCGGTTAGGTCCTGCTTTGTATTTGATCCCTGTGTCTGAGTGTGCAGGAGCTTAGAAGAGAAGGAAGTTGAGCGGAAGACGCAGCTAGCGAGAAGGACGGCACGGGAAGGGAGTCGACGGGCTCGGTGCGTCTGAAGGACGAGAGAGCTGCGGAAGAGTACACTGGTGGGCGAGAAGAACGTGCGCGACGTTCGAGGGACGTTAAGCCGGGGAGGAAGACTGCTCGAGGAAAATGTCGGGAATTGGGTTCGGGTGAGCCCTATTCCAGTTGACCGTAATCACCCAAGTTATCGGAGCATCGGAAGCTGAAACAAAGTCAAAAGGAGATAAAGAGCAAGCTGTAAGTGCCTTAAAGGAAGTACTGGAGGCGCCTGCGCAGTCCTCCACATTGGAGGCGCCTTCAACAAGTGTTGAAGGCGCCTTCAACACTGTTGGAGGCGCCTCCAAGCTGGTCAAAATGACCGTTCGAGCACATGATAAAATTCTATCCACTCACCGAGTTGGAGGCGCCTTGGACCTTATTGGAGGCGCCTTAGACCCTCGGGATAGACTTTTCAGGAGCTATATAAAGGCCCATGGAGCTAGGAAATAAAAAACAACTCAAGCAATCAACTGTGTAGTCTTTCCTAGCAATAGTTCTAAGCTTCCAAAGTGTAAAAGGCTTCTCCGCCTTCAGAGAAGGAGATTCTTCAGTGCGCTTCTTCTTACTGTCTTGGATTAACAACCTTCTTGGTTGTAACCAAGTAAATAGCTGAGTTCCTTTTCGTTTCTGTTAATTTATCTGTTATTATTTTACTATTGCATTTTTGAGTTGAAAGCACGAGGAGGGTATACTTTATTTTTTCAGGCAATTCACCCCCCTCTTGTCGGCCTCCGCTGCACCAACATAAACTCATCTAGAGTATAGAGAATACACTCTTAGAAATCCAAAATCTATTAGTGCTCCTTGGGTGTGCTGGATACTTATTAGGGATAACTTTCCAAGAAACCTTCCTAATAGCTTTCCTAGGCTTCTTTGAAGTCTTAGTCACATTAGTCTCCTCAAAGTCAACTTTAGGGATTGATTCCTTTGTAACTTTGACTTAACTTTTAGACATAGGACTAGTTCCATAACTATATAGAACTCTATGGTATAAAGGCTATATGGAACTCTTAAACGATTACCATCTTTTCAACTTGCTCAAAACGACTAAATTTTTTAACCTTAAGCGATTGTCCCAATCACTTAAGAGAGATGTAATCGATTATCCTATAATTGATTCCGCTCCCTTCTACTTGATTGTGAGAAAGGTCGTAAGTGATTAAGCTGTCTTGCTTAATCGCTTACCACAGTTGAAGTGATTAGGGTAATCGCTTCAGCACCTTTCTATTTCTTCATAGAAAGGATCTTAAGTGATCACCCTGATCTCTTAAGACATCTTGAATTGCTTAGCTTAAGTAATGTAGGTCGCTTCTATAGTCACAATTTCAAGCCTTAAGCAATTAAGCTAGAGCTTAATCGCTTAACCTCTGCCAAATCGATTATCCCAATTGATTTGGCAACCCTAGCTCCTAAACCTGAGTCCTATCATTGTCCAACATTCGGTCAACTATGACCTGCTGGAAGTCCTCATTGCCTAGCATCTGATCACCCTTGGCCTACTGGGACTTCTCCATCAAGTGTCCGGTCAATTTTTTGATCCACTTGAATTTTTCTCCTCATGCCAAGTGTCCGGTTCTCCATAACCCACTTGGACTTCCAAACACTATATGTCCGATCAACCTTTAACCCACCTAGATTTTCCAATGTATGACTTCACTCACCGAGACTTTTCACTATCTAGCTTCACTCACTAGGATTTTCTCACATGACTTCACTCACCAGGATTTTCTCACTATCTAGATTCACTTACTAGGACTTTCCATTTGTCTGGCTTCACTCACCAAGACTTTTTTCAATGTTCAACTTCATTCATCGGGACTTCTCGCACCAAGTGTTCGGTGCTTCATGACTCAGTTGATTTTTCTTCTTCTGCCAACTATCCCAATGGTCTTGCTCTTACTTAACCTCCAGTTAAGACTTTCCCAATCAAGTATCCAATCAACCTTGACCTAATTAACTACTCTCTGATATCAAACTAGTCAACCTTTGATCAGTGGAGAATTGCATCAACAATCTCCCAAATGGATAATTGTATTTGCAATATCTATATATTGTCAAATATCAAAACTCAAGTTTGAATCAAACTGATCAACTTTTGCACTAATAATGACAACAACTCCTAGGTCGTTAGTGGAGAAATAGTTCAACTGAAGTTGCACATATGTCAATCTTTATCAACATATCAACTGGATTATTCTTCCTTGTATCTTCTCTGTTGGTGCAATATCCCTCAGGTCAAGGTTGACCTGGTTGACCAAGCTTGAGTCTTGGTTTGTGTTTCGATGTTTGACAATACAAGGTTGATTGAAAAAGAGTCAAGTAGGTCAAGAATTGACCGGATATTTGACTGGGAAGTCCTAACTGGGATGTTAGGCGAAATGAAAGTCTTGGTGAGTGAAGCCAGGCAGTAGAGAAATCCTAGTGAGTGAAGCTAGGTGAAAGTCCTGGTGAGTGAAGCCAGGCAGAAGAAAAGTCCTGGTGAGTGAAGCCAGGCATGATGAAGAAAAGTCCAAGTATGTCAAAGGGATTGACCGGATACTTGGCACAAAGAAAAGTCCAAGTAGTTCAAAGGGATTGACCGGATACTTGGCACAAAGAAAAGTCCAAGTGGGTCAAAGGGATTGACCGGACACTTGGTGAGGGAGTCCTAGCAGGTCAAGGAAGTGACTAGATGCTAGGCATGACGTACCAATAGGGTAAGGTTGACCGAATGTTGGTTTGGGAGGCTTGGGACTTGGTTTTGGGTAAAAACCAAGAGCTGGATTGATCAGTGGATCGATCAGTGGATCGATCCAGGCAGTTTCCCAATGCACAGAAAGCCTCTGAATCGATCAGTGGATCGATCCAGAGGTCCCAATCGATCAGTGGATCGATCCAGAGGTCCCAATCGATCAGTGGATCGATTGGGACGCTGCTGCTTCGCGCGATAAGCGCAGGATCGATCCGTGGATCGATCCAGGCGTTTTTCCAAAGCACAGAGGCGCTCTGGATTGATCCGTGGATCGATCCAAAGCCTCCCCGATCGATTGGGAGCATTCCAATCGATCGGGATTCGACCGTTAGCGTCGATTTAAGCCACAGGTGTTCATTTCCTTCGGTATCGCTTCCACGACAGACCTCAGATCTTTACCAGTGACTCCACAGAGCTCTCCACGCCAGTTCTTGAAGTTCTTGGAGGTTCTTCCAAGTCAAGAGGCGGATCTATTGCAAGAGGAAGAAAGCTAGGGTTAGGGTTTTCTTGTACTCATTGTAAGCTTTGTGCTTGTATTTTGTATCCTTTCCCCTTCTTCTTGTAGTGTGAACTTGTAGGGCTTCTCCGCCTTCGGTAGTTACCGAAAAGGAGGGTTTTATTAGTGGAGGGTGTGTGAGTAGGTGTGGATCCTTGGACTAGTCACCTCTTGTGAGGTGGATACCAAGTAAACCAACCTTGTTAGTGTTGTGTGGTTTGTTTCTTGTGTTTCCGCTGTGCATCTTTGAAGAAACAAGCAACGCCAACCACGAAGCACGCGACGAGCTATTCACCCCCCCCTCTAGCTACTTTTCGGTCCCAATAAGTGGTATCAGAGCGAGGCCGCTCTTCACCGGAATCATCGCCGGAAGGGGCAAACATAACAAGCAAAGCTAGAGGGTGAAGAAGTTGGAGCAAATTCATCAAAGTCAAAGACTTCATCATCAAGCTCAACTTAAAAATACAATTCCAAGATGGACTTGGATTTGACACAAGGGTGGCTCCACCGTACACATATACAAGCTTCGATTCTTGGAAATCAAGAATCGAAAATTTTCTTATGATGGAGATAGAGCAATGGTTTGCTCTTATGGAAGGATTTGAAGCTCCAACAAACTCCAAGGGCAAGCCTCTCAAGAAAAACAAATGGAGTCAAGAGCAAATTCAAAGGAGCGAGGCAAATGATAAAGTGACCAAGATTTGGTTAACTTATTGCCTAGCCACATTTTGACGCAAGTTGGAGATTTTGAAGATGCCAAAGAGCTATGAAGCAAATTGGCAAAGACTCATGAGATCCCCTCCACTGTACCAAGCCAAGAAAAATTCAAAGAGGGCGACTCATTGGAGCAAGACCAAGAGGAGGACTCCAAAGTTGAGAGATTCTCAACTTCCGAAGAAGAAGTCCAAGAAGAAGCTTCATCCTCAAAGGAGTGCAATCAAAAAGGCAAGGAAGGAGTATATTCCTTGTTTCATGTACAAGAGGATAAAGAAGAAGGTGAAGCCTCCACCTCTAGGATTGAGGGGGAGTAATCTTCATTGACACCGGATCAAGAGCAAGAAGAATCCTCCACATCCGGGTCAAGAGAAGAAGAGGATGAAGAAGCTTCCACCTCCACGAATCAAGTCAAATCTATTGGAGGAGTATCATCTTCGGATCAAGAGGAGGCTTCTACCTCCGGATCAAAAGGAGAAGATGCCACCCCTACAAGCAAAGGTATAACAATTTCAATTACTAATAAAAAATCATATTATATGCTTTGAATGTAGGGAAAAAGGGCACTACAAAAGTAAATGCCCGAAATTGGCCAAGAAGAAGGGTCAAGTGGCACAAAAGGGTAAGGAGAAGCCCAAGGAGACCATCCCCAATACAAAGAAGAGCAAGGAGCACATTGTGTGTTTATCTTGCAATCAAAAGGGGCATTACCGAAGTCAATGCCCTAAGGGGAAGAAGAAGGTGGTCAAGGCTCTTGGAGGAAGCTCAACTCAAGGGGGAGCCTCCAAGGTAAAAAAGAAAGTATCTTTTATTGAGCCTACTCTTTTAAATTATGGTAAAAAGCATGATAGTTCTAAATTATATCATTTTAATGTTATTTACCATGAAAATAGGAGGCATGATAAAATTAAAGAAAATCATGTAGCTTATCATGCTAAAACCACTACACCTAGGGCTAGGAATGTAGGTAAAAGTCTAGGCAAGAACTCTAAGGATTTTAGCTACAAGCCTAGAAACAAAAATGCTCATGGATTTAATGGAAAACCAAAAACTAAGGACTTAGTGATGGAAAATCAAGTCTTGAGGTCAAGACTTGACAAACTAGAAAAGACCCTAAAAAGGATGGAAAATATCCTTAAAGGGCAAAATGAGCAAAATCTAGGTTTAGGACAACAAGGGTCATCCAAGGGCCATAGAGGTTTGGGATACAAACCTAAAATCAAAAAGGATGTACCTACTTACCATAGGGTTCCATATAGTTATGGAACAAACCCTAGGTCTAGTGGTCAAGTCAAGAATACTAGGGAGGTCATCCCTAAGAGTATTTTTGCAACAAACGTGTCTAAGACTTCTAAGAAGTCTAAGAGAGTCACAAAGAAGGTCACAAGGGAAGCAATCCCTAGGGTTGACCTAAAAAAGGCGACCAAGGCTTCTAAGAAGCCAAACAAGGTCACTAGGAAGGTATCTAGGGAAGTTATCCCTAGTGAGTACCTAGAGAATCCAAGGAGCACCAATAGATTTTGGGTTCCTAGGAGCATCTTCTCTATCCCATAGATGGGTTAGAGAGTGTCAACTCTAAGAAGAAGGGTAGTTAACCCAACTTTGAAGAAATTGACACTCAAGGAGCATTTTCAAGGTTATTATTAACCTTTGAAAATGAAATGGATTTATGATTTACCTTTTGGAAGAGTAAAATGTGCCAAAATTTAAGAAGTATTGATTTTATTTTAAAATGGCACATATTGGGAAAACATAAGGAAATGCCAAGTTGGGACTTTGGTATTTTCTTAGTAATTTAAGGCAAATCTAAGCCTTAATCTAAAGTGCTACTGTTGTGGAAAAATGAAATATGCCAACACTTGAAGGATATGCTTAATTTCAATTGGCATAAATTAATCAAGAAAATTAGAAATGCCAATTTAGGTGTTGGCACCTTCTTGAAGTACTTTGGGCAATCTAGGGTTTAAGTTTTAGGATTAACTAAGATTAAGAATACTTAGATAGATAATCTAGGTATATGTTATTTATGCTAAACCTTGCCATGATTGTTTGCCCATTATATGCCATGACATCATGATTATTGTTGCACTCATGCCTTATTGTGAAAATACAAAAATACCATGTCATGACATACATACATCATGTAGTTATAGGAATCTTTCTTTTGAAAATTATTTCATTTTGATGTATGCCATAACATTATCATGCATTATTTTTAATTCCTTAAAATTAAGGACAAATGGCATTTATGAACAACTACCAACAAGTGGTACAAGTGTATCAACAAGTGACATCCTAGGTGGATGTCCAATATCTACAAAATGCCTAGATAAATATGCATGATCTCTAGATTAGGGCAAAACCAAACTTTACATCTCACAAAGACCTATAAGATGACTTGTATGTGTTTTGTGCACTTTAGATACAAGTGAGAGGTTAGGATGATGAACAAAACTCAAGATGTTGATTTAGTGCATTCTTTTGAGTTTTGAGTTCATCAAAACATATAGTTATGTGTTTTCCCATCATTGGGAAAGCTAATGTACAAGTCATGTGCATTAAGCCCAAGGAACATGATAGGATATTGGTTTTGAAAAGGTTTTTAAAATGATTTTGGAAAACCTTGGTGAAGGCTATCTTTTGATAGTAATCACCATTGAATAGTTAGACACAAACTTTAAAAAAAAACACTAAGGTTTATGAAAGTTTTTCAAGTTTGTGTCAATCTTTGAAAATATGATGTATTTTCATAGAAAACTATTTTTCCTTGAAAGTATATACCCTAAATAATGTCTACACAAATTTTCACAATTTTTAGAATTTTGTAGAATTTTCTAGGGGTTTCTGAAGTTGACTGAAATGGAATTTCAGCAACTATCAGAACTCCAATCGATCAGTGGATCGATTGGAGTGCCTCAATCGATCAGCCGATCGATTGAGAAGGCATTTCTCGCGATCAGAAGCTCGCTGGATCGATCAGTGGATCGATCCAAGAAGACTGAATCAATCAGTGGATCGATTCAGCCGGGTTCAATCGATTGGAACCCAACTCCAATCGATCGAAGATGCTGATTTTAGCTGGGAAAGCTTATTTTCAGCATTTTGAACCTATTTTAGTCTAGGTAACCATTCCTAACCCCTCAAAATACATTTGTATATATAAAAAGGATGTTTTCATGTTGAAAACAAGGATGGATTGGTTAAGGAAGACTAAATTGAAGTTTAGGTTAAGGTTTGTTTCAATATTGAATTTTTAAACCTCAAAACTTCTAAATTTGGGTTTTCTAAAGGTTTAGGGATTCTAAGTCATTGTTGGTGCAATGACAGAAGTTACCACCATGTCTTTAGGGGGAGGGACTCTTTAAAGACATGAAAACTATTTTTTTCATGAACCTTGGAAGGTGGTTAACCTTCTTTTCAGAACATGCTCAAGGTTGAGCGTTTGAACTTTAATGGGGAGTGGATATCCTCATTGTTCAAGTGGTTTAAGTTAAAAATTCTCAAGGATGGGCATTTGACTACATTAATGGGAGAATGTAGGGTTAAGGATAATGAAGGGTATGGAACTTTCATTATCGTGTTGTTCACAACGAGTGAAGTTGTGAACAATGATGAGCGACTCTTCAGGGGGAGAGTCTCAAAGGGGAGATTATTCAACAAGTGAATTTGTTGATGTGTGCCCAAAGATAGGACATTTGTTGATGTGTATCAATAGGGGGAGAATGAAGGATTTAAGTTAGGACTTCATTAAGGACTTTATTATCGAGAGGGAGTTTGTCCTCTTAGGAGGAGAATGAAGGGTTTAACTTATGTCTTCATTACCTAGTGGCATGAAGAGGGTTGAGGCTATGGGATTAGCCTAACTTAAATGTGATATTGTCAAACATCAAAAAGGGGGAGATTGTTGGTGCAATATCCCTCAGGTCAAGGTTGACCTGGTTGACCAATCTTGAGTCTTGGTTTGTGTTTCGATGTTTGACAATACAAGGTTGATTGAAGAAGAGTCAAGTAGGTCAAGAATTGACCGGATACTTGACTGGGAAGTCCTAACTGGGATGTTAGGCGAAATGAAAGTCCTGGTGAGTGAAGCCAGGCAGCAGAGAAATCCTAGTGAGTGAAGCTAGGTGAAAGTCCTGGTGAGTGAAGCCAGGTAGAAGAGAAGTCCTGGTGAGTGAAGCCAGGCATGATGAAGAAAAATCCAAGTAGGTCAAAGGGATTGACCGGATACTTGGCACAAAGAAAAGTCCAAGTAGGTCAAAGGGATTGACCGGATACTTGGCACAAAGAAAAGTCCAAGTGGGTCAAAGGGATTGACCGGACACTTGGTGAGGGAGTCCTAGCAGGTCAAGGAAGTGACTAGATTCTAGGCATGACGTACCAACAGGGTAAGGTTGACCGAATGTTGGTTTGGGAGGCTTGGGACTTGGTTTTGGGTAAAAACCAAGAGCTGGATTGATCAGTGGATTGATCAGTGGATCGATCAGTGGATCGATCAGTGGATCGATCCAGGCAGTTTCCCAGCGCACAGAAAGCCTCTGAATTGATCAGTGGATCGATCCAGAGGTCCCAATTGATCAGTGGATCGATTGGGACGCTGCTGCTTCGCGCGATAAGCGCTGGATCGATCCGTGGATCGATCCAGGCGTTTTTCCAAAGCACAGAGGCGCTCTGGATCGATTCGTGGATCGATCCAAAGCCTCCCCGATCGATTGGGAGCATTCCAATCGATCGGGATTCGACCGTTAGCGTCGATTTAAGCCGCAGGTGTTCATTTCCTTCGGTATCGCTTCCACGACAGACCTCAGATCTTCACCAGCGACTCCACATAGCTCTCCACGCCAGTTCTTGGAGGTTCTTCCAAGTCAAGAGGCGGATCTATTGCAAGAGGAAGAAAGCTAGGGTTAGGGTTTTCTTGTACTCATTGTAAGCTTTGTGCTTGTATTTTGTATCCTTTCCCCTTCTTCTTGTAGTGTGAACTTGTAGGGCTTCTCAGCCTTCAGTAGTTACCGAAAAGGAGGGTTTTATTAGTGGAGGGTGCGTGAGTAGGTGTGGATCCTTGGACTAGTCACCTCTTGTGAGGTGGATACCAAGTAAACCAACCTTGTTAGTGTTGTGTGGTTTGTTTCTTGTGTTTCCGCTGTGCATCTTTGAAGAAACAAGCAACGCCAACCACGAAGCACGCGACGAGCTATTCACCTCCCCCATCCCCCCTCTAGCTACTTTTCGGTCCCAACATTCTCGAGAGCTAAAATTCTATCCTCCAAAGTTGATCTTATGAAGTGATATCAAACCCATATATGTTTTGTCCTATTATGATAAACAAAATTCTTAACCAAAAGAGTAGCACTCATACTATCACAATATAACACACCTTGTCCTGATTAAGATGTCCAGTTAATTAGATGGTGACAGATTTATTATAATAGGGGCATAGATCAATTCCCAATTGGCGCATGTCCTCAAAAAAAAAAATTCTTACCCTTAACTATTTAACAGTTGGCTATAAGTTAAATTTATGATTTATCTCTCTTTATATAACTAAAGACGAGCTATAAAAAACGTCTGAGATGAATATAATTATCTTTTACTACAATAATATAGCACATCTTTTTAGATTCATTGCCAACACTTTCATAACGAAAGCAACCAAATCATCTTGTTACTAGCCTCTGTTGTAGCAACCTACTCTACCTCACTAGTAGAAGGTGCAACTATCTTTTGTATTTTTAAAACCCAATTAACTGCAGTACTACCCAGAGTATAAATCAATCCAGTAATACTCTTTCTACAATCTACATCACCAGTCAAATTAACATCAACATATCTATGCAAGCTAAAATCCAACTTTATAAAACATTAAGTGGAGTTTTTAAAACCTTTCAAATTCTTAAAAAACCATTTTACCACTTATTTAACCGCCGCCCAATGTTGTTTTCCTAGATGACTCGTAAACATGCTCACAACTCTGATTGCACGTGCTATATCTGACTAGTATATATCATTACATACACGAGATAACCAATGACAAAAGCGTAGGGTACCTTGTCCATGTAGGCTCAAGATGAAGGTGATTGATTCTTGGATAGATGAAAGTGACCGGCCAAATGTGTGTTCGCTGGCTTTTCTCTATTCATATTGAATTGGTTAAGCACTTTGTGTTGGTTGAAATTGTAAGGTTATAAATATAATTTCATATTAAAAAATATATGAAAAAATCATAAATTTATAAGAGAAAAAAATATCTCTATTGTCTTAAAATCTTTTGGATAAAATTCAAAAGTAAAATCATAAGGACTTAGTCTTAAAGTGAACAATATCATACCAAGTTACAAGCGTAGTCCCACATTGAAAATACATGAGAAAAATTATCGTTTTATAAGAGAAAATATATCTCCATTGGCTTGAGGCCTTTTGGATAGAGCCCAAAAGTAAAATCATGAAGGGAGTAAAATCATGAAGAGGGGATTGCTGGGATTGCAAGGATGCAAATATAATCCCACATGAGAAAGATCATGAGTTCATAAGAGAAAAAATATCTCTATTGGCTTGAGATCTTTTGGGTAGAGCCCAAAAATAAAACCACAAAGACTTAGATCCAAAATAGATAATATTACACCATTATAAAAATATCTAAATTTTTTCCTACCCTACCCTTTTTCTGATAATTCTCATTCCAAGGATTTATTACTGTATCTAAATTCTTCATTGCAATCTCCTCTGACATTTATTTTTCAACTTGTCAATTTCTAATATATTAGCTCCAACATCTAACCTATCATCAATATATAATAATAAAATAATATATAAGCTATCAAACCTTTTAATGTAATAATAGTGATGTCCTTGACATCTCAAAAAATCATTACTATTCATAAAATTATCAAATTTTTATACCATTGTCTAGACGCTTATTTTAAGTCAATATAGATTTTCCTTTCTTTGCACCTCAAAATTATTAGTTATAGTCCTAAAGTCAATCATATGATAATTATTGTATGGACTTATTGTATCATATTCCTATGTATATAAAGGCATTTGTTTTGGTTATTATACTTACTTGTATTTGTGCCAAATAACTAAGTACAATAACGTCCTTGAGTAGAAGGTTCCTATCTATATCAATTGATTGGTTTAATCGATAGTGAGATGATATAGATAATGTTGGTTGCTACTCGGAAAGCCTAGAGGTTCCACTGTACAAAAATTTTGTACAAAGGTCTGAACCTTTTCCTAGCTACCATGTGTTCTTTTAAATTAAATTTTGGATCGCCTGCGGAACTTAACACGTTTGATCCAAAACTTAATCTATTTGTTCTTTTAGGTTTTGACTTGGATCTCCTGCGGAACTTAACACGTTCGACCCAAATCACCTTAAGTTATTAATTCCATTAAATATTAATTTCCATAATTGATTCCCAGTACTGACGTGGCGAGGCACATGACCTTCTTGGATATGGGAGCAACCACCACCGACTAGACAAAACCTTTTATAGAAATCTAATATTTAATTTCCTAAAATAACTTTAGGTTAACCGAAAAGAACAATCAAATCACAAGGAAAAATAAAACAAAAGAACACAACTTCGAAAAACATATTCGAAATACTAGAACGTAAGCCTCTTGTATTTGGTATTATTTCCATAAATAACTAGCATGATGCGGAAAGGGAAAATTACTAGTTATACCTTCTAGAAAGACCTCTTGATCTTCTACCGTATTCCTCTTCTAACCTCGGACGTTGTGTGGGCAACGATCTTCCGAGATGAGAAACCACCAAGCACCTTCTTCTCCTCCTAGCTAGGTTCGGCCAACACAAAGAAGCTTCACCAAGGACGAAGAACAAAACACCAACCAAGCTCCAAGGGATACAAGCTTTCTCTCCTTCTTCTTCTTCTTCTCCAAGTAGTATCCGGCCACCACAAAAGCTCCAAGCCAATAGAGAAGGTTCGGCCACCACCAAGAGGAAGAGAGGAAGAGAGGTTGGCCGGCCACAACACCAAGGAAAAGAGAAAGAAAAATAGAATAGAGTCGTTAGCTTTGAAGCCTCCTCTACCCCCTCTTTTATAATCCTTGATCCTGGCGAATAAGGAAAATTTAATAAAAATTTCCTTAATTCTTTTTCCATTGAAAAGGAAAAATTATTTAATTAAAAACAATTTTCTTTCTCAATCTTATTTGGCCGGCCACACCAAAACTACAAACAAGGAGAGTTTTAATTAATTAAAGCTTCCTAATTTGTCTCCAGAAATTTATAAAATTTCTCCAATAATTTAATCCCTTCATGATTGGTTTATAAAAAGGAAATTTAATAAATTAAAATCTTTCTTTTAAACATGTGGATAAAAAGAAAGTTATCTCTAAAAATTAAAATCTCTTTTAATCTACAAATAAGGAAAGATATCAAATCTTTTCTCAATCTTTTGTAGAAACTAATAAAAGAGAATTATTAATTTTTAAACTTTCTTTAAATCATGAACATGGTTAAAAGGAAAGTTTTCTTAAAATTTAAAATCCTCCTTTAATCAACAAATAAGGAAAGATTTCAAATTTTAAACTCTCTTTAAACATGTAGATGATTTACAAATAAGGAAAGTTTTACCAAAATTAAAACCATCCTTTTAAACTACAAATAAGGAAAGAGATTAATCTCTTCTCTTAATCTTTGTAGAAAGCTATAAAAGGAAATTTTTAATTTTTAAACTCTCTTTTAAAATCATGATATCCACATAAGAAATAATTTTAATAAAATCCTTTTAAATATTCTAGTGGTCGGCCACCTAAGCTTGGGACCCAAGCTTTGGCGGCCACCTACATGGCTCATCCACTTGGTCTTGGCCGGCCTAGCTTGAGTTCCAAGCTAGCTTGGCCGGCCCCATTGGATGGGTAAGAAGGTGGGTATGCGGTGGGTATAAATCTCTATATACTAGAGGCTACGATAGGGACCGAGAGGAGGAATTGGTTTTGGTCTCCCGATGAAATTAAGCATCCCGTGTTCGCCCCGAACACACAACTTAATTTCATCAATAATAATTCATTCCACTAAAAAACTATTATTGAACTACCGCACCAATCCCAAATTACATTTTGGGCTCCTTCTTATTATGAGTGTGTTAGTCTCCCTGTGTTTAAGATAACAAATGTCCACTAATTAAGTAAGTTACTGAACACTCACTTAATTAATATCTAGCTCCAAGAGTAGTACCACTCAACTTCATCGTCATGTCGGACTAAGTCCACCTGCAGGGTTTAACATGACAATCCTTATGAGCTCCTCTTGGGGACATTCTCAACCTAGATCACTAGGACACAGTTTCCTTCTATAGTCAACAACACACACTATAAGTGATATCATTTCCCAACTTATCGGGCTTATTGATTCATCGAACTAAATCTCACCCATTGATAAATTAAAGAAATAAATATCAAATATATGTGCTTGTTATTATATTAGGATTAAGAGCACACACTTCCATAATAACTGAGGTCTTTGTTTCTTTATAAAGTCAATATAAAAGAAACGACCTCTAATGGTCCTACTCAATACACTCTAAGTGTACTAGTGTAATTATATAGTTAAGATAAACTAATACATAATTACACTACGACCTTCCAATGGTTTGTTCCTTTCCATTATGGTCGTGAGCTACTGTTTATAATTTATAAGGTACTGATAACATGATCCTCTGTGTGTGACACCACACACCATGTTATCTACAATATAAATTAATTGAACAACTACATTTATCATAAATGTAGATATTTGACCAATGTGATTCTTATTTCTAGATAAATGTTTATACCAAAAGCTAGGCTTTTAGTATACACTCTAACAATCTCCCACTTATACTAAAAGACTAAGCTGCCATATCTGCTGCCATACATCTTATTCCCATGTCTTTCAAAAAGCTCTTGCCTTAAGGACCTTAGGTTATCATCTGATGCAATCTAGGCGGCAACAACTTCTCCTCGTTATACAATTTCTCGTATTGGGTGGTATTTGCGCTCTATTGTGTTTACTTGCCTTATAGACTTATGGTTTCTTCGAGTTTGCTACTGCACCAACATTATTACAATAAATTGTAATAATCTTTGGACAAACCAGAAATCATATCTAAGTCTATCTTGAGGTTATTGAGTCATTCAGCTTTTATGGCTACCTCAGAGGCTTGCCATATACTAAGCTTCTATGGTGGAGTCCAGAAAAACACCTATGCTTATCACTCTTCCATAGTTATGACTTTACCTCCTAAAGTAAACACAAAACCCCGAGGTCGACTTATTATTGTCCCTATCCGATTGGAAGTCAAAATCCATGCAGTCCACAGGGACCAAATTAACTACCTTGTAAGCTAGCATATAATCTCTAGTGCCTCTAAGGTACTTTAATATATGCTTTACTGCAGTCCAATGTCCTTGTCTAGGGTTACTTTGATATCTGCTAACTATGCCCTTGGCAAAACAGATTTCTGATCTCGTGCATAACATACATTAGGCTTCCAACAGCCGAAGCATAAAGAACTGCTTTATTTCCTTTATCTCCTTTGATGTCTACAGAGACATATCTTTAGATAAAGTTACTCCATCCTGAAAAGGTAAGAAACCTTTCTTGGAGTTTTGCATGCTTAAAACGAGCAAGGATTTTTCTGATATATGAAGCTTGGGATAAGTAAAATATTCTTTTCTTGCGATCACTTATTACTTTGATCTTAAGAATATATACATTCTCCCAAGTCCTTTATATCGAATTGTTTGAACAACCATACCCTTACTTCTGACAACATTTTGATATTGTTTCAACTACCAAAATGTTATCTACGATAGTACAAAAATACCACCACGCTTTCATCACACCTTTTGTATACACAAGACTTATCCGTTACTAAATCCATAGATCCGGATTACTTTGATAAACCGGATGTTCCAAGACTTGAAGCTTTCCTCATCCATGGATCGATTGAGCTTGTACACAAGATGCTCTTAGCCCTTTGCAATGAACCCTTCTGGTTGCTTTATATGGATGCTTTCTTCAAGACTTCCATTAAGGAATGTTGTCTTGACATCCACTTGCCAAATAGATAAAAGAATCCGGATAGACTTAAGCATGGCTATCAGTAAAAAAGTTTCCTTTTTCATCAAGCCTTGCTGTGAAAGTTACTACCTTCTTGTCTATCCCTCTTTTCCTATTATAGACCTTTTACACCCAACGACTTTTACACCATTTGGTGATTCTACAAGCTTCCAGATTTTATTAGAATATATATATTCTAATTCTGTTATTCATTACTCTTTGCCAAGATGTTGCATCTTTATCTTGGAGTACTTCATCATATGACCGGAGATCAGGTTCATGTCCTCCAGGGATCGAATCCAAAAACTCTCCCAAAACATGAACCTATTTAGGTTGCCTAACAACCCTCCCACTACGACAAGGCACTTTCTGCAATTGTGTATCATTTGTGATACATGTTGCAGTTTTCTTGTGGTATCTCATCTTGTACAATTGGTACTAGGTTAGACATGTCCTTTATTATTTCCTTAAGAACAAATTTACTTATGAGCACGTGGTTCATTATATAGTCCTTTTCTAAAATCAGTCATTGATGCTAACAATGACCTTCTGATTTTAAGACTATAAACCTACTTTTGTTTATCTAGGATAACTTACAAACAAGTGAACTCCTATCCAACTTATCATTGTCTCTCTTTAACATATGTGCTGGATTACCCGAATCCGAATATGCTTCAAAATAGGTTTTCACTTATTCAGCAATTCTATATGAGTAGAAAGTTCTAACTTGGAAGGTACTATGTTCACTTTCGTTTTCAGAGTTTATCCTTAAAACAAATTTGGTAATTTTCTGAATAACTCATCATCTATCTAATTATTCCATAAGAGTCCTTACCTTCTTTCTACTACACCATTCTGTTGGGGTGTACCAGATGCAGTTAGTTGGGATTGAAATCCAACTTCTGATAAGTGACTCCTAAAATCTCTCAAGAGGTACTTGCCACTACGATCTTCAATAGTGACTTTTTACTTTAACATTTCTCCGCATCAACCTTGTACTCTTTGAACTAATCAAAGTACTTAGTCTTGCGGTATATTAAGTAAATTTATTTGTATCTTGAATAGTTGTCTATAAAATAGACGAAACATTCAATACTACCTCTTGTCTGGATAGTCATAGGATCACACAAATCAGAATGAACCGATTTCAACATATCTTTGGCTTCATACCCCTTAGACTTAAAAGCTTCTTGGTTATTTTTCCTTCCAAGTAAGACTCGCAGGTTGGAAAGATTTCCACTACTAATGAACCCAAAAGTTCATCAGCTACCAATGAATCCTACTCAAGTTAATATAACCTAGCCTTAGATGCCGAAGATATATTGGTTCATTTCCGAAGGTTGCTTCCTCTTAAAGTTTAGAAGATGTGTTATAATTTCCATTTATTACATCGTAGGAGTTATTGGATTATAAATTGTCAACCAACATACCAGAATAGATAACTTCTCTATTTTTCTTGATAACAGCTTTGTTATCAAAATAGACACAATATCTATTCTATAATAGTTTAGAAACTGAAATCAGGTTCTTTCTAAACTTAGTACGTAAATACAATTTCTAATAATCCATATTTTATTCTTATCAAAGGATAAACATCTCCCACTGCAACAGCTACCACTTTTACAGTAGTGCTCATGTGGACGGTGATTTACCTTTCATTTAGTTGTCGGGTTTCCTGGAACCCTGCAATGAATTGCATACATGATTAATGGCATCTTGTATCTACACTCCAGGTTCTGGTAGATAACACCATTAGACATGTTTCAACTAATGAATTAAATACACCTAAATTGTTCTTAGTTCTAAGAAGACAGTCTACCTTAATGTCCAAGTCCTATTTCCAATCATTACAATTGGGACTACTAAGTCTTTTTCTATAGTATGACTACTAGGGATTGACAAACATCCTAAGAATCACAAAAACATTTGGTCAAGATCAACTCCTTAAAATCTCCATGAATTTTGTGTATACAAAATCGAAGAGGAGATTTTATTCATTAATTTTATTATCTCGTCAACTTTACTTTATGACGAATAAAATTAATAGTTGATCTGTCTTTGATCAAATATTTGGTCAAAGCTCTTTGAATTTAAAATAATATTGATTCCTCAAACAATATTATTTAAATTTACCAACACCTCAAACACCGTGAATTTTGCATGCCACGTTAGTGTGGACGTATACAAATTCATCATTTGTAAGAGGAGGGTTTTACCCATTGACTATCTTGTCAATATAACTTTTGACAAATAAAATTACCTCAAACACCATGAATCTTGTATGTCACGTTAGTGTGGACGTATACAAATTCAAACATTTGTAAGAGGGGTTTATTAATTTTATTATATTGCCAATCTAGTTTTATGACAAATCAATAGTTGGTTTCCCTTTGGTCACACAAGTGATAGTAGTGACTCCGTTGGGGAGGATACTATTAAATGTGTCTAAGTGTATACCATTACTTGACACTAAGTCCATTAATAAGATTATGCCCTTCCGTTGGGGAAGATCACACGCTCTTAATTAACATCCTATAGTCATCCAAAATGGAAGTCTGTTCTAGTGATCCACAAACAAGCTCATCCGTTATGGAGGAAGGCACTCAGAGCCAACGCGCAAGCTTGTTTGCATCACTTACAAACCAGTAATGGAGACCATGGGATTTACTTAAAAATCCCTCTCCCACTTAGTTATTTATAAATGAGGAATTTTAACTATGCTAGCCTACTAAATATGTAAACCAACATGCACATATAAAAGCAATAAATAGAAAATCTAATTTTCAACTATTATGGCTTTTATCTCTAGTTATCCTCCGTGTGTTGTCATCCCAAGCTACTGCCATGCCACCGGGATTAGTGTCGCATCCATCTTGCTCCTAGTTCCACTACGCCTCTGGTCCTTAGAAGGTTCCACGCTTTGCAAGATTCGATCCATGACATAAATAGAATTTTACATTTTGATCCTATATTCCATAAAAGGAATGTACATGTATCTAGATCAAAAATAAAATCCTAATAAAACTAAATACCGCCTGTATTTTATAATACAATCATGCACACACAATAAAATGCCCTTGACATGTCCAAGGGTCCAATCACACACATAATAACTATAAGCCATAATAGTTGGATCCGATCCACAAAGTTAGCACATCCTACTATTAACCCGCCTAAATTATGTATGACATGTGCATAATTAAACTAATATCAAATACACGAGGCAAAACCCTAGCTCGATACCAATTGTTGGTTGCTTCGGAAAACCTATAGGTTCCACTGCATAAAAATTTTGTACAAAGGTCTGAACCTTTTCCTAGCTACCATGTGTTCTTTTAAATTAAATTTTGGATCGCCTTGGAACTTAACACGTTTGATCCAAAACTTAATCTATTTTTCTTTTAGGTTTTGACTTGGATCTCCTGCGGAACTTAACACGTTCGACCCAAGTCTCCTTAAGTTATTAATTCCATTAAATATTAATTTCCATAAAAGGTTCCCGATCGACGTGGCGAGGCACATGGCCTTCTTGGATATGGGAGCAACCACCACCGACTAGACAAAACCTTTAATAGAAAGCTAATATTTAATTTCCTAAAATAACTTTAGGTTAACCAAAGAGAACAATCAAATCACAAGGAAAAGAAAGAAACAAAAGAACACAACTTCGAAAAACATATTCGAAATACTAGAATCGTAAGCCTCTTGTATTTGGTATTATTTCCATAAATAACTAGCATGATGCGGAAATAAAATTTACTAGTTATACCTTGTAGAAAAACCTCTTGATCTTCTACCGTATTCCTCTTCTAACCTCGGACGTTGTGTGGGCAACGATCTTCCGAGATGAGAAACCACCAAGCACCTTCTTCTTCTCCTAGCTAGGTTCGGCCAATCACAAAGAAGCTTCACCAAGGACGAAGAACAAAACACCAACCAAACTCCAAGGGATACAAGCTTTCTCTCCTTCTTCTTCTTCTTCTCCAAGTAGTATCCGGCCACCACAAGAACTCCAAGCAAGAGATAAGTTTCGGCCACCACAAAAGAGGAAGAAAGGTAGAGGATGGTCGGCCACCACACCAAGGAAAAGAGGGAGGAAAAATAATAGAGGTTGTTGCCATGAAGGCACCCTCACCTCTTCTTTTATATTCCTTGGCCTAGGCAAATTAGGAAATTTAATTACAAAATTTCCTTAATTCTTTTGCCATGTAAAGAAAAATTATTTTAATTAAAATAATTTTCTTCTTTTAAACACAATGGCCGGCCACTTTAAAAAACAAAACAAGGAGAGTTTTAATTAATTAAAACTTCCTAATTTGTCTCCAGAAATTTTATAAAAAATTTCTCCAATAATTTTTATCCCTTTTATGATTGGTTTATAAAAAGAAATTTCTATAATTTTAATTTTTCAACATGTGAATAATTTATAAAGAAAAGAAATAAAATATCCTTTCTAATCTACAAATAAGGAAAGAGATTTAATCTCTTTCTTTAATCTTTTGTAGAGACTTATAAAAGAGATATTTTAATTTTTAATCTCTTCAATAAATTATATCTTTCACATAAGAAAATTTTAAAATTAAAATTCTTTTTAAATTAAATAGGGTCGGCCACCCATGAACCAATGGTTTGGCCGGCCCTAGCTTGATCCTCAAGCTAGCTTGGCCGGCCCCTATAACATGGGTATGAAGGTGGGTATAGGTGGGTATAGTACTCTATAAATAAGAGGCTACGATAGGGACCGAGAGGAGGAATTGGTTTTGGTCTCCCGATAAAATTAAGCATCCCGTGTTCGCCCCGAACACACAACTTAATTTTATCAATAATAATTCATTCCACTAGAGAACTATTATTGAACTACCGCACCAATCCCAAATTACATTTTTGGGCTCCTTCTTATTATGAGCGTGTTAGTCTCCCTGTGTTTAAGATATCGAATGTCCACTAATTAAGTGAGTTACTGACAACTCATTTAATTAATATCTAAGTCCAAGAGTAGTACCACTCAACCTTATTATCATGTCGGACTAAGTCCACCTGCAGGGTTTAACATGACAATCTTTATGAGCTCCTCTTGAGGACATTATCAACCTAGTATCTCTAGGACACAGTTTCCTTCTATAATCAACAACACACACTATAAGTGATATCATTTCCCAACTTATCGGGCTTATTGATTTATCGAACTAAATCTCACCCATTGATAAATTAAAGAAATAAATATCAAATATATGTGCTTGTTATTATATTAGGATTAAGAGTACACACTTCCATAATAACCGAGGTCTTTGTTTCTTTATAAAGCCAGTATAAAAGAAACGACCTCAAATGGTCCTACTCAATACACTCTAAGTGTACTAGTGTAATTATATAGTTAAGATAAACTAATACCTAATTACACTACGACCTTCCAATGGTTTGTTCCTTTCCATTATGGTCGTGAGTTACTGTTTATAATTTATAAGGTACTGATAACATGATCCTCTGTGTGTGACACCACACACCATGTTATCTACAATATAAATTAATTAAACAACTACATTTATCATAAATGTAGATATTTGACCAATGTGATTCTTATTTCTAGATAAATGTTTATACCAAAAGCTAGGCTTTTAGTATACACTCTAACAGAGGCACATGGCCTTCTTGGATATGGGAGCAACCACTACCGACTAGACAAAACCTTTTATAGAAATCTAATATTTAATTTCCTAAAATAACTTTAGGTTAACCGAAAAAAACAATCAAATCACAAGGAAAATTAAACAAAAGAACACAACTTCGAAAAACATATTCGAAATACTAGAATCGTAAGCCTCTTGTATTTGGTATTATTTCCATAAATAACTAGCATGATGCGGAAAGAAAAATTACTAGTTATACCTTCTAGAAAGACCTCTTGATCTTCTACCGTATTCCTCTTCTAACCTCGGACGTTGTGTGGGCAACGATCTTCCGAGATGAGAAACCACCAAGCACCTTCTTCTCCTCCTAGCTAGGTTCGGCCAACACAAAGAAGCTTCACCAAGGACGAAGAACAAAACACCAACCAAGCTCCAAGGGATACAAGCTTTCTCTTCTTCTTCTTCTTCTTCTCCAAGTAGTATCCGGCCACCACAAAAGCTCCAAGCCAATAGAGAAGGTTCGGCCACCACCAAGAGGAAGAGAGGAAGAGAGGTTGGCCGGCCACAACACCAAGGAAAAGAGAAAGAAAAATAGAATAGAGTCGTTAGCTTTGAAGCCTCCTCTACCCCCTCTTTTATAATCCTTGATCCTGGCGAATAAGGAAAATTTAATAAAAATTTCCTTAATTCTTTTTCCATTGAAAAGGAAAAATTATTTAATTAAAAACAATTTTCTTTCTCAATCTTATTTGGCCGGCCACACCAAAACTACAAACAAGGAGAGTTTTAATTAATTAAAGCTTCCTAATTTGTCTCCAGAAATTTATAAAATTTCTCCAATAATTTAATCCCTTCATGATTGGTTTATAAAAAGGAAATTTAATAAATTAAAATCTTTCTTTTAAACATGTGGATAAAAAGAAAGTTATCTCTAAAAATTAAAATCTCTTTTAATCTACAAATAAGGAAAGATATCAAATCTTTTCTCAATCTTTTGTAGAAACTAATAAAAGAGAATTATTAATTTTTAAACTTTCTTTTAAATCATGAACATGGTTAAAAAGGAAAGTTTTCTTAAAATTTAAAATCCTCCTTTAATCAACAAATAAGGAAAGATTTCAAATTTTAAACTCTCTTTTAAACATGTAGATGATTTACAAATAAGGAAAGTTTTTACCAAAAATTAAAACCATCCTTTTAAACTACAAATAAGGAAAGAGATTAATCTCTTCTCTTAATCTTTGTAGAAAGCTATAAAAGGAAATTTTAATTTTTAAACTCTCTTTAAAATCATGATATCCACATAAGAAATAATTTTAATAAAATCCTTTAAATATTCTAATGGTCGGCCACCTAAGCTTGGGACCCAAGCTTTGGCCATATGGCTCATCCACTTGGTCTTGGCCCTAGCTTGGGTTCCAAGCTAGCTTGGCCGCCCCATTGGATGGGTAAGAAGGTGGTATGCGGTGGGTATAAATCTCTATATACTAGAGGCTACGATAGGGACCGAGAGGAGGAATTGGTTTTGGTCTCCCGATGAAATTAAGCATCCCGTGTTCGCCCCGAACACACAACTTAATTTCATCAATAATAATTCATTCCACTAAAAAACTATTATTGAACTACCGCACCAATCCCAAATTACATTTTGGGCTCCTTCTTATTATGAGTGTGTTAGTCTCCCTGTGTTTAAGATAACAAATGTCCACTAATTAAGTAAGTTACTGACAACTCACTTAATTAATATCTAGCTCCAAGAGTAGTACCACTCAACTTCATCGTCATGTCGGACTAAGTCCACCTGCAGGGTTTAACATGACAATCCTTATGAGCTCCTCTTGGGGACATTCTCAACCTAGATCACTAGGACACAGTTTCCTTCTATAGTCAACAACACACACTATAAGTGATATCATTTCCCAACTTATCGTGCTTATTGATTCATCGAACTAAATCTCACCCATTGATAAATTAAAGAAATAAATATCAAATATATGTGCTTGTTATTATATTAGGATTAAGAGCACACACTTCCATAATAACTGAGGTCTTTGTTTCTTTATAAAGTCAGTATAAAAGAAACGACCTCTAATGGTCCTACTCAATACACTCTAAGTGTACTAGTGTAATTATATAGTTAAGATAAACTAATACCTAATTACACTACGACCTTCCAATGGTTTGTTCCTTTCCATTATGGTCGTGAGCTACTGTTTATAAACATGATCCTCTGTGTGTGACACCACACACCATGTTATCTACAATATAAATTAATTGAACAACTACATTTATCATAAATGTAGATATTTGACCAATGTGATTCTTATTTCTAGATAAATGTTTATACCAAAAGCTAGGCTTTTAGTATACACTCTAACAGATAACACTACTCTTAATTATTCCTAGTCAAGTATTAACATTCAGGGACAATGTTAATGCGACGAGACTAGCATGTAGGTCAACTTGATGACTTGATCTCACAAGTCATGGATATAGAGATATCAAGTTAACACATGGGTATGCATTAGAGAATGTATACTGAATGACCCGCCATGAGAAAGTATCATGGATCGTTATATGAGTGTCATATACTTTCTCATGTGGCTATTAGTATGACTATTGGTCCTTGGACCTGAAGTCACCATGGTTCCCTACATAAGGAGTTGCATACTTTGGCTTCGTCAAACGTCACCCGTAACTGGGTGGACCATAAAGATGATTACTGGGTATGTAACAAATTATGTGGAGGGATGTGAGTGATGTAGATGAGATCTATCCCTCCTATATGACGGGAGTGACATCATTATTCTTGATAGAGTGAGACCACTAAGTGCATGCCATGCCCAAATGAGTCAATATGAGATATTGAACTCATTTGATTAGAGTGAGTCTACTTGGAGTTCAAGATTTAGATTGATTAGAGGATGACACAGTCTATGCCTCACATTTATCAATCTAGATGTCAAGGATAGAAGGACATTGTCATATATTGTGAAGAGTCACAATTAGTAGTCACAAATGTGATGTTGGATCTCAACATTCTTGTAACTTGGGTAGTAATGATGTGTTGCTAGATACCGCTCATTACTTATGCTCCTAAATGAGTTTAGGAGCATTATCAACGTTACAAGAACCTATAGAGGCACACACAAAGGACAATTAGATGGAAATTAGGTTCATTTGATGAGTCAAGAGGATTAGGTTCATGTGATGAACCAAGTTGGATTAAGAGTAATCCAAATTAGACTAATTGAGTTGGACTCAATTTGATTCATGTGTCCAATGAGTCTAATTTGTATTATGACTCATTGAATCAATTTAATTTAATGGATAGAGATTCACTAAATTAAATTGACTTGGATTAAAGGTTGGATTTGATCAACCATGAAAGAATTTAATTCAAGTTTGACTTGACTTGAGAAGGAAGATGAAGAGTCAAGTTTGACTTGACCTTGACTTGACTAAATGTCATGTCATTGTGACTTGGCATAGGGCCGGCCAATGATGATGTGCCACATCATCAAAGGTTACATGAGTGTGTGTCACCTCATGAGGGAGACCAAGAGTTGTGACTCTTGGTATTCCATGGAGTTTATAAACCCCCTCTTTGAAGTGGCCGACCACTTAATTCATTTTTGTGAGTTACATTTTTGTTTTGTGTAACTTCATCTTCTTCCTCCTCTCTTTTTGCTCTCCCTCTCCTCCTCCTTGGCCGAACACCTTTAGAGTGCTAGCACACTCTAAGTGTTTTCTCCATCTCTATTGTTCGTGTGGATACGTATAGAGGTGTGTCCACTTGAACACACTCGAGATCCGACAACTTTTGGACTTGCGGGATTCGCGAAGGGCTTCGCTACAAGAGTAATCTCTTAACCATGTAGATCTAATGTAGATCTAGGTTAGAAAACATGTACACGAAATTTTTGTTCTTTTAATCTTCGCACTGATCCGGTGGCATGGGACTTCGGGGTTTCCGCAACACAAAAAGCAGTTTTTGCAACCCGAAAATCCCAACAGTGGTATCAGAGCTACGTGCGAAGCGTGTACGTGTTTTAATTTGTATTTTTATGAAAAATATCAGATCTATAAATTTACATTTTTATAGTTTTTATGAGTATTTTTCTTGGAGATACGAAGCAACAAGTGCTTGGTCACTTGTAGGCTTCATATATCGAGAAAAACCTTCCGAAACGGCAAAGTTTCGCCCAAATAGTTTTGGGACAGTGGCTTAAGGCGCTGTAAGATCATAGTAGGACACTCGTGAGACTCATTTCACAGTAGGGGTGTTGCCCCTAACCCCGCAAGGGACGTTGTCCCGCGATCGCGCCCGAAAATCGCTAAACAGGACCACCGAGAAATTGTAACTCATAAAATTGTAAAAATAGTAGTAAAATTGCAGAAATTTATATAAAATACATAATTTAGAATTATGTATGTATTTGTGATAGTCATGACCCAAAAACCCCAATTGGATTGGATACATGTGTTGTAATTCATAATATGACATGCGTGTCATTTTTTTGTGATTGTGCGTGTTGTATATTTGATACGCAACCTGCGCGTCGTGCCTATCTATTTTATTTCCTGTTGTAAAATAATTTAGACTCGAATGTAACTCGAGTTTCATCTTTGTAATGTACAAAATGGAGCTGTGGAAGGTCCACTCGAGGAGGAGTTACGAGGAGGGTGCGAGCAACACGTGGTGGTCAAAGGGAGGAGCTTGGAGAAGCTGTTGACCTTAGGTTGACCGTCCGATCTTCTCATTGGCTTGAGAAGATCGTAGTAGGGACATGACTAATCATAATTTAATTAATTGCTTGTGTGTGTATTTGATGCATGCTAGAGTAGAGTAATTAATTAGTGTCACCATGATTAGATTAGATCTAAATCGCGTATATGATGCACCACGATTAGATTAGATCTAAATCGCGTATATGATACACATCAACGATTAGATTAGATCTAAATCGCGTATATGATACACAGCAATGCATATTATCTTGGTAGGGTGCGGAGGGACAATCTTGGTCCCGCCTATCAATGCCTGGGTGAGTACAAACTCAATCAGATTGAGTAAAACTAGTTAAACTCAATTGGATCGGGTTTAACTATAAGCATTTTCCAATGGTTGGTAGATAGGTCAAAATCACATTTATATTAACTCTTGGGCGATTTAGCCAAAGATAACTCAAGTTTTAATATACATGCGAATCTTGATCCTATAAACAAGAGTTGCATAGAGATGTAATTGGTAATTAGTTACCTACCGATTATAGTAAGTCTTGGGCGATTTAGCCAAAGCTAACTCAAGGCGTAGTATGATGTGGATCTTGTCCCGCAAGAATTATAGCTAGTTGGTTAGAATCTAGTAGGTGTAGTTTGACCACATCTATGACTTGATTCTACAAAAGTTCTATAATTCAGTGGGAGCATCATTTAGTTAAAGGCCTAATTAAATGATTAGTGGAATATGATATTTATTTTCTGCATTTTCTGTTGTAGATTGCCATGACGTCAAACACGAACACCTTCTCCCTGCGTTCTGTCCTTGATAAGGACAAGCTCAATGGAGCTAACTTCCTGGACTGGTACAGGAACCTGAGAATTGTTCTCACTCAGGAAAGAAAATTGTACGTCCTGGAGACGCCTATTCCCGAGGCACCTCCTGCCACTGCCACGCGAGCTGACCGTGATGCTTATAAGAAGCATCAAGATGACGCATTAGATGTGTCCTGTCTTATGCTCGTAACCATGAACTCTGAGCTTCAGAAGCAACACGAGTTGATGGGTGCTTATGATATGGTTGAACATCTTCGTCAACTATATCAAGGACAAGCTAGGCACGAGAGATTCGAGATCTCTAAGGCACTGTTTCAGTGCAAGATGCAAGACGGGACTCCCGTAGGTCTATATGTACTCAAGATGATTGGGTACATAGAAAACCTACAGAGGTTGGGATTCCCCCTTGGCCAAGAGTTGGCCACTGATTTGGTCTTGCAATCCTTGTCAGAGAGCTACAGTCAATTCGTCATGAACTACAATATGAATGAAATTGACAAGCCACTGCCTGAGCTTCTGAGTATATTGAGAACTGCTGAGATCAACCTTAAGAAGGTTAAGCCCAACTCCATTTTGATGGTGAAAAGGCACAAAGGCAAGGGCAAGCCTAAAGGTAAGGGAAAGTCTCAAGCCAAGGGAAAAGGCAAGGCACTGAAACCCAAAGGAGGGGTCGCCAAGGATGCTACCTGCTTCCACTGCGGTCAAACCGGGCACTGGAAGAGGAACTGCAAAGTCTACCTGGAAGATTTTAAGAAGAAGAGACTCTCTATTTCTTCATCATGGGTATTAAATACCGGATGTGCTTCTCACATTTGTATTAATGTGCAGGCGTTGAGAAATAGCAGGGCATTGACGAAGGACGAGGTGGACCTACGAGTAGGCAATGGAGCACGGGTTGTTGCTGTTGCTGTAGGGACTTACTTTCTATCTCTGCCCTATGGGCTTATACTAGAACTAGATGAATGTTGTTATGTGTCTGCTCTTACTAAGAACATAATTTCAGTTTCTTGTTTGGACAAGAAAGGTTTTTCATTTATAATAAAGAACAAATGTTGTTCAGTTTATTTAAATGATATGTTTTATTGTAGTGCACCTCTGATTAACGGATTCTATATTCTAGACTTAGAGAATCCCATCTATAACATAAATACCAAAAGGTTTAAATCAAATGAAATGAACCAAACCTATCTCTGGCACTGTCGCTTAGGTCATATAAATGACAAACACTTATCCCAGCTCTATAAAAATGGTTTACTGGACTCATTTGATTTTGAATCACATGAGATATGTGAGTCATGCCTACTGGGCAAGATGACCAAGACTCCCTTTAGTGGACACAACGAAAGAGCGACTGACTTATTAGGACTTATACATAGTGATGTATGTGGACCTTTCAATGTCGCTGCTAGAGGTGGTTATAGGTACTTCATTGCATTTACTGATGACTTCAGTAGATATGGTTATGTGTATTTGATGACACATAAGTTCAAAGAATTCAAGAATGAAGTACAAAACCAACTTGGCAAGAATATTAAGATACTTCGATCAGATCGAGGTGGAGAATACCTTAGCCATGAGTTTCGTGACTATCTAGCTGAGTATGAGATTCTATCCCAGCTCACTCCTCCTGGAACACCACAGTGGAATGGTGTATCCGAAAGGAGTAATCGTACCCTATTAGATATGGTACGGTCTATGATGAGTCACACAGATCTTCCTGCATCTCTTTGGGGCTATGCTCTGGACACAGCAGTCTTCATACTCAACCGTGTTCCATCCAAGGCTGTGATAAAGACACTATATAGGATATGAACTGGGAGAGATGCTCAGGTGTCTTTTATGAGGATTTGGGGTTGTGAGGCTTACGTTCGACGTCAAGTCTCGGACAAACTGGGACCCAAATCCGATAAGTGCTATTTTATAGGATATCCCTAGGAAACGAAAGGATATTACTTCTACATTCCTAGTCAACACAAAGTAGTTATGGCTAAGACTGAGGTTTTTCTAGAAAGGGACTTTGTTTCTAGAAAAACTAGTGAGAGTACGTTCAATCTTGAAGAAGTTCAGGATATGGACCATAGAACTGAAGCCTTGATGGAAGTAGAACTGGAACCACAAAGTGTTGTGGATGATGAGATTGTTCCACAACGAGTTGAGGAATAACAATCAGTTCAAGTAGACATACCTCTTCGTAGATCTGATAGGGTACGTCGTCAGCCTGAGAGATACTCATTTCTCTTGTCTGACCATGATGACGCTATGCTCATTGAGAATGAGCCTACCTCCTATCAGGAAGCTGTGATGAGACCATATTCTGAGAAATGGCTAGAGACCATGAGATCCGAAATGGAATCCATGTACACCAACCAAGTATGGACTTTGGTTGATCCACCTGAAGGGATAAAATCCATTGGGTGCAAGTGGGTCTTTAAGAGAAAGACTGACATGGATGGACTGATATATAAGGGTCGTCTGGTAGTTAAAGGTTTCAAACAAATTCATGGTATTGACTATGATGAAACCTTTTCTCCAGTAGCGATATTTAAGTCCATTCGGATCATGCTTGCTATTGCAGCATACCACGATTATGAGATCTGGCAGATGGATGTCAAAACCGTGTTTCTGAATGGAAACCTGCTCAAGGATGTGTATATGACACAACCTGAGGGTTTTGTAGATCCACAGCATACTGGCAGAGTATGCAAGCTGCATAAGTCCATTTATGGACTAAAGCAAGTTTCTCAGAGCTGGAATCTTCGATTCGATGATGTAATCAAATAGTTTGGTTTCATCAAGAATGAAGATGAACCTTGTGTCTACAAGAAGGTTGTAGGGAACACAGTTGTCTTCCTTGTATTATATGTGGATGACATACTACTCATTAGGAACGACATCCCTTTGTTGCAGTCTGTAAAGACTTGGCTAGGGAATTGTTTCTCAATGAAGGAATTAGGTGAAGTAGCCCGTATTCTAGGCATACAGATCTATAGAGATAGATCTAAGAGGTTGCTTGGCCTAAGTTAGATTACATATATTGACAAGGTATTACTACGATTTGCTATGCAGAACTCCAAGAAGGGATTTCTGCCGATGTCACATGGTGTGAGTCTTTCGAAGACTCAAAGTCCCTCTTCTAGAGAGGAGAGAGACCGCAAGAATACGATCCCTTATGCCTCAGCCATAGGATCTATCATGTACGTCATGCTATGTACTCGTCCTGATGTTTCGTATGCTTTGAGCATGACGAGCAGATACTGGTCAGATCCAGGTGAAAGACACTGGATAGCAGTCAAGAATATTCTTAAGTACTTAAGAAGAACTAAAGAATATTTCTTGATATATGGAGGCGATGATGAGCTAGTTGTAAAGGGTTACAGTTGTTGGGACCGAAAAGTAGCTAGAGGGGGGTGAATAGCTCTTCGCGCTTGTTGTATGCTTGTCGTTGCTTGTTTCTTCAAGAATGCACAGCGGAAGTACAGAGAAACAACATACAACGCTAACACGGTTGGTTTACTTGGTATCCACCTCACAAGAGATGACTAGTCCAAGGATCCACACCTACACACACACCCTCCACTAATAAAACTCTTCTTTATGGTAACTACTAAGGGCGGAGAAGCCCTACAAGACTCAAGACAAGAAGAAAGGGAAAGGTAATGAAATACAAGCTTACAAGCTTACAGTGAGTGCAAAAACCCTAACCCTAGTTTCTTCTCCTTGCTTTGATCCGCCTCTTGACTTGGAAGAACCTCCAAGAACCTTCAAGAACTGGCGATCTCGAGCTTGAGAAGAGCTGTGGAGGAGCTGGTGAAGATCTGAAATGAATCGGTGAAGAAGTGTCGAAGACAACGCTCGCCTGCAACTGCATCCCAATCGATCGGGAGGCTTTGGATCGATCCACGGATCGATCCGACCATTTGGAAAAATGCCCGGATCGATCCACGGATCGATCCGAAGATTGATTGGGACCCCCCAATCGATCCATCGATCGATTGGGACCTCTGATCGATCCACCGATCGATCCGAGGTTCTGATTTCAGAAGGCTGGATCGATCCATCGATCGATCCCAGGTTTTACCCAAAACCAAGTCCCAAGCCTCTCAAACCAACATCCAGCAACTTGACCCTGTTGGTACATCATGCCTAGCATCCGGTCACCTTGACCGCCAGACTCCCCACCAAGTGTCCGGTCAATCCCTTTGACCCACTTGGACTTTTCTCTTCGTGTCAAGTATCCGGTCACTCCCTTGACCTACTTGAACTTCCACCAGATGTCTGGTCAACCTTGACCCATCTGGATTTCCTCGTGCCAAGTATCCAGTCAATCCTTTGACCTACTTGGACTTCCCAACACCAGATGTTCGATCATCCTTGATCCATCTGGATTTTCCCTTGCCTGGCTTCACTCACCAGGACTTTCACCTAGCTTCACTCACTAGGATTTTCCATCTGTCTAGCTTCACTCACTAGGACTTTCACCTGGCTTCACTCACCAGGATTTTCCATCTGCCTAGCTTCACTCACTAGGACTTCCACCTGGCTTCACTCACCAGGATTTTCCATCTGCCTAGCTTCCAGTTAGGACTTCCCAGTCAGGTATCCCATCATCCTTGATCTACTTGACTCTTCTTCATTCACACTGATCAGTCCCTAATCAGAATCTCCCCACATGAACAACTGCACCTGCATTGTCCATATGTCTACATGTATTGTCAAACATCGAAACTATGACCAAGACTCAAGCTTGGTCAACTTAGTCAACCTTGACCTAAGGGATATTGCACCAACAATCTCTCCCTTTTTGATGTTTGACAATACCTTTAAGTTAGGTCCACTCTGAGTTAAGCTAATCCCATAGCCTTAACTCTCTTTATGCCAAAGTATGAATGTAGGTTCCCTTCATTCTCCCCCTATGACCTCCCCCATAGGTAATGAAGGCCTAACTTAAATCACACATTCTCCCCCTATTGGCACACATCAAACAAACACTATCCCTTTTTAAAACTCTCCCCCTGAAGAGTTTCTCAAGGTTGTAATCAACATCATAATGAAGGTCTCATACCCTTCATTTCCCCTACATTCTCCCGCAATGTAGACAAATGCCCAACCTTGAGCATTTTTCAACCACTTGAAATACCATTTGAAATAATGAGGATATCCACTCCCCATTTCAAGTTCAAATGCTCATTCATGAGCATTTTCTCTAAAGAAGGTTAACCACCCTCCAAGGTTCATGAAAAAATAATGTTTCATGTCTTTAACGAGTCCCTCCCCCTAAAGACATGGTGGTAACTTCTGTCATTGCACCAACAATGACTTAGAGTCCCTAAACCTTTAGGAACCCAAATTTAGAAGTTTTGAGGTTCAAGTGTTCAAAAATTTGAAACAAACCTCAACCTAAACTTTAATTTAGTCTTCCTTAACCAATCCATCCTTGTTTTCAACATGAGAACACCCTTTTTATGTATACAAATATATTTTGAGGGGTTTGGAATGGTTACATTGACTAAACAAGGTTCAAAATATTGAAATCAGGCTTTCTCAGTCAAAATCAGCATCCTGGATCGATTGGAGTTGGGTTCCAATCGATTGAACCTATCTGAATCGATCCACTGATCGATTCAGGATGTGTAGATTGATCGGCTGATCGATCCAGCGAGCTTCTGCTCGCGAGAATTGCCTTCTGATCGATTCAGGCACTCCAATCGATCCATGGATCGATCGGAGCTCTGATAGTTGCTGAATTTCAAATTCAGCCAACTTCAGAAACACCTAGAAAATTCTACAAAAATCCAAAAATCATGAAATTTCGTGTAGACATTATTTAGGGCATACTTTATCATGGAAAAATAATTTTCTATGAAAATACATCATATTTTCAAAGATTGACACAAGCTTGAAAACTTGCTAAAACTTTAGCGTTTTCTTCAAGTTTGTGTCTAACTATTCAATGGTGATTACTAGCAAAAGATAGCCTTCACCAAGGTTTTCCAAAAGCATTTTAAAATAATTTTCAAAACCAATATCCCATCACATTCCTTGGGCTTAATGCACATGACTTGTACATTAGCTTTCCCAATGATGGGAAAACACATAACTATGTGTTTTGATGAATTTAAAACTCAAAGACATGTACTAAATCAACATGTTGAGTTTTGTTCATCATCCTAACATCTCACTTGTATCTATTGTGTACAAAACACATACAAGTCATCTTATAGGCCTTTGTGAGATGTAAAGTTTGGTTTTGCCCTAATCTAGGGATTATGCATATTTATCTAGGCATTTTGTAGATATTGTGCATCCACCTAGGATGTCACTTGTTGATACACTTCGTAAATGCCATTTGTCCTTAATTTTAAGGAATTAAAAATAATGCATGATAATGTTATGACATACATCAAAATGAAATAGTTTTCAAAAGAAAGATTCCTATAACTACATGATGTATGTATGTCATGACATGATATTTTTTGTGTTTTCATAATAAGGTATGAGTGCAAAATACAAAACTAAATATGATGTCATGGCATATAGTGAGCAAACAATCATGGCAAGGTTTAGCATAAGTAAAATAAAATATACCTAGATTACCTATCTAAGTATTCTTAACCACTTAGCTAACTCAAAATTTACCACTTGTTTTAACTTAAAACGTTAAGCCTAGATTGCCCTAAATGCTTCAAAGAAATGCCAAAAACTAAATTGACATTTCTATTTCTCTTGATTTGTTTATGCCACTTCAAAATTAAGTATATCCTTAAATGTTGGCATATTCCATCTTTCCTCAAGAGTAATCACATAAATCAAAGCCCGGATTGCCTTAAATTTCTAAGAGAATATCAAACTCCCAACTTGGTATTTCTCTAGGTTTTCCCAATTTATGCCATTTTAAGATAAAATCAATTTTTCCACCATTAGGCACATTTTACTCTTTCAAGGAGTAAATAATAATTCCATTTCTTTTTCAAAGGTTAACAAAAATCTTGAAAATGCTCCTTGAGTGTCAATTTCCTCAAAGTTGGGTTAACTACCCTTCTAATCGGAGTTGACACTCTCTAACTCATCTATGGGGTAGAGAAGATGCTCCTAGGAACCCAACACCTATTGGTGCTCCTTGGATGCTCTAGGTACTCACTAGGGATAACTTCCCTAGATACCTTCCTAGTGACCTTGTTGGGCTTCTTAGAAGCCTTGGTCACTTTTTCTAGGTCAACTCTAGGGATAGCCTCCTTTGTGACCTTGTTAGTGACTTTCTTAGACTTCTTAGAAGTCTTAGTCACTTTGGTTGCAAAGATACTTCTAGGGATATCTTCCCTTGTATCCTTAACTTGACCTCTAGACTTAGAGTTTGTTCCATAACTATATGGAACCCTATGATAACTAAGCACATCATTTTTAGCCTTGGGTTTGTATCCCAAACCTTTATGGCCATTGGATGACTTTTGTACCCCTAAACCTAGGTTATGCTCATTTTGCCCTAATAGGATATTTTCCAATCTTTTTAGGGTCTTTTCTAATTTATCAAGTCTTGACCTCAAGACTTGATTTTCCCTCACTAAGTCCTTAGTATTTGATTTTTCATTTGATCCATGAGCATTTTTATTCATGGGCTTGTATCTATTATCCTTAGTGTTCTTGCCCAAATGTCTATCTACCTTCCTAACCTTAGGTTGGGTAGTCTTGGCATGTAGGGCCACATGCTTTTCCTTAATGCCCTCATGCTTTCTATTCTTATGGTAAATTGCATTAAAATGATAAAAATTAGAACTATCATGCTTTTTACCATAACGTAAAGGGGTAGGCTCAATAAATGTTACCTTCTTCTTTACCTTGGAGGCTCCCCCTTGACTAGTGCCTCCTTGAGCCTTGACCATCTTCTTCCCCTTGGGACATTGACTTCGGTAATGCCCTTTTTGTTGACACAAGAAGCACACAATGTGCTCCTTGCTCTTCTTTGTCCCGGGGGTGGTCTCCTTGGGCTTCTCCTTGCCATTTTGTGTCACTTGACCCTTCTTCTTGGTCAAGTTGGGACACTTGCTCTTGTAGTGCCCACTTTCCCTACACTCAAAACATATTATATGATTTTTATTTTTAATTGAAACATTTATACCTTCTTGTGTATGGATGGCACTTGCTCCTCCATTTGAAATTTCTTGAATTTTGGAGGTGGCACCATCTTCTTCTTCTTCTTCACTTGACCCGGATGTGGAGGCCTCTTCTTGCTCTGGGTTCATTGATCTACACTCCCCCTCAATCCTAGAGGTGGAGGCTTCATCATCTTGTACATGGAACAAGGAGTATGCTCCTTCCTTGTTCTCTTCATTGCACTCCCTTGAAGATGAAGCTTCTTCTTGGACTTCTTCTTCGGAGGTTGAGCATCTCTCAACCTTGGAGTCCTCCTCTTGGTCTTGCTCCAAAGAGTCACCCTCTCTGGATTCTTCTTACTCTTGTACAGTGGAGGGGATCTCTTCATGAAGCTTGGCCAATTTACTCCATAATTCCTTTGCATCTTCAAATTCTCCAATTTTGCAAAGGATGGTGCTTGGCAATAAATTGACCAAAAGCTTGGTCACTTTGTTATTGGCCTCGCACCTTTGGACTTGCTCTTGGCTCCACTTGCTCCTCTTGAGAACTTTACCCTTTGAGTTTGTTGGAGTCTTGAAGCCTTCCATAAGAGCAAACCATTGCTCTATCTCCATCATAAGAAAATTTTCGATTCTTGATTTCCAAGAATCGAAGCTCGTGGACGTGAATGGTGGAGCCACCCTCGTGTCGAATCCGAGCCCATCTCGGAATTCCATTGTAGAAGTTGAGCTTTTGAATTTCTTTGACTTTGACAATTTTGCTTCAACTTCTTCACCCTCTAGCTCTTCTTGTTATGCTTGACCCTTCCGGCGATGATTCCGGTGAAGAGCGACCTCGCTCTGATACCACTTGTTGGGACCAAAAAGTAGCTAGAGGGGGGGTGAATAGCTCTTCGCGCTTGTCATGTGCTTGTCGTTGCTTGTTTCTTCAAGAATGCACAGCGGAAGTACAGAGAAACAACATACAACGCTAACACGGTTGGTTTACTTGGTATCCACCTCACAAGAGGTGACTAGTCCAAGGATCCACACCTACACACACACCCTCCACTAATAAAACTCTCCTTTATGGTAACTACCAAGGGCGGAGAAGCCCTACAAGACTCAATACAAGAAGAAAGGGAAAGGTAATGAAATACAAGCTTACAAGCTTACAGTGAGTGCAAAAACCCTAACCCTAGTTTCTTCTCCTTGCTTTGATCCGCCTCTTGACTTGGAAGAACCTCCAAGAACCTTCAAGAACTAGCGATCTCGAGCTTGAGAAGAGCTGTGGAGGCGCTGGTGAAGATCTGAAATGAATCGGTGAAGAAGTGCCGAAGACAACGCTCACCTCACCTGCGGCTCAAATACGACGCAACGGTCGGATCCCAATCGATTCGATTATTCCCAATCGATCGGGGAGGCTTTGGATCGATCCAGAGTACCTCTGTGCTCTAGAAAAATGCCTGGATCGATCCACGGATCGATCCAGCGCTTATTGCGCGAAGCAGCAGCGTCCCAATCGATCCACTGATCGATTGGGACCTCTGGATCAATCCACTGATCGATCCAGAGGCTTTCTGTTCACTGGGAAAGGCCTGGATCGATCCACTGATCGATCCAGCTCTTGGTTTTTGCCCAAAACCAAGTATCAAGCCTCTCAAACCAACATCCGGTCAACCTTGACCTGTTGGTACATCATGTCTAGCATCTGGTCACTCCCTTGACCTGCCAGGACTCCCCACCAAGTGTCCGGTCAATCCCTTTGACCCACTTGGACTTTTCTCTTCGTGTCAAGTATCCGGTCACTCCCTTGACCTACTTGAACTTCCACCAGATGTCTGGTCAACCTTGACCCATCTGAATTTCCTCGTGCCAAGTATCCAGTCAATCCTTTGACCTACTTGGACTTCCCAACACCAGATGTCCGATCATCCTTGATCCATCTGGATTTTCCCTTGCCTGGCTTCACTCACCAGGACTTTCACCTAGCTTCACTCACTAGGATTTTCCATCTGCCTAGCTTCACTCACTAGGACTTCCACCTGGCTTCACTCACCAGGATTTTCCATCTGCCTAGCTTCACTCACTAGGACTTCCACCTGGCTTCACTCACCAGGATTTTCCATCTGCCTAGCTTCCAACTAGGACTTTCCAGTCAGGTATCCGATCATCCTTGATCTACTTGACTCTTCTTCATTCACACTGATCAGTCCCTGATCAGAATCTCCCCACATGAACAACTGCATCTGCATTGTCCATATGTCTACATGTATTGTCAAACATCGAAACTATGACCAAGACTCAAGCTTGGTCAACTTAGTCAACCTTGACCTAAGGGATATTGCACCAACAACAGTGATGCCAGCTTCCAAACTGACCAGGATGATTATAGATCGCAGTCTGGATTCGTGTTTTGCTTGAATGGTGGTGCTGTGAGCTGGAAGAGTTCGAAGCAGGACACAGTTGCTGATTCTACAACAGAGGCTGAGTATATTGCTGCATCAGAAGATCCGCAAGTTCATTACTGAGCTCAGGGTGGTTCCTAGCATAACCGATCCGATAGAGCTCTATTGTGACAAACATGGAAGCAATTACACAGGCTAAGGAACCTCGCTCACACCAGCGGACCAAACACATACTACGGCGCTTCCATCTCATTCGAGAGATCATCGATAGAGGAGATGTGAAGATTTGCAGAGTACCCACAGAGGCTAACATCGCAAATCCCTTGACCAAGGCTTTGGCACAGAGAAAACATGATGGTCACACTAGGTCATTGGGGCTTAGAGCCTACACTGATTAGCACTAGTGCTAGTGGGAGATTGTTAGTTAGAGCCCTAGAGTCAATCATACGATGATTGTTGTATGAACTTATTGTATCATATTCTTATGTATATAAAGACATTTGTTTTGGTTATTATACTTAATTGTATTGGTGCCAAATAACTAAGTATAATAGATTCCTTGAGTAGGAGGTTCCTATCTATATAAATCGATTGGTTGAATCGATAGTGAGATAATATAGAGAACACTACTCTTAATTATTTCTAGTCAAGTATTAACATTCAGGGACAATGTTAATGCGACGAGACTAGCATGTAGGTCAACTCGATGACTTGATCTCACAAGTCATGGATATAGAGATATCAAGTTGACACATGGGTATGCATTAGAGAATGTATACTGAATGACCCGCCATGAGAAAGTATCATGGATCGTTATATGAGTGTCATATACTTTCTCATATGGCTATTAGTATGAATATTAGTCCTTGGACCTGAAGTCACCATGGTTCCCTACATAAGGAGTTGCATACTTTGGCTTCGTCAAACGTCACCCGTAACAGGGTGGACCATAAAGGCGATTACTGGATATGTAACAAATTATGCGGGGGGGTGTGAGTGATGTAGATGAGATCTATCCCTCCTATATGACGGGAGTGACATCATTATTCTTGATAGAGTGAGACCACTAAGTGCATGGTCATGCCCAAATGAGTCAATATGAGATATTGAGCTCATTTGATTAGAGTGAGTCTACTTGGAGTTCAAGATTTAGATTGATTAGAGGATGACACAGTCTATGCCTCACATTGATCAATCTAGATGTCAATGATAGAAGGACATTGTCATATATTGTGAAGAGTCACAATTAGTAGTCACAAAGGTGATGTTGGATCTCAACATTCTTGTAACTTGGGTAGTAATGATGTGTTGCTAGATACCGTTCATTACTTATGCTCCTAAATGGGTTTAGGAGCATTGCCAACGTTACAAGAACCTATAGGGTCACACATAAAGAGCAATTAGATGGAGATTAGGTTCATTTGATGAACCAAGAGGATCAGGTTCATGTGATGAACCAAGTTGGATTAAGAGTAATCCAAATTAGACTAATTGAGTTGGACTCAATTTGATTCATATGTCCAATGAGTCTAATTTGTATTATGACTCATTGAATCAATTTAATTTAATGGATAGAGATTCACTAAATTAAATTGACTTGGATCAAAGGTTGGATTTGATCAACCATGGGAGAATTTAAGTCAAATTTGACTTGACTTGAGAAGGAAGATGAAGAGTCAAGTTTGACTTGACCTTGACTTGACTAAATGTCATGTCATTGTGACTTGGCATAGGGCCGGTCAATGATGATGTGCCACATCATCAAAGGTTACATGAGTGTGTGCCACCTCATGAGGGAGACCAAGAGTTGTGACTCTTGGTATTCCATGGAGTTTATAAACCCCTCTTTGAAGTGGTCGGCCACTTAATTCATTTTTGTGAGTTACATTTTTGTTTTGTATAACTTCATCTTCTTCCTCCTCTCTTTTTGCTCTCCCTCTCCTCCTCCTTGGTCGAACACCTTTAGAGTGCTAGTACACTCTAAGTGTTTTCTCCATCTCTATTGTTCGTGTGGATACGCATAGAGGTGTGCCCACTTAAACACACTCGAGATCCGGCAACTTTTGGACGAGTGAGATTCGTGAAGGGCTTCGTTATAAGGGTAATCTCTTAACCATGTAGATCTAATGTAGAAAACATGTACACGAAATTTTTGTTCTTTTAATCTTCGCACTGATCCGATGACATGAGACTTCGGGATTTCTGCAACATAAAAAATGATTTTTACCATCCAAAAATCTCAACAAAAACCCTATGATTGCCCTATGGGAAAAATAATTTTTATATCCATTTGCTGAATGAGCACATTTTCCTTTGCCACTAGCTTAAGAATCATTCTGATTTGGGGTTGACTTAATCACTAGAGAGAAAATGTCAATGTAATCAACTCCTTTTTGTTAAAAGCCTTTAACCACCAACCTTATTTTATAGTGCTTGCTATCATCGTGTTCTTCATTTATCCGGTAACCCCACTTATTCTGCAATGCCTTTTTCTCATATGCTAACTCTATCAAGAGGATGTTTGACTAAATTTATTAAAAATAATTTATAAATTTGTATAGTTTATAAGTTATTTTAAGAGTTTATAAATGATTAGATTTTATTTTAAAAATAAGTTGTTAAAGTATTTGAGTGAATTTATTATAATTAACTTAAAGGTATTGATGTGTTTGGTATTATAAGATCTTTTTATTAATAAAATTATCAAAAAGGATATAATATTATTAATAGAGGGTTTTGAGATTTTTATTAATAGAGTGTTTTCGGCGAATTTCTGTACCAGGGGAGAGAAAATTGGAAAGAGGCGTTGGCAGAGAAGATGGCACAGTGTTGGAAGAGAAGTCGTGGGAGATAAAAAAATATTAAACTTATAAAAATTTATGGAGGATAGGATGAGGATTTATGAAATTATATAAGGATATTTTAGATAAATAAATTATTAAAATAAGATCTTTTTTAAAAAAGTAGGGTCTTCCATACTTTTTTAAAACAGCTTATAAATTCAAAACAACTTATTTTGACAGTTTATAAGCTGTTTGAAAAAAAATTTACCAAACAAATTTAAAGAACTTATAAACTCCAAAATAACTTATAAACTGTTTTAGAGAGCTTATAAATTCAATCAAACATCCTCTAAATGTTATGTTTGATTAGACATCAAAGAATCCATCTCATATTCCATGACTCCCACCAACTTGATTGATTCATCAACCTAAATTGCCTCCTAGAAACTTTCTGATTCACCTCTGTCGGTCAACAAAATAAAATTAAGTGACGAAGAAAATCTCAATGGTGGTTTGATCTAGAAGATCTTAATTCTGACATGGGATTAGTTTCTGAGATTCCAAAGAAAATTACAAGAAACTGTTCTCTCAGAACTACTTTTCTGAATTATCTTTTAATGATTGGTTACCTACAATTATAAGAGTAAATTAGGATTAGAGTTATAAGAGCTACAAATAATGCGTCAAATGCCTAAAATATTCCTAGGCTCCCCACATATATTAACAATTGTCACCAGCTGATACGTCTTTTCGTTGTTGATGTTGAAATGGTAAGCGGTAGAAGGAGAGAAGTAGAGGGGAGACACAGGGAACAGATGAAGTAGACTGGCAGGGTGTTCATGTAGTTTTCTAAATATTTATGGTTTAATTTTCAACTACTATATATAATATATTAGGGTATTTTCTTCTGTAGAATGATAAATTTAAGATATTGGACTGTTAAATCCTCCATTGTGAATACTTTCGGATTTATCTAATGATTATTAGGAAATTTTTTTAGGACTGACTCAATCATCTCGAGATTAATCGATCCAAGAACTAGATACTCAGGGGTGGATCCAGAATTTTAAATTTGGGGGGGCCGCATGATAAGTGACAAAAATAATTATCGTCAGAAATTTGTACACCCTTGAACAACCTTCGAATTCTCAATTTACGACTGAAATCGAAATCAAAATTTACCTAGAAATCACCGTCCTAGGTTACCGTGGTTGACAAGATAACAATAGCGAACAAGCTCAAATGTAGTTCCGACGCGAAACAAGGGCCAACGACCCTTCTCAAGTTGCGATATTACTTTAAGATTTTGATATCAAACTACCAATAGAAAATTTAGATTGCGGACTTTCTAAATATGTAATCAATTTTGAATTCTGACGATCAACGATGCTACAATTGACAATGAAAGCAACAACAATGATTTTGGAGTGAATTGGAAAAGATCGAGATGTCTAGCCATAGGAGAGAAAATGCCTATATCATAAATTAGAAAAGATTTCTATATAGTAATAAACTAATAATATTATTACTAATAATATTTGTATATAATTAATGATTTGTAGTTTCCTTTTGTTAAATTTAATTTTTTTTTCAACATAATTCCTATTAGGTAAATTAAAAAATACCCAAAAGAAATATTTTTCTCTTAAATTATATAGCATATTTAATAAGTATATCATTAGTCAATTATATTAAAATATATTCAAAAAGAAGATTTATTTCATCATCGTGTACTCCTTCACCATTCTAATTAATAATATATATATATCCTAGTATATATAATACAACCATGTATATATAGGGAGAATTTACATGGAGATTTGGGGGGGCCGTGGCCCCCCCAAGCCCCCTTGTAAATCCGCCTCTGTAGATACTTATGCTAATTATATATTTATACACATGAAATTATTATCTTACAGATCCAACTATGTACGACGTTCATGGACTACTAAGAGTGTGGGATGTCTGAAAGTGCAATGATTCTGAGCGCCTACATGCTCTCAATCTTTCATGATATCACGATAACTTTTCTTTGTATATAAAAGGGTAAAATAGTGGTAAGGGAGAGAATGAACGATTATTGGGGCATTGGGCTGGTCGACAATGAGGGAGTCTAAGGCCACAAAAGCGATTAAAATTTACGCACTATTTGGAAAGAGATGAGGGAAGGAAGGGAAGCGTAAAGAAGGGAAAGAGAAATTTGAAATTCTATTTGGAAGGAAGTGAACTACGGAAAGTAAAGATAAAGAAGGGTAAACTTTAACCTTCCTTATTCAGTGGCGTAGCTAGGATTTTAGATTAGAAGGGGCGATTTTTTAAATTCTAAATATTAGTATAAATCAATTTTCACTCTCTAAAAGTTTAAATTTTGAATTCAATAAGTTAAAAATAAACTCAAATTTGAGATTTTTTTTAGTTTAGCCCTTGATTTTAGTTAACACAGTGATATGTTAATCCTTAGACCTTATTTATGACTCAAAGTCGAAGAATCATTTAGGTGGAAAAGGTAGAGGAGAAGGATGTAGTAGAGGGGATGATGACCTATTTGAAGTAGGTATATCTCATATTTTCTTAAAATACCTCGACATTCATATTTCACCTAATTTATCATTAGAATAATATTTTAAACACATAATTACTTAATTTAATGACTATCTTTTTTCCAACCATTCAAAAATAATAATAAAATTGATAGTAAACAAATAACATACTTGACTAGCAAATAAAAACATGAATATGAAAATTTGACACTATATATTTTTTTTAGCACTTTAATCTGTAACGGAAAAGATCAAATAAGAAAATTTCACCATAATCAAAACGTGTTTACTGTGGAGAATTGGTGTAGCGACGATGACGATACTCGTAGCAAACAATGGCAGCGTTGGCAATAATATCGTGTGGTGATAATAATGTGGGTGGTTGTGGCAGAGGGGAAAACACAAGGAAAAAAAATAAAAACAAGATATTGAAGACAAATAAAAAAAATGGGAGGGAGAGGGGAAAAAGAAATCGGGGGAGAGAAAAAAAAATAAAACATGATTAATTTTTCATTAGATTTTTTAAATATAAAAGTCCATAGATTTTTAAAATTTATAATAAAGTCTTTTTATTTTTTTCCCAATGTATAATTTTTTTTCTTAAATTTCAGGGGGTGCGGTCGTACCCCCAAAGCTCCACCTAGCTACGCCCCTGCTTATTCATGAAACGAAAGAATTTCTTATACATTGATTTGAGGTGTAACGAAGGGTAAAGGGAATTCAAAAAAAATTAATATTCTAATTTTATCCCTGTTTTATTATATTAATTCTAAAAATTATTATTTTAGGTATTCTTTGTGTCGTGACAAAAATCACTCTCATCGCCCGACTCACATGGCTCGACCCTCACACTCTTTCGACGCCGACTTTGATGTCGACTTTGATGCTGACTTCGACACCAATGTTGACATTGACAACGACTTTGATGTCGACTTCGACACCGACTTCGATGCCGACTTCGACCTCGACACCGACTTTAACAAATAAGCTAAAATTGTTTGCATGCGTAAGTCTTAACTAATAAATGTATGCAAGATGCACTAGGTCCTTGAACGTGTAAATCTTTAACAAAAGTACGAGTAATTTTATAATTTTATATATTTAACCTTTATTACCCTCACTTTCCTCCCAAATATGATACCATATTATACGTTAATGAACATTCTCTCCATTCCAAATAAAAAAATTATAAATACTATACTTCTCCTCACTTTACCTTACTTTCCCTCCCTTTCCCTTACGCTTTCGCTCACCCCATCCGTAGAGGGATAGTAAAATGGGATTCAGTGGCGCTCAAAATTTTAGAGGGTAAAATGGTAAAAACATAAATTTAGAAGGCATTTTTAAAGAGTTAGAAAACTGTGGAGGGTATTTTGAAATTATTTTTTTTTACCCCTAATTTATGGACTGTCCATGTCTTCACCGGCTGCTTTCCAAATAACGCAGCGACGCGAGGAAGAAGAGAGCGAGCGTATGTCGGGAGCAGCGAGTGCCAGATTGTGTCTCCTCCCTTCTCCCCTCATCTAATGATCCCAAATCTCGTTCCCTGAGCGTTTGAAAGATGGTTTGGGGTCTCTTTCCCGTCGATACTGCGCGAGGTAACATTTACTTTTGGGATTTTCACGGCCCTCGACTGTAGATTCATCTATATTTTTGTATTTTTTTGGAAAGAAACTTTTGATTCGTCTATCAGTGTCGGTGCTGCTACCCTTTCGTTCTTCAGGATTGTGTGTTTAGTAAAAAGTTTGTCTTTTAATCTTTTTTTGATCTAAATCTAGTTTTTTTTTAATGATCAATGGTGTATGGCGTATGCCCGTTTGGTCCCTTCGCAGGTGTTCAGAAGTACTACATCTTCTCCCGAAGGACGTACAAAGTTGGTCGAAAGGGTTAGTTTTTTTGTAAAAATTTTTAATACTTGCATTTTCTATGTGGGGTTTAGTACTGAAGATGTGGAAGTTCAAATGCTTTGATGTTTCTCTAATTTATTTTTTTTTGTATAAAACAGTTGTTTTATTCTGATAACCAAATAGGGTTTAGGGTTTTGAGACATTTCGTGCACACCAACTCTGTTTTTTTTGTTTTGTTTTGTTTTTTTTTTCTTTTGAAACTTTGCAGTTATGCCCACAGCTCCGAAAAATCTGTATCAACTAAGGTTAGATGGTACTTCATTTATTGTGTTATCATACAACTTTAATTTTATCATTTTATCTCAAAATACTTAGCTTACAGCGAGCTAACCACTTATGCTTGTGCACCTTTTTGCTTGGTGTAACTTATTGGCTGTCATAGAAATTATTTCCATTCATATGCTAAATTGAGACAGAACTTCTCAATGGTGAAGTTCTTGTTGGTGACATTTTTGAACTTCTGCATTCATGTAAATAAACTCAACATCTTTAGGATTAATTTTCTTGCATTTTCATTTGGTGCTGTTTTTGTTTTTTGTTTTTCCTTTTCTAGACTGTGATGTGGTTGTTCAAACGGACACATCAATTTCGCGAGAGCATGCTGAGATTGTTGTTGATAAAATGACATCTCAAGATCCCTCTATAAGTAAGAGCATGACTTCTCCCACATGTGTTCGAATTATTGATCGATCAAAGTTTGGTACAATCATCAACAAAGAAATGGCATCAAAAGCAACTCAGTTGAAGAAAAATCAGGAGATAATGCTCACAGATGGAGATTCTGTTACTTTTGGAACAGGCAATGCAACCTTCAGGTGAATAATAATGTATACATTTAGGTGTGGTTAGTACCATCCTTTTGTATTATTTTGGTACAAAAGTGAATTAATATATTCTTCCCCACCCTATCAATACTGCTTTATCTTCTGTTCATCATTATTGTTAGCTAATTCTTGTTATATTAACATATTATCGTGCATATGGTTTTCTTGCAGGTTCTCTTATGTTCCTCTGCTGATTTTTTTACATTGTATGAAATCCACTCCATTGGATTCAGTGCTTCAGGCGACAATATCAAATATTGGTTTGTATAGTTCTTGGGTTTTTCTTCTAACTGATGAAGGCAGTCTTGAACTTGCTATCTGCAATTGCCATACTCTTATCATAGATTTTAAGTTTCAATTTTCAACTTTCTTGCAACAAATTTCTATACACATTTCAGAGGTAGTCAAATTTGATTTTTTATTTATTTTCATCAGTCATTGTTTTGTGCTATCTAAATGTGTGATCCCTCCACCTACATTGAGTAATTGAACACTAGATGGATTTGCTGTAGTTGCAGATTTCTTACTGCTGATCATTTTGCCTAGTAACACCAAGATTTGTGGTTTCAAATCACCTGATTATGCAACTTTAATAAATGAGAGAAACGAGGATTTAAGAGTATGAAAGTTAAAGAACTAGAGACTGATTTTTCAGACGCTAATGAGTAAACAATGAGGTAGGTAGGAAAAAACATGCTTAAACAATAAAATTCTAAGCATGCTTAATCATTTATATAAAGTTTCTTGCTTTCTCCAATTTATATTGTTCAATCATTTATATAAAGAAAAAAAAACATAACTCATGGATAGGCTATTCTGGTATCAAGCATGTTAAGTTATACCTGAAATAATGTTCTTGGGCATGTTTCTTTTGTGTATGTACCTTCCTCTTGTGTACTGATTTAAACTACAAGTGTGTACCACACAATGAGTTAGATTATATATTTCTATGTATTTTCAAGTGGTACTGCAAAGTGACTGCCTTTGCTAATACTGATTACTCTAATTCTGGTGGATGTTTGCTGGACATGAAGTCTCACACCATACTGAAGCTACAAAAAGACTAATTTGTCAACTTAATAATCTTATACTGGTCAACTCAAGGACTTGCCATACCAAGGCCATCATTAACTTTTCTCACTTTTTATTCACATCATAATTTTTTATCCACTTTGAGTAATGGCTATTACACTATAATATAGTGGCTTCTCCTTACTTTGAATTGTTTCACTTTGTTCTCATGTGGGGTCAATTAAGATATTCACTTTATTAATTGCTGACACTAATAGTTGAAGTTTTACTTTAAGGGGCGTATGCTACCAATAGCTGGAGTTCTGAGTGCACACATGTCGTTGTTGAAAAATCTTCTCAGGTGACACCTGAGCTTATTCAAGCTGTTTTGGCAAGGAATCCTATTGTTCTCAGTGACTGGCTTAAGGTATTTAGTGCTTTCTCTTGATTATGGTATTATTCCTATACCTTTGGCATGTTATACCTTTGACATGTTATACCTTTGACATGTTACTGCATCTTACATCTTCCCTCTAGTTTGTATTTTGGAGTTTTCCTTTGTCAATCATTTTTATTAGGAATTGATAGAAATGAATTAGGTCACTTGAACTTGGGTATGAGTATCTGACATGGGTGTGGATGTAAGTTCAAGATAGTTGCTTATAAAAATTGTTACACATGATTAGTAGAGGTATTTGAATGTTGCCTCAGTTTAGGTGCTAGAGTGTCGTTTTCATCAAAGGATCATTATCAGTGCAAGTATCATTATTCAAGTAGTTTGGTTCATTTATCCTGTATGCAGAAATTTGACTATTTATCGGAATCAGTACTGCTGACACTGTATGACCTTGGTTTTCTGTAATTGTGATTACCTCTTAATGTAATGTTTGTATCTGAATTTTCAGGTGTTTGCTGAGAGGAGTATATGCACAGAAATTCCTAGTTGTACTATGTAAGTTCCTATGCTAATATCATGCATAATTGTTCCATACTAAAGAATTTCAAGTTATTAACACTGCTGGAAAACTCAATGAACATAGGAAATCTTCGATCTTGAATGCTGCTGAGATTGCATCTTTTTGTGCCTTGTTTTTTAGGTATGTCCCAGATTTGTGTTTAGATGGGACATCGGTAAAAATTGTGGAGCCCAAACAACGGGATAAAGTACTTGAAGGCTATTCTTTTGTCCTTGGATCATATAAGGTGGTCTTTGTTTTTCCTTGTGTCTCAAGATTCAAGATATTCTAATGCTAATCCATGGATTTCTTTTAACAGTATAAATTTGGGGATATGTTACAATCTTTATTAAAACTAGTTGGAGCTAGATGCCTCAGTGCTGATGAATTTTCTTCAAATAGTCAGGTATGTCAGTTTGGTTATGTTATTACTAAATCTATCTTTAATTTCATTGACGGTGGTTTTTAAAAGAAACCTAGTGTTCTTTATAATTAAAACTGTAGCTATTACAATTTTTTTCTTATATTATAATGTCTCGTATCATTTATTTTTGGTTTGAGTTTTTTCTTTAGCTGCTCCATTTGATGAGCAGTATTTGTGTTCTTTAGAAAAGAACAGGTTGATGCTGATGATGAAATTAAAAATTATAATTCTTTGTTTCCTTAAACTTCTACGTGGTAACATCTTGTCATCATTTTTTCCCTTTTTTGGAGTTTTTTCTTCTATTGCTCCATTATGATGAGCAGTGCTTGTGTTCTTTAGATCGGCAATTTACCAAAAGGCGCATTTAGATTTACGAATTGACTAAAAGGCGTACTATACTTTGATATTTATCAAATAGCGCACTCAATTTTCTATTCTTCCCGTTCTACCCCTCAATCATTTGTTTCTTCTCTTTCCTCTTTTTCATGCATGCAATTTCTTTTCTATTCCCTCTCTACAATGCACGCATCCTCTCCTCTTTCCTCCCCTCTTCTCTTTCCTCTCCCTTTAGGATACATGCATGCATGCAAGCATAATATAGGCCTGATATGATTCCATATCAGGCCCACGGGATTAGAGTTTAACGTATTTATTTTGATAATATTTTAACAACTTCGGAGAAGTTGAAATATGCAATGGATGACACCATTGAACTCCTTGCAACCTCAGAAATTCACAGGACCTAAAATGAGTCCAATCCGAGGTTTCTAGGTCCATCAGTGGATTTTGATCAATGAGTCCAATCCGAGGTTTCTAGGTCCATCAGTGGATTTTGATCAAAATCCACTGATGGACCTAGAAACCTCGGATTGGACTCATTTCAGGTCCTGTGAATTTCTGAGGTCGTAAGAAGTCCAACGATATTGTCCATTGCATATTTCGACTTTTCAGCTAAAATAGCCCAACGTGAGTCTGATAACTGATATGTCCATATTAGGCCCATGTTGGGCATTATTTATCTCATGGTGGAGGTTATCTTTTAGATAATTCTTGTTTTTTTTGTGTTTGGTTGAGATTGTTATACCATATTTTATCAACTTTAGTCGATATAATGTAACAGAAGTTTAATGGGGAGCAACAAAACAAGTGAGAGAGTCGGAAAGACAAGAAACAAGATCAGAGCACGCTCACCGTTCACTTCTACAAATTGTTCTCCTTCGCAGACTCCACAAATTACATCTTGATGCTGTTGGGTTTGCTTGGTGCCGCAGGGAATGGAGTTTCTCTACCACTTATGATGGTGCTCTTTAGAAATTTGATCTAGTCCTTTGGAGGAGCTTCAAACGGATATAATGTGTTTCATCAAGTCTCCAAGTTATGTGATTACAATCACCTTTTTAGCATTCTATTTTGCAATTGGTTCATCAAAAATACTTAATAGTTAAAGAATGAAGTTTGTTGGAAAAAGAATGTTTGATAGCCATGGATCTGATTGCATAGTAGCATTGGAATTTTTCTACCTAGCAATTGGAGCAGGCATTGCATCTTTTCTTGGTACGAATATTTACTTGACTCCCCATTAAACCTCTATTACATCATATCCACTAAAGTTGACAAAATATGCTATAACAATCTCAACCAAACTCAAAAGAAAACAAGAATTATTAAAAGACAATCTCCACCATGAGATAAATCAAGCCTAGTGTGGGCCTGATATTAATTATATCAGGACCACGTTGGGTTGTTTTAGCGGATTTTTTCTATAACATTTTAATACCTCCGGACAAACCAAAATATGCAATGGACGACACCGTTGGACTGCTTGCAGCCTCAGAAATCCACAGGACTTGAAATGAGTCCAATCTAAGGTCTCTAGGTCTATCAGTGAGTTTTGATCGAAACTCATTGATAGACCTAGAGATCTCAGATTGCATCCATTTCAGTTCCTATGGATTTATGAGGTTCAAAGGAGTTCACATATGTTATCCATTATTTATTTCAACTTCTCAGAGGTGTTATAATATAATAAGAAAGAATCTGTAAAAATCTTCACGTTGGACCTTAAACATGTATCAGAAGTTAGTTCTTTTCCCCTATCAAATCTCGACAACTACTCAATGCTTATTGACTAGGATTGTACATCAATTATCAGTCTTCTTGTTCATCTTTCAATAACATATTGATTATTACTCTAACCAGGGATGAAAGTGAAGAGATCTATTCTGCTACATAATTTTTTAGTAACACAACTAAAGTAACATTTGCTAGAGTAGCCACTCAGCAAAGTGATTAGCATAGAGTAGTTTCGAATTATCTTGACTGTACTTTACATGCCAGAATTGTTCATTCTAATATCTGATGCTAAAGAAGTAAGACTCGTGTAAAAAGAAGAGCTAAAAAAAATTAGGAAATCGATATGACTACATGATGACTTTGAGAAGATATAGAGATAGAGCAATGTAATGCTACCAATCCAACAGATGAAAGGAAAGAAAATGGATCTGATGTTATTGAACTCTTCTTTAGACCGACATCTTTGGTTCATTTTAGATCCTTTTTTTGGTTGTCCAAAGTTAGTAGACAGGTGAGGAGCATAAGGTGTTGATCCTGTTTCACTGACGAATTTTGAGGAAGAATAACAATACAGTAAACATGCACCGGCAAGGATAAGAATCACAACACAGTAAACGTGGAGATTTTTGTAGATTTTTCCTTATTATATTATAACATCTTCGAGAAGCCAAAATAAACAATGGCTAGCATATTTGAACTCCTTGGAACCTCATAAATCCATAGGAACTAAAATGGGTCTAATCTGAGGTCTCTAGGTCCATCAGTGGATTTCGGTCAAAATCCACTGATGGGCCTAGAGATCTCAGATTGGACCCATTTCAAGTCCTGTGAATTTCTGAGACTGCAAGGAGTCCAACAGTCCCGCCCATTGCATATTTTGGCTTGTCTTAAGGTGTTAAAATGTTATAGGAAAAATCAGCTAAAACAACCCAACATGGTCCTGATATGATTAATATCAGGTACCCGTTAGGCCTGATATGCTTCACATTAGGCCCACATTGGGCTTGATTTATCTCATGGTGGAGATTGACTTTTAATAATTCTTGTTTTCTATTGAGTTTGGTTGAGATTGTTAGACCATATTTTGTCAACTTTAGTGGATATGATGTAACAGAGGTTTAATGGGGAGTCAAGTAAATATTCGTATCAAGAAAAGATGCAATACCTTCTCCAATTGCTAGGTAGAAAAATTCCAATGCTACCTATATGCAATCCGATCCATGGCCATCAAACATTCTTTTTCCAACAAACTTCATTCTTTAACTATTAAGTATTTTTAAGGAGCCAATTGCAGAATAGAATACTAAAAAGGTGATTGTAATGCATATACCTTGCAGACTTGATGAAGCACATCATGTCCGTTTGAAGCTCCTCCAAAGGACTGGATCAAATTTTCGAAGAGCACCATCATAAGTGGTAGAGAAACTCCATTCCCTGCGGCACCAAGCGAACCCAACAACATCAAGATGTAATTTGTGGAGTCTGCGAAGGACCTGATATGGTTTATATCAGGCCCACTTTAGACTATTTTAGCTGATTCTTTCGATAATATTTGAACACTTTCGGAGAAGTCGAAATATGCAATGGACGACACCGTTGGATTCCTTGCATCCTCAGAAATCCACAGGACCTGAAATGAGTCCAATCTGAGGTCTCTAGGTCCCTACGTTAAACTGTAATCCTGTGGGCCTGATATGGAATCATATCAGGCCCATATTATACTTGCATGCATGCATGTATCCTAAAGAGAGAGGGAAGAGAAGAGGGGAGGAAAGAGGAGAGGATGCGTGCATTGTAGAGAAGGAATTGCATGCATGAAAAAGAGGAAAGAGAAGAAACAAATGATTGAGGGGTAAAACGGGAAGAATAGAAAATTGAGTGCGCTATTTGGTAAAGTATAGTACGCCTTTTGATCAATTCATAAATCTAAATGCGTCTTTTGGTATATTGTTGCCTTTAGATTGGTATAGCTTGATGATGATGAGGAGAGAAAAAAAAAATATAAATCCTTTCATTTCTTTAAACTTCTCTCCTCTGCTTTTTTTTTTTTGGTTCTTGAATAAGGTCATATGATATAGCTGTACCGGGCATGATTTTGTGCATGTAAACCCTTTTTATTATCTATATTTGTGGTTGCATTGTAAAACAAGTCTTTCAAGCATCTTTGGCTGCATCCAATTGATTTAGTAAATTGAAAGTTCCATAGTTCACTAGAGTAATTGTTCCCATGTGCGGTTTGCTTTTCATGCGTTTTTTTCTCAAAGAGAAAATAGTGTGGATAGGCTAAATTTTTAAAAACGTTGTCCCTTTATTTCAAATTGTCTTTGCTGCCCTTCAATTCACTTCAAATTTGTTAACAATAAAGAGCTAGTAAATTACATTCTTGTAAATATTAATTTTTGATTTAGGAGAATGTTTGTAGACTTCTGCAGATGGGGAGAATAACCAGTTTATTCTTGTTGTTCCTATTACCTCTGCTGATGAATTCAATCCCTCGCGTGAGCTGTCTTCTTTGGCCAGGGTTGTCGATGTAAAGCTAGTTGCTGTTATTCTATCTGGACAGCTGGACGCCTCCATCTTTGAGCAATCGCCCTGTGAGTATCCATGTGCAACACATAATTCCTTGAAAGATATCTATTTCAAACAATCATTTTACTTCTTTATATTATGCAAGTCATGCTAATCTGAGGTGAAAATACTACAAGAGGATTAGGATTCAAGTTATTTTGTGCCAAGGCATGCTAATATAATTTAGGAATGTCAACTGATTGAGAATTTTGGGCACTATCTGGAATCAGTCATGATTACATTCCTATTTCTCGGAGCCTGTCTTAAAGCTGGCATATTTCCTCTTCCTGAACTCTCCAGTCACCTGTATGGATGGGTATTTGTATCTACTTAACAGTGAACCAATGGAAATCTACTGACAACATCTTATTTGATTGATTTTTCTGTATGGCATGAAGTGGTTTATGTTCATATGAAAAAAAATGCCTATTTTTGGTTGGTCAAACTTCTTGGAATAAATTAGGGGATGTTGTTTGCTTCAGTAGATTAGCAGGTACACCATGTTTCAGGTGTTGTGTTATAACCTGCCCAAACGAGAAGATTCACTCATTAACTTGTAAGGCTTGGGCCCTAGAATGTCTAATCTCTAGTTGATAATAGCTTATTCATCTAATCTAAAAAGATTATTGCACATAACTCTATATTTAGCTAAATTTGGGTGTCAATCTCCCCCACTTAAGGTTTTGGTGTTCCCAATGAAAGTTGCACAATTTGAGCTTTAGAATCACTCCTAACCATCGACGTGTCACGTGTGAGCCCAATATTGGCTCCATCATCACTATCACCCTTAGCGCTTCATCCTACCTGGTATATGTCCATTTCGATACCAAAATGTTAAGTCTGTTTAAATGAGATAACTAACATATTAACTTGTTAAGACTCGATATTAAGCCTAATTAACATGGAATTATCATCAGTTTATAACGGCATTTATATGAAGAGAAAAAAAAAGGTTATTAGCAGCAGCAGCTGTAAAAGCATTTCAGAAAAAGAAATTATAGTTCCTAATCCCTAATTAACTGAACTTCAGCTTGCATATTACAATAACTAAACAAAGAATTTTGGTCTAAGGTATACAAGAAGCACTTCCATGTATGGATACATATGATTTCAATATCCTTATATATGATATACTCAAATGGCATATTTCAACCCAATGATAATTTCACTCACTTTGATATATTTCCTGCAGACGTCGTTTTATCTTCGCATTCGACTGACGAAACTGTGGTAGCTGCTTCAGATACTGAAATGGATACTGCTGCATCCGAACATGTTTATGCCTCATCGAAACCTCAAGTTGCCATCAGTCAGAAAAGCGAAGATTTGCCGGAGCATAGATCTGAGTCTCAAAAGGTCCCTACAAGTTTCAGAAACAGAGATAACATCAATGAGGACTATGAAAATTTAATTGCACAAAGATCTGAGGATGGAAAAGTTGCTAAAACTCATGATAACAAAGAAAGTGATAGTATCTCCACCATTCCCTCCAAAAATGTTTCAGATTCAAGCTCTAAAGATGGTGTCATAGAAAAATTGGTGAAAAATGATGAATCTGTTGACAGACATGAAAATTCAGATATCATATACAGCCAGGATCTGATCGTACAAAACAGTAGCATGAAAATTCCTCTAAGATCCACTGCCAGAGGATGTGTAAACTTCAAATGTTTCAGAAAGGTAGTTTCTTTCGAGTTTGGTTATAGTCGTGTTACTTTCCTACAATTCCAAATTGCATGTAGTTGTACTTTGGCTCAATGATACTTTTCTACTGATCATGTAGAAAGAGATTGTATCTGGCAACAGCTTCAAGGATCTCATTCCCTTTTCAAAAGATCCATACAGGTATGTATAAGTTTCTCTACATCCTGGTGAAATTTATTTCCTTTTATTCTAAAGTTGATTATTTTTTCAGAGAGTATGATTGCACAGGTAACCTGACATCAGAATACATCACGGAAGAGAAGAAACGCAAGCAACTCGAAGCAATTGCTGAGGATTTGTTCAACAATGACAAGGTATCAACAGAATATGCATGAAATTTTGGTGTCCAAAACTTGTCTGTATTGCTTGAGCTCTATGAATGTCTAGTATTATCTTCTATGTTATTTTGGGACAGGGGAGGAAGCGTGCTGCGGCTGGAACTTCTATTTATTCTCTTTTTACTCAGAAATGACAAGTTTGGGTATCCAGCAGCATGCATCAGTTTGTCATTGTGTCTTGTTTTTAGCTTCTATTTCTTATCGAATTATTCCTAATTTTTGGTTGGTTTGATTTTCCACTGCTACTGATGCTGATATCAATTATACCTCTGCTTGTGAACAAGTTTCTATTTGTGCCACAAAACTGACTAATCATGCTATCATTGTTCATGTGTTCTTGTTACCAGATTTTGTGTACTGAAAGTGTGGCACCTTGCACTTATTGTCATCTGCCAAGTTGTCGGTTTACTGTGGAGTGTGGACCGTGTCGTGTCCTGATGATACTGAAGCTGAATTCAGATTCAGCCATTTCTCGACTGTCATGCAGGTTTTTCAGATGCTATTCTCAATGTGTAGATGCTGACATTTTACTTCAGAAACTGCTGAATATGTTTGAGGCAAAGCATGTCTTTGAGGATCTAGCACAAGTCACTTGTAAAATTTTCATCAGATCATGCAAGCGTTCTCTGCAGGATCTTACAAACCTAATTAAACGTGGAAACAGTTGTTTCAAGTCTCACGGGGTGTCCATAGGGTGAAAATTTTACTATAATGGGGTAAGAGGTCCATTCCATAGGGTGAAAATTTTATTATAATGGGGTAAGAGGTCAATGAATGTATATCCTTTGGAAAAAAAAATTCTCACATCCTTTGTCATTTGATAGTCAGTTTTAAGTTGATATTGTGATTTAGCTTTCTTCATGTTAAAAAAACTCTTCACATCTTTAGTCAATTTGACAGTTAATTATAAATATTATAATTTATTTCTTTTCACATTATCTAGGATCGACTACGAGAGATGTGAAAAATCATTCATTTGAGTAAGTTAAATTATTAATTTTTTTTCATTAATTAAATTTTTTTTTTGTATATAACATACAATACATAATTAATTGTCATATATATAAAATACTTTACCTACATAAAAGTATAAATTACATATTTACTGGTCCAATCTTTGATTGTTCTAGGTACTATCACCTTTATTTCTGACTCTTCATTTGTTGCAACATGTTGGGGGCTTGGAGCTCAAGCTCTCAAAATTACAAATGCCCATATACAAACAATGCATGATATTGGGATTCTTTGTCCAGAGGTTGATATCGATAAAGCATAATTAAATAGAAAAAAAAATTACACTTGGATTCTTTGGCCTCGTCGGTAGTTGTTGCTGTTCAACATATAGTGGTTTAGGTGCGGCAAAAAATGATAATACTTATTCCAACGTCCCTCTACGGCATGTCTGAAAGCCTGTGGAATAGGCATCCTTTTACCCTTTTACGCCGTCTTGAAAAGAATAATAATCTCAATTAATTTTATTGACTATCTCTGAAATAATTGATTTAATCTCATGAAAATTTTTTATTGATCATCAGAGTAAATCAAGAAACACGCGTGACGATCAACTCAGAAACTCAGCATCATTTGGTTACATCCTCCCATTTGGAGGAAAAATTTCTATAAATATGTTGTATCTGGGGTTTGAACCATGGATGCCTAGATGAAAATTTGAATATCCTACTATAACATCATAACTCCGGGGACCTTTTTCACTGTCTTTGTTGGAATCCCAGGTTGTTTTAATGTGATCAAACAAGTTAAGTTAGGTCCTATGATGTTTTGACCCTGTGTAAGTGTGCAGGAACTTAGGAGCACAGGAAGTCGAGCGGAAGACGCAGCTAGCGAGAAGGACGGCACGAGAGAGAGAGCTGACGGGCTCGGTGCTTATGAGGGACGAGGTGCTACAGAAGAGTACACCGGCGGACGACAAGGGAGCGTGCGGTGTTTCCGAGGGACGAGAAGCCGAAGCGAAAGATTGCTCGAGGAGCAAAAGACGCAACCAGCGAGAAGGTCGGTACGGGAGAGAGCCGACGGGCTCGGTGCGTCCGAGGAACGAAGAGCTGCGGATGAGTACGCTGGCGGACGAGAAGGAAGTACGCGACGATTTCGAGGGACAAGAAGCCGGAGCGGAAGCCTGTTCGAGAAGGCCGGAAGTTGGGTTCGGGTGAGCCCTATTCCTGATGGCCGAGATCACCCAAGCAAGCGGAGCCAGAACGGAAGACCTGGACCAAGGCGAGCTGAACCGAGCAGAAGACCCGGACCGAAAAAGTCAACAAGGTTGACTTTAAGGGTCTGGGCGCCTGGAGTCCGAGCGCTCGGAACCCTTCTGGGCGCCCGGAACCGAGTTTCTATCCACTCGATGTGGATGTTGACCGTTGCATCGGGAATAAGATTTTACCCCGCTCCAGGCGCCCCGACCAAGACTATAAATATAGCCTTGATCCAAAAGCTTTACAATCAACAAGCAATTGTAATACAACACTTGTGCGCTCTTCATTGTTAGTTTAGCTTCTTATTTTGTGCTTTCATTGTTGTAAAAGGCTTCTTCACCTTACGGAGATACTTAGTGTGTTTACTTCTTTGGATTAACAACATCTCCGGTTGTGATCAAGTAAAAGTTATGAGCCTCTTCTTTTAGCTTATTTCTTTATTTCAATTTATACAAGTGTTCTTTTAAAAGTCCGAGAAGGATATTTATTTTTATATTGTATAGGTCTATTCAATCCCCCTTCTAACCCGCCAACCAGGATCTTACAATCTCAAGGTCTATGAAAGAATGGTAAATTATATACTGAACGGTCTATTAGTCGGAGGAACATGTAACAATTTAGAGGTTCAAATGCAAGTGGCTGAGAAGATGGAGTGAAAGACACATCTTAAAATGCCTGATTCTGATTTTTTTTTTTTTTGTATTTTGAGAAATTTTTTTTGAAATATTGGATGTATAAAATATTTTTTTAGAGCATTTAATTTAATCCATCTTAGATTAACTTACTAAATATGAACATATTTTACTCAATTTATGATAATGAAATGCATTAGCAGTAATTGCTGTATTAGTACAAAATTAAAAAAAAATATTTTTTTATTATTGATGTAAATTTATTTAACCACAAATTATTGAACCGCGTAGGAAATTTTTTAAAATAATCAAATTACGTATCTTAGTTTTAAAATTACTAAATGATGTACCCAATACTCATTTTGCCCTCCGTTCGCTCGCTGAATCGATTGATCCATTATAGCAATTGATTCCAACAAATATTTGTTTTAATGATTAAAAAATCTTCTATGATTAAAAATTTGTTACTCTTAATATAGTGTATCAAATTGATGTTTGATATCATGGATATAATCAGGAGAACTAGATGAACATATAGTGTTAGGGTCGATTTGTAGCTAGAAGAAGGGGGGTGAATAGCTCGTCGCACTTCGTTTGATTGCTTCGTGATGATGATATGTAACGGATAGAACTTGAAATAAGACTCACAACGATAATATGTAGATTTACTTGGTATCCACCTCAAGAAGAGGTGACTAATCAAAGGATACACATACGACACACACTCCACTATGAAAAACACTCCTTCTCGGTAACTACCGGAGATGGAAAAACCTCATACAATACTCAACAAGATACAACGCACGCAAGAAGAAAATACAAGAATACAAAAGAAAAACCTCTTCTTGCTTGACCTTATTGTTGAATAACGGCTCTTGAACCTTGGAAGTGCAACAACACTTGTCCCCAAGAGCTTCCAAGAACTGGCGGAGAGTGTCGGAGAAGATCGTGTAAGCACTGTGTCGAAAAAACTATGAAGAAGAAAGTTCGCCACGACTTTATACTCTGTGCTTCTAGGGCTCCTAATCGATTGGGCTACCATGTCACATCCAAGCAATCGCAGCCGTCCATCGCTCGCTTCCTGCGCAATGGTCATATCCCAATCGATAGACTAATCGGTTAGGGAGGCTTGAATCGATCGGTTGATCAATTCAGAGTGCCTCTGTGCTTTGCTGGAAACGGCCTGAATCAATCGATCGATCGATTCAGGCTTCCTTGCATCCACACGATAAAATCGGCCTCCAATCGATCAGCTGATCGATTAGGGACCATTATCTGCTCACGATAATGCTTCTCAATCGATCGGCTAATTGATTGGGCCAGCCTTCACTCGCAATACACCTTCAATTGATCGACTGATCGATTGCTCTACGGTTCAATCGATCGGTTGATTAATTGACCTCCCTTTGACTTGCTTAACTCAAGTCCAAGGTTCCTAAACCTAACACCCAGTCAACCGTGACCGGTCCTCCATCACCTATTTGGACTTCCTTCCACCAGATGTTCGATTACCCTTGTCCCATCTAGATTTCCTTGTGTCAAGTATCCAATCACTCCTTTGACCTACTTGGACTTCCCAACACCAGGTGTCCGGTCAATCTTGACCCACCTGGATATTCACGTGCCTGACTTCACTCATTAGGTCTTTCCATTTGCCTAGCTTCACTCACTAGGACTTTCCATCTGCCTAGCTTCACTCACCAGGACTTTCACCTAGCTTCACTCACCAAGATTTTCCCACTGTCCGGCTTCACTCACTGAGACTTTCACCACCAAGTGTCCGGTCAATACTGACTCACTTGGATTTTTCTTTCTGCCAACCTTTCTGTTGGACTTGCCTTTGCCTAACCTTTAGTTAGGACTTTCTTAGTCAAGTATCCGGTCAATCTTGACCTACTTGACTTTTCTTCACATCAACTGGTCAAACCTTAACCAGAGGGGAATTGCACCAACAATCTTTCCAATCGGACGATTGCACCTGCAATCTCTGTTAGGACCAAAAGTAGCTAGAGGGGGGTGAATAGCTCGTCGCGTGCTCGTCGCTCGGCGTGGCTTGTTTCTTCAAGGATATGCAGCGGAAAATAACAGAAACAAACACACAACGCTAACAAGGTTGGTTTACTTGGTATCCACCTCACAAGAGGTGACTAATCCAAGGATCCACACCACGCACGCACCCTCCACTATGAAAACACTCCTTTTCGGTAACTACCGAGGGCGGAGAAGCCCTACAAGACTCTCAGTACAAGAAGAAAGGAAAGGGAAACAAAATACAAGCGCAAAGCTTACAATGAGTACAGAAAACCCTAACCCTAGCTTCTCTTCTTGCCTTTGATCCGCCTCTTGACTTGGAAAGCTTCCAAGATCCTTCAAGAACTGGCGATCTGATCTTTGAGAGCGCTGTGGAGAAGTTGGCGAAAGATCTGGAGTGAATCGGAGAAGGGATGCCGAAGACAACGTCCGCCTGCGGCTATAAACCCGACGCAACGGTCGGATCCCGATCGATTAGAATGTTCCCAATCGATCGGGGAGGCTTGATCGATCCATGGATCGATCCGAGCGCTGCTGTTCGAACGCCGGATCGATCCACGGATCGATCCGGCGCTTATCGCGCGAGACGGCCTCCCAATCGATCCACCGATCGATTGACATCTGAATCGATCCACGGATCGATCCGGAGCTCTCTGTTCGCTAGGAAAGGCTTGGATCGATCCATCGATCGATCCATTGGATTTTGCCCAAAACCAAGTCCCAAGCCTACCAAACCAACACCGGTCAACCTTGACCCGTTGGTACATCATGCCTAGCATCCGGTCACTCCTTTGACTGCTAGGACTTCCCACCAAGTGTCGGTCAACCTTTGACCCACTTGGACTTTTCTAGTCGTGCAAGTATCCGGTCACTCCCTTGACCTACTTGGACTTCCTCCAGATATCTGGTCAACCTTGACCCATCTGGATTTCCTCATGCCAAGTAGCCAGTCAATCCTTTGACCTACTTGGACTTCCCAACTCCAGATGTCCGATCATCCTTGATCCATCTGAATTTTCCCTTGCCTGGCTTCACTCACCAGGACTTTCACCTAGTTTCACTCACTAGGGTTTTCCATCTGCCTAGCTTCACTCACTAGGACTTTCCATCTGCCTAGCTTCACTCACTAGGACTTTCCATCTGCCTAGCTTCACTCACTAGGACTTCCCATCTGCCTAGCTTCACTCACTAGGACTTTCACCTAGTTTCACTCACTAGGGTTTTCCATCTGCCTAGCTTCACTCACTAGGACTTTCCATCTGCCTAGCTTCACTCACTAGGACTTTCCAGTCAAGTATCCGGTCACTCCCTTGACCTACTTGACTCTTCTTCAATCAGTATCTTATTGTCAAACATCTAAACTCAAACCAAGACTCAGCTTGGTCAACCAGGTCAACCTTGACCTGAGGGATGTTGCACCAACAATCTCCCCCTTTTTGATGTTTGACAATACCACAATAACACTTACAATACCACATGTAAGTTAAGCTAATCCCATAGCCTCATTCTTCATGCCACTAGGTAATGAACACATAAGTTAGACTCTTCATTCTCCCCCTAAGAGGGCAAACTCCCTCTAGGTAATGAAAGCCTAACTTACTCCTATTCACAAGTCCTTTCATTCTCCCCCTATTGGCACACATCAAACCCCCTACTGATAAAACACATCAACTCATGCCCCAATTTTGGGTATACATCAACAAATCCATTTGTTGACAACTCTCCCCCTGAAGAGTTGCTCATCGTTGTTCACAACATCACTCGTTGTGATCAACACGACAATGAAGGTCCCATACCCTTCATTTATCCTTAACTTCACCTTCAATGTAGACAAATACCCAACCTTGAGCATTTTCTAACCACTTGAGTTTCCACTTGAAATAATGAGGATATCCACTCCCCATTTCAAGTTCAAAAGCTCGTCCATGAGCATTTTCTTTAAAGAAGGTTAACCACCTTCCAAGGTTCATGAAAAATAATTTTCATGCCTTTAAAGAGTCCCTCCCCCTAAAGACATGGTGGTAACTTCTGTCATTGCACCAACAATGACTTGGAATCCCTAAACCTTTAGGAAACCCAAATTTAGAAGTTTTGAGGTTCAAATGTTCAAAGTTTGAAACAAACCTCAACCTAAACTTCAACTTAGCCTTCCTTTACCATTCCATCCTTGTTTTCAACACGAAAACACCCTTTTTATGTATACAAATGTATTTTAAGGGTTTGGAATGGTTACATAGACTAACCATGGTTCAAAGATGCTGAAGTCAGGCCTTCCCAGCCAAAATCAATAACTTGGATCGATTGGAGTTGGGATCCAATCGATTGAACCAACCGAATCGATCCACTGATCGATTCAGAGGTCATGGATCGATCCATCGATCGATCCAACGAGATTCTACTCGCGGGAAGATGTCTCTCGATCGATTGAGACACTCCAATCGATCCATGGATCGATCGGAGTTCTGATATTGCTGAAATTCCATTTCAATCAACTTCAGTAACTCCCCTAAAATTCTACAAAAATCCAAAAATCATGAAATTTCGTGTAGACATTATTTAGGGCATACTTAATCATGGAAAAATAGTTTTCTATGAAAATACTTCATATTTTCAAAGATTGACACAAACTTGAAAACTTACAAAAACTTTAGCGTTTTCTTCAAGTTTGTGTCTAACTATTCAATGATGATTACTATCAAAAGATAGTCTTCACCAAGGTTTTCCAAAAACATTTTAAAAACATTTTCAAAACCAATATCCCATCATGTTCCTTGGGCATAATGCACATGACTTGTACATTAACTTTCCCAATGATGGGAAAACACATAACTATGTGTTTTGATGAACTTAAAAACTCAAATGAATGCACTAAATCAACATCTTGAGCTTTGTTCATCATCCTAACATCTCACTTGTATCTAATGTGCACTAAAGCACATACAAGTCACCTTATAGTCTTTGTGAGATGTAGATTTTGGTTTTGCCCTAATCTAGGGATCATGCATATCTATCTAGGCATTTCAAAGATATTAGACATCCACCTAGGATGTCACTTGTTAATAAGTGTTGTTAAATGCCATTTATCCTTAATTACAAGGAATTAAACTAATGCATGATGATGTTATGGCATACATCAAAATAAAATAGCTTTCAAAAGAAGGATTCCTATAACTACATGATGTATGCATGGCATGACATGGTATTTTTATATTTTTCATGATAAGTCATGAATGCAAAATACAAATAAGATAAAATATGATGTCATGGCATATTATGAGCAAACAATCATGGCAAGGTTTAGCATAAATAAAATATACCTAGATTACCTATCTAAGTATCATTAAACTTAGCTAAACTTACAACTTAAACCTAGATTGCCCTAAAGTGCTTCATGAGAATGCCAAAGCCTAAATTGGCATTTCTACTTCCCTTGATTAATTTATGCCAATTGAAATTAAGCATATTCCTCAAATGTTGGCATATTTCATTTTTCCACAAGAGTAGCACAGTTAAATTTAGGACCGGATTGCCTTAAATTTCCTAAGAGCATACCAAAATCCCAACTTGGTAGTTCTTATGAATTTCCCAATATGTGCCATTTAAGATTAAAATCAATTCTTCCACCATTAGGCACATTTTACTCTTTCAAGGAGTAAATAATAATTTCATTTCATTTTCAAAGGTTAACAAAAACCTTGAAAATGCTCCTTGAGTGTCAATTTCCTCAAAGTTGGGTTAACTACCCTTCTAATCGGAGTTGACACTCTCTAACCCATCTATGGGGTAGAGAAGATGCTCCTAGGAACCCAACACCTATTGGTGCTCCTTGGATGCTCTAGGTATTCACTAGGGATAACTTCCCTAGATACCTTCCTAGTGACCTTGTTTGGCTTCTTAGAAGCCTTGGTCACATTTTCTAGGTCAACTCTAGGGATAGCCTCCCTTGTGACCTTGTTTGTGACTTTCTTAGACTTCTTAGAAGCCTTCGTCACGTTTGTTGCAAAAACACTCTTAGGGATGACTTCCCTAGTATTTTTGACTTGACCACTGGACCTAGGGTTTGTGCCATAACTATATGGAACCCTATGGTAAGAGGGCACATCCTTCTTAGCCTTGGGTTTGTATCCCAAACCTTTATGGCCATTAGATGACCTATGTGCTCCTAGACCTAGGCTATGCTCATTTTGCCCTTTTAGGATATTTTCCATCCTTCTTAGGGTCTTTTCCATTTTATCAAGTCTTGACCTCAAGACTTGATTTTCCATCACTAAGTCCTTAGTTTTTGGTTTTCCATTAAATCCATGAGCATTTTTGTTTCTAGGCTTGTAGCTACAACCCTTAGTGTGATTGCCTAGGTTTCTATCTACCTCCCTAACCTTAGGTGTGGTAGTCTTAGCATGGAGAGCCACATGATTTTCCTTAATTTTACCATGCTCTCTATTTTTATGGTAAATAGCATTAAAATGATAAAAATTAGAGCTATCATGCTTTTTACCATAATGCAAGGGAATAGGCTCAATAAAAGTTACCTTCCTTTTTACCTTGGAGGCTCCCCCTTGACTAGTGCCTCCTTGAGCCTTGACCACCTTCTTCCCCTTGGGGCATTGACTCCGGTAATGCCCCTTTTGATTGCAAGAGAAGCATATAATATGCTCCTTGCTCTTCTTTGTATTGGGGATGGTCTCCTTGGGCTTCACCTTGTCCTTTTGTGCCACTTGGCCCTTCTTCTTGGCCAATTTAGGGCACTTGCTCTTGTAGTGCCCATGTTCCCTACATTCAAAGCATATGATATGATTTTTATTATTAATTGAAATATTTATACCTTTGCTTGTAGGGGTGGCATCTTTTTCTTTGGATCCGGAGGTAGAAGCTTCCTCTTGATCAACCCTTGATCCTCCTCCATTCGATTTTTCTTGACTTGTGGAGGTAGAAGCTTCTTCCTCCTCTTCTTCTCTTGACCCGGATGTAGAAGCTTCTCCTTCTTCTTGATCCGGTGTCACCGAGGATTGCTCCCCCTCAATCCTAGAGGTGGAGGCTTCATCATATTGAATATGAAACAAGGAGTATGCTCCCTCCTTGTTCCCTTCGTTGCATTCCCTTGAGGATGAAGCTTCTTGGATTTCCTCTTCTTCGGAGGTTGAGCATCTCTCAACCTCGGAGTCCTCCTCTTGGTCTTGCTCCAAAGAGTCACCCTCTCTGGATTCTTCATGATCTTGTACAGTGGAGGGGATCTCTTCATGAAGCTTGTCCAATTTGCTCCATAATTCCTTTGCATCTTCAAACTCTCCAATTTTGCAACGGATGGTGCTTGGCAATAAATTGACCAAAAGCTTGGTCACTTTGTCATTTGCCTCGCACCTTTGGACTTGCTCCGGGCTCCATTTGCTTTTCTTTAGAACTTTGCCCTTTGAATTTCTTGGAGCCTTGAAGCCTTCCATTAGAGCAAACCATTGCTCTATCTCCATCATAAGAAAATTTTCGATTCTTGATTTCCAAGAATCGAAACTCGTAGAAGTGTATGGTGGAGCCACCCTTGTGTCAAATCCAAGCCCATCTTGGAATTGCATCTTGAAGTTGAGCTTGATAAAGTCTTGAACTTGAAGAATTTGCTCCAACTTCTTCACCCTCTAGCTTTTCTTGATATGCTTGACCCTTCCGGCGATGATTCCGGTGAAGAGCGGCCTCGCTCTGATACCACTTGTTAGGACCAAAAGTAGCTAGAGGGGGGGTGAATAGCTCGTCGCGTGCTCGTCGCTCGGCGTGACTTGTTTCTTCAAGGATATGCAGCGGAAAATAACAGAAACAAACACACAACGCTAACAAGGTTGGTTTACTTGGTATCCACCTCACAAGAGGTGACTAATCCAAGGATCCACACCACGCACGCACCCTCCACTATGAAAACACTCCTTTTCGGTAACTACCGAGGGTGGAGAAGCCCTACAAGACTCTCAGTACAAGAAGAAAGGAAAGGGAAACAAAATACAAGCGCAAAGCTTACAATGAGTACAGAAAACCCTAACCCTAGCTTCTCTTCTTGCCTTTGATCCGCCTCTTGACTTGGAAAGCTTCCAAGATCCTTCAAGAACTGGCGATCTGATCTTTGAGAGCGCTGTGGAGAAGTTGGCGAAAGATCTGGAGTGAATCGGAGAAGAGAGATGCCGAAGACAACGTCCGCCTGCGGCTATAAACCCGACGCAACGGTCGGATCCCGATCGATTCGAATGTTCACGGATCGATCCAGAGCGCCTCTGTGCTCTGGAAACGCGCCTGGATCGATCCACGGATCGATCCACGGATCGATCCAGCGCTTATCGCGCGAAGCAGCCGCGTCCCAATCGATCCACTGATCGATTGGGACATCTGGATCGATCCACGGATCGATCCAAAGGCTCTCTGTTCGCTAGGAAAGGCTTGGATCGATCCACTGATCGATCCAGCTCCTGGATCGATCCATTGATCGATCCAGTACTTGGTTTTTGCCCAAAACCAAGTCCCAAGCCTACCAAACCAACACCCGGTCAACCTTGACCCGTTGGTACATCATGCCTAGCATCTGGTCACTCCTTTGACCTGCTAGGACTTCCCACCAAGTGTCTGGTCAATCCCTTTGACCCACTTGGACTTTTCTAGTCGTGCCAAGTATCCGGTCACTCCCTTGACCTACTTGGACTTCCACCAGATGTCTGGTCAACCTTGACCCATCTGGATTTCCTCATGCCAAGTATATAGTCAATCCTTTGACCTACTTGGACTTCCCAACTCCAGATGTCCAATCATCCTTGATCCATCTGAATTTTCCCTTGCCTGGCTTCACTCACCAGGACTTTCACCTAGTTTCACTCACTAGGACTTTCCATCTGCCTAGCTTCACTCACTAGGACTTTCCATCTGCCTAGCTTCACTCACTAGGACTTCCCATCTGCCTAGCTTCACTCACTAGGACTTTCACCTAGTTTCACTCACTAGGGTTTTCCATCTGCCTAGCTTCACTCACTAGGACTTTCCAGTCAAGTATCCGGTCACTCCCTTGACCTACTTGACTCTTCTTCAATCAGTATCTTATTGTCAAACATCTAAACTCAAACCAAGACTCAGCTTGGTCAACCAGGTCAACCTTGACCTGAGGGATGTTGCACCAACAATCTCCACATATTGTCAAACATCAAAACCCAAACATTAAGACTGAAGTTTGAGTCAACTCAAGCTTAGTTAACTTGGTCAACCTCAACCTAGGGATATTGCACTAACAATCTCCCCCTTTTTGATGTTTGACAATATCTTTAAGTTAGACTAGTCTCATAGCCTCAACTTCTTCTTCATGCTAAAGCATGAATGAGGGTTTCTTTCATTCTCTCCATTTCCTAGAGGGCAAACTCCCTCTTTAGGTAATGAAGGTCTAACTTAAACCCTACATTCTCTCCCTTTGGCACACATAAAAAACTCTCCTCTTGAAGAGTTACTCACATGTTGTCCACAACACCACAATGAAGGTCTCATACCCTTCATTATCTTCAATACTCACCCTTGAGCATCAACCACTTCACAATGCTCATCCTAGAGCATTCATCATTCCAACAATGAAGGTCGCATACCCTTCATTGTATTCAATATTCACCCTTGAGAATTAAGCCACTTCATAATGCTCATCCTAGAGCATTAACAACTCAACAATGAAGATATTCACTCTCCATTGTTTTTCAATACTCAATCTTGAGCATTTACTCTAATGAAGGTTAACCACCTTCCATGGTGTTTTAAAAGATTAATTTTCACATATGCTATGATTATATGCGATGCATGTGTAGTTTAATCATGATTAGGTCTCTTTTATATATGCTTACCAAAGTTTGGTACTCACTTCTAGCTCGATCAATTGTAGTCAGGTTTTGCCAAAGCAAAGTAACTTGATTTATCTTGCTAGAGTACGACAGGACAATTGTGATGTCCGACTATTAAACTTTGGGTATGACTTAACTAAGTTGAGAACTTAAAGAGTGATTCCCCCTAAAGAAATACTCCAAACTTCTATCATTGCACTAACAATGACTTGGAATCCCTAAACCTTTAGGAAGCCCAAAACTTGAAGTTTTTAGGTTTAAAAGATTCAATATTGAAACCAACCTCATCCTAAACTTCAACCTAGTATTCCTTAACCATTTCTCTTTGTTTCATCATGAAAACTACCCTTAAATGTATATAAATAAATTCCAAGGGGTTAGGAGTGGTTAATGAAGTTAAAATTGGCTTAAAGTGCTTAAATCAAACTTCTCCAGCCAAAATTAGCCTTTTCAATCGATTGGGGTTGAGACTCAATCAATTGACACCATTTCAATCGATCCAGCGATCGATTCTGCGAATTCTGTTTGTGGAAAAACTGCTTGAATCGATCGCCCGATCGATTCAGCGTTGTTGAATCAATTGGAGGATGGATTCTGCGAGCTTCTGCTCGCAAGAAAACTTATCTCAATCGATCACCTGATCGATTGAGACACTCCAATCGATCGGTTGATCGATTGGAGATCTGATTTCCTGAAATTCAATTTCAGCGAAATTCAGAAATGTCCTAAAAATTTTATAAAATTCTAAAAATCATGAAAATTCTTGTAGACATTATTTAGGGTATATACTATCATAGGAAAATAGTTTTCTAAGAAAATATACCTTATTTTCAAAAATTGACATAAACTTGAAAACTTGTAAAAACCTCAATGTTTCTTTCAAGTTTTGTGTCCAACTTTTCAATGAAGATTACTATCAACAGATAGCCTTCACCAAGGTTTTCTAAAGTATATTTAAAATAATTTTCAAAACTAATTTCCAACTATATTTTTTTGGCTCAATGCACATGACTTGTACATTAGCTTTCCCAATGATTGGAGTACATATAACTATATGTTTTGATGAAATCAAAATTCAAATAGATGCACTAAATCAACATCTTGAGTCTTGTTCATCATCCTAATATCTCACTTGTATTTAATGTGTACTAAAATGCATACAAGTCAACTTATAGTCTTTGTGAGATGTAAATTATAGTTTTCCCCTAAACTAGGGATCATGCATATCTATCTAGGCATTTTAAAATATGATCATCCACCTAGGATGTCACTTGTTAGTAAATGTCATTGTCCTTAATTACAAGGAAATTAAAATAATACGTGATGATTTTATGACATACATCAAAATAAGTAATTTTCAAAAGAAACATACTATTGCTACATGATGTATGTATGACATGACATGATATTTTTTTTATATTTTTTATAATAAGCATGAATGCAAAATATGATGTCATGACATATAAGAAGCAAACAATCATGGCAATTAGCATAAATAAAATATACCTAAATAATCTATTTAAGTATCCTTAATTCTTAGCTAAGCTTAAAATTAAATCTAGATTGTCTCCATTTTCTCAATAAAATGCCAAAACTCAACTTGGCATTTCTTTTGCTCTTTCCTACTTGTGCCAATTAAAATTAAGTTCAAATCCTCAAATTTTGCCACACTTTACTCTTCCAAAGAGTAATCAATTAATCCTTTACATCTTCAAAGGTTAACAAAAATCTTGAAAATACCTCCAAGTGTCAACTTTATCAAGATTGGGTTAACCACCCTACCCATTTAGAGTGGACACTCTCTAAACCCATCTAGGGTGTAGAGAATATGCTCCTAGGAATCCAACATCTATTGGTGCTTTTTGGATATTCTAGGTATTCACTAGGAATGACTTTTCTAGATACCTTCTTAATGACCTTTCTAGGCTTCTTAGAATGCTTGGTCACTTCCTCTAGGTCAACTCTAGGGATAGCTTCTCTTGTGACCTTCTTGGTTACTTTCTTTGGCTTCTTAGATGTCTTAGTCACGTTGGTCTTGGTAAAAATACTTCTAGAGATAACTTCCCTTGTATATTTGACTTGACCCCTAGACCTAGGGTTGGTTCCATAACTATATGGAACCCTATAATATTTTGTCACATCCTTCTTGGTTTTAGGTTTGTACCGCAAACCTCTATGACCATTGGATGACTTTTGTGCTCCTGAACCTAGGTTATGCTCTTTTTGTCCCTTAAGGATATTTTCCATCCTTTTTAGGGTCTTTCCAATTTTATCAAGCCATGACCTCAAGACTTGATTTTCTTTCCTTAAATTCTTAGTTTTGGATTTTTCATTAAATCCATGAGCATTCTTTTTCTTAGGCAAGTATCTAACATCCTTAAGGTTATTGCTTAAGTTATCTACCTTCCTAACTTTAGGTGTGGTAGTCTTAGCATGATATGCTACATATTTATTCTTAATTTTATCATGCTTCCTATTTTCATGATAAATTATATTAAAATGATATAAACTAGACCTAGCATGCTTTTTATCATGACTTAAAGGAATAGGCTCAATAAATGATACCTTGGGTTTGCTCTTGAGAGCTCCCCCTTGAGTTGAGCTTACTCCTTTGACTTTGGCCGATTTCTTCCCTTTTGGACATTAGCTCCGATAATATCCTTTTTGATGGCACAAGAAACACACAATGTGTTTCTTGCCCTTCTTTGTCATGGGGCTGACCTCCTTAGGCTTCTCCTTAGCCTTTAGTGTCACTTGACCCTTTTTCTTGGTCAACTTAGACACTTACTCTTGTAGTACCTTTTCCCCTACACTCAAAATATATAATGTGATTCTTATTATTTAAATTTGAAATTGTTATACCTTTACTTGTAGGGGTGGCATATGATCCTCCATTTGATTTTGCTTGACTTGTGGAGGTGGCACCATCTTCTTCTTCATTTGACTCGGAGGTAGAAGCTTCTTCTTGCTCCGGTGTTAATGAATGACGCTCCCCCTCAATCCTAGAGATGGAGGCCTCTTCATCTTCATCCTCTCGCACATGAAATAAGGAGTATACTCCTTCGCCTTTATCTTCGTGCTCTCTAGAGGATGAACCTTCTTCTTCTTCTTCTTCCAATGTTGAGCACCTCTCAACTTCGAAATCCTCTTCCTCTTGGTCTTGCTCCAATGAGTTGCCCTCTTTAGATTCTTCTTGGTTTGGTGTAGTGGAGGGGACTTCATGAATCTTTGCCAATTTGCTCCAAAGCTCTTTGGCATCTTCAAATTCTCCTATCTTGCTCAAGATTGTGCATGGCAACAAACTAACCAATAATTTAGTTACCTTGTCATTTGCTTCGCACCTTTGAATTTGCTCCTTGCTCCATTTGCTTTTCTTGAGGATTTTGCCTTTTGAATCCATTGGAGCTTCAAATCCCTCCATTAGAGCAAACCATTGCTCTATCTCCATCATAAAGAAATTTTCAATTCTTGATTTTCGTGAATCAAAGTTTGTCATTGTAAATGATGGAGACACCCTTGTATCGTATCCAAGTCCATCTTGGAATTCCATTTGAAGTTGAGCTCTTATGAAGTTTTTGACTTTGTTGAACTTGCTTCAACTTCTTCTCCCTCTAGCTCGTTGCCCTTTCCAGCGATGATTCCGATGAAGAGTGACCTCGCTCTGATACCACTTGTTAGGGTTGATTTGTAGCTAGAGGGAGTGAATATCTCGTCGTACTTCATTTGCTTGCTTTGTGATGATGATATGCAACGGATAGAACTTGAAACAAGACTCACAATGCTAACACATAGATTTACTTGGTATCCATCTCAAGAAGAGGTGACTAATCCAAGGATCCACACACGACACGCTCTCCACTATAAAAAATACTCCTTCTCGGTAACTACTGGAGGTGTAGAAACCTCGCACAACACTCACACAACAAGATACAATGCACGCAAGAAGAAAATACAAGAATACAAAAGAAAAACCTCTTCTTGCTTGACCTTATTATTGAAGAATGCCTCTTGAACCTTGTAAGTGCAGCAACACTTGTCCCCAAAAACTGGTGGAGAGTGTCAGAGAAGATTGTGTAAGCACCGTGTCAAAAAAGCTACGGGGAAGAAAGCTCGCCATGACTTTATACTCTGTGCTTCTAGGGCTCCCAATTGATTGAGCTTACTCCCAATTGATTACCATGTCACATCCACACAATCACAGCCGTCCATCGCTCGCTTCCTATGCAATGGTCATATCCCAATCATTGGGGAGGTTTGAATCGATTGACTGATCGATTCAGAGTGCCTTTGTGCTCTATTAGAAATAGCCTGAATCGATCGACCGATCAATTCAGGCTTCCTCACGTCCGCGCAAGAAAACTAGTCTTCAATCTATCGGGCGATCGATTGGGGACTGTTCTGGGCTTGCAATAACACTTCCCAATCAATTGTCTGATCGATTGGGCCAGCCTTCACTCATAGCACACCTTCAATCGATCGGCTGATCGATTACTCTATGGTTCAATCGATTGGTTGATCGATTGACCTCCCTTTGACTTGCTTAACTCAAGTCTAAGGTTCCCAAACCCAACATCCAGTCAACTGTGACCTGCTAGGACTTCTCATGCTGAGCATCTGGTCAATCTTGACCTACTGGGACTTCTTCCCCAAATGTCCGGTCAATTCTTTGACCCCACTTGGACTTTTCTCCTTATGCCAAATGTCCGGTCCTCCATGACCTACTTGGACTTCCTTCCACCAGATGTCCGATCACCCTTGACCCATTTGGATTTCCTTATGCCAAGTATCTAGTCACTCCTTTGACCTACTTGGACTTCCCAACACCAGGTATCCAGTCAACCTTAACCCACCTGGATTTCCACATGCCTAGCTTCACTCACTAGGATTTTTCATCTGCCTGGCTTCACTCACCAAGACTTTCACCTAGCTTCACTCACCAAGATTTTCCCGCTGTCCGGCTTCACTCATCGGGACTTTCACCACCAAGTGTCCGGTCAATACCGACCTACTTGGATTTTCCTTTCTGCCAACCTTCCTATTGGAGTTACCTTTGCCTAACTTCCAGTTAGGACTTTCCTAGTCAACCTTGACATACTTGACTTTTCTTCACATCAAACTGGTCAAACCTTGATCAGAGGGGAATTGCACCAACAATCTCCCCAATCGGACGATTGCACCTGCAATCTCCACATATTGTTAAACATCGAAATCCAAATATCAAAACTCAAGTTTGAGCCAACTCAAGCTTAGTTAACCTTGACTTAGGAATATTGCACCAACATATAGAACTTAGTTCTATGTCATTCCGAGCTCTCTAAGTTCATCAACCGATTTTGACTAAAATTTGTTGCTAGACCTAGAGCTCGAAATGACATAGAATTAAGTCTTATGCATTTTTCTAGTTTTTTTTTTATTATATTCATATCCTTAAACATTAATTTGACATACTACATTGAGAGTAGTAATTTTTGAACATGAATTTAATTTTTTTAATTAAAAAAATAAAGCTTTTAATCAATTGTTATACTATAACAATCGATTTGACCGGTTTGTGTGATAATGAACACTAACTTCAATCAATTAGCAATGGATTAAAAACTTTATTTTTTTATGATTAAAAATTTTAATTCATGTTCAAAAAATTACCTGCTCTTAATATGGTGTGTCAAATTGATATTTGAGGGCATGGATATAATTAAAAGAATTAGATGAATAAATAGGACTTAGTTTTATGTCATTCCAAGTTCTCTAGGTCCATTAACCGATATTAGTCAAAATCAACTAATGGGCCTAAAGAACTCAGAATAACATGAAACTAAGTTCTATATGTTTGTCTAATTCTTCTAATTATATTTATTCACTCAAACATCAATTCAACATACCATATTAAGAGTTTTTTTAAACACAAATTAAATTTTTTAATCATAAAAATTTATAAAATTTAGTTTTAATCATTACTATAGTATAACACTCTATTAAAATTACTATTCATCAACACATAAACAGGTTGAATCGATTGCTACACTATAGCAATCAATTAAAAATTTTATTTTTTTCATTAAAAAAATCTAGTTTATATTCTAAAAATTATTGCTCTCAATATTGTGCGTTAAATTGATGTTTGAGGGTATAGATATAATTAGAACTAGACGAATATCATTTTAATCTCTTTAAGTTTATCAACCAATTTAGGTTGAAACTGGCTGACGAATATCAAATCCTATGTGTTCGAATATCAAATCCTATGTGTTCGTTTAGTTCTTCTGATTATATTCATATCCTCAAACATTAATTTGACACACCATATTAAAAGTAATATTTTTTAACACAAATTGAATTTTTTAATTATAAAAAATAAAATTTTTAATCAATTGCTACAATATAGTAATCGATTAAAGTTACTCTTCATCATCACGTAAACATGTTAAATTGATTGCTACAATGCGGGTCGGATCTTCTGGTCCGTAATTTGCGGACCAGGGGATGATCCACTGTATGAGGACCATTGATTTGGATGAAGCCCACCTTTAAATTGGTAGGGTCCATCCAAATCAAGGGTCTACAATAGTGGACCATCCCCTGGTCTGCAAATTGCGGACTAGAGGATCTGTCCTCGCTACAATGTAGCAAACAACTAAAAACTTTATTTTTTTAAGATTAAAAAAATCTTATTTGTATTAAAAAAATCATCGTTCTCAATGTAGTATGTCAAATTGATATTTGAATGCATGGATATAATCAGAAGAACTAGACAAACATATAGAACTTAGTTCCATATCATTTCAAGCTCTCTAGGTCTATCAACCGATTTTGACTGAAATCATCTGATGGACCTAAATAGCTCGGAATGGCATGGAATCAAGTAGGGGTGAGCAAAAGTTCGGTTAAACCGACCGAATTTAAAAATTCGGTTCGGTTTATTCAGAAATTCAGTTTTTATTCTCCAAAAAATCGGTTAATTCGGTTCAGGTTCAGTTTTGAATTTTTGTATTCAGTTAAACTGAATTGACCGAATAGACCAAATTTTTGAACCAAATCAATTTTTTACACCATAAATTTTAGACCGAACCAAATTTTTATTAAGCCAAATCAAATTTTTAGAAAAATTTGATTCATTCGGTTTGTTCGGTTCGGTTTGTTTGGTTTATTGAAAATTTGGTTCAGTTGGGTTTTTATCAAAAATCGGTTCGGTTCGGTTTGTTTGAAAAAAAAATTGGTTCAGTCGGTTAATTCGGTTCAGTTCGGTTCGGTTTTAACCGAATACTCACCCCTAGAATCAAGTCATATGTGTTTGCCAGCTCTCCTGATTATATTCATGCTCTCAAAAATCAATTTGGCACACTGTATTGAGGGCAGTGAATTTTTTATCAAAGAAAATTTAATCGTTTGATTGCTACACTGTAACAATCGATTCGGTGAATGAACGAAGGATAAAATGAGTATTAAATATGTGATTTGATAATTTTAGAATTAGGATATGTGATTTGGAGATTTTAAAAATGGTCTTAGCAGTTTGATAATTTTCTATTTATTTAATGGTATACTATGTTAAATAATTTGCATGTTGATCCTATCTGAAAAATACAGAGATGATGTGTTGGGCACGATGGATTAGTGGTTGACTGAGAAAAGGATTTTGGCTCCATGGAGAAGCTTTCTTTCGATCCTGTACACACGGAGATGAGCCAACAAAACGTCAATGCCTAGAAATTAGGGGGGAGTCCTTGGCGAAAGCCCTTCGACGCTCAAGTTAGTACCAGTCCAGACGGGTGAATGAAGAACAGTAGAGAACGTGCACGTGAGAGTAGGTTGCAGATGTTCAGAGAACGTATCTCACCAACGAAGAGAACTCCCCCTTCATATACCACCTCTCATAACCTCCATAATCATGAAGTGGCTAAGGATGTTGATGCAGGAGAGAATCCAAAAATAGGGTTTTTTAAGTAGTTATTTGTTAATTAAGTTTAGTTTATTTTTTATATGTAATTTTGTCCTAAATCTTAGGAACCGAGTCTTGATAGTTAATTTATCCTAAATCTTAGGGAATAAGTCTAGTTGGTTATTTTTCTGTTTAGATTTTTTTGAGGGTTTTGAGAGCTATATAAACCTATGCTTAGATGATGTTTGGAGACAAGTTATTTTGATATTAAATCCATTGGTTTCACTCAAGCCATGTTACGGCTACATCTCTTTTGTTCTTTATTTTCCGCTCTTATTTTCTCAAGAAGTTTTTTTTTTATAAAAAAACCTATCTTGAGCTACTTCTTATTTCATTATTTCTCTCTTGTTTCTTCTTAATCCCTCTGTAACTTCACGCCCCAAAATAATCTATATTCTGCTCGCATCCATAGTCTCCCTTTTCTTCGCATCCATAGTCTCCATATTAAATCTACGTGTTAGCGGGATAGGTTTTTCTGGGGCATGAAGTTATAAAGGGATTAAGAAGAAACAAGAGAGAAATAACGAAATAAAAAGTAGCTCAAGATAGGTTTTTTTTTTAAAAACCTTCTTGAGAAAATAAGAGCGGGAAATAAAGAACAAAAGAGATGTAGTCGTAACATGGCTTAAGCAAAACCAATTGATTTAATATCAAATAAACTTGTCCTCAAACATCATCTAAGCATAGGTTTATATAGCTCTCAAAATCCTCAAAAAAAATCTAAATAGAAAAATAACCAACTAGACTTATTCCCTAAGATTTAGGATAAATTAGCTATCAAGACTTTGGTTCCTAAGATTTAGGACAAAATTAAATATAAAAAATAAACTAAATTTAATTAACGGGTAACTACTTAAAAACCCCTAATTTTGGATTCTCTCCTACATCAGTCACCTGGAGTTGAAGAGAACTCTTCCTCGAGTTTAGGGTGGGTGTACCCGACTCCAGAGCACAATGACTTAGGTGTTTTACATTAAAAATATCAGAAATTTTTAAATGGCTAGGAAGTCGCAACCTGTAGGCATTGTCATTAATCTTTTCTAATATCTCGCAAGGTCCAATCTTTCGATCTTTGAGCTTGTTGTATTCATCAATAAGGAAACGGTCATGAGTTAATACAACCCAAACCATATCACCAATGTTAAAAAGAACCTGACGTCGATGTTGATCTGCCCTGATCTTGTATTCGGTGTTGCTTTCTTGAATAGTTTGCTTAACCTGCTCATGAATAACTCAAAGATGCTCGGTCATCTCCTCGGCCTTGGGGTTAGTTTGTTCGGGACGCGAAATAGGGGCTAAATCCAATACCCCAGGTGGGTTTTGTCCATAAACAACTTTGAAAGGACTCAAACCAGTGGTCCTATTCTTTGATCTATTGTATGTGAATTCTGCTTGAGGTAAAACTAGATCTCATTGCTTCGGTTTGGTTCCTGTCAGATATCTCAGAAGATTTCCTAAGCTCTGATTCACTACCTCGGTCTAACCATCTGTCTGAGGTTTATAGGTGTTGCTGAAGTTTATCTTTATCCCTAGCTTTTCCTATAAAGTCTTCCAAAATTGACTGACAAATTTAGTATCACGATCTAAAGTAATAGTTTAAGGAATACCGTGTAAATGCACAATCTCTTTGAAGAAGAGGGTGGCAATCCGAACAACATCTATAGTTTTTTGCATGCCACAAAGTGAACCATCTTGAAGAATCGGTCCACAACAACTGGAATAGAGTTTGCATTGGTGAGGGTTCCCTTAGATTGCTGACAAATAAAGCAACGGTCCACAAAATGAGCTACGTCACTAGTTAGCTTGGTCCAATAGAAGTCGGAAGAGATGAGGGCTAATGTCTTATCTCGGTCAAAGTGTCCTTTGTTATGCAATTCACTGATAATGTGTTGTATATCTAAGAAAGATCCAAAGCCGACAACCTTAATGCTCATGGTAGTAAGCACGGAAGAATGATAGCTTAAAGCATCTACAACACAATTAAGACTCCTGGATTGAAGCTTCAGCGTGAATGTGAACTCTGGAAGTGCTAGAACGGGTGCTTCGATCATCTTTTCCTTCACCAGTTGAAAACTAATTGTAGACACTTTAGTCCACTTGAACCCGTGCCCCTTTAGATACTCAATGATAAGAGCAATTAAGGTGCTGAAATTATGGATGAATCGACGATAGAAAGAGGCCAATCCATGAAAATTTTGAATGTCGTGAATGGTTTTTGGCTACAGCCACTCTAAAACTGTATCTATCTTTGATGGATCTGCATGAACACCATCGGTAGATACTATAAATCCAAGAAACAAAACTGAGGTTATGAAGAAAGAACACTTCCTGTTGTTGATGAACAAGTGTTCCGCCTTTAGCTTCTCAAAAATAGTGCAAAGGTGATCAAGGTGCAATGCTCGTGTTGGGCTATAAATGAGGATGTCGTCCACGTATACAACCATGAATCTTCCCATGAAAGGTCCTAAGACTTGATGCATGAATCTCATGAACGTGTTGGGTGCATTGGATAGTCCGAAAGGCATGACCATCCACTCGTACAACCCATGTTGTGTCTTGAAGGCGGTCTTCCATTTATCTCTGGGCTTGATTTGAATCGTGATTGTGGTAATGGCTCTACTATCAATACACATGCACCATGAACCACCTTTCTTTGGCACGAGTAGGGAAGGGACTACATAAGGGCTCATACTCTCACGAGTATAACCTTGTCTCAATAACTCCATAATTTGTCGTTGTAATTTTTCAGCATCCTTAGGGTTAACACAGTATGCCGGCCAGTTAGGTAAGCTTGACCCCGGAATGAGGTAAATCTGGTGTTGAATGTCTCTCCTAGAGGAAAGTCTCGGAGGAAGGTCTTCAACCATCAAATTAGCAAAGTCGGATAGGAGTTGTTGCACCTCAGCTGGTAGATCCAAGTCTCGGTCTATTTTATCGCTTTTGTAAGGAAGCAAAGTATAGACCATGTCTTCGTGCTTCATCTTGTTCAAAAATATGGATATAGAAAGTAGTGTAGAGTTATTAGTTACCAAATTTGAAGGGATTCCATCTCGTCCAGACTCTGAATAGAGTGCAACCACATCAGAAGACCACGAACTCATCATCTTCCTTGTAAGTAGCCTCGATCGTCCTTCTTTTAGATTCAAAAGGAAAGTTGGTAGCTTTATTTTCTTCTCATAACAATTCTAAGGGGAACATAGCCATATTGGATGGTATGAGATGATTGTGTCACTGGATGCTCCTGCATCAGATGTCAGAAGTTGTTGGGTAATGGAAAGTGTACAACCTAGGCAATGTGTAATAATTATCCTAGGAATGTTCCATTTACCCATATGTATACCTCTTTTATCATTTATAGCTTATATCATTGTCGAAGCTATCGGAGAAATATGCTGTTATAAGTGGTCAGCTGATGGGGGACAAGATGGTCCCTGAAGAAAGTTTTAGAAGAATATTCTCTAACACATAGTTGTTATTCTGACAGGTTGTTAGGATTCTCTGCTTATGTTGTCGGCTGAGTATATCCTTGGCGATCTATAAGGCTGGCCATCTTTATACCCATTTTCTTGTTGAGTTGTGGTGTTATGTGTTGAATACTATTTAGAAATCTGCTCGGGAAATAATATAATGCCTTGTGCATGTTGGGAATTTGTTTGATAAACAATATGATAACCTATGTGTGTTAAAAATCCGTTCGAGTAGCAACATGAAGCTAAGCACCTTAGGCCCAGTCAGTATTTTATTTGGTCGAGTGTATAACAAGCCTATGGAGAAATGAGGCTATGTTCTGAAAGGTCCGGTTGATATTTCGAGCTAAAGTAAAGTGCCTTAAGCTCGGTCGGCACTTTGTCCGATCGGGCGTATAATAACTTGTAGGTAAAGTGCATTTGGAATTCCGATCAGATCCATAAAGCTATCTTACACATGCATATAGGAGACGGGTACTAACCATATAAACTCGTTTGGTTCTATTATTGAAAGGATACCCATAGGATTGACCGGTAATCGGGTAGACCGAGCGTATGTAGAGAGGCTCATACAGAGTAAGGAGTTTGACTCTCCCTTCGACCAAGTCTATGGCTGGTCAAATGTGAGGTGGGTCGGTTATTCTGGCTGGCCTGTAAGGATGGTCATCCTCGAATTTGGTTGGCATTTGAATGACCAAACACGCTATCTTTTTAGTTTCAGAGTAAAGCACCAAACTCCTTAATTAGGTCCGATCGGCCTAAGGGCCGATCGACCTTCTCCCGAACGGCTTATGATCTGATCGGGCTAGACCCAGGAGCCTTAGTACTGTGCAAGCAACAAAGCTAGGTAGGTAATATTGTTGGATTTTTCGGGCCGCGAAAACCGCGTTTTCGCGTCGCGAAAACCCGGAATCACCCTAGCCAACGGATCTCTTGCGAAGAAAAAGATTTAAAACAAAATTACGAGTACGAGTTTCTCCTTAGATCTACTCCTAGATCTACATGAAAAGAGTTATACCTTTGAAGCGAAGCCCTTCGCGTTCCCGCTCGTCCAAACGGTGCCGGATCTCAAGAGTATCAAGATAGATACTCCTCTAGAAGTATCCACACGGACAACTTAGGTGGAGAAGACCTAAACAAAGGTGTGCTAGCACCTTGATAGGTCAAGGAAGAGGAGAGGGAGAGGAAGAGAGCTCCAAGAGGAAGAAGAAGGAATAATGCACTTGAATGAGGAAAATCAATTTGATTCCCATTCAAAAGTGGCCGGCCACTTTCAAGTTGTGTAACTCCCAAAAATTGCATTAAGTGCAATTAATGTGATACTATTAAAGAAAATGACTTTGTAACTTCCATGAGGTGGCACCCATGATGATGTGGAGTAACATCATTGGTCCACATCAATGCCAACTCACAATGAGGTGGCATAAAGTCAAGTCAAACTTGACTTTTAATCTTCCTCTCAAGTCAAGTCAAACTTGACCAAATCTCTTCCATGGTTGATCTAATCTAACCATTTGATTCAAGCCAACTTAATATAATGAATCTAATTTATTAAATTAAATTGATTTAATGAGTTATAATCTAAATTAGACTCATTGAATACATGAATCCACTTGAGTCCAATTCAAGTTAGCCCAATTAGGATTACTCTTAATCCAATTTGATTCATCAAATGAATCTAATCCTCTTGGTTCATCATATGAACCTAATCTCCATCTAATTGTCCTTAGTGTGTGACCTTATAGGTTCTTGTAACGTTGGCAATGCCCTAAGCTCATTTAGGAGCATAAGTAATGAGCGGTATCTAGCAACACATCATTACTACCCAAGTTACAAGAATGTTGAGATCCAACATCACCTTGTGACTACTAATTGTGACTCCTCACAATATATGACAATGTCCTTCTATCCTAGACATCTAGATTGATCAATGTGAGGCATAGACCGTGTCATCCTCTAATCAATCTAAATCTTGAACTCCAAGTAGACTCACTCGATCAAATGAGCTCAACATCTCATGTTGACTCATTTGGGCATAGCCATGCACTTCGTGATCTCACTCTATCAAGAATACCGATGTCTCTCCCATCATATAGGAGGGATAGATCCCATCTACATCACTCACATCCCTCCGCATAATTTGTTACATACCCAGTAATCGCCTTTATAGTCCACCCAGTTACGGGTGACGTTTGACGAAACCAAAGTACATAACTCCTTATGTAGGGATCCATGGTGACTTCAGGTCCAAGAACTAGTAGTCATACTAATAGCCACATGAGAAAGTATATGACACTCATATAACGATCCATGATACTTTTTCATGGCGGGTCATTCAGTATACATTCTCTAATGCATACCCATGTGTCAACTTGATATCTCTATATCCATGACTTGTGAGATCAAGTCATCGAGTTGACCCACATGCTAGTCTTATTGCATTAACATTGTCCCTGAATGTTAATACTCGACTAGGAATGATTAAGAGTAGTGTTCCCTATATCATCTCACTATCGGTTCAACTAACTTATTGATATAGGTGAGAACCGTCTACTCAAGGACATTATTATACTTAGTTTATTTGGCACCAATACAAGTAAGTATAATAACCAAAATCAAAATACCTTTATTTATATAGAATATGATACAATAAGTCCAAAATACAATCATCAAATGATTGGCTCTAGGGCTTTAGCTAACAATCTCCCACTAGCACTAGTGCCAAGCAGTGTAGGTTCTAAGCCCAAATGACCTAGTGTGACCATCATGCTTCTTCTGTGTCAAAGCCTTGGTCAAGGGATCTGCGATGTTAGCCTCTGTAGGTACTCTGCAAATCTTCACATCTCCTCTCTCGATGATCTCTCGAATGAGATGGAAGCACCGTAGTATGTGTTTGGTCCGCTGGTGTGAGCGAGGTTCCTTCGCCTGTGCTATAGCTCCATTGTTGTCACAATAGAGCTCAATGGGGTCAGCAATGCTAGGAACCACCCCAAGTTCAGTGATGAACTTGCGGATCCAAACTGCCTCCTTTGCTACCTCTGATGCAGCAATGTACTCGGCTTTTGTTGTAGAATCAGCTACTGTATCCTGCTTCGAACTCTTCCAGCTGACAGCACCACCATTAATGCAAAATACGAACCCCGACTGCGATCTATAGTCATCCTGGTCGGTCTGGAAGCTAGCATCACTGTAACCCTTTACAGCTAGCTCATCATTGCCTCCATATATCAAGAAATATTCTTTAGTCCTTCTTAAGTACTTAAGAATATTCTTGACCGCTATCCAGTGACTTTCACCTGGATCTGGCTGGTATCTGCTCGTCATTCTCAAAGCATACGAGACATCAGGTCGAGTACATAGCATGACGTACATGATCGATCCTATGGCTGAGGCATAAGGGATCTGATCCATACGGTCTCTCTCCTCTCTAGAAGAGGGACCTTGATGTTGGTTGCTACTCGGAAAGCCTATAGGTTCCACTGTACAAAAATTTTGTACAAAGATCTGAACCTTTTCCTAGCTACCATGTGTTCTTTTAAATTAAATTTTGGATCTCCTGCGGAACTTAACACGTTTGATCCAAAACTTAATCTATTTGTTCTTTTAGGTTTTGACTTGGATCTCCTGCGGAACTTAACACGTTCGACCCAAGTCTCCTTAAGTTATTAATTCCATTAAATATTAATTTCCATAAAAGGTTCCCAGTACTGACGTGGCGAGGCACATGGCCTTCTTGGATATGGGAGCAACCACCACCGACTAGACAAAACCTTTAATAGAAAGCTAATATTTAATTTCCTAAAATAACTTTAGGTTAACCGAAGAGAACAATCAAATCACAAGGAAAAGAAAAAACAAAAGAACACAACTTCGAAAAACATATTCGAAATACTAGAACGTAAGCCTCTTGTATTTGGTATTATTTCCATAAATAACTAGCATGATGCGGAAAGAAAAATTACTAGTTATACCTTGTAGAAAAACCTCTTGATCTTCTACCGTATTCCTCTTCTAACCTCGGATGTTGTGTGGGCAACGATCTACCAAGATGAGAAACCACCAACCACCTTCTTCTCCTCCTATCTAGGTTCGGCCACAAAAAAAGCTTCACCAAGGATGAAAAACAAAATACTAACCAAGCTCCAAGAGATGCTAGCTTTCTCTCCTTCTTCTTCTTCTTCTCCGAGTAGTATCCGCCACCACAAGAACTCCAAGGGAGAGGGAGAGGTTCGGCCACCACAAGAGGAAGAGAAGGAGATGATGGTCGGCCACACCAAGGAACAAAAGGAGAGGAATAATAGATGTTGTGTCTTGTGAAGGCACCCTCACCCCTTCTTTTATATTCCTTGGCCTAGGTAAATTAGGAAATTTAATTACAATAAATTTTCCTTAATTTTCTTGACATGATTTAATTGAGAAAAATAAAATAATATTTCTCCAATTAAACAATGATGGCCGGCCAAAACAATAGGAAGCAAATTGGACAAGTTTCAATCAACAATTAAAACTTTCCTTATTTGTTTCCGGAAATTTTAAAAAATAAAATTTCTCTTTAAAATCTCTTCATGGTTAATAAAAGGAAATATCTATAATTTTAATTTTATTATCATGTGAATAATTTTAAAGAGAAAATAAAACATCTCTCCAATCTACAAATAAGGAAAGAGATCTAGTCTTTCTTTAATCTTTGTAAATCTTTTACAAGAGAGATATTTTAATTTTAATTCTCTTTTAAATTAAATCTTCCACATAATAATAAACATTAAAATTAAATTTTCTTTTTAATTAATTATGGCCGGCCCTACTAGCTTGGGTTCAAGCTAGGGCCGGCCACCTTAAACCCAAGCTTAGGCCGGCCCTAGCTTGGTTCCCAAGCTAGCTTGGCCGGGCCCCTTTAGGTGGGTATAGAAGGTGGGTATATGTGGGTATAGTACTCTATAAATAAGAGGCTACGATAGGGACCGAGAGGAGGAATTGGTTTTGGTCTCCCGATAAAATTAAGCATCCCATGTTCGCCCCGAACACACAACTTAATTTTATCAATGATAATTCATTCCACTAGAGAACTATCATTGAACTACCGCACCAATCCCAAATTACATTTTTGGGCTCCTTCTTATTATGAGTGTGTTAGTCTCCCCGTGTTTAAGATATCGAATGTCCACTAATTAAGTGAGTTACTGACAACTCATTTAATTAATATCTAAGTCCAAGAGTAGTACCACTCAACCTTATTATCATGTCGGACTAAGTCCACCTACAGGGTTTAACATGATAATCTTTATGAGCTCTTCTTGAGGACATTATCAACCTAGTATCACTAGGACACAGTTTCCTTCTATAATCAACAACACACACTATGAGTGATACCATTTCCCAATTTATCGGGTTTATTGATTCATCGAACTAAATCTCACCCATTGATAAATTAAAGAAATAAATATCAAACATATGTGCTTGTTATTATATTAGGATTAAGAGCACACACTTCCATAATAATCGAGGTCTTTGTTCCTTTATAAAGTCGATATAAAAGCGACCTCAAATGGTCCTACTCAATACACTCGAGTGTACTAGTGTAATTATATAGTCAAGATAAACTAATACCTAATTACACTACGACCTTCTAATGGTTTGTTCCTTTCCATTCTGGTCGTGAGCTACTGTTTATAATTTATAAGGTAATGATAACATCATCTTCCGTATGTGACACCACATACTATGTTATCTACAATATAAATTAAATGAACAACTACAAACAAATGTAGATCATTAGACCAAATGTGATTCTTTATTCATAATGAATGTTTACAAAGCTTAGGCTTTCAAGATACACTCAACAATCTCCCACTTATACTAATGACTAAGTCGCCATATCTTCTACCATACATCTGATTCCCATTCCTCCACATGCCGATCGAAAGCTTGCGGAAGGGCCTTAGTGAAAGGATCCGCCAGGTTATCCGCGATGCAATCTTGGCGATGACAACTTCTCCTCGCTTCACGATATCTCGTATCGGTGGTACTTGCGCTCTATATGTTTACTCGCCTTATGAGCTCGTGGTTCCTTCGAGTTTGTGGACCGCTATTATCACAATAAATTGTGATGATCTTGGGCAAACCAAATCACATCTAAGTCCATTAGAAAGTTCTGAGCCATACGCTTCTTTAGCTCGGAGGTGCCACATACTCGACTTCCATGGTTGAGTCCAAACGCATTTGCCTAACACTCCTCCATGAAATGGCTCCACCTCCTAAAGTAAACACATAGCCCGATGTAGACTTACTATTGTCCCTATCGATTGAAAATCAGAATCCGTGTACCCAGGGAGCAAATCATCTGCTTGGAAAACTAGCATATAATCCCTAGTCCTTCTCGGTACTTTAATATATGCTTTACATCCTCACGTTCCTGATCAGGTTACTGTGTTCCCACGGCAAAACAGATATCGGTCTCGTACATAGCATTGCATACATTAGGCTTCCTACACCGAAGCAGAACCGCTTTCATGTCCTCTATCTCTTTTGATGTCTTTGGAGACATCTCTTTAGATAGAGCTACTCCATGTCTAAAGGTAAGAAACCTTTCTTGGAGTCTTGCATGCTAAAACGAGCAAGGATTGTATCTATATATGAAGCTTGGGATAGACACAACATTCTTTTCTTGCGATCCTTTATAACTTTGATCCCAAGAATGTGTGCACATTCTCCTAAGTCCTTCATATCAAATTGTTTGAACAACCATACCCTTACGTCCGATAATACCTTGACATTGTTGCCAATTAACAAAATATCATCTACGATAGTACAAGAAATACCACCACGTTTCCGTTACACTTCTTATATACACAAGACTCATCCGGACTTTGAATAAATCCATATGATGGATTACTTCATTAAACCGGATGTTCCAAGACCTTGAAGCTTGCTTCATCCATAAATGGACCGATTGAGCTTGCATACTAGATGCTCTTTGCCTTTTCAATAAATCCTTCCGGTTGCTTCATATGGATGTTCTCTTCAAGACTTCCATTAAGGAAAGTCGTCTTGACATCCTTTGCCAAATCTCATAATCCATATGAGCATGGATAAGAGTATCCGGATAGACTTAAGCATGGCTACCTGAAAAGGTTTCCTCATAATCGATTCCCTCTTTCGGAGTGTACCCTTCGCAACAAGCCTAGCTTTGAAGGTTTCTACCTTCCCGTCATCCCTCTTTTCCTTTTGTAGATCCACTTGCATCCAACGGCTTTTACACCATCGGTGGTTCTACAAGCTCCGACCTTATTAGAGTACATGGACTCTATTTCGTAATTCATTGCCTTTTGCCAAGATCGATCTATATCTTGGAGTGCTTCATCATATGACCGGGGATCAGGTTCGTGTTTACAGGGATCAAGTCCAAGACTCTCCCAAAACATGAATCTTCAGGTTGCTTTACAACCCTCCCACTACGACGAGGCTCTCGTGGTTGTGTATCATGTGTGACACGTGTTGCGGTCTCTTGTGGTACTTCATCTTGTCCGCAGACATGTCCTCTCTAAGTTCTTCTAAAACGACTTTACTACTGGGCTTGTGATCCATTATATAGTCTTCTTCTAAAAACTGGGCATTGGTGCTAACAATGACCTTCTGGTCTTTAGGACTATAAAATAAACCACCTTTCGTTCCTTTGGGATATCCTACAAACACTCAAACTTCTGTACGAGATTCTAACTTATCAGCATCTGGTTTCAGCACATGTGCTGGACTACCCCAAATCCGAATATGTCTTAGATTGGGTTTTCGCTCATTCCACAATTCTATGGGAGTAGAAGAAACTGATTTAGAAGGTACTAAGTTCAGAACATATACTGCTATTTCCAGAGCATATCCCCAAAACGAATTTGGTAATTCTGAATAACTCATCATCGATCTAACCATCTCCATAAGAGTCATATTCCTTCGTTCTGCTACACCATTCTGTTGGGGTGTTCCAGGTGCAGACAATTGGGATTGAATCCCAGCCTCTGATAAGTAATTCCTAAACTCTCCTAAGAGGTATTCGCCACCACGATCAGATCGTAGTGTCTTGATACTTTTACCTAATCGTTTCTCCACATCAGCCTTGTATTCTTTGAACTTGTCAAAGCATTCGGACTTGCGGCGCATTAGGTAAATGTATCCATATCTTGAATAATCGTCTATGAAAGAGACAAAATATTCAAAACCTCCTCTTGCCTGGATAGACATAGGACCACACAAATCAGAGTGAACCAACTCTAACACTTCTTTGGCTCTATACCCCTTGGCCTTGAACGGCCTCTTGGTCATTTTACCTTCTAAGCAAGATTCACAAGTTGGAAAATTTTTCAACTCTAATGAACTTAAAAGTCCATCGGCTATAAGCCTCTGAATCCTACTTAAGTTAATATGACCAAGCCTTAGATGCCAAAGATATGCTTGGTTCATTTCTGAAGGTTCTTTTCTCTTATTAGAATTAGAAGATGAATTATAAATTTCCATGTTTTGCTTTGTGGAAGAATTTGGATTTAAAATATACAAATTGCCAACTAATGCACCAGAATAGATAATCACTTTATTTCTTTTAATAACTACATCGTTACTGAAAGAAACTGAATATCCATCTAAAAATAGTTTAGAAACTGAAATTAAATTCTTTCTAAAACTGGGTACATAAAGACAATTTCTTAAAACCAAATTTCTATTTCTACTAAAAGATAAGTAGACGTCTCCCACTGCAACAGCTGCCACCTTAGTAGCATTGCCCATGTAGACAGTAATCTCCCCTTCAGATAGTCGTCGGGTTTCCTGGAACCCCTGCAAGGAATTGCAGACATGATCAGTGGCTCCCGTATCTACACACCAGGTGCTGGTAGATAACACCGCTAAACATGTTTCAACAACTAGAGTATGAGATATACCTTTGTTTTGGTTCTTACGAGGACAGTCCGCCTTCCAATGTCCTGCCTGCTTGCAGATGAAGCACTTGCCCTTCGGCTTCTTCATTCCAGCTTTAAATCCCGTACTCTGAGATTTATTCACTTTCTTTGCTGAACCAGTTTGTTTCTTCTTCTTCTTACCTTTCGGTTTAGAAGTAGAACCATTTTCAGCATAGTGAATTTGAGCATTGTGACGAAATAACCCTTCTGCTGCTTGAAGTTCTGTCAGTAGTTCCCCTAATGAATAAATCCTTTTATTCATATTATAGTTCAGGCGGAACTGCTCAAAACTTCTAGGTAGCGTTTGGAGGATCATATCGATCTGGGTTTCCCCATCAATTTCTCCTCCAAGGATCTGTATCTCGTTCAGATAAGCCATCATGTTTAGGATATGATCCCTTACAGGAGTACCCTCTTGCATGGTGGCTGTCATTATCTTTCTCATAGCTTCTTGTCTAGAAGCCCTATCCTGATGACCAAAGAGTTCCTTGAGATTGTTCATAATATCATAAGCTGTTGGTAAATCTTGATGCTGATGTTGCAATACATTTGACATTGAAGCCAAAATGTAACACCGCGCCATCTCATCTGCTTTTACCCATTTCCTATGATATTCAATCTCCTCTTGGGTAGATTCACCAGTAGGTGCATCAGGACAATGCTCAATCAGACAAATTTATAGCTTTCAGCAGTAAGAACAATGTTTCTTTTCCAATCTATGTAATTTGGTCCAGTAAGTCTATTTTGTTGAAGTATGATGGACAGTGGGTTGAAAGTCATCCTAAGAATCACAAATAACTTTTGGTCAGAACTCTAAATTTAGAATAATATTGATTCCTCAAACAATACTATTTTAAATTAACCAACACCTTAAAACACCGTGAATTTTGTATGCCACGTTAGTGTGGACGTATACAAATTCAACATTTGTAAAAGGAGGGTTTTAACCCATTAATTTTATTATCTTGTCAACCTAACTTTTGACAAATAAAATTAATAGTTGGTATTATTTGGTCACACAAATAATAGCGGTGACTCCGTTAGGAGGATACTATTAGATGTGTCTAAGTGTACACCATTACTTGACACTAAGTCCATTAATAAGATTATGCCCCTTCCGTTGGGGAAGATCACACGCTCTTAATTAACTTCCTATAGTCATCCAAAAATGGAAGTCTGTTCTAGTGATCCGCAAACAAGCTCATCCGTTATGGAGGAAGGCACTCAGAGCCAACGCGCAAGCTTGTTTGCATCACTTACAAACCAGTAATGGAGACCATGGGATTTACTTAAAAATCCCTCTCCCACTTAGTTATTTATAAATGAGGAATTTTAACTATGCTAGCCTACTAAACTTGTAAACTAACATGCACACACAGCACAATATAAAAGCAATAAATAGAAAATCTAATTTTCAACTATTATGGCTTTTATCTTTAATTGTCCTCCGTGTGTTGTCATCCGAAGCTGCCATATTTGGCCACCGCCACCGGGTCTAACTGTCGCATCCATCTTGCTCCGAGTTCCGCTGCGCCTCTGGTCCTTAGAAGGTTCCACGCTTTGCAAGATTCGATCCGACATAAATAGAATTTTACATTTTGATCCTATATTCCATAAAAGGAATGTACATGTATCTAGATCAAAATAAAATCCTAATAAAACTAAATACACCGTATTTTAATACAATCATGCACACATATAAATTGCCCTTGACATGTCCAAGGGTCCAATCACACACATAATTAACTAAAAGCCATAATAGTTGGATCCTCATCCATAGAGTTAGCACATCCTACTATTAACTCGCCTAAATTATGTATGACATGTGCATAATTAAACTAAATACCAAATACAGAGGCAAAACCCTAGCTCGATACCACTTGTTGGTTGCTACTCGGAAAGCCTATAGGTTCCACTGCAAAATTTTGTACAAAGATCTGAACCTTTTCCTAGCTACCATATGTTCTTTTAAATTAAATTTTGGATCTCTGCGGAACTTAACACGTTTGATCCAAAACTTAATCTATTTGTTCTTTTAGGTTTTGACTTGGATCTCTGCGGAACTTAACACGTTCGACCCAAGTCTCCTTAAGTTATTAATTCCATTAAATATTAATTTCCATAAAGGTTCCCAGATGGACGTGGCGAGGCACATGGCCTTCTTGGATATGGGAGCAACCACCACCGACTAGACAAAACCTTTAATAGAAAGCTAATATTTAATTTCCTAAAATAACTTTAGGTTAACCAAAGAGAACAATCAAATCACAAGGAAAAGAAAGAAACAAAGAACACAACTTCGAAAAACATATTCGAAATACTAGAACGTAAGCCTCTTGTATTTGGTATTATTTCCATAAATAACTAGCATGATGCGGAAATAGAAATTACTAGTTATACCTTGTAGAAAAAACCTCTTGATCTTCTACCGTATTCCTCTTCTAACCTCGGACGTTGTGTGGGCAACGATCTTCCAAGATGAGAAACCACCAACCACCTTCTTCTCCTCCAAGCAAGGTTCGGCCACAAAAGAAAAGCTTCACCAAGGAGAAAAACCAAAATACTAACCAAGCTCCAAGAGATGCTAGCTTTCTCTCCTTCTTCTTCTTCTTCTCCGAGTAGTATCCGGCCACCACAAGAACTCCAAGGGAGAGGGAGAGGTTCGGCCACCACAAGAGGAAGAGAAGGAGATGATGGCCGGCCACACCAAGGAACAAAAGAGGGAGAGGAATAATAGATGTTGTGTCTTGTGAAGGCACCTTCTATACCCACCTAAAGGGGGCCGGCCAAGCTAGCTTGGGAACCAAGCTAGGGCCGGCCTAAGCTTGGGTTTAAGGTGGATGGCCCTAGCTTGAACCCAAGCTAGTAGGGCCGGCCATAATTAATTAAAAAGAAATTTTAATTTTAATGTTTATTATTATGTGGAAGATTTAATTTAAAAGAGAATTAAAATTAAAATATCTCTCTTGTAAAAGATTTACAAAAGATTAAAGAAAGAGACTAGATCTCTTTCCTTATTTGTAGATTGGAGAGATGTTTTATTTTCTCTTTAAAATTATTCACATGATAATAAAATTAAAATTATAGATATTTCCTTTTATTAACCATGAAGAGATTTTAAAGAGAAATTTTATTTTTTTAATTAATTATGGCCGGCCCTACTAGCTTGGGTTCAAGCTAGGGCCAGCCACCTTAAACCCAAGCTTAGGCCGGCCCTAGCTTGGTTCCCAAGCTAGCTTGGCCGACCCCCTTTAGGTGGGTATAGAAGGTGGGTATATGTGGGTATAGTACTCTATAAATAAGAGGCTACGATAGGGACCGAGAGGAGGAATTGGTTTTGGTCTCCCGATAAAATTAAGCATCCCATGTTCGCCCCGAACACACAACTTAATTTTATCAATGATAATTCATTCCACTAGAGAACTATCATTGAACTACCGCACCAATCCCAAATTACATTTTTGGGCTCCTTCTTATTATGAGTGTGTTAGTCTCCCTGTGTTTAAGATATCGAATGTCCACTAATTAAGTGAGTTACTGACAACTCATTTAATTAATATCTAAGTCCAAAAGTAGTACCACTCAACCTTATTATCATGTCGGACTAAGTCCACCTGCAGGGTTTAACATGACAATCTTTATGAGCTCCTCTTGAGGACATTATCAACTTAGTATCACTAGGACACAGTTTCCTTCTATAATCAACAACACACACTATGAGTGATACCATTTCCCAATTTATCGGGTTTATTGATTCATCGAACTAAATCTCACCCATTGATAAATTAAAGAAATAAATATCAAACATATGTGCTTGTTATTATATTAGGATTAAGAGCACACACTTCCATAATAACTGAGGTCTTTGTTCCTTTATAAAGTCAGTATAAAAGGAACGACCTCAAATGGTCCTACTCAATACACTCTGAGTGTACTAGTGTAATTATATAGTCAAGATAAACTAATACCTAATTACACTACGACCTTCTAATGGTTTGTTCCTTTCCATTCTGGTCGTGAGCTACTGTTTATAATTTATAAGGTAATGATAACATCATCTTCTGTATGTGACACCACATACTATGTTATCTACAATATAAATTAAATGAACAACTACAAACAAATGTAGATCATTAGACCAAATGTGATTCTTTATTCATAATGAATGTTTACAAAGCTTAGGCTTTCAGTATACACTCCAACACTTGAGTCTTCGAAAGACTCACGTCATGTGACATCGGCAGAAATCCCTTCTTGGAGTTCTGCATGGCAAACCGTAGGAGTACCTTGTCAATGTATGTACTCTGACTTAGGCCAAGCAATCTCTTAGATCCATCTCTATAGATCTGAATCCCTAGAATGCGGGATGTCTCACCTAAGTCCTTCATTGAGAAGCAACTCCCTAGCCAGGTCTTGACAGACTGAAGCATAGGGATGTCCTTCCCAATGAGTAATATGTCATCCACATACAATATGAGGAAGACAACTATATCCCCTACAACATTCTTGTAGACACAAGGCTCATCTTCATTCTTGATGAAACCAAACTGTTTGATTGCATCATCGAATCGAAGATTCCAGCTCTGAGAAGCTTACTTTAGTCCATAAATGGACCTATGCAGCTTGCATACTCTGCTAGTATGTTGTGGATCTACAAAACCCTCAGGTTGTGTCATGTACACATCCTCGAGTAGGTTTCCATTCAGAAACGCGGTTTTGATATCCATCTGCCATATCTCATAGTCATGGTAGGCTGCAATAGCAAGCATGATCCGAATGGACTTAAACATCGCTACTGGAGAAAAGGTTTCATCATAGTCAATACCATGAATCTGCTTGAAACCTTTAGCTACCAAGCGACCCTTATAGATAAGTCCATCCATGTCAGTCTTTCTCTTAAAGACCCACTTACACCCAATGGATTTTACCCCTTCAGGTGGATCAACCAAAGTCCATACTTGGTTGGTGTACATGGATTCCATTTCGGATCTCATGGCTTCTAGCCATTTCTCGGAATCTGGTCTCATCACAGCTTCCTGATAGGTGGTAGGCTCATCCTCTATGAGCATAACGTCATCATGGTCAGACAAGAGAAATGAGTATCTCTCAGGCTGACGACGTACCCTATCAGACCTGCGAAGAGGTATGTCTACTTGAACTGGTTGTTGTTCCTCAACTCCTTGTGGAACAACATCATCCACAACACTTTGTGGTTCCAGTTCAATTTCCATCGAGGCTTCAGTGCTATTGTTCGCATCTTGAACTTCTTCAAGATCGAACGTGCTCCCACTAGTCTTTCTAGAAACAAAGTCCCTTTCTAGAAAGACCCCAGTCTTTGCTACAACTACCTTGTGTTGACTGGGAATGTAGAAGTAATATCCCTTAGTTTCCTTGGGATATCCAATAAAATAGCACTTGTCGGATTTGGGTCCTAACTTGTCTGAGACTTGACGTCTAACGTAAGCCTCACAACCCCAAATCCTCATGAAAGACACCTGGGCATCTCTCCCAGTCCATATCCTATATGGTGTCTTTATCACGGCCTTGGATGGAACTCGGTTGAGTATGAAAGCTGCCGTGTCTAGAGCATATCCCCAAAGGTATGTCGGAAGATCTGTGTGACTCATCATAGATCGCACCATATCTAATAGTGTATGATTCCTCCTTTCGGATACACCATTCCACTGTGATGTTCCAGGAGGAGTGAGTTGGGATAGGATCCCACACTCGGCTAGGTAGTCACGGAACTCATGGCTAAGGTATTCTCCACCTCGATCGGATCGAAGTATCTTAATACTCTTGCCAAGTTTTCTACTTCATTCTTGAATTCTTTGAACTTTTCAAAGGATTCAGACTTATGTGTCATCAAGTACACATAACCATATCTACTAAAGTCATCAGTAAATGTGATGAAGTATCTATAACCGCCTCTAGCAGCAACATTGAAAGGGCCACATACATCACTATGTATGAGTCCTAACAAATCAGTCGCTCTCTCGCTATGCCCACTAAAGGGAGTCTTGGTCATCTTGCCTCGTAGGCATGACTTGCATATCTCATATGATTCTAAATCAAATGAGTCAAGCAAACCATCCTTATGGAGCTGGGATAAGTGCTTGTCATTTATATGACCTAAGCGACAGTGCCAGAGGTAGGTTTGGTTCATGTCATTTGACTTGAACCTCTTGGTATTTATGTTATAGATCGGGCTCTCAAGGTCTAGAATATAGAGTCCGTTTATCAGAGGTGCACTACAATAGAACATATCGTTTAAATAGATGGAACAACATTTGTTCTTTATTGTAAACGAAAATCCTTTCTTGTCCAAACAAGAAACTGAAATTATGTTCTTAGTCAAGGTAGGCACATAACAACAATCATCTAATTCTAGTACAAGCCCAGAGGGCAGAGATAGATGGTAAGTTCCTACAGCAATAGCAGCAACCCGTGCTCCATTGCCTACTCGTAGGTCTATCTCACCCTTCGTCAATGCCCTGCTATTTCTCAGCGCTTGTACATTAGTACAAATGTGCGAAGCACATCCGGTATCTAATACCCACGATGAAGAAATAGAGAGGTTGACTTCTATAACATGTATACCTGAAGTAGAAATCTTATTTCTCTTCTTCTTAAGATCTTCCAGGTATTCTTTGGAGTTCCTCTTCCAGTGCCTTGCTTGTCCTTGATATAGGTGACAAAGATGTTCAACCATATCGTAAGCGCCCATCAACTCATGTTGCTTCTGAAGCTCAGAGTTCATGGTTGCGAGCATAAGACAGGACACATCTAATGCATCATCTTGATGCTTCTTGTAAGCATCTCGGTCTGCTCGCGTGGCAGTGGTAGGAGGAGCCTCCGGAATGGGCTGCTCCAGAACATACAGTTTACGTTCTTGGGTGAGAACTATTCTCAAGTTCCTGTACCAGTCCAGGAAATTTGCTCCGTTGAGCTTGTCCTTCTTAAGGACAGATCGCAGAGAGAAAGTGTTCGTATTTGACGTCATGGCAATTCTACAACAGAAATAAATGCAGAAATAAGTATCATATTCTTAATCATTTAATTAGGCCTTTAACTAAATGATGCTCCCACTGAATTCTATAATTCATGTGGGACAAGATCCACATCATACTAACCCTTGAGTTAGCTTTGGCTAATACGCCCAAGATTTAGTATGATCGGTAGGTAACGATTACCAATTACATCTCTATGCAACTCTTGTTTATAGGATAAAATCTGCATTTATATTAAAACTCGAGTTAGCTTTGGCTAATACGCCCGAGAGTTAATATATATGTGATTTTGACCTAACTTTCCAACCGTTGGAAGAATGCCTATAGTTATACTCGATCCAACCGAGTTAACTAGGAATACTCAATCTAATTGAGTTTGTATTCACCCATGCGTTGATAGGCGGGACCAAGATTGTCCCTCCGTACCCTACCAAGATAGTATGTGTTGCTCTGCTTTGGCAGATTCAACAACAGCATGCGATCGAGGTAGTGGTAGGTATCACGGCATGGTAGGCATTACGAGTTGACGCGTTTTAGATCTAATCTAAACGATGATGCGTATCATATACTCGATAGATCTAATCTAATCGAAGGGTGCATCATGTGCACGACTTAGATCTAATCTAATCGTTAGGCACTAATTAATTACTTAATTAACTAGCATGCATCACATACACACAAAAGTAATTAATTAAATTAATTTGTGATTTAGTCATGGCCCTACTACGATCTTCTCAAGCCAATGAGAAGATCGGATGGTCAACCTAAGGTCAACAGCTTCTCAAGCTTCTTCCTTTGACCACCTTGTGTTGCTCGCGCCCTCCTCGTAACTCCGTCTCGTGTGGACCTTCCACCGCTTCAAAATTACATTACAATTTTGAAACTCGAGTTACATTCGAGTCTAAATCTAATTTACAACCAGAATATAAGAGAAAGGCACGACGCGCAGGTCGCGAAAATAAAATAAAAATAAAATACAAGCACGCACATCACATAACGGCACGCAGGCCGTATTATGAATTACAACACAATTGTCCAATCAAATTGGGTCTTTGGGCCATGACTATCACAAAAATAATATATAATTCAAAATTATTTATTTTTCGTAATTTTTCATAATTTTACAGATTTTATGAGTAAATTTTTCCCGGCGGTCCCGATTAGCGATTTCGGGCGCAATCGCGGAGCAAATCTCCTTGCGGGGTTAGGGGTAGTACCCCTACCCATGATCTAACCATCGCGAGTGGCTCCTAAGCGATCCAAGAGCGCCTTAGCCCGCTGTCCCAAAAGATTTTGGGTCGAAACATTACCGTTTTTGGAAAAACTTCTCGGTAGTCGAAACCTACAAGTGCCGAAACACTTGTGCTTCGCTTCTACGAGAAAATTACCCATTAAAACTATAAAAACATGAATTTACAGAAAGTTTACAGATCTATATTTTTCATAAAAATATGAATCTAAACTCGTACTCGCTTCACACGTGGCTCTGATACCACTGTTGGGTTTTTCGGGCCGCGAAAACCGCGTTTTCGCGTCGCAGAAACCCCGAATCACCCTAGCCAACGGATCTCGTGCGAAGAAAAAGATTTAAAACAAAATTACGAGTACGAGTTTCTCCTTAGATCTACTCCTAGATCTACATGAAAAGAGTTATACCTTTGAAGCGAAGCCCTTCGCGTTCCCGCTCGTCCAAACGGTGCCGGATCTCAAGAGTATCAAGATAGATACTCCTCTAGAAGTATCCACACGGACAACTTAGGTGGAGAAGACCTAAACAAAGGTGTGCTAGCACCTTGATAGGTCACGGCAAGAAGAGGAGAGGGAGAGGAAGAGAGCTCCAAGAGGAAGAAGAAGGAATAATGCACTTGAATGAGGAAAATCAATTTGATTCCCATTCAAAAGTGGCCGGCCACTTTCAAGTTGTGTAACTCCCAAAAATTGCATTAAGTGCAATTAATGTGAAACTATTAAAGAAAATGGCTTTGTAACTTCCATGAGGTGGCACCCATGATGATGTGGAGTAACATCATTAGTTCACATCAATGCCAACTCACAATGAGGTGGCATAAAGTCAAGTCAAACTTGACTTTTAATCTTCCTCTCAAGTCAAGTCAAACTTGACCAAATCTCTTCCATGGTTGATCTAATCTAACCATTTGATTCAAGCCAACTTAATATAATGAATCTAATTCATTAAATTAAATTGATTTAATGAGTCATAATCTAAATTAGACTCATTGAATACATGAATCCACTTGAGTCCAATTCAAGTTAGCCCAATTAGGATTACTCTTAATCCAATTTGATTCATCAAATGAATCTAATCCTCTTGGTTCATCATATGAACCTAATCTCCATCTAATTGTCCTTAGTGTGTGACCTTATAGGTTCTTGTAACGTTGGTAATGCCCTAAGCTCATTTAGGAGCATAAGTAATGAGCGGTATCTAGCAACACATCATTACTACCGAAGTTACAAGAATGTTGAGATCCAACATCACCTTGTGACTACTAATTGTGACTCCTCACAATATATGACAATGTCCTTCTATCCTAGACATCTAGATTGATCAATGTGAGGCATAGACCGTGTCATCCTCTAATCAATCTAAATCTTGAACTCCAAGTAGACTCACTCGATCAAATGAGCTCAACATCTCATGTTGACTCATTTGGGCATAGCCATGCACTTCGTGATCTCACTCTATCAAGAATACCGATGTCTCTCCCGTCATATAGGAGGGATAGATCCCATCTACATCACTCACATCCCTCTGCATAATTCGTTACATACCCAGTAATCGCCTTTATAGTCCACCCAGTTACGGGTGACGTTTGACGAAACCAAAGTACATAACTCCTTATGTAGGGATCCATGGTGACTTCAGGTCCAAGAACTAGTAGTCATACTAATAGCCACATGAGAAAGTATATGACACTCATATAACGATCCATGATACTTTCTCATGGCGGGTCATTCAGTATACATTCTCTAATGCATACCCATGTGTCAACTTGATATCTCTATATCCATGACTTGTGAGATCAAGTCATCGAGTTGACCTACATGCTAGTCTTATTGCATTAACATTGTCCCTGAATGTTAATACTCGACTAGGAATGATTAAGAGTAGTGTTCCCTATATCATCTCACTATCGGTTCAACTAACCGATTGATATAGGTGAGAACCGTCTACTCAAGGACATTATTATACTTAGTTTATTTGGCACCAATACAAGTAAGTATAATAACCAAAATCAAAATGCCTTTATTTATATAGAATATGATACAATAAGTCTAAAATACAATCATCAAATGATTGACTCTAGGGCTCTTGCTAACAAATACTCCCTACCCTTGCCTTTGATTGCCATGTCACTGTTGGTGCAAGTTGCATTGATAATCAGGTTTTAATGTATGACAAATAGGTTGAAGTTAGATGTGTTATTTGTCTAAACTCTTTACCAAGTGTGCAGGACTTGATGTGTCGACCGAAACACCAGGAGTAAGTCTAGCTAAGTTGATAGTTGGTACGAAGTCCAGATTGGTTGAGATTTGGTAGGAGGAAGTCTTGCTAGGTTGATAGCTGGTACGAAGTCCAGATCGGTTGAGATATAGTAGGAGGAAGTCCAGATTGATTGAAATCTAGAAGGAAGTTCCTGTGGGTCATGGGACCTAAAGTCTATAGTTGGTAAGTGGAGATAAACAACTGGAGGAGAGATCTAGTAAGGGTGCATTTCTGGTTGAGGGAACTATAAGCGCTGGTCCAGCTTAGATCCATTTGAGAAACCTAAGTTAAGACCTTGGCTAGATCCTGATCTCAGGAAAATGGGATCTAATTACTACTGTTATCCTGCTATATCATGCTAACTTTATTTTGTAAAATAATCTTTTTTTTTGCCTGAACTAATCCTTTTTTGCAAGAAAGAAAGTGTTGAAAAAGGGTATTCGAGCGCTCGGAAGGGATCAGGGCGCCCAAAGCTAGTCCAAGTGCCCGGACTAGCTTCGCTTGGGCGATCGCCAGGAACCCGGGAGATCCGAGCACCCAGAGCTAGTACAGGCACCTGAACCAGAAAAATATCCTGAAGCTGAGTTGGAGCATGACAACTGGCCGAATCCACATCAATGGTCCAAGTGCCCAGAGGGGGTCCGGGCGCCATGAGGTGGATAAACTTTGTGGATGAAGTTTCGATGAGAGATCATCATGTCAGCAATGATCCAGGCGCTAAGAGGAGTTCCAGGCGCCTGCAATGGGCCTAGTAAAGGCCTTCGACCAGCAGCTTCAGAACTACCATTACTACAAGTTTCATTCTTGCGCACTGCTCAGAAAAGGCTCCGACGATACTAAAAGGTTGTTCCGAAGTTCAAATTTCCTTTCTATTTGTCGGTAACATTTGTATTTTAGTTATTGTACTAAATCTTTTGTAACCCATTTTTGAACTGATAGTGATTGCCCAACGAAAGCATTCAACAAGTGTGGATCTTGGAGTAGAAGTCGCCAAAGGCTCCGAACCAAGTAAAAAATTACTTATGTTAGCGTTTGAAATTTTGTATCTCCTTTTTGCTGTGTATTCTCGATTTCTGAAAAAGCGATGATCTCTATTCACCCACCCTCGAGCGACTTTACGATTCAACAGTCACCTTGACTTTCATCGCCACATTATTGTTAGGATCTCTTCGTACGGCTAGAGAGGGGGGTGTGAATAGCCGCCCCAAATTGCTCTCGTTTCTTCCTACAATTAGGTTAGTCGCAGCGGAAAATACAAAGAAACGAAGGAGAAGAAAACCAAACCTTAACACGAGGATGTAACGAGGTTCGGAGATTAGGGCTCCTACTCCTCGGCGTGTCCGTAAGGTGGACGAGTCCGGTCAATCCGTCGGTGGATGAGTCCCCGGAGAACCGGCTAATACAATATACTCCTTGTGGGTGGAGAAACCTCGCCACAAACGTTTGCAACAGCAAACAAAGAGTACAAGAGCAGTAAGAAGAGCAATACAATATGAATACAATCGCACTCTACCAATTGCTTGCTTTCTTGTCGACTGGAGGTGAAGCAGCAACTTCACGCGACGCCTACAACAGCAGGAACCCAGCCGGAAGCTCACGCGAAGCTTTGGAGGAGCTCAACAAAGCTCAAGCACAGCAGCACTTCGCAAAAGGAAGAAGGAAGAAGGAGAGCACTTCCCACGAAGATGCCTCGATCCTTTATACCGAAGAAGAAATGAAGAAACTAACCGCTGTGTCGCAACGCTAGAACCTGATCGGTCTGCTGCACCGATCGGCCCAAGCGCATGAGGCTTCGTTTGTCACCGATCGTCCCGCATCGATCGGTGTCGCGATCAAGCCACGATCGGTCCGTGGACCGATCAGGGAACCTCTGATCGATCCATAGACCGATCAGCCGCCCTCACGCCATCGATCTATTCCGATCGGTCCGCACCGATCAAAGAGCGGGTGGATCGGTCGGGCACCGATCCACGGTTTCTTCGCGAGGTTCTGATCGGTCTCCGGACCGATCGATTGCAACAAGTGAGCCATCGATCGATTCGATCGTCACCGCACCGATCGTGGCAAACGCAGATCACCGGATCGGTCACCGACCGATCCAACTCCTCGCTTAGAGTGCCCTCTAACCTAGTTCGGAGAACGAGCCACCGAGCCCTCTCCGACTCCATATGCCAAGCTTCACTCACTTGGACTTCTCAACACGGATGTCCGATCACCCTTGATCCATCTGGATTTTCCCTTGCCCGGCTTCACTCACGGACTTTCCACCGGCTTCACTCACCAGGATTTCACACCGCCTAACATCCCGGTTAGGACTTTCTCATTCACCTAGCTTCACTCACTAGGATTTTCACCGCTTCACTCACCAGGATTTTCCAATGCTCGGCTTCACTCACTGGACTTTCACCTGCTTCACTCACGGGACTTTCCTTGCCCGGCTTCACTCACTGGGACTTCCCAACCGCCTAACATCCAGTTAGGACTTTCCACCGCCTGGCTTCACTCACCGGGACTTTCCAACCGCCTAACATCCCAGTTAGGACTTTCCATGCCGCTTCACTACTGTGACTTCTCCGTGCCAAGTCTTCATACTTGGACTTTTCCTGCCAAGTCTCCATACTTGACTTTTCCCGTGCCAAGCTCCTGCTTGGACTTTCCGTGCCAAGTCTCCATACTTGACTTTTCCCGTGCCAAGCTCCCCGCTTGGACTTTTCCAGCCAAGTCTCCATACTTGGACTTTTCCGCCAAGCTCCCTGCTTGACTTTTCCAGCCAAGTCTCCATACTTGGACTTTTGCGTGCCAAGCTCCCTCGCTTGACTTTTTCCAGCCAAGTCTCCATACTTGACTTTTCCAAAGCAAGCTCCTCGCTTGACTTTTCCGTTACAAGTCTCCATACTTGGACTTTTTCCCGAATCAGGTCAACCAGGTCAACCTTGACCTACGGTTGCACCAATAATCTCCCAAACATCTATTCTTGTCCCATATCAAGAATAGAACTCTCTCACGAGTGTCAAACATCAACATGCAACACAACTAGGTCAACCTTGACCTAAGGTTGCACCGACAATCTTCCCAAGTCAAACATCAAAATACAACTCGAGTCAAGTCAACTCGAGTCGGGTCAACCAGGTCAACCTTGACCTAAGGTTGCACCAACAATTATCTTCTGGGTCCACTCGTTACAATCCGTATCACTAGCATCCCTTTAGAGTCTAGTCGAAGGAGGTGTAGCCGACTGACTGGATCCGAGTTCAATTTTCGCTTGCTCGTCCCCTCTTTACTATGGTCGTCCGAAAAATCACATGTTTCTTTGTGCCTTGAGTACTTAGTGATTTTTTCTAAAATGGCTTGTCAGTGGCTGGTTATTCAGGAGAGATTACCAAGGGCGTGTGAAGAGGTGTTTAGACAGAGGAATGATTTGGTTGTCACTTCTATCATAAATGCCTATTTATGGGGTGGATCTCACGTGGCGCCACTCCTCATTTTTTAAAACGGCTTCTAATGTAGGCTTCTTTGTACGGACCAACGATCCCTCTCCTCTTGCGGATCCATGGTCCATTGTATTCCCTTTATTTTGATCGAACGGTGGGGATTAAGGTATACTTTATAAAACCATAAACGATGTAAAATCTCAACACTTGGCCTTTCGTCTTCTTTGATTTTCCTCTCCGGTGACTCCTCTTTGACGAACTTCTTCTCTCTAGTGGCTTAATCAACCAAGTAAGTCATTCATTCTTGATTTTCTTTGCATTCTCATGGTTCAAGAATCCTTCATCCTCTGGTATACGTTTACCCATTCTGACTTTGATAATTCCGATAGAGTCTACATCCATTCTTGGTATGAAATCCCTAAGAGCTATCGCATCGCTCTCCCTTCCTCTGATGCTCATCTTAATCATCCTCCTGATAACCATATCACCTTCTTTAAGGACCAGTTAGCGGTTGGTCTATGTTTTCTTGTCCATCCATTCTTATCGGAAGTGAGTCAGTATTTTAACATTCATTTACAACAGTTCGCCCATAATGCAGTCCACGCTGTGTGTGGCATGTTCATGTTATTCCGCCTTTTTGGCATCCCTCCTACACCACACGATCTTTTTATGTTTTCCTATCCCAAGAAATCGAAACCCGAGCTCTTCCTCTTTCAATCATGCCTAAAATTTGTTTTCTTTGAGGATATGCCCTCCTCGAATAAGAGATGGAAATCTCTTTTTTTTTTCTTCCTTGAGATGTCTGAATCTGCCACTTGGCCTACCGAATGGAAGTCCTCCCTTCCTCTTCTTCCTACCCTTGTCAATTATAAACACACGCCCACTTTTATCTCATACTTCAATAAGTTGAGTGCTCTCGCTTAAAAATCTACAAATGGCTGCGCGAAGGCCTTCTGCATTTGTTTGGCTTTAGCCCCATCCAGAAGAAGCTTCCCTACCCTTTTGGTAAGTTTTGATAACCTGGTCATTGCCTTATCACTAATTAATTTGTTTCCTATTTTATACAGTGGATACCATTTATGAATCCTTGGTAAGTGAGATTCACCTAGAAGAGGAGGAAATTGCTGCTATAGGGCAGATACTACTAACTAAGCGGGCTGCTCAACCGACCACTCCTACTAGTGGAGCTTTCGGCAGTCAAACAACCGAGTCCAGTGTGGCCACCACCTCTGGGGAGCTATCTTTCGATCCCCTTGCAATACCTGAGGATTCTTCCACGGAGGCGGAGGACGTCTCGAAAAAGGGACGTAAGAGGCACAATCTTGTCCATGCTCAAGTCCTTGAAGAACGAGTGCCCTCTACTGAAATGCCCTCCCCATATTTGTCCCCCGTCTGAGAAGATCCCACCTAGGAAGAGACACTAAAATAATTGTTCAAGCGAACCTTATCTACCCTTCCTTCCGCCAGTCCATTGCTAGCCACCGTTTAAGAACAGGAGGTCACTTCTCCACCGAGCTGTTCACTGGCTCCAGTTCTTCTGATATCTTATTGGACGAAGACTCCATCGGTCTCCTTTTCTGCTATGCCATAGAGGCCCCACCAATTTTCGACCATCTTCACTTTACCGTCCTCCTAGGCTATGGTTTCTTCTTCAACCACCCCTTTACTTACTAGCCAAATACTACTGATGGGCCATTTAGCAGATGCCTGGGATGACACAGGAAATCAACTTAGCGAGCTAAGTTCGGTGGAGCTAGCTAACGAATACTCATATGAACTGATCAAAGTAATAAAATTTTATTTACTGTTCAATGTATTAGATATTTCTATTGTGGTTTATTTTCCGACGCTGGGTGATTGGAATGAGCCTTGTGCAATAATTATCCGCCCTGGCTTAGGAAAATGAATCCTAAAGCACCACAATTCTGAGGTTGCTTCCATACCCTCCCGCAATTGGTTGAATGGACTAAAGGCTCAACTTTAGGAGGCTCGGAAGTTAGTGAAAACTGAGCGCGAGGAAGTGGTCAAATTAAAGACCACCCTGGAGACCTCTGAAATAAGCTCCATTTGAAAACATTCGACCAAGAAATGATGAAAGCGGATCTGGATGGAAAAAACGCAGAGGTCGAGCAACTTTCCGCTCAACTAAAGGAATTGAAGACTACATACGACTCCAAGATAGTCACTAAAGATGCTGAGTGGGAATCACTAAGCTCAGACTTAAAGACTGCCCGAACCACCCTAGCTGATAAAGAATCTGAGCTGGCGGGTCTTTCTGCTGCATTAACTACTGCACAGGTGGAGTTGGTGAACTACTGAGTAGGGGACGACGAGAGATTTAAAACAAGAAAAAAGATCCTTCTTCAAACACGCGAGTTCCACGCACCCATTGTTAGCTCCATTAACAAAGTTCTTGTTCTCGAAGCTGAGGGCGCGATAGAGCAATTAAAGGAGGGTGGTTATCTAGTTTATGATCCCCTTGCTCACTTCCTAGACCGCATGAGACTGATCAAGAATCATCTGCCTGGCCTATTTCCCAATTTGCTATAATTTGCCTTGTACTTATCTTTCTTGTTAATTAATGACAAAACTGGGTATTCCTACTAGTTGTATATACAACTAATTTTTGCTAAATGTGTCACATGCTTGTTGATTTTTGATTATCTAATATCTTTTGTTTTTACCGAGTGTATGTGATAAACGACCACGAACATCCGTTTGAGCCCACATCTAGATGAGCTGTAGTCAAATGGTACTCTTTTAGTTTACTTAGGCAAAACCTGAAACTGTTCAAACTTATATCCATTCTGGCCCAAGTCCGAATGAGCTTCAATGAGGTGAGGTTTAAGGAAGGGCAACAATTTTTAGAAATCGCTCACCCTCAAATTCATCTGGGCTTAACTCCACTCGGAGTTAAACTAGTCCGGAATGAGTCCGACCGGACTTCTGATTATTATCCCTTTGGGCAAGTCCTAAAAACTAGATCAAGTTGAAGGGCAATCGGGCTTCCCTAAGGGATTGCACAAAAATCAAAGTCCATCTTGGTAAATCCTTCGACGCTTCAGGCAAAGTACTTGTCGCATCAATTACCACCATCCGCTTCCTATTAGTAACATGTGTTCCCTCTCATTATGATCAGTGCCCACTTTCCCTATACTCGTCACTTCACGCCACCATCCTATAGTTCGAAACCTAGCCTGCCTTTTTATTATTATGATCCAACGGCTCTACTCAAAAAGGGTTTAAAAAGTGACTTTTGAGGGATTCTAAAAGATTCCTAAGTGCTTTAACGCCGCCCCTTCTTTTCCTTCTTCGTTGGTTCATCTTCTCCACTGTCTTTCTCTCCATCTTTTTTCTGCAAATGGATGAAGATAGCGCATGGTACACACTGTGCTCTTCAAACCTTCAAGATGTGGATGTCGACGATCTTCGTTTTAATTACGATATTCCCACTTATGTAGTCATGCATACCCTAGGGCCAAGATCATCCTCACCTTCCTCCTAGCGAAAGTGTCACTATTTTTAAGGAACAAGTCTTAGCGGGGCTTCGCTTCCCTATTCACCCTTTCTTCATCGTTGTTAGCCAATACTTTCATATTTGACTTCATCAACTTATCCCTAGTTCTATTCGCATTCTTAGCGGTGCCACTATTGCTTTTCATCTAATAGGCATCCCTTTGTCTCCCCGCTTATTTCATCACTATTTTTACCCGCAACAAGTGACGAAGAGTTTGGTTCGCTTCCACGTCCATCCTAAGACAACTTTGTTTGATAGAATCCCCCCCCCCCCCAAGGCGAGTGCAGAGACAAATACTTCTTCATTCGAATTCTCATCTCTTCTACTTGGTCAACTACATGACAACAACACCTTCCTCCTATCCCAAATTTGGGCAACATTCATGCAGATTTGGCCCCACGCCAAGCTTTAGAACAGCTGAGAGGTTTGAAGTTCAGCCTACCTGAGCTGACTATAGAGGGATTATTATACGTTTTTGGGCTTACTCATGTTAATCTTAGGCTAAGCATAACTTTTGGTGAGGAATTTTTCTCTCCCCTTTAGTTATTTGTGAAGACTTTTCTCCTAATATTTGCTTATTTTTATAGTGGAAGTTATTATCCTGACCTTCCTTTTCAGAAATAATCACCTAAAGGGGGATGTTTTAAACCAACGGGGTGAAGACTTACTAGAGGAGCACAAAATTGAGCAAGTTTCATCCTCTGTCGGCCTCCTTCCTCCAGCAGAACCTCCTTCTGGTTTCTCTTCTACTTCTTCAGACTCAAACGCTTGTCTCATACTTAAGCATAAGAGGTCCCGATCAAAAGCCCTAGGTTTACGCGAGTAAACACCGAATATGTGAGCTTCACTTAACCTGACCAAGATTTTTTCTGCTTGAGAAAAAGAGCTCGGGCCCCCAAAACATCTTCGGACTTGCTCTAGACTTGCTATGATGAGCCGACTAGTATTACACCTACATATGGCAAGGTCATGAGGGATTCTAATCCCATCAAGACAATAATAGAGCCTTTACTTGCTCAGTTTGCATTGTCGTAGGCTTTGATCACTCCTATCACCTTAGCGAGTCTTTAACAAGCATTTGATATGAGGTCGGTCGGTCCGACACATGCACACTTAGCAATCATGCGGGATCTTGGGCCAATAGGGATAGTACTAGAACCTTCCTCATATATTCGTTCAGGGTCACCAAGAGCTTCCGGCGCTCCTCCTTCGAGGCCTAACTCTCTGACTGGTCCTCATTAGCATGTCAAACAGTCCTACGACTTGCCCTCTTAACAAGGACTAGGGGCCATTGCCTCATCCTTGTATGGGATTAGACCTGTGCAAAAAAACTGAGAAATCAAAAATCGAACCGAAACCGGTAGTTTACCGGTTAACCGGTTTTAAACGGTTCCAGTTAACTGGGTTTTACCGGTCTGGTTCCGGTTTGGGATTTTTTTTATCGGTTTAACCTATAAACCGGTTAACCGGAACCGATTAAAACTGATAAATCGGTTAGGCCGGAACTGGTTAAAACTGATGAGCAATCACAGGCATCTTAGTTGTTAAAGTTCTATTGAATAACTTAGTCGACCATATTATACCTGATCTCCTAAATTCTTCAAAGCTCAAAGACGAATCTCACCTAGATCTACATTTACACCTATTTTGATAATTAAAACAAGCTGTCTTTACCAGCAACTTCTTTAAACAACAATTAATTCTATACAAAGCACATAAGCTATCTTTACCAGAAACCCATCTATTTGTCATCGAAATATCGCCTGCTTAAAAAAACTATACAAGTAGCAATGAATTTCTGAAAAAATCTCAATCCGAATCATCAAAAAATGCATCACAATTCCCAAGTCAGAGCCACTACAAATCCACACTAATAAAGATATAAAACCAGTTAGTTCTGGTTGCATACAAGCATTTTGAAGTTGAAACTAGATTTTAAGTCAAATAGAGACAGCTACAAATTCTCAAATCTGAAAACTTGTCATGTGCACGCGCAATAACATTTTCTCGTGCTCATAATTTTTCAAGGAATTAAGCATATAACCAGATCAGGACAGCTTAAATCCATCTTACATTTAAACATGTAGATGTTAGATTCGCATAATCGCATTTATACTTTCCACATTTACACTGCCCGTGCAATTTTTTCAAAACACCCCCCTTAACAGAAATTCAAACATAAGAGAAACCCGTAACAAAAAATATATACATCAACCTAGAATTTAGCCACCAATCAACACATTTCCATCACACAACCAAGCACCAAAAACCAAAAACAAAAACTCGATGAAAAAACCATTAGCTTATCAGAAAACTCCTTAAGGGTATGAAATCCAACCACAAGACAAAGAAACATGTCATTTCAATACTTAACTTCTGTCAAATCCAGCCAATCATAATAATATATCAACATCACACACAGAAATAAAATTCCAGCACTGTAAACATTATACATTATGAGTATCATGCTTAATATCTTCATAAATGCTTGAACTTAGTTTTAGAAACATAACTACAGGAAATCCAAACACCAGAAAACTAGAAGAAGATCACCATAAGAAAACCCAAAAATAGCCTCCAACTGAGAAATACCTGCGCCAGTAGAAACCCAAACCTGCACACAGTCACACAGATATTAATATCCTGACAAATTCTACACAAAGAGAATTCAGCAGCTCCAAATCAACAGCCACATATATTTAACATTGATTCCAAATTAGAGTCCATAATGTTAAAGAAAAATTCTGCTCAAAGAATCTAATACTGACACAAAACAATCTTCCCAAAAGATTCTAAAAAACAACACATCAGCCAGACTCCAAATATCTCTCGAAAAGTCAGTTTTTACTTTTTAAACTCCCAAATAAATGCATTAATATCAGCTCCAAATACACCTCTTCTTTATCTGCTCAATTACCAAATCTACTTTCAAGAAGAAGATAGCAAAAGAAAATGCAATTTCAGAATATAGAGGTAAGAACGTGTAAAAGTCCATGACGCTTGATCATTGTCAAATTTAATCATCTTTCCAAATACAATGAGGTAATAGTGAGATAATAATACACTTCAGGAAAAAAATTCACAGAAATGATTATCTTCATTAACTTTTAGGTCTATATTTTGTTGATGAATACGAATCTTATGAACATTCATATATGTTATCACAGAATTTGATGGACTTGTATGAAAAGCCAAAGAGCCTCTCCAACCCAAATCTAATGATCATTGTCAAACTTTTAGGTCTATATTTTTTGGATGAATACAATGCTTATGAACATTCAAATATGTTATTGCAGAATTAGTTAGACACTTAGACTATATGAAAAGCTAAAGAGTCTCTTTAACATAATTGATTCCCAACACACACAGCGCACAACTTTAACAACTCCATGATCAACTGACCATCTATTTGGAATAGATTATGCAAGACAAAGTTCATCTATACAAAATTCATAAACACATATATCATACTTTGAACTTACAATATGAATCCTAACTGGTGTGTGCTATTAGTGGTTGTAGCACTTAAAATTAGGAGAATATAAGTTCACCACACAATCTAGTTCACAAAGAATTGGTATAACAATACGTCTGTATCTACCGTGACATATAGTCCATATACATGCCATGGTGACCAAGAGAAATGATCACATAACTTGAAAGAAGGATGGAAGAGTAGAAGTTTTAAAGAAAGATAATCTAACCTGCCAATCAGTACAAGCCGATGAGAAAACAATTACAGGTGGAGCCTGAACAATGAAGCAAAAGATGACATCAACAACAATGAAGCAATGATTGACAATAGAATAGGTAAAATAAGAATGTTTAGATAAAACTTGTCTTTCACTTGATTTGCTTAATCACTTCTCAATTCTGCAAAATGATCTTGATAGAGAGAAACCGCTACAAATTATCGAAGAAAGTACAATCCTTTTCTGATGGGTTCAATTCTACAACCAAAAATATATGTTAACACTTTATTTCGTATAAATCAAACATTACAAAAACTAAAATAGTCAAATATAATACCTGCTTCAAATTTTTGTAATTCTAATATATTTTCCTCAACTGTCATTGGAGACCCAGTAGCCCGAAACTAATCTTGAGCATAAATCAATGCTTGCACGATTCTAGGAGTTAAAGAACTCCTAAAAAATCTAATACCCTACCTCCAGTGCTAAATGCTAATTCTGAGGCTACCGTAGAAATTGGTATTGCAAGCAAATCGCGAGCCATCTCAGAAAGTATAGGAAATCTTGCCTTGTTATTCCTCCACCAAGATAAGATATCAACCACTTTTGAATATGGATGGTCTGGCTCAGCTAAATACCTTTGCAATTCTGAAGTTAATTCAATTACAACATTGGCTTTCGATTTCTGATACTGCATTTCCAATCGATGTCTAACATTTTCTCTATTTCTTGCACAAACATAAGAATCTGTTGCATCTGAAACAGGAACATCTTGTGAACTTGAAGAAACAGAAGGTGATGATGAAGTCATAGAAGAATCTCCCGACCCATACAATCTCTTGTAATCATCATACATCTCCTCCATGGCTCGTTTTGTTAGAGTATATACTAAAAGCCTAGCTTTTGTATAAATATTTATTTAGAAATAAGAATCACATTGGTCAAGTATCTACATATACTAAGTGTAATTGTTCAATTAATTTATATTATAGATAACATGGTGTGTGGTGTTACACACAGAAGATCATGTTATCGGTTCTTTATAAATTATAAACATTCACTCACGACTAAAATGGAAAGGAACAAACCATTGAAATAGTCGTAGTGTAATTTGGTATTATTTTATCTTGACTAATAAATTACACTAGTACACTATGAATGTATTGAGTAGGACCATTTAAGGAAAGTTCTTTTTATACTGACTTAATAAAAGAACAAGACCTTAGTTATTATGGAAGTGTGTACTCTTAATCCTAATATAATAACAAGCACATATATTTAGTATTTATTTCTTTGACTTATCAAAGGGTGAGATTTAGCTCGATAAATCAAAAGGCCCGATAAGTTGGGAAATGATATTACTTATAGTGTGTGTTGTTGATTATAGAAGGAAACTGTGTCCTAGTAATCTAGGTTGATAATGTCCCCAAGAGGAGCTCATAAGGATTGTCATGTTAAACCCTGCAGGTGGACTTAGTCCGACATGACAATAAGGTTGAGTGGTACTACTCTTGGACTAAGACATTAATTAAAATGAGTTGACAGTAACTCAATTAATTAGTGGGCATTCGACATCTTAAACACAGGGAGACTAACACACTCATGATAAGAAGGAGCCCAAAATGTAATTTGGGATTGGTGCGGTAGTTCAATAATAATTCTTTAGTGGTATGAATTATTATTGGTGAGATTAAGTTAGGTGTTCGGGGCGAACACGGGAAGCTTAATTTCATCGGGAGACCAAAACCAATTCCTCCTCTCGGTCCTTATAGTAGCCTCTTATTTATAAAGTATTATACCCACCTATACCCACCTTTATACCCATCCTAAGGTGGCCAGCCAAGCCTTGCTTGGAGCCCAAGCAAGGGGTCGGCTAAGTTAATCCTTGGATGAACCAAGTGGTGGCCGGCCCTAGCTTGAGTCCAAGCTTAGGTGGCCGGCCACATCATATTAAAAGGAATTTTATTTTTAAAATTTTTCTTATGTGGATTCCATGGTTTTAAAAGAGAGTTTAAAATTTAAATCTTTCCTTTTATAGCTTTCTACAAAAGATTAAGAAAAGGTTTGATATCTTTCCTTATTTGTAGATTGAAAGAAAGATTTTAATTTTGAGAAAACTTTCCTTTTTTGTAACCATGTTCATGATTTAAAAAGAGAGTTTTAAAATTAAATATTTCCTTTATAAGTTTCTACAAAAGATTAAGAAAAGATTAGATATCTTTCCTTATTTGTAGATTGAAAGGAGATTTTAATTTTAAATATAACTTCCTTTTTGGAAATCATCCACATGTTTAAAAGAAAGATTTTAATTTATAAAATTTCCTTTTATAACCAACCATGAAGGGAAAAATTATTAGAGAAATTTTTTATAAATTTCCGGAAATAAATTAGGAAGTTTTAATTCTTGTGTTATTAAAACTTTCCTTGTTGGAGCTAATAGGTGGCCGACCATGTTAATAATGAAAAGGAAATTATTTTTTAATTAAATAAATTTTATTTTTCATGGCAAAGGAATTAAGGAAGTTTTTTATTTAAATTTCCTTATTTGTCAAGACCAAGGATTATAAAAGAGGGGGTAGAGGTGCCTTCAAGGACTAGAACTCTATTCTATTTCTTCCTCTCTTTTCTTCCTTGGTTGTGGCCGGCCCTAGAGGTTCTCCCTCTCCTCTTCTCTTCTTCTTTAGTGGCCGGTTTCATCCTTCTCTTGGAGCTTTTGATGGTGGCCGGTTCTAGCTAGGAGAAGAAGGAGAGAAAGGAGGCTTTGTTTCTTGCATCCCTTGGAGCTTGGCGGTAGTGGCCGAAATTCTACATCCTTGGAGGATTCTTGATTTGGCCGAAACATGCAAAGAGGAAGAAGGGCTTGGGTGGTTCTCATCTCGATAGATCGTTGCCCACACAACTTCCGAGATAAGAAGAGGAATACGGTAGAAGATCAAGAGGTCGATGTTTACAAAGAAAGGTATAATTAGTAATTATTTTCCGCATCATACTAGTTTCTTTTCTTTGTATGAATTCCAAACACAAGAGGCATATGCTTCTAGAGTTTCGGATTTGTTTTGAAGTTGTGTTTTTTTTGTTTTGTTTTTCAAATTTATGATTCGATTGTTCCTTTTGGTTAAACCTAGAGTTATATAAGGAAATTAAATATTAGCTTTCCTTAAAAGACTTTGTCTAGGAAGTGGTGGTTGTTCCCATATCCAAGAAGGCCTAGTGCCTCGCCATGTTTAACCTGGAAGCCAATTATGGAAATTAATATTTAATTAAATTTATAACATAGGTGGATTTGGATCAATAGTGTTAAGTTCCGCTTGCAATCCAAGTCTAAACCATTAAGAACAGATAAGTTAAATTTGAAATCAATAATGTTAAGTTCCGTTTGCGATTCCTAATTTAACTTTTAAAGAACACAAAAGGTTGTTTAGGAAAAGGTTCAACACTTGTACAAAATTTTTGTACAGTGGAACCGATACGACCTTCCTAGGACCAACCAACACGTTTTACACTATCAAATAAGGTTCCACCTATATCCTTCTCATACATATTTGTAAGCATGAAAGAAAGGTATCCCAACTTTCGTCTTGGATCCATAACAACAGTCATAAAAACAACTTTGTTCATCTTTGATACATCCCCCCAATACTTGTCAAATTTCTCACCCATAGAATATGCCATTGCACTTGTGTTAAGATCAAGACTCTTCTTCAACTCTTTTATCAAACCATCAAGTTCACTAATATGACACACAAAATCATTTGAAGTGACATACTTGCTGGCAGAAACTTCATTAGTGACATGATAAAAATATTCCGAATAATCACATAAGTTCTTTGCATTATCCCAATCCTCATTAGAAGGCACATTATGATCATCTGCTTTTAGAGCTACTACCATATCACCATGCTTCTCAGCATAAGATTGAAAAACTCGAATATATTTTAAAGATGAGGAAAGCATGATGTATATGGAGTTCCATCTAGTTGGAACATCCAAAGTAAGGTGCTTCTTGTACTCAATGTTTTCAAGTAAAGCTGTTTCTTTGAATTTTCCAATCCTAGCAGGAGACATTTTAATATACTTTATGGTTGCCCTTACATTCTCCACTGATTCATCTATTATTTTCAACCCATATTTGACAATCAAATTAAGAATATGTGCTAAACACCTAACATGAGACATTTGCCCACCTAATATGCAATTAGGCTAATTCATAAATTTTCTTTTCAAATACAGAATTGTTGTGCCATTTGAACTTGCATTGTCAACTATCACGGTGAACACATTATTAATGCCCCAATCTAGCAAGCATTTATAAATCAATTCACCAATATCATTGCCTTTATGACTAGAGACAGGACAAAATTTCAAAATTCGCTTATGCATCTTAAAGTCAGTATCAATAAAATGGGTAGTTAGGCACATATAACATTCCTTTTGTTTTGAAGTCCAAGTATCAGTTGTCAAACAAATCCTACCACTTTCATTTTTAATAAACAATTTCAATTTAGCCTTTTCTTCCATATATAACTTATAACAATCCCTAGTAACAGTAGATCGAGATGGAACAGAAAATGAAGGGCAAGTCACACTCATTAAGTATTGAAAACCCTTACTCTCCACAAATCTAAAAGGCAGCTCATCTACTATGATCATATAAGAAACAACATTTCTAATTGTGGTTTAATCAAATTTCCAAGCCTATAAATTGTCTTTTACTTTGCCAGACACCTCATCAACTTGTCTTCCAACAAAAGTTAATTGACTTTGTATTACCTTTAAGTCCTTTCTGTTGAGAGGATTGTTTGGACACTTAGGAATATGTTGCCTCAGAGATGTAGTGTCATTTTTGCTTAGATCTGCATAGTAAACATGGCTGCAATGCAAACACCTTGCCCTTTGAATTCCATCATCTTTATCAATATAAGTTTCAAAATGCTCCCAGACGACTGAATGCTTCTTTCGAGAACCAACGCCACCTCCAGCTATTTTTCGTTTGCTTCTGATATCTTCAGTCAATCGCGAGCCAGAGCTACCGTCACTCTCAGTGTTCTTGTTAGATTCTTCAGTTGCCATTGGATCATTCTGCAATATATTGAGCACAATTAATTCTTCACGTTGCTTCTGTTTTGAAGTCCAAATTTCAGAAAGAGAAAACAACAACTTTTGCAATTCTTCTTCTACGGTGAATCAATGATAACGGTGCTACCTGTGTAGCTGTGACTGCTTCTATGCTCTCTAACGGAGTTGGTGACGATGACCGGCGGTGGCGTGGTGGCCTATGATTTGATGCGATTGGAGTTTCTTGCTCCTTCTGCTTGGAAGAAGGTCGAACCATCGTATGTCGGCAACACAGCAGCACGCCCACACCCGCACCGATCAACACAGTAACACCAAATGGCGAGTGGTGTTGTGGCGGAGACTGCTCTTGGACAACATCGGCGACTTGACGTCTGCGGTGATGCCTCCCAGTCGGCTAGGGCAGAAATCGTCGAATCGACGGAGACGCGGTCACGCGAAGTTGAGAAGAGAGGGTCACGGACTCATGGGAGGAGTTTTAAGTTGAGGTAATTATTTTGTATTAAAAAAACCCAATACCATTTACCCAGAAGCCAGAAGAGTGAGTAAGAAATAATTAAATAAATGAGATTACGATTTCAACTTTCAAGTGCTGGCCAGCCTGGAATATAGGTATATATATTATTATATATCGATTTGTTTGTTGAGTTTATGAACGTGGTTTGGTTGTGATCAATCGGGCACAGCAGATGGACTGGTTGGACATTGGGCCTCAGCCCATCAGTTCTTGGTTCGAACCGGTTAATCGACCGGAACCGGTTCAACCGGAAAGGATACCGGTCAGTTAACCGGTTCTATAAAACCGATGGTAAACCGGAATTAACCGGAACCGGTAAATTGATAAACCGGTTAACTGACCGATTGAACAGGCCTATATGGGATATCAAAGCTAAATATCCCATTAGCCGAATCTTGGGTGAAGGCATGTGTACCGTCAAAAGGGGCCACGATGTCAGCGTGCACAGATGAACACACTCAAAAGGCTACTGCGATAAGCTCCTAACTTGGCCTACCTTATGAATTAATATCTCATTGTTGTTCTTTTTTAGCTCTACGCCTCTGGATTGTATTTAAGCCAACTGGCCGTGGACTTAGAGTGGGCTAACAAAATTATGAGGTAGTGAGTAGAAGAGTTAGAATCTGCCGCATCTGCTCTAAGCACCGAAATGACCAACTTACAAAAAGTGAAAGCTGAGGCCAAACTTCTTTCAAGCATGAGACAAACTCTAAAAGAATATCAAGTATTGGCGGATTCTCACTACTTAGACAAGAAAAGACTGGAGGTGTTGTTGCAGACTAGTGAATCTAAGCTCCAAGCGGAGGGGGCTATGAGGGTCAAAGTCGTTGCTGACTTGGGTCAGAAAAATATTCATCTAGAGGAGTTGAAACTTTCTCAATCTTCTAGATCCTTTGAACAAACTAATGTATTATCTTTCGAAGACTTAGTGATGCTGGATCAATAGAAAAAATTGGACGTGCAAGAAGTCCAACTAGGATCATTACAAGCTGAATTAAACTCTGCAAAGGTTGAACTAGAAACATACAATGCCGGGGAGGATGAGCATTTTGAGGCTAGACAGAGGTCTTATCTCGAGTCTCCCGAAGAATTTGGTAAGAAATTCGCCGAGCACATTTCAAAAACCCTCACCCATGCATTTAGAGGAGTTATCCAGGTACTACAGGAGGGCGGATATCTATCAGCTGACCCTTCTTGACAAGCCATAGATCGTCATCAACTTCTCAAAGAACTCCCGAAGTATCTCTTGAGTAGATTTGATTAAGTATATTGTTCTTATTGTATAACCGCTAAATGAAGTAAACTTTGAATGCCAAAACATGTATAGTATAAAACATTATTAAATGGCACCTATTTTTCTGTGTATCTTTAGAACCACCAATTTCTCTTGTAAAACAGGTTCCGTGCGTACTTTTCCAAAAAATATTTATTAGCTGGCCTGATAAACTGAGTGAGATAATAACATTGAGTAGAATAATCAGATTGAGCAAATGAAGTATCTTATAAGGGATCTCCGGGCTGCATAACATGCTGGATGGGATGCTAACACTGAACAGGATGACCAGACCAGAGAATTACAACCCCTTAATATTTTTATGATATGGCCTTTGAGCAAGCTCCTCATAATCGATTATCGAATTGAATAATAAACCAAGCAAGATGATTTCGAGCGAATTAACTAGGCCGGCTAATAAAATGAACCCCTTATACTTAGAACATGTGGGGGGAATTTAAGAGTCTGGAATGTAAAGGTGCGAGAGTATGCTCGCTTGTAATTCGGACGAAGGCTCAAGAGTTTGAAATGTAGGTGCAAGACCGTGCACGCTTATAACTGGGTCAGTGGCTCAGGAGTCTGGATATATGCGCAAGTACATGCTCACTTATAACCTAGACAGTGGCTCAGGAGTCTGGCATATAAGCGACAGAGCATACTCGCTTATAACCCAGTCGATGGATCAGGAGTCTAGGACTAACCCGATTGGAGACTCGGGGGCTTAGAATATGAAGGTATGAGCTCATGCTCGCTTATAACCCAGCCGGTGGGTTGGGAGTCTAGAATATAGGCGCAAGAACATGCTCGCTTATAACCCGGCTGGCGGCTCGGAAGTCTGGGACTAACCCGATTGGAGACTTGGGAGCTTAGAATCTATAGGCTCAAGATCATGTTCACTTATAACCCATCCTTGGCTCGAGAATTTGGCATATAAGCTCGAGAGCATGTTTTCTTATAACTCGACCGATGGTTCGGGAGTCTTGGACTAACCCGATCGGAGACTCGGAGACCTAGAATCTATAGGCACGAGAGCATGCTCGTTTATAACCTAGCTGGTGGCTCGGGAGTCTGACATATAGGCACGAGAGCATGCTCGCTTATAACTTAGTCAGTGGCTTGGGAGTCTAGAATATAAGCGCGAGAGCATGCTCGCTTATAACTCGGTCGGTGGCTCGGTAGTCTAGGACTAACCCAATTGGAGAGGCGCTTAGAATCTAGAGGCACAAGAGCATGCTTGATTATAACCCAGCCAGTAGCTCTAGAGTCTGAGACTAACTAGATCAGAGACTCCGGGGCTTAGAATTTGTAGGCGCGAGAGCATGCTCCCTTATAACTCGGCCAGTGGCTCAGGAGTCTGGAACTTGAGGGAATTCTCAGATAAATTTAATTGCATTCTCATTAAGTGTAAATATTTTACAAAATACACGAGAAAATTACAGACATACTTTTCAAACCCCATACGGTTGTAGATGATTCACACTCTAGAGTCGCTCCAACCTTTTGCCTTCTGCGTCTTCTAGGTAATAGGAGCCCAAGGTGAGCTTTTGCACCACTTTGTAAGGTCCTCCCTATTGGTGCAACTTGCACTAACGATCTAACTCAGGTTTTGATGAATTGTGATCTAATGTATTTACCGAGTGCATAGGTTTTAGGATGTTCGATTCCCGATTGGCAGTCGGGATGTTCGATTCTCAAGGATGTTCGATTCCAGATTGGCAATCGGGATGTTCGATTCTCGATTAGTGAAGACCTGATGTGTGATTCCGGTAAGTCAGGATGTGCAATTCCCGATTGGAGAAGATCGGATGTGCGATTCCGATAAGTCGGGATGTGTGATTCCCAATTGAAGAAGACAGGATGTGCAATTCTGGCATGTCGGGATGTATGATTCCCGGTGGGTGAAGACCGGATGTTCGATTCCGGTAAGTTGAGATGTGCGATTCTTGATGGATAAAGGTCTGATGTGCGATTTTAGTAGGTCGGGATGTTCGATTCCCGAAGTTCGGATGTGTGATTCTGAAGTAACTCTACACTTGGTAAGTAGAGGTAAGTCACTGGAGGAGAGTGACCAAGTGAGGACGCGTCCTTGTCTGAAGGGATAGTAGGCGTCGGTCCGATTTAGGTCTATTTTGGAAACCTAAATTGAGACTTTGACTAGATCCTAGTCTCGGGGAGACATGATCTAATTACTACTCTTTATTATTACTGTGCTAGCATTTGACTTGCAGGCTTATTGGACTAACACGTTTTGCAGGGCAAGAAAAGTACAAAAGGCCTTAGGTACTGTTCACCTAAGATGCCTTCCAAGTGATGGAAAGCACCTTCAAGCACTGAAGGCACATTGGTATTGTTCATAGAAGGCACCTTCAGTACATGGAAGGCGCTTTTCATAGGATAAAGTTTGGACCTCATCGCAAATTTGGGATCAAATTTGTCATGTTGGAGGCACCTTAAAGGTCTTTGGAGGCGCCTTCCACACCCTTTATAAGGGGGAATAGACCAAGCTTCAAGATAGCACTGAAATACGAGCTACTGTGCATCCATTTGAGGTTCCTACTACTCCAACTTCCTACTATGATTTTGCTGTGACGCTGCTATGCCCGACTATTGCTCCGAGGACTTCCGATCATGACCTGAAGACCGACACCAACACGTGAGTGCTCTCACTTCGATCTCTACGTGTTGGTAACAAAGTTGTTTCTTTGTAATTAATTACTGCTAAAGAACAAGTGTTGGGTGTTGCATTTGTTCTAACCTTACTTGTACTTGATTCCCTCTTCCGAAGGTACCGGAAGAGGTATTTTAGTGGATTACCGATCGATAGGTCCGTGGGACCTGGGTCTTGGAGTAGGAGTCGATGAAGGCTCCGAATCAAGTAAAATCGATCGTATTTTCTTGTGTTCTTTTTCTTACTTAATTTCCATTGTGCGTATACTTTATTTTTAAAATGGAAAAGAACTAGTTTTCTAAAACCACGTGATTCCCCCCCCCCCTCTCTCACGTGCGACTCAATCCAACAAGTGATATCAGAGCAGGTTCTGCTCTGAATTGGTGCAACCACCAATCAAGCTTTGGGGAATTGCTTTACTTTCTTTTCGAATTTCAATTTTTCATACTTTATTTGAATTGGTAAATTTTTTCCTCTTCAAATAACTCTTTCTCGTTCAATTTTTACTCGAAGATTGGTGCAAAACCACTCGAATCGTCAATATTTTTTCTTCAAGCACTATTAATCCAAGACCAAGTCTTAGTACCTCTCTTTTGTTTTTTTTCCAGGATTCAAATTGCTCAACTGGAGGGATTCAGCACCGCTCGCCCTCCTCTTTTCAATGAAAATGACTTTTTGTACTGGAAGAAAAGAATAGAGGTTTATCTCAAGATGGACATAAAGCAATGGTTCATCATCCGATGAGGGTACCATGCACCTGTAGACGAAGCAACAAAAGTACCACTCGATCCTGAAAGATGGAGTGTAGAAGATAAAAAAGAAGACCTAGACCTATTCCAAAGCTTTAAACATGATCCAGTGTGGACTCACAAAGGAATAACTCAACCGAGTCAGCCCACACGAGAACGCAAAAGAGCTTTGGGACAAGCTCATCGAGCTACACGAAGGAACTCCCGATTTAAAGGTAACAAGATGTGACCTACTCCTAAATTCTTTATTTAATATTAAAATGCGAGATAGAGAAATCGTGAGCCAACTACACGTGAGGATCAAGGACATCCTCAACAACCTTCACCTAATCGGACACCAGATCAAAAATCGGGATATAATAAGGTACGCTCTTAACTCGTTCCCCCGAAATGCATTGTGGGCATCGATCATAGATGCCTATAAGGTTTTGAGGAACTTCTCCAAGTTAAAATTAGATGAATTATTTTATGAGTTATAGTTCTATGAACAAACTAATGGCCCAAAGGTCAAGAAAGGAATTTCTTTTCTTGCAGGTACATCAAAAGGAACTAAACCTGAAGCTGAGACTGAATCAGAATCAGAATCAAATGAAGAAGACCAATTGGTGAACCTGGTGAGGAAGATGCTCACTAGACGCAAGAAAAGCCTCACCAAACGGGACACAAAGAAGACGGCCAAATCGATATCCAACAACACAAAGGCAAACATCACGTGCTATGGATGCAACAAAAAGGGGCATTTCGAACATGAATGTCCGAACGAAGACCAAATCAAAAAGAAGCAGAAGAAAGCACTAAAAGCGACTTGGGATGAATCCTCTTCGGACGGATCAAGAGCAGATGAATCAAAGCAAGTAAGCTACCTCGTATTAATGGCAACCGGAGGAGAAATGGATCAAGACGACGAGTCCGAAAATGAGTCAAGCTACGAATCTTAATCCAGGTAAGAACGACCCGAGGTAAATTCCTTTACTATTATAAATTCATTCAAAATAATTACTTGTTTAAATAAAAGATTAGTCAAAACCGAGGAACATGCTAAACTCCTAAAGGAAAATAACCTCCTTAAGGAACAACTAAACATGAGATCAGTGACTAGCCAAGTTCAAGACAAAGATTCAACTCAAGTTGCAAAACTTGAGGAAGAAAACTCTGTTCTGAAAAGTCAAATCAGCGAGCTCAAAGGGCAGTTGGAAAAGTTTACCTCGAGAACCAAGTACCTAAACATGATGCTTGGATCCCAAAGAACGATGTACAATAAATTTGGACTCGGATGCAACCCCAACCTAAAATATAAATCACTCTTAACTTTAACTCAAAATACAAAATCAACTAAGGCTTGAGTTCCAAAAGCGTGCTTAACCATGCAAGGAGCAATCAATCAATACTATATACCAAAATATAAAATTCATTACATAAATCAAATTACTCTCCCTTAATTTCTAAAATTAAACCTTAAAAAATAAGTACAAATCAAAAGAATAAAATTAAATTAAATTAACCCAACTTAAATAAAAACAATCTAAACACAAGCTATAACCAAGTATAGTACAACTATTAAACAAATCGACACAAACCCAAAACTTAAACCTAAGACCAATATTTCAGGGGAGGCTCCAAACTAGTTGACACCTTCAAAATCAATAACTTATACAGGAGGGTAATTAGGACTAGTCTAAATAGAAATAAAAGTTTAACTTGATAAATAGTACTGGTAAAGTTTTGGATGATAATAGGTTAAGGAAACTTTACCTATGCATGTCTAGGAAGATATGACTTCGACCAGGTGTATTTATTTTAGTGGAACTAACTAAAGCTACCTCTTATGAATTCTAACTGGTCAGACCAAAGTTTTGTTATTAAGTTCAGTGGATAGGACTATTTGAAAATTTTCGAAGGCGTGGTTACTTTAATGATATCCAAGTGACTCACCATAGAATAGAAGTTTATCCAAAGAATGTCTATTTGTTGAACTCAAAGCTAAACTCAAATCTAATACAAAGTTAAACCCAACTCTAAAATTCAACTTAACTCATCTCACAAAATTATGGGATTCCCTGATTGAAAATATAGATCAGGTGAGATGATTAAGGATCTTAATTCAAAATTCAAAATTCAGAACCTAAACTTTAAAATAAATTAAATTAAAATAAATTAACTTAAAATAAATTAAATTTAAATTTAAATTTAAATTTAAAACTTAACCTAAAACCACTTTAAACTTAACCTAAAACCACTTTAAACTTAACCTAAAACTAATTTTTTTAAAAAAAAAATTAAAACTAAACTCAAATTAAAACTAAATTAAAATTAAAATTAAAATTAAAATTTGTTAAAAAAAAACTTTAATGAAATCCTAAACTTAAAGTTTAATTAATTTAATTAACTTTAACTTAAATATTGATTCAACAAATAATTAAATCAACTAAAATTTAATCAAATTAAAACCTAAAATTAAAACTAAAACTTAAAACTTAAATTAAAACTTAAAACTTAAATTAAAACTTAAAACTTAAACTTAATTAAATAAAACATAAATTCAAACATAAATTAAATTGTAACTTCAATAAGTATTTATCTTAGTTAATTATTTCAAATTTTATTAACTTATCAATTAATCAAACCAATACAAGTGTAAATTAATCAACTTAACTAAAAATCCAGTGCATTATTCAAGAACCAAACATATTGAAATTAAACATCACTTTATTAGAGATCATGTCGTCAAAGGAGATATCGAACTCAACTATGTTGAGTCCAAGTCAAATCTGGCTGACATCTTCACTAAACCACTACCAGAATCTGAGTTCAGTAATTTACGAAGAAAACTGGGAATGTGCACAATAGACTAGGACTCTTACTATCAAATGTCTTTTAAAATAATTTACAACTTATAGGAAAATTATTTACTTATGTTTTCCAAAAATTTTCATTTCTAGTGTTGCAAAATTATTTTATACTTAGACTAGATCAAATCTATAGAAAGCATGATCCTGTAGATCTAGAACTTGAGCATCTCACAAGCACACTAGGTCTTCCTTAATTGTGTATTAAAAAATCTAAAATGGCATGAGATACATAGGTTTGTCTGGACTTAAAATTCTTATATCAATGCATCAACATAAGTCTAGGCGTGAAATGCCAAATATTACAGTGATCAGGTTAAGTAATCCATTTTTAGTCAAACACTAACTAGATGCACTTACTTAACTTGACTAACCAAGTGAACACTACTATCTTCTGGAGTTAGTAACTAACGATTAGACATTTAAGAACGATTTTCATTATGGAAATATTTTTTATACATACCAAGTTCAGGAGGATGTAATTTAAAACCAACTTTTAAAACCTTCTTTTATCCATTGTGAAAAGTTTGTTTGTGAAATATTTTTTGAAACATAATAGTTAAAGTATTTTGAAAGTTGTGTTGTGAAAATGTTTCTAAGTATTTCAAAAATATTTCAAACACATTTCAGAAATATTTCTAAGTATTTCAAAATTATTTCTAAGCATTTCGAATATCTTTCTAAGCACTTTTAAAATATTTCAAAAGTGTTTTCGAAAATATTCCTAAATATTTCAAAAATATTTCTAAGTTAAAAATTCTCAACTTCTGTACTAAAAATCCTTATTTAAAGCATTTTGAAAATAGCTTTCAAATTCTTGTTAAAAATACCTGAAACTCCTTATTTAAATTATTACTTACTGTAACTTTTGAGAATTTATGCTATGCCTTTACAATAAATTTTTTGAAAAATAATTTTTAACTCTTAATTTTTTTTTTTTTTGCAAAATCTAGCTTTATAAAATTGAAAATATCTTGAAAGCTACTTTGAAAATTATTTTCAAAAATTAGCTTTATAAAATTGTCTTGCAAATGAAATTGGTTACATTTTACTCCTTCCCTCGATAATCCTGAAAGTTTTTTGTTATGAAAATATTTTTATTTTCCCTAATTACTTAGCATATTTTTCATCTATTTATTCATTCTTCTACTCATGTTTTTTGATTAATGCCAAAGGAGGAGAGTTAGGGTTTAAGTTAGAAAAATCACAATAACTTAACTCAAAATGATCAAGAGAACAAAACTATCTCAATTTTTTGTTGCTTTTCTTAAAATCATTTTTGTGTTTAATTGACATATATTTTTCCTAACTTAACCCAAGTTGTCATTGCATCAAAAAGGGGGGAGATTGTTGGTGAAACTTATACTAACGGTCTAACTCAGGTTTTAATGAATGACAAAGTGAGTTAAGTTAGGTGTTATTGTGATCTAATGCATTTACCGAGTGCGCAGGTTTCGAGATATTCATTTCTCGATTGGCAATCCGGATGTTCGATTCCCGATTAGTGAAGCCCGGATGTGTGATTCTGGCAAGTCGGGATGTGCAATTCCCGATTGGAGAAGATCGGATATGCGATTTCGGCAAGTCAGGATGTGCGATTCCCGATTGGAGAAGACAGGATGTGCGATTCTGGCAAGTCAGGATGTGTGATTCCAGATAGGTTAAGACCGGATGTTCGATTCCGATAAGTTGAGATGTGCGATTCTCGATGATGAAGACCGAATGTGCGATTTCGATAGGTTAGGATGTTCGATTCCTGAAGTCTGAATGTGTGATTCCGGAGGTAACTCTACACCTGATAAGTAGAGGTAAGTCACTATAGGAGAATGACCAAGTGAGAACACGTCCCTGCTCGAAAGGACAGTAGGCGTCGATCCTGTAGGATCGTTAGCAGCCGGCTAGAGGGAGGTGAATAACCTTGACAAATAAAAAGAACCTTTCTCAAATTTATGCCTTAATTAATCTAACACTTGCATAAATAAAATAAATGACTGAAAGAAAAAAGGCACGAAAGGGTTACCAACCGGGGAGGTTGTTAATCCAAGAAAGTTGGAGCTCAGTAAACAATTTCCTTCAGGCGGAGAAGCCTCTTACAGTAGTTGAAGTACTCAATTACAGAACAAAACAAAACTAGAATGAATCACAAGTGTTGTTCTAAACCTCTTGGACCAGGGCTATATTTATAGCCTTGGTTGGGGCGTCTGGAAGGGTTCCAGGCACCTAAAATGAGATAGAATTCTATCCCCGATGTAATGGTTAAATGTCACGTCAATTTGGGTAAAGTTTAGATTCTGAGCTCCCCAGACTGGTTCTGGGCGCCCCGACCAGGTCCAGGAGCCCTAACCTGGTCCGGGCGCCCTGACCAGGAAAGTCAACATAGTTGACTTTTTTATCCGAGTCTTCCACTCCGGTTTTGCTTGCCTCGGTCCGGGTCTTCCGTTCCAACTCCGCTTGCTTGGGTAATTTCGGCCATCCGAAATAGGGTTACCCGAACCCAACTTTCGACCTTCTCAAGCAACCTTCCGCTTTGGTTTCTCATCCCTCGAAAACGCCGAGCACCTCCTTCTCGTCTGCCCGCGTAGTCTTCCACAGCACCTTGTCCCTCAGACGCACCGAGTCCGTCGGTACTCTCCCGTGGTGTCGTTCTCGCTAGCTGCGTCTTTTGCTCAACTTCCTGTGTTTCTAAGTTCCTGCACACTTAGACCCAACAGGACCTGACCTAACTTATTTGATCACATCAAAACTACCTTGGGGTTCCAACATATCTGATTAGGTCCATTTCAAAAACCTAAATTGAGACCTTAACTAGATCATGGTCTTGGGGAGACACGATCTAATTACTACTTTTTATTATTACTATGCTAACATTTGTTTTGCAGACGTATTAGACTAACACATTTTGTAGGGCAAGAAAAGCACAAAAGGTCTCAGGTACTGTTCACCCGAGATGCCTTCCAAGTGATGGAAGGCACCTTCAAGCACTGAAGGCGCCTATTCATAGAAGGCGTCTTCAGTGCATGGAAGGCACCTTCCACAGGATAAAGTTTAGACCTTGTCGCAGATAAGGGACAACTTATTCGGGATCAAATTTATCATGTTGGAAGCACCTTCAAGGCCTTTGGAGGCACCTTCCACACCCTTTATAGGGGGGGGGGGGGCGGGACTCAACCAAGCTTCAAGACAGAACTGAAATACGAGCTACTGTGCGTCCACTTGAGGTTCCTACTGCTCCAACTTCCTACTGTGACTTTGTTGTGAAGCTGCTGTACCCAACTACTGCTCTAAGGACTTTTGATCACGGCCAACAGACCGACACTAACACATGAGCGTTGTCACTTCGATCCCTACGTGTTGGTAACAAAGTTGTTTCTTTGTAATTAATTACTGCTAAAGAACAAGTGCGGGGTGTTACATTTATTCTAACTTTACTTGTACTCGATTCCCTCTTCCGGAGATATCGAAAGAGGTATTTTAGTGGATTACCCATCGATAGGTCCGCAGGACTTGGGTCTTGGAATAGGAATCGCCAAAAGCTCTAAACCAAGTAAAACTAACTGTATTTTCTTGTGTTCTTTTTCTTACTTAATTTTCGTTGTGCGTATACTTTGTTTTTAAAATGAAAAAGAACTAGTTTTCTAAAACCACGTGATTCACCCCCCTCTCACGTGCGACTCGATCCAACACTCCCTACTGTGGCTCTAGCTTGTTAATATCCCGGGCCGGCTTGACCCGCTTCCAGACTAGATCGCCAACCTAAAAAAATCAGGGGATAACTCTTCTATTATAATTTTACCTCATTTTTTGACGGTATGCCATTAGCCAAGTTGTCGCATTGTCTCTGACTTCTTCTATCATATCAAGCCCCATATCGTACAACCACCTTTAATCGGATTCCACGCCGATCTCGATCGGAACCACTACTTCACCACCATAAACCAAGTGAAAAGGGGTTATACTTGTCATTTCTCGAGGGGTTGTACGATATGCCTACAGTACACTGGGTAACTCATCAACCAATTTCCTCCGACATGGTCTAATTTAGTTTTGAGTCCTCTGATGATTTTTCTATTTGTTACCTCTGCCTAGCTGTTACTCTGGGGATAAGCCACTAATGTGAAGGCCTGGATGATATCATAGGTTGAACACCACTCTTGGATTTTCCTACCTTGAAATTATCTTCCGTTATCTGAATCTAGTTTGTGTGGAATTTTAAACCTGTAAATAATATGTTGTCATAAGAATTTGATAACTATATGCTCGGTTATCTTAGCTAATAGTTTGGCCTCAACCCATTTTGAGAAATAGTTCACTACTACTAGCAGGAATTTTTTCTAGGCAGGTGCTAAGGGAAAAGACCCTACTATATCCATATCCCACTAATCGAACGGGCAAGAGACAATGGAAGTTCTCAACAACTCCGCGGGATGATGTGGGATGTTCGGGTGCTTCTGATAGGACAAGCAGATTCTTACTAATTGGGTTGCATCAGCTTGTAAGGTAGGCTAAAAATATTCGACTAGTAATACTTTCTGAGCGAGAGCCCGACTATCGGCATGACTTTCACAGGAACCTTGATGCACCTCCTGTAAAATGTATTGCACATCATCCAGTCTGACACACTCGAGTAAAGGACATAACAAGACCCGTTTATAAAGATGATCTCCGATCATAGTGAACCGGTCGACCCTTTTCTTAATCATACGTGTCTGCTCTCCCTCGGTCACTAGAACACCCTGCTGCAGAAATAAGATGATTAGTGTTCTCTAGTCGCTCTGCAATTCAAGGTCGGCCTTTCATTCAATACAAGCTACCAGTAGTGTCTGTTCTACAGGCTTATCCAGGGTCCATGAAACTATAGAGGAAGTCAATTTGGCTAAATCATTTGCTGCCTGATTCTCTGCTCGAGAAAATTTTTGTATAATTACTTCTTGGAATACGACTTTGATCTTCTCGAAGGCCTCTGCATAGAGCTTGAGTCTATCATTATTGATCTCAAAATTTCCTACTAATTGTTGAGGGGCTAACTGAGAATTAAATAGATTAGAACTCGAGAAGCTCCCACATGCCTGGCGGCTTGCCTGCCAATTATCATAAGAATACCTATTCTGCTGCCTTGTCGAGTGAAAGATCCATCTACATATATTTTCCAAATTCTCTCAGGCTCAGGGTTTTGGACCTCTGTTATGAAATCAGTTAAGGAATGAGCCTTGATGGCCACTCGGGGTTGATATTGTATATTGTATTCACTGAGCTCAGTGGTCCACTTGATCAACCTTCTGGAGGCTTCTAGGTTGACAAGTACTTGGCCTAAAGTTCTATTAGTAACTACTATGATCGGGTGAGAAAGAAAATAAAGACGTAACCTCCGAGTAGCTAAGACCAATCCATACACTAATTTCTTGAGTGTGGTGTAATGACACTCGGCTCCTTTTAATAAATGACTTAAAAGTACATAAGCTATTGATATTTTCCCTCCTGTCTCACTAATACTGACCTGACTGCGTGCTCATTGGCGGACAAATACACCAACAAAGGTTCGCTCGACACTGGCTTAGCAAGTATAGGGAGGGCGGATAAGTAATTCTTTAACTCCTCAAAAGCTTTATTGCAGTCGGCATCCCACTAAAATATGGCCGCCCGATGGAGGATCTTGAAAAAAGGAAAGATTCGATCGGGCGACCGGGAGATGAAGAGAGACGAGGTTGTGATCCATCCAGTCAGTCTTTGTGCCTCCTTTAGATTGCGTGGGCGAGTCATATCTCGGAGGGCTTGAACTTTGCTCGAGTTGGCTTCTATCCCTCACTTGGTCACAATGTATCCCAGGAACCTCCCGATTTTTGCTCCGAACAAACATTTGCCAGAACTGAGCTTCAATCTGTACTGCCTTAAAGTCTGGCGAGTATCTTCCACATCAGCACACAGTTCGATCGTTCTGAGGGATTTGATAAAGATGTCGTCTACATAAAGTTTTATATTTCACCCTATCTGCTTTCGGAATACTTTGTTCATAAGTCATTGGTAAGTAGCACCTGCATTGTTAAGTCTGAATGGTATAACATTGTAATAGTAAGTGCCCTCAGTAGTTATAAAGCTAACCTTCTCTTGGTCGTCCTTGGCGAGCGGTACTTGATGGTACCCTTGATAAGCGTCCAACATGCAATTAGCTCGAATCCAGTAGTCGAATCTACTACCTGGTCAATCCTTGGCAAAGGATAGTAATCCTTGGGGCATGCTTTGTTGAGATCCCTGAAGTTGATGCAAACCCTTCATTTGTTTCCTGGCTTAGATAATAGGACTACGTTGGTTAATCAACTCGGGAATTGCACTTCTCGTATGTATCCAATCTCCTACAACTTGTCCACTTCTACTCGGATGATTTTATTCTGATCTGCCCCGAAGTCTCTTTTTCTCTAATTGACCGACCAGACTTTAGGGAAGACATGGAGTACGTGCTCCATGACTGTGGGAGAGACGCCCATGATCTCTTTGGGCTCCTAAGCAAAAATATCATTGTTACATGTTAAACACACAATAAGATCTTCTTTAAGCTCTGGAGGTAGGTTGGCCGCTACTTGGGTAGTGGCTTCCAACCAGCCTGGTCCAATTTAAACCTCCTCTTTCTCCTTGTAGACTAGGGTGGATTGTGCCTCTTGAATGGTGTTGACTTCCATCCATTGTATCTTCCAGGCAGAGCCTCGATCTTGACAATTTCTACATAGCACTTGCATGCTACTAGCTGATCCCCCTTGACTTCCCCCACCCTGTCATCCACAGGGAATTTTATTTTTGGACAGAAGGTTGAAATGACTACCCTAAATTCATTTAGGGTCGACCGACCCAAAATGACGTTGTAGGCTGAGGGCGCGTCGAAAACTATGAAAGTCGATCAGCGTGTCCTCATTAGGAACTCCTCCCATAAGGATATGACCAACTTTATTTGACCGAGTGACTAGACCTCATTGCCTGTGAACTTGTACAAAGGAGCTATCATGGGTTGAAGTTCACTTGGGTTTATTTGTAGATACTCAAATGCTTGTTTAAAGATAATATTGACTGAGTTGCTTGTGTCAATGAAAGTACGATAAATGTTATAATTGGATATAACAATCATAATTATCAAAGTATCATCATGGGAGACTTCCACCCCTCTAGGTCTTTAGGCCCAAAGCTGATTTCAGGCCTAGCCTCCTGCTTTGTACTGCAGTCAACCGCATGAATCTCCAAGCGATGAGCATGTGACTTTCTCGCTCGGTTGGAGTCTCCATTAGTTAGACCCCCGACGATCATGCCAATATCGCTACGAGTTGGGAGCTCTGGCTGGACATGGGCGAGAGCTTACACCCGGTCTGCTAGTGGTGGGGGCGTCCTTTGGCGCTGCTTGGCCTCTCGTTGGTGTCTTCTAGGTGATCTATTCGGCCTTTGATAGGGCAGCGATTAGGTAACGAGGAGCGTCGACAGAATCTTTGATTGTTGTTCTAACAATTTGCCAGATTGTAACAATACTAGATCTCATGAGTGGCCAACCGATGGTATGTATACCACCATTGCGGAGCTCCCTGAGGGTGCTCGGGATATCTTTCCGGTCGACTTCCACGTGCTACACGGCCTGGGGTCATGGTTCTTGATGACGAGGTTGTGGTTCTAGCTCCCGAGCGCCAAACATTACCCTCTCTGCCACACAGAGTGAAGATTCCTCCATCTCTAATCTTCAGATTCAAGTAAAGAATCCCATAGATTGTACCAAATTTGGTCCTATCTAAAAACTGTAGAGATGACATGCTAGGCACAATGGATCGGCGGTTGACTGAGAAAAGGCTTTTGGCTCCACCGAGAAGCTTTCTTTCAATCCTGCGTACACGAAGATGAGCTAACAAAATGTCAATGCCTAGAAACCAAGGGGAGTCCCTGGCGATAGGGGTGGGATCGGGTCGGGACCCGTCCCGTAACCCCCTTACCCAATACCCGTCCCGATAAGAATTGGGATTTTTTTTTCTCCCGATCCCGTACTCGAAAAGTGTCGGGACCCGAATGTTCGAGATCTCAAATATTCGGGATCAGGTAGGGACCCGTAAGAATATCCCGAAAAATATTTTTTAAAAAAAAATCTATGGAGACTCAAATAATTTTTTAGTACAATACAAATAAGTTAAAACGATTTCGTAGTACATAACCATTAAAAACTAAACTATCTTCCTAGGACATCATAAATATATTAAAACTAATAAAAAAAACTAATACTATACTACTTAGTTTATACTTTATACCTAATACAAGAAAATCTAAAAATAAAAGTTAAAAGATCATAAAAATTATTTTTTATATCATTTTAGCAGTTTTCATATGCTAAAATAAATTAACTGACTATCTTCTTCACACATTGCCAATAAATTATTTAGAAACAAAATTATGGTGAAATATGAAAAAAAATGGGGAGACAAAAAAAAATAAACATAATGTTTAGATGCATAAAATATAAAAAAAAATAAAAAATAATATTTTAAATATAAAAATAATATTATAATATAATCGGCTCGGGAAGGGATTCCCGTCAGGAGAAAAAAAATTTCCCGATCCCTTTCCCGATAGTGATCGGGACGGGAAAAATCTCGAACCTTCGGGTCGGGATATTTTCGGGTCAGAAATGGGATGGGATTCGGGAAGAGTCGGGATTTTCAGGATTTTTTCCAACCCTACCTGGCAAAAGCCCTCCGACGCTCAAGTCAGTACCAGTCCGGACAAGTGAATGAAGAACAGTAGAGAACGTGCACGCAAGAGTAGGTTCCAGATGTCCAGAGAACATACCTCGCCAATGAAGATTTCTCTCCTTTATATATCACCTCTCATAACCTCTGTAATCATGAAGTGGCTAAGGATGTTAGAAGTTGTTGGGTAATGAAAAGAGTACAACCTAGGCAATGTGTAATAATTATCAGGAATCTTCCATTTACCCATACGTATACTTCTTTTGTCGTTTATAGCTTATGTCGTTGTCGAAGTCGTCGGAGAAATATGCTGTTATAAGTAGTCGGCTGATGGGGGGCATGATGGTCCTTGAAGAAGGTTCCATAATAATATTCTTTGACATATAATTGTTATTTTGATAGGTTGTTAGGATTCTCTATTTATGTTGTCGACTGAGTATATCCCGGACGGCCTATAAGGCCGGCCGTCTTTATGCATGTTTTCTTGTTAAGCTACTATGTTATGTATTGAACACTATTTAGAAATCCGCTCTAGAAATAATATAATGTCTTGGGCATGTTGGAAATCTGTTTGAGAAATAGTATGATAACCTGTGCATGCTAGAAATCCATCCAGACAGCAACATGAAGCTAAGCAGCTTAGGCCCGGTCGGTATTTTGTCCAGCCAGGCATATAACAAGCCTCTAAAGAAATGAGGGTGTGTTCTGAAAGGTCTGGTTGATATTTCGAGCCAAAGTAATGTGCCTTAGGCCCGGTCGGCCATTTGTCCAACCGAGCGTATAATAACTTGTAGGTAAAGTGCACTTGGAATTCCTTCCGAATCCATAAAACTATCTTACACATGCATATAAGAGACGGGTACTAGTCATGTAAATTCGTTCGGTTCTATTATTGAAAGAATACCCATAGGGCTGATCGGTAATCGGGTAGACCGAGCGTATGTAGAGTTTGACTCTCCCTTCAACTAGGTCTATGACTGATCAAATGTGAGGTGGGTCGGTTATTTCGACTGGCCTATAAGGGCGGTCATCCTTGAACCCGGTCGACATTTGAATGACCAAACACACTATCTTTTTAGTTCCAGAGTAAAGCACCAAATTATTTAGTCGGGCTATGATCAACCTTATCCTGAACGCCGTATGATCTAGTCGGGCTAGACCCAAGAGCCTTAGTGTTATGCGAGCAACGAAGTTAGATAGGAAATATTCCTTACCCTTACCTTTGACTACTATATTATCTTAATTTTAACCGTCACATCATCTTCTAGGTCCGCTCATTACCATTTATATCACTTGTCATTATAAATGTCACCTAGATTCTTTATAGTTGGTAAGTCATAAATCTTCGAATCGGTGGAAGGTGAGGAAATTGAATAAAGATGTATTATATATAAAACCTCATTTTTGTTAATTGGTTATTTAAAATAATTAATCCATTACGGCTTTCATAATTTTTTTTTAAAAAAAATATCTCACTTTTAATAAGTTCGGAAAAAAAAAATCAATCTTGGAGATTGGATCATCAGTATACGGTAAAAAAAAAAAAGAAACTTTTAGATATTTAATTTCTAAGATCACATTTTGCTTATAATATGATATCTTAATTTCAATTACAATTTCATTGGATATAATCTTACAATTATTTTAATTATAATAATATCTTATTGCAATTAGAATCTTTACAAAAGTTGAAAATTTTAATCATTAACTTTTTAAGTAACCTAAATAAATAGAATAATATTACTCTTCGTGTTGAAAAAATTAGTTTAATAAAAAATTTAATCATTAATCCGTTTTTAAAAATAGTTTAAGCCATTTAATCAAGGTATTCTGAGTAGTGAAACCCACTTTTTTGAGCAAATTGGACCAATTTTTTTGCCCAGTATATTTAGAAATGCTTTTCAGGTTAATCTTATTTTAGTAAAATATAATTTCCAAAATTACAAGGTAGTAGCAAAGTGAAATTTTGCATCAAAAACTAACAAATATTAGATTCCTGATTGATCATTCTATGTACATTCATTTTTGATAAATAAAAATCAAAGCAAACAAAATTTTAAGCTGTGTTTTTAGGAGCAGAATAATTCATGAGTGGAGAAATGGAGATGAAATTAGAGATGGAGCCTGAAATGTATGAGTTGAAGAATAAAGGGCTTTGCTTTCTCTCTGTGTCCTCCAACCCTTTTAACTCTGAGACAAACAGACCAAATTTTTGGATGCCAACATTTTGCAGTAGCTCATATCAGTAATAGATCTGGATGTATTTTTTTTTAATATAATTCAAATGTTCAAGCTTCACTCAATTAATCCTAAAATATACAACCTTCTCTCTGATTTGCCTGTCAAATGAATCCAAAGCATAATTTATATACTCAAGACCAACTTCCACAATATTCATCCATTTGAGATTCAAATCCTAATTTTCTTATAGAAGTATTTTCATGTTAAACTTAGAGCTGATGGTGATCCAGGATTAAATGGAATGATTGAGCATAAAGTGTTTGTATGCATAAGTTAGACTTGTTATTCAAAACCAATCTACATAATTTCTACAAGGAAAACTCTCTTCAGGCGAAGCTAAGAAACTGAACCACTGATGATTTCCTCATCCAACCATACAGGATTAAAAAATTTCCAAATTTCAGATGCACTTGATACAAGATAGAACATAAGCTACTTGAAACATCATTACTAACCGATATCATGGTATGGCAAGAAAGAAAACAGCTTCATACCATCAGTTTCTTGGTGTCAGAAGTCAAATTAACTTATCAGCATTCTGACGATTTGAAATGCCTGGTTACACATCCAAGCTAGTTGAGAAAGAAAGGGTGTGACATTCTAGATTCCTCAGATTAAGCTGTATGGAAAAGTCATCAAAGGGTGAGCAATAGATGAATTAAAGTGTAGCAGCAGATTTTGATGAACTACTGGAAGATGTATATGCATAAATATTGAAGGAACATGTGGTTGATTGATTGCTAAGAGTAAGTTTCCAGTGAACCAGGTTAGGCAATTACTCACATGTTGACATTTCTTGGCTATCTTGTTAATACTTGTATCCTATCCTCAAAATTATCTCTAGGGCAAAATTGCAAAGACAAAAGCCCTAACCAATTTTGATGCATGATTAACACGTACACACGCAAGAATAGAAGAGTACTATTGTCAACTGAATTTACTAATGCAATCCAAACTCAGCACATCATTATTGTTACAAAAAGGTTTGACAACTGGGAGAACTTACAAGAGACTAGAGTTCTGGTAATTGACTCGACAAATTTTCATTGGATAGAATTGATGGTCAGAAATCAGAATGTCACTAGCTCAAAGGAAGCTTCTGTGAAAGCAATGGCAGCTTTGAAATTTTTTCAAGATGCATATAAGCCTAACTAATCAGACTCCTAAAATTTGCCGTATACATCTTGAAAAGGCTAGGTGAAAGAGATTTGAGATCAGCTATCTCATGGGCAAGGACTATCTGGAGAGCTATGAATAAAAATACCTCTTATTTTGAACAAAATAAGTTGATCACCAGAGTCTTCTATTATGAAATGTTCCCTTTTATCATTTATGGCAAGATACTCTCCCCCTTCATCTCTCTCTTTGGTATCCATTTCAATCCTTTTATAATAAATTTCATGGGTGGTAACCCTTAAAATATCACTCACCAGTGGTTATGTTTCATACTAATCTATAAATTCAATAATAGGCATCGGCATACATGTTAATTTCTCATTTAGATGCCCTCCAAGTTTTATATCAGAACTGGTATCCAAGATGTTAATTAACAAAAAGCATACCGCAACAGCAATGCCGGTCTGGCAAAACTTTGGGATACAAATAAGCCTCACTAATTGCTTCTCAGGCCCTGCATACAAATGAAAATGTGAAATAAATCTCAGACACATTTAAAACAAAATTAGAGTAATAGTCTTACCTTGCATAAATGCAGTTTCATATTTTTCCTGATTACCAACAAAGTATACATGTGGACAACTTTCGACGAGGAAAGGGTCTCTATCGGTGAAAGGATAGCATCCTAAATATGGGGGCATGAAAAGAAAGGTTACAAACAAGACAATTGTAGATTAACCAATGAAGTTACTGCATACTATTGATCTTGAAAAGGAACTAGATGTTCTTTCTGTGGAATAAAAAGGACAAATATGCTAGCAGTAATGTAAATATTACCAACGGTGTTTGGAGCTGTGGGTACAAGATGCCTCCATCGCATTGTCCTCTCTAAAAATTCAAGCCTGTTTTTGGCCTCCGAATATTTGAATAGATCATCTATATTCTGGCCAGATGTTCCGAGAAACCTATTAATCAAATGCTTGTTAACTTGAATTCCACAAGAAAAAAGCTGATTAAAAGTTTGTTAAATGCTTACAGAACACCATCCAACTCAAACTGATGAGGATTTGTGCATGACAGAAATGTGTTATAAGCAAATGCTCCAGGAAACAAGCATCTGTTTAGAGGCTGGCTTAAAAGAGCAAAATTCAATGCATAAAAAATTGATTATCCAAAAATAACACTACCAATAGATAATTCATGTTGAACGAAAACATTCTGGTAATTTATGCAGAAGGCAAGTCTAGTGATCACTGGTCAGCATGAGAATAAGAAAGTAGACCAGACCTGTTGTGGTAAGGAATAGTTTGCTGGATCATCAAGTCCTGGCATTATATCAACAGGCATAGCTGCAGCAAGCTACAACCCCAAAATAGGCAAATGAATGGAAAGGTATGCCGTTCACTATATCATGCACATGATATACAAAAGAGATAAGGAAATGAATTTACAAGAAAAATGTAAACTACAAGGTTTCTTCTCGCATAAGTGTTTCCAAAGGTCCAAGTTGAGGGGTTGAAACTCCATACCTGATTCAGCAAAATATCTAGCTCCTTTATTGGTTCAACTGAAGCAGATTGATCTCTTGGAGCAATTGTCTAGTTCCACATGTATACAAGAGAAAGGTAATAATCGTTCAAACTTTGAGAAACAATTACATGGACCAGTACAAAGGAGCCTTGGAAGCAAACAGAGCACTATATCCTTAAAAGTATATAAATCAGCAGAAAAACCTTAGAGAATTACATGACCACTAAGAAGTCCTTGTGAAATTTGTACTGAATTTCCAGCAACCACAAGGCGAACTACTTGAGATGCAATGCTTTGTTCCTGTTGTATGCACAAACATAAATGGACTCAAACGCTGGTCTCCCTTCAAAGACCCAGAGAAAGACAGAACATACATTTTCATCACCTAAATGACCCGTAATATGGTCGATGAGAAGTTGGAACTGGAGAGGATTAAATTCACTGCTTCCAATACTCAATCCTGATACAAAAACAACATACTTGTCTTCTCCTGAAATAAAAATGAGATTAACAACTTTACCTTCCAATTTACAATGGTGAAACATAGCTCATGTTCTTATTGCAATAGAGAAAATATATATATTATTATTCTACAAAAACCTACTTGTTGGTCATGTAACATTAGGATAAGCAGATAAAAGGCAAATGGATATATCATTGCACAACAAAAAAAAAAAACATAACACATGAATATGAGTATCCATTCGGTTCAACAAATTGGACAGAAAAAAAAAACCTTTACATCATTGTTTTAGAAACTAAAATATACTGAATTACCATGTAAACAGGATTGAAACAAAATCAAAATTCAGTTAAATTCAGTTTGAATCTAATGGATCAAATTTTTTATTAAAAAATAATATGATAAATTACATCAACATATTGTAAATTTTCAACATAAATTCTACATCTATTGAATTATTAAAAAAAATGTATGACAATTAGATGTTTTTCATTATGTAAAAAGGAAAAAAAATTGATCTTTCACTTTTGTTTGGTCTACGCAATTAACAAGTTGAAACCAAACTGAAATTTATTATACTTCTATCAATCTGAACCAAACCAAAATTGATTGGTCCAACAACCAAACATTGCAAAATTCTCAATAGACTCAATTTTGTGGATTGAACTGAATATTGAACACCTTACACATGAAGGCCTTATGTATAAGAATATGAAACAGAACAGATTAGCAACATAGTCAGACAATAGCAAGTCATTTCTAAATGAGTTTAAGATAGTTTCCTTTTTCTTTATTCAAGTAGCTAGCCTATAATGCAGCCATGTCGGTCACGGAAATTAAAGGTTAACATAAAATATAATGAAGCAATGCCAGTGCAAACAATTATTTCATTGCACTAAAATACACCAACTAGACTTCCCTTAAACATCAGATCAGCTATCTCTATGAGTAGCATTGCTAGGCTTCTCTAGCTAAGGTATTTGATTTTTTTGTTTTACAAATTTAGCATAGTTTGATTTATCAGCTACACTTGTCAACAAGTACATCAGCTTTCCTATTAAGAACACTAACATGGATAGCTATCGTATAAAGACACTCATAATGTTGAGGTAAAGTAGCAAAGTACTTGAACTAAGTGGCAGCTCGGTTTGAGGAGGTATCCCAGCTTCCAGCATATCTTGAACCAAAAAATCACCTTTACTAGTTTCCTTCCCATGTAGTGCAACAACAATTCCTGAGAGAGAGAAACTAATGCAGTATGAACAAGAAACTCTTTTTGGTTATATGAAAACTGATGAAGAACCAAAATAACAAAATTTTATAAATTATCATAATGCAGTTTGTACCTGTTACAAAAGCTGAAGGGTCAAGAAAACTGCCAGTAAGTGCAACCCTACCACTTTCATCTTCCAAAATAAGATGATCATCAGGGTGCATAAAATTGTGAGGTTTCACAAGAGGAACTTTAGATCTCTGAAATATAAAATTAAGGGTCGAAATTAGGCTTGATCATAGCAATGACGAGCATTTGTTATGGTTCAGCATGGTATGGTCAACCTAGGTGTACCTCCTTGGCATATTCATCAAGAATAGAAGGCTTTAGTTTCATGTGCTTGTATATTGTACCAACAATTATGCATTCTTTCCCTTCTTCAAGCCCCAAAACTGTTTTAACTGAAGGAGAAAAGGGGATTGAGATAGAAAGAGTAAGTCCTAGACAAAACAATCTTAGTTATTTACTTAAGGAACCAAAATTTTCCTTTCTCATAGAAGTCAAGATCTTGAAAGACAATAAGGAACAAAAGAAGAAAGATTTATTGAGATTGACCTATTGATTCAAGAAGCATAAATGACTAAATGAGCACATGACTAAGAATGATTAACCATATCAATTCAAACTAGGACATGAGAAATGTTTAAACGAAAATATACAGTAGTTTCAAAGAGGTGGTCATGTGTTTCATGTACATTCCATCTTAATATATAGTAGGTGATTTGCTTTCTGATTCCTTAAGAAAAGGCATTTATCTGCCTCAATACACGGAAATTCTTAATCCTTTCCTAAGAATTTTTTTGCCTACGCTCTTTCTTTCCCTAGTTTACTTGTATCATAGGAAACAGGGCTGAAAGAACTAAATATATCAGTCTTATCGCAACCTTCTCTTCATGCATAAAAACTCATAGCAAAAATAGACATCAAAGAAACTGCTGGCACAAAGGTCCTTTATAGAGGTGCAGCTTGACAAATCATGCCAATAGTGGAATGACGAACACTTGGAAAAATATTTAGACTCTAGGGGGAAAAAAACCTCAGGTAACTAACCTAGAGGTTTGTTTCATCACAAAAGCAAATGACTTTACAAACAAAAAGAAATTTTTTGGCTGGTTCATCCATGGCCAGTCATCAGAAAGCTTTCCACTAGAAATAAATGTTCGGAATCTACAAAGCCTATCCATGCAGTAATTCAGAAACCAAATACAGCGTCGCGATCTACCTGAACACTATCGCTTTACTCATCCTAACCTAGGCACATATTTTAGCAAATAAAACACTTAGAAAGAGAAATTTTACAGTCATCAGAAAAATTTAGGAAATCACCTGGAAGGTTGGGCTTCCACTTGGGAACGAGCGAGTAAAGAAGATTCCTCATGTGGTGGAGACGAGTGAAATATATGTGGCTGTACTGCTGCCCTTGGTACTTCTCCGTGTGGATCTCAAACCTCCCATCCTACAACCAATCACTCTGATCAACATGAAACGGAAAAACAAAATAATCGACAAAAATTCCATGCGAAACAGGTGATACGAAACCAGCCGGTACCAGATTTTTGTAGCTAGCTTGCTTCCTCTCGAAAAGCTTAGAACCTACTTCGCTCATATCTCGGCGTAAGAACGGGGGGAAGGCGGAAATCGCCGGCGGGTGGATCGGATGCGGGAGAAGAAACGAGAGAAGAGGAGTGTGGGTTGAAGCCTCTAGGGCTATGGAAAAGAAAGCAAGTGACATGTGGAATGCGAGGATTGGCGGATGCAAAAGTAACAGGTTAATATTTTTGGCGGGAAGCACGAATTTTAGAAGTATTTTTGAAAATATTAATAAAAATCGTTTATTTTATATTTTGGATTTTGATGTACTATAGAGGTAAAAGTTCAATTTGCTCTCTAATATTTATCAAAAGTTCTATTTGACCTTCCATCGGTTAAAAAATTGTCCATTTACCCTATAAATTTCTTATTTGACCTTCCATTTCTCCCTAACTTAGAATTATGTTTAACTAGGTTATTTTGATACTTTTACAAGACTTAAGTTAACAGGTTATTTTGATAATGCGACTTAAATTAAAGGTGCCTATTTTAAGTCAGGAGAGAAGATTCGCTCCACATCACCCGGCTTCTATTTGAAATTTTTTATATTCAAGACCAAACAATATTAGTTTTATTTTTTTTTTAATGTTGTTTCTTATTTTTCATTTACCATGTGTGCAAAGCTGATATCTATCTTTTATGTTTTATCTCGTTTATTAAGAAAGTAATAATAATAATAATAATAATAATAATACATCTGCTTGATTGGAACATTGAAATTTAAATGCAAATCATAGTTTTATTTGACAATTTTATTAAAATGATATCACAAATGTGATTTATTTTGACTGGTGCAGACATGCATGCATATTATCGCGAAGATACAGAACATTTAGGATCCGTTGCCCATTGGACAATTTTTAACACATAACTCTTCTGTGCCCCAATAACAGTTGGTTGGTACTGAGAAATTGCAGCAAAAGCAAGCAGAACCAGTGGCGCATGTCGAGCTGACATAAGAAATTTGTCCATCATTTATCTGTTATTTTTTTCGTATTAGTTCTGGGATGAATTGATAGAGACATTGTAATGAACATAGTCATTTATTTCTGCCACCATGTCTCACATATAGTTGTGATATCGCAGGCCATATATTCAAATAAGTAATAAATCATAAGATCAATGCCTCTAAAAGTATTTACTTAATCGAACATCAAATATATACTTACATTGGATAAAAGCGAATATATAGACTAGTAAGAACCAATAACATCAACAAGTATTTAGTAGCCATCTCTTTCTTATCTATGAGTTGTTTTGTGAAACTAGTGGAATTACAAGGCTATTTATAGTGAAAAAAAATCTAAATAAGGAAATACAAATATTAAAGAATTATTAAAATTTCTTCTCATAAAAATTATGGTTTAATGCTATCTTCACCGAATCTACATTTATTTTCTTATTTCTGATTTTTAAAATAGTTTCTAAAAAGAATTTTCTTTAATTTTTTTAATGTGTTAATAAATAAATAACTCAGACAGAATATATATATATATATTTTTTTCAAATTCTAAATTTTTCTCGTTGTTCTCTCTCTCGATCTCGCCTCTTCCTTCATTGTCGCAGCACGCTCTTGCTGAGCAAGCAAAAGAAAAAGCAAAGACGCTGCAAGCTACTTAGACAACTTACAATTGCATGCTTGTTCTCGAATTGGCTGGGAGCTCAAGAAATTACCACCGAATACATAATCGACGTTGGTTTGCTTACCACACCTCTCCATTCTCGATCGTAAACCTTTCTACTCCATTGTCTGTTTTTAGCCCTGTACAATATTTTTTAGCTCTAATATATCCTACAACGCACAAGCCCTAACTGCTTTGTTACCAATTTTTGTTTATATAATTTGCAAGAAACTTCCCAATAATCAATTCATAACCAATGGTAATTCGTTTCATTTTAAGTTGTAATTCCCTACGTTTATCCTAATATATATTAGAAGGAAGGATTTATGCTACAAAGTACAAGGCTGATGCCTGCGGCTACTCCTCACATATGTTGTCTTTATTGGACGCATAGTTGTTACAACGTTGTAACAGCTACTTGGAATGTTACCTGCAACAGCATTATAGTAGCTACTTCGACGACTAGCTGCTACAACATTGTAATAGTTACTTGGAATATCAACTGCTACAACAGTGTAGCAGCTACTTCGACGGCTAGCTACTACACCGTTGTAGCAGCTACTTGGAATGTTAACTGCTACAACGTTGTAACAGCTACTTCGACCACTAGCTGCTACAACGTTGTAGCAGCTTCTTGGAATGTTAAATGTTATAACGCTATAGAAACTACTTCAACAGCTAGCTACTACAATATTATAGCAGTTACTTGGAATGTTAACTGCTACAATGTTGTAGCAACTACTTCGACGGCTAGCTGCTACAACGTTATAGCAGCTACTTGGAATGTTAACCCTAAACCCTAAACTCTAACGTTGTAGCAGCTACTTGGCATGTTAACCGCTACAACGCTGTAGCAGCTACTTCGATGGTTAGCATCTATAACATTATAGTAGCTACTTGGAATGTTAACTACTACAATATTGTAGCTATTACTTCGACGGCTAGTTGCTATAACATTATAGCAGCTACTTAGAATGTTACTTGGAATGTTAACCCTAAACCCTAAATCCTAACGTTGTAATAGCTACTTAGAATGTTAACTGCTACAATGGTGTATCAACTACTTCAACGGCTAACTACTAGAATGTTGTAGCAGCTACTTGGAATGTTAACCTTAAACCCTAACATTGTAGTAGCTAGCTCGACAACTTCAACGTTCTAATAGTTACTTGGAATGTTAACTGCTAAAACGGTATAACAGCTACTTGGAATTTAACTGCTACAATGGTGTAGCAACAACTTCGATGGCTAGCTACTACAACGTTATAGTAGCTACTTCGACGGTTAGTTGCTACAATGTTGTAACAGGTACTTAGAATATTAACTGCTACAACAGTGTAGCAACTATTGGATTGTTAACTACTACAACAGTGTAGCAGCTACACATTGTAGCAACTACTTAGAATATTAATTGCTACAACAGTGTAGCAACTCTTGGATTGTTAACTGCTACAACAGTGTAGCAGTTACTTCGACACCTAGCTGCTATAATATTGTAATAGCTACTTGAAATGTTATTGTTACAACGGCATAACAGCTACTTGGAATGTTATCATTACAACAGTGTAGCCGCTACTTGAAATGTTATTGTTACAACGGTATAGCAGCTACTTAGAATGTTACAATGGTGTAACAGCTACTTGAAATATTATTGTTACAACGGTGTAATAACTACTTAGAATGTTAAGTGCTACAACGATGTAGCAGCTACTTCGACACCTAGCTATTACAACGTTGTAGCAGCTACTTGAAATGTTATTGCTATAATGGTGTAGCAACTACTTCGACACCTAGCTACTACAATGTTATATTAGCTACTTCGACGGTTAACTGCTACAACATTGTAGTAGCTATGTCGACAGGTAACTACTACAACATTGTATCAACTACTTTGAAGGTTAGCTATTATATCGTTGTAATAGATACATTGACGGATAGCTGCTATAATGGTGTAGCAGCTACTTAAAATGTTAACTGCTACAATGATGTAGCAAGTAATTCCACAATGTAGACTATTACCCTCCTACAATAGCTGCTCCACGTTATAGATGTTCTACATTATAGCAGCTACCCTACATTAGCTGTTACACATTATATCAACTAGCCGACACAAATTAATATATGACTACTCATCAATTGATAATAATGGAGACATACCTACTCCGGATCATTTATCCGTCACTTTGATAGAATGATCACTCATACTTGTTATAAACCATGTCCCGTGAATATAGGCAACATTCAAATTTGGTAGAAGGGCAACTGTGGCCACGTGATACTTCTAATCTGAGATTTTACTGCGGCCTAGTTTTCCTATAAAATGATGGTGTCCCCAAGAGATGCTTCTCATTATCGCTTCCACACCATCACTCATTTACGAGCCTTCTCACTTTCTCCGTCATTCTTCCTTTCATGACACTTTTACGAGTAGCATAACTATATCATCATCTTACACCACCTTCATCATTCCTTTCATGACATCCACTATCTGTATCCGAAATCTAGTTTTTGTCTTCCTCCCAAAACGGAAATGACAAAGCGGTCATGTTGTCTTCCACAATGTATTGTAAGCTTTCATATGGCTATATGCAGCTAGTTTAGGGTTTAGAAAGGAATATCTTTGTCTAAAATCTGGTTGTGTGTCATCCATGTTATATTCTTCCATCTTGTAGATTACGTGCCTCGATGAATTTCAAGAAGCCTCTTATGTTGATATGTTCAACCAAACTTCTCCCACCACCATGTGAGCTAAATAGAAAAGACAAAAAGGGCAACCAACTAATCGACTAGCATATTCTTGGAATGTCATGGTGGCATCTGTAAGGTTCAATTTGTTAGAGTGTATACTGAAAGCCTAAGCTTTTATAAACATTTATTTTGAATAAAGAATCACATTTGGTCAAATTGTCTACATTTAGTTGTAGTTGTTCAATTAATTTATATTGTAGATAACATAGTATGTGGTGTCACATACAGAAGATGATGTTATTAGTACCTTATAAATTATAAACAGTAACTCACGACCAAAATGGAAAGAAACAAACCATTGGAAGGTCGTAGTGTAATTAGGAATTAGTTTATCTTAACTATATAATTACACTAGTACACTTAGAGTGTATTGAGTAGGATCATTCGAGGTCGTTTCTTTTATACTGACTTTATAAGGAACAAAGACCTCAGTTATTATGGAAGTGTGTGCTCTTAATCCTAATATAATAACAAACACATATATTTGATATTTATTTCTTTAATTTATCAATGAGTGAGATTTAGTTCGATAAATCAATAAGCCCGATAAGTTGGGAAATGATATCACTTATAGTGTGTGTTGTTGATTATAGAAGGAAACTGTGTCCTAGTAATCTAGGTTGATAATGTCCCCAAGATGAGCTCATAAGGATTGTCATGTTAAACCCTGCAGGTGAACTTAGTCCGACATGACGATAAGGTTGAGTGGTACTATTCTTGGATTAAGATATTAATTAAATGAGTTGTCAGTAACTCACTTAATTAGTGGACATTCGACATCTTAAACACAGGGAGACTAACACACTCATAATAAGAAGGAGCCCAAAAATGTAATTTGGGATTGGTGCGGTAGTTCAATAATAGTTTTCTAGTGGAATGAATTATTATTGATAAAATTAAGTTGTGTGTTCGGGGCGAACACATGATGCTTAATTTTATCGGGAGACCAAAACGAATTCCTCCTCTCGGTCCCTATCGTAGCCTCTTATTTATAGAGTATTATACCCACCTTCATACCCATGATAAGGGGGGGCCGGCCAAGCTAGCTTGTGGGTCAAGCTAGGGCCGACTAAGCCTTGATTCATGGGTGGCCGGCCCTAGCTTGAACCAAAGCTTAGGTGGCCGGCCCCCATTAAATTTAAAAGAATTTTAATTTTAAATTTTTCTTATGTGGAAGATATAATTTATTGGAGAGAATTAAAATTAAAATATCTCTTCTACAAAAGATTAAGAAAATAGATTAGATCTCTTTCCTTATTTGTAGATAGGAAAGATATTTTATTTTTTCTCTTTGAAAATTATTCACATGTTGAAAAATTAAAATTATAGAAATTTCTTTTTATCAACCATGAAGGGATTTTAAAGGGAAATTTTATTTTTTTAAATTTCCAAAGACAAATAAGGAATTTTTAATTGTTGATTAAAAATTATCTTGTTTGTTCTCCGTGAGATGGCCGACCATGATAAATTGATTAGGAAATTTTATTTAATTTTTCTTAATTAATTGTTGTCAAGGAAAGTTAAGGAAATTTTATTGTAATTAAATTTCCTTATTTACCAAAGCTAAGGAATATAAAAGAGGGGGTTGGGGTGCCTTCATGAGACACAACCTCTATTATTCTCTCCCTCTTTTTCCTTGGTGTTGTGGCCGGCCATCTTCTCTCCCTCTCTTCCTCTTTGTGGTGGGCGAAACTCTTCCTTGCTTGGAGCTTTTGTGGTGGCCGGATACTACTTGGAGAAGAAGAAGAAGAAGGAGAGAAAGCTTGTATCCCTTGGAGCTTAGTTGGTGGAAAAAGTTCTTCGTCCTTGGATTTTGGTGCTTGGCCGAAACTTGAAGGAAGAAGAAGAAGGTGCTAGGTGGTCCTCATCTTGGAAGATCGTTGCCCACACAACGTCCGAGGTTAGAAGAGGAATACGGTAGAAGATCAAGAGGTCTTTCTAAAAGGTATAACTAGTATTTTTCCTTTCCGCATCATACTAGTTATTTTTGGAAATAATACCAAATACAAGAGGCATGCGATTCTAGTATTTCGAATTTGTTTTTGATGTTGTGTTCTTTTGTTTTTCTTTTCCTTGTGATTTGATTGTTCTTTTCGGTTGACCTAAAGTTATTTAAGGAAATTAAATATTAACTTTCCTTAAAAGGCTTTGTCTAGTCGGTGGTGGTTGTTCCCATATCCAAGAAGGTCATGTGCCTCGCCACGTCAGTACTGGAAGCCAATTTTGGAAAGTAATATTTAATGAAATTAATAACTTAGGTGATTTGGATCGAACGTGTTAAGTTCCGCAGGAGATCCAAGTCTAAACCTAAAAGAACAAATAGATTAAACTTTGGATCAAACGTGTTAAGTTCCGCAGGCGATCCAAGTTTAATTTAAAAGAACACATGGTAGCTAGGAAAAAGATCAGACCTTTGTACAAAATTTTTGTACAGTGGAACCATTAGGTTTTCCGAGTAGCAACCAACACAATTAAATGACAATGTTCACACATCTACACTTGCAATACTATAAGTCAAGCAGTTCTCCGACTCACCATTAAATTCAATCAAAGGAATTATAGTATTCGAAACCACTTATTTAATTAAGGGGATTTATTAGATTAAATTATAATTTAATTAAAATTCATATTTATTTAATTAAGGGGATTTATTGGATTCATTATAGTGTAATTATATTTCAAATTTATTTAATTATGGATATTTCTTGGATTAAGTGTAATTTAATTAAAATTTAGATTTAATTAAGAATTTATTATTTAAATAGATGGATTTAGTTAGATTTAATTAAGTTAATTTATATTTATGGAATTTGAATTGATCAATTAAGAAAATGGTTGAATATAAATATGTATAAAATTTATTTAAAAATCAAATGTGTATATAAAAATTTATATAACCTATGTGTTTAAATTTTTATATAAAAATGTATATGATTTAGTGAATATATAAAAATTTATATAATCCATGTGAATAAATTTTTATATAAACTTATATATAACTTAGTAAGTGTATAAAAATTTATATAATTTATGTATATAACTGTTTATATAAATTTATGTGACTTAGTAAATATATAAAAATTTATATAACCTATGTGAATAAATTTTTATATAAATGACTTAGTAAGTATATAAAAATTTATATAACCCAGGTATATAAATTTTTATATACATTTATAAAGACTTAGTATTTATATAAAAATTTATATGACTTAGTAAAGATATAAAAAACTTATAGGATATATAAAAATTTATATAACCATATATATATATATATATATATTATTTTTAAAAACTTAGTATGTATATAAAAATTTATATAATATATGGATATAAATTTTTATATATAAAATTTTTTTTACATGACTTAGCATTTATAAATGGATAAAACTTAGGGGGGTATATTCAATCAAGAGATTGAATGACTTTTATTGATTTTTTTTTAATGATAGACTTTTGTGGAGTTGATTGATTTTTATTGACTTGTATAGAATCTCGCGTAGTTGTTAAAAGAATTCTATGAAGTTCTATAGACTTTTTTGCAAGACTTTTATAGACATTTATAAACTTTTTCATGGAAACTTGTGGATTTATGAGAAAGAAAAATTTGTTTCGTTATTGTCGATATGATAAACATCGCACTACATTCGATTCACTATTGTATCTCTCCATGCATTGGCATTTGCTTGTTGTTCTTGAGTATCAGATAATTGCTCAAAGCAATTGACACCATGAACTTGTTCTGGTAAGGATGATGAAGCTTCATTATCTGGTTTAACTAGAAATTCATCAGAACGACACTCCTTACGAAGAAAATTATGCAATCCGGCACAAGCCAAACTTTTTATAATAAAAATTTTATTTTAAAAAAGACCGTAAACTTAAAAAAAATTAAAGAAAAATTAAAAAACGGTAAACTAAAAAAATCGTAAACTTAAAAAAAAATGTAAAGAAAAAAACTTAAACTTAAAAAAAAAACTTAAACTAAAAAAAAAAGTAAAATAAAAAACGTAAAAGTTAAAAAAAATCATAAAACGTAAAGTAAAAACTTTAAAAAAAAACCTAAATTAAAAAAAAACATAAATTTCAAAAAAAAAAAACGTAAACTTTAAAAAAAATGATAGAGAAAAACATAAAATTCAATAATAATAATAATAATAATAAAGTTGAAAAAAAACATGTATAGTTAGTTTTGTAATAGACGATAACACACCTCTAAAGTAATCTCTATGGTAGATCGCTGACGTGATCAAGGTGGTGAAGATTCTTTGTTGAATATGCGTCAAGTTGGACTGTGTATTATTATATTGGTAGACTCTGGACGGGACTCAAAGAAATAATCAAAATCGAGGAGCGGAAAGAGAAAGGACTTATTCGTAAAAAATTAAAATGATTTGAAGTCTATAGAAATCTCAAAGGTGAGGAGAAGACTTTTTATTTTATATTTAAACTTATACTAAGTATTTTGGAGAGTTCTCATTGGTTAAAATTTATATCCAAGGAGTTCTAAAAGAATCCATGAAAATCTATTAAAATTTTGGATACCAAAAGATTTTCATAGAGTTTTAAAAAATCGAATTTGAATACCACATGACTTTTTAAAACTCTATAAAAATCCAATTTGGATACAATTAGATTTCTATAGAGTTTATAAAAGTTTAGATTGAATACACCTAGACTTTTAAAATCCACAAAAGTCATTCAAAGTAATTAAAAGTCCAACATTGAATATACCCTCCTTAGCATATAAAAATTATAAGACTTAACATTTATAAATGGATAAAACTTTAAATAAAAAAAAGGAGATAAAGTCCTAGAACTACCACTTCTATAAAACCCTTATCTAAAAGCTCCTTCTTGTTGGATGAATTCCGCCGGCCCTAAGTCCCTCATCCTCACCAAGTTCCACCGGTTCTAGAGCTCTAAGGGAAGATGAAGACGGAGTATGTGGCTAAAGATTGAAGACATGTTCCCTACTTGAATTATGTTTTAATTAGTTTCTATAACTTGTGGAATTTGGATCCCGTGACTTCTAATGTTCTTTACTATTTTTAGGAAGTGACTCTATGATTTAGGCTCTTTTCTTGTGCTCCAAATTATTTGTATTGATGTGGATTTCAGATTTAATAGAGTCTAGTTTGGATGATTTTAATTCCTACGGTAACTGCGAATGCAATCACCTTGGTTTTAATCATATCTCTTGAATACCTTCATCTTAGTTGTTCATTTTTAGGGGTTATAGGTGAAGACGTTCACTAAACTTGCTGTGTGTGCGCTTGTTTCTCCCTTTCGAAGTTAAGATAATTTTATTGATCAAAATTATTTATGCAAATGATGTCATGACATTTGCTATTAATTATTTTCATGTTCATGCAAAGGATCGATGCAGTAAATTACTTGTTGACTTCCATGAAACAATATAATTGTTGAAGTTTATCTGCATGTCTTTTATGTCTTGTGATAAATAAGGTGACACTTGTATATAGAATTGTTGAAACTTAGCTACGTGTCCTTTATGTCTTGTAATATATATATGAATCTTAGGATTAGAGAGAAGTCACAACATCTCTAACTATGTGGAAATTATCTGTAAAACATCTTGGCCACATTACAAAATAAAGACATTTATTGGTAGGATTATATGTAATCTAGCAAGTTTTATCCAATAGGAATTGGTCAATTTATATAAATAATTTGGATGAAATGACAAATCGTTCTTCTCAATTTAACTAAAGGAATTAACAAATCAGAATGTAGTTTGGTAAAATTAGCTTTAAGTTGAAGGAATCCACTTGGTTTTTAGGAGATTTCATGCATAGTTAATGCTCCTACACTTGTTGCTAGGTAGAAGTAGCCATTTCTTGATGCTCTAGTTGATTGTCATGCTTATGCTTATGTATGCTCATACTATGTTAATCCACAAGTTTATACTTATGATATGAATTTGTATGTTTATGTTTAGGTTTACGATTATGTCATGTCTAAGTTGCTTTGCATGCTCATGCTATGTTGATGCACAAATCTATGCTTAAGCTTATATTATGAATTTGCATGCTTATGTTAAGATCTATGATTAAGCCCATGTTTAAGTAGTGATCAAGTTGAGGGTAGGTGCATGATTATGCTTATGTCCATATTATTATAATTATGATATGGAATTTGTATGAAATCGTCGCATGCATGTAGGTATGAGACGTACATAACAAAAATCTAACATGGTCATTGTATTAGTGTGAATAACCAGGTCATAATGATTATGCATGATATGAATTTTAGGATAATTAATGATTATGCATATTATGGATTGTATGATAAATAGTGATTGTGCATGTTATGAATTTTATTATGAGTTGAGTTATGAACCGGGGATCTAAGCCCGGGGAGCTCACCGAATATATGTGGATGAGTGTGATCGGTGTCCATAGCCCGAGAGTTCACCAAATTTACGTGGTTGATTGTGACCGGTGTCCATAGCTCGGGAGTTCACCAAAATCTACGCGGTTGAGTGTGACCGGTGTCCACAGCCTAGGAGCTCACCAAATTTACATGGTTGAGTATGACCAGTGTCCTTAGCCCGAGAGCTCACCAAATTTACGTGGTTGAGTGTAACCGGTGTCCATAGTCCGGGAACACACCAAATTTACATAGTTGAGTGTGACCAGTGTCCATAGTCCGAGAGTTAACCAAAACTATGCGGTCAAGTGTGACCAGTGTCCATAGCCCGGAGCTCACCAAAATCTACACGGTTAAGTGTGACCGGTGTCCATACCCCAAGAGCTCACCAAATTCCATGTAGTTGAGTGTAACCGGTGTCCTTAGCCCGGGAGCTCGTCTACCCCACATGATTATGTTTATGTTTATGCTTATGTACATGCTCATGATTAAGTCTATTCTTATGTGTATGTTTATACCATAAAAGTATGCTTATGTCGATGCTTATGGACATGCTCATGATAAAGTATATTATTATGTCAAGTTCATTTACATGCTTATGTTTATGCTCTTATGCTTATGTCGATGTCTATGCTTACATTCATGTATATTAGTAGGAAGGTCCCTAGTTACCTAGAATATGGTTTCCTTTAGTACACTAGATTATAGGCGCTAACTATTGCATAACACAATTTTGAATATGCCGAGTCTTTTGACTCACATATTTTAACCTTTTTCACAGACAAGGGGATGAATGAGACAGGAGGCATTGACCAATGAGCCAGCTCGAGACAATGACAGTACAATCCGAAGGCCTTCTAGTTTAGTTTCCTCATTATTTTATGTTTTAAGAACCATTTATGTAATTTCGTTGAATTGAGAACCCACTATGGTAATATGTGTGAGTGACGTCCATAGTATATTTATATAAATTGTTAGGAAAGAAAATGTACACAAAAAAAACCTAGGAGCGCTACATGAATATATTAGATAATAGTGATAATTTTGATGATACATTAAAATATTAGTTTTCAATCGGTAGTAGATAACTGTCCAACTATCTGCTACACGTTGTATTCGCTACGGCTTGTACGTCGTGTTGTTGTAGCATAAACCCTATTAAACAATATTTGGCAAATTTCCCATATTATTGTAAATAGTTTTTTTTAATAAATTTAAATGATATTTTGGTTATATAATGTAAAATGTAGTAGCTACATTTTCTAGCAGATATTACACCTAAAAATATTTTCGTTATGTATATAAACTTGGTAAAAATTTATTTAAAATCATTTTAATCTTTAATTATCTCTAATCCTAAGATATTATTAAGATTTATACTACAACATACAAGAACTAACTGCTACACGTTGTAGTAGCTACTTCAACAGTTAGCTGCTATAACATGTAGCAACTACTTGGAAAGTTAACTGCTACACATTATAGCAGTTACTTTGAAAGATAACTTGTGCAACGTATAATAGCTACTTACTATAGTTGCTAAGTTGTTTTATTTTACGTTGTAATTCCCTCTATTCGTAATATGTATTGTTTATATGTGATTCTAAATGACCAGTTTAATTAATATAGGGAAAAACATATGTTATCTTTATTGGACGTCAGCCGAGTATTTATGACACATGGATAGAAGCATCTACACAAGTTAATCATTTTAATGGCGCTATAAACTAGGCATTCGAGAGTAATTAGGATGCAATAAGAGCTTTTGAAGCATACAACGTACTATCTTACAACGTTATTAATCTTTTTATTTTAAATAATGTCTTATATATTTTTTTAGTTGTATAATTTGTAGCAAACTTGCCAATTTTGGGAGATTCAATTTTCCACATTTTATTCGATGGTTAGGCATTTAAATTTTAGTCTTTATTCCCTCAAATCCTAATAATATATTAGTATTTATGCTAAAACATAAGATCCCTGCACTATCTGCTACACTATGTAGCAGTTACTTTGACAACTAGCTTCTACACATGGTAGCAGCTACTTCGACAGCTAGCTGCTGCAATGTTATATTAACTTCTTGCAATGTTAGCTACTACAATATTGTAGCAGCTATTTAGAATGTTAGTTGCTATAACATTGTAGATCATAGGCTTTCCATCAAGTATAGGAGGTCATGGGCTTGTGTTGGAGGTCATTTGCAAGAAGGCAGGAGCTTTTTCAAGTGTAGGACATACTAGGATGCCAGACAATGGGAACTATATCAAAAATGAACCCATGGGAGATGACACAATTGAGATAAGAGCGGGATATTAATGAAGGTGAAGGTGGCAGACAATCAAAAGCTTTGTCAAATTTTCACAGACTAGAGAATAGCTAGGGCACATGGGATCAGAAACTTCGTTTGACTAGGACACCATCAATTCTGGCCTCGACTCGTTTGAGGCAAGACCCACTTGGGTCTACCAGTAAGGGTCGATCAGCTCGGAGGAAAACCAACTTGTGTAAAGGAGAATAGGAGTTACCAGCCTGCTTGCTTAAGAATAAAATAGCCAGAGTGGACCAGAGGCTCTACCAGATTTGAAGCCGAACAAAGTGGTGCAGCCGATTCTAGACCTAGAAGGGAGGATTTGGTCCGCATTAAATTAAGATCATCTATGGGAACGTGAGTGTAATGCATTGAAGAATTCAAAAACTGAGGGCTTCGGACTAAAGGCGTCAACTAGTTCTAATGACCACTATATCTATATGCTCAAATGATAGTCTTTACCACCTCAGTTCTAATATCATTTACAACACTATATAAAGCATACCAAAGTTAGTGTGAAGTCCACTTTCACCAAGTGTAACAACATGGGTAAAGCTGCTCAGTAATAGCCTTGACAATGACCCAACTACATCTACAATTAATATAGTGATTAAATTTCTCTTCTTATGCATAGAAAGGACCCAAATAGGAGCTCATCGACATTAGGGTCTTTCCTCTGCGTACCACTAGAGACAAACTTGAATCATTGAAAAACTCAACCAGTGTGGCGTACCTCGGGGAACCCGCAAGAGTGAGTCACCATACCCAGGTCGATGAACTTCTAAGGAAGGTAACATTCTCTTCTAGCCTCTCAGCTATGTTTAGTTATCTTACTTGGTACTGTCGGAGACACTAGACCACTCGATCATGCTTTCACTCGGCCTTTCTCTCCCGACCCTTAGTAGTGAATCGACCTATCTCTGATGGTCTCCTAATTGGGATTGTGGTATTTTCCTTAGTGGTGTGGGAGTGTTTGACCACTCAGCATTCTATCACTTGATGTTGGACCACTTGACCATTCGACACTCGACTGCTTGATCATTCAACTATTCTGATACTCTTCCACTCAGCCACTCGGTTGGTCATCCACATGGAAGTCGAAAACTTTGCGGGATTGGTTTTCTAGAGTTTTGATGTCGGACACATGTGATGCACTTGGAGAGGCTCGCCCGGGTCAATCAGCCTACGAATGGTCATATTCTCTTGTGATCCTGTTTGAACAAACTCTCCAGGCCCTACATTTGTACAAAGATGCTCCACTTGGGTAGAAGCATCCGAGTCGAGTTGTTCCTATCATCCTTGACATTATGGGATTGATTTTATGGTATTCCTATTATCTCACCAAACTAGTGGGGATCGGTGTTCTAGTTTTCAGATCATCCTGTTATCCTCGAGCGGTGGGGATCAGTGCTCTAGTTCTCTAGTCATCCTTTTATCCTTGAATGGGTGGGGATCGATGTTCAGATTTTCTAATATTCCTGTTATCCCCAGGCGGTTCAGGATTTGTGTTTTGGTTCTCTAGTCTTCCTATTATCCCTAGATGGGTGGGGATCGATGTTACAATTTTTTGGTCTTCCTGTTATCTCCGAACATGTGGGCATCAGTGTTTTGACACAAAAACCCTTTTTTGATAAAGGCAACTTTCCTTCTCCAAAGTCTTTATCCTGAAGAAGGCACTCTCTCTCTCTCACACACACAAAATCTCTTCTTCAAAAGAAAATAATCTCTCATTTCAAAAGCCCTTAATTCTCTCTTGAAAAAACACTCCCTCTTTCAAGCCCTCCTCTCTTAAGGAGGCAACACTGTTCTCTTAGACCTCCTCTCTTCGTGCTCTATACAATTCTAGTGTTTAGATCTTCCTATCATCCTTCGACCTCAGGGAATTGAGCTTCTCTCCCCATATATGTTTGGATCTATGGCAGTGTACTAATATTTGGGTGTATCATCCCCCGACCTTGAGGGATTGAGCTCCTCTCCCAAGCAGGTCTAGATCAACATTTTGGTGCTATGTAATTCTCATTCTCCTCTGATCTGGATATGCGTGAGCAGACGATGGCATAATATTCATATTCTCCCCCAACTCCGAGTCGACACGAGCAAATTAGTGGCTCGGTATTCCTATAATCCTCCAACTCTAAGTTGGCAAAGGTTTGGAAATAGCTTGGTATTCATAATCTCCCTCCAGCTCTAGGTTGGTGCAAGTTTAGCGAGTTCGAGTTTTCTCATGTTTGGGAGCTTACCTCTACAAATATTACAGTAAGGATAAAAAAAGGGTGATTTGTAACATTTCCTTACTATGCATTTTCTTTACTCCTTAATCCCTCTCTCTTGAAGAAGGCATTGTCAAGAAGTCATTGCAGCTTAGGAACATCCTCACTCATGAACATCCCAAAACGCTCGCTTCAGTTTGGGAACATCTCCACTTGAAAACATCCCCAGAAAGACCATACATACTTGATGTTAGATCGAGAGGCACGTGAGAGAGGGTGAATCAATTAAACTTTGTTACCCAACACTTTTAAAGATGATCAGATCGCGTTCAGTGTTGGACGACTTCTTAGTAACAGTCGGACGTAGCAGAGTCGTAGCAGGGTAGTAGCAAGAAGCTGGAGTAGTCGGAACACTAAAAGGACGTGTAGAAACTTGTAGAATTGATGTTGAAACCTTGGTCGAGCAGCTCTTTATAGAGTGTGGAAGGCGTCTTCCATAGCGTTGAATGCGCCTTCTATAGGTAAACTTTTATCCCGACAAAACTTCTCCTTATCGACGATGAAGCCTTCTGCCTTATTTGACTAAAGGGCCCTTCCAAGTTCCCGAAGACACCTTGGGTACTTTTCACCCGAGACACTTTGTGTTCCTTTTGCCCTATAAAATGTGTTAGTTCAATAAAAAAATATCTAACCTGTACAATAAAGTTAGCACAATAATAACAGTAATAATTAGTTCCTATCTTTCAAAGATCAGGAGTTAATCAGGTGTAACACCCCTAGAAAGCCTAGATAAGAAAGTAAGGGTAATGAGAGTACGAATGTAGCGAAAAGAAGGTGTAGATATTCTAAGTTAAATATTAAGATGGGAAGGATTTAGATGATTAAAACTTTATGAAAGAAAATAAAGTTGAGAATATAAATCATCTATGCATGATTTATAATGTATGGAATTAATGTAGACAAAAGGAAGAAATATGAGATAATATATTCATGTGTGAAATATTTATGCATAATGCATAATATGGTAATATATGAATTATTATGTACAAAAGAAAATAAAATGTTAGAAGAGAGATTGAACTTTGGATCTCTTGTAAGGAACATTTATAGGATATCAAAGGGGATAGGAGAATTATTGATAAGGAGAGAAAGGACTAAGTAGTTAAGAATAAGAAAGGATTCTTTTTACTTAAAAAAAAAAAGAAGTAAAAATATACATAACCAAGTTTTGATCCTTGGTTCTCTTGTGGATGCATGCATGTGTTAACCAAGTGTGATAGGAGAGGATATTGTAAGAGGAGAGATAGGAATTTTAATTAAAGGAAAGAAAAGAGAGAAATTAAAGGAAAGAAAAGAGAGAACTCAAGAAGCATTTCTCTAGAATATTCTTATCATTAAAGAGGAGAAATAAATAAGGAGGATGAATCAAGTCAAGTTTTCCTCCCTCATTTTAGTATAAATAGGCATGGAGGGTGACTTCATCCTCAACTCATTCTCCTCCTCTCCTCCATTGGTGCCGAGAACTCACTCTCTTCCTCTTTTCTTCTTCTTGTTGCCGAGCAACACAAGAGGAAGAAACCTCTTCTTCCTCCTCACTCTCTCCCTCTTTTCTTTCTTGTTGTTGCCGAGCAACACAAGAGGAAGAAGTCTCTTCTTCCTCCCCCTCTCCACCAAAAGACCTAGCTTCCTCCATTGGTGCCGAGCAAAGCAAGCAAGAAGAAGAAAGGTCCACAAGCAAGTTCTCGAACCTAGGAAACTTAAGCAAAGAAGGTAAGCTTCCCCTCACCTGTGGTACAAGGCTTTTATGTGATTTTCGGATTTATAAGGATTGGAAAACCTAGGAAAGAATTTAAGAAAATTCGGCTAAAGAAAAGGTATTCAAATCTAGGATGATTTAAACAAGACCTCATTTCATGATAAGATTTTCTATGCTATGTAGAAGGATTCTTTTCCATGATTTTATACTGATATGATGTATGATCAGAGGAGTATCTAACCCTAGGATTCAACCAAAAATATTTTAAAGAGGTTAGGAAGATTATTGTCTAACCAAACTAGTGCAAGGTTCCTTCTATGAAATGCTAAGGACCTTTCTATGGTTTTCTTGCTTGGAAATTAATTGGAACCAAAATAAAACTCACTTGTATGCTCCGGACCAGAAAGGTTAAGGGTTAGAAAGACCTTCAAAAATTTAACATGCTCCTATGATAGGATATAAAGTTTCTTAAAGGGTTCACATTGCTAGAAACTCATGAACTCTTTTTAGGGTTTTTCGGCTATGATAAAAGGGATAGCTTAGATTAGCCTAAACAAAAATATTAATATGCTCAAGACCTCCGTGATATTATGATATGAAAGTTGATTAATGCTCTCATGTTTAATTGGAATGTAGAAAATTAGTTACATGATACAAGACATGTAAGATCACAAGAGTCCTAGCTTGTTTATGATCCAATTTTGTGTATGATGTTCTTAGTAACTTTTGCCATGATATTTACTTAGGCTTTCCATGCTTTAGGCCACTTAAGAAACCTAGTTTAAGGACTGGTAGGTTTCGGCCATGAAGGAAAATAAAAGAAAAAGGGAAAGAAACCTAAGAAATGCTATACATAATGAGAAGAAATGAAATTATGTTATGTAATATGCTATGATATGTTATAGTATAGGAAATGCTATACATAATGAGAAGAAATGAAATTATGTTATGTAATATGTCATGATATGTTATAGCATAGGAAATGCTATACATAAGGAGAAGAAATGAAATTATGTTATGTAATATGCCATGATATGTTATAGCATAGGAAATGCTATACATAATGAGAAGAAATGAAATTATGTTACGTAATATGCCATGATATGTCATAGCATAGGAAATGCTATACATAATGAGAAGAAATGAAATTATGTTACGTAACATGCCATGATATGTTATAGCATAGGAAATGCTATACATAATGAGAAGAAATGAAATTATGCTACGTAATATGCCATGATATGTTATAGCATAGGAAATGCTATACATAATGAGAAGAAATGAAATTATGTTACGTAATGATATGTTATAGCATAGGAAATGCTATACATAATGAGAAGAAATGAAATTATGTTACGTAATGATATGTTATAGCATAGGAAATGCTATACATAATGAAAAGAAATGAAAAAAAAAGAAATGCATGAAAGATTGTTAGGGACATGATATGATAGTTATGCATGATAAGTTATTTTTGTATGGTTTGTATCAAGGGTGAGCTCCGTAAACGCCCCGGGGTCGATGGAGTAAGACTCGGGCCTCGTCAGTAATGGGCCTCTGAGTGCCCTAGGTCGATGGAGTAAGACTCGGGCCTAGTATGTATGCATGGTAGGGTTCAAGACTTGCTACCTTGGACCTACCTATGAAGCGCGCGCATTATGTATGTGGTACAAACCGGGATCCCCTCTAATGATGATATTAATTTCAAGTACTTATAAGTATAAGTTTTCAAATTCATGATGCATTGCCTACATATGTGCTTGAATTATCTGATGATTAGATATAATGTCATGTGATATTATGATATGAATATGAATATGATACCCTTGTATGTCGTATGCTTATGATACCTCGCATGATATTGATATGCAATGATATGAATTCGGTTTTAGTGAGTAGGAAAGGAACTTACTGAGCCATGAGTGCTCATAGCTTACTTTCCTTGTACCGCAGATATGGGGGACGGATATTCGGAACGACGGAGCAGCAGGAGGAGCAGATAGTGATGTGTGTGGTGGTGGCTCGGCAAGAACGATTCGGACAAATTAATATTTTTAATTATATGATCAATATATGCACATTCGAACTAATCAGAATATGTGATATCATGCTTATTTAAGAAAAAGGAATGATTTAAAATTTTCCGCTGTTATAGTATAACTAAAGCATGTACGTAAGTAGTATAAGATCGTAGCGCCGCCCTTGGGTAAGAAGGGTGGGCGTTACATCAGGGTCTCAGTTTAGGGATTCAAAATAGACCTAAACTAGACCAGTGCCTAAAGTCCAAACTTGGACTCGTCCTCACCGAAAGTTTCTCCACCAGTGACTTACCTTCACCTACTAACTTGCAGTCTATTAACTAACCTCTTGAACTACCAGGTCTTCTTACCAGTTGTTAGGTCTGTAGACCCAACTGGACTTTGGCCAGTTGTCAGGCCCCGAGAACTAAACTGAACTTCCCGCAAGATATCAGGTCGGCCCTTTGACCTATCTAAGATTCACACCAACTATCAGGTCCTCAGACCTAGTTGGATTTCATCCTGGTGTCAAATCCCTATACCAATCAATCCCTTCACACTCGTAAAATGTATTAGATTATAAAAACACCTAACTTAACTCACTTTCATTCATCAAAACCTGAGTTAGATCGTTAGTGCAAATTACACCAATACTTGCTACTAGCTAGTATATAAGAGCTTCCCCACTCAAGAATGTCCTTTACATTCGCCCTCAAGTAATGGGAATATACTTCCTAGGCTAGATTCCTTCGACTCATAATTCATACTGTCTAGGACAGATAGCAAGTGGAGGCATCGACTTGCATTATCTATGCCTAGCACAGGCATGCCTCATTAGTTTTCTTTCTTCGGCCTAACTAACTGAGGGTAGGCATGTAATGTGCCTCATAATCCTTGCTTGGGCATTTATACCCATTTGGTCTACAAGTGTCTATCAATGACCATGCAAGAAGGAGAATAAATATGAGAAGTTTCATGGCTTGGAAAGTTCCCATTCTGGAATATACTATAGATCTTCTCGTGCGGGTACAAGCTATATGGCCAAAGACGTGATCTCAAGACTTCGTGGTTTGGGAAATACACAGTTTGAGAACCTCCTCCTTGGGAACATCCTCAAAAAGATTTCACGGCTTGGGAAGTTCGTAGCTGGGGAAGTGCGGTTGCTTCTGAAGATCCCCATCGGAAACATCCCCTCAAAGGCACAGTGAATAATCTACTCAGGTGAAGGAGTGATGATCAACTCGCTCGCATAAAAACCAGCCTGGGTACCTTCTCAGACAAACCCTCGATGATCCCTCTTTTTATAGCTAACTAACTATGCAGGAACATCCCCACTCGGGAATGTTCCTAACACATCATCCAGGCTGTAAGAACACCACTATTCAGGAATATCTCCCCTAGACTTTGACCCCTCCTTTTACTTTACTTAATCATTACCTCTAATGATCATATGCAAGAGCATCCCCACTCAGAAACACCCTAGCACACCGTCCAAGCTACAAGAATACTATTTGGGGATATCTCCCTTGAACTCTGATTCCTTTACTATTTTACTTAATCTTTTCTACTAATCATTTTTGGATCAGGAGTTGAATAACATGCATCGTCCTTAGCATGGGTGTAGAGAGGTTGACCAAGGAAAAAGTCATCAGCAATGTTAGTGAACTGGGCATAGAGGAAATCTTGTACGATGAGGAGAGATTAGCCATAGACCCTCATCTGTGAATGTCAAGGGTATTAGATGTGGTCTTAGATAGAAGGTGACAAAGTCTTATCACTTCCCATACATGAGGTTGATTTCTACCCACACAAAAGACTAACAGCGAGAGCATTGGCTAGCCCCCACATGGAAAGATGCTTCATCCTTATATAAGGAGTCGGAGGTTTATTGAGAGAAGGTAATTAGAAGTCAAGGCAACAATTAACTGTTGGATATATGAATGGAGAAGAGGTGGAAGAGAAAAGAAGTTCCATTGTGAATGAGATTTTAATTCCATATCGAGAGTTTTAAGGTATTTTGGTTAGTTTATATTGATTCACATGCTTTGATGATGTGAACAAATACATGGGGAGAGACTCTCTCTCATGCATGGGTGTGCAGGGTAGGGGTGCAAATCCAGGGCCCGGATTGTACTGAACCAAGTTGGCTCGTGTGCCAGCACGATCTACGCACGCCGAATGTCGGACCGGTCCAGGCAAAATTTACCCAAGTGGAACAACCAACATTTTATCACGTAAACCTTTTTGATGCTTATGTAATGAATGCATTAAAGAAAGATTAATGCAGTCGAGTGAAACGTTGGCATTTCACAGCTAGTGAAAAATGATCATTAACGCTGCCCATTGGTCTGAGCTCTTATATAAGAAGGCTGCGACCATAAGCAAAAGGTTATACGCTCAAAAAGTTGAAGCTCTCCACCTACGTTCCCCTTCTTCTCTGTCTTGCATCTCTTGCTCGACGGAATGTCCGTGATAGCAGTCGAGTACCTCTCAGTTCGTCGTGACCATAAGTGCTTGGTAGGAATAACAGTTCACCGTTGTATCCTGGGAAACAGACGACCCAAGAAAGCCTCAAAGCATAGCCAGAGGTGGGACGAATCTGTTTCAAGGAAACTACGTATCACAGGCCTCGATTCACATATTCGGCCGCTCGCATCGCTCGCCTGGTTGCAGCGTCTGCCCAGCCTCATAGCCCGTTCGGTCACTCGCATCGCTCGCCCGGTTGCAGCGCCCGCCCGACCTCATAGCCCGTTCGGTCGCTCACATCTCTCACCCAGTTGTAGCGCCCGCTCGGCCTCAGTGCCCGATTGGCCTCTCACTTGATTTGTCTGCTCACCCGACCGACCTTTTGCTTGGGCTATTTGCTCGCCCAACCGACCACTCACTCTATCGATCGACCTTGCTGCTCACCCGATCGACCACTCACTTGGTTGCTCGGCCTTTCTGCTCGCCTAACCTGCCACTCACTCGATCGCTTGGCCTTTTTGCTCACCCAACCGGCCACTTGCTCGGCACGCTCGCTCGACTGATCGTCCTCACTATCTAGTCGATTACTTTGTCCGGTCAAACTTGCTCAGCCTTACTATCCGGTCGGCCTCTCTGCTGTGCGACTCAGACGCGAGGTTAATCGCTCACCCGCTCGATCTAACTGCCAACTCGACCTGTCTGCCCAATCGACCAATCTACTGCTTGTCTGCCTGGTCTTTCAGTCCATTCGGACTTTGGTGTTGGAGCTCGGTCTGCACTCAATAATTAGCAGAAATCAACCTCTGCTGACAGCCTGAGAATATCTGCTCAGATCATCTCTACAGATAAATTGAATTTAATTTCATATAATTTAAATTCGACAAAGTCCCAAATATCTTTAACAGATTGTTATTTTTTATCCAATATTAACTAACTCAATACTATACTTCTTCTCCCCCTTAATCTAGCAAAAGCTCTTTTCTGGTGGAAGACATTCTTTCTTTGAACTCAAGCTCTACAACCAAAGAAATCAATTTTTCTCTTCATCTCTGTGTTGACATAACAATAAGAGGATCCGGCCGACAATGGCCCCCTGCCGACTGGTGTTGACTAGAAGATCAGAGGCTTTCCATCGAACGTAGGAGGTCGTGGGCTTGTGCGTGAGGTCATTTGCGGGAAGTCAGGAGTTTTGTCAAGTCCAGGACGACGAGAACTGTACTGGAAATGAATCTGTAGCAGCAGGATATTGATGAAGGTGGAGGTGGCAAACGATCAAATATTTCACCGGAAATGGATGCCATCACTTTTGGCGCCGACCCTTCGGGGGAAGACCATCTCGAGTCTAGCAGCACGGGTTGACCAGCTCGAGTGAAGACCAGCTTGGTTAAAGAAGAACGAGAGTTATCAGCCAGCATCCTTCAGTGGAGATCATCAGAGTGACTTAGGGTCTGTTTGGGAGGAGATGAGGGAAGGGGAAGGAAGGGGAAATAAGGGGAAGGGAAACTTTAAACCTTGTTTGGGAAAGAGTGAGGAAAGGGAAGGAAAGGTAAGGAAGGGTAAGCTTTAACCTTCGTTACCCATGGAAAGAGAGATTTTCTTACACCCCGAATTGGGGTGTAAGGAAGGGGAAGAGAAAATAAAAGATTTTTTATTCCAATTTTATCCATGTTCTTAATAGTTTAAGAAATGTTCCAATTTCTAATTTTTCTATGTCGCCGACATCAAATTTCCTTGCCTTCTTCACAGCTCACTTGCTGCATGATTATTAAAGGATATGACACGTCTGCTAACTGAATTGAAGGAAGAAATTATTTTTGTACTCAAAATTTAAGAGGATATCTACTATTTTTTAATTTTCCATCAAAATTTAATAAATTTTTAAAGAATAGGAATTCTCGTTATCAGCGTTATCTTTCAAATTTTTTTATTTAAGATTTCTAAAATCATTATTTTCATTATTTCTCATTTAATTACTTGATTATTGATAATTCATTATTTTGTTATAAATAGTATAAAAAGATTAATTTTTTTATTAAAAAATAACTAATTTAAATGATAATATAAAAAATTAAAAATTAATTTTATTATTAAAAATATCTAATTTATATTTATAAAATAAATATTAATATTATAAAAAATGTCTAATTTAAAAAGTAAGGATATTTTTGTAACTTTATTTATTTAACCTTCATTTTCTTTTTTTCCTCCCAGACAAAGTAACACAAGAAGAAGTTAAATACTTTATTTCACCTCACTTCCCCTTCTTTTCCCTCTCTTCCTCTTCCGTTAATGAACATTCCCTCATTCTATCCAAATAGAGGGTTAGAAACACTACCAGATTTGGACACGAGCAAAGTGGTGAGGCGGAGTTCGGAGCCGAGAGTGCGGATTCGGTCCGTATCACAAGGCTTCTATTTGATTTTTTTTTTCCATGATTAAACAACACATTCCTTTTATCTCTTTTCTTAAGATAGGAAAAAAAAGAGATAATAATATTTCTAATTGGAACATTGAGATTTAAATGTAAATCATAATTTTATTTGACAATTTTATTAAAATGATATCACCAACGTGATTTATTTTTGCTGGTGCGTCCATGCATTTAGAATACGTTGCACATTGGACAGTTTTTAATTCTGTGTCCCAACAGCAGTTGGTCGGTACTGAGAAATTGCAGCAGAAGGAAGCAAAACCATTGGCGCATGTCGAGTTGACACAAGAAACTTGTCCATCATTCATTTGCTTATGTCTCATAGTTGTGAATTGTGATATCACGGGCTATATATATATATGCAAATGAGCAATAAATTATCAGGTCAATGCCACTAAAAGTATTTACTTTTATCGAACATCAAATAGATACTTACATTGGTTTAAAGCGAATAGACTAGTAAGAACCAATAACATCAACATCAAGTATTTAGTAGCCATCTCTTTCTTATTTATGAGTTGTTTTAAGAAACTAGTGGAATTACAAGGCTATTTATAGCAAAAAAAAAAAAAAAAAAAAATCTAAATAAGGAAATACAAATATTAAAGAAATTATTAAAATTTATTCTCATAAAAATTATGGTTTAATGCTATCTTCACCAAATCTACATTTATTTAATTTTAAAAATATTTTTATAGTGAAATTTTCTTCAATTTATTTTTTAATGGATTGCTAAAGCCCAAAATGAAATTATGTTAATATTTTTTTTACATAAAAAATATATTTTTCCTTTTTACACTAAAAATAATTATTTTTAACATTTATTAGTAATTTTTTCTAATTATTTTTTATATAAAAAAAATATGCATTATTATAATTCTCTTTAGTCTCACATTTTAGAGTTGACAATATCACGGAGAAACTTCTATAAATACTTTGGGTCGATAACATTAGAAAACATATTTTTCTTGACCTTTTGATTAATATCAAATGTAATATTTGTTCTTATCAATTTAATATCTGATATAAAAAATTAAATTAATTTTTTATGAGAAAGAGTATGTTATAATAATTTACTCATGGAATTCTTGAGTGTCACTCTTGTATTATACTACTATATGAATTTGACACACTCTTATCAAATCTAATTTATGAATCAGATACTAATTTACTTTAAAATTGAAGTATCAGTTATTTCTAGGATTAATCAATTTAAGTTAAATATTCTGCGTCAACTAAAAACAATAGAGTATCAAATTTGGATGATGGCTTCATTGATGAAGGACGGAGCACCGTCCTGAAGAAATTTCCATTTCGCCTGTACATATAACTGAAAACTAGCAAGTAGTAGACACTCCATTTTTAATTAGGAAAGAATATATGATTCAGTCGTAGTGTAAATCAACACTACTGAGAAATTAAAATGCCAGGGACGATTCATTACATATGGGGCTACAAAATAATCTGTTCCAATAAATGGGAGCTTTTAAAAGCTCAATCTTTCTAGGAAGTGACGTGAAAAATTTGGCAACTCGGTTTGTAAGAATTTTTGGTTGAAGCTTCCTCGAACTTCTTTATAGCCATTTCATTCTCTTGTAAACCAGTCTGGACGAAATATCGAATCCACCAAGATGAACTCCTAAGTTTGGCCTACAATGAAGTGTGATGTCAGAAAGAGTTATAATCTTGAGGTCCAGTGAAACCAATTTTTTACTCGAACAGAAAAAGCAATACAGACAAGTCTAGATAGAGAATATAAACGTTAAAAATAATACAGCTGCAAACAAACAAAACCAGAATCAATGTTCAATCCTTATACTTCTACTATGCCATCAATTTCAAATAGATATATGAGTTGATCAGTAAACGAAATTGCTGAGTTCTTTTACTCATTAAGCTAAAATGAAGTACCTGAAAAAATTTAAGATTATGATTGGTAGGTATGCAAATTACTACTACTACTACTACTACTACTACAATCAAGCTTTATCTCACTAGGTGGAGTCGGCTATATGGATCCTTTTATATCATTGGCTCCACCCCTACTATATCATCATCTATACTTAAATAAATTTTATTTTATTTTATTATTGTTAACCAAATTTTTTTTTGAACTTCCTCTTTCTCGTTTGATGTGCATGTTTGTTAAAGTATTACATCGCCTAACTATAGCATTTATTGGTCGTCTAAATACATACTCGTACCATCTTAAACGTGTCTCTCGAAGTTTTCCCTCATTAGATGCAACTTCGACTTTCTCTTTAATTTTTTTATTCTGTCCATTCTCGTATGTCCAGACATCCACCTTAACATCCTCATCTTTACAAGTTTCATTTTCTGCTCATGTGCTTGAATCATAGCCAACATTCGTTTCATATAACATAGCAGGTCTAAGCAGTTTTATAGAACTTTTCTTTAAATTATAGAAGTATTTTACGATCACATAAAACATACGACACTCACCTCCATTTCAATCATCCTGCTTGTATTCTATATAAGACATTTCTCTCAATGCCTCCATTGTTTTGCAAAAATGATCCTAAATATTTAAATCTCTTAATTCCAAGTAACTCATCATCTCCTATGTTAACAATTGTTTTATTACGTCTAACATTGCTAAACTTAAATTTCATATATTATATCTTTATTCTACTAAGCCTAAAACTTTTCCCTTTTAGTTTTTCCCGTTGAAATTCTAGTTTAACATTTACTCCTTCATGTGTTTCATCTACCAAAACAATATCATCGATAAACAATATGTACTACGGTACTGTATCTTGAATGTATGCAGTGAGTTCGTCTATAATTAGTATATAAAGATAGAGACTTAGAGTTAATTCTTAATATAACTCTATCTTTATTAGAAATGCTTTAGTTATTCCACCTGAAGTTTTTACCCTGGTCGTTACATCTTTATACATATCTTTAATTAGTTCAATATATGTTACGTTAATACTTCTCTTTTCTATAATTCTCTTGGGACTCTATTATAAGTCTTTTCTAAAATACCATGTGCAGATCTTATTTTTGCTCTTGATATTTTTCAATTAGTTGTCTAAGAAGATGTATAGCTTTTATTGTCGGCCTTCCAAGCATGAACTCAAATTGATTTTCGGTGTGTCTCCTTCTTTAATCTCTTTTCTATTACTCTTTCCTAAAGTTTCATGGTATGAAACATTAGTTTAATACCCCTATTGTTTACATAATTTAGTATATCTTCCTTGTTCTTATATAAAGGAACTAGAGTACTTACCCTCCATTAATCGAGCATTTATCATGTTAAATAATTTTGTAAATTATTCAATACCTTGTTTCCCTAGACACTTCCATACCTCTATCGGAATTTGATTTGGTCTAACGGCTTTTCCATTGTGCATCCCATTTAAAACTTGTTCTACTTCTGAAATTTGAATTCTATGATAAAAATTTAAATTTCTATACTCATTTGGCCTACTTAAATTACCTAAGTTAAGTTGGTCACCTAAACCTTTATTAAAAAGTTGATAAAAATACTTCTTTCACCGCTCTTTTATTTCTCAATCGTTTACTAGTACTCTATTGTATTCATCTTTAATATATTTTATTCGGATAAGATCTCTTGTCTTCCTTTCTCTCACTTTAGCTATTAGATAAATGTCTCTTTCATCTTCTTTTGTATCTAATTTTTGATATAATCATTCAAAAGTTTCATTTTTTTACTTAATTCACTACTTTCTTAATCTCTTTCTTGGCTATTGTATATTTTTTAAAATTTTTCTCGTTGTTACAAATATGTAATTCCTTATAAGTTTATTTTTCCTTCACTTTCTCTTGTACTTTTTCATTCCACCACCAAAATTCTTTATTTAGTGGTGCATGTCCCTTTGACTAACCAAGTACACTCTTAGCTACTATTTTCAATTTTGATATCATTTTATCCCATGTCATATTAGAGTCACTGTATATTCACCTAATGTTTGTACTCCTCCCTTCTCCTTAAATATATTTTGCTTTACATCCTTTAACTTCCACCACTTAATTTAAAGAGTCATATATATTTATGCGATCATTTGAGGTGTATATTCAACACTACTAACTTATGTTGGGTAATTAAGTTTTCTCCTAAGATAACCTTGCAATATTTACAAATCTTTCTATCCCTCTTCCTAACTATAAGAAAGTCAATTTGCTATTTATTATTTCCACTTTTGAATGTGACCAAGTGTTATTCTCTTTTCTTAAAAAACGTATTAGCTAATATAAGGTCATATGCTATTGCAAAATCAAATATAGTTTTCTCTTCTTCATTTTTCGTTTCAAACTCATAACCTCCATGTACCCTCTCATATTCCTTATTTTTTATTCCGACATGCTCATTTAGATCACCTCCTATTAAAATCATTTTATTTGACGGAATATTTTGTAATACTTCATTTAGGTCGTCTTAAAACCTTAATTTGGTAGCTTTATCTAATCCTACTTGCAGTGCATATATGCTAATTATGTTCATAATTTCTTTCGACGCTATTATTTTAAGGGCTATAATTCTATTATATTTTCTAACCACTCCTACAACTTCATCCTTTAACGAACTATCTACAATAATACTCATTTCATTTCTTATTTTATTCTAGTGTATAATTTAAAATTCGAGTTCTCTATCATCTATGCAAATTACTATAGACCAAAAAATGAAGCGAGATTGTAGCTTGTTTCCATAACACTTTTCCTATGACATGCATTGACTTTCTTGAAGTTTTAATGCAATAAACCATGGTTCATTTGATGCAATAATAATAATAATAATATAAAGAGAGAAAAAAATTGCAAAATAATAAAGGCACTGATATATGGGAGATAGGTTCCAACGAGACAATGATAACGGAAATGCATATTTAATTGGAAAACATACAGGTTTTCCAAATTTTGCCAGCTCGGAGACCTTGGCTCTCTGTTTGCCTGGATAACCTACAGAAATTATGGGCTGAAATGAGAAAGAGAAGATTCTTTTGATGTGTATCTTATAGAAGAATGAGAATTGTATAAACTTGTGATATAACACATGCATATTAAAGAAAACTAACAAGCGTTTGCTGTAATAAGCAAGATCTTTATGGAAAACTGAAAAAATCTGGACCATCCCTGTTACTACAATCTACTCCATTTCAGCAGCACGGGCATTCTCTTTTGATCATACAAAACTAAGAAAGTAATGTACAAAACTAGCGTGGTGTATGAACAAGGCCAATCAGCTTTCAATGCTATTTAAGATACTAACCAACAATTGAGAAACGCTCAAATTGTTTCATAGTGCTTTAAATCGCAATTAACCAATAGACATAATATTCTTAAAAGTCTTCCTAGATTTTTTTTTTCTTTTTCAGAAAAAAAAAGCTCAAAAAGGAGTAAGATAACGTCCACTTGAAGATATATCATATACTCAAAAAAATAATATATCAAATATAGAAAGCTACTAATCTGAAAAGCATTACATATTTACATGATCATATGGACTAATGGACATGCACGACCTACTTCCACTATACTAAGTTCATGCCAAAGGCGAACTAGTCAAGGAAATATAATCCAAGTAAGCCATTTAGCTATTCAATGTGATTCTTCCATTTATGATTAATAGTTACTTCAGTGCCTACAAGAAGATAGTAAGGTCACTTGCAGGTGGTTTCTCATAAAATAAAAATAAATAAATAGATAAATAAAAAGCATCACATAAAACCACAAGTTGGTGAGGACAGGTAGTAAAGAAGCAAGAAGTATCACCAGCAAATATAACAAGACCATCTGCTGATAACCTGGCAAGATCTGGAAGGGTCTTGTTCAGGTACTTGGGAGACAGATAATCCAATGAATCAGAAACAATAGCAAGGGAAAATGATTTTGGTCTGTATGGTAGAGGAAACTTGAGGTCAGATACACGTACGAAGCCTTTGCGCATAAGGCTCTTGCAACTACTATCTGTATCTTCCAAATCATATGGTTCCACACCCCAAGCTTCAGAATCTTCTTCTTTTAACAATTTTGAAATGACTGCACAAGAGTCAGGACCTACATGCAAAACCTTCCTCATGCTATCTCCATAAGCTTTCTTTAGAATAGGCAAAGCTTGTATAACATCTGATGAGCAGGAAGCACCTGGGGACAGAGACTTTTGCAAACTATTAAACAAAGAAGAGAGAAATCAACTGAATCTCTGTATATTTAGTTAATTAATGGATGTAGTATAAAACTCCCAGATACAATTAGAACATCATCATCAAGCCATCTCAGTCCCATTATATGATTTTTAGGTACAAACATCTTATCCCTCCATTGAACATTATACAAGAATAAGTCAGTAGGAAAATTTAAATCTTTTAAATCACTTTTAATTATGTTAGCTAGAGATTCCTCTCACATCCTTCAATTTCTTGCAACCTCAAATATAATTGATTCAACAAATCTAGATATAGAATCTATTGACCATCTTTAAATATACACGTGGCACTGTAACTCTTTTTTAACATCTATTTGAGCTACACCTTACCACTCATGGGTTATTTTTTATTTTGTATTTTTTAATAATCTCATACATTCATCTTAGTAATCTCTTCTATGTTGCATTTTTTTATTATTTCCCAATGATCAAACACTCAAATTTATTTTAATCACTTTTATCCTGCTAATGACATTGTTATCAATATTGCTATCATATTGTCATTCAATGGTTGATCCAAGATAAATAAAAACCCAAGGTGAATTTTTAACTGAAGAATGAATACCATTTTCCAAGGTCTTTACTGACTTGTAGCAAACACCTTCTGGCGTTTCATTTTATTTAATTGAAACCATATTTCATATGTTCAATTCAATTCCCTAAAAAAAGTTCAAAGTTTATCTGTATAATTGAAGAATTGAACTTAATTTACTTACAACCCATCAATCAAAATAACATCATCTACAAAAAAAAAACAAAATAGATACATAGCAACCAAAATGTGGACTAACAAATTTCCAGAACTGCTAATTGATATAGAGGAACATAGTATTTAGAAAAGGATGATTCACAAAATATTGCAGGACCATGAAGATAATGAAACGCAGCTATCTTAACACAAAAAAATATTCCACCAATGTTTTCAAGAATGAAAGAATTTGTGGTTTTCCATGTGCTTACTTGTTCCATTTCCTAACAGAACATGTCATCTCCCCATCTCTTTCCCGATCTTCACAAGGTTCTTAGGAAACTAGAAAGTTTCCCGTGATTGCATGAACTAGTTTTTAAAGTTTCCCTGTCAAGTTCTCTCTCTTTTTTATAGTTTCTCTATTGAAATCTAAATTCAACTTTAGTGGCTTATTCACATCCATATATCTTTAGTTACGCTTAGATATTTTTCAAAATACCCACAATCTTTTATGGTTTAATCCCACTGTCAAATATGCACTCAGCAAGGATTTGTTGCAAACAATGTCACATATAATAACTTGTGCTACAAATCTTATTATTTAACAAATTGTTTCTTAGACAACTAAGCACCTTAGTGATGGCAAACATCATCATGTTGCTGAAAGTGGGAAACAGTAGACAGTACTTTGAAAATCTTGGCTCAAAGAAGAAATGAGGGGGGAACTAATAATGTACCATAATAAAATGATGAAAGTTTCAGAACAATCAACAAATTGTAAGTAGCAGTAGGACAAGAATAAGATAAAGCAACTCCAAAGAAGATTCATTGATAATCATGAGTTCAAAAAATAAATTTATCTTTGTTAACAATATGTATAAAATATGATATGTACCTTGCCCAATACTTATGGCTTCCTTCTCACTGGCAAATCCACCTTAAACCACCATAGGTTAGTTGAATTTAGTTGAAAAAATAACAAAAATGGAATATTTCAATTATAGAAATACAAAAAAAAAACTTTTCACCAAATCAAATAGCTGGTTCAATTCATATTTAAATAGGAGATTCTTCGTACCTGAACCTCTCAACGCGTAACCAATGAGAAAAAAGGCAGCCTAAAATTTCAAAAGACGGAAAATGACAATGAATCAAAAGGCACGTAGAATCACACAGTGCATTTGCATCGAATGATGAAGCAACTGAGACCGGAAATCTAAAAGACGCACCACCACAACCAATCCGATGGATAAAAGGGGCGAACTCCGTGACTTCTGTTGCAGTGAGCCGACGAGTGGAATGCTTCCACTATCAGAAGCGCGTCGAGACGGATTAATTGCTCGTCTTGACGCCATAACCTCACTTCCTTAAATCCACAACCGCCGCGAACCCTAATGCCGATCGTAATAACAAAACAAGAGAAAAAAAAAATCGTCAGATCAACTGCACAGAATTCATCACAGCAGAAACACTAGCGATCCCGGCATCTACTCGGAGACGGACAGAGTTTCGAATCCAAGAAGCAAAAAACCAAAAAACAAAAAAAGCAAACAGGGATCCGAAACTTGGCGCATTATAAGTAGGGTCCAGGCGGTGAAAAATGCGCGAATTGGATCTTTACTTGGTAGAATGAGATCGAAGAAGCGAGATCTAGGAGGAGGAGGAGGAGGAAGAGGAAGAGGAGAGGGAGCTACCTGTAGACGGCGAAACCCGGATCTGAAACCTCTACCGCTATTCTTGCAGTGGAGGAGAAAAGTGAGGAAGAGCATTTAAATGTTAGAGCTTCTAGCGTCGCCTCGAACACGGATGAGATCTAACAATCATCTCATCATTAATTTATGTAAAATAAATGAGCTATAGCTACCACATTAAGAAAAATTTGCAAATTTTCTTAATCATACACTTACTTCTCGTTATTTACTACACGACGCCCATGCCCAGTCAGGTAGGTTTTCTCATAATGTTCTCCCCGTATTTAAATACTTTTGATTCGGGATCATTTTAAGAAATTGTTTTTTTTTTAAAATAGCCTTTCTTTACTTTTAACCCTTAGTTTTTACCAAAACTTCAGACAAGTTAAATTCAGTTCTACCTGGTGTGATACGTTCCTTTCACTCCTATGATTCTCAGCATGCCAAAAACTTTGATTGGTCACCCTTATCAATGTAAAAGAGATTATTTTAAAAAAAAATCAATAGTTTATTATTATTATTATTTAGAATAACGTAAATTTAGAATAAATCTGACTTCTTTATGCTCATTATGATCATTAATTTGAAATTTAGTTCAAGTTAAACTGAATTTCAGGGCTAGATTATAATTTTTCCTGTGATCCTTAAATTAAAATTTTTATGAGTCAAATTTTCTTCCAAATATAGCATATCAAACTAACTTGTCATATAATGAATTTTGTATGCAATCTATTCAATGATTCATAATAAATTGAATGATGGTTATGTATTTTATTTCTTTGAAAAATAAATTTACTTTTCCAGTATCATTTGGTTTATAAATAATCAAACTAAAGTCCCGCTGTCAATCAAAACCAAACCAATACATTTTGGCCAAGAAATAATGAATTGTTGGGACCGATGATAATAATGCAACTTGAATTTCTGCCCCGGGCCATTTAGCGATTTCTTAGATTTTTCTAGTGTTTGAATTACTCGTGATTATTTATCCAGATGTAGGATCACATCAATCCTTTACTCAGATTAAGGATCATACTGATCTTTCACTAATCTAATTAGGACGGTAAACAAGTCGAGCCGAGCTTGGGGTGTTCAAATTTATTTGATAAGATAACCGAATCGAGCCGAGCCGAGTCGAGCTTAAAATGAACCAAGCTTTTGAAATAAGTGTTCAAACTTGGCTTGGTTTATTTTTCATAAGCTTGAGCTTGGTTCATTTAGGTGTTATCAAGTTCTCAATTCAAACTTGGCTTGAACTTGATTCGAGTTTGGCTTGAGCTTGGTTCGTTTAGATGTTATCAAACTCTCAATTCAAGTTTGTTTGATTGGTTATTAATATTGATAATTTAAAATTATTTATTTATTTTATTTTATTATTTATTTAACATATTGAAAAGAGTTTTATTAATAAATATGGTTCGTGAACATTATTCACGAATGTTGTTTACGAACGTTAATGAGCTGAACATATATATGTTTAAGCTCGTTTGTTTAGCTTAACGAGCTGTTCAAACTTGTTTGTTTAATTAATTTTATGTATATTAAACGAACATAAATAAATTCTTACTAAGTCGAACACCAAATTTATTCATGAATGTTTAATTTATTTACAGCCCTAAATCTAATAATTCCTTTAAATGAAACTTACAATTAAAGGAGGTTAGACTTACCATTTGATGTTTTCTAATTTATTCTAATAATTAATGAAAAATTTTGATAGGACTGAATTGAGCCATTATCCTGACTTAACATTACTAATGTCCTGATTAATCATTTCACTAATTCAATAATTATTCTCAAAAGATCCGTGATCTTGAGGTGACACGACAATGCTACCGTTTAAAACTCCTCTTCTCAATACTTCAAACTTAAATAGGATTAAAATTAAAAATTTGCAGTGATTCTCCTTGCCGTCAGTTTTATTTGCAATCAAACTGACGATAAAATGTAAAAAAACAAGGTATCTGATCACTAAGTTCGCCTGAATCACAAGGGATGTTTTGAATGGTTGAAAATATGAATGAAAAATAAGAGGGAGATGAAGAGAATTCTATTGTACATGCGAATTTTAGTCACATATTTAGTTTATATATTATATTATTTCACATATATTGTAGTACTAAATAAATACACGGAAAGAGACTCTCTCTCTCATATATGGATACGAGGGATATAAATCTAGGACTCGGATTGTATTGAATCAAGTTGACTTATGTACGAATATAACGTGCGAACATCGAATGCTGGACTGGTTAAGACAAAATTTGTCTAAGCGGAACAACCAACATTTTGTTATATAGATTCTTTTTGCTGGTTGCTCAAGAATGTAATGGAAGCATTAACTACTATAGTAATGGCTGACGACTATCATTATGCCTTGGACATTAAATGACATTTACTCGGCGTTCATTGCAAATGAGGGATAATGTTCCAATATAAGGAGACCATGGTCTTGTGCAGAAGAATATACAATCAAGCAAAGAAACTTCATCCACTTTATTCCTTTGTTCTTCCTCTCTACCGTGCACTCGCTCAACAAAATTACTCATGATAGTAATAGGGTACATTCTCAATTCACTGTAATCCACCAGTGCTTGGTGGCCATCATAGTCTACCGTTGTATTCTAGAAAACAAATAACCCACATAATCTTGAAGCACAATCGGAGATAGGACAAATTTGTTTTAAGGAAACTACTTGAAAACATGCCTCGATATCGTCTTTTCTTGACTTGGCTTCAACTCGGGAATAGTTGGGGATGCTTCTTCCACTCGGTGACCCACTTGGGAGCACTCAGCTTCCACCCGCGACTCGGCATTCGGTGACTCGAAGTCAATACTCGGAGTCAGTAGTCGATGACTCAGAGTCGGCATTCGGATTCGACACTTGGTAATGCATTCGATAGTCAATGATTCAACAGTCGACGACTCGACATTCTACAGTCAGGACTCAATAGTCGGTGACTCAGCATTCGACAGTCGATGACTCAACACTCGGTAGTCGACAATCGACAATCAGTAATCGCCAGTCGACAGTTAGGCATACAAGACAATCTAGTTTTCCAACCAACAAAGTCATTCCAAGCAACTCTTCATTCCCTTCTTAGCAACATAAAATTATTAGCTCAGGTCACTCAATAGATAAGTTTGAAAATAGTTTTATAAATTTAGAATATTTCCCCTATATCTCCGGCAAGATTGTCCAACAATCTTAAAATAGATTCATTTATGTTGAGATGGTCACGGAAACGGTTGAGATGGAACATGCTCAACGTGTGAAGGCCCCCTCCATCCCGATTAGAAATGTTTCAATCAACCATAGGGAAAGACCAGAGAAATTCACTAGATTGAACTTCAAGAGGTGACAACAAAATTAATAGGATATGCCTGATGCGGTGTATGCTAAAAATACGTTTTGTAAACAAGCATAGAGGAAGACTTAACAATAAATAAACTAATTTATTACATCACACACACCATAAGCATGAAAGATACAATCGCGTAGACAAGATCATAAAATAAAATAAAATAAAATTGAATAACAATTATTCTAGGTATATCTTACGAATGACTTGTAACGAGAAGGGCATAAACCTTTTGCGACGTTATCGAACCTCACCTCTATTTGTATCCACGCTGAGCTTTTCAAGACAACTCCAAGAGAACAAGCTTCGCCTTCAGAAGGTACTAGCCATAAGCGAAGGAGAAGGAAGAAGAAGCAAAAGGAAGATCTTCTTCCCTTGGGTGGCTCACGACAACAAGAGGAGAACTTTTTGTTGTGACCGGAGACAAGAGAGAGGGAGAGGGAGAGGGAGAGGGAGAGAGGTATTGGGTTTAGGTTTTCAAAACTTAATCTAGCAAATAATAAATTGTATGTTAATTTTCTCTTAACCATATCAATATATAATATTCTTTAATGAGTTGGATTAGAAAGTCCAAAATTCAACTCATTATGTATTAACAAAAAATTAGCCCATTAACCTCTTGGTTTGATTTACAACTAAATCAAGTTGGTTTATGGTTAAATCAAATTGGTTCATGACTAAGCCAAATAGGGTCCAACTCCATAAGAGATGTGTCCCATCCATGCCTTTTTCTGACAAATATTTCCATATTGGTCTTATGTATGGTCCAACTAAATATTTATCTCTTGATATGAGAATCCTATTTTCTAACTTATTTTATATCTTTTAGAGACTCATAGTGGGTGTGATCTTGGCCTTCCATAATTAACTACTTAATTATGGAATGATCATGAGTGACACCTAGTAGTACATTATGATCCCCAATTAACTGAAAAATTATAGTTGATCTCAGGACTAATTCTAAACCCTTCAGCAGCTACAGTGAGTCATGCCTCGCTCCTTTCACTCATCTTATACCCACTTGGTCCAGGATATGGTCTATGTATTTTTCTCCACTAGGCTGACTACGTCACACCTAGCCCAAGTAATACTTCCTCATTATGCGGATTCAAATTACTCGTACATATGTACAAGAGTCTCATACTTTTAACATGTGATGCTTTGGTCAAAGATTTTGAGTAATAATCTTAATGAGTGACTATAGGGTATACGTCTCCTCGCAAGAAGCGGTGAATCCTTTATGGGATATCCAAACACCTTCAGACACTTCCACTTATACCTAATCATCTCGGGTTCACACCTCCAATAGATGTTTACTTAAGATGTCAAATTATAAGTCTCCATGACCAAGATGACTTGTATATCTCAAATCGAAGGAAACTTGCACTCTAGCTTTAGTAGAGACTTCACAGACATATCTATATATGTAGAGAACCATATGAAGTCTTACAGCAAGTCACTCCAATGAACTAGTTATCATAATTAGCATCCACGTTTAACTCTCGACATCCCAATATCTCCAGCTAGTGAGAAACAGTTGGTTGGCGGAACCAAGGAGTATAACCCGTGCTAGTCTTACAGAATTAATGATGTCCAAATGTACCAATTCGATGACTAGGAAAATTTCAATACGTTCATAATTATACATGTAGAGATAATCACAAGTTGTGATCTAATCACAAATTCTCCCTCATGCTATGAATTGTATTGTGGCCATTTAGTAAATGAGTTTAAGACTATTCAAACATATAATATGCACTCAAATAGTGAATATATATTTATCAAATAAATAATAAAATCATAAGGCGATTGCTATAGTACATCCCTTAAAATCTAACACTCTAATTTGGCCTAATGCCAATCATCACGGTGTCCTAAACCATAAGAATATACGTGACTCTCAAACTAACTTTGTGGTAGAGCCTTTATCAAAGAATCACTAGGTTCCTTTCGGTGGGAATTTTCTCGGGTTATATTTCTTTCCTACTAATGATCTCTTTGATCAGATGATAGCGGTGAAGCATGTGTTTGGATTTCTGATGAGACCTAGGTTCCTTTGCTTGCGTAATGGTTCCAGTATTGTCACGGTAAACAAGTAATGCTTCAATAGTAGATGGAATCACACTAAGTTTGGTAATGAATTTCTTGATCTAAACTGCTTCCTTTGCTGCTTTCGAAGCTGCAATGTATTCCGCCTCATAGGTAGAATCTGCAATAGTGCCTTACTTGGAACTCTTTCAACTAACAACAGCTCCATTTAATATGAATATGAATCTAGACTGGGACTTAGAGTCATCCTTGTTAGTCTGGAAACTAACATTCGTATACCTGCGTATGATCATATCACCATTTCTATATACCAAGAACATATCCTTAGTTCTTCTTAACTATTTAAGGATTTTCTTGATAGCCGCCCAATGATCCATTCCTAGATCTGACTAGTATCTGTTAGTTAGAGCCCTAGAGCCAATCATTTGATGATTGTATGGACTCATTGTATCATATTCTTGTATATTAATAAAGGCATTTGTTTGGTTATTATACTTATTTGTATTAATGCCAAATAGACTAAGTATAATAGCGTCCTTGAGTAGAAGGTTCATACCTATATCAATCGATTAGTTGAATCGATAGTGAGATGATATAGGGAACACTACTCTAAATCATTCCTAGTCGAGTATTAACATTCAGGGACAATGTTAATGCAATAAGACTAGCATGTAGGTCAACTCGATGACTTGATCTCACAAGTCATGGATATGGAGATATCAAGTTGACACATGAGTATGCATTGGAGAATGTATACTGAATGACCCGCCATGAGAAAGTATCATGGATCGTTATATGAGTGTCATATACTTTCTCATGTGGCTATTAGTATGACTATTAGTCCTTGGACCTGAAGTCACCATGGATCCCTACATAAGGAGTTATGTACTTTGGTTTCGTCAAACGTCACTCGTAACAGGGTGGACTATAAAGGCGATAACTGAGTATGTAACAAATTATGCAGAGGGATGTGAGTGATGTAGATGGGATCTATCCCTCCCATATGACGGGAGTGACATCAATATTCTTGATAGAGTTAGACCACGAAGTGCATGGCCATGCCCAAATGAGTCAACATTAGATGTTGAGCTCATTTGATCGAGTGAGTCTACTTGGAGTTCAAGATTTAGATTGATTAGAGGATGACACGGTCTATGCCTTATATTGATCAATCTAGATGTCTAGGATAGAAAGACAATGTCACATATTGTGAGGAGTCACAATTAGTAGTCACAAGGTGATGTTGGATCTCGACATTTCTTGTAACTTGGGTAGCAATGATGTATTGCTAGATGCCGCTCATTGCTTATGTTTCTAAAGGAGTTTAGAAACATTGCCAACGTTACAAGAACCTATTGGGTCACACATAAAGAACAAGTGGATGGAGATTAGGTTCATATGATGAACCAATTGGATTAGGTTCATATGATGCACCAAAGATTGGATTCAAATTAGACTTATTGAGTTAAACTCAATTAGATTCAATTGTTGAATGAGTCTAATTTAAATTTGATTCATTAAGTGAATTTATATTAATGAATTGAGATTCATTAAATTGAAATTGACTTGAATCAAAGGTTGGATTTAACTCAACAAGGAAGAAATTGGTCAATTTTGACTTGACCAAATGGAATTTGAAACATCAATTTTGACTTGATGTATTGCCACATCATAAGGATGACTCATCCTTGCCACATCACCTCCACCTCATGAGGTATGCCACCTCATGGGGGTTACACTCTTCCCTTGGGTTTTAATGTGGCCGGCCACATTAATGAAGGGGGTTACATTGTGTGGCCGGCCACACTAATGGTAGAGTGGGTTTTGATTTTGTGGTGATTGTGTGTGCATTCATTCCATCTTCTCCCTTGGTCTTTTCCTCATGGTTTTGCTGCTGTTGCCGTGACTTCTATGGTGAGGAGAAGGTGGTTGAGTGAATCCAAGAGCAAAGGAAGAGTGAAGGTCACAAAGGAATGTTACTACTAGTGAGTGTATAAGATTTCTTTTTATACCTTCTTCTTTTCTTCCTTTCCAATCCCATTCGAGAGCTCTAGAAAGTGCTAGCACACTTGGGGCTCTCTTCTCCATCCTTTGAGTGTGAGAGACACTCCTTGTTCGTGTGGATATCATTAGAGGAGTGTCTACGTTGACACTCTCGAGATCCAGCGTACCGTTGGACGAGCGGGATTTGCGAGGGCACGCATCGAAGGTAAAATTCTTTACATGTAGATCTAGGAGTAGATCTAAAATTTTAAACTCGTACTCGTAATTTCATTCAGTTTTTCTTGCACGGATCTACGGCTTTTGGGCGATTCGGGGTTTCCGCGATGCGAAAAGCGGTTTTCGCGGCCCGAAAAACCCAACAGTATCTACTCATAACACTCAAAGTATACAATACATCGGGTCTCGTGCATAATAGAGCATACATGATAGATCCTATTACGGATGCATAAGGTATCTTATCCATGCAAATGCTCCCATCTTATATACGTGGGCATAAACTTTAAAAGGTGAATTCTATGCCTCACAAGTATGAAACCTTTCTTGGATTCAGACAAGCTAAAATATTTTAGCACTCTATTTATATATGTCGATTGTGAAAGACCAAGCAATTTTTTCGATTATCTCTATAGATCTTCATTCCCAGGATGTAAGTTGCTTTGCCCATACCTTTTATGGAGAATGTCGTGGACAACCAAACTTTCACTAAATGTAGAACTAACATATCATTTCCTGTAAGTAATATGTCATCAACATATAATATTAGGAATAGGACCACATTCCCACTAACCTTTTGATACACACAAGGTTTGTCTGAATTTTGTGAGAAATTAAACTCTTTGATCACCTCATCAAAACCAATATTTCAACTCCTGGATGCTTGCTTTAGTCTATAAATGAACCATTGAAACTTGCATACTTTATTCTTGTTAACAAATGTGAAACCTTTGAGTTGTATCATATACACGTCCTCGAGTAGGTTTCCATTAAGGAAAGCCATTTTTATATTCATTTTCCATATTTCATAATCATGATGAGCTGATATGGTCAAGAGTATCCGAATGGATTTAAGCATGGCTATAGGTGAGAAGGTTTTGTCATAGTCAATGTCTTGCCTTTGACAATAGCCTTTCGTCGCCAACCTTGCCTTATAGCTAATTATATTACCATGCATGTGAGTTTTCTTCTTGAGAATCCACTTGCACCTTATAGGCATAATGCCTTCAGGTGGGTCCACCAAATTCCAAACTTAGTTTTCATGCATGGAATCCATTTTTAACTTCATGGTTGTAAGCCACTTATCCTTCTTTGAACTATTCAGAGCTTATTCATAATCAGTAGGTTCCTCATCCTCAATAAATAACATGTCATTCGATTCTCTTACAAGAGATCTATATCTCTTAGGAATATTGTGTGTCCTACCTGATCTATAAGGGCGTTATGTCCTAATAGATTGTGGTTCTTGACTAGGCATCTTATTAGTGTCTATTGGAGTCTCTTGAACTTACTTCTTGTAAGAGAAACTCTTTCTCTAGGAATGCATCATGCCTTGAAGCAAATACCTTTTGTTCCAAGGGGTGATAGAATTGGTAACCCTTAGTTTCGTTAGGCTATTTAATAAATAAACACTTATCAAACTTAGCGTCCAACTTGTCTGATATAGTCCTATTCATATAAGTAGGATATTCCCATATCTTTAAATAAGATATAAGGGATTTCTTACTAATCCATACTTCATATGGAATAGTTGAGATTGCCTTCATCGAAACTCTATTTAGCAAGTAAACAACTATCATGAGTGCATAACCCCAAAATATTTTGGGAAGATTTATACGATATGTCATTGTCCTAACCATGTCTAACAGGGTTCGGTTATGCGCTTTCTGATACACTATTTTATTGTGGCATATAAGGCAGAGTCTATTGAGACAATATACCATTATCCCTTAGATAATCTTGAAACTCTTGGCTTAAATACTCACAACTTCGATCAAATTGAAGTATCTTAATACTTTTACCAAGTTATTTCTCTATTTCATTTCTGAATTCTCTAAACTTTTCAAAGGCTTCAGACTTGTGCTTTATTAGATACACATACCCATAATGAGAGTGATCATCAATAAAAGTAATAAAGTAGCTCTAACCTCCTAGTGCGTGAGTTGACATTGGTCCACATACATCAGTATGTATAAGCCCAAGTAACTCATCAACCCATTCACCCTTAGCTTTCTAGAAAAATGTAACTTTGTCATCTGACCTTTTAAACATGAATCATATGTATCTAATTTAAATAGTTCGAGAATTGTAATCTTTTGTAATTCTGACATACGTTTCTTGCTTATATGGCCAAGGCGATAATGCCACGAGTAAGAGGTTAATTGATTATCTATTTGAGTGTGTTTATTGCTCGTTTGATATCAAATATGTCACCAGATATATAGATTTCATTGCATAAAGTTCCAGTGTCGTAAAGAACGTCATTCAAAGTTATATTACAACAATTGTTACTAAAAGTCAAATGGAAACTTTTTCTATCTAAGCAAGAAATAGAAACAATATTCTATATTAATGCAGGTACAAAATAATAATTATCCAGTTCTAAGACAAGTCCACTAGGAAACTTTAACAAGTATGTTCTGATGGCAACTGCAGCAACCTTTACTCCATTCTCAACTCGCAGACTTGATGCTCCCTTGATGAGTCTTCTATTATTTCTTAGCCCCTGTATGTCATTACATATATGTGAGCCACACCTAGTATCTAATATCTAAGTGTCTGAGGAAATATCATGACAATCAATAATGAAAATACTAGAGGATGGGATATCAGATGTCTTATTCTTCTTCAAGGACTTAAGATATATCTTGCAGTTTCTTCACTAGTGTCCCATCTTGCCACAATGATGACATGAGCCCTTTTGTGCTGGTTCTATTGTCTTGGCCTTTTTTCTATTTCCCTAAGTCTAATGTTTTGGCTGATCTCTCAAAATCTTTCTTGAAGGAGTCTACTAATATTACAATTTTTTATTCACGTTTAACAGAAGACTCCACAGTTTTGAGCATATTAATCATCTCAGGGATGGTCATTTCCAAATTGTTCATCCGATAGTTCATTACAAATTATGAATGACTTTTCGATAAACTATGTAGAATTAAATCAATACTTTGTTGGACCCCGTGGGTGTTTTGATGTGATCAACCAAGTTAGGTTAGGTCCTACTTATTATTTGATCCCTGTGTCTAAGTGTGCAGGAACTTAGGAGCACAGAAAGTCGAGTGGAAGACGCGGCTAGCGAGAAGGACGACACGGGAAGGGAGTCGACGGGCTCGGTGCGTCCGAAGGACGAAAGAACAGTAGAAGAGTACACCGGTGGACGAGAAGAACGTGCGCGGCGTTCGAGGGACGAGAAGCCGGGTTAGAAGCCTGCTCGAGGAGAAGGCCGGAAATTAGGTTCGGGTGAGCCCTATTTCGGTTGGCCGAAATCACCCAAGCGATCGGAGCTTCGAAAGAAGAGGCAAAAGATAAGCTGGAAGCTATTTATACCATGCAGGTTGAAGGCAGTATTTATACTATGCAGGTTGAAGGCGCCCTCAACATCATTGAGGGTGCCCTCAACATCATTGAGGGTGCCCTCAACATCATTGAGGGTACCCTCAACATTGAAGGCGCCTCCATCACCTTCAAGGTGCCTCCATCACCTTCAAGGTGCCTCAGACCAGTCCGAGATGCTTTCAAGGGCATTGGAGGCGCCTCAGACCTAGTCTTCGTGACTGTTTGCAACCGGATAGAGCTTTATATTGGAACCCCAAGGTGTTTTGATGTGATCAAATGAGTTAAGTTAGGTCCTATTTTGTGTAACCCTTGTGTCTAAGTGTACAGGAGCTTAGGAACACAGGAAGTCGAGCGGAAGACGCGGCTAGCGAGAAGGATGGCACGGGAGAGAGCCGACGGGCTCGGTGCGTCCGAGGGACGAGGTGACCGTGGAAGAGTACACCGGTGGACGAGAAGAACGTACGCGATGTTGGAGGGATGAGAAACTGGGAAGGAAGGCTGCTCGAGGAGAAGGCCGGAACTTGGGTTCGGGTGAGCCCCATTCCAGATGGCCAAGATCACCCAAGCTAGCGAAGCCAGAACAGAAGACCCGGACCGAGACGAGCTGAACCGGAGCAGTGGAACCGTACCACAAAAAGTCAACTGGGTTAACTTAAGTGGTCTGGGCACCCAGAAGTGGATTTTGACCAGATCGAGTTTTGACTCGATCTGAATGGTGGGGGATAAAATTTTATCCCCCCGAGGGCGCCCGGAACCCTTCGGGGCGCCCCGACTAGTGCTATAAATATAGCACTGATTTGCACAGATTAATTAACTCACTTGTAATCAGTTTCTTAGTGCTTTACTTTTCTGTCTGTGCTCTCAACGTTGTAAGAGGCTACTCTGCCCAGAGGAGATCATCAGATACTGCGTCTTCTTTTCCTTGGATTAGCAATCCCCTGATAGCAAACCAAGTAAACCCTCTGTGTCTTATCTCTTTTAATTAGTTTCGTCTTTTTATTATTACAAGTGTTTCTTAATTAGTCGATATATCCGAGAAATGTTAGATTTATTTTTGTAGGGCAATTCACCCCTCCTCTCTTGCCGGCCTCTAAAGGGACCAACACTTTATCCGATCAAATTGCTTGGAGGCGCCCTCAACTCTCTTGGAGGCGCCTTCAACACTCGGGATAAGATTTCCAAGAGCTATATAAAGGCCCCTGAAGCTAAGAAATTAATCAATCAACTCAGTATTTAATTCCTAGCAATAGTTTAGAGCTTTCAGTATGTAAAAGGTGTTGGATCGAGATCGCGCTAGAGGGGGGGGGGGGTGAATAGCGCTCGCGGCTATTTTTATCGTATCGGAAACGTAAAACTACCAAAGTAAATATACGCAGCGGAAGTAACGAATGCAATCACAGAAGGACACAGATAGTTTTACTTCGTTCGGAGCCTAGGTCGACTCCTACTCGAAGGCCCGCGATCCTTGATCGCTTTCGGTGGGCAACACTTATAAGTACGAAAAAGAGTACAAGATTTACAATCAGTACAGTAATTAAAAACAAGTTTACCGACGACAGAATCGTAATCTCGAAGCTCCTGGTCGTCGTGGACTCGTAACAGCACTTCAGGGTCGTTGATTGAGCAGCACGCAGCACAAGGATCGCTTGTTCGTTGTTGTTCTAAGCTGCTGGTCGAGACCCCTTATAAAGAGGGTTCAAGGCGCCTTACACTGTTCATCAAGGCGCCTTGAACGAGCCGAGTCACCCGTGTGGATCAGCACGGACCTGGTCGAACTCTATCTGGTCTAAGGCGCCTTCAGCCTATCCAAGGCGCCTCCAACCTCTGGTTCAAGGCGCCTTGAACCCCATTCAAGGCGCCTTGAACCCCTTTCAAGGCGCCTCCAGGCGCCTCGGACACTGTTCATCCGAGTTCTTCTTTGTGTTTTTGGTACTTGTAAGTATATTAATCCAAAAATACCTGCAACACAGAGTTAACACAAAATAATAGTATGACTATGAAGTTATGACAGTCTCCGGACCGTCAGGATCTGACTTCGGATTTCCTATCGAAACCCTAGGTCGACCCGACGCCTCTGCTCCCTCTACGGGAACGCCCTCACCTACTCCACTCTGGAGATTTACCTGCAGTATGATCCTCCGATCGACCGGACTTTTGCTCACTCAAGCTTCCGGACTTTCATGAACATCCGCCACCGTGATTGCCAGACTTTCACAGTTCATGCGACAGACTTTCCACCTAGGGTTACCACCCCTAGGACTTTGCCTGAAGCCTTGACCGCCAAGAGTTTCCGCATAGGGTTACCACCCCTTATGACCTAGGGTTACCACCCCCTAGGGTTTTACCTTGCCTAACCGCAGTTAGGACTTTCCTGAAACACTCAGCAAAAGCTGTCAGATAACAAAGCATCTTAACTTTGAATCCTTTGCCATTATCAAAACTTAGGTTCGATCGTCGGATGCTTCCCGCACCAACAATCTCCCCCTTTTTGATTATGGCAACACGTAATTCAAAGTTAAGAAAAACAACATATGTAATAACTGCATTAAGTTAACCAAGCTTAAAATGAACTTCAAATGCAATAGAGGTTAAGCTGGAAACTTTGAACTTTGACATATTAGACTCCCCCTTAATAAAAGCCCTCCTTTTATCAAATACTTTGAATTTAACTTTAATTTACCTACTCTCTGCTTTTATTAAATACTTTGATTTTTCCATTAACTTTAAATCTACTCTCCCCCTTTGCCATATATCAAAAAATAAACTAGTTTGAAAGTAGATTTGTATTTTTCTGAAGGAAAATTTTCAAAAGAGGGAAAAAGAACAAAAAACGACTTAGCTTTTTGAGTTTTGGAATTTTCTAAATTTGAAAATACTTAGCTATATATTCAGCTTCAAAATGATTTGTATTGAGAAAATATTTTGCCAAATAGCTAAGTTTAGAGTACAATCTAACTAAGTCTAGTTCAAATAGTCTTAAAATTAATTAAGTTTGAAAATATGAGCATTTGAATTTTCAATAAAAGGATTTGTTTAGAAGTTATAAAATATGAGGTCAATTGAATGAAAATATGAGGTCACTTGAAAAAAATAACTTTAACACGTTATAAAAAGTTTACTAGATTTGAAACTATTTGAATACTCAATTACATGGACAAGTTTTTTGAAAAAACTATAATTAAGTTTTGAATACTCATTTTGAAGAACCTTTGATATTAAAAAATATTTAGTTTTAGGACAGAGGGAGTAGCAGTAGTTTGTTTTCTAGTCCAAGCATGAGTCAAATTAAATTATTGAGTTTAATTTGATTAAGTATCAGAGCCTTTAAAATATCAGGTAAAGTAATTTGATTAGAATCTTAAAGTACAATCATGCTTAAACAACAAATTGAAACACACTTTTTCCAATTGTCTAACCTTTAGCTACTTGCTGATTGCCTAGAGGGCAATAGCTTTCACATGGTTAGTCAAATTAAGTCCATTTGGTCCAGTTAGAGTTGGCTAGAGCTGGAAGACTTGACTTGATTATTATTTATGATGTGTTTAACGCCCAGACTCATATTGATGCACAAATATAAGCATTCCTGAGTCCAGACTGTACCCTATGCATCTCACGCCTTTCTAAGTTTTTCAAACACAAGCAAGGTAGACCTAGGTGTTTGTGAGATGCTCTGGCTTTAATCTAGGGGAACATGATTTCTAGGGGAAAACTTAGGCTAGTTCCAAATGTTGAAAATTCTAAGAAATTGGAATTTTGAAATAAGTATTTTCCTAGAAATTTAAAAGCAAATGATAACCAAACATTGTCTATTCTACCCAACACATTCCTATTTGTCTTCTAAGTGAGCTGAACTCAAGTTCAGGTAAGGGTTTTGTGAAGATGTCAGCTAGATTTGATTTTGACTCAACATAGTTGAGTATAATATCACCCTTAGCTACATGATCCCTTACAAAATGGTGCTTCACTTCTATATGTTTAGTCCTTGAGTGATGAATTGGGTTTTTTATGGAACTTATATTATCAATTGAGATTTTTGTGTTATGATAGTTCAGTTGATAGTCTTTAAGAGTGTGCATCATCCAAAGCAATTGAGATGTGCATTCACCTAAGGCTATATATTCAGCTTCAGTGGTAGACAAAGCCACACAATGTTGCTTTCTACTTGACCAACTTACTAGGCATTGTCCTAGAAATTGACAACTACCACTTGTGCTTTTTCTGTCTAACTTACATCCGGCGTAATCCGAGTCAGAATAGCCAAGAAGGTCAAAGGTGCAAGTTCTAGGGTACCAGAGTCCTATATTTAGAGTACCTTTAATGTACCTAAGTATTCTTTTAACATAGGTTAAATGTGACTCTTTTGCACAAGATTGGTATCTTGCGCACATACCAACTGCAAATAATATGTCGGGTCGGCTTGCAGAGTGGTAAAGCAGGCTTCCTATGGCACTCCTATAGTACTTTGGGTCTACTGGTTTGCCTTCAGGGTCAGAGTCTATGTTAATGTTGGTTGCCATGGGTGTATTTATTATTTTTGAATTTTCCATGCTGAATTTTTTAATTAATTCCTTTGCATATTTAGTTTGATAAATATATATTCCATCTTTAGTTTGTTTTATTTGTAAGCCTAAGAAAAAATTAAGTTCACCAACCATGCTCATTTCGAATTCATTTTCCATTAATTTAGTGAATTCTTTTAAAAATTTAGAGTTATTTGATCCAAAAATTATATCATCAACATAGATTTGAGCTATGAAGATGTCTTTGTCTACAGTTTTTACAAATAGAGTTGGATCTATTTGACCTTGGTTGAAACCTTTGGATATTAAGTGATTTGACAATCGTTCATACCATGCCCTAGGGGCTTGTTTAAGTCCGTACAAGGCCTTTTTTAACCTAAATACATGATTAGGATATCCTAAGTCCTCAAATCCTGGGGGTTGGCTTACATATACTTCCTCCTTAATAAATCCATTTAAGAATGCTGACTTGACATCCATTTGGTATAGTTTAAATCCTTTGTTTGCTGCATAGGCTAACAACATTCTAATGGATTCGAGTCTAGCTACTGGGGCATAGGTTTCATCATAGTCCAAACCTTCAACTTGGCTGAATCCTTTAGCTACAAGCCTAGCCTTATTTCTAATTATTTCGCCTTGATCATCTAGCTTGTTTCTAAATACCCATTTTATATCGATTATTGATTTATTTGAGGGTTTAGATACAAGTTCCCAGACTTGATTTCTCTCAAATTGGGCTAACTCTTCCTGCATAGCTATGATCCAGTCCGGGTCAGGTAGTGCTTCTTCTATTGTTTTTGGTTCGATTTTAGAAATTAGGGCAATCTGACTGTGAATTCTGTAGGAGGATCTAGTTCTTACCCCTAGATTTGGATCACCCAAAATTTGATCAGATGGGTGAGAGGTACTGACCCTAGTTGGTCTGATAAGTGGGTCAGGGGCTGGTTCCTCTGGTTTATTAAGATTTGGTTGAATTTCATCATCTTCTATATTTCTTGGATCAATATCAACATTCTCATTTATATTTGGTAGATTATTTTCTTCATCAAATATTATATTAGTTGTTTCTTCAACTTTTAGGGTGTTTTGATTGTAGACTCTATAGGCTCGACTGTTTGAGGAGTATCCTAAAAATATTCCTTTGTTAGATTTGGGTGTGAATTTTCTTAAATAATCTTTAGTGTTTAAAATGTGAACTTTACATCCAAATACTTTTAAATAATTTAAGTTAGGAATTTTATGATAATATAGTTCATAAGGGGTTTTCTTGTGAAATTTGTTGATCAAAATTCGGTTTTGAATATGATTTGCAGAATTTATTGCTTCTGCCCAGAATTGGTGATTTAAGTTATATTCATTTAACATGGTTCTAGCGGCTTCTTGTAGGGTTCTATTTTTACGTTCCACCAGACCATTTTGTTGGGGGGTTCTAGGACATGAAAATTCATGTTGATATCCATTTATTTTACAAAATTGGGTAAATTTATGATTTTCAAATTCCTCTCCGTGATCACTTCTTATTCTTTTAATTTTAGTATCTTTTTCATTTTCTATTAATTTACAAAAGTTACTAAATATTTCATAGGTTTCATCTTTAGTTTTTAGAAATTTTACCCATGAAAATCTAGAGTAGTCATCAATTATTACTAAGCAATACTGGTTCTTGCTTAGTGACTTAGCTCCATGTGAATCAAATAAGTCAAGGTGAAGGAGCTCAAGTAAGGAGCTGGTTCTTTCAAGATTTGTTGATTTGTGTGTTGACTTAGTTTGTTTTCCTTGTTGACAAGCATTACAGATAGAATTTTCAATGAATTTTAGGTTTGGTAAACCTTTAACTAGACCATTATGACTCATTTTTGAAATGAGTCTAGTGTGAGTGTGACACAATCTTCTGTGCCACAAAGCAGTTTCCTCTTCTTGTGTTAGAAAACACTTTGTTGAGGATGTCGGTAGATTAATTGAATACATATTATTTATCCTAAGTCCCTTAAGTAAGATTTCAGGATTTTCAATGTTTTTAACTAAACACCTGGTTTTGTCAAAAGTTACTAAGTATCCGCTATCACACAATTGACTTATACTTAGTAAATTAAACTTGAAATTTTCAACTAAAAGGACTTTTCGAATAATAAAATCGGAGTTGAGTTCGATATTACCTCTTCCGATTACCTTAAGTTGACCTTCGTTACCGAATGCAACTGATCCTAAGTTTTTGTATGTGAGTTTAGTAAACTTCAATTTATCTCCAGTCATGTGTTTGGAGCAGCCACTATCCAACATCCATTGATTCAATTCCTACATAGGAAGTGGTTGAATTGTTTTAATGGATTTCACGATAGTTAAATTGAAGTAAACTTGTTAGAGATAAATTTTGAAGGAGTTTTGAAATTGAATTTTTTAAAATAATTTTGAAATTTAAGTTTAAAAATAATTTTGAAATTTAAGTTTTAAAATAATTTTGAAGTTGAGTTTTAAAATAATTTTGAAATTGAGTTTTGAAAGGATTTTTTTTTTTTTTTAAATAATTTTCAAATGAATTTTATTACTTAGTCATCTCACCCGATCTAAATTTTCAATCAGGGAATCCTATGATTGATGTGAGATGATTTATTGTTGAATTCAGGAGTTTGGTTTAACTTTGTGTTAGATTCAGATTTGGCTTTGGGTTCAACAAGTAAGCATTCTTTGGATAAACTTCTGGGCTATGGTGAGTCACAAGGAGCTCATTAAAGTAACCATGCCTTTGAGGTTTTCCAAATAGTCCTACCCATTGAACTTAATACCAATCCTTGGTCTAACTAGTCAGGATTCATTTAAGGGTAGCTTCGGTCAGTTCCACTTGGCCAAATGCACCAGGTCGAAGCCATATCTTCCTAGACATGCGATGCCCAAGCTTCCCTAACGTACTATCATCCAAAAATTTCACCAGTACTGTGGGTCAAGTTAAACCTAGCCCGTTTTAATCTAACCTTAATTACCCTGCCAGGTAATCTACTCTTGTTTTACCCATTTCGGGTAGATTAGGTTTAGTTACCCTGCCGGGTAGTTTAGTTGGGGGTGCCAGCGAGTCTGGATCCTCCATTTTTATTTTCAGTGTTAACTTAATTTCGACTCTTGAATATCTTAACTTGATTTTAATTTTGAGTTTTGAATTGATAATTTAATTTTGAATTTTGAATTTAATTTTAATTTTAAATTTCGAATTTTGAATTTAATTTTGAATTTTGAATTTTAAATTTAATTTTAGTTTTAAATTTCGAATTTTGAATTTAATTTTTAATTTTGAATTTTGAATTTTAAATTTAATTTTAGTTTTAAATTTCGAATTTTGAATTTAATTTTTAATTTTAAATTTCGAATTTTGAATTTAATTTTTAATTTTGAATTTTGAATTTTAAATTTTTAGGATTGTTTTTCGTTTTGCTCCCCCTGGATCATGGCCTCGATATGGTCTATCGAGGTAGTATATTTGATCCTTTGGAACCCAGTATTGGTCAGGTCTAACTTGATTGACCAAGTTAGACTTGGAGACCCATGCTTGGACTGATTTAACACTTTGTTTGTTTATTAATGATAAATAAGATCTATATTTACTTTTGTATCCCAGCCCAGTTCTGTTGTAGACGGCTCTTTGTGTCCCAAGAATCAAGTCCAAATTCTTGGAGCCCAAAGTAAACCGTTCTAAGGTATTTTCTAAATCTTTAACCCGATTTGTTAGACTTGAATTTTCTTCCTCAAGTTTTTGAACTTGAGTTGGAAATTCAGTCTGACTCTGGTCAGGTAAGGGTTTGGTGTTAGCCACTTCTTTAAGGACACTTACTTCCTTTAAAAGTGACTTAACCTTCAGGTTTGACTTAGCTAATTTGCGCAATAAATAGCTAACTAAAGTGTTCAACCGGGAGATACTTACAGCGGGGTCTGGTCCTTCGGAAACGGATACGGATCCGTGGCTTTGCTCGGACTCTGCCTCAGACTCGCTCTCGCATCCGGATTCGACGACTTGGTCCCGAGCCATTAATGCGAGTAGACTCGTTTGTTCGAGCTCGTCGTCGTTGTCCTCCGATGAAGATTCGTCCCATGTTGCCTTAAGGACCTTTTTCCTTCTTTGCTTTTTGACCTCCTTCAAGTTAGGGCAGTTGGATTTGATGTGCCCCTTTTGGTTACACCCGTAGCATGTAACTTCAAACTTCATCTTGGTATTTTGTGGGCCTTCCTTTGATTTTACTGCCTTCTTTAGATCTCTTTTGTCGAATCCTTTTATCTTGTAGAGCTTCTTCACGAGGTTTACCAGCTCGGTTGTAATGTCATCTTCTTCATCCTCAGAGTCTGGTTCAGTTTCTGATGCTGGTTCGGTTCTCCGTCGTGGTCTCGGTTCCCGGGTTCGGCTTGTACCTGCAACCAACGCAATACTTTTCTCGGTTGGCTGTGCATTAGTCTGCTCATGAAGTTCAAATTCACAAAAAAGTTCATCTAGTTTTAAAGAGGATAGATCCTTGGAAACTTTGTAGGCATCTACCATTGATGCCCACAATGTATTCCTTGGAAATGAGTTTAGGGCATACCTTATTACGTCCCGATTTTCTATTTTCTGGCCAATTCCGTGAAGAGAGTTAAGGATGTCTTGTATTCTTGCGTGAAGAGAACTCGCCGTTTCGCCTTCCTGCATTTTTAGATTATATAATTTATTAAGTAAAAGATCTCTTTTACTTACCTTGGTGTCATCAGTGCCTTCGTGGAGTTCGATGAGCTTTTCCCAGAGCTCCTTTGCAGAGGCAAACGGGCCAACTCTGTTGAGTTCTTCCTTGGTAAGACCACACTGAAGGGTGCAGGTAGCTTTGGCGTCGGCTTCTACTTTTTTTATTATAGGAGCGTCCCACTTCTCGCAGGGTGTGGTTTTGGCAGTTTCAGTCCCGTCTTTATGATCATCCACGTTTCAAATTGTATCTTTAGATACGTTTCCATTCTTCCCTTCCAGTAGCCAAAATCCTCTCCGGAGAATAGCGGGGGGCGTACAGTGCTGAAACCCTCTTGTTGGGCCATTTATAATATGTAACAAAAAAAATAGAATGTGTTCCAAGACTAAGTCTTGGATTAGTAGTGCTGGAATAAAGGACAATAGAAACGAACTCGAGTGGTGTTGCACCTACTTCGAGCAAAAAGTCGATTCGAGGGAAACAAGAATTAGAATATAGCTATAAGGCTAAATTCTAATTCGACTCCGAAAACGAAAAAAAACTGCGAAAAATTTGTTTTGAACGGTGGTTGCACCAATTCAAAACGACCCCGCTCTGATACCAATTGTTGGATCGAGATCGCGCTAGAGGGGGGGTGAATAGCGCTCGCGGCTATTTTTATCGTATCGGAAACGTAAAACTACCAAAGTAAATATACGCAGCGGAAGTAACGAATGCAATCACAGAAGGACACAGATAGTTTTACTTCGTTCGGAGCCTAGGTCGACTCCTACTCGAAGGCCCGCGATCCTTGATCGCTTTCGGTGGGCAACACTTATAAGTACGAAAAAGAGTACAAGATTTACAATTAGTACAGTAATTAAAAACAAGTTTACCGACGACAGAATCGTAATCTCGAAGCTCCTGGTCGTCGTGGACTCGTAACAGCACTTCAGGGTCGTTGATTGAGCAGCACGCAGCACAAGGATCGCTTGTTCGTCGTTGTTCTAAGCTGCTGGTCGAGACCCCTTATAAAGAGGGTTCAAGGCGCCTTACACTGTTCATCAAGGCGCCTTGAACGAGCCGAGTCACCCGTGTGGATCAGCACGGACCTGGTCGAACTCTATCTGGTCTAAGGCGCCTTCAACCTATCCAAGGCGCCTCCAACCTCCGGTTCAAGGCGCCTTTTCATGGCTCGCACCCGAGGCGCCTCCAAGCCCCATGGAGGCGCCTCGGACACTGTTCATCCGAGTTCTTCTTTGTGTTTTTGGTACCTGTAAGTATATTAATCCAAAAATACCTGCAACACAGAGTTAACACAAAATAATAGTATGACTATGAAGTTATGACAGTCTCCGGACTGTCCGGGTTTGACTTCGGATTTCCTACCGGAAACCCTAGGTCGACCCGACGCCTACTGTTCCCTCTACGGGGAACGCGTCCTCACCTACTCCACTCAGGAGATTTACCTGTTGCCAGTATGATCCTCCAGATCGACTGGACTTTTGCTCGGCACTCGAAGCTTCCGGACTTTCCGCTGAACATCCGCTTCACCGGCAAGTTCAGACTTTCACCTGGTTCGCCACACCAGGACTTTCCACCTAGGGTTACCACCCCCTAGGACTTTTGCCTGAAGCCTTCGACCTGCCAAGACTTTCCGCATAGGGTTACCACCCCTTATGACCTAGGGTTACCACCCCCTAGGGTTTTACCTTGCCTAACCGCAGTTAGGACTTTCCTGAAACACTCAGCAAAAGCTGTCAGATAACAAAGCATCTTAACTTTGAATCCTTTGCCATTATCAAAACTTAGGTTCGATCGTCGGATGCTTCCCGCACCAACAAAAGGCTTCTCCGCCTTCAAAGAAGGAGATCTTTCTAAGTTTTTTCATCACCTTGGATTAACAACCCCCCTGGGTTGTAACCAAGTTAAGTTCTCTATCTTCTCTTTATTTCTGTTAGTTTATTTCTTTATTATTATTGTATTTTTTGAGTTGAAAGAAATGAGGAGGATATTTTTATTGTGCTAGCAATTCACCCCCCTCTTGTTGGCCCTGCTGCACCAACAAGTGGTATCAGAGTCTGACAGCCTTAGAAGGACTAACCGCCAACTAAAGCATGAAGATCAAGACAATGGCCGGAACAAGCATTCATCCTCTGAAATTTGATAGAGACTTCGCTACATGGAAGCGAAGAATAGAGGTATTTTTTAAGACTGAGTTTGATATTCTTCTTATTATGAAATATGATTTTGTAGCCCCCAAAGACAAGGAAGAATACAATTGAACAAAGAAGGAGCAAGCCGATTTCGTGGCCAGCGGAAAGGCGGAGTTCTACCTACTCAGCATCTTGCCGCCCCAGGAGGTAAGTCAGATCAGAAGCTATGACTCCGCTAAAGACCTCTGGGAAAAATTCCTGGAGCTCCACGAAGGCACCTCAAAAGCAAAGTTAACAAGGCACGACATCCTTCGGACTCAGCTGACAAATCTCCGGATGAACAAGGGCGAGAAGGTAGCATAACTCCAGGCAAGAATTAAGGAGTTGATAACTTAACTGACCAATCTCGAAGAACCGGTAACAAACCGAGATTCTATCCGGTATGCGCTCAACGCCTTTCCAAGAACTCCAGAGTGGGCTTCCTTAGTAGATGCTTACTACATCTCTAAGGACTTTGAGGTAAGTACTTTAAAAAATTTATTCTCTACATTTGAACTTCACGAATCAAGAATTGCAGAACCTAAAGAGAGAAGTCAAGTCTCAATGTTGCCCTACAAGCCGAGATGGACGATCCCGACTCTGAAGCGTCAATCGATGAAACTGAAATGACATTATTGGTAAGGAAGTTGAATAAATTTGTTAAAACTAATAAATTTAGATCGCAGTCGAAGAAGCATCAACGCAACGAAAGGGCGGTCCGATGCTACAACTGTAACGAAGAAGGGCACATCAAGGATGACTGCCCCAAATTAAAGAAAAGGGACAAGGAGAAGTCTCGAAGACCGACGCCCTCTAAATGCAAGAGTCTGAAGGCTACATGGGATGAATCTTCTTCCTCGGAATCTGAAGTCGAAGCCTTCTTGAGATTAGCACTGATGGTCAACCATCTTTTTGAAGAAATCAGCTCAGAGATGAGTATAGATGAAGGGGGAGGATCATCAGAAGAAGAAAGCTACGATGAATAGGGAGCATCACCAAGTGAGGTAAGTAAGGTACGTGCTCTAACCCCTACTCAGTCCTTTCAATTTATCAAAGTACTTACGAAAGATCTAGCAAAATTAGAAAAATAAAATACAGAATTAAAATTAAACTTAGCAAAAGCATGCCCTCTAGAAATGTATGATAATTTGAAATTAGAATATGAAAAATTAAAAATTAAAATTGAAATTTTGAAAAATGATCATGCATGACTAAATAAATTTCCAAAATCAAAAATTAAAAGTTATGGAAAATTGAATTGGTATATTAGAAAACACCAGGGTCAACTTAGAAAAGTTCCCAAAAGTTATGTACCCCCTAAGTTCTTAAAAAATCCAGCAGGAAGGAACATATACTGGGTTCCAAAATCTTTGCTAGTTTAATTTTTTTTAAGTTAGAGCTTACAGCGAGAAAATTAAACGTTAAAATTTCTTTATGAGGCTTTGTCTAAGGAAGTGGTTGTTACTCCAATAACCAAGAAGGCCTAGTGCCTCACCATGACCTAGAAGCCAATATATCGAAATAAAATGTTTTATTAACTTTCTGGTAAAAACATTAAAATTAGAATTAAATAATGCTTTAAAAAAATTTTCAAACATCTTTTTTAAAATTCTTCAAAAAAAATTTTTCTCTTAAGAAAAATGTTTGTTACTTAAAATTTTTTTCTCAAATAACATTTTTTTAAGTTAAAATTTCTTCTGAAGTTAGAAATGTGTATTTATCTTTTTCTCAAAAAATTATCTTACCTAAGTTTTACTTAGAAAATCTTTAAAGAAAAGATTTTTTTTCTTAGAAATCATTTCTGCACTTGGATTTGAAAAATCAATTTTTTACTTGATTTTTTTTTACTTGATAATTATTACCCCATTCTTTTTGCTGTGATCAAAGGGGGAGAAAGATAGGTACAAGTTTCGGGAGAATTTTTAATGTTTTTTACTTAAAATTTATTTTTAACTTGTGTTGCAAATTCTATTGCAATCCTTATGCTTGAACTGTTAGTTTAGTAATTTCTATAAATTACTATTTGTCTATTTTGTTTCCCTAACTTGAACTTGGGTTGATGCACATAAAAAATGGGGAGATTGTTGGACCCCGTGGGTGTTTTGATGTGATCACAAGGATGGTCATTTCCAAATTGTTCATCCGATAGTTCATTACAAATTATGAATGAATTTTTGATAAACTATGTAGAATTAAATCAATACTTTGTTGGACCTCGTGGGTGTTTTGATGTGATCAACCAAGTTAGGTTAGGTCTTGCCTATTATTTGATCCCTGTGTCTAAGTATGCAGGAACTTAGGAGCGCAGGAAGTCGAGCGGAAGACGTAGCTAGTGAGAAGGACGACACGGGAAGGGAGTCGACGGGCTCGGTGCGTCCGAAGGATAAAAGAGCTACGGAAGAGTACACTGGTGGACAAGAAGAACGTGTGCGACGTTCGAGGGACAAGAAGCCGGGTCAGAAGCTTGCTCGAGGAGAAGGCCGAAAATTGGGTTCGGGTGAGCCCTATTTCGGTTAGCCGAAATCACCCAAGCGATCGGAGCTTCAGAAGAAGAGGAAAAAGAGAAGCTGGAAGCTATTTATGCCATGCAGGTTGAAGGCAGTATTTATACCATGCAGGTTGAAGGCGCCCTCAACATCATTGAGGGTGCCCTCAACATTGAAGGCATCTCCATCACCTTGAAGGCTCCTCAAACCAGTCCGAGGCACCTTCAAGGGCATTGGAGGTGCCTCAGACCCAGTCTTCGTGACCGTTTACAACCGGATAGAGCTTTATCCGGTCAAATTGCTTGGAGGCACCCTCAACCCTCTTAGAGGCGCCTTCAACACTCAAGATAAGATTTCCAAGAGCTATATAAAGGCCCCTGGAGCTAGAAAATTAATCAATCAACTCAGTATTCAATTCCTAGCAATAGTTTAGAGCTTTCAGTGTATAAAAGGCTTCTCTGCCTTCAGAGAAGGAGATCTTTCTGAGCTTTTTCATCGCCTTGGATTAACAACCCCCTGAGTTGTAACCAAGTTAAATTCTCTGTCTTCTCTTTATTTCTGTTAGTATATTTCTTTATTATTATTGTATTTTTTGAGTTACAAGAAATGAGGAGGGTATTTTTATTGTGCAGGCAATTTACCCCCCTCTTGCCGACCCAGCTTCACCAACATACTTAACTCATGATCCATTGTAAAATTGAGTGATGTTAAATGCTCTATGTAGCTATTCATCTTTAGTACAAATTGTACTGCAGACGAACCCTCCTACATCTTTGAGCAAAAGAAGCTTGGAGACTTTGAACCTTTCAGATCTAGCTTGCTTATCAAACAACTCACGAAGATGATAGACAATATCATCAATATCCAAATACTCATGATGTTTCTGTAGTTCAGGAGTGATAGCGGCTAGCATGATGCAACTTGTAAGTATAGAATCATCCTTATATTTCTGATGGGCCAACAATTGGTTTGCAGTTGCATCAACATTAAGACTCGTGGAAAGAGTCTCATCAAGGACATAGCTAGCTTCTCAGCTTTGAGAATAATTCTCAAACTTTGAAACCAATCCAAGAAGTTCGACCCAGTCAATTTGTTCAAGTCTAAAATTGAACGCAGATTAACAAAAGTCATAGTTAAATGATTAACCTAGAGACGTAATTTTATTTATATAAACAATTTACATGTAATAAAGCCCGCTTATTTATTAACTTCAAATACCTTTATTTTAAATTCGGGAGATGGTATGTTTTCTCCAAGTGGGTTGATATCCACCATAGATAAGAACAACCTTGACTTTGACCAATAAGTCATTCTTAGCTATAGCGATAGGTAACAAGTTTACCGATTGCATATCGCTTATATGCAACTATCATATTATGCTAGCAACTATTTGATTTTCGCATAAACATTGGGTTGTTAACACATTAATAAGTATATATCAAATGCATATCACCCAACTTCACCTCTATCCACATTGATCATGACTTTAACACAATAAATCAACGCTTCAAGTTTAAAATCAACCTGTTAATCATGAAATTGCATCTTCATAGTTTGAACATATTTAATTTCAAGTTGAGCTTGACTTTGACCAATAATTTAAACAATGGCTTAAACTCTAGTTCTTACCATATTAACGGAAGGTGTAGATTTTAATATTGTGTAAGAAATTTGGTCTCATCTACATCATGTAAATATTTTATCTACATGACATTATACGCGTGACATAAAAGATGACATGACACTTCATACGCATGACATATATGATAGCATGACACATCGCACGTATGACATAGCATGACACATTATACATACGACAAGATCTAATCACATCACATACATGGTAAAATCTAATCATGTCATAATTAATGTATCTACATGACATACAATATGACATGAATATGACATAAATTTAAATATGTTATAGTTCTATTTTGGAAATAAAGATATGTTATAAATATGATTTTAATAAATCAAGATTATCTAATCAAATTAGGAAACAAATTTCTAAATTTAATTAACATATCTAATCTAGAACCTTTCTATTAATCAAGAATCTTTAATTATTTTGGAAACAAATTTTTAAACTAATTTCCTAACAATTTAGGAAATAAATAATTAATATTTCTTAATTTATTATAGAATAATTCAAATCTAGATTTTTTTGGTATTAAATCTTTCTAAATTTGATATTTCCTAACATTTTAGGAAACTTTCCAAAAATAAAATATTTTTAATAAATTCAAAAATTCCATAAAAAGTATCTCAAATTTAGATTTTTAAAGAATTTCAGAATCTTTCTAATTCAGAATATCTCAAATTTAGATTTTTAAAGAATTTCGAAATCTTTCTAAATTTAATATTATCTACCAAAATAGGATTTTTTTTTAAAAAAATAAAATATATTTTTTTAATTCTAGAAATGATAATTTCTAAATTAATATAATATTTCTAAATTTAATTTTTTTAAATTATTTCAGAAATTTTCTAAAAGTGGAATTTCCTAATAATTTAGGAAACTTTCAAAAATAGAAAATTCTTAATAATTTAGAAAAATCTCAAAAATTAATTACAACACTAATTATGAACTATAAAATAATTTTAAGATCATGTCAAAATACTATCGGGATCTAAAACCACTAATGGAATATGCCCGATGCGGTGTGTGCTAAAAACACATTTTGTAAACATGCACAATGGAAGACCTAACCATAAATAAACTAATTTATTACATCACACCCACCACACGCATGCAAGATACAATCGCGTAGACAAGATCATAAAAAAATAAAATTGAATAACAATTATTCTAGGTATACCTTATGGATGACCTGTAACGAACCTTATCGAACCTCGCCTCTATTCGTATCCATGCCGAACTCTTCAAGACAACTCCAAGAGAACAAGCTTCACCTTTAAAAGGTATTAGCCACGAGTGAAGGAGAAGGATCAAGAAGAGGAAGAAGAAGCAAAAGGAAGATCTTCTTCCTTTGAGTGGCTCATGGCAACAAGAGGAGAACCTTTTGTTGTGATCGACGGCAAGAGAGAGAGAGAGGGAGAGGGAGAGAGAGGTATTGGGTTTAGGCTTACAAAACCTAATCAAGCCAATCATAAATTGTGTGTTAATTTTCTCTTAACCATATCAATATATAGTCCTCTTTAATGAGTTAGATTAGAAATCCTAAATCCAACCCATTATTTCTTAACAAAAAATTAGCCCATTAACTGCTTAATTTAGTTCACAACTAAATCAAGTTGGTTCATGGTTAAACCAAATTGGTTCATGACTAAACCAAATAGAGTCCAACTCTTTCATAAGAGATGTGACCCATTCGCACTTCCGTTCTGATAAATATTTCCATATTTATCTTATGAATGGTCCAACCAAACATTTATGTCTTAATATGAGAATCATATTCTATAACTTATTTTACGTCTTTTAGAGACTCATAGTGCATGTTACCCAATAGATTACCGGTTTATCTTGGTTGTCCATAATTAACTACTTAATTATAGAACGATTATGAATGACACCTAGTAGTACATTATAATCCCCAATTAATAAAAAAATCACAGTTGATCTCAGAACTAATTCTGAATCCTTCAGTAGCTACATTGAGTCGTGTCTCATTCTTTCACTCATCTTATACCCACTTGGTTCAGGATATGATCTATGTGTCTGTCCCCACTAGGCTGACTATGTCACACCTAGCCCAAGTAATACTTCCTCATTCTACAGATTCAAATTACTCGTACATGTGCATAAGAGTATCAAACTCTTAACATGTGATACTTGTTGGTCCCTTGCGGCCAGCAAGAGGGGGTGAATTGCCCTACAAAATAAAAAAAAACAAAATACCTTTCTCAACTCGATCGGGTTTTAAAATAATTACACACTTAAAAGAATATTACAAAATAAAAGAAAAGTATGAGACAATCAATTTACTTTATTGGCAATCAGAGGATTGCTACTCCAAGGCAAATGAACTCACTATGAAGATCTCCTTCTCGAGCAAAATGTCGGTGTTGGAGAAGCCTTGTACACAAAAATTAAGCTCATAAACGAAAAATAGAAAGAGAATTGAAGTACAGAGTGTGTTGTTTGAAAAGGAGAAGACCAGAGCACTATTTATAGTACTGGTTGAAAATGATTGTTTGCTAACATGGCACGGTCCGAGCGCCCTGACCCTCTCCAGGCGCCACTAGCGTGGCAACTCTTATCGTCTCTTAAACGGTTACGCGACATAGTTGGGATAAAACTTTATTCTGGTCTGGGCGCTTGGACCCTCTTTGGGTGCTCGGACCCCCTCCGGGCGCCCAGCCCCTTGCTGATGTTGATCCATAGCGCCGCGGAGTCGAGGAGGCCTTGGCTAGACCAAACTGGCCCAGGAGCCCTAGTAGTTATAGGCGCTCGGACTCCGGATGCCTGGAATAGCACTAGGCATTCAAACCAGAGTCAACTCCATGTTAACTTTCTGTCCGGGTCTTCCACTCTAACTCCGCTCGCTTGGGTGATTTCGGCCATCCGGAATAGGGCTCACTCAAACCTATTTTCTGACCTTCTCGAGTAGTCTTCCACTCCGGCTTCTCATCCCTAGAAAACACCACACACTTCCTTCTCGTCTGTCAGTGTACTCTTCCGTAGCATCTCGTCCCTTGGATGCACCAAGCCCATTAACTCCTCTTGTGCTATCTTTCTCGCTAGCTACGTCTTTTTCTCGAGTTTGTGTGCTCCTAAGTTTCTGCACACTTAAACACAAGGTATCAAAGGATAACATGACCTAACTTGACTTGGTTGATCACACCAAAACTACCACAGGGTACTTACAATGCTTTGGTCAAAGACTTTGAGTAATAATCTTAACGAGTGACCATAGGGTATGCGTCTCCTCACAAGGAGCGGTGAATCCTCTATGGGCTATCCAAACTGTAACGACCCGGCCCTTTGGCCTCTTGGGCGGCGCTTATGGCGGTCAAACTGGCGGCCCTTATGTCGTCGGCCCATTTGGCGACCTCTAATGTCGTCGACCTACGACCCTTTGGCCGTGTAGTTACTCACTAGGACTTTCCACCCTTAGCAGTGGATTTTTGCCTTCCCCAGGATTCGAACTCTAGACCTCCAAGCTAAGTAGTAGAGTTTATGAATCTTGGTAGCCAAGTGAGCGCTCACTTGGCTACTAGGATTCATAAACTCTACTACTTAGCCTGGAGGTCTAGAGTTCGAATCCTGGGGAAAGCAAAAATCCACTGCTAGGGGTGGAAAGTCCTAGTGAGTAACGACACGGCCAAAGGGTCGTAGGTCGACGACATTAGAGGTCGCTAAATGGGCCGACGACATAAGGGCCGCCAGTTTAGCCGCCACAAGGGCCGCCCAAGAGGCCAAAGGGCAGGGTCGTTATAATAAAAAGGCGCCTTTTATTGTAACGACCCGACCCATTTAGCGGTCCATTTGGCGGCCCATTTGGCTACCCTCGGGTCGTCGACCGTGCCGTTACTCACTAGGACTTTCCACCCCTGGCCAGTGGATTTTTGCCTCCCCAGGATTTGAACTCTAAACCTCCAGGCTTAAGTATTAGAGTTTATGAATCCTGGTAGCCAAGCGAGCACCGCTCACTTGGCTACCAGGATTCATAAACTCTAGTACTTAAGCCTGGAGGTCTAGAGTTCAAATCCTGGGAAGGAAATCCAGGCAGTGTGGAAAGTCCTAGTGAGTAACAATGCAAGAGTCGGTCGTCGGCGACATTAGAGGTCACAATGGGGGCGACATAAGGGGCCGCGGTTGGGCGCCAAGAGGCCAGGGCGAACGGGTTGTTACAATAAAAGGCGCCTTTATTGTAACGACTGCCTTCGCCTCTTGGCGCCTCGCGCGACCCAACTGGCGGCCCCTTATGTCGTCGGCCCATTTGGCGACCTCTAATGTCATCGACCGACGAACCTCGGCCGTGCCGTTACTCACTAGGACTTTCCACCCTTGGCCAGTGGATTTTTGCCTCCCCCAGGATTTGAACTCTAGACCTCCAGGCTTAAGTACTAGAGTTTATGAATCCTAGTAGCCAAGTAAGCGCCGCTTACTTGGCTACTAGGATTCATAAACTCTAGTACTTAAGCCTGGAGGTCTAGAGTTTGAATCCTGGGGGAGGCAAAAATCCACTGGCAAAGGGTGGAAAGTCCTAGTGAGTAACGACACGACCGAGGTGTTGGTGCAACCTTAGGTCAAGGTTGACCTGACTCGAGTTGACCTGACTCGAGTTGTATTTTGATGTTTGACGAGAATAGAAAAGTTCTATTCTGATGTTTGACGAGAGTAGAAAAGTTGTATTCTGATGTTTGACAGAATACAAACTTGGGAGATTGTGGGTGCAATCTTTGGTCAAGGTTGACCTGGTTGACCCGAGGTGAGTCAACCTGATTCGGAAAATTCTGGTGAGTGAAGCCAGGTGAAAGTCCTGGTGAGTGAAGCCAGGCAAGGGAAAGTCCTGGTGAGTGAAGCCAGGTAGTTGGAAAGTCCTGGTGAGTGAAGCCAGGCAAGGGAAATCTAGATAGGTCAAGATTGACCAGACTCTGGTGAAAAGTCCAAGCAGGGAGCTTGGCACGAGAAAAGTCCAAGTATGGAAGCTTGGCATGTGAAGTCGGAGAGGGCTCGGTAGCTCGTTCTCCGGACTAGGTCAGAGAGGGCTCGGTAGCTCGTTCTCTGGATCGGATGAAGTCGGAGAGGGCTCGGTAGCTCGTTCTCCGGACTAGGTCAGAGAGGGCTTGGTAGCTTGTTCTCTGGACCGGACGAAGTCGGAGAGGGCTCGGTAGCTCGTTCTCCGGACTAGGTAGGGTTTAGGGCTGGGAGCTCTAAACCTGGATCGGTCTGGTGACCGATCCGGATGATCTGTTGGATCGATCGGCCGGTGACCGATCAGAACTAAACTGTGTTTGGAATTACGATCGTCCGGTGACCGATCGGTAATCATGAGCGAAGAAGATCGGAGAAGAAAGAGGGGAACGGTCTGTGGACCGATCCACCTGAGTCCTGATCGGTCTACAGACCGATCAGAGAGTTGGACAACTCTCTGTGAAGCGTGCTGATCGGTCTGGGGACCGATCAGTATAGGTCCTGATCGGTCCCCAAGACCGATCAGAGAAGGTTTGACCGATCAGGTTGGAGCCTGATCGGTCCAGGCCTAGCCGTTGTGAGTGATAACGGCTAGATCTCAGTCTTCTGTGTCTTCTTCTGCCTTCACAGGTTTGCAGGTTCAGCTATATAAAGAGTCGAGCGACTCTACAGGACCTTCTTCTTGCTTCTGCAAGTTCTTCCAGGTTCCTTCTGCGAGCTTTGCTGAGCTCGTACTTCTTGAAGCTTCGCGTGAGCTTCCCTGCTGCTGGCATCCGTGAAGCTGCTGCTTCATCAACGGATCTCCAGACGAGAAGGCAAGCTTGTTTGTTTTACATTCATATTGTCTTGTGCTTCTTTGTATTCTGTGTACTTCTATCTTGCTGTTGCAAGAGTTATTGTGGCGAGGTTTCTCCACCCAGAAGGAGTTTATATTAGCTGGTTTTCCGGGGTCTCATCCACCGACGGATTGATAGGCTTCGTCCACCTTACGGACACGCCGAGGAGTAGGAGTTTCATCTCCGAACCTCGTTACATCGCTGTGCTTGAGGTTTGAATTCTCCATTTACGTTTCTGTTGTTATTTTTCCGCTGCGCTAACTTGATTTGTAGAAAGAAACGCAAATTTGGGGTCGGCTATTCACACCCCCCCTCTCTAGCCGCATCCGAAGGTCCCAACAAGTGGTATCAAAGCAAGGTTGCTCTTCGTCGGATTAACACCCGGGGGAGCACAAGCTAGAGAATGGATCTACTTGGAGAAGACATCACGATTCCACCCTTCTACGATCGCGACGACTTCGCGTTTTGGAAGGTAAGAATGAAGTACTTTCTTATGACTAACTTAGTTAATTGGAATTGTGTACAAGTAGGTTTTGTTCCTCCAAGGGATGAAGAAGGAGAAATTCTTGAGAAGAAGAGGTGGACGAAGGAACAAATCCACCAATCCGTAATCAACGATGAGGTAATGAAAATTTTTGAATTCTCATTACCTAACGATATCTTGTGTAAGATAGGTGGTTACAACAATGCCAAGGAATTGTGGAACAACTTGGCTAAGTTCCATGAGGGAAGCTCCAATTCAAGTCATGAAGAGGAGTCAAGTAGCTCACTTCATGGAGGTAAGGAATTAGAAGTTGAGGGCTACTCAACATCTAAGGAAGAAGAGGAGGAGAGTTCTTCTTCAAGATTGGAGCAAGAAGAAGAAGCCTCTACTTCCGGAAGGGATGTAGAAGGAAGCATACAACCATCCTCAACCCTAGGTAACTCAAGCAATTTACTTTCAAGTAAATTACATATAATGTGCTTTGAGTGTAGGGAGTTTGGGCATTACAAGAGTAAATATCCAAAGAGGATTAGGAAGACTCCACCGGCGCCAAAGGTCAAGAAAGCCGAAGTCCCGATACGCAAGGGTAAGGAGCATGTGGTGTGCTTCCAATGCAAGCGAAGGGGACACTATAGGAGCCAATGTCCGAGGGGGAGGCAATCTCACAAGGACAAGAGACCGAGCACGTCTATAGGGGGAGATAAGGCAAACCCTAAGGTAATCTTTAAGGCACATTCTTGCAATTCTAGTAGGATGCATGCTAGTATCCTTATTGCTATTGTCAATAATAATAAGCATGATAACTATAGTAACCGATACACGTGCTTAGGTGCCAAACATGTTAGTCTAGATAAGGACAATACTAGAAAAACCAACCCTAGAATTAACTCATCTAAGGTTAAGGAAAACCTAGGTAGAAATCCCAAAACAACTAGACATATGCCTAGGAATACCTCAAAGATAAATGACAAATTAAAACTTGAGGTATTAGAAAAGGAAAATCAAGTCTTGAGGTCAAGACTTGACAATTTAGAAAAGGCCCTTAAGAATTTAGAGAAGTCAACTCAAGGGCCTAAGGGTCAAAAATCAAAGCCCACTTATCATAATGTTCCATTCGATTATGGAACAAGACCTAGGGCTAGAAAGACCATCACCAAGGTCACAAGGGGAGTCACCCCTAGAGTTGATCTTGATGAGTCCCAAATGACCAAGGCTTTAAAGCCTAGGAGGGTCATTAGGAGGGTTGCTAGGGAAGTCATCCCTAGTGAATATTTAGTGAACCCAATGAGCTCAAATAGGTATTGGGTTCCTAGGAGCGTGATTCCATCACGCTAGATGGTTTAGGGTGTGCCAACCTTACTTGAATAGGTAGTTAACCTAATCATGGCAAAAGGTGGCACTTTAGGAATTTTCAAGGTGTAATCAAGCCTTGAAAATGAAATGAAAAGTTATTCCTAAGGTGATTAGGATGTGCCAATCATATTGATCTAAATGATCAAAACTAATTGGCACACTAGAGTCAATCTAATTGGCACATAGTGATCTAAAAATCTTTGGTATAAGATGCTAGGTCTATTACACTTAGGAATATAGAACCTATGGCAAAATGATCAAAACTATCAAAAATGACAATTAAGGCTAGAATTAGGTATCTTCTATACCTTTACATGTTATTTGCCATATATTGTTTGCCATATGCCATGTCATGACATCATATTTAATTTATTATCATTTGAAATGTCATGATAATGCTTAGGTTAGTTAAATGTCATGCTCTATTTAAGTTTCATACTTTATGTCATGACATCATGACTTTGGCACATGTTTTTACTTATGATATCATTATATGCCATGTCATCATCTTTTGCATTTATAATCAATTAATTTGATTTAAGGACAAAAACACAATTTGATATGGAGATCAAACTGTTGTTTAGAAAATGCATGAGAACTTAGCCTAAGATGACCTAAACCCATATCTCACATCAAAATTGACTTGGATGTGTTTGATACACCTTAGATGTGTGTGAGATATTAGGATCATGAGTTAGGATCAAGGTGCATAGTTCTTGTACCTAGATGAGCATAATTCGAAATTGAGGATCATAGGGAAAGCTTGTATACAAGTCATGTACATTTAGCCCTAAGATTGTGGTCCTAAATTAAATGGTTTAAAATCATTTAAAAGTTGATTTGAAAAACCTTGATGAAGCTTTTCTAGTGATAGCATTCATCATTGAGTAAGTTGATACAAAGATTGATTAACTTTGAGTTATTTCAAAATCTTTTGAACTTTGTATCAAGATTTGAAAATGGAAGTTATTTTCATAGAAAACTATTTTTTTCTTGATAGTATATGTTATGAGCAATGTATCCTCAAAGTTTTACAATTTTTGGAATTTTCTGGAATTTTCTAGGAGTTTCTGAATTTCGGGAGGAAAATCAGAAATTCTGATATCAGTCTTGTGGACCGATCAGAGAGCATTCTGATCGGTCCAGGAAAGTGTGGATCGGTCACTAGGACCGATCCAGGAGAGTGTGGATCGGTCTGGTGACCGATCCAGTGAAGGCTGATCGGTCTGGTGACCGATCAGACCGTGCCAAATGCTGATTTTTCGATTTCTAAAGTTGGTGGTTTAGATTTCTAAAGGTTTGAAACTCTCCAAGACATTGTTGGTGCAATGGTCAAGGGGGAGTTGACCTTTAGGGGGAGTTTTACTACTGGTCAAGGGGGAGTTGACCTTTAGAGGGAGTTTTTACTCCTAAAGACTTGAGTGATATGAGATTATCACTAAGTTAATTGTTGACCTTAGTATAAGGGGGAAATTAATGGTTTCAATGAAAGGTATGGGATCTTCATTAGGAAGAAACTCTTGACCTTGAGTCACTCTTTTTGATGTGTGTCAAAAAGGGGGAGAATGGGAGAATGTCCAAAGAATGTTCAAGGAAGAACATTAGAGTGTGGGGAGAATGTTCAAGGAAGAACATTGGAAAACCTAAGTTAGGTTATCGGGTTAACCTAACTTGATTATGGTTTTTGTCAAACATCAAAAAGAGGGAGATTGTTGGTGCAACCTTAGGTCAAGGTTGACCTGGTTGACCTGACTCGAGTTGACCTGACTCGAGTTATATTTTGATGTTTGACGAGAATAGAAAAGTTCTATTCTGATGTTTGACGAGAGTAGAAAAGTTGTATTCTGATGTTTGACAGAATACAAACTTGGGAGATTGTGGGTGCAATCTTTGGTCAAGGTTGACCTGGTTGACCCGAGGTGAGTCGACCTGATTCGGGAAATTCTGGTGAGTGAAGCCAGGTGAAAGTCCTGATGAGTGAAGCCAGGCAAGGGAAAGTCCTGGTGAGTGAAGCCAGGCAGTTGGAAAGTCCTGGTGAGTGAAGCCAGGCAAGGGAAATCCAGATAGGTCAAGATTAACCAGACATCTGGTGAAAAGTCCAAGCAGGGAGCTTGGCACGGGAAAAGTCCAAGTATGGAAGCTTGGCATGTGAAGTCGGAGAGGGCTCGGTAGCTCGTTCTCCGGACTAGGTCAGAGAGGGCTCGGTAGCTCGTTCTCTGGACCAGATGAAGTCGGAGAGGGCTCGGTAGCTCGTTCTCCGGACTAGGTCAGAGAGGGCTCGGTAGCTCGTTCTCTGGACCGGACGAAGTCGGAGAGGCTCATTGTCTTCTCCACTAGGTAGGGTTATTAGGTATTCTTCTTCATATCACAGATCGATCAGGATCGATCAAATTAAGTTTTGGTGATCCATGAATTGCCGAGAAAGTGTTTATGTGTATTTTGATATGACGTACATCGGTTAATCATCTGAAGAAGAAGATCGGGAGAAGAAGATGCACGACGGAACCCTGATCATTCTGGAGAGTCCTAGACAGGATCGACATCCGACGACGGTGCGATAGGTGCAGAGAGGGAGGGTCCCCATCGCAAGGAAAAAATCTTCGATCACGGTGATGAAGACATCTGATGCGGTGCACTAGGTGGCAGTGAGGACGACATCGAGGAGATAACCTGTCTTCGCCGCCTGTCACGAGGTTGCGGGTTCAGCTATATAAAGAGTCGAGCGACTCTACAGGACCTTCTTCTTGCTTCTGCAAGTTCTTCCAGGTTCCTTCTGCGAGCTTTGCTGAGCTCGTACTTCTTGAAGCTTCGCGTGAGCTTCCCTGCTGCTGGCATCCGTGAAGCTGTTGCTTCAATAACGGATCTCCAGACGAGAAGGCAAGCTTGTTTGTTTTACATTCATATTGTCTTGTGCTTCTTTGTATTCTGTGTACTTCTATCTTGCTGTTGCAAGAGTTATTGTGGCGAGGTTGCTCCACCCAAAAGGAGTTTATATTAACTGGTTTTCCGGGGTCTCATCCACCGACGGATTGATAGGCTTTGTCCACCTTACGGACACGCTGAGGAGTAGGAGTTTCATCTCCGAACCTCGTTACATCGCTGTGCTTGAGGTTTGAATTCTCCATTTACGTTTCTGTTGTTATTTTTCCGCTGCGCTAACTTGATTTGTAGAAAGAAACGTAAATTTGGGGTCGGCTATTCACACCCCCCCTCTCTAGCCGCATCCGAAGGTCCCAACACGAGGTTCGTCGGTCAACGACATTAGAGGTCGCCAAATGGGCCGACGACATAAGGGGCCGCCAGTTGGGTTGCCGCAAGGGCGCCCAAGAGGCCAAAGGGCCGGGTAGTTACACAAACACTTTCAGACACTTAAACTTATACCCAATCATCTCGAATTCAGACCTCTAAGGAGATGCTTGCTTAAGATGTCAAAGTACAAGCCTCCATGACCAAGATGACTTGTATACCTTAAGTTTGAGAAAACTTGCACTCGAGCTATAGTAGAGACTTCATAGACATATCCATATATGTAGAGAACCATATGAAGTCCTATAGCAGGTCACTCCAATGAACTAGTTACTATAACTAGGATCCACATTTAACTCTCGACATCCCAATGCCTTCAGCTAGTGAGAAATAACTGCTTGGCTGAACCAAGGAGTATAAACCCGTGCTAGTCTTACAGAATTAATGATATCCAAATGCACCAATTCGACAACTAAGAAAATTCTAATACGTTCATAATTACACATGTAGAGATAATTATAAGTTATGATCCAATCACAAATTCTCTCATGCTATGAATTGTATTACGAACATTTAGTAAATGAGTTTAAGACTATTCAAACATATAATATACACTCAAATAGTGAATTTATATTTATCAAATAAATAGTAAAATCATAAGGAGATTGCCTTAGGACATCCTTTAAAATCTATAAAAAATATTATGTTCTACTTGACCAAGCTCAATCTGGCTCGATTCTTGATCGAGGACCCTCCCATGCATGCCAAGGATACTGATGTCTAGACCATCAGTGTAGAAGGGGCATGAACTCATTATAAGTTCCTTTGCTGAAACTATATCCTCAACTGCCTTGCCGACTCATTGTACGTTGTGTATAACACGAATATAATAACTAAGGAGCTATGGGTATCCTTGGATAAGAAGTACAAGAGATAGGATGCAAGGCCAAGAAATTTATTGTGGGTCGATTCCTGAACTACAAGATGGTTAATACCAAGATGGTGATCAGCAAAGTCTAGGAGCTTCAAGTGATCCTGCACAATATTCACTCAAAAGGTATGATTCTAAGTAAAACCTTCCAAGAGGAAGTAATCATTGAGAAGATACCTCCCGGATAGAAGAACTTCACGAACTACCTGAAGCACAAGAAAAAGGAGATGAACGTGGAGGAACTCATTGTTAAACTTCACATCGAAGAAGACAACAAGAGTTCAGAGAGAGTTGTTCTCTCAAGCTACTATAAAAGTCAACATGGTCGAGCACGGTCAAAACTCAAATGGAAGAATCCCAGAGCTTCCAAGATGGGACCTAGAGGAGGTATAAGTAAGAAAAAATTCTTTGGGAAGTGCTTCAACTGTGATCGAGTCGATTACAAATCTTTGGAGTGTAGAAAGCTAAAGAAGAAGAAGAAGGCTAATCTAAATGAGGGACTAGAAATGGTTGACCTCTACGCCATGGTCTCCAAACTAAACTTGGTGGGTTCAAATCTATGGCAATGGTTATTATATTTGAGAGATATCCTAAGGCAATCATCTTATGGAATATATTATTTATTAGATAAATAAAGATTTACTATTTGAGTGTACATTCTTTATATATATGATTGGATCTTAAACTCATTTACTGAATGTCCGCAATACGATTCATAGCATAAGAGAACTTATGATTTTATCACAACTAGTGACTATCTCTACATGCGTAATTATGAATGTATTAAAATATTTCCTAGTCGATGAATTGATAAGTTTGGACATTATTGATTCTAAGAGACTAGCACATATTATACTCTTTAGTTTATCCAAGTAGCTGCTCCTCACTGGCTGGAGACATTGGGATATCAAGAGTTTAACATGGATGCTAGTTAAGGGTAACTAGTTTATTAGAGTGACCTGCCATGAGACTTCATATGGTTCTATACATATATCGATATGTCAATAAAGATCTCATTGTACCTTAAGTATGAGTTTCCTTTGACTTAAGGTATTCAAGTCACCATGGTCATGGAGACTTATACTTTGACATTTTAGTCGATATATCTCCACGAAGGTATGAGTACGGGATGATTGGGTATAAGTCAAAGTGCCTGAAGGTATTTGATAGCTCACAGAGGATTAACCGCTCTTTGCATAAAGTGTACGTATGCCCTACGGTTGCTTGTCAGAATTATTACTCAAAGTCTTTAACCAAAGTATTACATATCAAGAGTATAGTACTCTTGGACATATGTCTGAGTAATTTGAATCTATATGATAAGGAATTATAACTTGGGGTAGGTGTGACATAGTTAGCTTAGTAGAGACTGACACATACCATGTTCTGAACTAAGTATATATAATATGAGTGAAAGGAATGAGACATGACTCAATGTAGCTGCTAAAGGGTTCAGAAGTAGTTTTGAAATCAACTATAATTTTTTTATTAATTAGGGATCATGATGTACTACTAGGTATCACTCATATCGATCTATAATTAATGGTTAATTATGGATGACCAATATAAACCGAGAACCTATCAGGTTACACACACTACAAGTTTATCTGAAAGATAAAAAATGAGTTTGAGAATTGGATTCTCAAATTAAGAGAGATTTAGTTTGGTTGGATCATATGAAGGGCAAATATAGAAAAATATTTTGTCCGAATAGAAGTGCAGATGAGCCATGTCTTTTGAAGATGAATAGGACTTTATTTGGTTTAATTATGAACAAAATTGATTTGGTTTTAATTAAAGATGATTTGGTAATTAAACCAAGGTGGTTTGGTTTAAAATAAAAGGTATTTTGTTGTTTAACTAAGATGGTTTCAAACACATTTGTTTGAACTCTTCTTTCTAAGATCTCTAGTTCTTGAACAACCTCCCACTCACGATTAGTCTAGACAACCACATTTGTTTAGTAAGCTAGTACTTAGCCACCAGTCCTCGTAGGATCGATATCTTTATTACATGATGATAAAACTGTGTACTTGCAGTTAGCACATATCAAGTTTTTGGTGTTGTTGCCAGAGACTTGTTTTGGTTAATATTAGTTGAATAACAAATTGATTGGATTAGACTGCTTTTCTTTATAGTTTTTATTTGTATTTGTTTACACTCTCGTTAATTTTGTTTCTTTTCCCTTTTTAGGGGAATTAATTCAGTTCATGCACAGAACCACAATGTTGGGGGAATTGTTGCCATTTGACTCCGAGATTGATCAAATATTTCATTGAAGACTAAGTGAACAACGAGTAGTGGATAAAAATCAATACCTTCGAACCTCATCATGGACAACAATAACAACCGACCACTTGGCAATTATGCAGTGCCAAGTTTGAGAGGACTAAGATCTAGCATTGCCACGTCGATAATTGAGGCAAACAATTTTGAGCTCAAGACGACCTTAATACACATGGTTCAACAATGTTAATTCAGTGGAGTGCTTATGAAAGACCTAAATTTACAATTGGAGAATTTCTAGAAATATGAGGAACTTTAAATCAAAATGGGGCTTCTCTATCAGACTTATGCTATTCCCATTCTCATTAAGAGACAAGGCTAATATATGGCTATCGTCACTTTCTGATGAGAGCATAGCAACATGGGATTAATGCGAATTAAGATTTCTGAGTAAGTATTTGTAACGACCACCCTTCTTACTACTACTCGCTAAGGGCGACCGTTACCTAACTACTACTCTACTTACTAGTGTCACTGATGCTATTATTAGCAATACTTAGATTTATCATGGTTCAGAGGAATTCCTACCGAAAAATTTCGACAAAATTTCCCCTGTACTGGTGACCAAATCCATAGTACATAAGATATATACGCAGCCACAGGCGGCTGGAACTCATTTTTCACAACCACGCAGTTATAAAAACAACAGTAAAGACAACCAACTATATCACTCCACAAATAATTAAAGTGACTAAATGCATATGCGGAAATAAACTCAACTACAATCTCACAAACTTCATAATAGTGTTAAAGAAAAGAACTAAAGCATAAACTCTAATCAAATAGGTCTTGCAGGTTTGAAAACACTCTCTGGATCTCTCCATAGTCGCAGTCATCACACACCTTCATCACCACCACCATCCTGTCGTCTCCCTTCATATCTTAGCTTTTCCTTTATCTGCAGTAGGAGGAAAGAAAAAGATCTATAAGCGAAAACGCTTAGTAAGTACTAATCTATCTCACAAAACTCGAAGTGCATAAAAGTAATGCAATAATACTGAAACTGAAATGCTAAAGCAAAGCTGCATGTACTCATGGTATACAGAAATAAAACTGAATACTAAACATGCTCACTAACTGACAGGAAAGTAATGAAACTACTACTGTAGGCTTAGAATTAAAGAACTAAACTTTTATTGATTCTAAGCATAAACTTGTTTCATTTTCTTATATCCTTATAATAGAAATTAATCTTTTAATTTCTCTTTCACTTTCTTCTTCTTTTTCTTCTTACTTTACTTTTCTTTTCTTCTTTGGGCCCAGGCTTAGTACCATCTTTGTTTTGCGCGCTATCTAATAGTGACTGGGGTAGCGAGCCTCCAGCCCTATGAGTATAAAGACCTCGGTCTTACCAGGGCCAAGACCTCGGAATTGGTCACCTGGATTTGTTTAACGACAACCTCGGAAGTCGGGTACTAGCCTCTTACTTTAATTTACTTGTTATCTCTTTTTAACTAGACTTTAGTCTTTTTCTTTACTCATACTTCTCATACTCCTTTATTAGAGTTTATTAGAATCCTGTAGATATTTCTAACAAGTATAGGATTACAACTAACCAAGCATGCTATATAAAAATAACCCAAGGGAAGCAGATCTGAACTCTCTAAGAATGTTATAAAATAAAGCAAAAGAAAGCTAATTTGGATTTCCTAAACATGCTGTGATAAAAGCAAAAGAAGCAAATCTGAACTTACTAATCATGCTATAAAATAGAGCAAAAGAAAGCAATTTTGTACTTCCTAAACATGCTGTAAAATAGAGCAAAAGAAAGCTAACTTGGAATTTCTAAACATGCTGTAAAATAGAGCAAAAGAAAGCTAACTTGGACTATCTAAACATGCTGTAAAATAGAGCAAAAGAAAGCTAATTCAAACTTGCTAGTCATGCTATAAAATAGAGCAAAAGAGAGCTAATTTGGACTTTCTACGCATGCTGTAAAATAGAGCAAAAGAAAGCTAATCTAACCTTACTAATCATGCTACAAAATAGAGCAAAAAGAAAACTAATTTGATCTTGCTAATCATGCTACAAAATGGAGTAAAAGAAACTAATTTGATCTTGCTAATCATATTAATAAATTTACATTGTTACTCTAAACTATACATGGTCAAAGTGCCCCTAATTAAATCAAGAAATTATCCTAACCCTTAGATCAGTGGCCAAACATTTGTGGTAAGAATCTGGAACAGAACTGTGTAACTAGACACAATAGTAGCATAAAATCTAAGTACGCAGAACGTTTGATTTGCTACCCAAAATCTGAAAGGGTTCTTTCGGTTTAGTGGCACGGCAGGAACTAGTGCTACATGTTGCTATCCATTGCAGTGTCCACAAAGAACCCACGAACTAGTCATGCTCTTCTTTGTGCTCACTGTCTGCCCACAGAAACACATGGACAGCAATTACCTAACCATCAATTCACGGTAGAAAAATGAGAATGGCAGCAATCATCTAAAACAAAGAAAACCACTTATCTAAGGGTTTCATCTTTATTCATGTAAATAAAATCTACACCACAGCAATCATCCAATCAAGGAAAACTCACGGCAGAAAACTAAAGAACCCAAAAATCTTTACAACGTGCCTTGAATTCAAAATGAACAAAGAACACAATTTCTTGACCTTAACATGCTATGCTCATGAAAAGGAAAGGGCAACTTGCTGTGCAGCCCAAATACTAAGTCTAGGGTTCATGCTAGGCCTCGGAAGCAAGGAAAAATCAAAACGGAAAACCCGAAACAACTCCTACCGCAGGTGAGTAGTACTTACCATGCCTTCTTGGACTTACAACCAAAGGAGGAGGTCTAGGGTTTCGGTGAAGTTTCAATCTCGGCAGCTTCTTGGTGTTCCCGAGTTCCCTTCGTCGCGGTGATCATGCACGGGTGAAGGCCGGCCGGAAGAAGCCTTCGTCGGCGCCGAAGAAAAGACCTAACGCCGTCGCCCCTTTTCGCCCGAGAGAGGAGCCGCCGCGTGAGAAGAGGAGAGGGAAGTTAGGTTTTGGGGAAAAGAAAACCTAAACCTTCTCTTATAATTCGGGTTTTTATTCATTACTATCTATGCTTTAAATTTATTTCTCCCCATACTTAGTTAACAAAGCCCATCTAGCTCAGCTGGTTGGGCCATGTCCGGTTGGGTCGGTCCGACCCGAGGTCGTGTGTTCGAGTCTCACCTTCAACGATTTTTTTGTCAAAACTTCTTTCTTTTTGTAAACATATCAAACGACCTCCAAAAATTACGTAAAAATACTCTAAAAATTTCTAAAAATCTCTAGAATATTTTAAAAGCATTTCCAAATATTTTTAGGGACATTTGGAACTCGAAATGGGAAAATTTGGGTCGTTACAGTATTACCTGTTGGAGTGTATACTGAAAGCCTAAGCTTTGTAAACATTCATTATGAATAAAGAATCACATTTGGTCTAATTATCTACATTTGTTTGTAGTTGTTCATTTAATTTATATTGTAGATAACATAGTATGTGGTGTCACATACAGAAGATGATGTTATCAGTACCTTATAAATTATAAACAGTAGCTCACGACCAGAATGGAAAGGAACAAACCATTAGAAGGTCGTAGTGTAATTAGGTATTAGCTTATCTTGACTATATAATTACACTAGTACACTCAGAGTGTATTGAGTAGGACCATTTGAGGTCGTTCCTTTTATACTGACTTTATAAAGGAACAAAGACCTCAGTTATTATGGAAGTGTGTGCTCTTAATCCTAATATAATAACAAGCACATATGTTTGATATTTATTTCTTTAATTTATCAATGGGTGAGATTTAGTTCGATAAATCAATAAACCCGATAAATTGGGAAATGGTATCACTCATAGTGTGTGTTGTTGATTATAGAAGGAAACTGTGTCCTAGTGATACTAGGTTGATAATGTCCTCAAGAGGAGCTCATAAAGATTGTCATGTTAAACCCTGCAGTGGACTTAGTCCGACATGATAATAAGGTTGAGTGGTACTACTCTTGGACTTAGATATTAATTAAATGAGTTGTCGGTAACTCACTTAATTAGTGGACATTCGATATCTTAAACACAGGAGACTAACACACTCATAATAAGAAGGAGCCCAAAATGTAATTTGGGATTGGTGCGGTAGTTCAATGATAGTTCTCTAGTGGAATGAATTATCATTGATAAAATTAAGTTGTGTGTTCGGGCAACATGGGATGCTTAATTTTATCGGGAGACCAAACCAATTCCTCCTCTCGGTCCCTATCGTAGCCTCTTATTTATAGAGTACTATACCCACATATACCCACCTTCTATACCCACCTAAGGGGGGCCGGCCAAGCTAGCTTGGGAACCAAGCTAGGGCCGGCCTAAGCTTGGTGGCCGGCCCTAGCTTGAACCCAAGCTAGTAGGGCCGGCCATAATTAAATAAAAAAGAAATTTAATTTTAGATTTTATTATTATGTGGAAGATATATTTTAAAGAGAATTAAAATTAAAATATCTCTCTTGTAAAAGATTTACAAAAGATTAAAGAAAGAGATTAGATCTCTTTCCTTATTTGTAGATTGGAGAGTTTTTTATTTTCTCTTTAAAATTATTCACATGTTAATAAAATTAAAATTATAGATATTTCCTTTTATTAACCATGAAGAGATTTTTAAAGAGAAATTTTATTTTTTAAAATTTCCGGAAACAAATAAGGAAAGTTTTAATTGTTGATTAAAACTTGTCCAATTTGCTTCCTCTTGATGTGGCCGGCCATTAGAGTTTATTTGGGAAATTTTATTTTATTTTTCTCAAATAAATCATGTCAAGGAAATTAAGGAAATTTTATTGTAATTAAATTTCCTAATTTACCTAGGCCAAGGAATATAAAAGAAGGGGTGAGGGTGCCTTCTCAATACACAACATCTATTATTCCTCTCCCTCTCTTGTTCCTTGTGGTGGCCGGTCCATCCTCTCCCTCTCTTCCTCTTGTGGTGGCCGAACCTCTCTCCCCTCCTTGGAGCTCTTGTGGTGGCCGGATACTACTTGGAGAAGAAGAAGAAGAAGGAGAGAAAGCTAGCATCTCTTGGAGCTTGGTTAGTATTTTGGTTTTTCTCCTTGGTGAAGCTTTTCTTTTGTGGCCGAACCTTGCTTGGAGAAGAAGAAGGTGGTTGGTGGTTTCTCATCTTGGAAGATCGTTGCCCACACAACGTCCGAGGTTAGAAGAGGAATACGGTAGAAGATCAAGAGGTTTTCTACAAGGTATAACTAGTAATTTCTATTTCCGCATCATGCTAGTTATTTATGGAAATAATACCAAATACAAGAGGCTTACGTTCTAGTATTTCGAATATATTTTTTCGAAGTTGTGTTCTTTTGTTTCTTTCTTTTCCTTGTGATTTGATTGTTCTCTTTGGTTAACCTAAAGTTATTTTAGGAAATTAAATATTAGCTTTCTATTAAAGGTTTTGTCTAGTCGGTGGTGGTTGCTCCCATATCCAAGAAGGCCATGTGCCTCGCCACGTCAGTACTGGGAACCTTTTATGGAAATTAATATTTAATGGAATTAATAACTTAAGGAGACTTGGGTCGAACGTGTTAAGTTCCGCAGGAGATCCAAGTCAAAACCTAAAAGAACAAATAGATTAAGTTTTGGATCAAACGTGTTAAGTTCCGCAGGAGATCCAAAATTTAATTTAAAAGAACACATGGTAGCTAGGAAAAGGTTCAGACCTTTGTACAAAATTTTTGTACAGTGGAACCTATAGGCTTTCCGAGTAGCAACCAACATTACCCTCCAAGAAAAATCGCTCACATGCGACATATCATAACTAATTTCATGCAAAAGGATGGAGAATCATTATTTGAGTCATGGAATAGATATAAGAGCCTATTGAAACAGTGCCCACACCATGGGCTTGAGAGATGGTTAATCATTCACACATTCTATAACATGATTTCTTATGCAGCTAAAGTTTCACTCGACTCAGCTACTGGAGGAGCTATTATGAACAAAACACTTGAAGAGGCTAAAAATATCATTTAGGGCATCGTGTTCAACCATTATCAATAGGCTATTGAGAGAAGTGTCCCTACATAAGCTTTGAGGATGCATGCAATAAATTCTATGGATTTTTGGCGACAAGGTTAGATGACACGACTAAACGCTTAGACTCATTGAGCGTAAATTATGTTAATGCTATTAATACCTCCTATGAGGTTTATGAAGTTTCAGGATATTCTTGGGAAAATTGTTCAGTTTTAACATCCATGCAAGGTGGTCGCGTGGAATGTGTAGATGTTATCAACAATTTCAATTCATGGCCAAACAACCCCTATTTTAGCACCTACAATCTAGGATGGAAGAACCACCCAAATTTTTTTATATCGATCAAATCAAGGACAATTTCAAAATCAAGGGAGTTATGGACAAAGTTCTGAATTGCAACCATAATCACAAAAGTCAAGCATAGAGAAATGATGGAGCAATTCATAGCAACTCAATTTGAGGTGAATGAAAAATTTGGACAGCAACACTCCAGCCACGAGGCCATGATCAAAGAGTTGAAGAATTTAGTTGATTCTCTTACCAATCATATAACAATGTTGGAAAATCAACTGGCGAAAGTGACGAGTTCAATTTCAAGAACTCCCGGGAGATTTCCAGGACAACCAGAGATAAACCCGGTGGAACATTATAATGCAATAAACTTGAGAAGTGGGAAGGCGTTGTAAGACTTGATTGAAAGTGTGAAGGATATACCAAGTGATGTTGCTAAGGCAATGAATGCACCAAAAATGTCTATGGTGGTAGAGGAAGAGTCAAGCAAATCAAATGGGCTAAAAGAAGATCTCTTGTTAAAGCCTCTGGTTCAAATTTATCAACCACTAATTTCATTCCCACAATGCTTGGCTAAGACAAAGCAAGATGAAGAATTTGATAAATTCTTAGGGATGATGAAGAAAATCTGCGTGTGGGTGTTGTTACTTAAGGCTATGCACTAAATATCGTAGTTTGCAAAATTCATCAAAGAGATCATCTCTCACAAAAGGAAGAAAGAGATTATCTCTCAGTGACATTTACACTCACTAAAGAGTGTAGTGCCATAATAAAAAATTAGCATCCTCAAAAGCAAAAAGATTTAAGAAGTTTTTCTATTCCGTGCTTCATCAGGAAAAAAAAAAAGATAAACAAAGCTTTCTGTGTTTTAGGAGTTAGTGTGAGTCTGATGTTGGTGCAATATTCCCCAGGTCAAGGTTGACCATGTTGACTGAGCTTGAATTGAGTCAAGCTCGAGTCTTGATGTTGTGGTTTCGATGTTTGACAATACATGTAGTCAATACATGAAGATTGCAGGTGCAATTGTTCATGTGTGAAGGAGAGTCAAGTAGGTCAAAGGGATTGACTGGATACTTGACTAGAAATCCTAGTGAGTGAAGCTAGGTGAAAGTCCTAGTGAGTAAAGCCAGGCAGATGGAAAGTCCTAACTGGGAAGTTAGGTGATGGGAAAGTCCTGGTGAGTGAAGCCAGATGAAAGTCCTGGTGAGTGAAGCCAGGCAGATGGAAAGACCTAGTGAGTGAAGCTAGGCAGAAGGAAATCCTGGTGAGTGAAGCCAGGTGAAAGACCTAGTGAATGAAGCTAGGCAGTTGGAAGTCCTGGTGAGTGAAGCCAGGCACGAGGAAATCCAGATGGATCAAAGCTAATCAGACATCTGGTGTTGAAAAGACCAAGTAGGTCAAAGGGATTGACTGGCCACTTGGCACGAGGAGAAAAGTCCAAGTAGGTCAAAGGGATTGACTAGATACTTGGCACGAGGAGAAAAGTCCAAGTGGGTCAAAGGGATTGACCGGACACTTGGTGAGGGTGTCCTAGCAGGTCAAGGGTGACCGGATGCTAGGCACAATGAGCCAACAGGTCATGGTTGACCAGATGTTGGTTTAGGAGGCTTTAGACTTGATTTTGGGAGAAATCATGAGCTAGATCGATCAGCCGATCGATTGGCTCATGCCCAATCGATCGGTCGATTGATTGGGCGAGTCTTCGCAACAAGCCTCCTCCCAATCGATCAGTGGATCGATTGGGACAAGTGTGCGATCGCGCAGAACAACACTGGATCGATCGGTCGATCGATCCAGAGCCCCCAATCGATCAGTGGATCGATTGGGAGCTGCGATTTCGTGCGATAAGCCCTGGTTCGATCGGCCGATCGATCCAGGCAATTCCTGAGAGCACAGAGGCGCTCTGGATCGATCAGCCGATCGATCCAAAGCCTCCCCGATCGATTGGGAGCAATCCAATCGATCAGGATCCTACCGTTGGCGCTGGTTAAAGCCGTTGGCGTGCGATTCCTTCGACAAAGCTCGCACTGTTCACTCCTGATCTTCACAGCAGCTTCTCCACAACGTTCTTCTACTCTCACCGCTAGTTCTTAAAGGATCTTGGAGAGACATCCAAGTCAAGAGGCGTGACTACAACAAGAAGAAGAAGCTAGGGTTAGGGCTTTCATTGCATATCTTGTAAGATATTTCTTGTATTTGTCTTCCCTTGCTTTCTTGTTGTATTGATAGTATTGTAGGGCTTCTCCGCCTTCGGTAGTTACCGAAAAGGAGTGTTTTCATAGTGGAGGGTGCGTGAGTGTGTGGATCCTTGGATTAGTCACCTCTTCTTGAGGTGGATACCAAGTAAATCCTTAGTGTTAGCGTTGTGTTTGTTTTCTTTGTATTTTTCACTGCACATCTTCGAAGAAACAAGCAACGAAGAGTACGACGAGCGCACCGAGCTATTCACCCCCCCTCTAGCTACATAATCGGTCCCAACATCTGATACCATTTTTGATGTGTAAAAATCTAGGTCTAGGGGACCTCAACTAACAACAATGACCCTACAATTGGCCAACCATAGTTATTAGTATCCTCTAGGAAAAAAACCTCATTCTTGGAAGACCGCTCTTGGCTACCACTAGAGTAGTTATAGATGTGAAAAATTATAAAATCTCATTGGTGGTGGGAAGGAATTGTTGGATCGTGAGAGGAGGTGAATCATGTTCATCAAAAATCGTGAGTTAAAAGGAGTTATGCAGCAGAAAGATTAAAGAAAAATAACACACAAGGAAAACTCAGTCGATTTTACTTAGTTCAAAGCCTTCGGCAACTCTTCCTCCAAGAGCCAGATCCTACGGACCTATCGATGAGTAATCCACTAAAATACCTCTTCTAGAATTGTTAGAAGAGGGGATCAAGTACAAAGAAAGTCACAGCAAGTGCAACACACTACACTTGTCCTTTTGCAATCATTAAGTATAAAAATTAATGTTACGAAACACTTTTTCGGAGATGGTCGACTTGAGCTCGATGTTTGGATGACTTCTTAGTGATAGACAGGCATAGAAGCGTTGCAGCAGAGTTACAGCAGGAAACTAGAGCGGTTGAAACATCAAGCGGACGTATAGAAGCTTGTACACGAGTTATATTTAGAAGCTTGGTCGAGATGCCCTTATAAAGGGTGTGGAAGGTGCCTTCTATAGCCTTGAAGGCACCTCCAACCTAAGAAATCTGATCCCAAATAGCCCGGCCCTTATCTTCAACGAAGTCTAAATTTTATCCTACTGAAGGCGCCTTCCAAAACCTTGAAGGTGCCTTCCATGAACAGTGCAAAGGCGCATCGGGCACTGCTCACCCGATGCCTTTCGTGCTCCTTTCATCCTGTAAAAAGTGTTAGTCCAATAACCTACAAGACAAGTGTTAGTACAATAATAATAATGAGTAGTAATTAGACCATGCCTCCCCGAGACCAGGATCTAGTTGAGGTCTCAGTTTAGGGATCCAGAATGGATCTAAATCGGATCGACGTCTATTGTCCCTCAATTGGGATGCCTCCTCACAGTGTCACTTTTCTCTAGTGACTTACCTTTACTTACTAGTTTGCAGTCAGTTGACTAGCCTCTTGACCCACTAGGTCTTCATGACAGTTGTCAGGTCTGTAGACCCAATTAGACTTTTACCAGCTGTTAGGTCCCGCAGACCCATTTGGACTTCCTACCAGATATCAGGTCGACCCTTTGACTTATCTGGTCTTCGTACCAACTATTAGGTCCAGCGAACCTAGTTGGATTTCAACCTAGTGTCAGGTCTTCCAGACCTGTCAACTCCTGCACACTTGGTTAAGCAATTAGATTACAATAATACCTAAATTAACTCACTTATCATTCATCAAAACCTGAGTTAGACCATTAGTGCTAACTACACCAATAATCTCTCCCTTTTTGATACAATGACAACCTAGGTTAAAGTTAAGAAAAAAATATACAAACTATAAAAAAAAATGATTTTACAGTTAGTTTTGTTCTCTTGATTATTTTTTTAGAGTTAGGTTTTCTGGTTTTCCAACTTAAATCCTAACTCCCCCTTTCTCTTTGGCATTCATCAAAAAATACACAGAGGTATGAAAAAATGTAGTATGTTTTGCAAAGTAAGCATGGAAAGTAATAAAATTTTGGTAAAACAATTACATAACTTTCAAAATTATTAGAGGAAGTTTTCAAAGTTTATAAAAAGATGTGAAAGCTAACTTTTATAAAATAACTTATAAAGGTTTATCGTTTAAGTAGCTTCCAAGATATTTTTAAAGTAATTTTCAAATATACTAACTTTTTAAGATATTGTAAGAGTGGTTTGCACAGTACTTATCAAAATATTGTAAGGTCCTTCAACTAATACTTTTGAATGATTTTAAAGTATTTTAAACAAGTTAGTTTGTCTTAGAAAAATTTCCAAAAAAATAGTTTTAACTTAGAAATATTTTCCAAAATATTTGAACAAGATTTTTGAACTTAGAAATATTTTTCAAAATACTTAAACAAGATTTTTGAACTTTAGAAATATTTTCCAAAATACTTTAAACAAGAATTTTGAACTTAGAAATATTTTTCAAAATACTTAAAAAAGATTTTTGAACTTTAGAAATATTTTCCAAAATACTTTAAAAGAGATTTTTGAACTTAGAAATATTTTCCAAAATACTTTAAATAAGATTCAAAAAATTTTCAAAGATAATTTTCAAACACAATTTTTAAATTAATATTATTTTTTAAAATATATTTTTGAAATTGTTTTTCAAATATCCTCCACCTGAACCTGATGTAAAAATATTCATCTAGGAATTATCCTTGAATATCTAACCGTTGTTACTAACTGACTATCAGAAGATAGTAATGTTCACTTGGTTAGTCAAGTTAAGTTAATATATCCAGTTAGTATTTGACTAAGATGGATTACTTAACTTGATTACTATAGTTTAATATTTTTCGCCCAGACTAATGTTGATACACTGATATAAACATCATAAACCTAAGTAATTTGCCTATGCATCTCACGTCATTCTAAGTTTTTGAATACACATCCAAGGTAGACCTATTATGTTTGTGAGATGCTCAAATTCTATATCAATAGGAACATGCTTTCTATGGATTTGATCTAGACTAAGACTAAAATTGATTTTGAAATACTAAGAAAGTGGGACTTTTTAGAAAAATATAAGCAAAGAGTTTTTCCTAGAATTTGTAAATAATTTAAAATTGATTTGATATCAATAGTCCTAGTATATGAAGCACATTCCTAATTATCGACGTAAATTACTAAATTCACTTTCAGAAAGGGGTTTGGTAAATATGTTAGCTAAGTTTGACTTGGACTCAATGTAATTGAGTTTAATGTCTCCTTTAGTTATATGATCACTGATAAAGTGGTGTTTAATTTCAATGTGTTTATTTCTTGAATGATACGCTGGATTGTTTGTTAAGTTAATTGAGCTAATATTATCGATTAGTATTTTTGTATTTTTAAAGTTTAGATTGAAGTCTTTTAGGGTGTGCGTCATCCATAATAGTTATGCAACACATTCTCCTATCGCTATATATTCTACCTCAGTAGTAGATAAAGCAACATAGTGTTGCTTTCTACTAAACCAACTGACAAGTGATGGTCCAAGTAGTTTACAACCATCGCTTGTGCTTTTTTCTATCGAGTTTACAACTGACATGATCTAAGTAAGAGAAACCTATAAGTTCAAAATTTTCTATTCTAGGGTACCACATTCCTACGTTGGATGCTCCTTTTAAGTATCTAAAAATTCTTTTAACATTAGCCAAGTGTGACTCTTTAAAGCGCGTTTGATACCTAGCACACATACTAATAGTAAATAAAATGTCAGGTCGACTGGCAGTTAGGTATAGTAGGCTTCCTATGATACTTCTGTAATATTTAAGGTCTTTAGGTTTTCCACTTGAATCACTGTCTGGGGTTACATTGGTGGCCATTGGAATTTTAATTTCCTTGGAGTTTTCTATATTAAATTTCCTAAGTAAGTCAAGTGTATATTTTTGTTGATAAACATAATTTTCTTCATTTGTTTGTTTGGTTTGGGGACCTAGGAAGAATGTTAGTTGTCCTACTAGACTCATTTCAAATTCTTGTTCCATCAATGTTATAAATTCTTGTAGAAGTTTTAAATTAGTTGACTCAAATATTATATCATCTACATAGACTTGAGCTATAAAGAAATCTTGATCAATTGTTTTTACGAGGAGAGTTGGGTCTACCTAACCTTGTTTGAAGCTTTTTGAGGGTGTTCTATGTTCTTAAATTCTGGGAGTTGATGTACATATACCTCTTCTTTAATTAATCCATTGAGAAAGGCTGACTTAACGTCCATTTGATATAATTTGAAACCCTTATGGGCTGCATATCTCAATAACATTCTAATTGATTCAAGTCTGACAATAGGGGCATAAGTTTTATCGTAGTCAAGTCCCTTAATTTGGCTAAATCCTTTTACTACTAATGTTACCTTGTTTCTAACAATGTCCCCCCTTTTCATTTAGTCTGTTTCCAAAGATCCATTTTGTTTATATTATTTTTTATTTGCTGGTAATGAAACTAGATCCCACACTTCATTTCTTTCAAACTGGGCCAGTTCCTCTTGCATGGCTAAGATCTAATTTGGGTCACTTAATGATTCTTCTATTATTTTGGATTCGTTGTTAGAGATTAAAACTATTTGGCTTAGGTTTTTAAAAGCTACTCTAGTTTGAACTCTTGGGTTCGGGTCACTAATTATTTGTTCAAGTGGATGATTTAGGTTAACCGTTATGGTTCTAGTTTGTTCATTTTCTTGTAGTTGATATTCTTCTTCGTGTTCTTGCCTTAGGTTTTCACTTTCTCCTTCTTGACTAATGCTACCCCTAACAAAGTCAATTTTTTTATTCTGAGTTTGTTTTAAGTTATGGTTAGATTCTTCAAATTTTACATTTGTGGTTTCTTTGATTCTTAGTGTGTTTTTGTTATATACTCTATAACCCCTACTGTTTAAAGAGTAACCCACAAAAATTCCATTTTCTATTTTTGAAGTAAATTTTCCTAAGTGTTCTCTTGTTTTTAATATATAAACTGGGCATCCAAATACTTTAAAGTATTTGATATTGGGTATTTTATTATAGTGAAGTTTTATTATAATTTTTATTTATCATAGTTCTATTTTGTACATAACATTCTATACTAACAGCTTCTGTCAAAAAAGTATTTTGGAAGTTGATATCATTCAGCATTGTTCTGGAGGTTTCAAGTAGGGTTCTATTTTTTCTTTCCACTATTCCATATTGTTGGGGTGTTTTACGACATGAAAATTTGTGATGATAGCTATTTTCTAGGCAAAATATATTAAAATTATGATTCTTAAATTCACCTCTGTTATCACTTCTAATTCGTTTGATTTTTTGATCTTTTTCATTTTCAGTTTGTTTGCAAAAATTACTAAAGACTTCAAATGTTTCATCTTTATTTTTTAAGAATTTCACCCAGGTGAATTTCAAGTAATCATCTATTATTACTAGATAATAAAAACTTCCATTTATTGATTTGATTCCATGGGAGCAAAATAGGTTCAGGTGCAACAATTCTAGTATAGAATTTGTTTGAGTTTGATTTATTGATTTGTGAGTTGATTTGGTTTGCTTTCCTTGTTGACAAGTATTACAGATTGTTGAATCTAAGTTAGATAATTTTAGTAAGCCTCTAACTAAGTCATTTAATTTTGTTAGGTTTCTAAAATTTGTGTGAGACATTCTTCTATGCCATAGCCAGGTTTCTTCTTTCTATATCAAGTGATACTTAAGTGAAGAGATTGTTAGGTTAATTACATAGATATTGTCCTTCCTAGACCCTTTTAGGTTTATGTTATGGTTATCTATGTGTTTGATTAAGTATTTAGAAGATAGAAACCTAACCTTATATCCAGAATCACACAACTGACTAATACTCAGTAGATTGTATTTAAAATTATCAATAAGTAATACATTTTTAATAATAAAGTCAGTTTTGAGTTCGATATTACCTATCCCAATTACCTTAAGTTTTCCATTATTTCCAAAGGCAACTGTTCCTAGGCTTTTGTATGTTAGTTGAGTAAACTTGTTGTGATCCCCAATTATGCGTCTGAAACAACCATTGTCCAATATCCACTTAGTTTCCTACAAAAGGTGGGAGTCATTATTAATTAGATTGATTGACTGAAATTTACTTACTTCAATTTTAATTTTAAAAAAAGGCAGCCCGGTGCATGAAGCTCCCGCTTGCGGGGTCCTGGGGAAGGACAATGGTTGCCTGAATTTAAAATTAATTCAATTTTAATTTACTTTACTTTAATTTAATTTAATTCAATTCGATTCGATTCAACTCAATTCAATTCAATTCAATTCAATTCAATTCAATTCAATTCAATTCAATTTAATTTAATTTAATTTAATTTAATTTGATTTAATTTAAATCCTTAGTCATCTCACTTGATTTACATTTTCAGTCAGGGAATCCTATAATTTTATGAGATGAGTTAAGTTGGATTTCAGGGTTTGGTTTAACTTTATGTTAGATTCAAGTTTAGCTTTGAGTTCAACAAACATACATTCTTTGGATAAACTTTTAAGCTTTGGTGAGTCACTTGGACATCATTAGAGTAACCACACCTTTAAAATTTTCTAAATAGTCCTATTCACTTAACTTAATATAAAACTCTAGTCTAATCAGTTAAGATTCGTAAGGAGTAGCTTCAGTTAGTTCCACTAAGCCAAATATAGCAGGTCGAATCCATATCTTTCTAGACATGCATAGACAGAGTTTTCCTAACTTACTCTCATCTAAAACTTCACCAGTACTATTTACAAGTTAAAATTTTGTCCCTATTTAAACTAGTCTAATTACCCACCTGGGTAAGTTATTGTTTTGGAGGTGCCAACTAGTTTGGAGTCTCTCACTGAATTATTGGATTTGGTTTTTTAGGTTTTAGGTTTGTGTCAATTTGTTTTATAGTTATAATAGACTTGGCTATAGGCTACGTTTAGATTAATTTTATTTTTATTTAATTTAGGTTTAGTTATTACTGTAAGATATCGTAAAATTAAATAATAAATATTATTGGACGAAAAATCTTATTGGATTTTTTCGGAATTTAAACGGAGTCCGTATGACCCGTTTTGAGGGGATGGATTCGGGGTACAGTGAAAGCCTGTTTGAAATACCCCTTAAATAGGAGTTGATTGAGGAATAAACTTAAGGTTAATTAAGTTAACCTAACTTTAAATCCCTAAATTCCCGATCTTTTCTCCTCGAAATCCCTTCTCCGCCCGAAACCTTTCTTCCCTCTCCGGCGATTCCTCCTCGCCCGATCACCGACCACCGTGAGTTCATCGCCGGCCATTGGGCTCGACGCAGACGACTCTCCCAGTACACCACTGCCTTCCCTTCCTCCCGGTGCGAGGAGGCGACGTTTCAAGCGCAATCAACCCGGATCGCCTCTGCCCTAGACGTGATCAACGTCGCCGCATCTGACCACGACGCCTTCAATCGTGGGTTGCTCGATCGTCGGTCGTCTTCCATTGAGTGGCGTCGCCTAGTCCATTTCTTTTTTGAGATGACGGTGGTCAGAGGATCTACCGAGCCAGCTGCCAACGATCCCTGTCGCAACCACTCGTGCCCTAGCTTTGGGCAGCGCCACCATCGCCCTTCACCCGAGCCCTAACTTCCCTCTTCTTGATCTGTTTCCACTGTGAGTGTGAGTTGGTTGCCAACAATCATCTCTGATCACCGGGACATATGATCCGATCTATTCCATGGCTTGACGAGGAGTTTCTAGACCACAAGGTATGGTTCAATTTGAGGTAACAGAGGTTAGTTATTCTATTCTTTGTATTAGGATGAGGAGATTTGTTGATTCTTGACTGGTCTTTGTAGCTTTGGCCATCCTTGTTCGCTGGATAACCATGGTTCCGGCCATTCCTGTTCCGACAGTGACCTCTCCGGCCGTGAGTCGATGGAGGAGCAATCCAAATAGGGTAAGTTGGTTGGTTTCAGTTGGTGGATTGAGCTTTGAATCTAATGCAATATATTGAGATGTTGGTTGTATTTTTAGGATATTTGTTTGGGAGTGCAGCAACCCCACCTTACCCTAGCTACCAATTTCCAGCAGAGAATCGACTAAGGGGAAGCCCAGGTTGGGATTTGGATTCGGGATGAGCGTCTCGACGTGGGATTTATCTGACACGGTCGACAGATAAAGGCGGGTATTTCTTCCTTTGCCTCTATGTAGATTTTCTTTGAGCTTAGTGCATGGTTGTTATTTGACGGATTAGGTTACTTTACCTTATATCGTGTTCGGTTGCTGTTTTTCCTGCTTGTTACTTTTGCTTGAGCTTAGAGATGATCTATTTAATTCATATATAGTCTCAGCTCTTGATATCTACTCTGTTGTGACTACAAGTGTAGAGTAGGTCTTGTAGGGATTGTCGGGCTGTTAGTATTACCATGCTGATTGGGTACATAATGTGGATTGTATGTAGCTTGGTATGTGTTTTAGGAGTCATCATGTTGACCCTACATTTGCATGTTGTATGTACACACATGTTTGGTTATGTACTTTTGTAGGAGTTATGTTGATTGTATGTTTGTAGTTTATACACGTGTCTGATGTGTTTATTATTGGAGGATACATGTTGATTGTATTTACGATCTGTGCATATGTGTCCAGTGGGATTATTGGAGATTTTTGGTTGATTATACATGTGTAGTTGTGTACATGTGTTTGGTGGGATGTGTGGATTTACCATGATGATTATATTGACGTTGTGGAGTACTTATGTGGATTTAGAGGTTGCATGGATGATGACGATGTTTGTATCATGATTATATATATATCATGTTCATCATTCATTGTATGCTGGCGACTGTTGTCTCCCTTGTGGTGAGAGAGAGTCGTGAGTCATATCTAGCGCCGCACACTCGACCACTCATAGGTAGTGGTAGTTGGAGCAGTTGCCGCTGTCCTGTCCTGCTCATTAGGCTGCTCAGTGTGTACTCTGTCCGCCTCGATCACTCTTGAGTAGTGGGTCTGGAGGGTTTAGTAGTCAGGGGGCTTATGATGTGAGTAGTCAGGGACCCTGATGCTATGTAGTTAGATAACTACTTAGCGTACCGAACGCCTCAGCCGCTTTATAGCCGTTACGCCCTGTTGAGGTTAGTATGGTTTGTCACAGACCCAAGCCTCTCGGCCATACTGGGGTCGTGGTGTCTGGAGAGGTGTCGGGGGTGACCATGGAGCATGCATACGCAGTTATTATTCTTGCATTCGATGCGCGGTGCATCTGCATTTACATACATGCCTAGTAGATACTAGTTGCATGTGATTGTCATTGTTGCATTTGATTGAGATATGGTTGTTGCATTTGGTTGCCATACTGCATACATGTCATTTATTTTACATGTATATGCAGTCGTACTTATATTGCACAGGTGTCACGGGTATATCTGTTGCAGATCCGGTGAGTTTACTGATCATTGTACCATGTGTCGATTCCAGATTGGGTATGTATCTGTCATTATGTTAGTTGTGGTTTGTACAGTTTATGTCAGGTTATTATGTCAGGTATGTTAAGATGCATTGATTATGATAGTATGATCATGTTCTTATTCCCTACTGAGACTGTATACTTGTGATCTCCATGTTGTTTATGGACCATGCACTATCTTTTCTATTACCCGCTGAGTTACCTATACTCACCACCGCATGTATACATTTATGTTTTCAGGTAGCCTGTAGATGGTTGGTGTCGCTCGGAGTATCCTGTCTGCCGGGTCCTACGTCACATCCGAAGATCGTGATTGTTTTCTTTTGTGTATTCTTTTCTTATTTTTGGCATTGTATTTGTGTATAGCCATGTGGCTATCCTATGGTTTTGGTGTTGTATTTGTGTTTAAGCCGTGCCGGCATGCATTGTATTTATTTGTGTTGTGTGGGTTTTCCTTCGTTTTTCCGCTGTGTTTTAGTACAGCCGTGTGGGCTGTTTTATATATAACTGCGTGGTTGTAATTGTTTCATTCTAGCCGAGTGGGCTGTTATTATAATTGCGTGGTTGTGTATATAAATATTCCAGCCGCATGTGGCTGATGTATATTTTGTTTGTAGTGATGCTTCATATTGTCACCGGTATAGGGGAGATGCTGTAGGATTTTTGTCTGACAGAGACTCCTTTGGGGGCGTGACAATTACTTTGTTCGACTTTACTAAATTTAGGTTAGAGGGTTTACTTTTTAAGATTAAGGTTGAGTTATTTGATTTATTTAGTTTTAGATAGTGTATTTTAGGTACATAGTATTGATTAATTCCTACTTGCGTGGTTTGACACACTTTCAGAACCCATGCCTTGATTTGATTTTTATTTTGATTGACTAGAGATATAAATATTTTGTTAGTTGAGCTAGACTTATATCCAAGTCCGGATTTATTGTACGTAACTCTTTATGATCCAAGTATCATATCAAGGTACCTAGATCTAGTTGTGAATTTTTCTAGTGATTATTTTAGTTCAACTAGTTCGCCTTTCAATATAAAATTTTCCTCTTCAAGTTTTGCAAATTGGACTGGGATTTCAGCTTGAACCAGCTCGGTCATTGAAATTGATTTTAATTGTTCATTAAGTATTTTATTTTCTAAACTTAGTTCATTTACTTGATTTTCAGACATAGTATGTAAACATGCAATTATTTAAAAAAAACTTTTTGCTTAAAATAGATTATACCTTATCACAACCTTCGAAAATAAGTGCAAACTCGTGGCTCGATTCGGGTTTGGACCCGTCTTCTGATTCACTTTTTTATTCTGGTCCATATGTCATCAAAGCGAGGTAGTTGGTGTGCTCTGGTTTGTCACTATCTGATTCCTCCACGGACGATTCGTCCCATGTCATTTTGAGGGCTTTCTTCTTCTTGAGATTTGGATAGTCGTTCTTGTAATGCCCCTTCTTGTTGCATCCAAAGCATGTAACATTTATCTTGTTGTTGTTGGAAGTAGTCTTGATCTTCTGTAGATCCCTTTTAGTGAAGTCTTTCTTTCTTCTAGTAAATATCTTTCTTACCAGGTTCACTAGGTGTTCTTCATCATCTGAGTCTGGGTCAGACACATCTTCTAATTCTGGTTTAGGTCTAAATTTTTCTTTTGACGATCTTGTAATAAGAGCAATACCTTTCTTAGGTTTGGCGTTAGTCTGTTCGTGCAGCTCTAATTCATAGAAGAGTTTATCTAATTTTAATTTAGACAGATTCCTCGAGATTTTGTAGGCATCTATGATGGATGCTCACAGTGCATTTCGAGGAAATGCGTTTAGAGCATACCTTATCAGATCTTGATTTTTCGTCTGATTGCCGATTGTGTGGAGCTCGTTGAGGATGTCTTTTATCCTTACATGCAACTGACTGGAAGACTCTCCTTCTTGCATTATGATGTTAAATAATCTATTTAAGAACAAGTCTCTTTTAGTTACCTTTGTTTTGTTAGTTTCCTCGTGTAATTCTATAAGCTTATCTCATAGCTCTTTTGCATTTTCATGTGGACCGATGTGGTTTAGTTCTTCCTTCATTAGTCCTTTGTGTTGAGGGTCTTGAAGTCAATTTGGGTCTTCTTCTTCATCTTCAGATTCTAATTTTCCGGGTGCATTGAAATTCCAGTGTTATGGTCGGTTGGCGCCTTATATCCTTTGGTGACGCTAAATCATTGATCAAAATTGGTCTTCAGGCAAACTTCTATCCACTTCTTCCAATATGGGAAGTCATCCCCGTTGAATAGCGGCGGACAAACAGTGTTGTATCCTTCGTTTTGGGCCATTAATTTCTAAAAAAGAAAAATTAAAAATATTGCCAAGACTTGGTCTTGGGGTAAGTAGTGTATGAGGGGAAAAATTGATTGGTGTTGCACCAATTTAGGATATTGTAGAAAGAGACAAGAAAACTTGTCCAAAGAGGTAATTGTACCAATTTGGATTATATCAAAAAAACTTAAAATCGAAAAGAAAGATTAAAAGAGAATCACCTCCTGCATGATTGGTGGTTGCACCAATTCATAGCCAATTTGGCTTTGATACCACTTGTTGGATCATGAGAGAGGGGTGAATCACGTTCATCAAAAATCATGAGTTAAACGGAGTTACACAGCGGAAAGATTAAAGAAAAATAATACACAAGGAAAACTCAGTCGGTTTTACTTGGTTCGGAGCCTTTGGTGACTCCTACTCCAAGACCTAGGTCCCACGGACCTATTGATGGATAATCCACTAAAATACCTCTTTTGAAATCGCCAGAAGAGGGGATTGAGTACAAAGAAAGTTAGAGCAAGTGAAACACACTACACTTGTCCTTTTACAATAATTAAGTACAAAAATTAATGTTACCAAACACTTTTTCAGAGACGGTCGGCTCAAGCTCGATGTTTAGGCGGCTTCTTAGTGGTAGATGGGCGTAGTACTGTCGTAGCAGAGTTGCATCAAGAAGCTGGAGCAGTCGAAATCTCAATCGGATGTGTAGAAACTTTATATAAGTTGTATTTAGAAGCTTGGTTGAGTTGCTCGTATAAAGGATGTGGAAGGCGCCTTCCATATAGCCTTGAAAGTGCCTCCAACCTGAGAAATCTGATCCTGAACAACTCAATCCTTATCTTCGATGAAGTTTAAATTTTATCCTGTGAAAGGCGCCTTCCATAGCCTTGAAGGCGCCTTCCATGAATAGTGTGAAGGTGCCTTCCACTACTTAAATGAGCCTCGGATACTATTCACCTGAGGCCTTTTGTGCTCCTTTCGTCCTACAAAAATTGTTAGTCTAATAACTTACAAGATAGTGTTAGGACCTTCGGATGGCTAGAGAGGGGGGTGTGAATAGCCTCCTCTAAAAATCCAATCAATTTTCTCACAAAACTTTGTTAGCACAGCGGAAATAAACAACAAGAAAACTGATGCAAGGAAGGAAAACAATCACCACAGCTTACACAAGTATATACGAGGTTCGGGGATAACTTGCCCCTACTCCTCGGCGTGTCCGTAAGGTGGACGATCCCTTGATCTTTCGGTAGATCACACCCCGGACAAATTCCGGCTAAGTATTGCTCCTTCTCGGTGGAGTAACCTCTCCACAAAAGTCACAGAATAGATTTGAAAGTAAAGCACAATGACTTACAGAGTTTTGTGGCTAATGGAATGAACAAATGAAACTTACAGCCACGAAGTAAAAAATGCAAAGACAGTAGGAAGCATCAGCCAAGAGCTCAACGACACAGCCTCTTGCTTGAGCGACAGAGAGTTTTTCCAGAACCTTAGCAAACCTCTCTTCTTCCTCCTTCTTATTCTGCTTTCTCACTGTCCCGAATCACTGTCACCTGTGTCGAATCGCTGCAACCAACTCAGGCGTCGCCAATCACTCTTCCTTCTCATCTGGTTCTCTGAACTCACACCAATACCATCCATGGTCTTCACTGGTGTCTCTGAGCTCGAACCAATGAGCAAGAGTCCAACTGATCGCGGCCAGTGAACGTTGAAGCCCGAATTGCATCACTTGCAGTGAAATACAGCATAAAGGGCACTTGTTCTTATTCTTCTGATGGAGCTTCATTTGAAATTAACCAATGGCACGATACCTGCAACCTGTAACTTAAAAATCTCACAGCAGATGATTTGATCAGGTGAATCAGAAGTGAATCAGAAAAATCAGAGAAGCAGCAGAAACAAACGACATGTTGTGGATCGGTCAACAGACCGATCCATAGCTCTCTGGACCGATCAGGACTCATCCTGATCGGTCTGGGAAGAGTCTGATCGGTCTGTGGACCGATCAGCCTATGGGTGGATCGGTCCACAGACCGATCCCCCCTCTCGCTTTGAGTCCAGCGTCTTCTGATCGCTTCTTTCTGCTCGATCTATAGACCGATCAGATAACCCACAGAATGTTTCTGTGTGGTTACTGATCAGTCCCCAGACCGATCAGATAACCCACAGAGACTTTCTGTGTGGTCACTGATCGGTCAAGAGACCGATCAGGTGACTCATGTATCACTGGATCGGTCTACCGACCGATCCAGACCAGAGTATCACTGGATCGGTCAACAGACCGATCCAATGTCCTTGTGTTAGTTTTAGAGCCTCCCAGCCCTAAACGCTAACGTCTTCCTGGTCCAGAGAACGAGCTACCAAGCCCTCTCTGACCTAGTCCGGAGAACGAGCTGCCAAGCCCTCTCCGACTTCATCTAGTCCAGAGAACGAGCTACCGAGCCCTCTCTGACCTAGTCCGGAGAACGAGCTGCCGAGCCCTCTCCGACTTCGTCCGGTCCAGAGAACGAGCTACCGAGCCCTCTCTGACCTAGTCCGGAGAACGAGCTACCGAGCCCTCTCCGACTTCGTCCGGTCCAGAGAACGAGCTACCGAGCCCTCTCTGACCTAGTCCGGAGAACGAGCTACCGAGCCCTCTCCGACTTCGTCCGGTCCAGAGAACGAGCTACCGAGCCCTCTCTGACTTTGCGTGCCAAGTATCCGTACTTGGACTTTTCCTCTCCTCATGATCAACCTTGATCATCAATCAGTCTGAGTTTAATTAATATCTGATACAAACTTAAATCAGTGTCAACATCAAAACAACAGCCAGGTCAGACTGTATCAACAATCTCCCCCTTTTTGTTGTTTGACAACACGATTTAAGTTTAGATCAGAAATGTTCATATTTCCATATTTCCCTAATTTTAGGGGAATCAAGATCCTCCCCCTAAGACAGATACAACACCATGTAAGGATAGGGGAATCAAGGTCCTCCCCCTAAAGCCAAACTTTCATTTATCTCTAAACTTAGTTATTCTCTTCCCCTTTGTCAAACACCGAAAAGGTGCGAATTAGGTAAGAAAACTTTAAAAGACTCCCCCTTAACCCATACTGTCTTTTTCTTAATTCACCTAGAACACCCTCTAAGTGTATTATAAGATAGTGATAAAGAAATAAGAGACATACAGGAGTGAAACATAAAGAAACAGCATAAATAGAAGAAATCAGTAAGTATCCAGGACAGACATACATATCCAACAACCAACATCCAAAACATAGACAGTCAAAATGACAACATAGAACAATGTATATCAATCAGCCTCCTCATCATGAGGAGCATCAGCATCATCAACGGGAGGAGTGGGTCCCTGAGGTGGCATGCCGCTGCTCGAGGATGGATAGCCCGGGAAATCCTGCGGAGGTGGGTATCTGGCCATCCAATCCATAATCGCCTGATGTGTCACCCGCTGTTGACTGCGTAAATCATCGTAGCGCTGGTCAATCCGAACGCGCAGCCCATGAAGCTCAGCAACCAGCAGCTCATCGTGCCGATCAAAGCGACTCTCCAGCTCGGCGATCTGCCAGAGCAGATCAGGATCGGCCAGCGCAGATCAGGATCGGCCTCTCCATCGTCAGCAGCAGGAGGAGCAGCAACAGGAGCAACCTGTCATGGAGGTCCCCGTGGTAACTCACCTAGTGCTCTCCCATCCTTCCACCGAACACCCCCATTTTGTCCTAGGAGGAGCAGCAACAGGAGCAACCTGTCGTGGAGGTCCCCGTGGTAACTCACCTAGTGCTCTCCCATCCTTCCACCGAACGCCCCCATTTTGTCCTATGATTCCAGACTTGGAAAATGCCCGTTTCCCAAGTCTGCAATCCTGTCTGACCATCTTGATTAATCTACCCTTAGAGACATCAATCTGAAGGGTCTCGAGCCAATCTGTAATTATATGCCCATAAGACATATAAACAGTGTAGCCGCTCGGCTCACTATAGGAGATGATCAAAGAGTAGATGCTAGATATGATGTCAAAGTCAAGACGCCGACGCAATCCATAAAGCATCAGGCAATGATATGGTCGGATCTCAGACAATGGTTTAGATGTGATAGGCAGAAGGCAGTTTGTGACAATTTTAAAAAGAATGTAGTCTTGAGGAGATAATCTCAAGGCTGCAAAAGTAGGAAAGTCAACATCTAGTTCATCTAGCCCACCCGGTCTAGGTTGTCTGAAGAAATACTCATAGACGGAGTCATGTGTGACATCAAAAGGTGAGGGTAGGGGGTCTGGTAGATCAGGAAATATCGAAAAGACATTACCGGAACACCTCCGACAATCGAGATACTCAAAGAAGGATGAGAAACTGAAATCAAGAGTCTGCTTAGCAACTCTTGTTTTATAACCTACATCATTAGTCTGATGAAGGTTGTTATAAAACTCAGAGACCAAGTCATAGTTGATATCCCATTCTAAGTAGACAAGTGAGTCAAGTTTGTAGTAGGCAATGATTTCAGACACAGTTGGACAAAATTCGTCCATGAATTTACAATCTACAGACCTACAAGGGAGTAATTTAAAGGTTCTTTGTCTAAAGGCTTCCTCAAAATTGTGGTTCGGGAATCTCCCGGAAACAGATGGTTGAGGTCGGGAAGGAGCCTTAGACTTCGACTTCTCAGGTGACTTAGAGGTCCCCTCACCCACTGGTTTCTTTCTAAGAGTTAACAAAGTGATATAATGGGGCAAGTAAGTGAGCACCGGAGCCACCCGAAACAAAAACCACAGATATGGTGAGAAATGAGACCGAAATGCCAAGTTCTAGAGAAGTAAGGAGTTACCTTGGTGCCATTGAAGTTTTGGCTAGAGCTTTGGCTAGGGTTCCAGCGTGCAAAGAGAAGAGAAGAGGTGAGGTGTAGGGAAGAGGCGGCTAGGGCTTCCGCGTGAAGAGGGAAAAGAAAGGATCGGGAAGTTTTAAGGGCTTTCTGATGGGTGTACAGTTGATGAAATGATCGGACGGTTGTCCGATCAGGAGGTATCAGGAGCCTCCTGATCGGTCCATGGACCGATCCGAGAGGAACAGATGCGAAGGCACGATCGAGAGACGATCGATTTGATCGGTCCTGGACCGATCAGGGAACTTCTGATCGGTCGGTAGACCGATCGAGAGAATGATGCCTTGCGTATGGATTGATCGATCGGTCTCCGGACCGATCAGGAACTCCTGATCGGTTTATAGACCGATCAGAGTGATCGATGGGGCTCTGTGCGCTGACTGATCAGTCCGTAGACCGATCAGTGTCTGATACTTAGATCTCTCCAGTAATTTCAGTAACTGAAATTAGATAGAGATGTTCGATAGTTCATCGAAGTTTCTCTAGGAAAACTTCCAAGTTCAGAACCTAGAACCTGAAGGATCTACAAGCATAACGATTACCTAAAAATTATGGTCTGAACTTGTTTATAGCCCTAAAGTTGCAGACATTTAGAAAACAAACAACTTAAGGCCTGAAAGCTGAAATTTTTGACTTTTGTTATGTTTAGTTTCAAGTTTGTCAAAATATAACCAACTTGCTATCATTCTTTCAAGGACTTGTCCTAGTATCAATCAAAATCATGAAAAGCATCGTTCAAGTGTATCAAACAGTCCATCAACCAAAGTTTCATAATTTCTAGGTAAAGGTCCAACCAAGTTTCCTTGGTTGGAATATATGAGTAAGATCTAGGAACCAAATACACATGAATTATGTAATGGTCTTCCCCATACTCAATTTATGTCTCTTCAACCTAACTATTCAAGGGATGCATGATACATTTTGAATAATTCGGCTGATCCTAGCATCTCACCCCATTTCTAACAAACAAAAATCATTTGTTAAACCTTATAGTTTGTGTGAGATGTTCCCAAGTTGCCCAAATTAATTTTCCTATTTCTCTTGTTGTTTTAATTGTCCTTATTGATCATGATGAAGTCCTAATGGCCTATTGAGCCAAACACATTCCCAATTCTCTCCTCAAATGACTAAATTCATTTTCCGGAAGAGGTTTGGTGAAAATATCGGCTAGGTTTGACTTTGACTCAACATAGGTGAGTGCAATGTCTCCCCTAGCTACGTGATCTCTAATGAAGTGGTGACGCACTTCAATATGTTTGGTCCTTGAATGATGGACTGGGTTTTTTGTTAGGTTTATTGTGCTGATGTTGTCACACAACACTTGCACTCCCTTATATGAAAGTCCATAATCTTCTAGAGTGTGGATCATCCACAACAATTGTGATACACTCTCTCCCATGGCAATGTATTCAGCCTCGGTCATGGAGAGAGCAACACAATGTTGCTTCCGACTTGACCAACTAACTAATGATGAACCTAAAAATTGGCAACCCCCACTAGTGCTTTTCCGATCCAATTTGCACCCAGCGTAATCGGAGTCGGTATAACCTATCAGGTCAAAAGACTCCGTGCGAGGGTACCATAGACCTACTCGAATTGTGCCCTTAAGGTATCTCAGAATTCTCTTAACTGCAATTAAATGAGATTCCTTGGCACGGACTTGATATCTAGCGCACATGCCCACAGCAAAAAGTATGTCCGGCCTACTAGCTGTGAGATATAGAAGACTACCAATCATGCTTCTATATTGCGTTAGATCAACTGGTTTTCCACTCTCATCATTGTCAAGGCGAGTGTTTGTCGCCATTGGAGTGGATACTTCCTTAGAGTCACTCATTTTGAATTTCTTGAGTATCTCTTGAGTATATTTTGTTTGATGGACATAAATGCCATCTCGAGTTTGTTTGATTTCAAGTCCAAGGAAGAATGTCAATTCTCCCACCAGACTCATTTTAAACTCACTTTCCATGTGAGTGATAAATTCATTCAAATAACCCTTGTTATTTGAGCCACAAATTATGTCATCGACATACACCTGGGCTACAAATATGTTTTCACCATCTCTACGCAGAAATAGTGTTGGGTCTATTTGACCTCTCACAAAACCCTTTTCTAATAAGTAAGTTGACAACCTTTCGTACCATGCTCGAGGTGCTTGTTTAAGCCCATAAAGAGCTTTCTTGAGCTTGTACACGTGGTTTGGAGCTTCGGTATTCACAAACCCCGGTGGTTGTTCAACATAGACCTCTTCTTTAATGAAACCATTTAAGAAGGCTGATTTGACGTCCATTTGATAGAGCTTGAAGCCTCTATGTGCAGCAAAAGCTAGCATTAAACGAATGGACTCTAATCGAGCCACAGGAGCATAAGTCTCATCATAATCGAGGCCTTCGACTTGACTATAGCCCTTGGCTACAAGTCTTGCCTTGTTTCTTACTACTTCTCCCTTTTGGTTTAACTTATTTTTGAAGACCCATTTGATTCCAATAATGGTGGTTTTCTTAGGTCTAGGAACTAAGTCCCACACTTGGCTCCTTTCAAATTGACCTAACTCATCTTGCATAGCTATGATCCAATCAGGATCGTGCAATGCCTCATCAACTAATTTTGGTTCAATTTCTGAGATCAAAGCGACCTCATTAGACTCATTTCTGAAGAATGATCTAGTCCTAACCCCTTGTTGAATGTCTCCCACAATCTAGTCTTGGGGATGACTAGAGGCTATCCTAGATTGCCTTGGTGTTGACGGTGCCTCATGAGTGATCTCACTAGACACAGGCAAGGGCTCAGTATCAGGTAAAGGATCAGACTGAGCCCTCTCTTGCCTTTGCTCATCGTCATCGGAGTCAACTTCGACTCTTTCTATGTTTTGATCATTTAAACTTAGATTTCTAAGTTCAAATTGAATTTCTTCTACATCCCTTGATTGATCATTTGATTTAGGGATTTCTTCAAATGCTATATCCGAGGACTCTTCAATCAATTTAGTCCTATTGTTGTAGACTCGATAGGCTTTGCTGGTGAGAGAGTACCCGACTAGTATCCCTTCGTCAGCCTTAGCCGTGAACTTTCCAAGATGATCCTTGGTGTTCAAGATAAACACCTTACAACCAAACACCCTAAGATGTTTAATTGTAGGGGGTTTCCCAAACCAAAGTTCATGGGGAGTCTTTCCTAAAAACCTATGTATCAAGACTCGGTTTTGCACATAGCAAGCGGTATTTACCGCTTCAGCCCATAAGTAGCTCGGTAATGAGTACTCATTGAGCATGCTTCGTGCAGCCTCTTGCAAGACTCGGTTCTTTTTCTCCACAACCCCATTTTGTTGTGGGGTCCTTGGAGTAGAGAACTCATGCCTATATCCTTTTTCTTGACAAAATTCTAAAAATCTATGGTTTTGAAATTCTCCACCATGATCACTTCTAATTTTTTTAATTGTTGTCGATTTTTTATTTTCAGTTCTTCTACAAAAAGAAACAAAAATATCTATGGTTTGATCCTTATTTTTCAAAAAGAAGGTCCATGTATATCTAGTAAAATCATCAATGATCACTAAACAGTATCTACTCTCATTCAATGAAATAACATTACTGCAATCAAACAAATCCATATGCAATAAATCTAAAACAGTAGATGTACTTACAGCGCTTTTACCTTTATGAGCCGCTTTTGTTTGCTTACCCTTTTGACATGCATCACATAGTTTTGTCTTTTGATACTTGATGCTTGGTAAGTCTCGCACTAATCCTTTGTTGGCCAGCTTTCGAATATTCTTCATGTTTACGTGGGCCAACCTTCTATGCCACAGCCATGATTCTTCTTCTTTTGACATGAAACACTTAGCAGAGGCATTAGTAGCACTTTTAAAGGATACTTGGTAAATGTTATCTACCCTTGTGCCTACTAGTACTATGTCAAGTGTGTCAATGTGTTTGACCAGACATTGACTTGAATGAAACTCAATTGTGTAACCCGTATCACACAATTGGCTGACACTTAGGAGATTAAAAGTCATCCCCTTGACTAGAAGGACATTTTTGATTTGGAGACATTCGGATATTTGAATATCTCCAACTCCTATAACCTTAAGGCTACCATTATTACCAAAAGACACATTACCTCTATTTTTGTTTTGAAGGGTAGTAAAGAGTAACTTGTCCCCGGTCATGTGCTTGGAGCATCCACTATCAACAAACCAAGTTGATAGATGCTCCCCCTTGACAAAAGCCTACAAGACACGAAAGATAGATGTTTTAGGTACCCAAATCTTGGGACCTAATGCATCTACAATGAAAGACCTAGGAACCCATGCCTTGGTCACACCCTTCCTAGTCTCATGAACCCTAGAAGCATGTGATCTATGAAATTGGGTTCTAGATACTAAGGAAATGAAACTAGACTCCTTAGGTTGGTATCCTAATCCAGCCTTGTTATAGACCGCCCTTTGGGCATTTAGAATCATATCTAAGGTCTTAGAGCTAGTTGAGAATTTCTCAAGCATTTTCTTGAGTTTCTCAACTTCACTCTTTAGGGCATTATTTTCATCCTCAAGAAGCTCTTGATGAAGATCATCAACCTCATCTTCCCTAAGAGTCTTCAAGTGTTCTACTTCTTCTTTTAATAATTTGATTTCAGTTTTTGATTTCTTAAGCAGTGTAGATAAATGAGCAATAGTCTTATAGCATTTTTCTAAATGTGGAGAGGTTACCTCTTCATCATCCGAAGATGATGAAGCCGCGGCTGATGTATCACTTCCGGAGTCCGATTCCTCCCTTGCCATGAGTGCTAATTGACGAGTGCTTTTCTCCTTCTCTTCCTCCGATGAGCTTGAGGAGGATTCATCCCAAGAAGCTTTGAGAGCTTTCTTCTTCTTGGCCCTTTCTTCCTTCTTCTTGAGTTTCGGACACTCGCTCCGATAGTGTCCTTTCTTGCTACACTCATAACAAGTAACGTTAGTCTTATCAATATTTTGATCAATAGACTTACCTTTCCCTTTGTATCTTCGTCTCCTTCTCATGATTCTTCTCACGAAGTTGGCCATCTCGCTTGATGATGATCCTCCTTCATCATCAGACTCGGAGGAGGATGAGGATGTAGGGATTTCTTTCTCCTTCTTCTTTTCTTTCTTCCTCCTTCCATCCTTGCTCTTTTCTCCTGCAACTAAAGCAATACTTTTCTCTTTTTGACCCTTGTTAGCAAGCTCATGAAGTTCCATTTCACAAAAGAATTCATCTAACTTAACAATTGAGAGGTCCTTGGAGACCTTGTAGGCATCTACCATAGATGACCATAAGGCATTCCTTGGAAAAGCTTTGAGAGCGTACCTTACGAGATCGCGATTTTCTACGCGTTCATCCACGGAATGAAGACCATTGATGATCTCCTTGAATCTTCCATGTAGTTCACTTACCGTTTCGTTCTCCTTCATGGTGAGATTTTGTAGTTGGTTTAGGAACAAGTCTCTCTTGGCGATCCGAGAGTCTCGAGTTCCTTCTTGGAGCTCGATGAGCTTGTTCCACAAATCCTTTATACTCACGAATGAACCTACCTTGACAAGCTGATCTTTGGCTATTCCACATTGTAGGGTGACCACCGCCTTGGCATCGGCTTGTCCTTTGCGAGTTTGCTCGGTGGACCACCTTGACGACTCTAGTTCCTTACCTTCTTCATCCTTCGGTGGTGTGAAACCTTCCTTGACCGAGAACCACATGGAGATGTCGGTCTTGAGATAATACTCCATACGACTCTTCAAATATTGGAAATCCGCTCCATCGAAGTAGGGTGGGCGATTGGTGCTAAAACCTTCCTTCATAGCCATCTTCTTGCTCTTTAGGGTGTTAATCCGGATGAAGAGCGCCTTGCTCTGATACCACTTGTTAGGACCTTCGGATGGCTAGAGAGGGGGGTGTGAATAGCCTCCTCTAAAAATCCAATCAATTTTCTCACAAAACTTTGTTAGCACAGCGGAAATAAACAATAAGAAAACTGATGCAAGGAAGGAAAACAATCACCACAGCTTACACAAGTATATACGAGGTTCGGGGATAACTTGCCCCTACTCCTCGGCGTGTCCGTAAGGTGGACGATCCCTTGATCTTTCGGTAGATCACACCTCGGACAAATTTCGGCTAAGTATTGCTCCTTCTCGGTGGAGTAACCTCTCCACAAAAGTCACAGAATAGATTTGAAAGTAAAGCACAATGACTTACAGAGTTTTGTGGCTAATGGAATGAACAAATGAAACTTACAGCCACGAAGTAAAAAATGCAAAGACAGTAGGAAGCATCAGCCAAGAGCTCAACGACACAGCCTCTTGAGCGACAGAGAGTTTTTCCAGAACCTTAGCAAACCTCTCTTCTTCCTCCTTCTTATTCTGCTTTCTCACTGTCCCGAATCACTGTCACCTGTGTCGAATCGCTGCAACCAACTCAAGCGTCGCCAATCACTCTTCCTTCTCATCTGGTTCTCTGAACTCACACCAATACCATCCATGGTCTTCACTGGTGTCTCTGAGCTCGAACCAATGAGCAAGAGTCCAACTGATCGCGGCCAATGAACGTTGAAGCCCGAATTGCATCACTTGCAGTGAAATACAGCATAAAGGGCACTTGTTCTTATTCTTCTAATGGAGCTTTATTTGAAATTAACCAATGGCACGATACCGCAACCCCGCAACTTAAAAATCTCACGCAGATGATTTGATCGGTGAATCGAGTGAATCGAAAAATCGAGAAGCGGCGAAACAAAACGACATGTTGTGGATCGGTCAGCGGACCGATCTATAGCTCTGGACCGATCGGGACTCATCCCGATCGGCGGGAAGAGTCCGATCGGCCGTGGACCGATAGCCTATGGGTGGATCGGTCCACACCGATCCCCTCTCGCTTTGAGTCCGCGCCTTCGATCGCTTCTTCGATCGGTGCAGACCGATCAGATAACCTGAAATGTACGCTTGTGGTTACTGATCGGTCCCTAGACCGATCAGATAACCCACAGAGACTTTCTGTGTGGTCACTGATCGGTCACGAGACCGATCAGGTGACTAATGTATCACTGGATCGGTCTGCCGACCGATCCGACCGATCCAGACAACCAGAGTATCACTGGATCGGTCAACAGACCGATCCAATGTCCTTGTGTTAGTTTTAGAGCCTCCCAGCCCTAAACGCTAACGTCTTCCTGGTCCAGAGAACGAGCTACCAAGCCCTCTCTAACCTAGTCCGGAGAACGAGCTGCCGAGCCCTCTCCGACTTCGTCTGGTCCAGAGAACGAGCTACCGAGCCCTCTCTGACCTAGTTCGGAGAACGAGCTGCCGAGCCCTCTCCGACTTCGTCCGGTCCAGAGAACGAGCTACCGAGCCCTCTCTGACCTAGTCCGGAGAACGAGCTGCCGAGCTCTCTCCGACTTCGTCTGGTCCAGAGAACGAGCTACCGAGCCCTCTCTGACTTTGCTTGCCAAGTATCCGTACTTGGACTTTCCTCTCCTCATGATCAACCTTGATCATCAATCAGTCTGAGTTTAATTAATATCTGATACAAACTTAAATCAGTGTCAACATCAAAACAACAGCCAGGTCAGACTGTATCAACAGATAGGTGTTAGTACAATAATAATAATGAGTAGTAATTAGACCTTGTCTCCCCAAGACCAGGATCTGGTTGAGATCTCAGTTTAGAGATCCAAAATTGACCTAAACTGAACTAACGCCTACTATCTCAGTTTAGAGATCCAAAAGTTGACCTAAACTGAACTAACGCCTATCTCTGACCAATGTTGATTGACTAGTCTCTTGACTCACCAAATCTTCATGCCAGTTGTCAGGTCCATAGACCCAACTGGACTTTTGCTAGCTGTCAGGTCCCATGGACCTAGCTGGATTTTGTGCTAGATATCAGGTTGGCCCCTTGACCTATTTGGTCTTTGTACCAATTATCGGGTCCCTCAGACCTAGCTAAATTTCAGCCTGGTGTCAGGTCCTCTAGTGTAATGACCACCCTTCTTACTACTACTCTCTAAGGGCGACCGTTACCTATCTATACTCTACTTACTAGTGTCACTTATACTAATATTAGCAACACTTAGATTTATCACGACCCCAGAGGAATTCCTACCGAAAAATTTAGGCAAAATCTCCCCTGTATCGGTGACTAAATCCATAATACAAACAATATATACGCAGCCACAGGCGGCAGGAACACATTTTTCACAACCACGCAGTAATAAAATCACACTATAACCAAAGCAACTACTCTAGCAAAAGCAACCAACTACATCACTCCACAAATAATAAAATTAAACTAATTACAAGTGTGGAATAAACTTAAATACAGTCTCAACTCATAATGACACTTAAGGAAACTAAAAGGATTAAACATAAAGTCTTGACAATTTTGTCAGCTAATTCTGGATCTCTCCACAGTCCAGACATCACACACCTTCATCACCACCACCACCCTGTCGCCTCCCTTTCATATCTTAGCTTTTCCTTTATCTGCGGTAGGAGGAAAAAAAACAAAAGATCTATAAGCGAAAACGCTTAGTAAGTACTAATCTATCTCACAAAAACATCGAAGTGCATAAAAGTAATGCAATAATACTGAAACTGTAATGCTAAAGCGAAGCTGCATGTACTCATGGTATACAGAAATAAAACTGAATACTAAACATGCTCACTAACTGACAGGAAAGTAATGAAACTACTACTGTAGGCTTAGAATTAAAGAACTAAACTTTTATTGATTCTAAGCATAAACTTGTTTCATTTTCTTATATCCTTATACTAGAAATTAATCTTTTAATTTCTCTTTCACTTTCTTCTTCTTGTTCTTCTTACTTTTCTTATACTAGAAATTAATCTTTTAATTTCTCTTTCACTTTCTTCTTCTTGTTCTTCTTTTCTTCTTTGGGCCCAGGCTTAGTACCATCTTTATTTTGCGCGCTCTCTAATAGTGACTGGGGTAGCGAGCCTCCAGCCCTATGAGGATAAAGACCTCGGTCTTACCAGGGCCAAGACCTCGGAATTGGTCACCTGGATTTGTTTAACGACAACCTCGGAAGTCGGGTACTAGCCTTTTTCTTTAATTTACTTGTTATCTCTTTTTAACTAGACTTTAGTCTTTTTCTTTACTCATGCTTCTTATAATCCTTTATTAGAGCCTATTAGAATCCTGTAGATATTTCTAACAAGTATAGGATTACAACTAACCAAGCATGCTATATAAAAATAGCACAAGGGAAGCAGATCTGAACTCTCTAAGCATGTTATAAAATAAAGCAAAAGAAAGCTAATTTGAATTTCCTAAACATGCTGTGATAAAAGCAAAAGAAGCAAATCTGATCTTACTAATCATGCTACAAAATAGAGCAAAAGAGAACTAATTTGAACTATCTAAACATGCTGTAAGATAGGGCAAAAGATAACTAACTTGGACTTTCTAAACATACTGTGATAAGAGCAAAAGAGAGCTAATTTGGACTTTCTAAACATGCTGTGATAAGAGCAAAAGAAAGCTAACTAATCTTACTAATCATACATCACGTAAGTAAATATAACATGCATTTCTAATTTTAAAGCATGCCGTATTACCAAAGCACCCTAAGGCAACTGAATGATATTGCTAACACTTACAACTAACATTTTTAATCTGTACTAAAGGAACGAATCAACATAATAGTACTAACATTCTCATAAACCCCTAAACAGATCAAATGGGGCACTTTACCATTCCATCTACCTACAATTTCTAAGGTTTCATAGCACAACCATGCTCCTTAGGCTATGCTACAAGGAATAAAACCACTTAAACATGCTGTGAAAGCAAAACTAAGCATACTGTGAAGTTCAAGCTATGAAAGTAAAACAAATTCAACTACTGCTCATGCTTAAATCTGAGAATGGCATCTCAACAAAGCAAGGAAGAAAACCCTAGCATATTATATTCTTCTACTCGGCACAACAAGATCCGGAAGTAAGGTAATGAAAACCGAAAGCTCGGAGCAACTCCTACCGCAGGTGAGTAGTACTTACACTTGCTTTTAGGACTTACAACCTGAAGGAGGCAACTAGGGCTTCGGGAGAAGCTCGAAATCTCGGCTCCTCTTCATGTTTCCGAGCTCCCCTCGTCGAGGTGATCACGCACGGTGAAGACCGGCCGAAAAGGGCCTTTCACCGGCGCCGGAGACAAAGCCCTAATACGGCTTCCAAAAATTGCGTAAAAATACTCTAAAAATTTCTAAAAATATTTAGAATATTTTAAAAGTATTTCCAAATATTTTTATGGACATTTGGAACTCAAAATAAGGAAAATTGGGTCGTTACAATCCCCCATACCTTATAAAAAGTTCGTCCTCGAACTTAGAATAGCTCTGGATACTTCTGTCTCATACTGTCCTCCCGCTCCCAAGTGATTTCCTCGTGCTTCTGGTTCTGCCAGATGATCTTCACTAGTGGTACTTCTTTGTTTCTCAATCTCTTGACTGCTCTGTCCACTATCTGTGTAGGTCTGTTCTCATAACTAAGATCCTCTTGGATCTGCACAGACTGAGGCTGAATCACTTGGCTCGGGTCGTGGAGACACTTCTTTAGCATGGAGACATGAAATACATTATGTATTGCTGACATGTCTTATGGTAAGTCCAGCCTGTAAGCTACTTTCCCAATCCTCTCAATGATCAGGTAAGGTCCTACATAGCGAGGACTTAATTTGCCCTTCTTGCCAAATCTCATCACTCCCTTCATAGGAGCGACCTTGAGGAAAACTGAATCTCCTACTTGGAATTCCAGTGGCTTACGGCGTGTGTCAGCATAACTCTTCTGTCTACTCTGGGCAGTCTCAATTCTCTGTCTGATTTTCTGGATCACCTGAGTGGTCTCGTCTATCAGCTCTGTCTGAATACCCAGCTCTACTTCCATTTCTTTTCTCTCTCATGCTTCTTGTCAGCATATGGGTGATATGCATTTCTTGCCATATAATGCTTCATAAGGTGTCATCTTGATGGTGGCCTGATAGCTATTGTTGTAGGCGAATCAGCTAAGCACAAATACTTGCACCAACTTCCTTTGAAATCCAGCGCACAAGCTCTAAGCATATCTTCTAAAATCTGATTCACTCGCTCTGTCTGTCCATCAGTCTGTGGATGGAAAGCTGTGCTGAACTTGAGTTTGGCGCCTAGTGCATTCTGAACGCACTCCCAAAAGTGTGTAGTGAAGCGCACATCTCTATCAGAAATGATAGATTTAGGAACTCCATGAAGTCTGACTACCTCTTTAACATATAGCTGGGCCAACTGCTCTATAGAGTGGGACACCTTGATGACTAGGAAGTGAGCAGACTTGGTCAATCGGTCTACTATTACCCATATCGCATCATATCCATTGGTGGTTCTTGGAAGACCTGTTATGAAATCCATGGATATATCTTCCCATTTCCATTCTGATATTTGAAGAGGCTGAAGAACTCCTCCTGGTCTCTGGTGCTCTGCTTTGACTCTCTGGCATGTCAAGCAGATACTGACATATTTAGCAACGTCTCTCTTGAGTCCTGACCACCAGAACCTCTGTTTCACATCTTGGTACATCTTGGAAGAACCAGGATGCATGGAGTATGGGGTGCTATGAGCTTCTTCTAAAATCTTCTTCCTCAGTTCTTCATCATTGGGCACACAAATGCGACTCCCCTGATAAAGAATCCCGCTATCTGTTACTCGAAACTCTGATTTGTCTTCTTTCTGTAACCCTTGCTTGATTTTCTGGATGTCTGGATCCTCACTTTGCTTTCTCTATATCTCCTCAAGCAATGTGGACTCTAAGGTCAACGCAGGGAGTTGCCCCTCAATAATTTCAAGTCCAAAATCCGACAACTCCTTCTGCAGTGGCAGGGCTAATGATGACAAAGACATAAGGGATGCACTGGACTTTCTGCTGAGTGCATCTGCCACTTTGTTAGCTTTGCCTGGGTGGTAGAGGATCTCACAGTTGTAATCTTTGACCAACTCCAGCCACCTACGTTGCCTCATGTTTAAGTCCTTCTGAGTGAAGAAGTACTTAAGACTCTGATGATCTGTGAAGATTCTACACTGAACTCCATACAAATAATGTCGCCAGAGTTTAAGTGCAAAAACCACAGCTGACAGCTCAAGATCATGAGTAGGGTAGTTCTTCTCATAATCTTTGAGTTGTCTGGAAGCATAAGCTATGACTTTTCCTTCTTGCATGAGTACATCTCCTAAGCCCATCTTGGAAGCATCACTGTAGATGTCGAAACTCTTGTCACTCTGTGGAATAGTCAGAATGGAAGCACTGATCAATCTCTTCTTTAGCTCTTGGAAACTCTGCTCACATTTATCTGACCATTCAATTCTCTTGTTCTTTCTGGTGAGGGCTGTTAGTGGAAAGACTATCCTGGAAAAGTCCTCCACGAACTTCTTGTAGTACCCAGCTAAACCAAGGAAGCTTCTGATCTCCCTGACGTTCTTGGGTCTACTCCAGTTGTTGACCGCTTCTACTTTGGCTGGATCCACTTGAATGTCTTCTTTAGAAATGATGTGACCTCGAAATGCCACCTGATCTAACCAGAATTCGTACTTTGAGAATTTAGCATATAGTACTATTCTCAAATGTGTGTCATGCTCCTCTGGGGTCCTTGAATAGACCAGAATGTCGTCGATGAATACGATGATAAATTTGTCAAGGTATTCTCTGAACACTCTATTCATCAAGTCTATGAAGACCGCTGGTGCATTAGTCACACCAAAATGCATGACTATAAACTCGTAGTGCTCGTATCTGGTCCTGAACGTCGTTCTAGGTATATCTCTTTCTTTCACCTTCAGCTGATGGTACCCAGAGCATAGGTCTATCTTTGAGAACACTGTTGCTCCTCTTTACTGATCAAATAAGTCATCGATCCTGGGAAGGGGGTACTTGTACTTAACTGCTACTTTGCTCAGCGTTCTGAAATCTATGCACATTAGCACGGATCCATCTTTTTCTTAACGAATAACTCTGGAGCTCCCCGGGGTGAATGACTAGGGCGAATGAAGCCTTTGTCAAGTAACTCCTGTAGTTGTTCTTGTAACTCTTTCAGCTCTGCTGAAGACATGCGATACGGAGCTTTTGAAATTGGACCAGTTCCAGGAACCAATTCAATCTCAAATCCACTCATTTATTGGGAGGTAGTCCAGGTAGATCTGCTGGGAATACCTCAGGATATTCACAGACCACCCGAACCCCCTCTTTCTCACCTTCTTTCTGTTCTTCTGCACTTACTTGACTGGGGCTCTGGGCTCCCTACTGTCTTGTCTTCTATCTTAGTTGGCTTGAACTCTATAAACTCCTCATAGTGCTTGTTGGTGATAGAACTCTTCATAGAACTCTGACTGAAAATCTGCCCAGCTCATCTGATTAGCTGCTCTCTTGGTCTTTATCCTCTCCCACCACATACGAGCATCTGCAGACAGGCAGAAAGAAGCGCACTTGACCTTCTCGACTTCTGGCCAGTCAAGAAGCTCCATAGTGCTCTCTAGTGTTTTAAACCAAGCCTGGGCATCCCAGGGCTCAGTCGTGACTGAGAAGCTCTCTGGTTTCAGCTTCAGCCACTGTATAAGACAAGCTTCTGGTCTCTGGGGTGTTGTGACGGCTCCCTGGGTAGCTGGTGGAGTCTCAATTACCACTGGAGCCTCTGCAGTGATAGCTGGAGGAGGGGGTGTTGGTTGCTACTCGGAAAACCTATAGGTTCCACTGTACAAAAATTTTGTACAAAGGTCTGAACCTTTTCCTAGCTACCATGTGTTATTTTAAATTAAATTTTGGATCGCCTGCGGAACTTAACACGTTTGATCCAAAACTTAATCTATTTGTTCTTTTAGGTTTTGACTTGAATCTCCTGCGGAACTTAACACGTTCGACCCAAGTCTCCTTAAGTTATTAATTCCATTAAATATTAATTTCCATAATTGGTTCCCAGTACTGACGTGGCGAGGCACATGACCTTCTTGGATATGGGAGCAACCACCACCGACTAGACAAAACCTTTTATAGAAATCTAATATTTAATTTCCTAAAATAACTTTAGGTTAATCAAAAAGAACAATCAAATCACAAGGAAAAGAAAAAAAACAAAAGAACACAACATCGAAAAACATATTCGAAATTCTAGAACGTAAGCCTCTTGTATTTGGTATTATTTCCATAAATAACTAGTGTGATGCGGAAAGAAAAATTACTAGTTATACCTTGTAGAAAAACCTCTTGATCTTCTACCGTATTCCTCTTCTAACCTCGGACGTTGTGTGGGCAACGATCTTCCGAGATGAGAAACCACCAACCACCTTCTCCTCCTAGCTAGGTTCGGCCACAAAGGAAAAGCTTCACCAAGGAAGAAAATTAAAACACTAACCAAGCTCCAAGAGATGCTAGCTTTCTCTCCTTCTTCTTCTTCTTCTCCGAGTAGTATCTGGCCACCACAAGAGCTCTAATAGAAGAGGGAGATTCGGCCACCACAAGAGGAAGAGAGGGAGAGGATAGCCGGCCACACCAAGGAACAAAAGAGGGAGAGAAATAATAGATGTTGTGTTTCATGAAGGCACCCTCACCCCTTCTTTTATATTCCTTGGCCTAGGCAAATTAGGAAATTTAATTACAATAAAATTTCCTCAATTTCCTTGACATGATTTAATTGAGAAAAATAAAATAAAATTTCTCAATTAAATCTACATTGGCCGGCCACATCATTGGAGAACAAATTGGACAAGTTTCAATCAACAATTAAAACTTCCTAATTTGTTTCCGAAAATTTTAAAAAATAAAATTTCTCTTTAAAAATCTCTACATGGTTAATAAAAGAAATTTCTATAATTTTAATTTTATCAACATGTGAATAATTTTTAAAGAGAAAATAAAATATCTCACCAATCTACAAATAAGGAAAGAGATCTAATCTCTTCCTTTAATCTTTTGTAAATTTTACAAGAGAGATAATTTAATTTTAATTCTCTTTAATAAATTATTTCTTCCACATAATAAAAATTAAAATTAAAATTCTTTTTAATTTATTTTGGCCGGCCCCACTAGCTTGGGTTCAAGCTAGGGCCGGCCACCCAATCTTATACCTAGGCCGACCCTAGCTTGTTTCCCAAGCTAGCTTGGCCGGCCCCTATTGGGTGGATATAGAACTCTACAAATAAGAAGCTACGATAGGGACCGAGAGGAGGAATTGGTTTTGGTCTCCCGATAAAATTAAGCATCCCGTGTTCGCCCCGAACACACAACTTAATTTTATCAATAATAATTCATTCCACTAGAGAATTATTATTGAACTACCGCACCAATTCCAAATTACATTTTTGGGCTCCTTATTATGAGCGTGTTAGTCTCCCTGTGTTTAAGATATCGAATGTCCACTAATTAAGTGAGTTACTGACAACTCATTTAATTAATATCTAAGTCCAAGAGTAGTACCACTCAACCTTATCGTCATGTTGGACTAAGTCCACCTGCAGGGTTTAACATGACAATCCTTATGAGCTCCTCTTGGGGACATTATCAACCTAGTATCTCTAGGACACAGTTTCCTTCTATAATCAACAACACACACTATAAGTGATACCATTTCCCAACTTATCGGGTTTATTGATTCATCGAACTAAATCTCACCCATTGATAAATTAAAGAAATAAATATCAAATATATGTGCTTGTTATTATATTAGGATTAAGAGCACACACTTCCATAATAACTGAGGTCTTTGTTCCTTTATAAAGTCAGTATAAAAGAAACGACCTCAAATGGTCCTACTCAATACACTCTGAGTGTACTAGTGTAATTATATAGTCAAGATAAACTAATACCTAATTACACTACGACCTTCTAATGGTTTGTTCCTTTCCATTTTAGTCGTGAGCTACTGTTTATAATTTATAAGGTACTGATAACATCATCTTCTGCATGTGACACCACATACTATGTTATCTACAATATAAATTATATGAACAACTACAAACAAATGTAGATAATTTGACCAAATGTGATTCTTTATTCAAAACACATGTTTACAAAAGCTTAGGCTTTCAGTATACACTCCAACAATCTCCCACTTATACTAATGACTAAGCTACCATATCTTCTACCATACATCTGATTCTCATTCCTTCCATATGCCGATTGAAAGCTTTCGCCGGAAGGGCCTTAGTGAAATGATCTGCCAAGTTATCCGCTGATGCAATCTTGGCGATGACAACTTCTCCTCGCTTCACGATATCTCGTATCAGGTGGTACTTGCGCTCTATATGTTTACTTGCCTTATGGGCTCGTGGTTCCTTCGAGTTTGCAACTGCACCACTATTATCACAATAAATTGTGATGATTTTGGGCAAACCAGGAATCACATCTAAGTCCATTAGAAAATTCCTGAGCCATACTGCTTCTTTAGGTGCCTCAGAGGCTGCTACATACTCAGCTTCCATGGTTGAGTCCGAAACGCATTTCTGCTTAACACTCCTCCATGAAATGGCTCCACCTCCTAAAGTAAACACATAGCCTGATGTAGACTTACTGTTATCCCTATCTGATTGGAAATCTGAATCCGTGAAACCCACAGGGAGCAGATCGTCTGCTTGGTAAACTAGCATATAATCTCTAGTCCTTCTCAGGTACTTTAATATATGCTTTACCGCAGTCCAATGTCCTTGTTCAGGGTTACTCTGATATCTGCTGACCATGCCCACGGTAAAACAGATATCAGGTCTCGTACATAGCATTGCATACATTAGGCTTCCTACAGCCGAAGCATAAAGAACTGCTTTCATGTCCTCTATCTCTTTCGACGTCTTTGGAGACATCTCTTTAGATAGAGCTACTCCATGTCTAAAAGGTAAGAAACCTTTCTTGGAATCCTGTATGCTAAAACGAGCAAGGATTGTATCTATATATGAAGCTTGGGACAGACACAACATTCTTTTCTTACGATCCCTTATAACTTTGATCCCAAGAATGTGTGCACAATCTCCTAAGTCCTTCATATCAAATTGTTTGGACAACCATACCACGATAATACCTTGACATTGTTGCCAATTAACAAAATATCATCTACGTATAGTACAAGAAATACCACCACGTTTCCGTTACACTTCTTATATACACAAGACTCATCCGGACTTTGAATAAATCCATATGACTGGATTACTTCATTAAACCGGATGTTCCAAGATCTTGAAGCTTGCTTTAGTCCATAAATGGACCGATTGAGCTTGCACACTAGATGCTCTTTGCCTTTTTCAATGAACCCTTCTGGTTGCTTCATATGGATGTTCTCTTCAAGACTTCCATTAAGGAAAGCTGTCTTGACATCCATTTGCCAAATCTCATAATCCATATGAGCAGCAATGGATAAGAGTATCCGGATAGACTTAAGCATGGCCATCGGTGAAAAGGTTTCCTCATAATCGATTCCCTCTTTCTGAGTGTACCCTTTCGCAACAAGCCTAGCTTTGAAGGTTTCTACCTTCCGTCATCCCTCTTTTCCTTTTGTAGATCCACTTGCATCCAACGACTTTTACACCATCGGTGGTTCTACAAGCTCGGACCTTATTAGAGTACATAGACTCTATTTCAGAATTCATTGCCTTTTGCCAAGATCTGCATCTATATCTTGGAGTGCTTCGTCATATGTTCGGGATCAGGTTCATGTTTACCCGGATCAAGTCCAAGACTCTCCCAAAACATGAATCTTCCATGCCTTACAACCCTCCCACTATGACGAGGCCGTGGTTGTGTATCATGTGTGACACGTGTTGCGGTCTCTTGTGGTACTTCATCTTGTATTGTTGGTACTCGAAGTAGACATGTCCTCTCTAAGTTATTCCAAAACAACTTTGCTATGGGCTTGTGATCCATTATATAGTCTTCTTCTAAAAGCTGGCATTGGTGCTAACAATGACCTTCCGGTCTTTAGGACTATAAAATAAACCACCTTCGTTCCTTTGGGATATCCTACAAACACGCGAACTTCTGTATGGGATTCTAACTTATCAAGATCTGGTTTCAGACATGTGCCGGACTACCCCAAATCCGAATATGTCTGGAAGTATACAATTCCATAGAAGAAGAATGATTAAAGTATGTAAATGTTCGTAAAAACATGCTTTATAGAGCATATAATATACGCACATCAATAACTCATCATCGATCTAACCATCTCCATAAGAGTCCTGTTCCTTCGTTCTGCTACACCATTCTGTTGGGGTGTTCCAGGTGCAGACAATTGGGATTGAATCCCGGCCTCTGATAAGTAATTCCTAAACTCTCCTAAGAGGTATTCGCCATCACGATCAGACCGTAGTGTCTTGATACTTTTACCTAGTTGTTTCTCCACATCAGCCTTGTATTCTTTGAACTTATCAAAGCACTCGGACTTGCGGCGCATTAGGTAAATGTATCCATATCTTGAATAATCGTCTATGAAAGAGACAAAATATTCAAAACCTCCTCTTGCCTGGACAGACATAGGACCACACAAATCAGAGTGAACCAACTCTAACACTTCTTTGGCTCTATACCCCTTGGCCTTGAACGACCTCTTGGTCATTTTACCTTCCAAGCAGGATTCACAAGTTGGAAAATTTTCCAACTCTAATGAACCCAAAAGTCCATCGGCTATAAGCCTCTGAATCCTACTTAAGTTAATATGACCAAGCCTTAGATGCCAAAGATATGCTTGGTTCATTTCCGAAGGTTCTTTTCTCTTATTAGAATTAGAAAATGAGTTATAAATTTCCATGTTTTGCTTTGTGGAAGAAATTGGATTTAAAGTATACAAATTGCCAACCAGAACAGATAATCACATTATTTCTTTTAATAACTACATCGTTACTGAAAGAAACAGAATATCCATCTAAAAACAGTTTAGAAACTGAAATTAAATTCTTTCTAAAACTGGGTACATAAAGACAATTTCTTAAAACCAAATTTCTATTTCTACTAAAAGATAAGTAGACGTCTCCCACTGTAACAGCTGCCACCTTAGTAGCATTGCCCATGTAGACGGAAATTTCTCCTTCAGATAGTCGTCGGGTTTCCTGGAACCCCTGCAAGGAATTGCAGACATAATCAGTGGCTCCCGTATCTACACACCAGGTGCTGGTAGATAACACCGCTAAACATGTTTCAACAACTAGAGCATGAGATATACCTTTGTTTTGGTTCCTACGAGGATAGTCCGCTTTCCAATGTCCTGCCTGCTTGCAGATGAAGCACTTGCCCTTGGGCTTCTTCACTCCAGCTTTAAATCTCGTACTCTGAGATTTATTCACTTGCTTTGCTGAGCCAGCTTGTTTCTTCTTCTTCTTTCCTTTCGGTTTAGAAGTAGAATCATTTTCAGCATAGTGAATTTGAGAATTGTGACGAAATAAACCTTCTGCTGCTTGAAGTTCTGTCAGTAGTTCCCCTAATGAATAAATCCTTTTATTCATATTATAGTTCAGGCGGAACTGCTCAAAACTTCTAGGTAGCGTTTGGAGGATCATATCGATCTGGGTTTCCCCATCAATTTCTCCTCCAAGGATCTGTATCTCGTTCAGATAAGCCATCATCTTTAGGATATGATCCCTTACAGGAGTACCCTCTTGTATGGTGGCTGTCATTATCTTTCTCATAGCTTCTTGTCTAGAAGCCCTATCCTGATGACCAAAGAGTTCCTTGAGATTGTTCATAATATCATAAGCTGTTGGTAAATCTTGATGCTGATGTTGCAATACATTTGACATTGAAGCCAAAATGTAACACCGCGCCATCTCATCTGCTTTTACCCATCTCTTATGATATTCAATCTCCTCTTGGGTAGATTCACCAGTGGGTGCATCAGGACAAGGTTCAGTCAGTACAAATTTATAGCTTTCAGCAGTCAGAACAATGTCCAGGTTCCTTTTCCAATCTATGTAATTAGGTCCAGTAAGTCTATTTTGTTGAAGTATGATGGACAGTGGAAAGTCATCCTAAGAATCACAAATAACTTTGGTCGAACTCTAAATTTAGAATAATATTGATTCCTCAAATAATACTATTTTAAATTAACCAACACCTCATAACACCGTGAATTTTGTATGCCACGTTAGTGTGGACGTATACAAATTCAACATTTGTAAAAGGAGGGTTTTAACCCATTAATTTTATTATCTTGTCAACCTAACTTTTGACAAATAAAATTAATAGTTGGTATTATTTGGTCACACAAATAATAGCAGTGACTCCGTTGGGGAGGATACTATTAGATGTGTCTAAGTGTATACCATTACTTGACTCTAAGTCCATTAATAAGATTATGCCCCTTCCGTTGGGGAAGATCACACGCTCTTAATTAACTTCCTATAGTCATCCAAAAATGGAAGTCTGTTCTAGTGATCCGCAAACAAGCTCATCCGTTATGGAGGAAGGCACTCGAGCCACGTAAGCTTGTTTGCATCACTTACAAACCAAGAATGGAGACCATGGGATTTACTTAAAAATCCCTCTCCCACTTAGTTATTTATAAATGAGGAATTTTAACTATGCTAGCCTACTTAACTTGTAAACTAACATGCACACATAGCACAATATAAAAGCAATAAATAGAAAATCTAATTTTCAACTATTATGGCTTTTATCTATAGTTATCCTCCGTGTGTTGTCATCCCAAGCTGCTGCCATATTTGGCCACCGCTACCGGGTCTAGCTGTCGCATCCATCTTGCTCCTAGTTCCGCTGCGCCTCTGGTCCTTAGAAGGTTCCACGCTTTGCAAGATTCGATCCGCGACATAAATAGAATTTTACATTTTTGATCCTATATTCCATAAAAGGAATGTACATGTATCTAGATCAAAAATAAAATCCTAATAAAACTAAATACGGCTGTATTTTAATACAATCATGCACACACATATAAATGCCCTTGACATGTCCAAGGGTCCAATCACACACATAATAACTAAAAGCCATAATAGTTGGATCCTGCATCCACAAAGTTAGCACATCCTACTATTAACCTGCCTAAATTATGTATGAAATGTGCATAATTAACCTAATACCAAATACATAGAGGCAAGGCCCTAGCTCTGATACCAATTGTTGGTTGCTACTCGGAAAACCTATAGGTTCCACTGTACAAAAATTTTGTACAAAGGTCTGAACCATTTCCTAGCTACCATGTGTTCTTTTAAATTAAATTTTGGATCGCCTGCGGAACTTAACACGTTTGATCCAAAACTTAATCTATTTGTTCTTTTAGGTTTTGACTTGAATCTCATGCGGAACTTAACACGTTCGACCCAAGTCTCCTTAAGTTATTAATTCCATTAAATATTAATTTCCATAATTGGTTCCCAGTACTGACGTGGCGAGGCACATGGCCTTCTTGGATATGGGAGCAACCACCACCGACTAGACAAAACATTTTATAGAAATCTAATATTTAATTTCCTAAAATAACTTTAGGTTAACCACAAAGAACAATCAAATCACAAGGAAAAGAAAAAAAAAAACAAAAGAACACAACATCGAAAAACATATTCGAAATTCTAGAACGTAAGCCTCTTGTATTTGGTATTATTTCCATAAATAACTAGTGTGATGCGGAAAGAAAAATTACTAGTTATACCTTGTAGAAAAACCTCTTGATCTTCTACCGTATTCCTCTTCTAACCTCGGACGTTGTGTGGGCAACGATCTTCCGAGATGAGAAACCACCAACCACCTTCTCCTCCTAGCTAGGTTCGGCCACAAAGGAAAAGCTTCACCAAGGAAGAAAATTAAAACACTAACCAAGCTCCAAGAGATGCTAGCTTTCTCTCCTTCTTCTTCTTCTTCTCCGAGTAGTATCCGGCCACCACAAGAGCTCCAATAGAAGAGGGAGATTCGGCCACCACAAGAGGAAGAGAGAGAGAGGATGGCCGGCCACACCAAGGAACAAAAGGGGGAGAGAAATAATAGATGTTGTGTCTCATGAAGGCACTCTCACCCCTTCTTTTATATTCCTTGGCCTAGGCAAATTAGGAAATTTAATTACAATAAAATTTCCTCAATTTCCTTGACATGATTTAATTGAGAAAAATAAAATAAAATTTCTCAATTAAATCTACATTGGCCGGCCACATCATTGGAGAACAAATTGGACAAGTTTCAATCAACAATTAAAACTTCCTAATTTGTTTCCGGAAATTTTAAAAAATAAAATTTCTCTTTAAAAATCTCTACATGGTTAATAAAAGAAATTTCTATAATTTTAATTTTATCAACATGTGAATAATTTTTAAAGAGAAAATAAAATATCTCACCAATCTACAAATAAGGAAAGAGATCTAATCTCTTCCTTTAATCTTTTGTAAATTTTACAAGAGAGATAATTTAATTTTAATTCTCTTTAATAAATTATTTCTTCCACATAATAAAAATTAAAATTAAAATTCTTTTTAATTTATTTTGGCCGGCCCCACTAGCTTGGGTTCAAGCTAGGGCCGGCCACCCAATCTTATACCTAGGCCGGCCCTAGCTAGCTTGGCCGGCCCCTATTGGGTGGGTATAGAAGGTGGGTATAGGTGGGTATAGAACTCTACAAATAAGAGGCTACGATAGGGACTGAGAGGAGGAATTGGTTTTGGTCTCCCGATAAAATTAAGCATCCCGTGTTCGCCCCGAACACACAACTTAATTTTATCAATAATAATTCATTCCACTAGAGAATTATTATTGAACTACCGCACCAATCCCAAATTACATTTTTGGGCTCCTTCTTATTATGAGCGTGTTAGTCTCCCTGTGTTTAAGATATCGAATGTCCACTAATTAAGTGAGTTACTGACAACTCATTTAATTAATATCTAAGTCCAAGAGTAGTACCACTCAACCTTATCGTAATGTTGGACTAAGTCCACCTGCAGGGTTTAACATGACAATCCTTATGAGCTCCTCTTGGGGACATTATCAACCTAGTATCTCTAGGACACAGTTTCCTTCTATAATCAACAACACACACTATAAGTGATACCATTTCCCAACTTATCGGGTTTATTGATTCATCGAACTAAATCTCACCCATTGATAAATTAAAGAAATAAATATCAAATATATGTGCTTGTTATTATATTAGGATTAAGAGCACACACTTCCATAATAACTGAGGTCTTTGTTCCTTTATAAAGTCAGTATAAAAGAAACGGCCTCAAATGGTCCTACTCAATACACTCTGAGTGTACTAGTGTAATTATATAGTCAAGATAAACTAATACCTAATTACACTACGACCTTCTAATGGTTTGTTCCTTTCCATTTTAGTCATGAGCTACTGTTTATAATTTATAAGGTACTGATAACATCATCTTCTGCATGTGACACCACATACTATGTTATCTACAATATAAATTATATGAACAACTACAAACAAATGTAGATAATTTGACCAAATGTGATTCTTTATTCAAAACAAATGTTTACAAAAGCTTAGGCTTTCAGTATACACTCCAACAGGGGGAGGAACTACTAGCTGGTTTGCCATCAGATTGGCAATCACTTATTGCTGCTCTGCTACTTGTCTCTCGAGTTAGGCAACAACTTCAGAGAGATTGGGCTCAGTTGATCTAAGCTCTTCGTTCTCATGATCCTGGTTCTCAGTACGAACGGTACGGGGACATCCTTTTTCTTAACATCTAATTATGCAAAGAAAAAGACTTGGTATCCTCTCTCTAACCCTTCTAATCATACATAAATATGAATAAAGAAAAGGGAAACTAAATCTTCTATCTTACTTTAGTACTCAAAAAAACAAGTACTCTATACTGCAGTTAATAATAAGGAAAGCAGAATAAAGAAAGGATTTAAATACTTTCTTACTTGGAGACGACGAGGATGATGCTGATGTGTGTGTGATGCTGGAGAATGGAACACTGCTCTGATACCAACTGTAATGACCACCCTTCTTACTACTACTCTCTAAGGGCGACCGTTACCTATCTATACTCTACTTACTAGTGTCACTTATACTAATATTAGCAACACTTAGATTTATCACGACCCTAGAGGAATTCCTACCGAAAAATTTAGGCAAAATCTCCCCTGTATCGGTGACTAAATCCATAATACAAACAATATATACGCAGCCACAGGCGGCTGGAACACATTTTTCACAACCACACAGTAATAAAATCACACTATAACCAAAGCAACTACTCTAGCAAAAGCAACCAACTACATCACTCCACAAATAATAAAAGTAAACTAATTACAAGTGTGGAATAAACTTAAATACAGTCTCAACTCATAATGACACTTAAGGATACTAAAAGGATTAAACATAAAGTCTTGACAATTTTGTCAGCTAATTCTAGATCTCTCCACAGTCCAGACATCACACACCTTCATCACCACCACCACCCTGTCGCCTCCCTTTCATATCTTAGCTTTTCCTTTATCTGCGGTAGGAGGAAAGAAAACGCTTAGTAAGTACTAATCTATCTCACAAAAACATCGAAGTGCATAAAAGTAATGCAATAATACTGAAACTGTAATGCTAAAGCGAAGCTGCATGTACTCATGGTATACAGAAATAAAACTAAATACTAAACATGCTAACTAACTGACAGGAAAGTAATGAAACTACTACTGTAGGCTTAGAATTAAAGAACTAAACTTTTATTGATTCTAAGCATAAACTTGTTTCATTTTCTTATATCCTTATACTAGAAATTAATCTTTTAATTTCTCTTTCACTTTCTTCTTCTTGTTCTTCTTACTTTTCTTATACTAGAAATTAATCTTTTAATTTCTCTTTCACTTTCTTCTTCTTGTTCTTCTTTTCTTCTTTGGGCCCAGGCTTAGTACCATCTTTGTTTTGCGCGCTCTCTAATAGTGACTGGGGTAGCGAGCCTCCAGCCCTATGAGGATAAAGACCTCGGTCTTACCAGGGCCAAGACCTCGGAATTGATCACCTGGATTTGTTTAACGACAACCTCGGAAGTCGGGTACTAGCCTTTTTCTTTAATTTACTTGTTATCTCTTTTTAACTAGACTTTAGTCTTTTTCTTTACTCATGCTTCTTATAATCCTTTATTAGAGCCTATTAGAATCCTGTAGATATTTCTAACAAGTATAGGATTACAACTAACCAAGCATGCTATATAAAAATAACACAAGGGAAGCAGATCTGAACTCTCTAAGCATGTTATAAAATAAAGCAAAAGAAAGCTAATTTGAATTTCCTAAACATGCTGTGATAAAAGCAAAAGAAGCAAATCTGATCTTACTAATCATGCTACAAAATAGAGCAAAAGAGAACTAATTTGAACTATCTAAACATGCTGTAAGATAGGGCAAAAGATAACTAACTTGGACTTTCTAAACATACTGTGATAAGAGCAAAAGAGAGCTAATTTGGACTTTCTAAACATGCTGTGATAAGAGCAAAAGAAAGTTAACTAATCTTACTAATCATACATCACGTAAGTAAATATAACATGCATTTCTAATTTTAAAGCATGCCGTATTACCAAAGCACCCTAAGGCAACTGAATGATATTGCTAACACTTACAACTAACATTTTTAATCTGTACTAAAGGAACGAATCAACATAATAGTACTAACATTCTCATAAACCCCTAAACAGATCAAATGGGGCACTTTACCATTCCATCTACCTACAATTTCTAAGGTTTCATAGCACAACCATGCTCCTTAGGCTATGCTGCAAGGAATAAAACCACTTAAACATGCTGTGAAAGCAAAACTAAGCACACTGTGAAGTTCAAGCTACGAAAGTAAAACAAATTCAACTACTGCTCATGCTTAAATCCGAGAATGGCATCTCAACAAAGCAAGGAAGAAAACCCTAGCATATTATATTCTTCTACTCGGCACAACAAGATCCGGAAGTAAGGTAACGAAAACCGAAAGCTCGGAGCAACTCCTACCGCAGGTGAGTAGTACTTACACTTGCTTTTAGGACTTACAACCGGAAGGAGGCAACTAGGGCTTCGGGAGAAGCTCGAAATCTAGGCTCCTCTTCACATTTCCGAGCTCCCCTCGTCGAGGTGATCACGCACGGTGAAGACCGGCCGAAAAGGGCCTTTCGCCGGCGCCGGAGATAATGCCCTAATACGGCTTCCAAAAATTACGTAAAAATACTCTAAAAATTTCTAAAAATCTCTAGAATATTTTAAAAGCATTTCCAAATATTTTTATGGACATTTGGAACTCGAAATAGGGAAAATTGGGTCGTTACATCTAGCCCATCAACTCTTGCACACTTGGTTAAGTAATTAGATCACAACAATACCTAACTTAACTCACTTATCATTCATTAAAATTTGAGTTATACCATTAGTGTAAACTGTACCAATAGGAATAAGTTGGAGTTTGATCTCTCTAAACTATCAAATGATTTCTATAAAAATGGCCAAGGGGAAGAAGATAATTTTGATCACTCAAAGGAGCATCTTGAAAGACCTCTATAGATCCTTCAAAAGATGATAAATATGTGATTCCCATAAGGGCCCAGCCAAGAGAGGAGGGATTTCAATTTGGATTGCTCAGAAGAGGGAAGAGGAATCCCCTCAAAGTCAAAGCTCTGAGTTAAGCTAAGAAGAAAAAGAAAGGGGTCAAACTAAGGACCTTAAATAAGCGCTTCTTGGGAGGCAACCCAAACTTTTGTCTCTTAGATTTATTTTTGAGTTTTTCATTGTAAATCTTTACTTTTGAATATTTTTGATCAAGTCTTTTCATTTTGAAGGACATTGGATAACTACAGGAGACACCAGAAATTTCATACCTCACCACAGGGGGTAGTGGCAGCCAACATGGGTCATGCCGAGGTTTCCTAAACATCACAGAGGCCACCATGGGGGGTCGTGGTCGACAACGCGGGCTGTGGCGAAGAAAGCTAAATTCTAGAGGCTACCATAGGTTCCCTTAGAAAATGCCATGGGCCACATCGTGCAACCCTTATATAATCATTCTCTACCATGACCAAACCCTAGCATGTGATGCCTTCAACCCTAGCCCATGTCGCCTTTGCCCTAGCTCGTGCCTGTCAGTAAACTCTTCAAAACTCCTCATCTTCTTCGTCTAGATCTTGTATTCAAGTTTCCTCTTGCTCCTAAATCTTCATTTCCTCTTGTAAGTTTCTTAATATTGTGGAAGTTTGAAGCAAAGATGAAAAGATCAAGGCGAGGAGAAGACTCCACTTTCAAGGAGAAAGGCAAGGAGAAAGTAAAGGAAAAAGCACACGACAAGGGTAACAATAATTCAGAATCATTTTTTGTGATGAAAATCATAAAACGTGTTTTAATATTCTTGTGAAACATAGGATTGTGCTCACAAGATATATAGATGGACATGTTATGGAAATCCTAGGGATTAAGGATGACATCTCTTGGTTAATCAATAAAGTGAGTTGGGATGAATTGATGAGTATTCATTGGCCCACTTATGCAAGGACAACTCTTGAATTCTTAAGTTCCCTAGAAGCTAAAATCTTAACTGGAAGGAAGTGTGAGGAGCGTAAAATTACATTTCAAATGTTTAATGATGATTGTAAATGGTCATTGAAACAATTCAATTATTTTTTTTTTGGATTTTCTGCTGGAGGGGAGAGAAGAATGCCAAAGGAATTTAATGCCATAACATTTTGGAAGGAATTGACTAGAGAGAATGAATATGCCCCTTCAAGGGAAAAAGCTTCTCAACTTAAAAATCTTGTATTCTAATACCTCCATCGAGTAATGGCCAATAGCATTTTAGGAAGAGGAGATAGTGAAGGAGTTGTAAGACTTTGTGAACTTTTATGCCTTTGGTGTATCGTACGTGGAGGGGGTATCAATTTTGACACCCATTTTATTAGACACCTTATCAAGGTTGGGAAAGCTCTTTCTAAGACAATAATCATTGGTGGATTTATTACCCATATTTCTCAAAAGCTCAGTTACAATTTGGGTGAGTTGGAGATCGTAAAGGGGAATTCGAGTGTTGATATAGGGGTGTGTCTAGTAGCTAGGATGTTTGTTCACAATGGAGATTCATTTGGATTTATAATAAAAGATCTGGCACCCTTTAAACTACCAAATGTCAAATGCACCACTATCATCAATCCTAAGAATTGGAGGTTAGATTGAGTCCCACCTATCCCTCAAACTAGAGAGTCACACTTGCCTCCTTCTGAGATGTCACACGCACTAGTAGTTCATCATGACAGAGAGAGATCCCCTATAGATAGAGTAGAGTTGTCAAAATTTAGGGATGAGTCACCCACTGTAAATACTGAATCGGCTAGGCTCTCTTTTTCTCATTTTGAGCATCCTATAGGGCCTCATGTATATAATTTTCTGACTTTTGTACTAGCCTTGATAGTATCCATGCAGCGCAGGTTGCTATATGGCAGTATTTAGAGCAATAAGGGGGACACTAGAGTGGTGGATTTGATGGCCTCACGAGGCACTTCCAGAGGGAAGAGATGCATTATGATGAGGTTGAGTTGTATTTTTAGGCTGAGGCATGAAGGAGACAAGAAGAGAAAGTTGTTTGGCAAGATGTGAGGTAATTTTGGGATGAGATGAGGCAATTCATAAATGAACAATGACAACAATGGGAAAGGGAAGAATACCACTATGGAGAAAAGGAGCTTAGAGTTGCTCATACTAGGCATATGTATCTATGACATTATCACCTCAACTCCCAAGATTCAAGCATTGCCGAGATGCCTTCCTTTCCTCGTCCTCCACATTGATTAGTTTATTGGAAGAGCTCTTAATTTTCAGGGTTAGTTTTTCTTTTGTAAGTATTGTTTGATGATGCCTGTCTTTGATGTTTTTCTTATAGCCTATTCTAGGTCAATAGTTGCCTTAGGATGTTTAGTTCATGTTGATCTTTTGGTTTGTATTGAAGCACACATGCATGGCTGTGCCCTTTAAGCAAAATTTTGATGTGTTTAGACTTGGTGATACATGTGAATGCATTCCCTGACTTTTGGTAATTCATATTCTCCTATCTTGTAGTAAGATTGTAAAAGCATTGTTGAGTTGATAATATTTCACCAAATGCCTACTTGGTAGTTTAACAATTATACTTCACTTATAGTCTATTTCTAAAAGGTTTTGTTTTGATGAAAAAGTAAATATATATCATCAAATGTGCATAATCATACAAAAGTAACCATGAAACCCCTTATGTCAAGTCTAATGAACAGTCAGATCTGGAAGGGGAACCATGGTAGCGTACATATGCTAACTCGTGTACCATCTCTTACTCTCTCTGTGACGCATGCTAGCTGCCTACTCATCCTCCATACGAGGTACTAAAACTGAGGTATCAATCAGCACCACCCATGATCTCTATCCATACTACTCGTGTCTTAGCATCATCACTGTCCATGTTCTATCACGCATCCTCTATCAGTTGGTGCCTCCACACCCTCCATGTCATGTCCTCTATCATGTGTCTGTGAGCCACCGATGGCTCCAAATACTCCCTACCAACCTCCTCCTGCATCCTGAGTCGAGGACCACCCGATGATATCTCCAAGCCCCATGAAATCACTTGTTGAAAGTGACCAGCTATCAACGAATTTGATGCATCTTTACCATGAGTCATTTGTTGTAAACTAGATAAGCGTTTGTGGTGAGCCTATGTACCCTCATGGGATTTTTAGTTAAACGGATTTGATGTTATCCTTACTATGAGCCATTTGTTGTGGACTAGATAGGCCTTTATGGTGGATCTATTCACCCTCTTGGGCTTTTTGGTAAAGTCCTAGCCATAAACGGATTTGACGTGTCTTTACCGCTAGTCGTTTCCTGCTGACTAGATAGATTATTCTAAGGCGGATCTATTCACCTATATGTCACTATCATTCCATGTCATCTCTCCTAGATACAATTTATTGGATTAAGACGTACGTGAGCAGGAGGTGAATCACGTGTTTTTTTAAATAGAGTTATTTTACATATTTAAAGTAAAATAGCAGTGGAAAGTTTAAACTAAAAAGAACACAAGAAAAAATTCGGTTGATTTTACTTGGTTCGGAGCATTCGGCAACTCCTACTCCAAGACCCAAGTCCTATAGACCTATTGATAGGTAATCATCTCTTCTAGAACCGTCGGAAGAGAAAATCGAATACAAAGATATGGATAGTGTAACAACCTACACTTCCCTTTTAAAGCAGTAATATGAAAATTACAACACTATTTAAAGTTACCAATAATTTAGGGTGCGCTCGTGTGTTGATGTCGGTCTGCCAAAGAAAATCAGATGACTCAGAATAGTAGCTCGGTGATAGAAATACTTCTGTGAAGTAGCAACAAGAAGCTAGAGTGATTGGAACGCCAAACGGATGCATAGGAGCTTGTAAAATGTGTTGGTTAGTCCTAGGAAAACGTACTAGTTCCACTGTACAAATATTTTTTGTACAAGTGTCGAACCTTTCCTTAAATAACCTATTGTGTTCTTTAGAAGTTAAATTAGAAATCACAGACGGAACTTAACATCATTGATCCCAAATTTAACTTATCTGTTCTTAATGGTTTAGATTTGAATCGCAAGCGGAACTTAACACTATTGATTCAAATCTACCTAGGTTATTAATTCCATAAATATTAATTTCCAAAATTGGCTTTCAGAACTGCATGGCGAGGCACATGGCCTTCTTGAATATGGGAGCAACCACCACCGCCTAGGCAAAGCCTTTTAAGGAAAGCTAATATTTATTTCCTTAAATAACTCTAGGTTAACCAAAAAGAACAATCGAAACACAAATTCGAAAAAGAAGAAAATACAAAATCGAAAAATAAATTCGATAAACTAGATCTAATTGTCTCTTATATTTAGAATTCTTACAAAGAAAATAACTAGTATGATGCGGAAGAAAACTACTAGTTATACCTTCTCTTTGTAAGCTAATAACCTCGAGATCTTCTGCCGTATTCCTCGCCTCGCCTTGGACGTTATGTGGGCGATGATCCTCCAAGATGAACACCACCCAAAAGAGTCCTTCCTCTTCCTCTAGAATTCGGCCACCACCACCACAAAGGAGAAGAGAGCAAAGGGAAAGGGAGAAGGGAGAGGGCCGGCCGCCAAGAGATCTCCAAGCAAGAGAATAAGAGTTGTATCTCATGAAGCCCCCTCACCCCTTCTTTTATATTACTTGTCCAAGGCAAATAAGGAAAAACTTTTTACAAAAAATAAAATCATCCAAGAGTTTTTCCTTTTCCCTTTTAATTTTTCTTTTTCTTTCCTCTTGATTGAATCAATCACTAATTTTAATTTTGTGATGATTTTAATTAAATTAATATGGCCGGCCACTTGCTTGGGCACCAAGCAAGGTGGCCGGCCACCTCATCAAGGGGAAAAAGGAATTTTATTTTTATAAAATTTTACAAGAAAAACTCTTATAAAATTTTACAAGCTCTCTTTCCTAAAGTAGGAGTTAAAAAAGGAAAGTTCTAAAAATTAAAACCATGTTTTAAAATTTAAAGCTTCTCTTACAAAATTTCCTTTTTTAACATGATTATAGAAAATTTTAATTTTAAAACTTATCTTCCTTTTTTTTTCTTAAACCATGAGGATGGTTAAAAAAGGAAAGTTTTAAAACTTTTAAAACTTTCTATTAAAACATACGGCCAAATTCAAATAAGGAAAGTTTTTAAAATTAAAATCTCTCTTTTAAAACTTATAGTTTTCTACAAAGAGAAGATTTTAAAAATTCAAAAACAACCCTCCTTGTTTGAATATTGTGGCCGACCCCTTCATGCTTGGTTACCAAGCAAAGGGCCGACCCCTATAGGAGAGGATGTGGCCAGCCCTTGCTTGGTCACCAAGCATTGGACCGGCCTACTTCTTGGACACCAAGAAGAGCCTTACATTTGGATGGACTTGAGGCTATAATGAGGCTACGACAGGGACCTAGAGGAGAAATTGGTTTTGGCCTTCCGATGAGCTTGAGTATCCCGTGTTCGCCCCGAACACACAACTCAAGTTCATCGATAATAACTCATTCCACTAGAGAGTTATTATCGCACTACCGCACCAATCCCAAATTACATTATGAGCTCCTTATTATCATGAGTGTGTTAGTCTCCCTGTGTTTAAGATTACGAATGTCCACTAATTAAGTAAGTTACTGACAACTCACTTAATTGATATCTAGCTCCAAGAGTAGTACCACTTAACTTCATTGTAATGTCGGACTAGGTCCACCTGCAGGGTTTAACATGACAATCCTTATGAGCTCCTCTTGGGGATATTCTCAACCTAGATAACTAGGACACAGATTCCTTCTATAATCAACAACACACACTATAAGTAATATCATTTCCCAACTTATCGGGCATATTGATTTATCGAGCTAAACCTCACCCTTTGATAAGTCAAAGAAATAACTATTAAAAATATATACTTGTTATTATATTAGGATTAAGAGCACACACTTCCATAATAACTAAGGTCTAGTTCTTTTACTAAGTCAGTACAAAAAGAACTTACCTAAATGGTCCTACTCAATACACTTAAAGTGTATCAGTGTAATTTATTAGTTAAGATAAACTAATACTTAATTACACTACGACTATTTTGTTGGTTTGTTTCTTTCCATCTTAATCGTGAGCAACTTGTTTATAATTTATAGAGAACCGACAACATGATCTTCTGAGTGTGACACCACACTCCATGTTATATACTATATAAATTAATTGAATAATTACATTTAACAAATAAATGCAGATATTGACCAATGTGATTCTTTTATTTCAACAAATAAATGTTTATAAAAGCTAGGCTTTTAGTATACACTCTAACAATCTCCCACTTATACTAAAAAACTAAGCTGCCATACATCTGATTCTCATCCCCTCCACATGCCGATCAAAAGCTTTCGTCGGAAGGGCCTTAGTGAAAGGATCTGACAGGTTATCTGCTGATGCAATCTTGGCGATAACAACTTCTCCTCGCTTGACGATGTCTCGTATCAGGTGGTACTTGCGCTCTATATGTTTACTTGCCTTATGGGCTCGTGATTCCTTCGAGTTTGCAACTGCACCGCTATTATCACAATAAATTGTGATGATCTTGGGCAAACCAGGAATCACATCTAAGTCCATTAGAAAGTTCCTGAGCCATACAGCTTCTTTTGCTGCCTCAGAGGCTGCAACATACTCAGCTTCCATGGTTGAGTCCGAGACGCATTTCTACTTAACACTCCTCCATGCAACGGCTCCACCTCCTAGAGTAAACACATAGCCTGACATAGACTTACTATTGTCCCTATCTGATTGGAAATCTGAATCCGTGTAACCCACAGGGAGCAAATCGTCTGCTTGGTAGACTAGCATATAATCTCTAGTCCTTCTCAGGTACTTTAATATATGCTTCATAGTAGTCCAATGTCCTTGTCCAGGGTTACTCTGATATCTGTTAACCATGATTACGGTAAAATAGATATCAGGTCTCGTACACAGCATTGCATACATAAGGCTTCCTACAGCCGAAGCATAAGGAACTGCCTTCATATCCTCAATCTCCTTTGATGTCTTCGAGGACATCTCTTTAGATAAGACTACTCCATGTCTAAAAGGTAAGAAACCTTTCTTGGAATCCTGCATGCTAAAACGAGCAAGGATTGTATCTATATATGAAGCTTGGGACAGACACAACATTCTTTTCTTACGATCCCTTATAACTTTGATCCCAAGAATGTGTGCACAATCTCCTAAGTCCTTCATATCAAATTGTTTGGACAACCATACCCTTACGTCTGATAATACCTTGACATTGTTGCCAATTAACAAAATATCATCTACGTATAGTACAAGAAATACCACCATGTTTCCGTTACACTTCTTGTATACACAAGACTCATCCGGACACTGAATAAATCCATATGACTGGATTATTTCATTAAACTGGATGTTCCAAGATCTTGAAGCTTGCTTCAGTCCATAATTGGACCGATTGAGCTTACACACTATATGCTCTTTGCCCTTTTCAATGAACCCTTCTGGTTTCTTCATATGGATGTTTTCTTCAAGACTTCCATTAAGGAAAGCTGTCTTGACATCCATTTGCCAAATCTCATAATCCATATGAGCGGCAATGGATAAGAGTATCCAGATAGACTTAAGCATGACTACCGGTGAAAAAGTCTCCTCATAATTGATTCCCTCTTTCTGAGTATACCCTTTCGCAACAAGCCATGCTTTGAAGGTTTCTACCTTCCCATCTATCCCTCTTTTCCTTTTGTAGATCCACTTGCATCCAATGGCTTTTACATCATTAGGTGGTTCTACAAGCTCCCAGACCTTATTAGAATACATAGATTCTATTTCAGAATTCATTGCCTTTTGTCAAGATACTGCATCTATATCTTGGAGTGTTTCGTCATATGTTCGGGGATTTGGTTCATGTTTACCTGGGATCAAGTCCGAAGACTCACCCAAAAACATGAATCTCTCAGGTTGCCTTACAACCCTCCCACTACGACGAGGCACTATCTCTGACTGTGTATCATGTGTGACACGTGTTGCAGTTTCTTGTGGTACTTCATCTTGTACTGTTGGTACTAAAGTAGACGTGTCCTCTCTAATTTCTTCTAGAACTATCTCACTCATGGGCTTATGGTTCATTACATAATCTTCTTCTAAAAATTGAGCATTGGTGCTAACAATGATCTTCTGATTTTTAGGATTATAAAACAAACCACCTTTCGTTCCCTTAGGATATCCCACAAACAGACAAACTTCTGTACGTGATTCCAACTTGTCAGTATATTCCTTCAGCACATGTGCTGGACTACCCCATATCCGGATATGATTCAGACTAGGCTTTCGCTTATTCCATAATTCCATGGGTGTAGAAGGAACTGTTTTAGAAGGTACCATATTCAGAATGTATACTGCTGTTTCCAGAGCATATCCCCAAGACGAATTTGGTAATTCTGAATAACTCATCATCGATCTAACCATTTCCATAAGAGTCATATTCCTTCGTTCTGCCACACCATTCTGTTGGGGTGTACCAGGTGCAGACAATTTGGATTGAATCCCGACTTCTGATAAGTAATTCCTAAACTCTCCAAAGAGGTATTCACCACCACGGTCAGACCGTAGTGTCTTGATACTTTTACCAAGACGTTTCTCCACATCAACCCTATATTCTTTGAACTTGTCAAAGCATTCAGACTTACGGCGCATCAGGTAAATATATCCGTATCTTGAATAATCGTCTATAAAGGAAATAAAGTATTCATAACCACCTCTTGCCTGGATAGACATAGGACCACACAAATCAGAATGAACCAGTTCTAACGCATCTTTGGCTCTATACCCCTTGGCCTTAAAAGGTCTCTTGGTCATTTTACCTTCCAAGCAAGATTCACATGTTGGAAAGTTTTCCAACTCTAATGAACCCAAGAGTCCATCAGCTACAAGCCTTTGAATCCTACTTAAGTTAATATGTCCAAGCCTTAGATGCCAAAGATATGTTTGGTTCATTTTCAAAGGTTCTTTTCTCTTATTAGAGTTAGAAGATGTGTTATTAATTTCCATATTTTGCTTTGTGGGAGAAATTGGATTTAAAATGTATAAATTGCCAACCAATGCACCAGAACAGATAATCACCTTATTTCTCTTTATAACGACATTGTTACTAAAGGAAACTGAATATCCATCCAAATACAGTTTAGAAACTGAAATTAAATTCTTTCTAAAACTGGGTACATAAAGACAATTTCTTAAAATCAAATTTATATTCCTATCAAATGATAAGTAGACGTCTCCCACTGCAACAGCTGCCACCTTAGTAGCATTGCCCATGTAGACAGTAATCTCTCCATTAAATAGTCGCCGAGTTTCCTGGAACCCCTGCAAAGAATTGCAGACATAATTAGTGGCTCCGTATCTACACACCAGATGCTGGTAGATAACACCGCTCAACATGTTTCAACTACTAGAGTATGAGATATACCTTTATTGTTCTGGTTCCTATGAGGACAGTCCGCTTTCCAATGTCCAGACTACTTGCAGATGAAGCACTTGCCCTTCGGCTTCTTCATTCCAGCTTTCTGTCCTGTACCCTGAGTTTTATTCACCTTCTTTGCTGAAAAGACCTGTTTCTTCTTCTTCTTGCCTTTCGACTTAGAAGTAGAATCATTTTCAGCATAGTGAATTTGAGAACTGTGACGAAATATTCCTTCTGCTGCCTGTAGTTCTGTCATAAGTTCCGCCAACGTATACTCTCTTTTGTTCATGTTATAGTTCAGGCGGAACTGCTCAAAACTTCTGGGTAGCGTTTGAAGAATTATATCGACCTGGGTTTCCCCATCAATTTCTCCTCCAAGGACTTGTATTTCATTCAGATAAGCCATCATTTTGAGAATATGGTCCCTTACGGGTGTCCCCTCAGACATGGTGGCTGTCATTAGCTTTCTCATTGCCTCTTGCCTAGCAGTCCGACTCTGGTGCCCAAAGAGTTCTTTGAGATTGTTCATTATATCATAAGTTGTTGGTAAATCTTGATGCTGATGTTGCAATACATTTGACATAGATGCCAAAATGTAACACCTCGCCATCTCATCAGCTTTTACCCATTTCTTATGATCCTCAATCTCCTCTGGGGTAGAGTCACCGTCAGGTGCATCAGGGCAAGTCTCAGTTAGTACAAACTTATAGCTTTCAGCAGTAAGAACAATGTCCGGGTTTCTTTTCCAATCAATATAGTTGGGACCAGTAAGTTTGTTCTCTTTCAGTATAATGGTCAGTGGGTTGAAAGTCATCCTAAGAATCACAAAAAATAAACTTTGGTCAAGACTCTAAATTTAGAATAATATTGATTCCTCAAACAATAATATTTTAAATTAACCAACACCTCAAATCACCGTGAATATTGCATGCCACGTTAGTGTGAACGTATACAAATTCAGCATTTGTAAGAGGAGGGTGTGAGCCATTAATTTTATTATCTTGTCGTCCTAACTTTATGACAAATAAAATTAATAGTTGGTTTCACTTTGGTCACACAAGACAATAGCAATGACTCCGTTGGGGAGGATACTATTGAATGCGTCTAAGTGTATACCATTACTTGATACTAAGTCCATTAAATAGGATTGTGCCCCTTCAGTTGGAGAAGATCACACGCTCATAAATAATTTCATATAACCATCCATAAAAGGAAGTTTGATCTAGTGATCCGCAACAAACCCATCCGTGTGGAGGGAGTCACTTAGAGCCAACACGCAGGCTTGTTGCATCACTTACAAACCAGTAATGGAGACCATGGGATTTATTAAAATCCCTTTCCCACTTAGTTATTTAAAAATGAGGATTTTTAACCTATCCTAGCATACATCACATGCATATAAACATCACAGTAAATAAAAGCAATAAATTTGGAAATTAATTTTCCAACTATTATGGCATTTTCCATCACTGTCTTCAGTATGCTCCAACCCTAGTTGTTGCCATCTTTAGCCACCGCCATCGGGTCGAGTTGTTGCATCCATCTTGCTTCTTATTTTGCTGCGCCTCTGGTGCTCCAAAAGTACCACGCATCGCAAGAATCCGATCCGCAACAAAAATAGAATTTTACATATATCGATCCTATATTCCACAAGGGAATGTACATATATTCTAGATCGAACAAAAAATAAAATTCAAAAATAATACAACTCCTGCTGTATTTTATACATACAATCATGCACACAAATAATGCCCTTGACATATCCAAGGGTCCAATCACACACAATATCAATAAGCCATAATAGTTGGAGCCTGCAACCAAAGAGTTAGCACATACTACAATTTTCTTGCCTAAATTATGTATGACATGTGCATAACCTATTTGAATTCTAAACACACAGAGGCAAACCCTAGCTCTGATACCAATTGTTGGTTAGTCATAGGAAAACGTACCGGTTCCACTGTATAAAAATTTTTTGTACAAGTGTCGAACCTTTCCTTAAATAACCTATTGTGTTCTTTAGAAGTTAAATTAGGAATCGCAGACGGAACTTAACATCATTGATCCCAAATTTAACTTATCTGTTCTTAATGGTTTAGATTTGAATCGCTAGCGGAACTTAACACTATTGATTCAAATATATCTAGGTTATTAATTCCATAAATATTAATTTCCAAAATTTACTTCCAGGACTGCATGGCGAGGCACATGACCTTCTTGGATATGGGAGCAACCACCACCACCTAAGCAAAGCCTTTTAAGGAAAGCTAATATTTATTTCCTTAAATAACTCTAGGTTAACCAAAAAGAACAATCGAAACACAAATTCGAAAAAGAAGAAAACACAAAATTGAAAAATAAATTCGATAAACTAGATCTAATTGCCTCTTGTATTTAGAATTCTTACAAAGAAAATAACTAGTATGATGCGGAAGAAAACTACTAGTTATACCTTCTCTTTGTAAGCTAATAACCTCGAGATCTTCTGCCGTATTCCTCGCCTCGCCTTGGACGTCATGTGGGCGATGATCCTCCAAGATGAACACCACCCAAAAGAGTCCTTCCTCTTCCTCTAGAATTCGGCCACCACCACCACAAAGGAGAAGAGAGCAAAGGGAAAGGGAGAAGGGAGAGGGTCGGCCGCCAAGAGATCTCCAAGCAAGAGAATAAGAGTTGTATCTCATGAAGCCCCCTCACCCCTTCTTTTATATTACTTGTCCAAGGCAAATAAGGAAAAACTTTTTACAAAAAATAAAATCATCCAAGAGTTTTTCCTTTTCCCTTTTAATTTTTCTTTTTCTTTCCTCTTGATTGAATCAATCACTAATTTTAATTTTGTGATGATTTTAATTAAATTAATATGGACGGCCACTTGCTTGGGCACCAAGCAAGGTGGCCGGCCACCTCATCAAGGGGAAAAAGGAATTTTATTTTTATAAAATTTTACAAGAAAAACTCTTATAAAATTTTACAAGCTCTCTTTCCTAAAGTAGGAGTTAAAAAAGGAAAGTTCTAAAAATTAAAACCATATTTTAAAATTTAAAGCTTCTCTTACAAAATTTCCTTTTTTAACATGATTATAGAAAATTTTAATTTTAAAACTTATCTTCCTTTTTTTTTCTTAAACCATGAGGATGGTTAAAAAAGGAAAGTTTTAAAACTTTTAAAACTCTCTATTAAAACATGCGGCCAAATTCAAATAAGGAAAGTTTTTAAAATTAAAATCTCTCTTTTAAAACTTATAGTTTTCTACAAAGAGAAGATTTTAAAAATTCAAAAACAACCCTCCTTGTTTGAATATTGTGGTCGGCCCCTTCATGCTTGGTCACCAAGCAAAGGGTCGGCCCCTATAGGAGAGGATGTGGCCGGCCCTTGCTTGGTCACCAAGCATTGGGCCGGCCTACTTCTTGGACACCAAGAAGAGCCTTACATTTGGATGGACTTGAGGCTATAATGAGGCTACGACAGGGACCTAGAGGAGAAATTGGTTTTGGCCTTCCGATGAGCTTGAGTATCCCGTGTTCGCCCCGAACACACAACTCAAGTTCATCGATAATAACTCATTCCACTAGAGAGTTATTACCGCACTACCGCACCAATCCCAAATTACATTATGGGCTCCTTCTTTTCATGAGTGTGTTAGTCTCCCTGTGTTTAAGATTACGAATGTCCACTAATTAAGTAAGTTACTGACAACTCACTTAATTAATATCTAGCTCCAAGAGTAGTACCACTCAACTTCATTGTCATGTCGGACTAGGTCCACCTACAGGGTTTAACATGGCAATCCTTATGAGCTCCTCTTGGGGATATTCTCAACCTAGATAACTAGGACATAGATTCCTTCTATAATCAACAACACACACTATAAGTAATATCATTTCCCAACTTATCGGGCATATTGATTTATCGAGCTAAACCTCACCCTTTGATAAGTCAAAGAAATAAATATTAAAAATATATGCTTGTTATTATATTAGGATTAAGAGCACACACTTCCTTAATAACTAAGGTCTAGTTCTTTTACTAAGTCAGTACAAAAAGAACTTACCTAAATGGTCCTACTCAATACACTTAAAGTGTATCAGTGTAATTTATTAGTTAAGATAAACTAATACTTAATTACACTACGACTATTCTGATGGTTTGTTCCTTTCCATCTTAATCGTGAGCAACTTGTTTATAATTTATAGAGAACCGATAACATGATCTTCTGAGTGTGACACCACATTCCATGTTATCTACTATATAAATTAATTGAACAATTATATTTAACAAATAAATGTAGATATTGACCAATGTGATTCTTTTATTTCAACAAATAAATGTTTATAAAAGCTAGGATTTTAGTATACACTCTAACAAAATGAGGTGTGTTGAAGGGCTAGTCGAGATGCTCTTTTATAGAGTGTGGAAGGTGCCATCTATAGCGCTGAAGGCACCTTCCATAGGCAAAATTTTATCCCGACAAACATTGCTGCTTATCATCGACGAAGTTTGATTTTATCTGATGGAAGGCACCTTTCAAGCATTCTAAGGCACCTTCCATAAAGGGTACTCAAGGTGCCTTCAAAGCTCCCGAAGGCGCCTTGGGTACTATTCACCTGAGACATTTTATGCTTCTTTTGCCCTACAAAATGTGTTAGTCCAATACTAAAACATCTAACCTGTAAAACAAAGTTAGCATAAAAAATAATAAGCAGTAATAATTAGTTCTTGTCCTTCCAGGACTAGGAACTAGTTAAGGTCTCAGTTTAAGGATCCAAAATGGACCTAAACTGGACCAACGCCTAAAGTCCAAACTTAGACTCATCCTCACCAAAACTCTCTCCTCCAATGACATACCTTCACTTACCAACTTGCAGTCTATTGACTAGCCTCTTGACCTACCAGGTCTTCTCACTAGTTGTCAAGTTCCTAGATCCAACTGGACTCCAGCCAGCTGTTAGGCCCTACTGACCTAGCCGGACTTTCCACCAGATATCAAGTTAGCCCTTTGGCTTTGGACTAACTATTGGGTCTTCAAATCTAATTAGGTTTCATCCTGGTGCTAGGTCTCGTAGACCTGTCAATCTCTGCATACTCGATAAATGCATTTGATCACAAAAACACCTAACTTAACTCATTGTCATTTATCAAAACCTGAGTTAGACCATTAGTACAAATTGCACCATTAATCTCCCTATTTTTGATGCAATGATAACCTGGGTTAAAGTTAGGAAAAGATAAGCAAAGTTGAAATAGTAATAACATGATTCAAGAGAAAAAAAATTAAGTAATTTCAATTTTCGTTTTATTCTCTTGATCATTTTAGGGTTAAGATTTTCAAGATTTAGTTTATCTTTTTCTTACTTAACCTTATCCTCCCCCTTTGGCATTCATAAAAAAATATAGATAAGTGTAACAAATTATGAAAATTGTAATAAAACTTTAGTAAGTATAAAACTTACAAAATAATTATAGAAAATTACAGGTTTATTGGAGGGAGAAGTTAATAAAAAATTAAAGTATTTTGAAAGAAATTTTCAAACTTTTCAAAGGTTTTCAACATTTTGAGATTTGATTTTGCGAAAAAAATAACCCATTTGAAAAACTAAATTTTGTACAAATTTTAGAAACTGTTTTCAAGATAGATTTCAAAACACTTGTTTTTTAAAAATATCTTTCCAAAATATTTTTTGAAAGGAGTTTCAAACAAAATAATTTTATAAATATTTACAGAATAGCTTTCAAACAAAATTTAAAAGGTTTGTCAAAGATATTTTTCAAACTGAAAAAATAACATTTGCAATAAGTTTATAAAACTTTTCAAAAACTTTTCAAAAAATTTTCAAAAACTTTCCAAAGTGTTATCAAAGTATGTTTGAAGCAACTTTCTATACACTTGCATTTTATTTTTCAAAACAGATATTGAAAAAATATAAGAATTTTTACAAAGCAAGTTCTGAAATGTATTTTTGAAAGTATTTTGTAAAATATTTTTTACAAAGATTAAGAAAAGTTTGTTTTTCAGTGTAACTTTTGAACGTAAATTTTTCAAAGAAAATTTTGAAATATCAAGCTAAAACATTTTTTTAATTGAGTAAGTTTCAAAATCCTCTTTAGTTTGCAAAAAGGAAATAAATTATTTTGAAAGTAGTTTTCAAATATCTTCTCCCTAAGCTTGATATATTTTTAAAATAAATTTATCTAAAAATTATCTTTAAATATCTAACTGTTAGTTACTAGCTAACTATCAGAAGATAGCAATGTTCACTCGGTTAGTCAAGTTAAGTACTAATGTCCAGTTAGAAATTATTGAAAAATGACTACTTAACTTGATCAATGTACTATATATTTATCACTTAAATTTATGTTGATGCATTGATATAAACATCTGAAGTTCAGACAAAAGGTCTATGCATCTCACACTATTCTAAGTTTTTGAATACACAATCAAGGTAGACCTAGTGTGTTTGTGAGATGCTTGTTATATAGATCTATAGGATTATGCTTTATAGGGAATTATCCTAGACTAAGGCCAAAATAAATTTTAAAATACTAGGGAAATAGAAATTTTTAAAAAATATAAATAATGAGTTTCCTAGAATTTACAAATCACTTGAAAAACATATCCTACTCTAAAAAGGAATTTCCTAGATTATTCAAATAAAGTGATCAAAAAATAGCTAAATATATAGATCAAGTCAAGCAGATGCATAATATATAAGTGTACTGAATATAATCAAGTATGGTCATCATCGACAGGTAGAGGGGACTGATCGGTCACTCATAAAGTTCGAAGGATCGATTGCATCTATAGGTCTAGCCACCAAAATTTGGTGGTCATCTCCTCTCAAAGAGAGGTAAATCCGGTGGTCATCTCCCCCCCAGAGAGAGGTGAACCCCTCCGAGACTGACTGTCGGATATGTACGGAAGACTTCTCAAGTATAGTAAGTCGGCCCTCTACAGAAAGTGAAGTCAAGGGTTGGGTCGAGGTCGAGGGTTGGGTCGAGGTCGGAAGAGGACCAATGAGCTCCTCTATCGTAAATGTTGGCATCTCCTCTTCCTCTACTAGAATGATAGGTGGCATATCCTCCTCAACCTCGTCTGGAATGTCTAGTTGAGGGCCCACTCTCCAAGCCAGCCCCCCTTGAGCGGTAACATTTATATGCACTAATACAAGCTAACACTGACCAATCTCATCATATGCTCTAAGGGAAGTGGATATACCCTAGGTCATATCTACTCCTATGGTTGAAAAAATGAGAGTCAAAATGTGACAATATGACATATGAACATATCGCCTAGTTATGAGACTGGATGCATTAATGACATTCTGAATATATGTAATGCAATGTCGATGTCTAGTCTCTAGCATAGTGCATAAAGGAAGAACGAGTGGGAAGGTCGCGCCATCCCAACATCGAGAGATGTGATCGGCAAAAATACAAGTGGTCAGAACTCTATATAGGACACAGTCCTAAACCCTAAGAGAGAGAGACCTAAAGTCAGTTACAGTAAGTACTCTCTCCTCCCCAAAAAAGTATATATGGATAGTATCTAATATAATATGGGAGTATGATTTGTCAAATGACAAATCCCTACTAGGGTAACACAAAAAAAGGACATGCAGACCTCTTAAATCCTAAACTATTATACAATAGAGTGGGTAAGAACCTAAAGTCCTTACCACCTACTCTGGTGGAGTATATTAGGTCATCGATCTTAACTAGGTTGTTATAAAATTAGGCACATAAGTCTAAGTTTACTGAATGACTACAGTAAACTAACCTATTTAACTTATAATAATCTATAACTTCTATAATAAGGGTACAGTAACGGGTAAGAATGTCCTACTCAGAAACCTAGATTTTAATACAATATATGAATACTCTAGAAAATCTAGGCTAAGTCGCTCAGTAGGAAATCTGGTATCGGCAGAGGGTATCTGCTGGAACTAGGCTGTGATGGCTTAATGTTCAATTGTTTCCTAAAATAAATAATATATATATATATATATATATATATATATAGATATATATATATATATATATATATATATATATATATATATATATTGAAGAAAAAGCATGAAAAATAGGAAGAACAACTAGATAGATTGAGTTAGAGGGTACTTAGGAGGCATTGTAGGAATTTTGGAGGAAAAAGTAGAGAAAAAGGTGGAAAACCCATGCTGAAAGGCGCCTTGTCGTGAAGAAATATGAATAGATCAAGCTTTTGTTCGATGTAAAATTTCAGGTTAAAGGCGCCTTCAACTCGATGGAAGGCGCCTTCAATGTGTTATGAAAGGCGCCTTCAAGCGCATTGAAGGTGCCTTCAGTTGTTTATACGGGAATTTTGCCGCCCTTCCGAGGGTGCCTCTGATTGTATTGAAGGTGCCTTCGATGCCAATCCTTTTTTTAAATTTTTTTTATTTTTAAGTTAAGGTTAAATTTGATTTAAGTTTTAAATTAGTTTTTAATTTTTAAGTGAAGTTTAAATTTGATTTTTAGGTTTATTTTTAATTTTTAAGTTAAGTTTAAAATTAATTTAAGGTTATAAGTTTATTTTTAACTTTTAAGTTAAGTTTAAAATTGATTTAAGTTTATTTTTATTTTTTAAGTTAAGTTTAAAATTGATTTAAGTTTTTAAGTTTATTTTTAATTTTTAAGTTAAATTGAAAATTGATTTTTAAGTTTTAAGTTTGTTTTAAGTTATTAAGTTAATTTTAAAATTGATTTAAGTTTTAAGTTTAGTCAATTTATTTAATTTAATTTGATTTGATTAATTTAAGTTTAATTTAATTTGATTTATTTTAATTTGATTTATTTTAATTTGATTTGATTTCATTTCATTTCATTTAAGTTTTTTAATTTAATTTAATCCTTATTATCTTACCCGATCTATATTTTCAATCAAAGGAATCTTATAATTTTATGAGATAAGTTAAGTTAAATTTTAGGATTTGGTTTAACTTGTGTTAGATTCAAGTTTAGCTTTGGGTTCAACATGCATGCATTGTTTGGATAAATGTTTAAGCTATGACGAGTCACCTAAACATCATTAGAATAACTATGCCTTCACAATTTTCTAAATAGTCTTGTCCACTGAACTTAGTATAAAACTTTAGTCTAATTAGTTAGGATTAGTAAGGGGTAGGTTCAGTTAGTTCTACTAAGACAAATGCACCAGGTCGAAGCCATATCTTCTTAGACATGCATAGACAGAGCTTCCCTAACCTACTATTATTCAAAACTTCTCCAATACTATTTGTTAAGTTAAACTTTTGTCCCTAATTAAACTAGTTTTAATTACCTAGTCGGGTAAATTATTGTTTTGGAGGTGTCGACTAATTTGGAGTCTCCTCCTGAATTATTGAACTTTGGATTTAGGTTTGTGTCAATTTACTTTATAGTTATAATAAACTTGGTTATATTTTGAGTTTAGATTAATTTTGTATTTATTTAATTTAGGTTTAGTTTTTGATTTATTTGATTTGATTTTATTCTTTAGTTAGAATTTAGCTTAAAATGTCTAATTTTTTGAGATTAAGGTTGAGTTATTTGGTTTATTTTGATTTGGTTTTAGGTAGTGTATTTTATTTTTAGGTACATAGTATTGATTGAGTCCTACTTGCATGATTAGGCACGCTTTCGGAACCTAGGCTTTGGCTTGATTTTGATTTTGGGTGACAAGAGATATAAAAGTTTTGTTAGTCGAGCTGGACTTGTATCCAAGTCCGAACTTATTGTGCGTAGCTCTTTGTGATCCAAGTATCATATCAAGGTACTTGGATCTAGTTGTAAATTTTTCTAGAAGTTGTTTTAGTTCAACTACTTCGCCTTTTAATCTAAAATTATCCTCCTTAAGTTTTGCAACTTGAGTTGGGATTCCAGCTTGAATTGGCTCAGTTGTTGAGGTTAATTTTAGTTGTTTGTTAAGTGTTTTATTTTATATACTTAGTTCATTTATTTGATTTTCAGAGATAGTCAATTTCCTATGTAAACATGCAATTATTTTAATAATTTTTTTTCTTAAAATAGATTGTACCTCATCAGAACCTTCTGAAATGAGTACGGACTCATGAATTGACTCAGGTTCGAACCTATCTTCCGATTCACTTTCCGATTCTGGTCTGTATGCCATCGGCGCGAGGTAGTTGGTGTGATTTGGTTCGTTCCTGTCCAATTCTTCCACGGACGATTCATCCCAGGTCACCTTGAGGCCTTTCTTATTTTTAAGATTCAGGCAATCGTGCTTGTAGTATCCCTTCTTATTGCATCCAAAGCACGTGACATTTGCCTTGTTGTTGGGAGCGGACTTGATCCTCTGTAGATCCTTCTTGGTGAAGTCTTTCTTTCTCCTAGTAAACATTTTTCTTACCAGGTTCACTAGGTGCTCTTCATCGTCTAAGTTTGGATTAGACACATCTTCTAGTTCTGGTTTAGTTCTGGATTTCTCTTTGGATGATCCTACAACAAGAGAAATACTTTTCTTGGCGGGTTTGGCGTTAGTCTGTTCGTGCAACTCTAATTCACAGAATAATTCATCTAATTTTAATTTAGATAAATTCCTCAAAATTTTGTAGGCATCCAGGCTGGATGCCCACAATACATTTTAAGGAAATGCATTTAGAGCATACCTTATTAGATCTCAGATCTCCATCTGGTGGTCGATTGTGTAGAGCTCGTTGAGGATGTCCTTGATCCTCGCGTGCAACTAACTTGCAGTCTCTCCTTCCTTCATTTTGATGTTAAATAACCTATTTAAAAATAAATCTCTTTTAGTTACCCTTGCGTCGTTGGTTCCTTCGTGTAATTCTATGAGTTTGTCTCACAGCTCCTTTGCATTCTCGCGTGGTCCGACGTGGTTCAGCTCCTCCTTCGTCAGACCGCATTGAATTGTGTTGAGGGCCTTGAAGTTGATTTGAGTCTTTTTCTTTATTTTTGGATTCTAATTTTTTGGGTCCATTGGAATTCTGGTGTTGTGGTCAGCTAGCACCTTGTATCCTTTGGTGACGTTGAACCATTGGTCGAAGCCGGTCTTTAGGTATACTTCCATTCATCTCTTCCAGTAGGGGAAGTCGTCTCCACTGAATAGCAGGTGATGAACTATGATGGATACCTCGGTTTGAGCTATGAATTTACTGAAAAAAAGAAAAGTTAAAATGGATACCAAGACTGGATCTTGGGGTAAGTAGTGTGGGAAAAAGGTACAATTATTGAAGTTATAATTAAGCGACATAAATCAAAAAAATCAAAAAAAGCAATGATCCCCCTACTCGACCAGTGGTTGCACCAATTCAGAGCTAACTTGACTCTGATACAACTTATTGGATCAAGACGCACGTGAGATGGGGGTGAATCACGTGTTTTTTGAAAATAAAGTTATTTTACAAATTTAAAGTAAAATCACAGTGGAAAGTTTAAATTGAAAAGAACACAAGAAAAAATGTCACGCCCCGAGGGTAAGGTTGTCCGACAAAAATCGGACAGCACCTTCCCTGTAGCAGTGACAAATAGAACCGGTATACAACACCACAGATAATACATATACAAATATATATCACAACCACGCAGATAATATACAGCCCACACGGCTGTAAAGTCAAACACAGCGGAAAACAAGAATAACAAAGATAAAATAACAAAAACTCACCGCGGGCCGGCCCGGCTTGACTCATCGGCAAAACATCCAAATACAAATAACAAGTCCACAGCTCAATTATTACAATGCTAAATTCAAAGGTTTAACTCACAATAAAATGAAAACCAAAACCGTAAAACCATCCTCAGAAGTGACATGGGACCGGCAGTCGGGATCCTCCTCCAAGCGTACTAGCATCGCTATCAGCTACCTGGTGAAATTACCAATGCGGGTGGTGAGTATAAAACTCAGCGGGTAATAGGATAGACAGTGCATGAGTATCATAAAGAACAGGAATACAAAAGGATACAGTCTCGGAAAGATAAATAGCAGATACTACAGGGTAAACAAAGTATATATATATCCATACCGAAACCATATCCTAGGCTAACAGATGTAAGGTCCGAGATAAAGTAAATCGCTACTGATCTGCTCATAACTACGAATCAAATATAAAGTATCTCGCAATGGTAATCGGTGTCCAAGCATATATAACGGGTATGTGATAACAGAACTAAGTAAGCATAATAAAGATAGGGTATATCAAAAATAGCATATGCACGGATGGTCACTCCGCCCACCCCTCAAGTCCATGACCCGGTATGGACGAGAGGCCGGGACAATGACAGAACACCAGCTACCACTACTCTCGAGTGGCCGAGGACAATTGCATAGTAGCTGAATAGCTACGTCTGCGACGGGGTCCCTGCCCGCGACTCCAGCAGACACTACCCATGGTGAGCGAGTGGGGGCACGACAGACATGCGGCACGCTCCAAGCTACCACTACCCATGAGTGGCCGAGCGTGCGGCCCAGGCCAACGACCGTCTCAACCACAAGGGAGCCAAAGTCGTCGGCTATGCATGCAATGACATGATGCGAATAATGCAACAGTCATCATATATATATAACAGAAAATCAGGTATGCTACATGAATCCGCATGCTCAATACTAAGCATAAATAAACAGTAATCAAACAGGTAAGCATAAATAGGTAAGCATGGCATCTAGTATCTGCTAGGTATCAAGAATAACAACGGGAGACTGTATAGATAAGAAAGTGATCATCTCGAAGATTGAGTGGATAAAGTATCAAGCACAAGAAATAAAATGAGTGGAGTCAAGATAAATACTGCATATATGAAACTAACTCATGCACTTAGACCGATATCTAAAGGAGCAAGGTAAGAAGTACCCGCCTCAAATGTAGGCCGAATCCGACGTCAACTTCGTCACGACACCCGCCTCGATCAAAGTCCTGTGTCAACATATAAATTTTAACTAATTACATATGAAACTGAATAACTATACTAATGTACATGACCAGCGAATTTAATCCCAAGTTCCATTTATTATCCAACCACAACCACACTGAACTACTAATACCCAATCCACACTCCGAGTTTACATTCTCTATTCCCACAACTCCAGCAAAACCTTAACCTTGCTAAAATTGCTAAATCACTATATACAAATAAACATCTACTGAACAAGGTTATCACCTCCTTAAACAAAACCAACAACTATCAATCCTCTAAGCATCCAACAACACAACTTCCCATTTGCTTCCAATATTCCAATCTCTAACAAAATCAACACACCTTACCTAACTCCCCGCTGTTGACTCACTGCCGGTAGGTGGAATCGTCGGCACAAGCACAATGGTGCTGCTCACTACCTCATATGCACAACCAATGTTTCTACAAGGCTACAAATCATTGCAATCACACAATTCAGCACACATCCTACTTGAATTCAACACCTAAGTCTGCAGATTTAACATCTAAAGTGATAGAGACCTTACCCAATGAGTCCCGGATAAAGAATAGCAGCTGGAAGTTGGATTCGCTGCCACTAGCACACTGAGGCTGCCTAATATTGCTGATCACAGATCCGAGCTCTCACAGAGCTATATGCATCACAAGCATCCCAAACGTTGCCTAATCAGTATCAAATTCAATCCGAAACCAACATTTAGATCTGCAACTTAACATCTATAGTGGTAAAAACCTTACCTACTAATCCCCGGATGAAGCACAGCAGTTGGGAATTGTGGCCGGACTCCTCACAGTGAGCCACTGCCAGAATCGAACCTCAGTCAATCCAACCTCTCATTCCGGCATCCCAATCACAGGTTTCAACTACACAAAAAATCCCAAAACAAGCACCAAACCCTAATTGAAACAATCCTCACCTCCACTTACCTCAATGGCGAATTTCCTCACAGTCGACGATGGAATCTTGACGGAGAACCTCAGCCTTAGAGCTCGGGTAGATAAACCACCGCTGGGAGCGCAGTCCTCAACCACGATGAGCTCTAGAACAAACTACTCGAGTCCCGCCTCCACAGGACCCAGATCTCGCCACCTGACCGGAGATTCCCTGGCGAAGCGGTGTGTTTGAGGAAAGACACCGCCGGTGAGACCTTTAAAGAGATGTCGAGGAAGTCGGAGGCTCGTCTCGCTACAAGGAGCCGGCGATCAGACGCGGCCGTGCGTCGGAGCTGCGTCCGTCGACGAGCTCGGGAGGAAATGACCCGAGAAGAGGGGAGTCGGCGTTTTAGGGCTCGGCGGGTGCACTGTAGCTTATAAGGGGAGGGTTTGGGTTAGGTTAAGTTCTCACAACTCCTTAACTAACCCTCTTTTAATGATGATTTACTTTACCACCTTAAGCTTAACAATTTATCCCCTTAAACATTTTCATACGACCTCCAAATAAATCCAGAAAAATGTCCAAAAGTTCTTAGTAATCATTATAGGTTATTTTATTTTGCCGTATCTCACAAAAAACACGGTCGGTTTTACTTAGTTCAGAGCCTTCAGCGACTCCTACTCCAAGACCCAGGCCCTGCGGACCTATCGATGGGTAATCCACTAAACGCCTCTTCTAGAACTACCAGAAGAGGTAATCGAATACAAAGATAAGGACAGTGTAACAACCTACACTTCCGTTTGAAAGTAGTACTATGAAAATTGCAACACTATTTAAAGTTACCAACAATTTAGGGTGTGCTCATGTATTGTTGTCGGTTTATCGGAGATGATCGGATACACCTCCGTTTTAAAGTAGTAGTATGAAATTTACAACACTGTTTAAAGTTACCAACAATTTAGGGCACACTCGTGTATTTCTGTCAGTCTATCGAAGATGATTGGATTACTCGAAAAAGTAACTCGATGGCAAAAAGATTTCTTTGAAGTAGCAGCAGGAAGCTGGAGCAATCAGAATGCCAAACAAATGCGCACAAGCTTGTAACATGAGGTGTGTTGAAGGGTTGGTCGAGATACTCTTTTATAGAGTGTGGAAGGTGCCTTCCATAGCACTGAAGGCACCTTCCATAGGTAAAATTTTATCCCGATAAACACTGCTCCTTATCGTTGATGAAGTCTGATTTTATTCGATGGAAGACGTCTTCCATGAACAGTACTTAAGGCGCCTTCAAAGCTCCCGAAGGCACCTCGGATACTATTCATCCAAGATACTTTATGCTTCTTTTACCCTACAAAATGTGTTAGTCCAATACTAAACATCTAACCTATAAAATAAAGTTAGCACAAAAAATAATAAGCAGTAATAATTAGTTCTTGTCCTTCCAGGACTAGGAAAACTAGTTAAGGTCTTAGTTTATGGATCCAAAATAGACCTAAACTAGATCAGTGCCTAAAGTCCAAACTTGGACTTGTCCTCACCTGAACTCTCTCCTCTAGTGACTTACATTCACTTACCAACTTGCAGTTTATTGATTAACCTCTCAACCCACCAAGTCTTCTTGCCACTTGTTAGGTCTGTAGATCCAACTAGATTTTAGCTAGCAGTCAAGCCCCACGGACCCAGCCAGATTTTTCGCCAGATATCAAGTCAGCCCTTTGACCTATCTTGGTTTTGTTAGAATTTGAGGGATATCCTAAGGCAATCGCCTTATGACTTTTTTTCTATTTATTTGAGTGTATATTATATGTTTGATTATCTTAAACTCATTTACTGAATGCCCGTAATATAATTCATAGCATGAGAGAATTTTTGATTGGATCACAACTAGTGATTATCTCTACATGTGTAATTATAAATATATCAAAATTTCCCTAGTCATCGAATTGATGCATTTGGACATCATCAATTTTGTAAGACTAGCACGAGTTATACTCCTTGGTTCGGCCAAGCAGCTGTTTTCTTACTGGATGGAGACATTGGGATGTCGAGAGTTAAATGTGGATGTTGGTTATGGTAACTAGTTCATTGGAGTGACTCGCTGTAAGATTTCATATGATTCTCTACATATATATAGATATGTCTGTGAAGTTCTTACTGCAGTACGAGTGCAAGTTTCCTTCGACTTGAGGTATACAAGTCATCTTGGTTATGGAGACTTATACTTTGATATAGTAAACAAGAATCTCATTGAGGTGTGGACCCGGGATGATTGGATATAAGTTGAAGTGTCCAAAGGTGTTTAGATAGCCCACAGAGGATTCACCACTCCTTGCGAGGAGATGTATACCCTATAGCCACTCGTTAGGATTATCACTCAAAGTCTTTAGCCAAAGTATCACATGTTAAGAGTGCGAGACTCTTATACACATATACGAGTAATTTGCATCCGCAGAACAAGGAAATATTACTTGGGCTAGGTGTGACGTAGTCAGCTTAGTGGGGACAAGACACATAGACCATGTCTTGAACCAAGTGGGTATAAGATGAGTGAAAGGTACAAGGCACTACTCACTGTAGTTGCAGAAGAGTTTAGAATTAATTCTAAGATCAACTATGATTTTTCAACTAATTGGGGATCATGATGTACTACTAGGTGTCACTCATGATTGTTCTATAATTAAGTAGTTAATTATGGGTGGCCATGCTAAATCGGGAACCTATTGGGTCACACGCACTAACGAGTCTCTAAAAGACGTAAAACAAGTTAAAGAATAGGATTCTTAGATCAAGAGATAAATATTTAGTTGGACCATACATAAGATAAATATGAAAATATTTGTCGCAGAGGAAGCATGGATGTGCCACATCTCTTATGAAAGAGTTGGACCATATTTGGTTTAATCATGAATTAGTCATGAACCAACTTGATTTAGTTGTGAACCAAACCAAGGGGTTAATGGGCTAATTTTTGGTTAAGGGATAATGGGTTAGATTTGGGCTTTCTAATCCAACTCATTAATGAGGGTTATATATTGATATGGTTGAGAGAAAATTATACATATGAGATCATTAATTGGCTTGTAAGGTTTTTAGAAAACTTTAACCCAATTTTTCTTCTCCTCTCCCTCTCCCCTCTCTCTTTGCCGCTGCCAACAAAGGGAAGCCCTTCCCCTTGTTGCCGTGACCACTACAAGGAAGAAATCTCTTCCTTGTGTGCTTCTCTTCCTCTTCTTCTTGATCTCTCTTCTTCGCTCATGGCTAGTAACTTTCGAAGGAGAGGCTTATACTCAAGGAGTTGTCTTGAGGAGCTCAGTGTGGATACGAATAGAGGTGAGGTTTGATAACGTCTCTACGGTTGATGCCCTTCTCGTTACAGGTCATCCTTAAGGTACACCTAGCGTAAATATACTTTCCGTAAAAAATTTAATTATGCAATCATGTTTGACATGTTGTATCCTTGTATGCATGTGGTGCATATGATGTAATAATTTTGGAATTATTATTGTTTTATTTTCCGCTGCACATGTTTATGAAACGTATTTTATCACACATCGCATCCGGCATATCCCAACAGGTTTCGCACCAACTATCGAGTCCTCAAACCAAATTGAGTTTCATCCTAGTGTCAGGTCCCCTAGACCCGTCAATCTCTGCAAGCTCGGTAAATGCATTAGATCACAAAAATACCCAACTCAACTCACTTATCATTCATCAAAACCTGAGTTAGACTATTAGTGCAAATTACACCAACATAGTCATCATGCTCTACTACATGACTCCCTCTGTTGTGGAATCCTATCCCATACATCACCCTCATCTCCTAGGATCTCTCCCACATGCAATCTTCATGTTCTACTTATGACTCCATCCGCTGTGGTCTCCTCGTTAGACTCTCCTCACTACTCTCTCTATGATGGCATCCAGTAAATTCCGTCCATCGCGTCTGAGTGCTCCTCTAAGTGTCTTGCATCCCATCCAACATCTATCTCTAGTAGGCCATTTGCATATCTCCTCGTTCTGTGGGAGGGCGCCTCTGTGTCCGGGTCATCTGTCGCTGGGTGTATCTGAAAAAGAGGAGGTATTCTCCGCCTTGGTAGTGTAGTGAGAAACCGATGCATGTGACCCTCCATGTGTAGTCTCATGTCGCTACTAGCTCCGAACCAGGTACTTAACCACCCTTTTTTAACCAAGGTTAAACTTTGGCGGGGCAGAATGCTAGCTAAAGTAGTGCCCTAGTTCTATATCTGTAGTAGGGAGTGTGTATGGTCGACAGACCTTAGTGTACTATGTCAAAATAGGAGGCTATAGACCTCATCTCAAAAACCTAATGCAAATGAAGGATGATACCTCACTACTCCCTAGCAGGCTTGTCGACAACCTATCTACAAGTGTAATGACTTTGCCCTCAATGCATACTCTCGCTTAATGTATAGGGATCACTACACTCAAGCTGTACAAAACGCATGCCCGCACTATGCTAGTCTATATGTATGCTACGTCCCTATCTATGCATGTATGCAAAGATATGTAAAGTAGGCCAGTACCTCAAAAAACTACATGGTCTCAAAATATCACTCGTGTCTAAGTACCTGATCTACGAGTACACTAAGCACCCTGAAGACGTGCACCTGTATCTTCCTAAGGACTTGCTCACCATCAATTCTCTTCCCCTTGAATATGTTGTTACTCCTCACCATCCATATGTGATATACCATCGCTGGCATGACAAGGTGGCAAGATCTGGTCAGGGTGGAAGTTCCTCAATACTATTGTCTGAAGGTCCACAACATGTAATGGTACGTGGCCATCTGGGGTTGTATCTGCAACCAAGCTCTGATATACCCCCATAATCGTCAAATCAACTCGCATCTGAAGAAAACATAGTCCAGAGTCTCCTCATCATGTCAGCAGAATGTGCATAGTTTGTCCTCCAAGTAATCTCATCTAACACGCACTGATAGTCTCCCATGGGGCAAGAGCCAAACTATGAAGGTGTGGCTTGGCTGGATGCCTTTTTGTCATACTGTCATTACCCATGGCTTTATAGATTTGGAGTCTCTGAAATAATCATAGGTTCTCATGACTTCACCATGCTTTTGACTGAACCAGGAAGATAGGGTTAGCCCTACCGCCTCTAGGCTACCAGCCATGCCAAGTATACTGTCTCTGATATGCACCAACTACTTGATAAGCAGGGAGTCTGTATGCTTGACCTGCCACCCCTATGCTCCCACATGTTATAAGTACGTATGATGCACCCATTGTATCCATAGTATGTCTTGCTTGTTCTGTACACGCCATAGAACCCTTTGCCAGGAGTGCTTGGTTCCATGCATGTAAGTCCCTCAAGCCAACACCACCCTCTGACTTCGACCGGACTAGCTCTGACCATGCAACTGTTACAAATTGCAAGTGCACGGTTCATCATTAGTAATAAAAAGATATCGAACCCACAAGAACTAGTTATAAGCACTAACGATGTCTCACGTAGAACCAGCTAAACGATTAACTAATACAAGCAATGTGCTAAGTAAAAGAAACAAGACTTAGAAATAAGAAAGATGAAAGAGGAACTTGGGTTTGTGAGTGTTCTAGGAGTTCAGTTTTGTTGTGATGTTTATCAATGCAACTTGGTTCACTAATTCACTACCCTCAATTCACATGCATTTGTAGGAAGTTGTCGATTCTCCCGTGCAGTGGACAATCGTAAGGGGACTTAGATCAACATCACCAGCAATCAAATAGGAGTGATTCCTATGAAGTCCGTTAATGAGTTACCCCTGTCACTAGGGCCCGTCAATCATACAATACAGAAACACACGCACTAGTCAATACACATAGAGATGAAGATATAATTGCATACAATTACCCCACTTCCTTGTAGAGACTTGCTTCTCCTTTTAAGATGACCCCCTAGACGTCCGTTAACAGGATCTGCTTGTCACTAGCATCCCTTGGTCATACGATCTAGGGCATTCCTCTGTAGGATCCATATGCACACACAAATATTCAATCAAAAATGATAATTAAGCCCAAACACATGCATTCACATAGGATCAAATAGATACAAAGCGTGCTAACATCATTTAGACAGGAAATTGACATATCCATGAGTTCTACATCAAATCACACCACAACTACTCTCTTAATCCTAGAACAAGAGATCTACTCCATGGAAATAATATAAAGATCCAAAGACATATAGATTACAAGTATTCAAAACCCAAATGAGAAAGGAAAAGGAGGAGAAATGCTTATCCAATACGTTGAGTAGTCTTCGAATTCAATCCCAAACTTTCAGAGTCAATGTGGTGATGAAAATGACTTTTGATTGTCAAATGGAGGTTGGAGAAGATGTGGATCATCACCAAGATGGATCTCCCCGAAGGGAGAGCCTTCCTCCCATGGAAAGGGCAAGAAACCCCCTTTTCTAGTGTAGGGCATGACACAACCCGTGGCATAACCGTGTGGCCTCCACACGGTCGAAATCTTCTTGGTCTCAGCCTGGATGACACGGTCGTGTGGCTTCACATGACCATTTTCTGCTTTGCCTCTGGATGAGTTACATAGCCGTGTGGACTCACATGACCGTGTTCTTTTTCTTATCTGCTTGGTCACACGACCATGTGGATTCATACGACCAAAGTCTGCTTGTCCTCTAGAAATGTTGCACGACCATGTGGATTCACACGGTCGTACTCTGTTTGTTGCTGATTGGTGGCACGACCATGTTGGATCACACGACCATGACTTGCTCCTCCTCTAGTGAAGTCACACGGCCAAAGACATCCTCCTCCTTGCTTCTTTGACACGGTCGTGTGGGGTCACACGACCAGTGTCGTTTGCCTTCATTTGCTCTTTGGATCGACTGTAAAACATCATTTTTGCTCCAAACAAAAAATGCACAAAGAGCATATCTCCAACAAACAAGAGTAATTATGCTGAAAGTAAGACAAGAAGTGTAAAAATACATAGATAAAGTATGTGTAAAATATATGAATGCACGTCAAAATATGCATAAGAGTGTATATAATCTACACACATCAACAATGGGGGGCTTCCTGATCATCCGCATGAAAGATTTGCAGATGCTGTAAATATGGTCTATAACTCCCTGTAGTAGGGACAATATGGACATCTAGTAGCACTCTACAACCTGCAGCACTAATAATATGAGCTGAGCTTTTCCGACATACAATAATGTAGACTTCAGCCATGAGCTGACCCTATGGGTGTGTGAGTCCGAAAGTATGCTATAATATGATATCTTCACTTTTTGGGAGGCAATGAGGATCCCTAGGTATCTGAAAGACATCTCCCTTGTCTGAAAGCGTGTGATGGTGAGTAACTGCTCTCGTGTTTTAATATTTATTCCTGCCATGTAAATGCTGGATTTAGCTAGGTTGGCAATGAGACCGACCATCTGGAAAAAATGTGATAAACAACCAACTAGCTGGGTAACTGCTGGCACATCCCCACAAGATAACAGTAGAAAGTCGTCTGCATACATTAAATGTGATATCCTCATAGGCTTACATTTGGTGTGGATTTGGAAATCATACCTGATAGTGTGATAGTGTGACGTGTTAGAGATCAAGACAGATACTCCATGCATAGCCCAAATAAATATGGAGGGAGTGAATCTCCCATCCGAGTCCTCTACCACCTCGAAAGAAGCCATGCATGATGCCATTAATCATTACAGAGAAGTAGGAGGTGGTAATACATTCTCTGATCCATGCGATGTAAATGACCAGGAACTGTAATGCTGCCAAAACATCCTGCAGAAAATCCCAGTGAACCAAGTCAAGGGCCTTCTGTAGATCCACTTTTAGTGTACATCTCAGAGATATGCACTTTTTGGCGTAATTCCTCAACAATTCTTGTGCCAAGTGGATATTGTCCAATATAAGTCGACCTTTGATAAATGCAGTCTAAGCAGGGTGTACTAGATGTTCTGTGACATCCACCAATCTACTAGCCAAAAGCTTGGAGATCATTTTATAGAAAACTATGCAGTAGGAGATGGGCCTATCTTATACTTTGCATGCTTGTGCCATTTTTGGGACTAGGGCAATCAAGGAGTGGTTCCATGATTTTATCAACTGCCCAATAGAGAAGAATTCCAAGACGACTGAGGTGAAGTCATCCTTTACTGTATCCCATGTCTGCTTGAAGAATTTTATGATGTATCCATTGGGTCCCGATGCTTTAGATCTCCTATGTCAAAAAGGGCACTCTTTACCTCTTCTTCTGTTGGGATCCTTGCTAGTTGAACTTGCTGTTGAGCTGATAGAACTCTCCCAAACTACATGCACACTGCTTGGAATGAGGAACGCTCCACCTGTAACCCAAGCTATGACTGAAAGGGTCTCATAAAAATCTGTGGCACTTCTCCAGGACTGGTGGTGGTCTCACCATTATCCCTTTCAATAGCCACAATATCCCTTCTTTTTTTGTTTCTTTTAACTAAGGAGTGAAAGAAATGGGTGTTTCTATCAACCATCTTGAAATATATGTGTTTCTCTCTTTGCCGGTAGAAGAGGTATTCAGCCTGTGCTAGTAGATCAACAACCTTCCTTGCTTCTTTATATTCGTCATCTACAAATCCTTGAGCTAAGATCCTTTGCTTCACTTCCTCAAGGTGTTCTTGTGCTCTTTTAGTTCTCTCTTGAATATGGTGGAAATTTTGTGTGATGAGTTGCCGCAATGGTTTCTTTAGGAATGAGAGTTTCTGCTTCAACTTGAATTGGCACACACCCTCTCTAGTCATTGTGTCAGTAAGTAACCAGTTTTCATGCACAAGTTGGTTGAAGTTTAGATGAGTAGTCCACACATGTTATAAAATTTGAAAGATTTGGCTTGTGGTCTCTGGGTCTGCATAATAGATACACCATAGGATGCATGGTCTGAGAAAATCCCTGATAGTCTAAACTTAGTAAAACTGCTCCTATCCTACTCCAACCATATTTATTCACCATTGCCTTGTTTAGTTAGGATATCACCACTCATTTGTCCATGTGAATTGGCACCTAGTAACATGCAAGTCTTCCATCCTTGCCATAGTACAAAATCCAGAAAGTCAACTATGGTGTAGGATGTAACATCCCTCCCTCCCCTCTTGTCCTTAGGGGAAATAGGGGAGATAAAATCCCCAATGATAAGCCAAGGCAATTCCATGTAATTAGCAATCTGGTGTAAATCATCTGACATTTGTCTCTTGCTAGTGATGGATAACTGCCCATACACAAAGGTCACTGCTTGATAGGTCCCTACAATCTTGCACCGAATGATTGTGTGAATGTACTATTCCTCTAGCTGCTTGATCTACATGGAGATGAGGAGAGGACCCCAAAATAGGAGCATTTGACTTCTATAGTTTTTAAACACTTGCTGCTCTGAGGCCCATTATTGGTGTTGGAGCAATCTGAGTACCCTAGGTTTTGATGTTTGGGCAAAGGTTTAAGTTAGGTTTATTATTGTATTTAATATGCATTGTGAGTGTGCAGGATACAGGTACAACAAGGAAAGTCCAAGTGTGATCTTGGTAAAGAAGGAAAGTCAAAGGATGAGTCTTGGCAACGTAAGTCCAAGTGTGACTTGGCAATGGATGAAGTCTCGGAGGTGAGGAGCCTCTTGGCAAAGGAAGACCCGACAATATAGACAAGGCCGAAGGAAGCTCCAGAAGGCAAGACGTGAAGGATGGGGAGACATCCAAGTGACGCGAGGTTGATGGAGGAGGCTAAAAGGCTAGGTCTAGGTTGGTCGGGCGAGGACGAGTGTTGAGTGATTGTACTCAGGGCAAAATTCTATGTGTTTTAGGATTTACTGTAGCGACATTGCAGCAGTACTGTAGTGACACTGTAGCAGCACTGTTGTGACACTGTAGAAGTCGGCTGGTACATTGTAGCAATCGACTGGTAGCTTGTAGCAATCGACTGGTAGCCGACCGTTGGGTAACGGTCGACTTCACTTAAAGGACCAGTCGACTGGTGCATACACCAGTCGACTGGTAGCGGGAAAATAACTTAGTGTTTTCCTCTCGAGCTCTATTTAATACAGCTCGAGGTGCTTGGGCGTGGTTGATGAAATAGAGGTGGTTAACCCCTATTAGTAGTCTACCTGTGCCCTAGAGTCTCAAGTGTTCTTGTGAGAGTTGTGATGAGGTTTCTCCACCCACAAGGAGCTATGTGAGCTAGCCGAAGTTTGTCGGGGAGTCATCCACCGACGGATCGGGATAGTCCACCTTACAGACAGCCGTGGAGTAGGAGCCCTAATCTCCGAACCACGTTAAATGATCGTGTAGCTTGGTTTGCATTTCTTGTCTTGTATTTATATTAGCTTTCTACTTGTTTGTTTGTATTTCCGCTGCGTAACTAACAAGTGTAGGAAGAAGCGATCGATTTGGATGAGACGTTATTCACCCCCCCCTCTAGCTGACGTCAAGGTCCCAACAAGTGGTATCAGAGCGAGGTGAGCTCTTCGTTGGATTAATCGCCAAAGGAGCAACCGTTAGAGGTAGACGAGATGGAGTCGGAAGGTCCGCTTAGATGGGATATCCGGATCCCACCTCCATATGATCGAGATAATTTCGAGTATTGGAGGAATAGGTTAGAGACTTGATTCCAAATGGATTGGAACCAATTGATTGTGTTGGAGGAACCATTTGAAGCTCCAACGGATAAGAAGGGAAAGTGCCTCTGGCCTCGGTATTGGACCGAGGAGCAAAGGAAGCAATTGGAGACGGACAAGGAGGTAACTAGAATTTTGATTAATTTATTACCTCCTAATGCGGTATTGAATGTAGGTGAGTATGAGAATGCAAGCGACCTTTGGAAAAAGGTAATTGCACTTCATGAGAGTCCTACACAAATCCAAGAAGAGGAGGAACCCAAGGAGAAGGACTCATTGGTCAAAGAAGATAAGGACCAATCGAATGTTGACACGAGTTCAACATCCGAGGAGGAGAAGAAAGATGAGGAGGTATCATCCACATCTTCAAAGGAGGAAGAAGTGGAATCATCCACATCTTCAAGTGAAGAGGAAGAAGAGAAATCCGAGGAAGAGGAGATCTTGGAAGCTCAACCCTCCACCTCAACTACCAAGAAGAGCACAAAGGATCACATCAAATGTTTTGAGTGTGGTAAGATGGGGCACTACAAGAGTAGGTGTCCTTCGCTCAAGAAGGTAAAGGAGGTAAACCCTAAACTCACTAAAGTTAATTTAGAAACTAATGTGAGTTGTAGGAAGAAGAAGAAGGAGAATAAGCACATTAGGTGCTTTACATGTGGTGAGTGGGGTCACTAGCCACAAAGTACCCAAGGAGACGAGAGCTCAAGAAATTGGCGCACTTGAAGAAGTGGGAGAAGAAGAGAGATTCAATGGTAAGGGAGGTAAACCCTAATTTTAATTCAAGTTTAAATTTAAATTCTTCCATGCATTTTAGAAATAATTTTTATGATTTACCCAAACATAATCATGGATTTAGATATAATGATAGGAATAGGGTTAATGTAGGTGATAACCCTAGGAAATCATTTTCAAATGATAAACCTAAAAGGAAACAACTTATCTTGCCTAAGGAGAAGAAGATGGTTGAAAACCTAGGCATTAATCCCAAGAAGGGGAGACACATGCCTAGGAAGGGTAGGTCTAAGAATGTCCATGATGGACATGTTGATTCTAGGGTTAGAATCCTATAATTAGAAAATCAAGTCTTGAAGACAAAGCTTGAGGAAATGGAGAAAGTCCTAGAGAGGTTCATTATTGGACCTAAAGGACTTGACATGTATTTGGGTGGTCAAATATCTAAAAATATCAAATTGGGTCCCTCCAAGACCAAAAGGAGGTCAAGTGCTAAGGTGACACATAACATTGGTAAGGGAGGAGTGACCAAGGACAAGGGAAAGTCATCCAAGGCCAATAAGAAGGAATATGCTAGGGTGACATATAATTATGGCAAGGATGAGGTGTCCAAGGTTAAGGACAAGAAGAAATTAACCAAAGACAATGTGTCTAAGGTTAAGAAGGTGAGTTTTGTAGGCCAAGTGTCACCCGACGTGCACCGAAGTGGCCTAGCCATAGTGGATGAGTCACCAAGGGAGGTGTCTAAGGTTAAGATTCCTAAGGTGAGGAAGAGCCTTTGGGACCCATGGTAGATGGGTTATCAAATGTGTCAAGTGGTTAGGAGACGAACTTAAGTCTCTAACCTAGTGGGTTGGCACAATTGGGATGGTATCATGCATGCAAATATGACATTGGGGGTCATATTGCATAAAAATTAGTTTTTGATGTATAGATGTCATATAAACCCATGCTAGGGAAGTATTGTGGTTTAATATGGGCAAATACATCAAGAGGAAGTCAAAACTAGGACTTTAGGTCAATGTTCAATTGAACTATTTAGCTAGTTTTAAATTTTATGTCAATCTTGGGATCTGTGATCAATATATTTTTTTATATATTTTTTCCAAGTAGACATGGATTAAATAGACCTCTCCACAAAATTTGGGATTTTTTAGAGGTCTGTAGAATTTCTGGTGCATTTATGAAGTTGGTCAAAAAAGGTTGATTTTTGCAGAAATAGATATCAGTCGACTGGTAACAGTATTTTTGAGTACAAAATGTCTTTGTAAGCTCATTTTAATGAGGACAGTCGACTGGTAATAGTGTATTTCGAACACAGAGGGTTCTGTGAGTTGAAATCGAAGGGGGCAGTCGACTGGTGCCTAGTGCAGTCGACTGATATCAGGTTAGAAGTGTTTTTAGTATTATAAAGTGACCAAAAGAATGATAAACATGTATGTAATCTTATAAGGGATTAATACATGATGTTTATGGTCATTAGAGGTCAAAGAGTCCAATAATTAGGAGATTGTTGGAGCTCTTTTTGATGTATGGAAAAGGGGGAGAAGTTTAGGTTTAAGTGGGAAACCTACACACCTTTGCAAAAAAATCCTAGCTCAAGGGGGAGCGATTGTTTAGGCAAAGGGGGAGAAGTTTACCTTTGCGGGAAATCCTAGCTCAAGGGGGAGCTTAGGTGAAGGGGGAGCCTAGGGATTTAGGTTTCATTATTTATGCATGATTTGATTTGCATATTTATTTTCATATGTATTGCTATATTATTTTTCTAACTTAAACGGGTTGCCAAACATCAAAAATGGGGAGATTGTTGGAGCAATCTAAGTACCCTAGGTTTTAATTTTTGGGTAAAGGTTTAAGTTAGATTTATTGTTGTATTTGATATGCATTGTGAGTGTGCAGAATACAGGTACAACAAGGAAAGTCCAAGTGTGATCTTGTTAAAGGAGGAAAGTTAAAGGATGAGTCTTGGCAACGTAAGTCCAAGTGTGACTTGGCAATGGATGAAGTCTCGGAGGTGAGGAGCCTCTTGGCAAAGGAAGACCCGACAATATGGACAAGGCCGAAGGAAGCTCCAGAAGGCAAGACGTGAAGGATGGGGAGACATCCGAGGGGCGCGAGGCTGATGGAGGAGGCTAGAAGGCTAGGTCTAGGTTGGTCAGGCGAGGACGAGTGCTGAGTGATTGTACTCAGAGTAAAATTCTATGTGTTTTAGGATTTACTGTAGCGACACTGCAGTAGTACTATAGTGGCACTGTAGCAACACAGTTGTGACACTGTAGCAGTACTGTAGCAGTCGACCGGTTATTGTAGCAGTCGACTAGTACACTATAGTAGTCGATTGGTACACTGTAGCAGTCGACTGGTAGAGACCGTTGGGTAACGGTCGGCTTCACTTAAAGGACCAGTCGACTGGTGCATACACTAGTCAACTGGTAGTGGGAAAATAGTTTAGTGTTTTCCTCTCGAGCTCTATTTAATAGAGCTTGGGGTGCTTGGGCATGGTTGACGAAATAGAGGTGGTTAACCCCTATTAGTAGTATACCTGTTCCCTAGCGTCTCAAGTGTTCTTGTGAGAGTTATGGTGAGGTTTCTCCACCCACAAGGAGCTATGTGAGCTAGCCGGAGTTTACCGAGGAGTCATCCACCGACGGATCGGGATCGTCCACCTTATGGACAGCCGTGGAGTAGGAGCCCTAATCTCCAAACCACGTTAAATGATCGTGTAGCTTGGTTTACATTTCTTGTCTTGTATTTAGATTAGCTTTCTACTTCTTTATTTGTATTTCCACTGCATAACTAACAAGTGTAGGAAGAAGCGATCGATTTGGGTGAGACGCTATTCACCCCCCCCCCCTCCTCTAGCGGACGTCAAAGTCCCAACAGTTGGAACGTATTTGCTTTCAATTGTTGATGCCTTTGGGATGTCAATTTTGGCTCCATGAGGCATAAAACACTCAACTTTTGCTTCAAGAGGAGATTCTTAACCTCCCTCTGTTTGAGGCATGTGTTTAGGCCTCTGATATTCCATAATCCTATCTTTATATAGGTTTAGGAGGCATGTGCCTCCTAGTAGTGGTTTTAGCTTTCTTTTCTTGTTTTCTCCTATCTTCTTGCCTTTTCCCATACCTGGCTTGTAACTTTCCAATAACTAAGCCATCTTAATCTTGTTGCATTTCCATTCCTATTTCCTACATTTCAATATCTTGCTCATCCACTTTTAGGTCTTGGTACCATTTTGTGGTTGCAAGTCCCACTATGATTGGTTTGGATGTTTCTTCTTCGGGGAGAAGGTTCTTTTCCTTTTCCCTACAGTGGATCTGGTTTGGACTCCTATGTTTATGTTTTTTTTTCCTTTTTGCATTTTAAAGCTTTGCAATTCCTCTATAATTTCTTGAATCTCATGTTCCCCTAGATCTGAGATTGATGAGAAGGGATTCTACACATTTGTACTTGCATTTTTATGCAACCCAGCCATCTACTTGCTCTGTGCTTGTGCCTCCATGCTCCCTCTCTTCTTTTGAATTCTTGCTCTTGTCTGGATTTTATAAGAGCTCCCCTCCTTAGTTTCTAATTGTTTTTCCCTCTGGCAATCTCAATGTGTCACTCAGAGTAGCAGATTCTGATTTTATAGCTAATTGCCCAGGTCCTTCCTTGCATCTATTTTTGGATGTGGTTTCCTATGCTCTTGAATTGGTTTCCTGTGCTCTTGAATTGGTTTCCTATACATCCTTCTCTAATTCTGATTCTGAATTTGAACCTAGATCTGTTTCTGAAACTGACCCAGCTATGAGTTGATCAGATTCTGAATCTGGTGGGTGTTCTGCATATGGTTCAGAGCCTGATTCTGATTGCTCTTCTAATTCTGTGGCTAGCTGTGTTGTTTCTGAACCTGTTGTTGTTTCTGAATTTTCCTCCATAAGGGCTGCTGGAAATGGGTGTGTAGTTGTTGCATTTGTTCCACTGATTAATGTTGCATTTGAATCCTTATCTGTCATCTCTTGTTCATGTGGTTGCCTATATGAAAATGGTACCACTCCTGCAAATGTGCCCACTGCTCCTCCTGAATTCACCCTTGTCCTTTCCTTCCCAGTAACTAGTTTTGCCATAGGAACTAGATTCAAAGTTGGCCTTAGATCTTGAGCTACAGAGTCCGGCCCTATTTCTGATTCTATTGGCAACAAAAGCCTTGGAGCCTTGTTCTGAATTTCCACTGCCTTCACTGATTGTACCTCTCTGTTATAGACTCTGTCAGTTGGATCCAAACCTGAGTTCTTAGCTGAATGATCTGGTGCTGCAGGTTGATGGTCAGTGTTGGTTCCATGTTGTGTATGTTTCACTGTTAATGAATTTGCTGATATCTTGTTTACTGCAGTATATAAAGCTGAATTTGAAACTGTATTTGGATCTGAAACTCCCTGAACAGTGCCTAGTTCAGAACCCGATTTCTGTGGATTCTTGTTTGGTACCGTGATCAAAGCTGAATTTGAAACTAAAACTGGATCTGAAATTTCTTGTACAGTGCCCAATTCGGAAATTGATTTCTGTCGAACTGTGGTAACTGGCTCCCTGGTGTTTCCTTATTGATATTCTGAAATTGTTGTTGTATGAAAGCATTTCACTGGCTGTGGGGTTACTGAAGTCTTATCCGCTACAATATTCAAACCTGAAATTGAAACTGAACTTGTAACTGAACCATTCTGTGCAGTATCCACCATTGAAACTGAAGTTGTATTTGAATCTGAAACTCTCTGAGACTTGTCCATTTCTGAAACTGATTTCTATGGGATAGTGCCAGTGGGATCATTAATTGTGTCTTACTGTTCTCCCATATTCCCTACTGTTTGGTGGCATTTCGCTGTCAACGTGGTTGGTGAGATCTTGTTTGCTACAGTATCCCAATCTGAAATTGAATATGTTTTTGAATTTGAAACTTTCTAAGCATTGTTCATAGCTGAAGCTGAGTGTGCCATTTTTGATTGTACAACACCTGAGTGTGTGATTGCTGCAGATGCAAGTTCTATGTAGGAGCAAACCACCTTTGGAAAAGAGACTACTACCCCTACTAGAGCTCTTTTTGAAGTTGGTGTCGTTTCAGTTACTAGTGCCTTTGCTAGCCCAAACCCTGAGATTGTACTCTGCCCATCCATTTCATTTAGACTTGAATTTTTAGGGTCTGAAATTGAGTATGCGGTGGGCTGGCTTGTTGCTGCAAGTTGTTGCAAGTTAGTGATACCATCCCTTGCTTGATTCACTGTCATTGGGGTTTCTGATACATTTGGTACCCCATGCCTTAAAGCTTTTCCTGATTTCCCATTTCATTTACTGATTGTACCTCTGCGAGATGTGCTGCTTCAGTTGGCTCTAATCCTGATCCCATTCCTGATTGGTCTGGTGTTGCAATTTGATGACCAATTCCTGCGAGTTTGTTTGGTACAGTGTGTCAACCTAAAGTTGAAGCTGAAATCAAATCAGAAACTCTTGGAACAGTGCCACATTTAGAAACTGCAATTCATGGGACTGCGCCAGTTGGCTCCATGGTTTCCCCTTGTTAATCTTTTGGATTCCTTGTTGCTTCAGGTTGGGATTATTGATAGTTCTTGTAAAACCTAAGCCGAATGAATTCTAGACAACTGAATAAGAATTTGAATAGAAAAAATAAGAACATATGAGCATGAATCTTGATTTCATCAAGAACATGGCATAAGAAAATAAATACATAAACATAATAGACAAAGAACCTGATTGAAGAGTCATAGCGTCGTCGGTTTGATCTCTATGGAAGAAGATGTAGCAGAAAGGAATATCTTCTAAGGGACTTAGGGGATAACGGCGCGGTAAAGCTTCTTGTCAATGGGGAACAAGAAACTATGCCAAGATGATGTCCTAAGCCCTTGGAGACCAACCCTATATATAGTGAACATCTATTATCAGCCCATCGATAATAATAGATATGGGACTATAAGTCCATATATATACTGTGTTGGTGCGAGAAGCATCCGACGATCGAATCTTTGTTTTGATTATATCAAAGGGTTTAAAGTTAAGTTATTTTATTATCTGATATGTTGATTGAGCTTTGCAAGAAAGTCCTAACTGTGGTTAGGCAGGTGAAAAACTCTAGGGGGTGGTAACCCTAGGTCCTAGGGGATGGTAACCCTAGGTGGTGAAAAATCCTAAGGAGTGGTGACCTTAGGTCCTAGGGGGTGGTAATCCTAGGTGGAGGAAACCCCTAAGGAGTGGTAACCTTAGGTCCTAGGGGGTGGTAACCCTAGGTGGAGGAAATCCTAAGGGGGTAACCTTAGGTCCTAGGGGGAGGTAACCCTAGGTGGCGAAAAACCCAAGGGGGTGGTAATCCTAGGTCCTAGGGGGTCGTAACCCTAGGCGAAAAGTCCAGTCGATCTGGAGGACCGGACTGGCATCAGGTATGCTCTCCTGAGTGGAGTAGGTCAGGATGCGTTCCCCGGAAGAGGGAAAAGTAGGCGTCGATTCGACCTAAGGTTTCCGGTCGGAAATCCGAAGTCAGAACCAGACAGTCCGGTGACTGTCAGATGTTCTTGTTCATGTTATTTATGTGCTAACTTTTTTTGCAGGATATATTATTATTTTGTGGACTAACCTATCTTGCAGGGACAAAAGAGCACATTATGCCTCAGATGAACAGTACCCGAGGCGCCCTGCATAGAGCTTGGAGGCGCCTCGGGTGCAAGGCAGAAGCTGCGCAGGAAGCCACATTGGAGGTGCCCTCATGGAGGCTTGAGGCACCTCGGACGGTAGGCTGGAGGCGCCCTCATGGTGGCTTGAGGTGCCTCGGACAGCATTGGAGGCACCTTCAAGGTGTATGGAGACGCCTTCAAAAGGATCAGCGAGGACTTCTTCAGCGTTTATCCGCGCGGCTGACTCGGCTCGTTGGAGGCACCCTCAAGGGGCTTTGAGGCGCCTCCAACAGCCTTTATATGGGGTATTCGACCAGCAGCTCAGATCATCAATTCCAAAGCTATTCATCCTTCGTGTGTTGCTCAAGAAACGACCCGGCTAAGCTACGACAAGTCCCCGACGACCCGGAACTTCTAAATTTCCATTTTGTTGTCGGTATAGCTTTTATTGCACTTATTGTTATATTCAATTGTAACTTTTACGCTATATTAGTTGTTGCCCAAAGTAAACGCTCAAGGAGTGTGGACCTTGGAGTATGAGTCACCCAAGGCTCCGAACCAAGTAAATCTTGGTGTCTTTGTGTTTTGTTTTTATTTCTTATTCCGCTGCTTTACTCTTGTCGATTTTCGAATCCGAAATGCGTGAAAGCCACGAGCGCTATTCACCCCCCCTCTAGCGCTTCTCGATCCAACATACTGAACATCTATTATCAGCAAATAGATGATAATAGATACGGGACTATGGGTTCTACACATATGAGATCCATATCCAATTATCCGAAACCCACTAGACATAAATTAGATCACTTTAAAGGGTTCGGATCGTATTCACATGTGTAACTTATAAATAAGCCCACCTAATATGGATAATTATATCCAACAATCTCCCACTTGGGCTATATGTGAGTTGTATGTGAAATACAAGTAAAACTTTAATTAATATCAAATTTTATTAGTACAAAATACCCTTGTAAACAATCTGGTCCATTAACTTCATTGGTATAGGACTAAAGAGGTCATAACTATTGTATATGATCATAACAAGCCCCAACAGTAATCACAATACCAAGATCATTAATGACATAAATCAAGATGCGGATGTGTAGAGTGGAAATTACATGAAATGTAATCAATACATGTCAATTTCCAACTGGTCGTAAGATGACCTCAAAAGAGGTCAGATCATATTTGCGAAATACTTTATGTTAAACTGCAATAGCAAATCATGATCAACTTTATGATTCCAAAAGGAATCTATATCATATTTACAAACATCAAATACTAAACAGCAGTAGTAAATGATGATATCACAGTCAGAATATCAAACAAACATATAAATTCCCATTAATGTTTTGAACTTTAAGTACGTACAATAATCAAAATAAAATGTTTGTGTTTATTATCAAACATAGAGCAATAGGATAAATACATACTCCCATTAGATGAGTTCTTCTTCCATAAGAAGGACTCCCATATCCACAACATGCCCATGAAACACCTTAAACACCAAGCTTTGGTAAGTGGATCGGCCAGCATGAAATCTATGATGATGTGCTCTATCATAATCTGACTACTCTAAACTCTTTCTTTAACCGCTAGAAATTTGATGTCGATGTGCTTGGACTTCGACAAACTGCAGTTGTTCTTGGCATAAAGTTCTGCGGCTTTATTATCATCGTAAATTCTCAGTGGCTTGTCAATCCCATCAACGATCTGTAATGTTGTGATAAAGTTATGTAGCCAAATCCCATGATTGGATACTTCATAGCATGCTAGCAACTCTGCCTCCAGCCCCTCCAGCAAGCATGAAAATATAGCCTAAAGTAGATATTCTACTATCCAAGCATCCAGCAAAATCGGAGTCTGAATATCTAATCACCTCCAGATGATCTGATTTCCGATACGTGAGCATATGTCCTTTAGTTATCTGCAAATACCGCATCACTCTCTTTACCATTTTCTAGTGTGACAGTCCTGGGTTACTAACATATCTGCCTAACATCCCTACTATAAATGTTATATCCGGTCGAGTACAAACTTGTGCATACACGAGACTTCCCACTGCTGACGTATATAGGAATTACTCCATCTCCTTTATTTCAAGTTCAAGCTGTGGACACTGCTGCAAGCTAAACTTGTCATCTATTGACACAGGTATGTCACCAGGTGTACAATTCTGCATACCATACCTTATAAGCACCTTTTCAATATAGGCCTATTGTGAAAGTCCAAGAATGTCTCTTGAGCAATCACGATAGATCTGTATGCCTAAAATAAAGGATGTTTCACCAAGATCTTTCATTTCAAAATTACCAGATAGAAATGACTTCATTTGAAATAACAGATCCTTATTATTGCTCGCAAGTAATATATCATACACGTACAAAACAAGTATAACAAACTTGCTCCCACTGAACTTGACATATATGCACTGATCAACAGGGTTCTCTTTAAATCTAAACGAGGTAACCACTTGATCAAATTTCTAGTACCACTGACGGGACGCATGCTTTAAACCATAAATGGACTTCTTTAATCTACATACTAGGTGCTTTGAGTCCTTAGACTCAAAGTTCTTTGGTTGCACCATATATATAGACTCCTCTATGTCTCCATTGAGGAATACAGTCTTTACGCCCATTTGATGTAGCTCTAAATCATAATGAGCTACAAGTGCCATGATTACCCTAAGGGAGTCTTTTGTCGACACAGGGGAGAAAGTCTCCTTATAATCAATATCTTCTTTCTGAGTGAATCCCTTGGTAACAAGACAAACCTTATACTTTTCAACATTACCCCTTGAATACCGCTTGATTTTAAATATCTATTTACAACCAACAGGCTTTTTTCCTTCAGGCAATTCGACAAGTTCCCAAACATCAATGTCTATCATAGACTTCAATTCTTCTTACATGGCATTAATTCACCTTTCAGGATTAGAGCATTGTTTGACTTCTTGGAAAGATGTAGGATCACTTTCCAACCCTATGTCAAAATCATGCTCTTAGAGATAAACATAATCACGAGAATTCGTGGTTTTTCGTTCCCTTGTGGATCACCTTAAAGATACTTGTGTTTGAGATGGTTGAGGTACTTGTTCATCAAAATGAGATAATACTTCAATTTCAGTAGCAAGTTCCTCTAATTGCATTAGAGATATCATGGGAATATCTTGATTCACTACGCTCACTGGATGTGTGATGCCCATAATGTGCGGTATGATAACCACACCATTACTTATCGCACTAGTACTGACTACATGAGGATTGACAATATATTCCTCAAAAGATATTTCCCTGACCTTATCACTCCCACTGTCTTCAATAAATTTAGTGTTTCGTGTTTCAAAGAAGGATCTATTAGAGGGATCATAAAATTTATACCCTTTTGACTTCTCAGAATAACCTATAAAATTGCAGCTAACTATTCTTGAGTCCAATTTCCTTTCATTGGGCCTGTAAGGCCTAGCTTCAGCTGGACAATCCCAAATGTGTAAATGCCTAATGCTAGGCTTTCTACTCGTTCACATCTCGAATGAGGTTTTAGTTACTGCCTTACTAGGTACTCTATTGAGTAGGTAAACTACAGCCTTGAGTGGTTCATCCCATAAAGACTCTGATAGAGAAGTGAAAGTCATCATATTTCTTACCATGTCTTTTAGGGTTCGATTGTGATGCTAAGTTACACCATTCTGATTGGGTGTACCAGGCATGGTATATTGAGGCATAATCCAACACTCAGCAAGGTAGTTCGCAAAATATCCTGGACGTTGTTCACCTGCTCCATCATTTCGACCGTAATATTCACCTCCACGGTCGGATCATACAGCTTTAATTTTCTTACCTAGTTGAAGTTCAACTCCAGCTTTGAAAATTTTGAACATATCCAAAGATTGCGATTTCTCATGAATAAGGTACAGATAGCCAAATCTAGAATAGTCGTCTATGAAGCTAATAAAATATGTGTGTCCATTCCAAGATACCTTAGGGAATAACCCACAAATATCTGTATATATTAGCTCCAAAACATCACTACAACAACTAGCTCCCTTATTCCTTTTGTTAGTGGTCTTCCCCTTAACACACTCTATATTCAAATATTAAAGTCTGACATGTCAAGGGAATCGAGAATTCCATGTAACATTAACCTTTTTAGGCGTTGTATGGATATATGTCCTAAACACCTATGTCACAACATGGAAGAATTCTCGTCGGTCAATTTACGTTTCGTACCTATAATATGCATTATTACATTGTCAACCGTAGGAGTAAAGGTGCTCAATTTATAAAGCTTATCAACCAAGGAACCCAACCAACACTGAATTAAAGAAAATATTAAAAATTCCATTTCTAAATGAACAAGAATAACCTAATTTTTCCAAACAAGAAATTGAAATTAAATTTCGTCGAAAAGACGGTACAATAAATATATTTTCTAAATTAAGAAAAATATTGGTTCCTAAACAAAGCCTAAAACATCAATCGACTCAACTTTAGTTTTCTTTCCATTTCCTGTATAGATGTATCTTTCACCATCAAGCAGAAGTCGACTCCTAAGACAACCGTGCATAGTGACACTTATGTGAGTAGTAACACCGGTATCTATCCACCAAGTGTCAATGGGTACAATAGCTAGATTGACTTCCGAACTAACAAAGTTGAGAAATTTATCTTTCTTTACACGACAGTTAGCGTACCTGAGGCAGTCTTTCTTCATATGACCTTTCTTCTTACAAAAGAAACAAGTGGATTCCTTATCCTGCTTCTTGTGCTCCTTATGGCCATTGCCTCCAGAATCTGTAGTTTGTTTTCCTTTTCCTTCGTTATTGATCCTCTTTCATTTCTTGCCCGCACTTTGAGAACTAGATGCTAAGTGAGCACTCTCAGATGTCTCAATTTTTAGTCTCCCCTCCTCTTGCACGCATTGGGCAATAAGCTCATTCAATGCCCACTATTCCTTTTGAGTATTATATGATATCTTAAAAAGAGTGAACCGTGCAAGCAGAGACATCATGATACTAACATACCCTCAGGCATATCGAGTTTTAGTGCTTTCAGACTTGTCGCTATATTGGACATCTCCATAATATACTCCCTTATGTTTCCTTTACCATAATGTACCTCATGGTTACCAACTTCGTAAGAAGTGTGGTAGTCTCGACCTTTTCATTTGAGGTGAATCAGTCTGCTAATTGGTCCAGGAAACTCCTAGCATCTCCTCCCTTCGTTATTGAGCCCTTTATTGGTGTCGGTATGGAAAGCTTCATGATACTCATACACATGTGATTTGATTTCTCCCATATCTGAAATTCAGCCCTCTGCTCTATAGTGCTAGCATTGGTCTCAGAAGTGCAGGACGATCATTCCTTAATGCATAGTCTAAATCCATGCAGCCTAAGACTACGGTTACGTATTCTTTCCATTCAGCAAAATTCAAACCAGTTAGTGTTGGAATGTTATTAATGTTGATAGTTACATATTGCACTGATATTAAAGAGAGAAATTTATTTAAGCTCACGATTTTACTAAAGTCAAGAACATATAAGTAATATAAAATTATGAAAATAAAATAAAATTTTAAATGCATATGAATGGGCTTTTTATGAGATACCAAGTACAACATAATGTGTCTTCCTTTGGTCGATACATTATTTGTTAGTGATACTCTCTAATATAATTCAAACTTTAATTAGTCACACAATGTGCCTTCTTTTGGGTCGACCAATTTGGCACATAATATGACACTTTATATGAGTTATATTTTGGTTCATAGCTCATAACAACTTTAATCGGCCATAATATGTCTTGCTTTGGGCTGACATATTTTGTGCATGATCTGAACAAAATAATATTTTGTTCTATAGTTGTAAGCTACCTTATGCATATATCTGGCATAAAAGTAACCTTCCTTTGGTTCGATTACTTTTAACATAGATATACGTTTACCAATACAAAATGTACTAAACCTACCTAAAGCATCTTTCTTTGGGTCGACACATTAGTTCAACTTAATAGCATGTTGTGTAGATAGACTCAAGAAAATTTTAAGAACTTAATTCGAACAGAAATTAATTAATCAACCTTAACAACTCCAAATTAGACTTATCAATTGATTGATATCATATGACAGTCGATTAGTTTTATCCAATCGATTTGAAAGTCTACTATATCGACTACATGACCAAGTTTTATAATTAAATAGTATTATTTAATATTATTTAATCCCTTAATTATTTATGAAAAAAATATTTAATATATATTTTTTTATGAAACAGTAAACATATTTACTTTTTTTTAATTATTTTTCATTTTCTGTTTCATTCAAAATAGGTTTTTTTTAATTTCATTATACTATTTCCGTTGAAACACTGCATATAAAAACATATAAATTATTGGTTATAATCAATTGAACCGTATTATTATTTTTTTAATGAAACAGTATTATACTATTACACGTTTTTTATTTAATCGATTAATAGAAATAATTGAATAAAAATAATTTTAATCGACTAAAAATTAAACTTAATCGATTAAAATTAACATAGTCGCGAGTTTCAGATGAGAAATTATTTAAGAAAAATTCTTAATCAATTTCTATTGATTCTATTCGATGTGTTAGGTTTGGTAATCGATTGGTCGACCAAATCAATCTATTAAACTATTGCTATATGGAAAATCAAGTCTTTTCTATATTTTCTATATAAAAGATTTCGATGATCAAATAATTATATTATAATAGGAAAACTTAATGTAGCATACAAATAATACATCGACGAAAAAACTTAATTTTAAACCATGAAATCGATGAAAGAGAGTCATGACTCTGATACCAATTGATAGTTCTCATAAAATCTAAGCAGAATGAATTCTAGACAACCGAATAAGAATTCGAATAGGAAAAATAAGAACATATGACCATGGATCTTGGTTTCATTGAGAACATGACATAAAAAAATAAATATATAAACATAATAGACAAAGAATCTGATTGAAGAGTCATATCCTTGTCTTTAGCGTCGTCGGCTTGATCTCTGTGGAAGAAAATGCAGCGGAAAGGAAGGTCTTCTAAGGGACTTAGGGGATGACGGTGTGATAAAATTTTTTATCAATGGAGAATAAGAAACTATGCCAAGATGATGTCCTAAATTCTTGGAGATCAACCTTATATATAATGAGCATATATTATCCGCCTATTGATAATAATAGATTTAGGACTATAAGTCCATATATATACTGAACATCTATTATCAACAAATAGATGCGGGACTATAAGTTCTACACATATGAGATCGACATCCAATTACCCGAAATTCATTAGACATAAGTTAGATCACTTTAAAGGGTTCGAATCATATTCACATGTGTAACTTACAAATAAATTCATCTAATAGGGATAATTATATTCAACAATTCTCCTTAGAGGGTTCTGGTACACAATCCTGAACTACTGTAGCCACTGGCACCTTCTGTATTATCAGCTTTGAGGAATTTGAAATTGCAACTAATCATGCCTGAGAGTTGCTGAGCTTCTGATGCCCTCTTCCATATGATGGTTTGCAAAGTTAACGCGACCTCTCATTTTGGTGACGAGGTCCGTGTATAGGGGGTTTCAAATCTAAGATGCTATTTTGCTTAAGCTCGTGGTTGACCAAGAGTCGACGGGTAATCCATAGATTTACATCCAAGGGGCATTTGTATTTGCACCTCTAGTTTGAAAGAAAAAATTTCGGGCATGACTTTGAGGTAAAATGGGTATGACATTTTTGTGTTAAATTTGAAAACGAGCCACGTGGAGTCATGGGACAATAGCTTATGTGGTGAATTCCATCGTTGCCAGAGTGCTTGGACCCCTTTCCATCCGGGGAACCTCCCTAGGAATCGTCCAATTAAGCAATGGACAATAGTCTCCGCGAGCGGTTCTCGGTCTTCCTTTGTGAGTGTAATGTCACTTTCTAGCTGCTCTATCTTTTTTAGTGCTGTATCGCGCAAGCCCTGTTTCGAGTGAACAGGTCAACCCATCGTCGGTGTTTCACAGGTTGCGGTGTCCTTCCCATCTCCTCACCTCCTTTAGATTTCCCTTGCGCCTCACGAGTTTCCTGTTGGTGTGCTTCCTGTCCCACTAGTTCTGCCGACGTCTGGGATTGATGCATGGTTTCGCAGTTGTTCTCCAAACAGATTTGTTTTCCTTTATCTAACGCAGAGAGTGTTCCTATTCGGCGTAGCGCCAGGGACAGGTGGCCGAGATCGAGTGATCCTTGGCTCCTTGTGCGTGGTCCATGATTATCCAGCTGCCCTACTATTGCTGCTGCTCGGTCACTATTTGCCTCCTCCTGTCCGACTGTGTTCGCTACCGTGAGTCCCTGCTGTTGTCGTTGATGCGTCGCTCGCTGAGTAGCGGGTCTTGCGTCGAATGGGAGCCCAGTGCCGTATGGGAGGGGTTCCCAACTCCTTTTCTGGCGCGGGGCAGCTGGCGCCTTCCTGTGCATTTCCAATCGAGAAGATGATGAATAGGAACCGGGGTTAATTTGATCCTGCCTGTACGGGCACTGCCCCAACCTCTCACATTGGGATGGTGGGACCCACTACTTAAGTGTGGGTCCCATCATCTCATTGTGAGAGGTTGGGACAGTGCCTGTACAGGCAGGGTGAAATTTACCAGGAATGTTAATTTGATCCTGCCTGTAGGGTTTAGGGGCCTAACAGTGAGCAATCCCCATCCCGCCGCTGAGTGGTTCTAGTTGACGTGTTTGACCTTTTCACCGCTGGATTTGTGGCCAAAGCCACCGTGGCCTAATTTCACACCGAGTTTGATTTTTTTTTGACCCAATAATTTCTGTAGGTGAATTCGCAGGGGCTGCTTGTGGGTGCACACTACTTGATTTAATAGTTTAGTTAAATGGTTTGCGGATCTCACATGCATCAGACCCCGAATCCACAAACCCTATTTGACTTCCACTCTAGCTCTTTTTGATCCTACACTTGGCACTTGGTAAGATTGTCCAACAATCTTAAAATAAATTCATTTTTGTTGAGATGGTGACGGACACAGTTGAGATGCAACAGACTCAACGCGTGAAGGCCCCCCTCCACTCAGATTAGAAATGTTCCAATCAACTACGGAGAAAGGCCAGAGTAATTCATTAGAATGAATCTCAAAAGGTGGCAACAGAAGATGCTTTTCTACTTAATCACGCTCAATCTGGCTCGGTTCTTGACCGACGACTCTCCCAAATATGCTAAGAATACTGATGTTTAGGCAATCAGTCCAATGGAGGTATGAACTCATTTTGAGTTCCTTTATTGAAACTACATCCTTAACTATCTTGTCGACTCGTTATACGATGTGTATAGCACGAAGAGAATGATTAAGGAGCTATGAGAATCCTTAGACAAGAAATAAAGGTGGAGGATGAGAGGGTCAAGAAATTCATTGTGGGTCGATTCCTGTACTACAAGATGGTTGACTCCAAGATAGTAATTAGCTAAGTCCAAGATCTTTAGGTGATCTTGCACAATATTTACTTGGAAGGTATGGTTCTAATTGAAACCTTTCAGGTGGCAGCAATCATTGAGAAGTTGTCTCCAGATTGGAAAGACTTTAAGAACTACCTGAAACAAAAGCAAAATCAAAAGGAGATAAACATAAAAGAACTCGTTGTTAGATTTCACATCAAAGAAGACAACAAGAGTTTAGAGAGAAAGTTATTTTCTCAAACTACTTAAAAGTCATCATGGATGAGCACGGTCAAAACTCAAAATGGAAGCACTCCAAAGCTTCCAAGATGGACCCAGAGGAGGTAAAAGCAAGAAGAAGTTCTCTAGGAAATGCTTTAACTGTGACTGAGTCGGTCACAAATCTTCGGAGTATATAAAACTAAAGAAGAAGCAGGAGACCAATCTGAATGAGAGACCATAAATGGATGACCTCTGCATCATGGTCTCTGAACTGAACCTGGTGGGTTCAAACCAATGGTAATGTTCGATCGATACTGGTACCATCAAACATATCTATTGTAATAAAGAGCTATTCCATAACTTTAAATAAATCCAAGATGAAATAAAACTGTTCATGGGAAACTCAGTATCTCAGACATCATGGGCCAAGAAATAGTGGTGTTGAAGCTAAGCTCGGGTAAGAAGTTAACTCTCAACAATGTGTTGTATGTTCTGGAGATTCAGAAGAATTTAATATTGGGATCAGTTCAGAGCAAACATTGTTTCTGTATTGCGTTCGAGTCAGACAGAGTTGTTCTGTCTAAAAATATAGTATTTTTAGGAAGGGGTTATGTAATTGATGGATTATTTAATCTCAGTGTAATAGCAATTATGACTAAGATTAATAAAATTATAAACTCTTTTATTTATATACTTGAGTCTTTTTGTTTGTGGTATAGTAGACTAGGACATGTTAACTATGATGTGTTACATAGATTAATTAACATGCAAAGCATACCTACATTCCACCTTGACCCAAAACACAAATGAGAGATTTATGTTGAAGAAAAAATGACAATGTCATCATTTCAACATGTTGAAAGAATCAATGAACCATCCGGCCTAATTCACACTAACTTGTGTGACCTAAAAGGTACATCAAGACTTGGTGGGAATAAATACTTATTATTTTTGTAGATGATAAAACAAAATATTGTTATATATATTTTCTCAAAAGTAAGGATGAAGTTATAGATAAATTCGTTCTTTATAAAAATGAGGTTGAAAATCAACTTAATAAAAAGATTAAGGTAGTTTGAAGTGACCAATGTGGTGAATATGTATCATCATTCGCTGAGTTGTGTGTTGAACATGAAATCAAATACGAAACAACATCTCCTTATAGTCCTTAGGAAAATGGCGTTGTTGAGAGAAAAAATCACACTCTAAAGGAGATAATTAATGTTCTTTTATTTAGCTCTGGACTACTAGAGTTCATGTGAGGGAAGTTGTATTAACAGTTAATTATCTTTTAAATAAGCTACCACAAAAGAAAATAAATAAGAGTCCTTATAAGTTGTGGAATGGAAGATAACTGTCCTACAAATATTTGTGAATGTGTGAGTGTCTTGCCAAAATTTTAGCGGCTGATTTGAAAAAGGATTAAGATAGAATCAAAAACTGTTGATTGCATATTTATTTGATATGCCCATAATAACAGTGTGTATCCATTTTTTGTATATAAGTCACAAGTACAAGATATACATAAGAACCTGATAATTAAATTAAGAAATGTCTCGTTCTTTGAACATGCGTTTTCATATAAAACTTGAGAGAAAGTAAATTCCTCAAAATGGACATATGAAATACAAGAAGTAGATGATGAACTAGTTGAGGTTGAATTTAGATGAAGTAAAAGATGTCAAGTAGAAAAATCCTATGAAATGAATTTTATTAATTATATATTAGAAAGTGATCCCCAAAGTTACTCAAAAAGAGTAAGCTTTCTTTGATGGATCCAACTAAAAAAGGTAATTGCATCTGAGATAGACTCTATCTTACAAAATCACGCTTCGAAACTTGTGGATCTTCCTCAGGGAAGTAAAATATCTAGTTGCAGGTGAATCTTTAAGAAGAAAAATAAATTCAGATTATGCAATTGATAAGTACAAGGTTAGATTGATAATCAAAGGATACCGATAATGATAATATCTTGATTACTTTGATACGTATTCTCCGGTATTGAGAATAACTTCCATTAGAGTATTTTTTACTATTGCTGCTCTATGGAATATGAGAATATATCTGATAGATATAAAGACGGTATTTCTAAATGTAGATTTAGAAGAAAAAAATCTACATGGAGTAACCTGAAGGGTTTTCTATACTAGGGCAAAAAAATAAGGTTTGTAGATCAGTGAAGTCGTTATACGACTTGAAACAAATAACAAAGCAGTGATATAAAAAATTGATGATGCCATGAGGAAATGTGAATTCAAAATTAATGAATATGATAAATGCGTCTATATGAAAGCAAGAAAGAATGACTATATCATCTTATGCTTATATATAGATGACATATTTATCATTGAGAGTAGTGATAAGATAATTAAATCCACTAAAGACATGTTAAACTCAAGATTTGATATGAAAGACATGGCCTAAATGATATGATTCTAGGAATTAAAATTTTTACAACAACAAAAGGACTTATTCTTAGTCAATTCCATTACATGGATAAAATTCTTAAAAAATTCACCAAGGGTGATACTGCGTTAGCACAAACATTAATAAATATGAGTCAACATCTATCGAATAATCAAGGAGAAAGTATCTCTCAGATAAAGTACTCTTGAGTGATTGGAAGTATGGAGTACCTGATAAGTTGTACATGACCAGACTTAGCATATGTAGTAAATAAATTGTGTAGATACACGAGTAATCTCGATGTTAAACACTGGAAAGGGATAATAAGAGTATTGAGGTATGATACGGCAAGTAAGGTGGGACCCCCGAAGTTGGGTTCGACTTTAAGAAAGTCGGCTAATGTGGCAGTCAAAGTCAAAAATGGATTAACTCTCGAGTCGTATTGATGTCATGCCGAAATAAGTCTAGTGTCACCGCCAAGTGCTCTGGTCGATCAGACCAAAAGGTCAATCAAATACGCTAAGCACATTGCTCGGCTAACCAAACTCTACATTCAAGTATAGTGGTCTAGTGCAAGATGAACCCCTGATAAAAAGTTCGATCGGGCACATTGTCCGAGTGGATTAGAAATTCCCAACATAAACCCGATCAGCTCAAAGGTCGGTCAGACTTACAAGGTTCAGGTCCCTACTTCTCCAAATACATGGCTCTCAATTTACATTCACCTAGCCTCAGTGTTGGTCGAACTTATAGGGCTTAACTCCTGACTTTTCCAAATGCAAGACTATCAACTTATATCCGATCGGCCCTAGAGCCGATTGGATCTCTAGGACTCAGATTCCCAATCATGGGCATGACCCTAAACTTACATCCGCCCGATCCCAGTGTCGATAAGACATCTGGGACCCAGTTTCCTACATGAGTATGACTCTAGTCTACAGTCAGTCGGCCCACAGTCGATCAGACTCTCTCTAGGAAAGAGCATTGTCAGAGAATCATTACAATCTATCAGGGAATATGTCATTACTGTGACCTATGCATGCAATGGAGTCTTCCTCCATCTATAGGAAGGTTGTCGTACATACTCCACCACCAGACATACTCTGACACCAGACATTTTCTATCTCATTAATGTGAAGGTTATGAAAGGCAACATAAAAAGGGAGTCCTCTCTGTTGGCTAGGTACGTGCATGAATGCATACACATCCACACACTAGCGAATTTATACTGTTGTTCTATTGTTCATCATTGTTTTCATTTCACTCGGCTACTGTTCTAATATGAGCATCGGAGTTCCTATGTCTAGGACCCCTTCCCTGATTCTCGCTCTAATGTTCTCGTTGACTCTGTCTGTGGTGTGTGCAAGTCTGCATCTCTTAGTTCTAAGATTGCTTAGCGCCATCTTCTTCCAATTTAGAGTCTTCTCCCAATCAACATACAAGCCACCTCGACGCCACCCCTAGCCAGCGCGCCATCTCCCTTGATTTTATACAGGATTAAATTTGACCTCATCTATGAGAACTTTGCCGAAATCTGAAGTCCAAAGATGGAAGAGGCTAGAAGACTCACTACCATTACCTTGTCACAAGAAGACTTGGAGCTACTAATAGCTGCTCTAGCGCAGAAGTTAGTGCAACAACAGTAGGCAGTAGCTGGATGTCTTTTATAGAATAACCCTACTGCATCAATGTCGGACCCTCACGTCGAACGAGGGACCCCAGTGAAAGGCTCAATAAGGTTCCAACCTATTCCTCCTCCTCCTGCAGGCTTCGTGTAAGCACTTACATAGCCGAGCAACTTGTTGCTTGTACCACCTTCCCTGGTTGTGTATCATAGGGCACTATTTTGCACCCCAATCAATGATATGGGATGAGCAAAAAGGCCCCAAATATCATCTTTTGGAGACACATTTGTTCGGGACCTTCGAAAGAAGAAAGCGCTGATGACTAGTGTTTTCCCTGAGAGGATAAGTGTGTCGTTCTCTCAAGAAATTTTGGAAGATGGACTGTTGAGTCACTTTCGCCCTTTGACGATCGGAGAATATGGAGGAGTGACCAACCTAGAAGATCATCTACTTAAATTTGAAAACACAGTCATCATTCATCAATACATGGATGATGTTAAATGCTGAGTGTTCCTTACCACTCTTTCCGGCTCAGAACAAAGATGGTTCAGCCAGCTCCCGATTGAGTCCATTTGCCGCTTCAAAGATTTTCACAAAGTCATCCTGCACCACTTTGCTAGTAAAAGGAAGTATCAAAAGACTAGTCTAAGTCTGTTCACGCTTAAACAAGGGGCTAAAGAATCCTTGCCAGCATACATCAGGCGATTCAACTAAATGGTGCTAGATGTTCTGTCCACCACTTCCAAGATATTAATAAGCGTCTTCTTTCAATGCCTTTTAGAAGGAGAATTTTTCCGTGCTCTCGTTATAAAGCCCCCAAAGGACTTTGATGATCTGCTGGGAAAAGTGATCAAATACATTAATGTAGAGGAAACTCAGACCACCTGGAAGGAGGTGACCGTTTCAGCTTTGATTGGTTAAGCCGGTCGGAAACCACTACCACCTCTGGAACACCCCAGAAACTCCCGCCCGAATCTTTTGTTAGTTTGGGAAGAAAGGGCAGTGCGGGGAGTGGATCAGTCACTGCCTGAAAGGTACATATATTTTTGTAACTACTATCAATCTCCTCATCATACTATAGTTAGTTTCATCAGTATGTCAAGAGGCTTCGTCGAACATCCAAATCAAGAGAAGCAAATAAAGGATCAACCTCACCCTCCTCTCGAGGATCTTCTTGAAGAGCATAGTAGGCAGAGCTAGACAGACGCTCAAAGCAAATAGCCAATCGCCAAATTTGAGGATCAAAACATCTGACTAGCATAGTCCGATCGACATCCCCAAACAAACGCCAATAGATAGTAATCAAAATGGACAACATCCAACAATCAAGTCAAATATGATCGACGAGTCCTAAATAGCTTCAGTTGTAGGAATGCCCTTACAGGCAGCTCAGGCATACCAAATGGCTCATTCATCCCTACTTTACAGCTTGAGATTATTCGCTCAAACCAACCCACCAGATAAGTCTAAAATTTGAATTTTATATGTTAAATTCAAAATATATCTCTATCTTTAATATAACAAAAAGTTCAAGGCATTTGGGTCATACACCGTGCCTTCTTAGTTATCCAAGGCATTCTGGTCATACACTGTGCCTCCACTCTCCAAGGAATTCAAGTCATACAATGTGCCTTCACTCTCCAAGGTATTCAGGTCATATACTATGTCTCCAATCTCCAAGGCATTCAGGTCATACACTATACCTCCAATCTCCAAGGTATTCAGGTCATATAACATATCTTATGTTCTAGACTCTCATGTTGATCGACCGAGTTATAAGCGAGTATGCCCTCGCACTATGTTCCAAGATATTTAGGTCATATAATGTGCCTCCATTCTTTAAGGCATTCGAGTCATACGTCATACCTCTAAACTCTCGTGTCGATCGATCGAGTTATAAAGAAAGCACGCTCTCGCTCCCAAGTCTCAAACTCTCATGCCGACCGATCGAGTTATAAGCGAGCATGACCTTTCGCTCATGTTCCAAGGCATTTAGGTCATACACTATGCCTCCAAGCACCAAGGAACTTGGGTTATACACCGTGTCTATGCTCTAAGGCATCTGGGTCATACACCGTGCCTCCACTCTTCAAGGCATTCGGGTTATACACAATGTCTCCCAGACTCTCGTGTTGATTAGTCGAGTTATAAACGAGCATGCCCTCTCACCCATGTTCCAAGGCATTCAGGTCATACACTGTACCTCCACTCTCTAAGGCATTTAGTTATACATTATGCCTCCAGACTCTCGTGCCACTCGGCCGAGATAAAAGCGAGCTTGCCCTCGTGCCTAAGTCCCAGAGTCTCATGCTGTTTGATCGAGTTATAAGCTAGTCTTCTCTTATGACCAAGCCCCAAACTCTCGTGCCGATCAGCCAAGTTATAAGAGAGCATGCCCTCACGCCCATGTTCTAAGGCGTTCAAGTCATAGACTGTGCCTATACTCTTTAAGGCATTTAGGTCATACACGATGCCTCTAGACTCTTGTTCCGCTTGGCCAAGTTAGAACTGAGCATGTCATCTCACCCATGTTCCAAGACATTCAGGTCATACACTGTGCGCCCACTCTCTAAGGCATTCAGGTCAAACACTGTGCGCCCACTCTTTAAGGCATTCAGGTCAAACACCGTGCCTCCAGACTTCTGTACCGACCGGCTGAATTATAAATGAGTTTGCCCTCGTGCCCAAGTCCTAGACTCTCATGTCGCTTGGTCAAGTTATAAGAGAGTCTTCTCTCACGCTCAGGTCCCATACTTTTACGCCGCTCGACTGAGTTATAAGTGAGCCTGCTCTCGTGCCCATGCTCCAGACTCTCGTGTCGCTCGGCTGAGTTATAAGTGAGCTACTCTCACACCCTTGTTCTAAACTCTCGTGCCTCCTGACCGAGTTATAAACAAGTCAGCGCTCGCACCAATGTTCTAGACTCTCACACTGCCCAACTGAGTTATAAGTGAGTCTGCTCTCATGCTAATGTCCTAGACTCTTGCGTCTCTCGGTCGAGTTAAAAGTCTGTCTGCCCTCACACTTGTGTTCTAGACTCGTGTGTCAACCGACTAAGTTATAAGTGAGGCTACCCTCGAGCCTGTGTTCTAAACTATCGTGTCACTCAGCCGAGTTATAAATAAGTCTACCCTCGTACCTATCCCAGACTCTCATACTACTCAATCGAGTTATAAGCTAGCTTGCCCTTATGTCCAAGTTCTAAACTCTCGTACCGCCTGACTAAGTTATAAGTGAGCCTATCCTCGTGCCAATGTCCTAGACTCTCATGCCGCCCGACTGAGTTATAAGCGAGTCTACCCTCGTGTCTGCGTTCTAGACTCTTGTGCTACTCAGCTGAGTTATAAGTGAGTCTACCCTCATGCCTGTGTTCCAGACTCTCATGTTGCTCAAGCAAGTTATAAGCAAACTTACCTTCATGCCTGTCCCAGACTTTCGTGCCACTCGATCGAGTTATAAACGAGTCTGCTCTCTAGTCCAAGTCCCAGACTCTCGTTCTGACTGGCCGAGTTATAAGTGAGTCTACCCTCATGCCCAAGTCCTAGACTCTTGTTTCGATCAATTGAGTTATAAGCGAACCTCCCCTCACGCTTGCGTTCCAGACTCTCCTATCACTCGACTGAGTTATAAGCAAGTCTATCCTCACGCTTGTGTTCCAGACTCTCGTGCCGACCGACTGAGTTATAAACTAGTCTGCCCTCATGCTTGTGTTCCAGATTCAAGTACCCCATGGTGATTTTAATGTGATCAACCAAATCAAGTTAGGTCCTATGTATTTGATTCTTATGTTGTGCAGGAGTTTAGGATCACAAGAAGTTAAGCGAAAGATGTAGTAGACGAGAAGGATGGCAGGGGAATCGAGTTGACAGGATCGGTGCATCTGAGGGATGAGAACCTATGGAAGAGTACACAGGTAGAGAGAGAAGGACTCACATGGTGCTTTTGAGGGACGAGAAGCCAGAGTGGAAGACTGCTTGAGGAGAAGGCCAGAGTTGGGTTCCGGTGAACTCAACTCTGGAAGACCGGAGGATCACCTAAGTGACTAAGTTCTGCGCTTTCAACGTCTTGTACAAGGCTTCTTCCCTTCCAACTTGTGTCGAAGAAGGAGTCTGTTAGTTGAGCTTCACTTGTCTTGGATTAACAACCTCTCCAGTTGCAAACCAAGTAAACGCTTTTGCCTCATACTTATTTTTATACATTTTAGTTTCATTTATTAAAGTGTTTGATTTAATCAAAGTCAAAAGTTTCAGAAAGGATATTTTTGTAATTTCAGGCAATTCAACCCTCTTACCGATCGTACCGGAACTAACAAGTGGTATCAGAGCGATGATGCTTCAGAAAGACTAACCTCCGATCGAAGCAAAGAAATCGATGGCTAGACCAAGTATCAATCCACCAAAGTTCAAGGGTAAGTTCACACACTAGAAACGTCAAATAGAGGTATTCCTAAAAACTTATTTCAAAATACTTTTAATAATCAAGTACAATTTTGTAGTTTCCAAGGATCAACAAGGAGAGAAGAAAGTAAAATACCTTTGGATGAAGAAGGAGCAAAATGACTTCGTAGCCAATAGTAGAGTGGAATACCACTTGCTAAGTGTACTATTGCCTCAAGAAGTCAACTGCATCGGAAGTTATACTTTGGACAAAGATCTCTGAGAGAAATTTCTAGAGCTCCATGAAGGTGCATCCGAAGTGAAGCTTGCACAATGGGGCATTCTTCGGAATCAACTAACAAACCTATGTTTGGAAAAAGATGAGACGATAGCTCAACTGCACGCAAAGATCAAGAAGTTGATCATCAGATTGATCAATCTCGGCAAAACGGTGACCATCCGGGATAGTCCACTACACGCTCAACGCCTTTCCTAGAACTTCAGAGTGGTCCTTGATCATAGATGCCTATTATATATTAAAGGAGCTAGAGGTAAGTACGCTAGAAGGTCTTTCTTTCGACATTAGAATTACACAAATCTAGATGTGTTGGTGCAAGAAAAGAGTAAAGCCAGAACCTAGCATTGAGAGCCAACAAGAAGGACGAACTCGAGTTAGACTCAGATCTTGATGGAGACTAAGAAGCGTATATGGTAAGGAAGTTTAAAAAGTTTTTAAAACTAACGAGTTTAAAGAGCTGCAAACCAGGAAAAATCTAAGAAGCAAAAGAAAGGTTCGATGTTACAATTATCAAAAATGACACATAAAAGATGACTGTTCAGAGCTCAAGAAGGAGAAAGACAAAGGTCCAAGGCGAACCAAGCACAAGAATCTCAAGGTCGCTTGGGAAGAAAGTTTTTTATCCGAATTCGAGATAAAGACTAGCACTGATGGCTAGTCACAAAGAACCGAGCAACTCGGAAGCTAGAATCGATGAAAGGGGATCCACATCAGATGAATACAGTGATTTGGAGGAGAATCCACTTTTAGATCTGACATGGTAAGTGAGGTATGTCTCTTACCTCCTGATCAACTATATTTAGGAATAAAGTCTATGTCCAAATCTTTATGTAAACTTAAAACTAAGAATATAAATTTGAAGCAGGAAAATATGAATTTGAAAATAATTTTAGCTAAAGAATGCCCACTAGAAGAATTTGATAAAGTTAAAATTTAAAATGTAAAATTAAAAGAATAAATAAAAATTTTAAAAAATTCTATATGTTCAAATATTACTACTTCAAATTTAAGAAATTATCAAGGGCTAAATTGATATTATAAATTCCAAAAGGGTCAAATCAAAAAAATAAAAAGTACATTTTAAGAAAATTTCTGATTAATCCAGTAGGTAGGAATCTATATTAGGTTCTAAAATCATACTTAGGTTAAATTTTTATGCACGTTTTAATTTTAACTTGCTTTAATATTTTTAATTGCATGCTTAAAATTATCTAGCTCTTTCAAATAATTTTTTTTTTTATCTTTTCTATTCGAAATTAATTTAGATCTTAACTTTTTGGTCAAAAAATAATTTTATTTCTTATCCATAGAAAAATTTTGAAATTTTGTGATCGTTAATTAATTTTCTATGAATTTTTTTATCAAAATTTTAATTTTTAATATTAAATTTTTTTTCAAAAAATAAATCATCAAAAATTTATTTTTTCAATAGATATGCTTCTTATTTTACATACTTAAAAAATTTTATAAAATGTTTCAAGCTCACAATCTATTTTTAAATATTTTTAAAAAAAATATATCTCTCTATATAAAATAATTCATTACTGTCTATATTAATTTTGTTTATTCTTGAAAATTTTATCATAATTCTATATTATTGTGTGTATTAGTGACAAATATTTTTAGAATTTTTAAAAAATATAATCAATTTTTAAAATTATTTTTCTAAAAAATTAGTGTTTAATCGTAAAAATTTAGATTTACAAAAAATAAATTTCACATATGTTTTTAAGTTGTAGTCATTATTTAGGCAACCCTTAGAATTTTTTTATCCCAAATTTTAATATGATTAAAGGAGGAAAGAAAATTTTAAATCTAAAGAGATATAATTTTTTATATTAACCATCAATTTTTGTACTAATTATTTCAATTTTTTTATTAATTGTTTCATTTTGCATATTAAATGTTTTAACTTGCAAATGTATTTACCTTTTTTTTTTTTTACTCTAACTTAACTTAGATTGTTTCATATAAAATAAGAGAGATTGTAAGTACCTGTAGTGATTTTGATGTGATCAACTAAGTCAAGTTAGGTCCTGTGTATTTGATCCTTGTGTTTAAGTATGTAGGAGCTTACGATCACATGAAGTCAAGCAGAAGACACGGTAGACAAGAAAGATGATATGAGAATCGAGTCGATGGGTTCGATGCATTCGAGCGACAAGAAGTTACTGAAGAGTACACTGTTGGAGCAAGAAGGATACATGGAGTGCTTCTGAGAGACGAGAAGCTAGAGCGGAAGACTATTTGTGGAGAATGTCAGAGTTGGATTCAGATGAACTCAACTTTAGAAGGCTAGAGGATTACCCAAGTGACCGGAGAAAGAGCCAACGACCGGAGAGTCGTTGAACAGTCAGCCAGAGGCTAATTGCACCGGGTGCTCGAACATTCAATGATTTGACATTTGGTGAGTTAGAGTCAGCACTTGGAGTTGGCAACGACTCGACATTCGACAACTCAGTATTTGACAATCGATGACTTGACATTCAACAATCAACAACTCGACATTCGACGGTCAGAATTTGCCAATCGACAATCAAGCATATAAGATAGTCCATTTCTCCAACAAACACCGTCATCTCAAATAGTGTTTCTTTTCTGGTTTGACAGTCTAAAATTATCAGGTTACTCAATAGATAAATTTGGACTATTTTCCCTCTATCAAGATTGGGCAACATGAATTTGCAGGGAAGGCTTCCACACAGGTAAAGTCCTTCGTGCAGCTGCTGTTGTGCGTGCGTGTGGGTGTGTGAGAGAGAGATCGGCAGCTATTTCTTAAGCTGATTGTGTGTCTGCCAGTGTCATCGTCGTACTTGACCCAAGGTCATCACGAGGGAGGTAAATCATAATATCCTGAGCTAGCTTGTGGCAGGTGGGGTGAGTTGTACAGGGACCGGAGATTTACGCCCCGACTACCCTGTGTTTCGACCCCGCAGATGCTGTTGTGTGTGTGTGAGAGAGAGAGAGAGAGAGAGAGAGAGAGGCTGCTATTTCTTTAGCTGATTGTGTGCCTGCCATGGTAGTTTCGTCTGATAATGTTCTCAGAACATGGTAAAGTTCAGACTTTTTAAGAAACTCCACTATGGGAAGACAGTGAGCCATGGAATGCTTGAGGGCTAAAACCAAGTTTCTTACACTCGATATATGAAACTTGTTCCTGGAGGTCTCACAAAACTTGAGTGAATTCTGAGGAATATCATCTCTAGCAAAATCCCTTGTTGGATGACGAAGGGATTAGAAATATTGACCTTGTCAACCTAGATTCCATGTGAAAACCCCTTCACTTGGTCAAAGTAGACTATATGTGGCACCTTTCCAACTCGGTTAAAAGCATTTGAAATCGGCTGAGTCTAGAAGAGTATTCAAATGAAGTCAAGTTTTTCTGTAGGAGAAGTCGGATGTTCATAAGGAACTCGATAGTATTCAAAGTCATTTGACCTACTTGGTAAAAGACTCGGCATTGCTTAGGTTTGCTTGGCCCAGCTCAAAGGTAGGTCAGTAGGAAGTATGAGAATTCATCCGAGTCGGAAGGCAGCTTCATCTAACAAGACATTCAAATAGAATTCGGACTTGATGGAGCAAAGAGTATGTTAAGTACGGAAGATATGTCAAATAAACAGTTGAAGTTATTTGCGCGAATGACAAGGGTAAGGTGTGCCGCTTGCAAATACAGGAAGAGACCACTGTTACAAATGTGGAAGTTAATCTTTTTCTAAGAAAATAAGTTTTCCTCGTTCTTGGGAGATATCAGTACAACTCATCGACCGGCCACCGACTGCTGACTCAACCCCTATCGACCCACTAGCCCTGACAGATGACTCGTCAATACCTGACTCATCCATACCTGATCCGCTAAAGCTCGACTCATCAAAAATCAACCCGGTTAAAAGACAATAACTGATTCATCAAGAAAGTCGACTAGATACAACTAGGCAAGAAGCTCATCCTCGTTCTTGGACTAGAGCATTGGACAAAACTTATTTGAAACAGCCTCTCGGTTAAGCTGTTAAGGAGGAGGATGACAAACCTACAGAGCCTAGGAAGATTTTGTAGGGTCGATTGTACGTGAGAGGGAGGTATTTTAAAATTTTCTTTTCAGTTTTAAAATTGAGTGCACAACCAAATAAAACTAAGTATAAAAGTAAAAAATAGAACACAGTTGATTTTTTCTTGGTTTAAAATCTTTGGTGACTTCTATTCTAAGACTCAGGCCCTTTGGATCTATTGACGAGTAATTTACTATCAAGCCATAATTGAATACACAAATCGAAGGAGAAAGTGTAAGAGCACCTACACTTTTCTTTATACAATAATTAACTATAAACAGAATGTTACTCAATACTTAGACAGAGATCTGAATGTACTCATGTGTTGATGTTGGTCCGTCTGCAGTAGTCAGATGTATCAGCGTCGCAGCACAACAGTCGATGTCGAAGCAACCAAATAGTCAAGGATTAGCGTAGAAGATTGATGTATTTTTCACATCTAACCTCCTTTTATAGATGAACATGTTCTTATCAGTTCCATTAAATAAATTTTTCGATTTTAGATCTCGCGGATAATTTTGTAGAGAAAACTAATTAAATAATTCAGATCTTATTCATTGCTTCGTTCGGTCTGATTTGGTTCGATTTGGTTCGGTCTGGTTCAGTTCAATCCGGTTCGGACATATTCAATTTGGTCCGATCTGGTCCGGTTCGGTCTGGTTCAATTCACTTCATCCACTTGAAGCGCTTCCAATTACTAGTTCGACACAGCAATCTTTTGGAGGTCATATCTTTTGACTCCGAATTCAAAATCATGCTCTGTCAGTGGTCATGCATGTAGAATTTGAAGATCTGTATATGTATTTATGGCACAAAGTTAAAAAATATATATATACACACAAATAGTTTATTTATGAGTTAGATCCTGCCTTATCAAGATCAGGATCTAGTCATAGACTCAGCTTAGACTTCCAAAATGGATCTAAGCTAAAGTCCCGCTGGGACTCGTCCTCACTGGATCACTCTCCTCCAGTTAACTTACCTCACTTACCATTTGCAATCTCTTGACTTGCTTTTGACCCATCAGATCTTCCTGCCAGAATCACACATGCATCCAGACTTCAGACAGTCATCTAGAATCGAACATCTCGACTGGACTTCAACTAGCTATCAGGTCCTGCAGATCTAGTTGAACTTCCTGCCAGAATTGCACATTTGAACTTTAGCATGGTGTCAGGTCCTCTAGACCCGCCAATTCCATGCACACTCTATAAAGAGGTTAGACACACATAACATCTAATTTTAAATTATTTATCATTCATCAAAATCTAAGTTTGATCATTGATACTTACTATACTAACAAATTTAAGGAACAAGTGCTTGCAATTTGGATGGTTTCACTAAAAATTGATTCGACAACTTTGTTTGGTGTATGGTGTTTGTTTAATGATCTCATGACTTTCAGGAGTGTGTTTTAATGATAACAAAGAAAGTAATTATGGAAAATAATCTCGAATTGATTTCAATCAATTGAGATTTATCATATTTGGCATTATAATCAAAGATTGACAACAAAAGATAATATTTCCAAATTTATTATATTCACTACTACGATTATTATTATTATAATTGTATGTCATATTTAATATTTTCATTATTAATTAGACAATTTGTATAAATAAACCTTTGGCTTTATCAATATGATCATCTAAAAATAATTATTCTTTATTTTCTTTTATTTTTATCATGGTATAGAATCATGATCTATTATACATATTTCTTCTTTCTGCATGTTTCTCGACATTTATTTCTCATCTTCAATATCTGAATCTCTGTTTACTAATTCTTTTCTTTCAATTTCCCTTACATTCTTTTTCTTTCTGTCTTTTTTTCTCTCTGTCTTTGTTTTTCCTCTATTTTTTCACTTCCATTTTTTTCTTTCTCTATTTCTATCCTCTGTTTTGGTTTTTTACTCTTCTCCTTTCCATATTTTTTTACCTCTATCGCCACACCAAACAATAAGGTGTTCCATCGCCACCCCTTCTCCTGCCGTCTAGCTCTACCAGTGAGCCAACCCATCAACATCACTACCTAGCAGCTTTGGAAATTACTAGACGGTTTCTACCACTGCCTAACCAAGAAGTTGTGATCTCCTTGTGCCACCGGACAACAAGTTTCCAGCTGCCAAAATTTCTTCTAGCAAGCCACAGCCGCAAACAAGGTATATTACTATCAAAGGATGAGTTATTTTATTTTCGATGTCAAATACTCAATGACATCATGGTAGTCAAAAGTAAAGTTCAGACCGATGTCAAATTTATCACCTCATTGGTCATACTGGTATTTATTGTTCTAAAAGATTTGATTGGTCTTATAGTCAAAGAAGATATCAAATTTGTCTCAAAGTTGGGCATATTGGTATTCAATGTCCTAAAAGATTTGACTCAAATTTTTCTGGTGGTCTTGCAATATTAGGACAACCAACTATTTCACAAGAAAAACTTGCATCTTCAAATCGACCATCTTCTAATATAGTTTCATCGACTCTTGAGAACCCAGGATGACATCCGGATTCAGGAGCAACTCATCATATTATACCAGAGTATGATATTCTCGCAGAAGCTTCACCTTATCATGGACCTGACATGGTACAAATAGGTAACGACTCAGGTTTGCAAATTATTCACCTTGAAAACACATCCTTTCACTCATGTGGTCGAACTTTTTGTATGCACAATACTCTTCACGTTCCTTCTATGACCAAAAATTTATTTTCTGTACGTCAATTTGCTTTTGATAATAATGTATTCTTTGAATTTCATCCTCATCATTATCTTGTAAAGGATCCCATGACAGGAACTACTCTACTCTACTCTGAGGAAACATAAAAGAGGGCCTCTATCATCTTCAACCCACTTATACTAATGCTTTTGTTGGAGAACGCACCAATAATTTTCTTAGCATGCATGTCTTGGTCATCCATCTCTACGTTTTGTTCAGAATATCATTAATCAGTATGATTTACCAATTTCTTTAGTATTCTCATCTCATTTATATGAAGCTTGTATGAAAGCAAAATCTTATAAATTATATTTTATGTCTACTCGCACCTCTAGTTTTCCTTTAGAAATTATTCACTCTGATGTGTGGGGTCCTACTCCTATTCTATCTAATCAAGGTTTTCTTTATTATGTTATTTTTATTGATAATTTTAGTAAGTTTACTTAGATTTTTCCTATGAAAAGAAAGTCTGATCTCTTTGATATTTTTTTTATCATTTTCAGAAGCATGTTGAGCGTTTTTTTATCGTAAAATACTCTCTCTTCATTCTAATTGGGGAGGAGAGTATCAAGCCCTTCATCATTATCTTACCTCCTCGTGCATCCTTCATCGAGTCTCTTGTCCCCACACTCCTGAATAAAATGGATCCACTGAGAGGAAACATCGTTATATGATTGAAACTGCTTTAGCACTTCTTAATCATGTCTTAGTTCCACTTAAATTTTGGGATGACGCTGTCTAAACCTCAATATACCTTATCAATCATTTGCCCACTCCAATACTTCAAAACAAAAGCCCATTGGAAACACTTTATAATCGCTCTTCAGATTACTCTTTCTTCTATATCTTTGGTTGTGCATGCTATCCTTGGTTGCAACCTTACTCTAAACATAAATTAAACCCTCGGTCTCAACAATGTGTTTTCCTTGGTTATAGTAGTTTGCATCGTGGGTATCGTTGCCTTCATATATCAACTGGGCAGATATATATTTCTCAACATGTTGCTTTTGATGAGTTTCTCTTTCCATTTGCAGTTGTTCCCTCGGACACTCCCTCAGATAATCAAAGTATTTTTTTGATTTCCCCTAATAGTATATCAAAACTATCGCAGGTTGCTCTTGTTAGTACGGGAAGCATCCAACGATCGAACCTGAGTTTTGATAATGACAAAGGGTTCAAAGTTAATGTTATTTGTGATCTAACGAGTCTGCATGATATTGCAGGAAAGTCCTAAGTGTACTTAGGTAAAAGTCCTAGTTGCGGTTAGGAAGGTGGAAAACCCTAGGGGCGATAACCCTAGGTCCTAGGGGGTGGTAACCCTAGACGAAAAGTCTTGGCAGGTCAAAGGCTTCGGGCAAAAACCCTAGAGGCGAGGACTCTAGTTTGAAATCTTGGTATCGCGAAACGGGTGGAAGACTGGACGGGTCGTGGAAAGAACATCCAATAGAAAGTCCTGGAGATTCAGACACTGAGCAAAAGTCCAGTTGGTCTCGAGGATCAATCTGGAAAACAGGTAAACTCTCTTGAGTGAAGTAGGTGAGGACGCGTTCCCCGATGAGGGAACAGTAGCGTCGATTCGACCTAGGGTTTCCAGAGGTGAAATCCAAAGTTAGAACCGGACAATCCGGAGACTGTCAAAATAACTTTCTATTTATCCTATTTTTTTGTATGAATCTTGTTTTGCAGGGTATACTGTGTTTGTAAACTAACATGCCTTGCAGGACGGAAATTGCACAAGAAAGCCTCAGATGAACAGTCCCTAGGCGTCCTCCATGGAGCTTAGAGGCACCCTGGACGCTGCTTGGAGGGCGCCCTCCATGGAGCTTGCCAGCTTGGAGGCGCTCTAAGGCGGATAAGCAAAGAAGATGGAGAACTTATTGACGCTGCGATTTTGGTGGGATTGGGGGTGCCCTCCATGCTGTTGGAGGCGCCCTCCACGGGCTATATAGGCCTAGTTTGAGCAGCAGCTTAGACAACACTTCAAATCGCAATCCGTCTTCCGTGTGCTGCTCAAAGAACGATCCGACAAAGCTATAACTCGACTCCGACGACTAGAAGCTTCAAATATTCTATTTTTATTGTCGATATAATTTTCGTTACTGCTCTAAATTGTACTTCAAAGTTGTATTTTCCGAATTGATAGTGATTGCCCGAAGTAACACTCAATGAGCGTGGGCCTTGGAGTAGGAGTCACCACAGACTCCGAACCAAGTAAAACCCTTGGTGTTTCAGTATGTTTGTGTTTTAATTTTCCGTTGTGTATTTACTCTGAGTTTTTTCGAGATGAATGAATAAGTCACGAGCACTATTCACCCCCCTAGCGCTTTCGATCCTACAACTCCAACAAGACATAGTCAAAGTACAAGGGAAGATGGAATTTTGGGCTCTGCTCTATCTCCACCAAATTTTGCAAACTCAACATCTAGCAATGTTCTGCTCTCTAGTCCTAATTCCCATTAATGACCACTCATCTCCGAGTAGTTTTGATAATGATTCTCCTCGTCATATGCTTCCTCTAAGCGAGATTTATGCTCAATGTTCACCAGCTTTCACCTGCTATCCTCTTCCACATACTCTAATTGCTTCTTCAAGTTTTGTTGAACCAACTAACTTTACACAGGCAGTCAAAGACCTAAATTGGCGTGCTGCGATGATGACAAAGTTTGATGCTCTTCTCCGTAATTAAACATGGGTGTTAGTTCCTCGTACTCTATCTATGAATATTGTAGGCTCTAAATGGGTTTACCGAATTAAGTATCACACAGATGGATCCATTGAACGCTATTGTTGCAAAAGGTTTTAGTCAACAACCAGGCATTGACTTCAATGATACTTTTAGTCTGGTCGTCAAAATTACAACTATCAGATTATTACTATCTATAACTGTTAGCTCCAATTGGTTGATACAACAATTAGATGTTTCCAATGCTTTCCTTCACGGTCAACTTGAAGAAACTATTTTTATGGAGCAGCCACTAGGTTTCATCCACCAGTAACTTTCAATCCATGTTTGTAAACTTCAAAAATCTTTATATGGTTTTCAACAAACACCTCATGTGTGGTTTCATCGTCTATCTAATTGGCTTCATATTCAGGGTTTTTCTGGATCAAAAACTGACTCTTCGCTATTCTATAAATGTAATAAAAAATTTACCATATTTTTCCTAATTTATATGGATGATATTTTAATAACCGGTAGTGATCAACAAGACATCTCTTTTTTCTTCCATCTTCTTAATCAAGAGTTTCCGATTCGGGACCTCGGGAAGGCTCATTTTTTCCTTAGCATTGAGTTCCTTCCACATGCTGAAGGTTGTCTTCTCTCTCAGAGGAAATATATCACTAGACTCCTTCAACGAGTTAAAATTGATGGCACGCGTCCTATCTCCACACCAATCATTGAAGGAGGTTTTAATGCTCCTTCTTCCTCTCCTTTAATGGCTAACCTTCAGATTTACCGAAGTATTATTGGTGCCCTATAATATGTCACCATTACATGACTTGACATTGCTTTCGCAGTTAATTATGCCTGTCAATTTATGCATTCTCCCACCGAGTATCATTGGGAATGTGTTAAGAGAATTCTTCGTTATCTTAAATGCACGATTTTACATGGTCTTCTTTTATATCGTTAGTCCTCACTAGAGTTGAATGCCTATAGTGATGCAGATTGGGTCAGATCTCCTAAAGACAGATGTTCAATTAGTGGATATGCAATATTTTTTGGACGAAATATTATTTCTTGGCTCTCAAAGAAGCAATATACAGTCTCTCGTTCTAGTATTGAAGCTGAATACAAAGCTATCGCCAATGCGACATCCAAAATTATTTGGCTCCAATCCATTCTTTCAGAATTACATTTTTCTCCAGCCGTTATACCTAAAATCCGGTGTGATAATATAGGAGCAACTTATCTTGTGGCAAATCCAGTCTTTCATGCTCGTTCCAAGCACATGGAGATTTATTTCCATTTTGTTCGCGAGCGTGTGGCGACTCGACAACTTTTGGTTTCTTATGTCTCTACGGAAGATCAAATTACTGATATATTCACTAAGCCATTATCTTGACAATGTTTTACTAAATTAGCAATTAAACTCAACGTTCGAACACTTCCGTTAAGTTTGTAGTAATGACAACTGATCCCGTCTGGAAGCTGAGTCGGATGAAGGCGGGCCTCGATGTACTGGAAGTTGACAGAAAGTCGTCGCGGCGTCGGATCTACCTGGCACCTCTCGGAAAGGTTCGCACGGGCGGATGACGAAGGAAGATGACCAGGATGATGACACCGCGGCTCTGCGCACACTCAGATGAGCCCACGAGTTGTTAGAGACCAGAAACCAGGGAAAAAGTCCCCGGGTCAGACTCTCCGACGCTCAAGTCAGGTACTTTTTCCCCAGAAAGCACAGAGAAAGGATGAAAAGTAAAGACTAGTGAGAAATGACGAGTAAGCGTCCCTGCATAAGGGACAAAGCATCTCTTTTTATACTGCAACAGATGTTTCTGAGGTCTGGCAGATGTCAGGGAATGTCGGCTATCAGGCTTTATCTAGCGGTGAATGACACGCGGCACCTCCTCATAGGCTAGCGACATAACCAAAGGAGTAATGAGCCCCAACTGTTAGCATATTCCCTGACACACTGATTATTCTCTGACAAGCAGTTACGATTCCCTGGCGTGTTTGTCCTATAGTGCCTAGACGCCCGGTCTACATTCCGCGGTATGTACTCCGGCCTGCTTCTATATGATGTTATCTATGGTTCGTACATCCCGACCTGTACGCCCTACCTGTATCCCGACCTGCTTCTGTCCGCTATTATCCATGACTTGTACATTCCGACCTGCACGCTCAGGTCTATCTCCCGACCTGCTTCTGTCCGCTATTCTTCATGGCCTGTATGTTCCGACCTACATACCCAGGTCGGTATCCCGACCTGCTTCTGCTGTTATCCATGACTTGTACGTTCCGACCTGCATGCCTAGGTCTCTATCCCGACCTGCTTCTGTCCGCTATTCTCCATGGCCTATACGTTCCGACCTGCACGCCCAGGTCTGTATCCTGACCTGCCTCTGCTATTATCCATGACTTGTACGTTCCGACCTGCACGCCTAGGTTTGTATCCTGACCTGCTTCTGTCCACTATTCTCTATGACCTGTACGTTCCGACCTGCACGCCCAGGTCTGTATCCCGACCTACCTCTGCTGTTATCCATGGTTTGTCCGTTTTGACCTGCACGCCCATGTCTGTATCCCGACCTGCTTCTGTCCGCTATTATCCATGGCCTGTATGTTTCGACCTACACGCCCAGGTCTGTATCCCGACCTGCTTCTGTCCACTATTCTTCATGGCCTGTACGTTCCGACCTGCACGCCCAGGTCTATATCCCGACCTGCCTTTGCTGTTATCCATGGCTTGTCCGTTCCGACCTATACGCCCAGGTCTATATCCTGACCTGCTTCTGTCCGCTATTATCCATGGCATGTACGTTCCGACCTGCACGCCAGACCTATTTTGCGCCAGAGGCATTCTTTCACTTACCTTTACCTGGCCGGTGGGCTCAGTCCTCAGCTGTACCTGGCCCGTAGGCCCATCGCTATCAGGGCTGGCTCTTGTCTGACTTGTAATCTTAACCTTTGACTGCTCCATCAGCTAAGACTTTGACCCTGGCCACGCAAGCTTGACTTTTGACCACTACGGGGGCAGGACTTCGGCCCTCCACATAAGCTTGCCTTCTGACCAGCCACGCAAGCTGGACTTCTGACCTCTACGTAAGCTTGACCTCTGACCAGCCACGGAGGCTGGACTTCTGACTTCCACATAAACTTGACCTTTGACCAGCCACGGAGGCTGGACTTCTGACTTCCCAATAAGCTTGACTTCTAATTATCCTGTGGTCTTGACTCCTAACCACATCATCTTACTGACCCCACAATCATGCGCCATATCACAAGCCTCCCCCTCAAGTCTAGTCGAAGGAGGCTCTAGTCCGACTGACTAGACCCAAGTCTCTTTGTTACCTGACCTGATTCTTTTATCCTCTGCCGACCTGTTTTCCATCTATCTTCAGAATTTCTTGCCTTCCTCGGAGATAAACTGGATGGTTCTGCATGCATATTGATTCTCAACTTCCGCGCCTACTTTCCTCCTATAAATTTTACACTGTTTTCCAACCGTCCACTCAAGTTCCGAGGAAATCCCTTCACCTTATTTTTCCTTATAAAAGGTCCAAGCACACTCTTCTCCTCTCGGCCTCAAGTTATCCTCTTGTTACTAAAGTATCTTGTCTCCATGGAACCTGCAACAGAACCTAGAGAACTTTCTTCTTTGCTTCGGCAAATTACCCACCTGATGGAGTTATTGGCTCAGAAAAAGGAAGCCTCGCTTCAGCAAATTACCCATCTGACAGAGTTGCTGGCTCAAAAAGAAGAACCCCTGCTGGAGATGACTACGAGCAGAGATCTTCAAGTGTCCCTTATTCATGAAATGGAAAGCCTTTGGCTGGCCGCCAAATCCAGAACACGGGCCGAAGTTGCCCTCAAGCTGAAAGCTCAATCGGACTTCCAGAGCCAAGTTCACTATATTATCTATTTGAAGATGAAACACGAGGACGAGATGACTCTCCTGAAAGAGGAAGGACAGATCAAAGACGAGACCATTGGGCAACTAAAGCGTGTCATCGATCTTATTAAGGAAGATCTAACTAGAGCTCAAGCTCATATGGCTAGAAAGGATCAAGCTTCTGGATCTGGAAGCAATGTAAACCCTTAAAAAATGTACCCCTGATTAACGAAATAAAACCTATTTCTTGAGTTCCACTCATGGTGTAGCCTCACACCCTATTGTTCGGGTATTATTATGTTTCTATAGAACACCTACGTTTCTCTAATATTTCTAGCAAAAATAGCAAAAATAATAAAGATAACTTGCTTACCCCATCTTCCTCTTACCCCATAACATATGAGCCCCCGTTTGGAGCAACTGAGACGCTTGAGAATGTGTCGGCAACTTGAGAATGTGCCTGTGAAATTTCATATTTAGCAAGAACCCTTGAAATATGGCTTACCGACCAGTCAGGCACGAGAACTTGGCTTGTTGAATTTTGCTTCGGCGAATATAAGGAGTACTGACCGAGAAAATCATTGTACCGATCGAGAAGGTCGTTGGGCGTGAGAGCATAGCTCACTTATAACTCGCACTGGGGCGAGAGTCTGGGACAGCCGACCGGGAAGGTCGTTGGGCGTGAGAGCCTTGCTCACTTATAACTCGCACTGGGGCGAGACTCTGGGACAGCCGACCGGTAAGGTCGTTAGGCGTGAGAGCCTTGCTCACTTATAACTCGCACTGGGGCGAGAGTCTGGGACAACCGACCGGGAAGGTCATTGGGCGTGAGAGCCTTGCTCACTTATAACTCGTACTGGGGCGAGAGTCTGGGACAGCCGACCGGGAAGGTCGTTGGGCGTGAGAGCCTTGCTCACTTATAACTCGCACTGGGGCGAGAGTCTGGGACAGCCGACCGGGAAGGTCGTTGGGCGTGAGAGCCTTGCTCACTTATAACTCGCACTGGGGTGAGAGTCTGGGACAACCGACCGGTAAAGTTGTTGGGCGTGAGAGTCTTGCTCACTTATAACTCGCACTGGGGCGAGAGTCTGGGACAGCCGACCGGGAAGGTCGTTGGGCGTGAGAGCCTTGCTCACTTATAACTCACACTGGGGCGAGAGTCTGGGACAATCGACCGGTAAGGTCATTGGGCGTGAGAGCATTGCTCACATATAACTCGCACTGGGGCGAGAGTCTGGGACAGCCTACCGATAAGGTCGTTGGGCGTGAGAGCCTTGCTCACTTATAACTCGCACTGGGGCGAGAGTCTGGGACAGCTGATCGGGAATTCTTATGAAAACCCGTTCAGGACCATATGTTACCGACCTGAGGGTGATTTCCCGACCAGGACAGATGTTGTCAACCTGGGGGTGATTTCCCGACCAGGACAGATGTTGTCGACTTGGGGGTGATTTCTCATATAGGGATTGCTTGTAGGGACCGCTTCGACCTCGTCTGCAGGCAAGGGATATACAGCATCAGATGTATTGTGAAGATAAAAATATTAAAATTTTACTCAGCCCCTGGGAAAAGGAGGTCTTGTGACCTTGCCACATTCGAATTTATTTCCCGCCACTTTTCTTCATCGCTTCCCAAGAAGATCGCATAGCAGACGTTTCTGTACGCCCGCTTCCTCTCATGATTTTCTTATCACGTCTATCATTAATACGCTTCCTAGAGGGGTGACACATGTCCCATGCCTTTATTGCTTATGTTGTATGACGCTGTCGACTCCACTCCTTTTTGTACACGAATTCCCATAAGGGCATGTCATTCTGTGATCGGACGGCATTGGGCGCTTACCCAAAAATATACTCGACTCATCGTTTGATATTCCCTAGGAAAACCCTCTTTATAAGCCCTAAAGGCAGTCCGTCGTCGTTGCCTTGAGCGTTTCGACTACCCTCGTCTCCTCGTTGCTTCGCTGTCTCTGGTGTCTCAGCCCTTCCCCTTCTCGACTCCTTACGCCTGGTGCTCCTCCTCCTTTCGACTGACCTCTTCTTCGACCTTCCTTATCTTTGATAATGGCGGACGGTAAGGCCTCCTTTTGGTATTCGTGCTACATTTCTGACATAGATGACCATGACCTGTCTGTGATTCAGTCTAACCTGAGACTTAGTGAGGATTACGAGCTTCGAGTTCCCACACCTAGCGAACATCCATCATCCCCTCCTGAAGGTTTCATGACTATTTTTAAAGATCAATTTCTGGGAGGCCTTCGTTTTCCCATACATCCCTTTATCTCCTCCCTGAGCCGCTACTTTGGTATCTGCCCCTCTCAATTTGCTCCCAACTTCTTCAGAGTTGTATGTGGCACTGTTATTCTATGTCGCATATACCAAATCCCCTTGACCGTTCAGCTATTCCATCATTTTTATTCTTTCAAACGCTCGGAACCAGGGGTATTCATGGTACAGACTAGGCCTGGTTATAAGTTCTTTTCTGACATGTCCTCTTCCAACAAAGGGTGGAAATCTCGTTTCCTCTTTATTAGATCACCTGAACCCTTGGTCGAGCCGACCCAATGACGCTCTGACATTCCTTCCAACCTCCCTGTACACCAACATCAGCCTTCCTGCGACGCCGCTTCAGAAAAACTTCAAGGCGTGAGCGTTCGCTTGTCTATAATACTGTTGGAAGACTTTTTGTATTCTTTCGGACTCAGCCCAGTTCAGGCAGAGATAGGGGCTCTGTTAGGTAAGACCCTGTTTTCCTTCTTGTTGTTCTTCGCTAACTGAGGTATTTTTCTTTTACTTTGTAGAGGCCACTATGCTTCGTGCCTACTCCTCAAACGTAAAATATCAATCTCTTGCTGTTTTGAAAGCCTTGAGTGCGGAGTTGAAACAGGGCTTGACTGCTTCATCCCAGTCTGCCCCTTCTACCTCACAATCTGCCCCACCTGCGCCAGCTCGGGAGGAAGCTTCCCCAACTCTTCCCCTGGATGCTGCTCCTGCGGAAGACCTTGTCACCTCGGAATAGGCCGAGGAAGAGCGAGCTACTTCTCCCCCCTGCTAAATGTCTACGCCTCCAGTGTAAAAGGAAGAAGGTTACTCCTGCGATTCAGGAGTCTCCTCCACCTCTTCCTTCAAGCCAGCGTTCATTCGTGACCTCTCAATCTTCAGAGGCCAAGGCCATTACTCCCGACCGGGAAATGACTCTGGGACCAGAGGTTCCCACTCTATCGCCTCGAATATCAGCCCAAACACCCGATCGGGCTCTGACCCCTTAGCAGGCCTCTCTTCCTGCTCAGGCTTTCTCTTCCGGGCAGATCCCTTTTCCTGTATTAGACCAGCCCGGGAGCTCGGCCACTGTATCTGCCTCGCTTCTTGTAGCCACTCCGGCCTCCACTTCTCGATCTCAGGGGAGAATCCCCAAAAAGTATTCCTTCACCACTTCCTGGCATCTGCCCTCCTCCGTCGAGCCCGATGCTGCCAAAGAAACTGCAAAAGAGGCTCCTCCCACTATTGGCCTGGTTCAGATGCAGGGCGAGTTGGCCGCGTCCTGGCGGTCTAACAATCGGAAGTTTTGGAATAATCTGCCGATGGAGGGGTTGGATCACGCCTCTCACCAGATAGTCTCTGTGAGTTTTTCTTTTCTCAAGGCTCTTCCTCTAGAATTCCTTATAATCCTTCACTTTGCGTCTCATGCAGGCCTGCTCCACCGGCCTAAGTGCGATTCAGTATGCAGCAAAATTGCAGAGGGAGCATGAGGAGATGAAGGCTCACTTTCAAGAATTGGAGCTGCCGCTCACACCTCGCGATCCACTCAACCCGACCTCCGGGGATCTGGCGGGATATTTACGCTTGATTGGGGAGTCTGCAGAGTCCGCCCGAAACATTTCCCATGCGGATTTTGATAAGATAAAGACCTTGGAGGCGTCTCTACAGACCAGCGAGTCCAAACTGGCTTCTGAGGCGGAGAGGCGTCGCTTGCTGGTAGTTGAGTTGGATGAAAAGGACGCCCGATTGACCACCCTATCCTCTGATCTGAAGAGTCTACAAGAAACCCAGGAGACTCTTCAGAAAAGTTTAATAGATGTTCAGGGTTAGCTAGCTTCCAGTGCCGACCGGGAGAAGGTCATTCAAAGTCGTTGGGAGGCCAGCCAAGCAACCGTCCAATCAATGCAGGTCGATATTTTGAAAGCCGAGGAGAATGCTTCCCAAAGTCAGAAAGATTTGGCTTTGGCCCAAGCCGATGCTGAGAAGGCTCGGGCAAAGCTGGCCAATTATCAAGCAGGAGAAGCTGATCGTCTAAGAGCGTATAGGTTATCCTACGTCTCATCTCTTTTCTTCCTGAGGAAGATTGGAGGTTTGATGAACCTTATGCTATGCTGTGGCACAGCCGGCGGGGCTCGTCAAATGTTTGAGCAGGATCTGCTTCGCTCCGCCCCTTCAGAAGACTTCTTGGATACTGCTCGCCTGATGAACGAGCTTCCGGCTGGGTCACTTCCTTCATTCAAAGATGACGACGACTTATTTCTCCTTCCCGAGCCTCCTGCTGATACTGAGCCTTGATGTGGCACTGTATGCTGAACTTTAATATAAAAATGAAACTGCCAAACTTTCGTCCAAACTATTTTCTTTGTAATTTCGGATTTGTCTTTGCCTTGGACTATTTAACCTTCTTATAATATGTTGACCTTCTTATGATATGACATGACTACTTGTCTTCGATCTTCCCTTAGCTCGTTATCTTCTTATCAGTTGTCTTGTATTCTTCCAGACCGATATGAACCATGGCAATATGGAGGTGTACTTCGACCCTCTAGTTCAAGTTTTATCTAGCCCCGATCGGGATTCCCTTTTTTCTCTGGTTCAAATTTTATCTTGCCCCGGTCGGGATTCCCTTTTTTCTCTGGTTCAAATTTTATCTAGCCCCGATCTGGATTACCTTTTTTACCCCGACCTGTTTTCCTTGTCTTTTTCTGCTTACTGCTCAACTTGGCTTAGCAAATCACCCTGGTCTGCGTTTATATCCCGACCTGTTTAACTTGCCTTTTTCTGCTGACCACCATGTGTCAGCCACACCTCCCGGTCTGTTCTTTCCACCGTAATCCAGGTCAGGATAATTCCAGAGCGGGAAATCAAGGGTTAAGACCAGATCGGGAAAGCGAGGACACTTTTCCATGAGACATAACCGTTGCGTCTTTTCCCGAAATCCATCTCCTCATACTTCGCGCCGACACTTTTCTCGATATACCCTTGGGCGTTATTTTCAAAGAAGATCCATCAGCCCTCTTTGCTCCCGCCAATTATTATGCACCAGTGGATGATGCCTGACGAAATTGCCCCTCTGCTCAGCGGCTATAAATAATCTCCTCTCGCTTTTGCCTCGAGACTTTTCACGTCTTCTTTTTCTTCTCGCCTAAATCCCTTACTACTCCTGAATCCCTGTTTTTGCGTCGATAGCTTCCCGCTTGATCTTTTCTCCTTCTGTTTCTTTTCACATGACATCCTCCTCTCTTCTGTCTTCTCTAGCGGCAACATATTTTCCTGGCTCATCCACTTTCGACAAACTAGATCGGGATGACCTGCGATATACCTACGGAGTTGGGGATAACGCACATGTGATCATTCCCACTGGCATACACCAATTTTTTGCTCCTCCTGATGGATATTGCACCTTCTTTAAAGAACAATTTGTGGTCGGCCTTCGTCTTCCTCTTCACCCCTTCTTTTCTAACGTGTGCCGCCACTTCAAAATTCCACTAGGACAACTGACGTCGAATTCTATAAGGATCCTCTGTGGATTTGTAGTGCTCTGCGACGTATGCGAGCTCTCCTGGTCTGCCCCTTTGTTCCGCTATTTCTTCACCCTCCGGCAGCATAAAGAAGGAACGTTCCGCTTCCAGCCTCGTCTTCGGACTGCTTTTTTCTCACCCCTACAACCTTCTGAACCGAACTGGAGGAGCAAATTCTTCTTCATTCGATTTCCCCATGAGGTAGAGTGGTCCCTGCACTGGCAATCGTCACTTCCCCCGAGCCCGCCACTGGGGGATTTTCACCTTGATACATCCTATATAGAGGCTTCCTCTCGCTTTGCGGGATGACTATTGAACTTAACACGCTTATTGTCTGAGGAATTGCCATCATATTTCCGTCTGAGCTATCTTACTCCTGAGATGCCTCACTCCCTGGTTAAGCTTCTCTTCTAGTTCTCTTATAACTTCATGCACTTTGTTTTTCTTACTGTAGTTGACCTCCTACTCTATCTTATACAGCTGAGGTCTTAACCCGTGCTTCAGAGGTTCAACCTCTTCCTATAAGTGACATGGAGATAATGAGGCGCGGTCGAGTTATTTTAGAAATGAGATCGCTCCCCTACTCGACCTCAACCCATGTCGGTGTGGCTTCTCCTACAAATCCCCGACCTCGCCTTCCTCGCAGAGCCTCATCTACTGTCCGACCTACCTCCTCTGCTCGCCCTACTCGTCCCAGGACTGCACCTACATCCCGGCCTGTCGCCCTTGTTCGTCCCTGGGCCCCGCCTATAGCCCGACCCTTCACCCCAACGCCTCTTCAATCAATTAATCCTTCTCGACCAACCTCTAGCCCTGGTCGCGGCCGCGGTCGAAGGTCAGCCAACGTACCTTACGCCAGCCCTGCCTTTAGAGAAGCTTCTCAGGCGGCTCATCAGGCACGTTCTGTAAACGACCGCTTGGATCGTGATGCCCCTTCTTCTTCTCGGCGTAGGATTCGGCTACCTTCTGAAGATTCTGACTCGGACGATCAACCCTTGGCTCAGAGACTTCGCCGCAGAGCCCCCGATCCCCTCCGAGACGTGGGCCCTTTCGATGTTCCTCCGCCTCCTGTTGCAACCACCACCCCTCCTTCGCCTCCTATTGCAACCCCGACTCCTATCCCGAGCCAGGCAGATGCTCCTCTTGCTCCCCCTGTGGTTCCGACCGAGCCTCTGCTAGCTCAACCTTCCACCTCGCAACAGCCTCAGAGCACTGAAGCTGGCCCCTCACATCGCCCTTCACCAGCTACTTCACCTCTAGAGCTTTCTCAGGTGCCCCCCTCAGCTCCTTCTGGGTCAGCTACTGGGCCTTCTAGCTCAGCTGCTGGGCCTTCCCAACCACCACCACTTGTTCCTCACTATTATCATACCACTGCTCCTTTTGAGACTGAGTTAAGGTCCCGGCAAGATGTTCTCACCTGCTCCTTGACAATGAAAGGTCATTTTTGTTGGATCGAGACGCGCTAGAGGGGGGGTGAATAGCGCTCGTGGCTATTTGTTCGATTATCGGAAAACTATCGGAGTAATTAAAATGCAGCGGAATAAAATAAACACAAAGAAACAAAGGGATTTATTTCGTTCGGAGCCTAAGGCGACTCCTACTCGAAGGCCCGCGATCCTTGATCGCTTCCGGTGGGCAACAACTATAAGCTCGATAAGAATTACAGATTACAAAATGTAACAGCAATTAGAATAACTTTGTACCGACAACTTAAAGAAGAGAAAAACGAAGCTCCGGGTCGTCGGAATGTTGCAACAGCACTTCGGAATGACTTTGTTAGCAGCACGTTGAAGAAGGAAAGCTCAGAACTTGATTCATTGAGATGCTGGTCGAAACCCCCTTATAAAGGGTGTTCAAGGCGCCTTGAAGGCTGTTCAAGGCGCCTTGAAGGCTGTTCAAGGCGCCTCCATGCTGCCTAGTCTTCCACGTGGATCAGATCTAAACTGGTCGAACTTCATCCCTTGGAGGCGCCTTATACCCTGCTCAAGGCGCCTTCCAAGGCGCCTTATACTCCCTTCAAGGCGCCTTCGATGAACTTTCGCAGCCAGCTCAGCTTTAGCACCCGAGGCGCCTCCAAGCTCCATGGAGGCGCCTCGGACACTGTTCATCCGAGGCTTTAGGTTGCTCCTTTGCACCTGCAAGATACGTTAGTCCCAAACAATATCCTGCAACACAAAGTTATCACAATAAACATGATAAATGAAGTATAGACAGTCTCCGGACTGTCAAGTCTGACTGCGTTTCCATCCAAAACCCTAGGTCGACCAACGCCTATTCCCTCTAGGGAACGCGTCCTCACTTACTCCACTCGGGAGATTACCTGTTGCCAGTCGATCCTCCGGATCGACTGGACTTTTCGACACGCCTTCGGACTTGCTGGACATCCGCTTCCGGCTAGTCCAGTCTTTCACCTGGTTCGCGACACCAGGACTTTCCACCTAGGGTTACCACCCCTAGGATATTGGTTACGCCATCGACCTGCCAAGACTTTCCGCATAGGGTTACCACCCCCTATGACCTAGGGTTACCGCCCCCTAGGGTTTTCCCTTTGCCTAACCGCAACTAGGACTTTTCTCCACCTAGGGTTACCACCCCCTAGGGTTTTCACCTGCCTAACCGCAGTTAGGACTTTCCTGAAATACTCATTCAACATGTTAGATAACAGATAATCTTAACTTTGAATCCCTTTGCCATTATCAAAACTTAGGTTCGATCGTCGGATGCTTCCTGCACCAACAATCTCCCCCTTTTTTATTATGGCAACAAAAATTCAAAGTTAAGAAAATAATGCCATTAAAAGATAAGCATGAAAATACAAGCATAATTATAGTTAAGTGCAGAGCTAAATTAAGTGCAGAGCTCCCCCTTAATATAAAGACTCCCCCTTAATAAAAGCTCACTTTTTAAAATTTGAATTTCTTTTAATTTTCTTTAATTCTTTGAATTTTCTTCTACTCTCCCCCTTTGCCATATATCAAAAATCAGTTGAAAGTAAGTTTTAAGATTTTAAGAAAACAATCTTTTTGAGAGAAGGAAGAAGAAGGCTTGTGAAACTTAGTTAAACGGAATATTTTTCACCTAAGTTTAAAAGGCTAATATATGGATGATTTCGAATTATGCCTTTAGCCACTTTTGAGACTTAGTTGTATTTAGAAAGACATACCTAACTAAAGTTAAAAAAAAAACTTAGCTAGATTTTTTTTTTTTTTAATTTTGGAGCCAAATTGTTTGTGAAGAAATTTGAAATCTCAATTTACTTAGCAAAAGTCTTTTGAAAGCCATGAGTTAAATTTTGTAAGTAAATGCAAGTAAAGAAATATGCTTTTTAATACTTTTAACTTAGAAAAGTATTTTAGCATTTAGAGTTAAAATTTATAAGGTGGCTAAGTTTGACACAGTTTGAAGGTTGCGATATGAGTCACTTTAGCTAAGCCTTTTGCAAACAATGAATTTTGAGAATGTAGGTTCAGTTTAAAAGGTACTTAGCGTTAAAACTTAATTTTGAAAAGATAGGAGTAAGAATTTGTTATTTTTTCTTTCCTTTTATACTTTTTTTTTTTTTGGACAAAGAGGGAGTGACTAAATGTTTAATTTAGATTATTTATTTTAGTTGGTCTTTAAGTCCAAGCATGAGGTTAAATAGATTTTAAGTTATCTAGATTGTTTTGTTCAGGTATCAGAGCCCTAAAGTATGAGCATGCTCAAGCTTCAAATCTCCATTTCCTTCAGGGCTAATTCCATATTCTTGTAAGTCTCGTAAATTTAGGGGAGCAAGATTTTCAAGTTAGTTTTTCAAGTATTTTTCAAAGGATTTTTTGAATAGTTTTTCAAGTATTTTTCAAAGGATTTTGAAACTAGTTTTTCAAATATTTTTCAAAGGATTTTGAAACGATTTTTAAAAGTATTTTTAAAATAATATTTTAAAAGAATTTTGAAATGATTTAAAAGAATTTTGAAATGATTTTTAAAAGTATTTTTGAAATAATATTTTGAAAGAATTTTGAAATGATTTTTAAAAGTATTTTGAAATGATTTTTAAAAGAATTTTTGAAATAATATTTTAAAAGAATTTTGAAATGATTTTTAAAAGAATTTTGAAATGATTTTTAAAAGAATTTTTGAAATAATTTTTAAAAGAATTTTGAAATGATTTTTAAAAGAATTTTGAAATGATTTTTAAAAGAATTTTTGAAATAATATTTTAAAAGAATTTTGAAATGATTTTTAAAAGAATTTTGAAATGATTTTTAAAAGAATTTTTGAAATAATATTTTAAAAGAATTTTGAAATGATTTTTAAAAGAATTTTGAAGTCAAGTTTAAAAGATTATTAAAATAATTTTGAAAAGATTTTGAAATTGAGTTTAAAATAATTTTGAAAGAATTTGAAATTAAGTTATAAATAATTTTGAAAGATTTTTGAAATTGAGTTTAAAATAATTTTGCAATATTTTTGAAATTGAGTTTAAAATAATTTTGAAAGATTTTGAAATTAAGTTTAAAATAATTTTGAAAGATTTTGAAATTAAGTTTAAAGTAATTTTGAAATATTTTGAAATTAAGTTTAAAATAATTTTGAAAGATTTTTGAAATTAAGTTTAAAATAATTTTTAAAGATTTTTGAAATTAAGTTTAAAATTTTGAAAGATTTTGAAATTAAGTTTAAAGTAATTTTGAAAGATTTTGAAATTAATTTTAAAATAATTTTGAAATAAAATTGAGTTTAAAATAATTTTGAACTATTTTTGAAATTAAGTTTAAAGTAATTTTGAAAGATTTTGAAATTAATTTTAAAATAATTTTGAAATAAAATTGAGTTTAAAATAATTTTGAACTATTTTTGAAATTAAGTTTAAAGTAATTTTGAAAGATTTTGAAATTAATTTTAAAATAATTTTGAAATAAAATTGAGTTTAAAATAATTTTGAACTATTTTTTAAATTAAGTTTAAAGTAATTTTGAAAAAATTTTGAAATTGAGTTTAAAGTAATTTTGAAATATTTTTGAAATTGAGTTTAAAGTAATTTTGAAAAAATTTTGAAAAGATTTTTAAATAATTTTGAAATTCATTTTGAAAAGATTTTTCAAATAAATTTTGAAATTCATTTTGAAAAGATTTTTCAAATAAATTTTAAAAGAATTTTGAGTTTTGAATTAATTATCAGTTTGATTTTAATTACTTAGTCATCTCACCCGATCTAAATTTTCAATTAGGGAATCCTATAATTGTTGTGAGATGAATTGAAGTTCTATTTAAGGGTTTGGTTTAACTTTGTGTTAGATTCAGGTTTAGCTTTGGGTTCAACAAGTAAGCATTCTTTGGATAAACTTCTGGTCTATGGTGAGTCACGAGGACTCATTAAAGTAACCATGCCTTCGAGGTTTTCCAAATAGTTCTACCCATTGAACTTAATACTAAACCTTGGTCTAACTAGTTAGGATCCATTTAAGGGTAGCTTCGGTCAGTTCCACTTGGCCAAATGCACCAGGTCGAAGCCATATCTTCCTAGACATGCGATGCCCAAGCTTCCCTAACGTACTATCATCCAAAAATTTCACCAGTACTGTGGGTCAAGTTAAACCTAGCCCATTTTGATCTAACCTTAATTACCCTGTCCGGTAGTCTACTCTTGTTTACCCATTTCGGGTAGATTAAGTTGGGTTACCCTGTCGGGTAGTTCAGTTGGGGGTGCCAACGAGTCTGGATCCTCCATCTATTTTTATTTAACTTAAGTTGAAATTTACTTTTAATTTTGAATTAATTTCGAATTGAATTTCGAATTTAATTTAATTTCAAATTTTTAATTGAATTTTAAATTTTGAATTTGAATTTGAATTATGTTCTTAATATTGTTTTTCTATTAGCTCCCCCTGGATCATAGCCTCGATATGGTCTATCAAGGTAATAGACTTGATCCTTGGGGACCCAATAGTGACCAGTTCCAACTTGATTAACCAAGTTGGATTTTGGCACCCATGCTTGGAGAATTTTTCTATTATTTCTATTAACTAGCGATAAGTATGATTTGTATTTTATTTTAGTTTTAAATCCAAGTCCAGTTTTATTGTAAACGGCTCGCTGTTTTCCAAGAATCAGATCCAGATTCTTGGAGCCCAAGGTGAACCGTTCCAACGTGTCCTTGAGTTCTTTAATTTGAGCTTTCAAATTGGAATTTTCTTCCTCAAGTTGTTGGACTTGAGTTGAACTTTCAATTTGAACTGACTCAGTTAAAGAGCTCGAGTCAGTCGCTTCCTTAAGGGTTGTTACCTCCTTTTGGAGCGACTTAACCCGGACGTTGGATTTAGCCAACTTTTTTAGCAAGTAAGGGACTATATTTTTTAAATCGTCTAATTGAGTTTCGGCGAGTAAGGCACTTACAGTGGGGTTAGGTCCTTCGAAAACGAATGCGGATTCGTGGCTTCGCTCGTACTCTGTTTCTGACTCGCTCTCCGTTTCGGATTCGAACTCAGACTCGGTGTCGATAATGTTCGCTAGTACTGGTCGAGCGAGAAGGCTCATTTGCTCTTCTTCGTCCGATTCGGATTCATCTGATGACTCGGACCATGTTGCCTTCAGTGCTTTCTTCGTCTTGCTTGTTCCTGCAAATAATGCAACACCTTCCTCGGCCGGAATAGTATTAGTCTGCTCAAATAATTTATTTATTAAAAACATGCTTACCTATTTTCGTATCAGGAATACCTTCGTGTAGCTCAATCAGATTCTCCCACAGCTCCTTAGCGCTTGAGAATGGGCCGACGCGATTCAGCTCCTTATTCGTTAAACCACACTGAAGTGTATACGTTGCTCTTGCGTTTGCTTCTACCTTTTTGATAAGGTTCGCGTCCCAGTTCTTGTACGGTAGTGGCTTGCCGGTGCCGTCAGTTGGCAGTTGAAACCCGGTTTTGACGATCATCCAGACTTCAAAGTGAGTCTGGAGATACGCCTCCATCCGACCCTTCCAATCTCTGAAATCATCTCCGGAGAAGAGCGGTGGATGAGCAGCGTTGTAGCCTTCTTGATGAGCCATTTTAGAAAGACAATCTCGCAAAATAAACACAATAAAACTTGTTCCAAGACTTAGTCTTGGATTAGTAGTGCGGGAGAGAAATAAAGATAGTGATTCAGGAATTTCGAGAAAAAATAATAAAATATTATTAAAATAATATTAAAAAATATTACCACAAATTTTTGAAAACGCAATATTTCGCTAATTCCAACCAATGGTGAAAAGATGAAAATGGATTTTTTGAAAACAGTTTTGGAGGGAAAAAAACGAAAGGCGTGGTTTCAACCTATACAAACGACAAAGCCACGAAAAATGCTTGAATGGTTGTTGCACCAGTTCAAAGCGACCCCGCTCTGATACCAATTGTTGGATCGAGACACGCTAGAGGGGGGGTGAAGAGCGCTCGTGGCTATTTGTTCGATTATCGGAAAACTATCGGAGTAATTAAAATGCAGCGGAATAAAATAAACACAAAGACACAAAGGGATTTACTTCGTTCGGAGCCTAAGGCGACTCCTACTCGAAGGCCCGCGATCCTTGATCGCTTCCGGTGGGCAACAACTATAAGCTCGATAAGAATTACAGATTACAAAATGTAACAGCAATTAGAATAACTTTGTACCGACAACTTAAAGAAGAGAAAAACGAAGCTCCGGGTCGTCGGAATGTTGCAACAGCACTTCGGAATGACTTTGTTAGCAGCACGTTGAAGAAGGAAAGCTCAGAACTTGATTCATTGAGATGCTGGTGAAACCCCTTATAAAGGGTGTTCAAGGCGCCTTGAACGCCTCCATGCTGCCTAGTCTTCCGCGTGGATCAGATCTGAACTGGTCGAACTTCATCCCTTGGAGGTGCCTTATACCTGCTCAGGCGCCTTCAAGGCGCCTACTCCCTTCTTGATGAACTTTCACCATTCGACTTTTGCACCGCGCCTCAAGCTCCATGGGCGCCTCGGACTCATCCGAGGCTTTAGGTTGCTCCTTTGCACCGAGATACGTTAGTCCCAAACAATATCCTGCAACACAAAGTTATCACAATAAACATGATAAATGAAGTATAGGCAGTCTCCGGACCGTCCGTGACTTCGGTTTCCACCAGGAAACCCTAGGTCGACCCGACGCCTACTGTTCCCTCGGGAACGCGTCCTCACTTACTCCACTCGGAGATTTACATTGCGGTCGATCCTCCGGATCGTGGACTTTTCGACACTCGACGCTCGGACTTTCTGCTGGACATCCGCTTCCGGCTAGTCCAGTTTTTCACCGGGTTCGCGGATTTTCCACCTAGGGTTACCACCCTAGGATTTTGCACAAGCCATCGACCTGCCAAGACTTTCCGCATAGGGTTACCACCCCCTATGACCTAGGGTTACCGCCCCCTAGGGTTTTCCCTTTGCCTAACCGCAGCTAGGACTTTTCTCCACCTAGGGTTACCACCCCCTAGGGTTTTCACCTGCCTAACCGCAGTTAGGACTTTCCTGAAATACTCATTCAACATGTTAGATAACAGAGAATCTTAACTTTGAATCCCTTTGCCATTATCAAAACTTAGGTTCGATCGTCGGATGCTTCCTGCACCAACAGTTTTTCCACCTTATGGGATGACAATATGCAGCAGATGGAACTCTTACCACCACCTGCCCAAATGGATAAATTCTCTGAGCTGTATATCAAGGTAAGCTTCCCTAATCATTGCAGCTATTATCCTCTCCGCTCTTATCAGATATTTCCTTTATGTCCTAGGCCTGCGCAAAATCCTTGATAATAAACCAATTCTTCCATGCTGCTCATCACAAAAATAAGGTGCTACGGGATATGGTAACAGAATTAGAGCTTCAATTAAATGACTCTGCGCAGGCTAGTCATGCCTTGAGAGCTGAAATAAAGGATCTGACCAGAAAGAAGAACCATATGGAAGTATCCCTGGCGCATACCAACCACAAGCTTAAGGGTCTTCAAGAAGAAAAAAGTCAGGTTGATGTTGTGCACTAGCAACACATGGATCAACAAGCTTTGGAGCATCAACGAGCTATTGATCAGTTGACCCAGAAGCTGCGTGTTGTCGAAACCTTAGCACAGGAGCAGGACAAGAAACTAAAATCACAGACGACCCAATTAACGTCTCAAGCAGCAGAACTTCTGACAGCCCGGACTGAACTGGCTCAGGCCCGGACTACTGCTGAAGGAGTATCTACAACCCTGACTGTTTATAAGGAAGGGGAGAATGATCGATGCAAACAGAGCCGCAACCTGTACCTGCGTTCTCCAGAGTTTTGTACACAAGCAGGACAACGCTTCTCCACATCTGTTATCTATGGTGCGGCCGGGGCTTTACGATAACTTTATGAATATGGCTACTTGAAATCAGCTCCTCCTACTGAGTTTTAAGATCATGACCGGATCTTTAAAGAGATCCCGGATGATATTTTTGCCCCTTTCAAATGATCCTTATTCACTGCCTGTACATAATGTAACTTAAAGACTTCCTATGAAATACTTTATTTCCTTTTCTTAATGCACATCTATTTGCACCTTGAGGTTTACTTTGCTAAAAACTTTTAGTCTGTCGAAAGAAATATTAAGATGTACAATTTCTGCTTTGGCATATCCTCTTACCGCACTATCTGGTCTATTTTTGGCCCCGACCTATTACCCCGACCTGTCAAACATTTATCAGCCCAGTTTCTTCTTCTTTATATGACTCTTTAAACTCGGTAAGGCCACAAGTAGTTAGCACTCCACGGTCGATCTAACTTCTTGCCCTGATTATCTTGAAAATAATAAGTTCCGGACGACAATTTTTTGATGACTTTGTAAGGCCCATCCCACTGCGGTGCTAACTTGGCCACATCTCCCACAGGCTTAATTTGCTTCAAGACCATATCTCCTTCCCCAAAGAATTGAGGAATCACTCTTCTGCTATAATTCTGCCTCATTCTTTGTCGATAGGCCTCCAGCCGAGCTGCTGTCCTGTCACGGGTTTCATTAATGAGATCCAGTTCAGTCAACCGTTGCTCTGCGTTTCCTTCATCGTATAATGTTCTCCTGACTGATGGCACTCCAATTTCTATGGGTACTACTGCTTCGTTGCCATAAACCAGATGGAATGATGTCAGACCGGTACTTTCTCAAGGTGTTGTACGATAGACCCATAGGATGCTCGATAGCTCTTCCACCTAGTTACCTCCCACATGATCCAACATAACCTTCAAACCTCGTACTATTTCTCGATTAACCACCTCGGTCTGGCCATTGCTTTGCGGGTATGCCACTGAAATGAAGGCTTGCGTTATGCCAAATCCCTTACACCAGGCCTGGATTTTTTGCCCTTGAAATTGCCTCCCATTATCTGATACCAATTTATGCGGAATGTCGAACCTGCAGAGAATATTCTTCCACAGAAACTGGATGACCACATCTTCTGTGATCCTGGCTAGGGCCTCTGCTTCCACACACTTAGAGAAATAATCCACCGCCACCAATAAGAAACGTCTCTGACCTGGAGCCATCGGAAATGGTTCCACAATATCCATGTCCCATTGATCAAAAGGACAAGAGACTATAGATGTTCTCAGCAGAGCCGTCGGTCGATGTGTTAAATTTTGATATTTTTGGCAGGACAGACATGTATTTACCAGCTTGTGAGCATCCCTCTGTAAAGTAGCCCAGAAATACCCGGCCATGAGTACCTTGTGAGATAATATCCGACTACCTACATGACTGCCACAACATCCCAGATGTATTTCTCACAAGGCCTGGTCTGTCTCCTCCATACCCAAGCATTTGAGTAAGGGTCTAGAGAAAGACCTCTTGTAGAGCTGATCCCCGATCATGACATAAGCATGGGCTTGTTTCCTGACCAGCCGTGATTCTTCTGGGTCAGCCGGTAAGATACCCTGCCTAAGATAGCTAATCATGGGCGCCTGCCAATCAATAGTTGCTTCCCTATTATTTTGCAAATCTATCTGAGCTATAAGGAAGGTTTGTGTCATTGACCGGTCCAACACCCAAGTGGTTAAGGAACTGGCCATCTTTGCTAGCTCATCTATCTTCTCATTCTCCACCCTGGGGATCTTGGTTACTGTGATTTCTACAAATTCCTCTTTCATCTTCTCATAAGCTTCCCGGTATACTTGTAATTTATCACAATTTATCATAAAGTTGTTGGCTACTTGCTAAGTTACTAGCTCGGAATCTGAATAAATGATTACCCGGGCTGCTCCTACGTGCCGGGTTACTTGCAGTCCTGCCAACAAAGCCTTGTATTCTGCCTCATTGTTGGTGGCTCGGAAATTCAATCGGACAACTAATTGGAGTATATCCCCTTGGGGAGATATCAATAAGACCCCGACCCCGCTTCCTTGATGAGTTGCAGATCCATCACATAGACCTTCCAGGTTTCTTCAGAGTTGGTCTAATGAATTTCTGTTAAGAAATCTGCTAAGGCTTGCGCCTTAATGGTTGTGCGCGGCTGGTATTGTATATCGTATTCCCCTAACTCCGTCGCCCACTTGATAAGCCAACCTGTAACTTCTACATTAGTCAGAGCTCTTCCCATGGTGCTATTGGTTAAAACTGTGATAGGATGTGCTAAGAAGTAAGGTTTTAACCGTCGAGCCATAAGGACCAATCCATAAACCAACTTCTCGAGGGTCGTGTATCGAGACTCGACCCTTTTTAATAGATGACTGAAGAAATACACTGATCGTTGTACATTGTCATGTTCTTTAACAAGCACATCCCCTACGGCCTCGGGGGTGGCAGATAAGTAGACCCATAATGGTTCTCCAATAACTAGCTTGAATAGAGATGGCAGAGCCTCCAAATACTTCTTCAGCTCCTCAAAAGCTCGGGTATATTCTTCATCCCATTGGAACTTGGAGGCCTTCCTGAGCACTTTGAAGAAAGGAGCAGCCCGGTCTGCAGATCTGGAAATGAATCTTGACAGGGTTGTTATTCTGCCGTCCAGCTTCTGTGTTTCCTTTAAATTCTGGGGAGCCTGCATATCGCGTAGTGTCCGAACCTTTTCTGGATTAGCTTCTATTCCCCGCTCGGTCACTAAGTAGCCCAAGAACTTTCCTCCTTTAGCCCCAAACAAGCATTTCAAGGGGTTCAGCTTCAGCCCATATTGCCGGAGAGTCTTGCCGATTTCTTCTACATCCTTGATCAGGTTCACGGCTAAAGGGGACTTGATGAGTATATCATCCATATAAATCTCCACATTGCGCCCGATTTACTCCCGGAAGATTTTGTCCATCATTCTTTGGTATGTGGCTCCTGTGTTCCTGAGACCGAAGGGCATGACAGTATAACAGAAGGTACCATCAGCCGTAATGAAGCTAACCTTTTCTTGGTCCTCCGCCGCTAAAGGTATCTGATGATACCCCTGGTATGCATCCATCATGCAGATCCTTTCGCAACTGGCAGTGGAATCCACCATCTGATCGATCCGGGCAGAGGATAACAATCCTTGGAACTAGCTCGGTTGAGATCTCGGAAGTCTATGCATACCCTCCACTTATTGTTGGGCTTCTTTACTAAAACCACATTAGAGAGCCAGGATGGGAACTGCACTTCTCGAACGTGGCCTGCCTTCCTGAGCTGATCCACCTCGGCTCTGATTATTTTGTTCTGGTCGGCTGAGAAGTTTCTTTTCTTTTGCTTGACTGGTCGGGAGTCCGGCAGTAGATGTAACTTATGCTCCGCTACCTCAGGCTTGACCCCAGGTAACTCCTCTGTAGATCAAGCGAAGACATCCCGGTTACGGATCAGGCATTGGACTAACTCTTCCTTGAGAGGAGAAGGAAGGTCGCTTGCCAAGCGAGTTAGACTTTCAGGTCGTTCAGCGTATAGTTGCACCTCCTCCCAGGGGATGAGTTCTTCAGCCATAGGCAAAGGTTCTTCTTGGACAGCATGAACGCTCCCATCTTGCATCATTTGATTCTTCCTGCCCTCCACCCGTACCATATCAATGTAGCATCAGCGAGAGACCCTCTGCTCTCCCTTGACTTCCCCAACCTGCTCGCCAACCGAGAATTTGATTTTTTTTGATGAAATGTAGAAACAGCGGCCCTAAATCCATGCAGGGCGGGCCTTCCCAAGATGACGTTATAAGAGGAGGGGGAATCAACCACTATAAAAGTGCTCCTCCTGGTGCACACTAATGGCTCGGTGCCCAAAAATATGGCCAGCTTGACCGAGCTCCCGGTGTCAACGAAAACCCGAGCCACTCGGCTATTGGCGATGATGGCTTTGATGATAAGGGCATCGTCATGAGGTAGCTCCAGACCTTCCAGGTCTGCCGGCCCGAAGCTGATAACAAGCCCAGAAGCCTGCTCCTGGCTGCATCCAACAGTGTGAACCTCCAAGCGACGCACATGTGACTTGCTTGCTCTCCCCGAATCTCCATCAGTTGGCCCTCCAGAGATCATGCCAATCTCTCGGACGGCGGCATTGCCTCTATTCTCTACTTCTCGCGCTCCTTCTGGCTCTTTCCCCCGACCGGATTGATGAGTACTGGATCCTGCTAGGTCGGGGAGGGGTTGCCCGGCCTGTCCAGCCGCGGCTCATTGCTCTTCCATCATCTTAATTACTTGAGGAGCTAGCTCGGGCGGCAGTAAGCCTAACTCGGCAGCCCGCTTGAAATCCCGGGCAAACTGGAAACAATGATTAGTATCATGAGTACGACCTCCGGCCTGGGATGGAAGGTAGGTCGGGCTTCCCGAGCGCGCGGTAGAGGTTGAGGAGGTGGTTGAGGCACCCTTCTTTCCGGCTTATTGGTAGAGGGAGGTGGTCTTTCGGCTTTCCTCCGGGCCACCTGTGCTTCTTCTACTTTGATGCAGCAAGCAGCTTTTTCCACCATCTCATGAAAATTCCGAGCGGGATTTTTGATGAGATCTCTGAAGAATTCTTCTTCTCCTAATCCATGAGAGAAAGCGCTCATCAGAATCTCCAAAGTGGTGGTGGGGACATCCTGGGCCACTTGATTATAGCGGTTGATATAATTTCTTAGGGGCTCGGTCGACCCTTGCTTAAGAGCGAAAAGACAGTGATTTGTCTTCTGATATTTTTTACTGCTGGCAAAACGCCGTAGGAAGGCCGTCTTGAAGTCCAAGAAACAAGTGATAGATCCTTGTGGTAACCCATCAAACCATTTTAGTGTCGAACCAGCTAGAGTATTCAAGAAAATTCGACACTCGACAGCATCACTGTATTGGTGCAACAGGGCTGTATTTTTAAACTTGCGTAAATGCTCTTCCGGGTATTTGCTCCCGTCATACTCCTCGATCGACGGGGACTTGTAGCCCTTAGGCAATCTTTCATTCAAAATCCTAGCGGAGAATGGTACTCTCTCATCCGGGTCTTCTGGGAACACTTCCGGTATGATGAGAGCCTTCCCTTTCTTCGAATCTCTAGGCAAGGAACTTTCAGCCATGGAGACTTGAGGTTGTTCTTTCTTAAGGCTGAGGCCATGGGGCTCTGGCTGATAATACCCCACGTCAGGCTCGTGATAAGGAACCTGAGGAAACCCCTCGGGTTGTTTTCTCTTAGAGCCCCGATCTGAAATAGGGAGGGGCTCCTTGGAAGCTTCAGCAGGAGCTTGGCGCGGAGGCTGCTCGCCTCTTGGCCTCCTTGAAGAGTTCATATTCTCCGGGTCATGGTGACATTGATGCGGCGGACTCCTCCATCTTCACGTTCAAACAGGTGATTGTGTTCCCACAAGGTGATCCCGTCCGGAGTCGGATGGCGGGCCTCGATGTATTGAAGTTGACGGAAAGTCGTCATGTTTGTCGGATCTACAGCATCCCTCGGAAGGTTCGCGCAGGCGGATGATGTGAAGGAGACCGGAGATGATGACCTGCGACCATGCACCGAGTGTGGCCCAGCCACGAGTGAGACCGAAAACCGTGGGAAAAAGTCCCCGGGTCAGGTCCTCCGATGCTCAAGTCAGGTATTTTTTCCCCAGAAAGCACAGAGAACGGACGAAAAGTAAAGACTAGTGAGAAATGATGAGTAAACATCCCTGCATAAGGGATAAAACATCTCTTTTAATACTGCAACAGATGTTTCTGGGGTCTGGCGGATGTCAGGGAATGTCGGCTGTCAGGCTCTATCTGGCGGTGAATGACACGGCACCCTCCTATAGGTCGGCGAAACAACCAAGGAGTAATGAGCCCGATGTTAGGATATTCCCACGACATGGTCTGTCTCCCGACCTGCTTATGTCCGCTATTCTCCATGGCCTGTATGTTCCGACCTGCATGCTCAGGTCTGTATCCTGACCAGCTTCTGCTGTTATCCATGACTTGTACGTTCCGACCTGCACGCCTAGGTCTGTATCCCGACCTGCTTCTGTCCGCTATTCTCCATGGCCTGTACGTTCCGACCTGCATGCTCAGGTCTGTATCCCGACCTGCCTTTGTTGTTATCCATGACTTGTACGTTCCGACCTGCACGCCTAGATCTATATCCCAACCTGCTTCTGTCCACTATTCTCCATGACCTGTACGTTCCGACCTGCACACCCAGGTCTGTATTCCAACCTACCTCTGCTGTTATCCATGGCTTGTCCGTTCCGACCTGCACGCCTAAGTCTATATCCCGACCTGCTTCTGTCCGCTATTATCCATGGCATATACGTTCCGACCTGCACGTCAGGCCTATTTTGCGCCAGAGGCCTTCTTTCCTTTACCTTTACCTGGCCGGTGGGTTCAATCCTCAGCTGTACCTGGCCCGTAGGCCCATCGCTATCAGGGCTGGCTCTTGCCCAACTTATAATCTTAACCTTTGACTGCTCCGTCAACTAAGACTTTGACCCTAATCACGCAAGCTTGACTTTTGACCACTACGGGGGTAGGACTTCGGCCCTCCACATAAGCTTGCCTTTTGACCAGCCAGGCAAGCTGGACTTCTAACCTCCACATAAGCTTGACCTCTGACCAGCCACGGAGGCTGGACTTCTGACTTCCACGTAAGCTTGACCTCTGACCAGCCACGGAGGCTGGACTTCTGACTTTCCAGTAAGCTTGACTTCTGACCATCCTGTGGTCTTGACTCCTAACCACATCATCTTACTGACCCCACAATCATGCGTCGTATAAAAAATAAAGAAAATAATTATAGAAAATAATATTGAATTGATTTCAATCAATTGAGATTTATCATATTCGACATTATAATCAAAGATTAATAGCAAAAGATAATATTTCTAAATTTATTATATTCATTCTTACTACTATTATTATTATTATTATAATTATATGTTATATTTAATATTTTTATTATTAATTAGAAAATTTATATAAATAAATTTTTGACATCATCAAAAAATAATTATTCTCTAATTTTTTTATTTCTATCATTTCTATCATGTTTTTTTTTATTGAAGCCTCTGTCATGTTGACATTGACTGTTTTTTTTTATCGAATTAATGAAGAAATATCTTGACTCTTGCTCTTAAAACACTAAATTGGTCGAATAACATGGAATTGCATATGACTTTCTTTACCAAACTTAATTGGAAGATAACTGAGTGTAGACCAGAAATCATCTCCTGATTAATAATGTAACCAAGGCAATCATGATGCAGAAAAACACCAAGGCAGGAAGCATCTGATCATCTTCATGTCTGAAACTTTAATCTTCCTTTTCCCTCTCTTTTTATTTTTTTAATGAAAATTTGCCACTGGCAATCGCCATTGCCTTCTTCTTTGCGTTTATAAAGAAAAAGGCAGATAAAAGCCAATCAATGGTGCACTTATTGAAGGAAAAGCACTGTCCAATGGTGATTACGAAATTAATTTCGAAAAAAAAAAGATTCATTAAAATGCATCTAATTTTCGAGCTTTGGCCACTATAAAAACAGAGTTCTAGCTGGCGACTGGAACAGCGGTGTTAACATCGAGAATGGCGACGCAGAAAGTGCTTGTTTTGTTCTTCTCCTTTTGGATGTTCGTCTCGTCGTCGTGTCAGTGTGCATGGATCTCAGAATCAGAATAACAATAACTTCAAAATGATGTTAATTTGACGGAGTACTGATCATGTTTCTGTGTTGTCGTTGTCGCAGACCAAATCCAGCTCATTCTGGTGAACAACTGCAACCACAGCGTGTGGCCGGGCACTCTCGGCAACGCCGGCCACGACCACCCCAGGGACGGCGGCTTCCACCTCGCCGCCTTCGAGGAAGCCGTCTTCGACGTGCCTACCGGTTGGTCGGGTCGGCTGTGGGGCAGGACGGGCTGCTGCTTCGACGAGCGCGGGCGGGGATCGTGTGCCACCGGCGACTGCGGCGGCAGCCTGCGCTGCGCCGGCCCGTGGGGAGTCCCGCCGGCGACGGTGGTCGAGATGACACTGGGAACGGCCGCCTCGTCGCTCCACTTCTACGACGTCAGCCTGGTGGATGGGTTCAACGTGCCTTTGTCGATGACGCCGGTGGGCGGCGGGGCCGGGTGCGGCGTCGCGGTGTGCGACGTGGACTTGAACGCCTGCTGCCCGGCGGGGCTAGTGGTGGAGAGGGGAGGGCGGGTGGTGGGGTGTAACAGCGCCTGCCTGGCTCTCCGGAGCGACAAGTATTGCTGCACCGGCGAGTACGGCTCGCCGGCGAGGTGCAGGCCGACTCTATTCTCGCGGATCTTCAAGTCCCTCTGCCCTCGCGCGTACAGCTACGCCTTCGACGACGCCACGAGCTTGAACAAGTGCACGGCGACGCGGTATCTCGTTACCTTCTGCCCTCCGGCGAAGTAGGATCGCCGGAATCGAGCAACGCCTGTGTTCAATATCTTATTCCAGTACTCTTGTAGTTGTTTTGGTAACACTGTTTTAAATAATTTTAATCAAAATTATTTGTTAAAATAATAGTTAAAAATTATTTCTAAATTGATAAAAATTAATTCAATATTATTAATTAGTTTTATATTATAATTTTGATAAGAATTATTTTATGTTATAATAATTTCCATCAAAATTACTGTAAAAGACCTTCCTAATATATTTATTTTAATATCTACCCTTGCTTTGATACTCTTTCTCCACGGGCACAACGCGCTGCCCCAATCCATCCGCATTCCCTTTCCCTTCGAAACCCTAATCGCAGAGCAACCATGCTTCTCTCCCCCGGCCATTCCCCTCGCCAGATCTCGACTCCCCCATCCGCCTCCACCCTACACACCGATGGAGCTACGCCCTCCTCCTCCTCCTCCTCCACCGTCGTCAACCCTCGGAAGCGTGGCTCTACCGTCCTCGACGAGGAATCTTACGTCTCTGCTATAGAGCGCATAGTCGAGCGCGACTTCTTCCCCGACATCCCCAAGCTCCGCGATCGCCTCGACTGGCTCGAGGCTGTCCGATCTGGCGACCCCGTCCTCATCCGCGACGCCCAGCTCAAGATCCTCGAGCGCCGCGCAGCCGCGGCTGGGGGTTCAGGCGCTGCCACCGCCTCCGCTCGCCGTTCCAGGACCCGCACCCCTGGGTCATCATTCTTTCCCTCCTTCTCCGCCACCCCCTTCGGTTCCACGCCTTCGACCCATCATGCCTCCGGCGACCCTGCCGCTCAGACCGCGCCTGATGATCCCTTGGCTGACATCGACACTTCTCTCTCACTGGATGACTTCCTCCGCCGGTACACCAGCGAGGACAACGAGAGCTTTTCTAAGATCTTAGAGAAAGTCAATCGAAAGAAGAGGGAGAAGTACGCCCACTTGCTGGAAGGCGAGAAGGAACCAGCTTTACTAACCCTAGAAGAGGAGAAGAGAGACCGGATAACTGATGGGTACGGCACCTCTGGGCAACCTGTGAGCACGTTGGAGGATTGGAAATACACGGCTAAGAATCTCCTCATGTATAATCCTGAAGAAAAGGGGGAGGCGCCACTGACGGAGGAGGAGCGGGCCGAGCGCCTGAAGGGTCTCACCAAGGAGATCGACCGCTCCAACACCCGGTTTCATGGGAAATCAGCACCCGAATCCAAGCCGACAAAGGACGAGGAAGCGGCTGCCATCCTTTATACCCCTGTCGCTGGCAACACTCCTGCTGGTGCTGCGTGGTCGTTTACTAATCGAGACGCTGAGAAATCAAAAAACTATGACTTGGAAGATTTGAGGAAGACACCAAACCCCATGTATGTGGATTCCACGAAGAAAGCTGAGAATGGATACAGCTTCGTCAGGACGCCTTCCCCTGCTCCAGGTGTCGATGAATCCCCCTTCATGACGTGGGGAGAGATAGAGGGAACACCGCTGAGATTGGACCTCGAGGAGTCACCTGTTGATATAGGAGGAAGTAGTGACGGGCCTCATTTTCGAATCCCACTGCCTTCGTCTCGAGATGTGAAAGCTCATTCCTTGGCGAGGGAAGCTGCACGAAAGGTGAGGGAAAGGTCCAAGATGTTTAAGAAGCCGCCACTGCCATCACCTGCCAGAGGAGGTAGTGCCAGCCCAAATGTGCGAACTCTTTCTCCAGCTGCTCAGAAGTTTGTGAGAAGAGCCATTGCCAAATCTTCTAGCTCCGTGGATGAGACTCTTCGAGCAAGCTATCGTGGGTCTAGCCCATTTTCTAGCACTCCTAAAGAGAAGTCAAGGTTCTCTAGAGATGGAAGCTCAGCATCAAGATCTCCTCCATCAAGGCCGGGATATGCTTCTCCTTGGTGATGTAAACTTTCTCTCTCCCGAGTTCTGCATAACAAAAAATGATTGTTTTTCTTTTCTCTTATGCCTACTGATATATATATATATATCATAGACACATGACAAGAATTTTTCACTTGTTCTATCGCCATAGCTAAATTGCACTGGTAGTGTCACTAGGAATTTGTGTTTACAAAATCTTTGCGTAAGAAGATTGCCTGCTACATACTTGCAAAAAACAGATTTTGAAATCGAACCATTTACTAATGCAATTACCTATTTGCATGCTGGCTGTTTTCAGTTAACTTTTTGTCATGTAAACTAAATCAATCTCTTGATTCTGAATTTTATCAAAATTAGTTTGGCAACCATATTTCTATCTGATTTTTTACCTTGTATGGTAGAATGTTGAATGTTCTCTTGTGAGCTATCATTAAGCTTGTTTTTGCATTTTTCGTTTGATCATTGCATCCAAATCAATCCAAAGATGGATGGTTGAAGTTGTTTAAACTTGTGATTCTCATATAGATGACAATTAAACCCAGAAGCATAACTAGTTCAGTGAGGTTCCCTATTAGCTTAATAATTACATTGAATCAGTGGTTTCTCTTGTCTTACTCATGAAGAATAAAATATTCACCCTTAAATTTAATTCATTGGCATTGTACACTTTTTAGGTCATTCATATGCTCTCACGGTTTAGTGTAGGAATAAGAAATGTTGGATTTGAATAAGCAGTTGTGAAGTAATATGAATTTGTGAATTTCTACATCTCTTCTCCTTATTTCCTATTACTTCCTCTTTCTGTTCTTGTGCGCACTCGCAACACCCCGCTCGCCAACACCCCGCTAGTTTTAAAGAGATGATCATGGTAGCTCACTAATCTTAAGGTCAGGGTACAAAGGAAGGAGTGAAGGAGTTAATATTCATTCATGTATTGCTTTTACTAGGTTTACGATTTCTTTGTTCCTACTTGTTCTTGGAGTGTTGGTATTATGCAAATCAGGTAATGTAAAAGAGGAGTTCCAAACTTGGCAGCAAGGCAGGAGGCCGTAGTAAGTCCAAGGGCACAACTTCGTGAGCAAAACCTGTAAGGAACTGCCCTCTCTAAGACCTGTACGACTTAGATGTCGAAAACTTGGGAAAGGGCAATTCATGAGTGATATAATAACTCCCGAACATCCGGCTTAAAGTACCTGGATCTTACTTCATCTACCACGGTTTCCACAAAACATTTAGTCAATAATTTTGCTATAGTCCATGACAAAATCTGTTTATCCTCCCGAGTACATCTGTAAAACTTTAAATTAATACTTGAAATGTGGCAAGACCTAGAGAAAGAGGTCTCCCAATTGAAAATTGCTTTGAAAAATCTGACAATTGTTTATACAGAAAATAGACCATTAACAAAGCAGGAAGTTAAAGAATTAGTTGCGGAGATGACAAAACAACCAAAGCTAGTTGAAAAAGAAGTTTTACGGCTGATCGAGGAGCTTAATAAGAAGCTTGAAAGAGTGGAAAGCTTGCTCCATAAACTGGAGAAGTGGACCACTTCATGAGCAACTATATTATTACAAAAAGCACGTCTTCTTACAAGGATGTGGTCAAAGCCACACAGAGCAGATCGAATCCCCTGTTGTCGGATTTGTGAAACCAAGTGAGTTCCAAGGTCTTGTTTCTGGAAACTCAGCAATAATCAAGCAGAATAACATGCAACTTCAGCTGCTGGTGCAAATAGCTGAAGACCTGAAGGACATAAAGGCGGATCTAAAGACACTTATCGAGCAAACAAAGGGAGGAGTTCAATCCACCTCCATATCTGACGATTTAATTGATAAACTAAAGAATTTGTCTTTACGCCCTGCAGAAAACCCCAGAGAAGGAAGAGACAAGCTGAGAGTCTTTAAAGACCCTTACAAAATCTTGAAGGAAGAGCAGGAGAACCTAAAGAATTGATGGCAACAAGGGTAATTACTGAGCAACCTTCTAGTTCAACTCAGACTCCCCTCTTTGAAGACCAAATTCGAGAGTACCAAAGAAATCATAGGAGGATGTATAATCTGCAGCAAGCAACAAGAAGACTTGGCAAAAGCCTAACTAGAGGATCCACTCCAAAATATACTCTTGAACAACAGATAGATACTTAGGCTCGGTTGAGGTTATCTATGCAAGAAAGGGTGGTCATAGTCCCTGCGGAAGTATTGTACCACTACATAAGGGATGTCACACATCATTGAGTTTACGTGCATCGCTCTGAAGAGGCTATATTGGTAACTGAAGGAAACCAGTTGAACCGAATGTTTATACAAGAAGAAAGTTATAGCCAATTTCAAAGAAGCAGGATGTAGTATATACATCTCAGTGTCTTACAGGTACGAATTCAAACACTTTACAGGCAAGAAGAAGGAACGATGGCTTTAATTGTCTTTAGGGACAATCGGTGGATAGGTGATCAAGCAATTTTAGCAACCATGGAAGTTGACCTCACACAAGGAAGCCAGCTAATATACATAATACCTAACATAATGTTAACTATTAGTGATTTCTTCAGAAATATTCATGTTTCAATTCTTACCAGAGGCTATGAACAATGAAGAAATGGTGAAGCTAACCTTCTTATTACTAGAGGGTTAGTCGAAAGGCTTTCTAATACCCCTAACGTAGGCTTTGCCTACGAAATATAGAGAGTTGCGGATTATTTGACTAGTCGAGGAGTACAAGTACTACCGGGAAGTAGGTATTTCACTACCCGTCTACAAGGATTGAACTAGATTATCAAATCCACGCAAATATGCATTCCCATGCAATCCTCTGAAGTAAATAGTAGAAATTTGATGGATGGAAGGATTTCTTTAAGCTTCAATAATTACACGGCTGCACCTTCATCAAGACCACCTCATTATAATACAAAAGACGAGGAGATGCAGAGTGATGAGGAGTCTTTTTAGACACTAACAGTCCTAGTGGAGCAAGCTCTTGGCGTTCTTGTCTACACAGATGATGAAGGATACCATGATCAACCAACAAAAGAATCTCCTTTTGTGCTGGTACAAAAAATTCATCATAATGCAATTTTACCCCAGTAAAAATCTAGTGGTGCTGCAAGATTTGACTTAGCAGTCAGTCAACGATGCGTCATAGAGCCAAGAGGACGAGGCCAAGTTCCAACAAGCCTCAGCATGGAAATCCCTTGGGAGAGCTATGGACGCATTGCAGCACGATCTAGTGCAGCATGAAAGCTTGGACTCGATATAGGAGCTGGAGTCATCGACTATGATTATCGAGGAGAGATAATTATTCTGGTCTTCAATCACTCTGATATTAAAGTTACCATCCAGTCGGGCGAGTGTATAGCCCAAATTATCTTTGAAAGGATTATTCACCCGGATATTTATGACCTTCCAAACTTGAGTACAACTACACGAGGAAATGGGGGTTTCAGTTCTACATCCCAAACACCGGCTATTTTCTCAAAACTAATGCCAAAGGAAAAGCATACTACCTTGGTTCTCGTTAAGGATCACAACCTCTCTCAGGAAAGTCTAGATGAAGTCCATGTAGGAAATACAAGTCCAGGGGCCTTTGTACTCCGGTCCATGGATACTTCCCTAGATAATCTTGGGTCTGAGGATGATCTCCTTGACCAGATTACCTATATGGCTTCTATCACCCACTATATAAACAAGCCAGATCAACATAACCTACCAGCTTGGGATTCTTATGACGACACTGATACTGATGATTGGATAAATCCATTTGCAACGAAAGGTGGTGGGGAATCATAATTAATTGCAGCAAGATATGAGATGGAGTATCCCAATCTAAGACGACTTGTGGAGAATCATACGGAACAACAACCAGTTTACTCCACCAGTACAGTCATCTCCCCGTACAAGAGACCATGATGGGACCACCTGGTTATCCACCAACAGTAAGAACGGATTCAGGCCCATCACAACCCATTTATGAGCATAGAAATTCCAACCCAAGATTTCGAATAGATACAAGCAATGAGATGTGGGCATTACCATTAGCCCAATAACAAGGTGGAGCTATCTTCGTGATCCCAGAACAAATTGGCTTATTTCATGACGTATTCTCAAGATAGGAATTTATTACAAAGAATCACGTTGCAAGTCGGGGCTTCACAGAACCGAGGGACAAAATTGAATATATGGAAAACTTATTGGGTGAAATTGAGAAGCTTGCTTGGGTCTAGTGGAGAATGAACTATCCGACGAAATATAATGTCCTGATTGATACAGCCGATGGAAGAGAGGGCACTCAGAACATTCTCTCCCAGATGAGAAGGGTGTTCTCTTCAGAAGACTCAACCACAGGCTCAACAGCTATCCAAGATGCAACATACAAAGACATTGAGAAATTATCTTGCGGCAACAAGAAAAATATTGTCAAATATATGAACGACTACCTTAAGCTGGCATCAAAGACTGACAAATTATTTACTGGGCCTGAATTATCAGAAAAATTTTGGCTCAAAATGTTAGGAGACTTAGGAAACAAAATCAAAGAGGCCTTTGACACAAAATACCCGGGCCTCATGGTTGGAGTGTTTCCAAGGGTAATGTTTGCTTACAAGTTTCTAGAGCAGGAGTGTAAAGACGTTGCTTTGAGGAGGTCTCTTAAAGATCTCTCATTCTATAGTTAGATCCCTATTTCGGGTTATTTTGGAGATTTCTAATCTTTTGAAAAAAGGAAAGGAGCTAGCTACTGAAGTTGCTAGTGTGTTATATGAAGAATCTACTAGTAACATAATAGCGGCTCAGGAAATCAACTCACTAAAGGCTATCTTGGGCACTGAAGCGATAACTTGTTGTGTGGACAAAAAATCAGTACCAAAAGAAGCTCTAGAAGAAAATGCATTCATGGTAGATTTCAGTGGAATTAACTCTTAACAGACCGCCAGATTAAAACTCAAACCAGGGAAAATGTTTATAGGGGAAAATATATTTAGAATCCTCTATACTTACATCTTTCCAATGACCCTTGGTGATAATATTCAGATGATCATAGGATGCAACTTCATTCGGGCAATGCATGGAGGCGTTAGAATCGAAGGGAACGTGGTAACATTCTATAAAAACTTGACCATGATTAATACCTTACCCTCTGTTGCCATAGTTGCAACTATTGAAAAGCTAGAGCTTGAGGAGGAAGAATACATACATATAAAAGAAATGATGTTTTATTCTTCTGAAGAAATGTCAAAGAAATTCCAAGAGCAATTTAAACCTTTATTGATAAGGTTAAAAGATCAAGCGTTTATAGGAGGAAATCCCCTACTTTATTGGACCAGGAACCAAGTCTTATGTCATCTGGATATCAAGAATCCTGATTTTACAATAGAAGACAAGCGACTGAAAAACTTAACTCCCCAACAAAAGGAGGTGTTTGCAAGACATACAAAAGCTTTGTTGGAACTAGGAGTCATAAGGCCAAGTAAAAGTAGGCACCGGACGACAACCATTATTGTCAACTCCGGAACAACTATTGATCCGAAGACAGGAAAAGAGACTAAAGGCAAAGAAAGGATGGTGTTCAACTATAAGCACCTTAATAACCTTACCAATAAATCAATATAGCCTGCCAGGAATAAAAACAATCTTCCAAAATGTTAGTAACTGCAAGATTTATTCTAAATTTGACCCTAAAAGTGGATTCCATCAGGTTGCAATGCACTTAGACTCCATCGAATGGACATCATTTTGGATTCTAGAAGGTCTTTATGAGTGGTTGGTAATGTCATTCGATCTCAAGAATACACCAGTTATTTTCCAGAGAAAATGGATAATTTTTTTAGCGGTTGACTTTTTCGGTTCGGATCCTCTGCTTCGGTGTTGCTCGTCTCGATCCCGATCTTCCGCTCCGGCTCCGCTCCCTTGGGTGATTTTGGCCATCCAGAATAAGGCTCACCCGAACCCAACTTTCGTCCTTCTTGAGCAACCTTCCGCTCCGGCTTCTCGTCCCTCGAAAATGTTGCGCGCCTCCTTCTCCGCCCGCGTAGACTTCCGCAGCACCTCGTCCCTTAGATGCACCGAGTCCGTCGGCTCTCTCCCGTGTCGTCCTTCTCCCTAACTACGTCTTTTGCTCGACTTCCTGTGCTCATAAGCTCTTGCACACTTAGACACAAGGTTAAACACAACATGACTTAATTTAACTTATTTGATCACATTAAAACTACCTTGAGGTATCAACAATCTCTCACTTTTTGATATAAGCAACCCAAGTTAAGTTAGGGTAAATTAACAAAAACATAAAGACAATTAAAGTGAAAAATTAAAAAATTAATTTTAATCTACCAATCTACCTCCCTCCAGACTTAATATTTTTCTTCTCCCCCTTTGATCACATAAAAATGGGGTACCAAGAAAAATCTAAGGGTAATTCTGATTTTCAAATAAAAAAAAACTTATTAAGTTTTAAAAATTTTGAAACTTATTTTGATATTAAAAAATAATTTTGCAATAATTTCATAAACTTTAAGTGTTGCAAAAAAAAAATTCTAAGTAAGAAAATTTCACGCAGAAAAATTTTCTAAGTTTTTGTGCAACATATAAAATAAATTTCGGTAAAGTAAAGTTTATAAAATAACTTAAAAACTTTAAGTTAAATTGAAAAAAAATTAAGAAAATTTTCTAAGTTAAACAAATTTGTAGAGAAAAATTTACGAATTTTTCCAAAAAAAATGAGTAACTATTTAAAGTATTATCTAATTTCAATTTTAATGTTCTATCAGTTAGTCAATTAAACATTTTATTTCAATATTTGACTTCTAGGCTGTGGCGAGGCACTAAGACTTCTTAGTTATTGGAGCAACAACCACTTTCTAGACAAAGCCTCATAAGAAAATTAAACGTCTAATGTACTCTCTGAAAGCCCTAAGTCCAATTAAACTTTTAATTAAGACAAGTCTTTGAAACCCAATATAAGTTCCAGCCTACTGGATTAATTAAAAATCTTTTAGGTATATATTTCTTCGAAATTTTCTTAACTTGTCATTTGTGATATTTAAAATATCAGTTCAAATTATATCTTTTATTGTTTTGATTAAATGAACATGCACTATTTTTCAAGTATGTTATTTCTTTTTATAAATTACCATTCTCCAATTTTATTTTATCAAATTCTTCTAATTTACAAGATTTTGCTAGAATTAATTTTAATTTTTTAATTTCTTTTCCTAATTTGCAACAATCTTTAGATAATAATTTAACGAATCTAAACATTTCTATCGGGAAGAAGAGATTGTACCTGACTTACCTTATTGATCTCGTTGTCTGTGGCTCCCCCTGAACTGCTGCTTTCTTCCGATGTCGCTCCCCCTTCATCGATGCTCAGTTCAGATGAGTTTACTTCGTGTTCATCTTCTTGATGACTTGCCATTAATGCAAGTTCGGAGAAAACCTCAATTTCCGATTCGGACGACGTTTCGTCCCACGTCACCTTTAAAGTCTTGTACTTGTTCGTTTGGACAGACTTCTTTCCTTTATCCTTATGCTTGTTTCTTAACTTAGGGCAGTTGTCCTTAACGTTCTCTTCTTTGTTGCAGTGGTAGCATCTGATTGTCCTTTTTTTCTACCCTACGGATGATTAATTTTTCTTGATTTAAATAACTTTTTAAAATGTCTTACTATCATTACCATTTCATCGTCATCGAGAGAGGATTCAGACTCATGTTCGTCTCTCGTTGCCTTGAAGGCGATGTTGTACTTCGGCTCATTCGTACCTGCACATCTCGATTTATGTATTTCAAAAGTTGAAAATAATTCTTCTAAAGTAATAGATTCTAAGTTCTTAGAGATATAAAAGGCATCTACTAGTGATGCTCATTTTGTATTTCTAGGGAATGCATTAAGAGCGTACCTTAGCAAATCTCGGTTGCTTACCTTTTCTCTGAGATTCGAAAGTCCGGTGATGAGCTACTTAGTCCTCAAGTGAAGGTGTACGATCGTTTTGTCTTCTTCAAATTGTAGGTTGGTGAGCTGGTTGGGAAGTAAGTCCCATCTCCCGAGCTTGATTTCGGACGCCCCTTCGTGTAGTTCAAGGAACTTCTCCCAAATCTCCTTTACTGAGTTGTAGGTGTTGATCTGGTTGACTTCTTATGGCGGAAGGACGTTCAGCAGATGAAACTCTACTTTGCCGTTTGCCACGTAGTCAGTCTACTCTTTCTTTGTCTACTAGTATTTTTCCTTACCCTTAGGTGCTACAAAATCGAACTTCATTATTAAAAGTAATTCAAAGTCGATTTTAAAAAATACATGCATTCTCTTTTTTCAGCTAGTGAACTCCCCCTTGAAGTTCGATGGGTATATGCTCGGTCCGACCATTGATTTGGTGCTTCGATCGGTTGTTAGTCCTCCTGAAGGGTCTTAACTCCGATACCACTTGTTAGGACCGTTGGCTAGCTAGAAGGGGGGTTGAATAGCCCTGTACAAAATTAAAACAAACGAACCCTTCTTGAACTTAAAAGAACACTTGCATAAAATAATTAAATGATTAGAAAAAGAACGAGGCTCAGAGTTTTTATTTGGTTACAATCGGGGAGGTTGTTAATCCAAGGAAATGAATTGCATTACATTCTCCTTCAGGTGGAGAAATCTCTTTACAACAATTTACGCACAAAAATGAAGAAGCTAAACAAAGAGGAAAGTGTGTACAAGTGTTGTGTTGGACTGTTGGGCTGGTTAGAAGGGGGGTTGAATAGCCTTGTATAAAATAAAATAGAAAATACCCTTCTCGGACTTAAATGGACACTTGCATAAAGATATAATAGAAAATGAACTAAAAAGAAAGAGACACTTGAATTTATTTGGTTACAACCGGGGAGGTTGTTAATCTAAGGAAGTGAAATGCACTAACTCTCCTTAGGCGGAGAAGCCTCTTTATAGTAGTGTAAGCACAAAAAATTAGAAGCTAAATGAAAACTAGAGCGTGTACAAGTGTTGTTGCAAGAATGCTTGTTATTGTAACTTCTTGGACCAATGCTATATTTATAGCCTTTGTCGGGGAACCTGGAAGGGTTCCAAGCGCCTGGAGGGGGATAAAACCTTATCCCCTCCGCAACGGATCGCGGTCAAATGCGATCTGGATAGAATCGGGTTCCGGACGCCCGGAATTGTTCCGAGCGCTCGGACCCTTAAAGTCAACATGGTTGACTTTTTTTTGGTCCGAGCCCTCTGCTCCAGTGCTGCTCGCCTCAGTCCGGGTCTTCCGCTCCAGTGCTTCTCGCCTCGGTCCGGGTCTTCTGTTCCGGCTCCTTTCGCTTGGGTGATTTCGGGCAACCGAAATAAGGCTCACCTGAACCTAATTTCGGCTTTCTCCTCGAGCAAACATCCACTTCGGCTTCTCGTCCCTCGAACGTCGTGTACGTTCTTCTCGTCCACCTGTTTACTCTTCCACGGTGCCTCGTCCTTCAGACACATCGAGTCCGTCGGCTCTCTCCCGTATCGTCCTTCTCGCTAGCTGCGTCTTCCGCTCGACTTACTGTGCTCCTAAGCTCCTGCACACTTAGACACAGGGATAAAAAACTAACAGGATCTAACTTAACTTGTTTGATCACATCAAAATAACCTTGGGGTTCTAACATGTTGCTCAGTAATTCTTGTTGTTGTCTAGCTTTTGGGCCAAGACTGTATTTATATCCTTGGTCGGACGCCTGAAGCGTTCCAAGTGCCTGGAGTGGGATATAATTCTATCCCTGACGCAACAGTCAATATCCACGTTGAAGTGGATAAAAATGGGGTCCCAGGCCGCTCGGACCTATTCCGAGCGCTCAGACTCCGGGCGCCCGGAATGGGTCCGGACGCCTTCCTCCGGTGTTGCTCACCTCGGTCCCGGTCTTCCGCTCCGGCTCCGCTCGTTTAGGTGATTTTGGCCATCCGGAATAAGTCTCACGCGAACCTAACTTCCGACTTTCTCAAGCAACTTTCCGCCCCGGCTTCTCGTCCTTTGGAAATGCTGCGCGTCTCCTTCTCGTCCGCCCACGTACTCTTCCGCAGCACCTCGTCCCTCAGACGCACCAAGTCCGTCGGTTCTCTTCCGTACCGTCCTTCTTGCTAGTTGCATCTTTTGCTCGACTTCCCGACTTCCTGTGCTCCTAAGCTCCTACACACTTAGACACAAGGTTAAATACAACAAGACCTAATTTAACTTGTTTGATCACATCAAAACTACCTTGGGGTACCAACAGTATCCTTCATCATCTGTGTACACAAGAACACCATGAGCTTGTTCCACTAGGATTGCTAGTGTCTGAAAAGACTCATCACTCTGCATCTCCTCGTCTTTTGTATTATAATAAGGTGGTCTTGATCAAGGAGCGGCCGTGTAATTATTGAAGCTTAAAGAAATCCTTCCATCCATCAGATTTCTACTATTTACTTCAGAGGGTTGCATGGGAATGCATATTTGCGTGGGTTTGATAATCCAGTTAAGTCCTTGTAGACGAGTAGTGGAATACCTTCTTCTCGGTAGTGCTTACACTCCTAGGCTAGTCAAATAATCCACAACTCCTTGTATTTCGTAGGCAAAGCCTACGTTAGGGGTATTAGAAAGCCTTCCGACTAACCCTCTAGTAATAAGAAGGTTAGTTTCACCATTTCTCCATTGTTCATAGCCTCTAGTAAGAATTGAAACCTGAATATTTTTGAAGAAATCATCAATAGTTAGCATTATATTAGGTATTATGTATATTAGCTGGTTTCCTTGTGTGAGATCAACTTCCATGGTTGTCAAAATTACTTGATCACCTATCCATCGATTGTCCCTAAAGACAATTAAAGCTATCATTCCTTCTTCCTGCCTGTGAAGTGTTTGAATTCGTACCTGTAAGACGCTGAGATGTATATACTGCATCCTGCTTCTTTGAAGTTGGCTATAACTTTCTTCTTGTATAAACATTCGGCCCAACTAGTTTCCTTCAACTAGTATAGCCTCTTTGGAGTAATGCACGTAAACTTGATGATGTGCGTCATCCCATCTAGAGTGGTACAGTACTTCCGCAGGGGCTATGACTGCCCTTTCTTGCATAGATAACCTCAGCTGAGCTTGAGGATCTATCTGTTGTTCGAGAGTATATGCTGGAGTGGATCCTCCAATTAGCCTTCTGCCAAGTCTTCTTGTTGCTTGCTGCAGATTATACATCTTCCTATGATTTCTTTGGTACTCTCCAATTTTGTCTTCAAAGAGGGGAGTCTGAATTGAACTAGAAGGTTGCTTAGTAATTGCCCTTGTTGCCATCAATTCTTTAGTTTCTCCTGCTCTTCCTTCAAGATCTTGTAAGGGTCTTTAAAGACTCTGAGCTTGCCTCTTCCTTCTCTAGGTTTTTCTGCAGGGCCTAAAGCAAATTTTTTAGTTTATCAATTAAATCGTCAGATATGGAGGTGGATTGAACTCCTTCCTTTGTTTGCTCGATGAGTGTCTTTAGATCCGCCTTTATGTCCTTAATGTCTTTAACCATTTGTACCAGCAGTTGAAGTTGCGTGTTATTCTGCTTGATTACTGCTAAGTTTCCAGAAATAGTGTCACGCCCCGGGGGAGTCCCTGTCCGAAGAAATTTCGGCAGCATCTCCCCTGTACGGCTGAAAATCTGAACCATTTCTACAGACATAATATACCTCAGCCACAGGCGGCTAGAATATACACACAACCACGCAGTTTATATGCAGTCTACTCGGCTGATACAATAAAAACATAACCACGCAGTTATATGTAAATCTAACAACCCACTTGGTTGTACCAAAACCAAACATAACGAAAAATACAATGGACAACACATACAACTAAAAATGAAAATTGCTAGCCGACTAGGCTTACACCACATAACAAAACAACACTCCAGAAACAAAATCAGAACACAAAGCTAAATGCACAAATTTTATATACCAAAATAGAAATAAACATAAGCGGAGGTAGGTCTTCTGATGTGACGTGGGAACCGGCAGGCAGGATACTCCAAGCGACTCCCTAAGCAACCTGGTACTTGAAAAAGATAGTGTCCACGGGGGGTGAGTTCAACAACTCAGCAGATACCTAGTTGACATGTATAGTAAACAATAACAAATAGTAATAACTATGGAGTACAGTCTCCTGGACAAAAGCTGGAAGATGCACAATAGAAAAGGCTAAAGAGAACTGTACTCACCAGAGTCTCCTATCAGAATAGTCAGGTCGTCAGATTGAGAGTATCATAAATCATGTATGCATGCCAAACATATGTATCCATCCAAATGCAGCATATAAGTGCAGCAAACACAATCAGTAAATGCATAAATGCGTATGATGTCAATGTCATGGTCACCCCTGACGCCAGTCAGCCATCTCACACACGATGGTGAGACCGAGTGGGTAGGGCTGTGATAACCGTGCACTCTGTCGTCACTGCTCCTGATGAGTGACCGAGTGGACGGAATGCTGTCGGAGTACACCTATCCTCCTACCCCAAATCATAAGTGGGGGAGCACAATGCTCTCATCTCCCGGTAAACGATAACGAGGAGGAGTCTCTGCCAGCTACTACGCTGTGTCGCATTACCCATGAGCGGACCAACGGAGCCTAACAAAGTCCAACCATCTGCTGGCTATCACGCTACTACACTAAACCAGCGGAGCCTAACAGAGCAGAACTGTCTGCCGGCTACCACGCTGAGTCACCGGACCAACGGAGCCTAATAGCAGAACTGCCACACACCTGCCTGACATATCACTAACCCATGAGTGGTGGTGTGTGCAAATCCATGTAACTGGCGATATGCTCGACAATAATGGAGCAGACTATCGCACAGCATGCAATCATGCGAGATGATGCATGACACTAAGCATGGAAAAAATCCTGAACAGCATAGCAATATCCATATATATATATAATGTGTACCATAGGACAATGAACCCAATCAAAGGTACACAGATCCGATCAGGTATAAAAACCTAGATCCTGAACATAATAAACATATGATTGTGTCACTACCCCTATAAGCATGTATAATCAGGTAGATACTAATATGAAGTGCATAATAAGTAAACAAAACAAGCATATAACATGTATCGGGTAGTGACCAACCGAAGCAAAGACGAACATAATCATTACTAAAGGTTATAACCTACTAAACTTATCAACATGATATTATCAAAGATAAGTCAAGGTACCTACCTCCAATAAGAAGGTCCAATCTTGTCCAAGTCCGACGTCGAGATGCTCGTCTCGCGTCAAAGTCCTGCAACCACATAATGCATGGTACAACTAGGTCAAATATGAACTAGTGAGCTAAATCTATCATGAACCAAATAGCTAACTTAACCCTAATCTAATTAGGGATCCATTCTCGTTAGTTCAATTAAATTTAACTCAATCCATGAACCCTTATCATCCTACACACTCACCAAATTTATCATAGCTAATGGTGGCTCACGACTGAAAGGGTTTTCACCATCGAAAGATGATCTACTGCTGCACACTCTTTTCCTGCTAACATAATAATTCCGAATCAACTAATCCAATCTATCATTTCAGAAATGAAATGAAATTCTACACACTTCTTACCCCAATCCAAATATGTAGCCACTCCATGAAGGATCCAATGGTTGTTGTGATGAAGAGGAAGCTCTCCAGGCCATCCCACAATCCTTCAGAAAAGAACCTCACTGCTGGAATCAAATGGATCAAGAACAAGATCAAGCAGTGGAGTTTACGGATCAAACAGCAACCCAACTCACCTTGTTGTTACCCTACCTGAACACCCTTACTCTGAAGAGGAGATGGAGCCTAGGGCACAGGGGAGGCCAGCGACACTTGGCAGAGGCTAGTAGAGCAACTGCCGCGCTAGTACAGAGAGGAACAGGAGGTTCGTCGACGGCAAAGACAACGTCGGGACCCTAGGGCTGAGACCGGCTGCGGTGCAATGCCAAATCTAGGGCACGACAGAACTTGGTGGCCGACGACAGTGAGGTGCAGAGGTGCGGCGGCGGCTGTGAACCCAAAACTAGGGCACGGGCTCGGTAAGGGAAGAGAGGAGAGATGGCCGGCAATAGTCGGAGGGCGCAAAGTGGATTGCGACCGGCTGTTGTCGCTAGGGCAGAGGAAAGGGGGCTCTTCCCGACGATCGGTGCTAGGGTTCGGGCACAGAGGAGGAGACACTTCGGCGAGGCGTCGGCGGTAGGGCGCCGACATTGCTCCGTGCGGCCTCAGGTGATGGCAGCGCCTGGTGTGGCTCGGAAAGGTGGAGAAGGAGAGGCCGACGCTAGGGCTGAGGTGATGCGGCGTCGGCTGTGGCGACCGAGGGCGACGCGAGTAGGAGGTGAAGAGCGATTGGGATCTCCACGGCGAGAGGCACCGACGCTCAGATCAGAAGAGGGAAGAAGAAACCGCCTCGTACGGTTAGGGCACAGGCACAGGGGAATTCAGCGAAGAAGAAAAGGAAAAGAAAAAAATATATAAAAGGAAAAGAAAAATCAACTTTTCCTCGTTAAAATGGGGTAGCCTAAATAGGCTTTCCCGGGCCCCATAATTGATCCCCGTAACCTACACCATACGATCTCCAAAAAATTCCCAGAAAATTTCTAAAAAATTTGGAAAATTCCCCTATGGTGTCTCGCCTATTTTTGGTATTTTACATTCTCTCTCACTAATAAAAATTTGGTCCCCAAATTTCGTCATCTATCATCAACAAGTAATAGCAAAAACTAACACAGTATAAATGCTGAATGGAACCATAACTTACATACCTCTAGTGAAAAGGTGGGGATATCTATATCGAGCTCAGATCGTATCCTCGAGCTCCCAGGTAGCCTCCTCATCGGAATGATGATGTCATCCAACTTTAACTAGTCAGATTGTCTTGTTCCGCAACCGACGCTCTTTCCGGTCCAGAACCCGTATCGAAACCTCCTCATAAGTGACGTCAGGCTGAACAGGAACTGAGATATCTGTCAGCACATGTGTCGGGTTGGGTATGTATCTCCTCAGCATAGACACATGGAATACGTCGTGAACACCTGCCAAGGACGGTGGTAGTGCCAGACGATAAGCTACTGCTCCAATCCTCTCCAATATCTGGAAAGGTCTAATGTATCGCAGAGCTAGCTTACCTCCGAGGCCAAAACTCTTCACCCCTTTCGTGGGTGAAACTCGCGGAAATACATGGTCGCCTGTAGAGAACTCCAGGGGTCTGTGTCTCCGATTAGCATAACTCTTCTGGCGGTCCTGCGCCTTTGACATCCTCCGTCTGATAGTACGGACCAACTCTGCCTCATGCTAAGCTCTATGAGGTCCCAACAACTGGGCCTCCCCAAGCTCATCCCAAAGGGTGGGTGTCCGACAAGGCCTACCATACAACGCTTCAAACGGTGCCCTCTGGATAGCTGAATAAAAGCTATTGTTGTAGGTGAACTCTACCAATGGCAAATGGTCCTCCCAACTACCTCCAAAATCCAATACACATGACCTCAACAAGTCCTCTAGAGTCTGAACGGTCCGCTCTAACTGTCCATCTATCTGCGGATGAAAAGCTGTACTGAAACGGAGCTAAGTGCCCAAGGCCTGCTGCAGACTCTGCCAGAATCGAGACGTGAAACAAGGGTCTCTATCCGAAATGATACTCAAAGGAACATCATGTAATCTGATGATCTCCCGGCAATACAGATCTGTCAATCGATCCAGGGAATCCGTCTTCCGGATCGCTAAGAAGTGTGCGGATTTGGTTAATCAATCAACGATTATCCAAATCGCGTTATGGCCTCATCGTGTCCTTGGCAAACCCACCACAAAATATATCGTAATATGTTCCCATTTTCACTCAGGAATAGGAATCCGCTGAAGTAAACCGGCAGGTCTCTGGTGTTCGGCCTTCACCTGCTGACAGACAAGACATCTCGCTACAAATTCCGCGAAGTCTTTTTTCATACCGTTCCACCAATAGGAACACCTCAAATCTTGATACATGAAGGTCCCATCTAGATGGATCGCAAATCGAGAGCGATGAGCCTCCTGAAGTAGCTCCTGCAAGACCAGGTGAGACTGAGGTACGTATAATCTGCCTCGAAAGTATATAATACCCTCCTCATCTCGTGTGAACTCGGTCTGCTGTCCAAAAGCAATCTAGCTGCCAATAAACTACAAATGTTGATCACCAGCCTGGCCCTCTCGGATTCTCATATTGATCGACGACTGAGCAACCATGGTAACCAGTGTTGGAGTGCATACTTAAAAGTTTAGCTTTTGTACACATTTATTTTAAAATAAAGAATCACATTGGTCAAATGTTTACATTTATTTGTTAAATGTAATTGTTCAATTAATTTATATAGTAGATAACATGGAGTGTGGAGTCACACTTAGAAGATCATGTTGTCGGTTCTCTATAAATTATAAACAGTTGCTCACGACTAAGATGGAAAGGAACAAACCATCAGAATATACGTAGTGTAATTAAGTATTAGTTTATCTTGACTAATAAATTACACTGATACACTTTAAGTGTATTGAGTAGGATCATTTAGGTAAGTTCTTTTTGTACTGACTTAGTAAAAGAACTAGACCTTAGTTATTATGGAAGTGTGTGCTCTTAATCCTAATATAATAACAAACATGTATATTTAATATTTATTTCTTTGACTTATCAAAGGATAAGGTTTAGCACGTTAAATCAATATGCCCGATAAGTTGGGAAATGATATTACTTATAATATGTGTTGTTGATTATAGAAGGAATCTGTGTCCTAGTTATCTAGGTTGAGAATGTCCCCAAGAGGAGCTCATAAGGATTGTCATGTTAAACCCTGCAGGTGGACCTAGTCCAACATGACAATAAAGTTGAGTGGTACTACTCTTGGAGCTAGATATTAATTAAATGAGTTGTCAGTAACTCACTTAATTAGTGGACATTCGTAATTTTAAACACAAAGAGACTAACACACTCATGATAAGAAGGAGCCCATAATATAATTTGGGATTAGTGCGGTAATAACTCTCTAGTGGAATGAGTTATTATCGATGAACTTGAGTTGTGTGTTCGGGGCGAGCACGGGATACTCAAGCTCATCGGAAGGCCAAAACCAATTTCTCCTCTAGGTCCCTGTTGTTGCCTTAATAAAGCCTCAAGTCCATCCAAAGAAAAGCCTATCTTGGTGTCCAAGAAGGAGTCGGTTCATTGCTTGGTGACCAAGCAATGGCCGGCCACATATTCTCTAGAAGTGGCCAGCCCTTGCCTTGGGCAAGGGGGTCGGCCGCAATATTTAAATTAGGAAGGTTGTTTTTGAATTTTTAAATTTCCTCAGATATTTACAATTTGTAAAAAGAGAGATTTTAAAAATTTATAAAATTTTCCTAATTTAAATTAGGCCACAAGGTTTTAAAAGAGAGTTGTAAAATTTATAAAACTTTCTTTTAAAAAGAAATATTATTAGAGATGTTTTAAATTTTAAAACTTGGTTTTAAATTTTAAAACTTTCCTTTTAATATCCACATTAGCATACAAGGAAGAGGTATAACTAGTATTTAATTTCCGCATCATACTAGTTAATTTTTCTTTGTATAAATACCAAATACAAGAGACATTCGATTCTTGTTTTTCGAATTTATTTTCGATGTTGTGTTCTTTTTCTTTTTCCTTGTGATTTGATTGTTCCTTTTGGTTAACCTAGAGTTATATAAGGAAATTAAATATTAACTTTCCTTAAAAGGCTTTGTCTAGTCGGTGGTGGTTGCTCCCATATCCAAGAAGGTCAAGTGCCTCGCCATGCAGTACTGGAAGCCAATTTTGAAAACTAGTATTTAATTGAATTTATAACCTAGGTGATTTGGATCAAACGTGTTAAGTTCCGCAGGAGATACAAGTTTAACTTAAAAGAACACATGGTATCTAGGAAAGGTTCAGATCACGTACAAAATTTTTGTACAGTGGAGCCATTGGGTTTTCCGAGTAGCAACCAACAATTGGTATCAGAGCTAGGGTTTTGTCTCTGTGTATTTGGTATTAGTTTAATTATGCACATGTCATACATAATTTAGGCAGGTTAATAGTAGGATGTGCTAACTTTGTGGATGCAAGATCCAACTATTATAGCTTATAGTTATTATGTGTGTGATTGGACCCTTGGACATGTCAAGGGCATTTATTATGTGTGCATGATTGTATTATAAAATACAGCAGGAGCTGTATTTAATTTTATTAGGATTTTATTTTTTGATCTAGTTACATGTACATTACGTTTATGGAATATAGGATCGATGGATGTAAATCTTTATTTTATGTTCGATCTAGTTCACATGTACGTTCCTTCGAGGAATATAGGATCTAAAAATGTAAAATTCTATTTATGTCGCGGATCGAATCTTGCAAGGCGTGGAACCTTTTATGGACCAGAGACGCAGCGGAACAAGGAGCAAGATGGATGCGACAACTAGACCCGGTGGCAGTGGCCAAAGATGGCAGCAGCTAGGGATGACGACACACGGAGGACAACAATAGATAAAAGTCATAATAGTTGAAAATTAGTTTTTCTATTTATTGCTTTTATATTGTGTTGTGTGTGAATGTTAGTGTATATGTTTAGTAGGCTAGCATCATCAAAATTCCTCACTTTAAATAACTAAGTGGGAGAGGGATTTGTTTTAGTGAATTCCACGGTCTCCATTACTGGTTTGTAAGTGACGCAAACAAACTTGCGCGTTGGCTCTGAGTGCCTTCCTCCATATCGGATGAGTTTGTTTGCGGATCACTAGACCAAACTTCCATTTCGGATGATTATAGGAAATTAATTAAGAGCGTGTGATCTTCCCCATCGGAAGGGGCACAATCTTATTAATGGACTTAGTGTCAAGTAATGGTATACACTTAGGCACGTCTAATATTATCCTCCCCATCGGAGTCACTGCTATTATTTGTGTGACCGAAGGAAACCAACTATTAATTTTATTTGTCAAAAAGTTAGGTTGACAAGATAATAAAATTAATGGGATATACCCTCCTTTTACAAATGTTGAACTTGTATACGTCCACACTATCGTGGCATACAAAATTCACGGTGTTTTAAGGTGTTGGTTAATTTAAAATAGTATTGTTTGAGGAATCAATATTATTCTAAATTTAGAGTTCTGACCAAAATTTATTTTGTGATTCTTAGGATGACTTTCAACCCACTGGCCATTATTCTAAAAGAAAACAGACTTACTGGTCCCAACTATATAGATTGGAAAAGAAACCTGGACATTGTTTTAACTGCTGAGGGCTATAAGTTTGTACTGTCAGAGGAATGCCCAGAAACACCTAGCAATGATTCTACCCCAGAGGAGATTCAGTATCATAGTAAATGGGTAAAAGCTGATGAGATGGCACGGTGTTACATCTTGGCTTCGATGTCAAATGTATTGCAACATCAGCATCAGGACTTACCAACAGCCTATGATATAATGAACAATCTCAAGGAACTCTTCGGACATCAGAATCGGGCTGCTAGGCAAGAGGCAATGAGAAAACTGATGACAGCTACCATGACTGACGGGACTCCCGTGAGGGATCATATTCTCAAGATGATGGCTTACTTAAACGAAATATAAATTCTTGGAGGGGAAATTGATGGGGAAACTCAGGTCGATATCATCCTCCAAACGCTGTCCAGAAGTTTTGAGCATTTTCGCCTGAACTATAATAGGAATAAAAGGATGTATTCATTGGCGGAACTTCTGACAGAACTTCTGACAGAACTTCAGGCAGCCGAAGGGTTGTTTCGTCAAAATTCTCAAATTCACTATACTGAAAATGGTTCTACTTCTAAGCCGAAAGGCAAGAAGAAGAAGAAACAAAATGGCTCAGCAAAGAAGGTGAATAAACCTTAAGGTGCGGGACAAAAAGATGGAATAAAGAAGCCGAAGGGCAAGTGCTTTATTTGCAAGCATACTGGACATTGGAAGGCGGACTGTCCTCGTAGGAAACAGAACAATAAAGGTATATCTCATACTCTAGTAGTTGAAACATGTTTAGCGGTGTTATCTACCAGCACCTGGTGTGTAGATACGGGAGCCACTGATCATGTCTGTAATTCTTTGCAGGGGTTCCAGGAAACCCGGCGACTATTTGATAGAGAGATAAATGTCTACATGGGCAATGCTACTAAGGTGGCGGCTGTTGCAGTGAGAGACATCTACTTATCATTTGATAGGAATAGGAAATTGGTTTTAAGGAATTGTCTTTATGTACCCAGTTTTAAAAAGAATTTAATTTCAGTTTCTAAACTGTATTTGGATGGATATTCAGTTTCCTTTAGTAACAATGTGGTTATAAAGAGAAATAAAGTGATTATCTATTCTGGTGCATTGGTTGGCAATTTATATACTTTAAATCTAATTTCTCACACAAAGCAAAATATGGAAATTAATAACACATCTTCTAACTCTAATAAGAGAAAAGAACCTTCGGAAATGAACCAAACACATCTTTAGCATCTAAGGCTTGGTCATATTAACTTAAATAGGATTCAAAGGCTTGTAGCCGATGGACTCGTGGGTCTATTAGAGTTGGAAAACTTTCCAACGTGTGAATCCTGCTTGGAAGGTAAGATGACTAAGAGACCTTTTAAGGCCAAGGGGTATAGAGCCAAAGAAGCGTTAGAATTGGTTCATTCTGATTTGTGTGGTCCTATGTCTATCCAGGCTAGAGGTGACTTTGAATATTTTGTCTCTTTTATAGACGATTATTTAAGATATGGATACATTTACCTAATGTGTCGCAAGTTTGAGTGCTTTGATAAGTTCAAAGAGTACAAGGCTGATGTGGAGAAACGTCTAGGTAAAAGTATCAAGACACTACGGTCTGATCGTGGTGGCGAATACCTCTTAGGAGAGTTTAGGAATTACTTATCAGAGGCCGGGATTCAATCCCAATTGTCCGCACCTGGTACACCCCAACAGAATGGTGTGGCAGAACGAAGGAATAGGACTCGTATGGAGATGGTTAGATCGATGATGAGTTATTCAGAATTACCAAATTTATTTTGGGGATACGCTCTGGAAACAATAGCACATTCCGAACTTAGTACCTTCTAAATCGGTATCTTCTACCCACAGAATTATGGAATGGGCGGAAGCCCGATCTAAGACATATTCAGATTTGGGGTAGTCCAACACATGTCTTTGAAACAAGATGTTGATAAGTTAGAATCTCGTATGAAGTTCGTATGTTTGTGGGGTATCCAGAGGCGATTTATTTTATAGTCCTAAAGACCAGAAGATCATTGTTAGCACCAATGTCCAGTTTTTAGAAGAAGACTATATAATGGATCACAAGCCCAGTAGTAAAATTGTTCTAGAAGAACTTAGAGAGGACACGTCTACTTCGGTACCAACAGTACAAGATGAAGTACCACAAGAGACTGCAACACGTGTCACACATTATACACAACCACAGACGGTGCCTCGTCGTAGTGGGAGGGTTGTAAGGCAGCCCGAGAGATTCATGTTTTTGGGTGAGTCTTCGGACTTGATCCCAGGCAAACATGAACCAGATCCCTGGACATATGATGAAGCACTCCAAGATATAGATGCAGTATCTTGGCAAAAGGCAATGAATTCCGAAATAGAATCTATGTATTCTAATAAGATCTGGGAGCTTGTAGAACCACCTGATGGTGTAAAAGTCATTAGATGCAAGTGGATCTATAAAAGGAAAAGAGGGGCAGATGGGAAGGTAGAAACCTTCAAAGCAAGACTTGTTGTGAAGGGGTACACTCAGAAAGAGGGAATCGATTATGAGGAGACCTTTTCGCCGGTAGCTATGCTTAAGTCTATCCGGATACTCTTATCCATTGCCGCTCATATGGATTATGAGATTTGGCAAATGGATGTCAAGACAGCTTTCCTTAATGGAAGTCTTGAAGAAAACATCCATATGAAGCAACCAGAAGGGTTCATTAAAAAGGGCAAAGAGTATCTAGTGTGCAAGCTTAATCGGTCCATTTATGGACTGAAGCAAGCTTCAAGATCTTGGAACATCCGGTTTAATGAAGTAATCCAGTCATATGGATTTATTTAGTGTCCGGATGAGTCTTGTGTATACAAGAAGTGTAACGGAAACATGGTGGTATTTCTTGTACTATACGTAGATGATATTTTGTTAATTGGCAACAATGTCAAGGTACTATCGAACGTAAGGATATGGTTGTCCAAACAATTTGATATGAAGGACTTAGGAGAATATGCACACATCCTTGGGATCAAAGTTATAAGGGATCGCAAGAAAAGAATGTTGTGCATATCCCAAGCTTTATAAATAGATACAATCCTTGCTCGTTTTAGCATGCAAAACTCCAAGAAAGGTTTCTTACCTTTTAGGCATGGAGTAGCCTTATCTAAAGAGATGTCTCCAAAAACATCAAAGGAGATTGAGGACATGAAGGCAGTTCCTTATGCTTCGGTTGTAGGAAGCCTTATGTATGCAATGTTGTGTATGAGACCTGATATCTGTTTTGCCGTGGGCATGGTTAGCAGATATCAAAGTAACCCTGGACAAGGACATTGGACTGCAGTAAAGCATATATTAAAGTACCTGAGAAGGACTAGAGATTATATGCTAGTTTACCAAGCAGACGATTTACTCCCTGTGGGTTACACGGATTCGGACTTCTAATCAGATAGGGACAACAGTAAGTCTACATCAGGCTATGTGTTTACTTTAGGAGGTGGAGACATTGCATGGAGGAGTGTTAAGCAGAAATGCGTCTCAGACCCAACCATGGAAGCTGAGTATGTGGCAGCCTCTGAGGCAGCCAAAGAAGCTGTATGGCTCAGGAACTTTCTAATGGGCTTAGATGTGATTCCTGGTTTGCCCAAGATCGTCACAATTTATTGTGATAATAGTGGAGCAATTGTGTCGAGGCACGACCCAGAAGTGACTGATCTCCTGCAAGGAGTACAATTGGCATGAGGTCTAGTAGAAGAGGAAGGTAAGGCTGGAAGAAAGGGCAATGTATCCTCAGGAGCAAAGGGTAGTTCCTTTGATCAAGACATAGCTGAGGGAAGAATCGGAGATGTAGGAATTAGGAGTAATGGGAGATTGTTGGAGTGTATACTTAAAAGTTTAGCTTTTGTACACATTTATTTTGAAATAAAGAATCACATTGGTCAAATGTTTACATTTATTTGTTAAATGTAATTGTTCAATTAATTTATATAGTAGATAACATGGAGTGTGGAGTCACACTTAGAAGATCATGTTGTCGGTTCTCTATAAATTATAAACAGTTGCTCACGACTAAGATGGAAAGGAACAAATCATCAGAATAGACGTAGTGTAATTAAGTATTAGTTTATCTTGACTAATAAATTACACTGATACACTTTAAGTGTATTGAGTAGGATCATTTAGGTAAGTTCTTTTTGTACTGACTTAGTAAAAGAACTAGACCTTAGTTATTATGGAAGTGTGTGCTCTTAATCCTAATATAATAACAAGCATGTATATTTAATATTTATTTCTTTGACTTATCAAAGGGTGAGGTTTAGCTCGATAAATCAATATGCCCGATAAGTTGGGAAATGATATGTAACACCCACTAAGCTTTTAAGATAAATAAGAGAATGATGAATTTTGCCTTAGAAAAATAATAAGAAGTGAGTTGAAGCAAAAAGAAATAAAATGAAATAAAAAGAAGAAGAGGTCAAGGATTGAACCTTGAACCTCTTATACTATAATTTATAGAATTAATTAGTAGAAACCAATTGGGATAGAGAGAAGATATTGATAGCAAGGAAAGGGAATGCATGATAAAGATAGGAGTAAAGATCTAAGAAGAGAAAACAAGAAAAGAGCAAGAGAAAGACAACTTGCCTTCCTCCCTTCCTCTCTCTTTTCCCTCTCTTGCCGTGACCTTAAATGAAGAATTAAGGGGATTCATTCCCCCTTGTTTCATCATGAATGATGAGAATAAATTAGAAAATAAAATAAATAAAAGAAAATAGAAAAAAAGGCTAAGGGAGAAGGAAAGCAAAAACCAAGTTTGCTACCTCTTTCCCCTTAACATAAAAGAGAATATGTGAAGGGAAAATTCTATTTTCTCTCATTTTTCTCATTCTCTCCTCTCCCTCACCGAACCCTCAGTCCCCTCTCCTCCATCTTCGGCCCCAAGCCAAGGTTTTCTCCTAAGAAAGCCTAAGATACAAGGAGGACTTAGCAAGGGAATCAAGGAAAGGGAACTAGAAGAAGAGGCTACTTCTTCCATCACCACACCTTAGATCCACAAGCGAAAAGGATGTAAGCTTCCCCTCACCTGTGGTACAAGGCGTTTTATGTACTTTTCGGATTTTATGAGGATTAGAAAACCTAGAATAGAATTTAAGAAAAATTCGGCCAAAGAAGAGTTTTCAAATCTAGGAAGGTTTAAACAAGTCCTCATTTCATGATATTTTTTCTATGCTATGTAGGAAGGTTTTCCTTCATGTTTTTATACCTATATGATGCTTGGTCAGTGGAGTACCTAACCCTAGAATTTTGGCCAAAAATATTTTAAAGAGGTTAGGGAAATCATGGTTTAACCAAACTAGTACAAGATTCCCTCCATGAATAACTAAGGGTCTTTTGTTGGTTTTTCTTGCTTAAAAGTTACTTGGAACCAAAAGAAACCCACTCATATGTTTCGGCCAAGAAAAGAGCTTAGGGTTAGGAAGACCTTTAAATTTAGGTAACCATGTTTATATGATAGAATATAGAGTTCTCTTAAAGAATTGCATGTCGAATATTGCTAGAAATTCATGAACTCTTCATTAAGATTTTCGGCCATGATAAGATGGATAACTTAGAAAAGCTTAACCAAAATTTTAACATGCTCAAGACCTCTGTGATATTAAGATATGAAAGTTGTTTAATGCCCCCATGCTTAATTAGGGTATAGAGAATTTAGTTACATGATATATGACATGTAAGATCACAAGGGTCCTAGCTTGTTTATGAACCAAATTTGTATATGATGGTCTTAGTAATTTTTGCCATGAAACTTACTTAGGTTTTCCATGCTTTAGGCCACTTAAAACCTAGTTTAGAGATTAGTAGGTTTTGGCCATGAGAAAAAAAATAAAAGAAAAAGGAAAGAAACCTAGGAAGCCTAAAGACACAATTCACATGTATGTTTATTATGCTTGTCTTTATACATGTTATGAAACTTGTATGACTTCCTATGCTTTTAGGCTATTTGAAGCAAATTTAATTACTGATGAGTCTCGGCCAAGTAGGGTTTAAATGACCTAGAGACCTTAGAATTGAAACCAATTGTGTTAAAAATGCTTCTTATGGAAATATGATAAGATGTTGATTGTGTCACATGCTTGTATAATTTTTCCATGACCTAAATGGACCATTGTATGTTTCGGCCATGAAGGGATAGATGCCCTAGAAACCCTAGAACAAAAATTAAATATGCTCATGTCACTCTACATGAAATATGATAAGTAGAAAGCCAAAGTTCTCATGCTATATGTTGTTTAATGACCTAAAATGAGGCTAGGGTAAGTTTCGGCCATACCCATTGTATGATGCCTTATTATGAATTTATACATGATGTTAGTTCAAGTTCATATGCTTGTATGCTTGCTTTTAGCCCTAATGAATACTTGTTAAATTTCGGCCATGACATATGTTAAGGGCTTGAAGAACTTAGGAACTAGCTCAAATATGCTTACTATGTTACTTGGAAAAAAATGCTATAAATATGGTTTAAGGTTTCCATGCTTTCATGACATTTGGGACCTTGTTTCACACCTGATAGGGTTCGGCCACATGAAGTTTAGGGACTTGGAGAACTTAGAAACCAAGTTAATCATGCTTATAATGCTTCCTATGAAATTGATGTGATGATAATTTAGGTTCCACATGCTTGGAGGTTGTTTTTACCTAAATTGAGATCTAAGGGGGTTCGTCCATGATAAGAACCCAAGGGATTAGGAAGCTTAGAACCCAAGCTAACTATGTTACCATGTTTCTTATGATAGTATAATCACATGATACACCCTTATGCTTAAATATGTATGCTTGTGATTTATACTTTCCATGATATGATAGGTGCTTAAAATATGCATGCTTTTATGACATGCTATGTGGATAGAAATATGCATGCTTTTATGACATGCTATGTGGATAGAAATATGCATGCTTTGATGATATGCTATGTGCTTAAAATATGCATGCTTTTATGATATATTATGTGGATAGAAATATGCATACTTTTATGATATGCTATATGGATAGAAATATGCATGCTTTTATGATATGCTATGTGGATAGAAATATGAATGCTTTCATGATATGCTATGTGGATAGAAATATGCATGCTTTTATGATATACTATGTGGATAGAAATATGCATGCTTTTATGATATGCTATGTGGATAGAAATATGCATGCTTTGATGATATGCTATGTGCCTAAAATATGCATGCTCTCATGATATGCTATGTGGTGAAAATATGCATGCTTTTATGACATGATGTATGCCTAAGTGATGCATACTTTTTATGACATGATGTATGCCTAAGTGATGCATACTTTTTATGACATGATGTATGCCTAAGTGATGCATACTTCTATGATATGCTATGTGACTAAATGATGCATTTTTATACATGCTACTTTACTTTGTAAGGCTTGTACCAAGGGTGGGCTCCTAATCAGCTCCTAGGCCTTTGGCTGTGTGATCCAGGCTAGTAAAAATAAAGGGATGAGCTCCTTAGTACGCCCCTAGGTCTATGGCTGTGTGATCCTGACCTAGTTCCTAGTATGATTCAAGACTTGCTACCTTGGATATACTTAGGAAGCGCGCTTATCTACGTGATTTATCTATGTGTGGTACAAGCCGGGGCCCTGATTATGTTGATATTATGTTCAAGTATATATGTAAGAAGAAATGGTTTTAAAGATCATGAGACATACACATGTTTTTCGGATACATGTTTTCAAAATCATATTGCATATACCTTATGATCATGTTGTGATGATGCTATGATTTATGATATGCCATGATTAGATATGATTATGTTATGTTTCATGCTATGCTTTAAGAGCTTGATATGTCATGCCACCTTATGATGACTTATGATATGCCATGATTAGATATGATTATGTTATGTTTCATGCTATGCTCTAAGAGCTTGATATGCCATGCCACCTTATGATGATACTATGATATGCCATGATTAGATATGATTATGTTATGTTTCATGCTATGCTCTAAGAGCTTGATATGCCATGCCACCTTATGATGATACTATGATATGCCATGATTAGATATGATTATGTTATGTTTCATGCTATGCTTTAAGAGATGATATGCCATGACTAGTTATGATTTTGTTATGTTGCATGATATGCTTAAAGAGTATAATATGTTATGCCATGACTAGTTGAGATCATGTTATATTGAGACATTCTTTGATCATGTGATGATTTTTGGTTTTAGTGAGTAGGAAAGGAACTTACTGAGCCATGAGTGCTCATAGCTTACTTTCCTTGTACCACAGATAAAGGAAAAAGTTGGATGAGCTAAAGGAGCCGCAGGAGAGGCAAGGAGATGTGTGTGGCAGTGGCTAGGTAACCAAATAAGAACCTGCTTTAAAAACTTTTAAAGAACTACGTTTTGGTATCATGAATTGTAGTACCTTATGTGTGACTTGATGTTATGTTTCTACTAATTTTGATATCATGTTATTGAGGCATTGATAGTATAGTTCGGTTTTGATGAAAAGAAAAACAAAAGAAAAGTTTTTATGAAACTAAGAAAATTATTTTAAGTCTTCTGCTGTTATTTGTACATAGAGTATCGTAGCCCCGTCCCTTAGGGTTAGCAGGGAGGGCGGGCGTTACATGATATTACTTATAGTATGTGTTGTTGATTATAGAAGGAATCTGTGTCCTAGTTATCTAGGTTGAGAATGTCCCCAAGAGGAGCTCATAAGGATTGCCATGTTAAACCCTGCAGGTGGACCTAGTCCAACATGACAATAAAGTTGAGTGGTACTACTCTTGGAGCTAGATATTAATTAAATGAGTTGTCAGTAACTCACTTAATTAGTGGACATTCGTAATCTTAAACACAGGGAGACTAACACACTCATGATAAGAAGGAGCCCATAATGTAATTTGGGATTGGTGCGGTAGTGCGGTAGTGCGGTAATAACTCTCTAGTGGAATGAGTTATTATCGATGAACTTGAGTTGTGTGTTCGGGGCGAGCACGGGATACTCAAGCTCATCGGAAGGCCAAAACCAATTTCTCCTCTAGGTCCCTGTTGTAGTCTCAATAAAACCTCAAGTCCATCCAAAGAAAAACCTATCTTGGTGTCCAAGAAGGAGCCGGTTCATTGCTTGGTGACCAAGCAATGGCCGGCCACATATTCTCTAGAAGTGGTCGGCCCTTGCCTTGGGCAAGGGGGCCGGCCGCAATATTTAAATTAGGAAGGTTGTTTTTGAATTTTTAAATTTCCTCAGATATTTACAATTTGTAAAAAGAGAGATTTTAAAAATTTATAAAATTTTCCTAATTTAAATTAGGCCACAAGGTTTTAAAAGAGAGTTGTAAAATTTATAAAACTTTCTTTTAAAAAGAAATATTATTAGAGATGTTTTAAATTTTAAAACTTTGTTTTAAATTTTAAAACTTTCCTTTTAATATCCACATTAGAAAAAAAAAGAGTTTGTAAAATTTTATTAGAAGTTTTCTTCTTTTAAAATTTTATAAAATTTTTTTCTTTCTTTCCCTTTTAATAAATGGTCGGCCACCTTGCTTGGTGCCCAAGCAAGGGGCCGGTCAAATAATTAAACATCAACAAATAGTTGTTTAATTAATAAATCAATCTAGGATTGATTAATTAAAAGGAAAGAAAAAGAAAAAAATTAAAAGGAAATAGGAATGAGTGTAATTTTGATAAAACTCTTTCCATAATTTTCCGTTGGGAAACTAATATAAAAAGGGGGAAAGGGGAGGCCTTGAAAAACATAACAATTGATATTGTGTTGTTGGAGATCATCAAGTGGCCGGCCCCTCTCCCTCTCTTCCCTTTGCTCTCTTTTGCTCTTTTGTGGTGGTGGTGGCCGAATTCTAGAGAAGGAGGAGAAACTTTCCGGGTGGTGTTCGTCTTGGAGGATTGTCACCCACACGACGTCCAAGAGGAGGCGAGGGATACGGTAGAAGATCTCGAGGTTTTTAGTATACAAGGAAGAGGTATAACTAGTATTTAATTTCCGCATCATACTAGTTAATTTTTCTTTATTTAAATACCAAATACAAGAGACATTCGATTCTTGTTTTTCGAATTTATTTTCGATGTTGTGTTCTTTTTCTTTTTCATTGTGATTTGATTGTTCCTTTTGGTTAACCTAGAGTTATATAAGGAAATTAAATATTACCTTTCCTTAAAAGACTTTGTCTAGTCGGTGGTGGTTGCTCCCATATCCAAGAAGGCCAAGTGCCTCACCATGCAGTACTGGAAGCCAATTTTGGAAACTAGTATTTAATTGAATTTATAACCTAGGTGATTTGGATCAAACGTATTAAGTTCCGCAGGAGATCCAAATCTAAACCTAAAAGAACATATAAGTTAAACTTGGAATCAAACGTGTTAAGTTCTGTAGGAGATACAAGTTTAACTTAAAAGAACACATGGTAGCTAGGAAAGGTTCAGATCACGTACAAAATTTTTGTACAGTGGAGCCATTGGGTTTTCCGAGTAGCAACCAACAACCAGAATACCCTGCTCTGTCTGTCCTTGCTCCTGAAGGCCCAACTCGGAGAAACCCTAACCAAGTCTGTGACTGAAACTCATTGGCAAGCCAAAGTCCTTCTGGACTTCCTGCTGAGTGCATCGGCAACCATATTAGTTTTTTCTCGGGTGGTAGCTAATGGTACAATCATAATCCTTCAGGAACTCCATCCATCTCCTCTGTCGGAGATTGAGTTCCTTCTGAGTGAACAGATATCTGAGACTCTTATGATCCGTAAGAATCTCAAAGGTAATACCGTACAGATGATACTGCCAAATCTTCAAAGCAAAGATAATGGCGGCTAGCTCCAATCATGTACTGAGTAATTCTTCTCATGCTCCTCTAACTGACGAGAAGCATAGGAGACTACTCTGCCGTGCTGCATCAGAACAGCACCCAAACCCTGAAGGGATGCGTCGGTGTAGAGCACGAATCCATCCTCTCCGGAGGGTAAAACCAAAACCGGAGTCGACACTAATCTCCGCTTCAGCTTCTGAAAGCTGGTCTCACAGGCTTCTGGCCAAGTGAACTTCACGCCTTTTCTGGTCAGGCGTGTCAGTGGCATAGCTAGACGGAAGAAACTCTCGACGAAAGGTCTGTAATATCCTGCCAGTCCCAGGAACTGCGGATCTCTTGCACTGATTTCGGCTGCTCCCAACTAGTGACAGCCTCAATCTTCTGAGGGTCTACAGAAATACCTCGGCTAGAGACCACATGACCTAGAAAACCGACTGAAGATAGTCAGAAGGTACACTTGCTGAACTTCGCATATAGCTGATGTCGTCGAAGAGTCTCCAAGACTATGTGAAGATGCTGTGCATGTTCCTCCTCGAAACGCGAGTAGGTCAATATTTCGTCAAGGAAAACGACAACAAACTGATCTAGATACTCCATAAAGATGCGGTTCATCGAATCCATAAATACCGCTGGAGCATCGGTAAGACCAAATGACATTACCAAAAAACTCATAATGTTTGTACAACAAACATTCTCAACCAGAGATCCCTGATAACAAGTCCGGAATCTGATCACTAACTACAAATCACCAAAGAATAGATCATCTAATGTGAGAGCTACGCCCCATCACAAGAAATACTACATATGTGGGAGCAACGCTCTACCACCAACAAGGTAACCTATATGGGAGCAGCGCTCCACCACAACAATCCAAAATATGTGGGAGCAACGCTCCACCACACACAATCCAAAATATGTGGAAGCAACGCTCCACCACAAACAATCCATAACATGTGGGAGCAACGCTCCATCACAACAATCCATAATATGTGGGAGCAACACTCCACCACAAACAATCCATAACATGTGGGAGCAACGCTTCACCACAAACAATACATAATATGTGGGAGCAACGCTCCACCCCAAACAATCCATAACATGTGGGAGCAACGCTCCACCCCAAACAATCTATAACATGTGGGAGCAACGCTCCACCCCAAACAATCCATAACATGTGGGAGCAACGCTCCACCCCAAATAATCCATAACATGTGGGAGCAACGCTCCACCACAAACATCCCATAAGTGACCAAGACATCTAACTATCCAACTAGAGACTGCACAAGATCACTCTACTACATATCACTGTGGGCAGCCAGGGGTATAACAACCTAGTAAGCAAATCAAATCCATCGTTAACTATATCAACATCCTAGTGGATCACCCACCAATAGGAGAATTAGTTGACAGGGTAATATAACAAATGACATAATGTAGACACTCCACATCCTACATTCAACATAGGTAGAATCATCATGATGCCACTAACAATACACCTGACACACGTGCACAAACCACATAGGTATAATCGATATAATCCTCCAATTATTACACACCCAACACACTCATATCATAGGTATAAATCAGCGTGATACCTCCAACAATACATACCGAACCCGTATGCATAAATCAACATAGGTATAATCGACAATACACCTCAAACAACACTCACCTAACATATATACACCTATACTAAGAGTAAAATCAACGTAATACTTCAAACAAATCATAATAGGTACGAGTGTACCCACAACACAAATATAATCAACAAGATACATCCCATAATACACCAAACACATGTACACATACCATAACATAGATTTAATAGACATGATACCTTCAATAATACAATCAAACACTTACACCGAACTACATAGCTATAATCCACAAGGAACCTACAATAACCATTTCGGAACATGTATACAAATACCACTTGCAAATGGATAGTCTATCACAGGACTCCTACAACACATAACAATCATATGTACACGCAACAGAGATAGGAATAATCAGCATATTTAACCCAATCAACCTGACATTCCCAATGCTACCTTCTAAGTTATCCAACTAGGTACATATAGTCTAAAATTAAAGTACACATGGAATAGGATGCATCAATCCTCTATAGACTGACCAAACCGACAATGGTATACGGCTAATTCAGTATTTTCCATGTCAGTACAAAATATGTACTCAAATGTGCTCTAGATACCTGACTAAGCACAAATAACCCAAAGATTCGAACCTCTAAAAATAGAGTATGACAATCCCCTACTGATCGGACCAACAAAACTAAATCGGTCATCTACTAACTAATCAAGAATACATTAATCCTCCACAAGCAACTAAAGTATATCGATCCACGACTACCCAAATCAACAAGTGTAAATCAGACTTCTACTGACCGATCTAACAAGAGTAAATAAATTATCTACTGATGAAATTAACTAAGATAAAATGATATTCTACTGGCTAAGTCAACATGAATATGTAGATATTATCCACTGCCCAGTTAATAATAGCAGAGGTTGGTATGTGCCTCCATCTTCTAACCAACTAGTAGTAACAGAAGTTAAAACTACTGGTGGTATGATATGAAAATCACCAGAGACTATAATCCTGAATCTCTATTAAGGTCGACCAAGATCAGTGGTTAACCCATCACATGTAATATGTGCTACAACAACCAGATAGGTACTAAATAAAAAGTGTTAATACATGTCATAACTATCATAGTCAACAATGCATACTAACAAAAGATAGGATAACAGTATACCAACATACCTCCTATAGCTTGGAGATGTCCTGTTACTGCCATGTCCCAAAACCCGAAAGTCACATCGAGAAAACTAAAACACGAAATCCGAAACACGGGATATAAGACTCGTAAACCTCGTTCTGATAGCAAATAAATAAATTGGTATTAGATAAATCTTGAAATTCGTAACACGATATACAAACAAGTATCGCCAACTTGGCTCTGATACCAAATAAATTGTCACGCCCCGGGGGAGTCCCTGTCCGAAGAAATTTCGGCAGCATCTCCCATATACGGCTAACAATTTGAACCATTTCTACAGACATAATATACCTCAGCCATAGGCGGCTGGAATATACACACAACCACACAGTTTATATGCAGTCTACTCGGCTGATACAATAAAAACACAACCACGCAGTTATATGTAAATCTAAAAGCCCACTCAGCTGTACCAAAACCAAACACAATGAAAAATACAATGGACAACACATACAACTAAAAATGAAAACTGCTAGCCGACTAGGCTTACACCACATAACAAAACTAGAACACAAAGCTAAATGCACAAATTTCATATACCAAAATAGAAATAAACATAAACGGAGGCAGGTTTTCTGATGTGATGTGGGAACCGACAGGCAGGATACTCCAAGTGACTCCCTAAGCAACCTGGTACCTGAAAAAGATAGTGTCCACGGGGGGTGAGTTCAACAACTCAGCAGATACCTAGTTGACATGTATAGTAAACAATAACAAATAGTAATAACTATGGAGTACAGTCTCCTGGACAAAAGCTGGAAGATGCACAATAGAAAAGGCTGAAGAGAACCATACTCACCAGGTTCTCCTATCAGAATAGTCACGTCGTCAGACCGAGAGTATCATAAATCCTGTATGGATGTCAAACAATGCATCCATCCAAATGCAACATATAAGTGCAACAAACACAATCAGTAAATGCATAAATGTGTATGATGTCAATGTCATGGTCACCCCTGACGCCAGTCAGCCATCTCACACACGATGGTGAGACCGAGTGGGTAGGGCTGTGATAACCGTGCACTCTGTCGTCACTGCTCCTGATGAGTGACCAAGTGGACGGGATGCTGTCGGAGTACACCTATCCTCCTACCCCAAATCATAAGTGGGGGAGCACAATGCTCTCATCTCCCGATACACGATGACGGGGAGGAGTCTCTGCCGGCTACCATGTTGCGTCGCACTACCCATGAGCGGACCAACGGAGCCTAACAAAGTCCAACCGTCTGCCGGCTACCACGTTGCTACACTAAACCAGCGGAGCCTAACAGAGCAGAACTGTCTGCTGGCTACCACGCTGAGTCACTGGACCAACGGAGCCTAACAGCAGAACTACCACACACCTGCCTGACATACCACTAACCCATGAGTGGTGGTGTGTGCAGATCCATGTAACTGGCGATATGCTCGACAATAATGGAGCAGACTATCGCACATCATGCAATCATGCGAGATGATGCATGACACTAAGCATGGCAAAAATCCTAAACAACATAGCAATATCCATATATATATATATATATATATATATATATATATATATATATATATATATATATATATATATATATATATATATATATATATATATATATATATATATATATATATAATATAAATAGGACAATGAACCCAATCAAAGGTACACAGATCCGATCAGGTATAAAAACCTAGATCCTGAACATAATAAACACATGGTTGTGTCACTACCCCTATAAGCATGTATAATCAGGTAGGTACTAACATGAAGTGCATAATAAGTAAACAAAATAAGCATATAACAGGTATCGGGTAGTGACCAACCGAAGCAAAGACGAACATAATCATTACTAAAGGTTATAACCTACTAAACATATCAACATGACATTATCAAAGATAAGTCAAGGTATCCGCCTCCAATAAGAAGGTCCAATCCTGTCCAAGTCCGACGTCGAGATGCTCGTCTCGCGTCAAAGTCCTGCAACCACATAACGCATGGTACAACTAGGTCAAATATGAACTAGTGAGCTAAATCTATCATGAACCAAATAGCTAACTTAACCCTAATCTGATTAGGGGATCCATTCTCGTTAGTTCAATTAAATTTAACTCGATCCATGAACCTGGTCATCCTAAACATTCATAAGACTTTGCTTACTAAGGGGTTTCGGGGTCGAACCTCGGCTTGACAACTTTTTATTGTAACGATCCGACCCCTCGGCCCCTTGGGCGGCCCAACTAGCGGCCCATTTGGCGGCCCCTTGGCGGTCCCTTGGGTGGCCCAACTGGCGGCCCAAATTGACAGCTACTTATGTCGTCGACCGACGACCCTTGGCCGTGCCATTACTCACTAGGTCTTTCCACCCCTGGCTAGTGGATTTTTTTCCTTCCCCAGGATTCGAACTCTAAACCTCTAGGATAAGTACTAGAGTTTATGAATCCTGGTAGCCAAGTGAGTGGGCGCGCTGATTGATCAGGCCGACGTCATGGTCCGAGCACCCGGAAAGGACCCGGGCACCTGGAGATCAACTCACTCCACGTTTACGACGAGATAGACTTTTGCCTTCCGGGTGCCCGGACCACCATTTTCCAGAACTCGTTTTCCTGCAAGAAAATATTAGTCCGAGGCAAAATAAAAATTATACTACCTTGCAAAACAAAGTGTTAGCACAATTATAGTAAAAGGGTAGTAATTAGATTCTGTCTCACCGAGACCAGAATCTAGTCACGATCTCAATTTAGATTCCTGAAATGGTTCTAAGTTGGATCGACGCCTACTGTTCCCTCGAACGGGGAACGCGTCCTCACCAAGTCACTCTCTTCTAGTGACTTACCTTAACTTACCTGCCACACATTCGGTTAGCCCGTCGACCTGTCTGGACTTCGTGCCAGCTATCCGGTCAGCCCGTCGACCTAGTTGGGCTTCGTGCTAGTTATCCGGTCGGCCCGTCGACCTAGCTGGGCTTCGTGCCAACTATCCAGTCAACCTGTCGACCTAGCTGAGCTTCGTGCCAAATATCCGGTCAGTCCGTCGACCTATCTGGACTTCGCACCAACTATCTGGTTGGCCCGTTGACCTAACTGGATTTCTCCTGCACACTCAGTTAAAGTGTTAGATTATAACAAACTTAACTTAACCTTTTTTGTCATTCATCAAAACCTGAGTTAGACCATTAGTGATAACCGCACCAACAATGAAGTGGACCACTTCTCCAGTTTATGGAGCAAGCTTTCCACTTTTTCAAGCTTCTTATTAAGCTCCTCGGTCGGTCGTAAAGCTTCTTTTTCAACCATCTTTGGTTGTTTTGTTATCTCCGCAATCAGTTCTTTAACTTCCTGCTTTGTTAATAGTCTATTTTCTATATAAACAATTGTCAGATTTTTCAAAGTAATTTTCAATTATGAGACCTCTTTCTCTAGGTCTTAACACCTTTCAAGTATTAATTTAAAGTTTTTCAAATGTACTCGGGAGGATAAATAGGTTTTGTCTTGGACTATAGCAAGATTATTTGCTAATTGTTTTGTGGAAACTGTGGTAGATAGACTAAGGTCCAGGTACTTTAGGTCGGATGTTCGGGAATTATTATACCACTTCTGAATTGTCCTTTCCCAAGTTTCCGACATCTAAGTCATACCGGTCTTAGTGCTAACATAAATTATTGTCCTATGCAATTCACGTAGACTATAGTCCACACTATATGGAGGATTTAATTGGAGAATTAGTCTAGTCTAATTCTAAATTATGTTATGCATGATTTGGAATTCTATATTCTTCCATCAATTTTTAGCCAGTTAGACATAAAAGATACTAATATCTACAAAATTATTTGATACTCTATATTTTCTTGAGTATTTATGTTCTAGTTTTTGAGAGTTGAACAATATTTATTCTAAATTCTACAAAAAATTTCTCTGTTTCCTTACATAAGGATTGATAATTTTATTTTATTTTAAAAGTTTAGATTTGAGCTTCTTTGTAAAATATATTTTTTATTTAAATTGGATCAAAGTATATAGAAGCTGTAGGGGTATCAAGACATTATTGTCAATATAAATTTTATTTAATCAACATATTGTATATTTGAAAGCATAAATTTACGCGAATCAATGAGATCTTTTGATAATGTAACACAAAGATATTAAATGTTAATAAAGTTAGTTTTGACTTAATAAATTTATGAGATTAATAATTTATAGAATTGTATTTGCATCACGCCACTTTTAAATTTTACTTTTAATTACATTTTAGATCATTTATATTATAGTTAACGCAAGTGGGCGAGGGTGGCACGGCAGCCGTGGTAGAATGTTCTAGATCATTTATATTTTTTTACGGCGCATCATTGTTGTAATCAATATTAGGAAAAAAAATAAGAGATATGAGGTTCTAGTCTTATTTGTGGTGGATTGTAGATTTTTTTTTTTGGGTAAGAAGTGGCTTTAAGAATATAATGTCGGTCAACTGAATGAGTATGCATGAGTGATTGGCAGATGAAAATTTTCCGTTGAGTTAAGTTGGTTATTTTCATGATTAATGAATTCGAAGAATTTGATAATTGGATTAAAAAAATAATATGGAAACAAGTCTTTTTTTTAATATCCTTGTGTTAGGGTAAATAACTTTCGTAATTTATCTATTTTTATTTTATTATAGGATTAATGATATTGGGTCGACGATACTAGATTATTTGAGATAAGGTGATATCCTATTTTGTTCCCGTGGGAAAAAAATATGATAATTTTTTTAAAAGGAGTACCTAACTCATTGAATTGACTAAAAGGTGCATCACACTTTGATAATTCTCCAAGGATGTACTAACATATCTAATATTCCTATTCCGCCCCTCCTGATAATTACATTTACATGCAATCTCTTTCTCCACTTGTGAAAAAGTAAGAAGTACAAATATACTCTCCATTATTATTTTCGACTTCTCTAGTGATGGACTAGGAGCACAGATCTCCTGGACCACTTTTTTGTAGTCCAGGGGATGTGTCACTCGTATTTACGATCGGATCGTGGTCGCGATCCAACCGCAAATAGTTGCGATCCTTTCCTAGGTTTACCGTCTCCACCAGGTTATAGTTTTCGTTTGGAGCGGGTGGGCGGAGGTCGCCCGGAGGCCTCCGGTGATGGATAAGTGGTCAGGTTATTGGGCGTCGAGCGAGGGTGTCTTCCGGGCAACCTCCGGCCGCCCGCTCCGAACAAAATCTATAACCTGGTGGGGATGGTGTACCCAAGAAAGGATCACAAACATTTACAGTCGGATCGCGACCACGATCCGATCGCAAATACGAGTGGCACATCCCTTGGACCACAAAAAGTGGTCCAAGAGATCCTGCCTCGTGGACTAGAGGTTTTGAAAAAAAATTAAATCTCTCCTTTTTTTCTTTTTTTCTGTTGGGCCTGATATCTCCTCATATCAGGTCCACATTTGGCCTGATATGGGGAGATATCAGGCCCAATATGAGTCTGATATCCTATAAGAGACACAACAACAACAACCAAGCCTTTTCCCACTAGGTGGGGTCGGCTGTATGAATCCTTTTACGCCATTGAGCTCTATCTCCTATTATATCATCTATATTTAAATAAATTTTATCTTGTTTTATTGTTGCTAACCAAGTCTTTTTTGGTCTTCCTCTTCCTCGTTTGATATGTATGTTTATCTTAGTTTCACATCGCCTAACTGGAGCATTTATTGGTCGTCTAAGTACATGTCCGTACCATCTTAAACGTGTCTCTCAGAGTTTGTCCTCAATAGATGCAACTCCGACTTTCTCTCTAATGCTCTCATTCCTTATTTTGTCCATCTTCGTATGTCCACACATCCACCTTAACATCCTCATCTCTGCAACTCTCATCTTATGCTCATGTGCTCGAGTCATAGCCCAACATTCAGCTCCATATAACATAGCAGGTCTAACAGCGGTTTTATAGAACTTACCTTTAAGTTTAAGAGGTACTTTATGGTCACATAAAACACCGGACGCTCCCCTCCATTTCACCCATCCTGCTCGTATTCTATGTAAGACGTCTCTCTCAATCCCTCCATCATTTTGTAAAATTGATCATAAATATTTAAATCTCTCGGTTCCGAGCAACTCGTCCTCTCCTATCTTAACAATTGTTTCATTACTTCTAATATTGTTAAATTTAAATTCCATATATTCTGTCTTTAATCTACTAAGCTTAAAACCTTTTCCTTCTAGTGTTTCCCTCCAAGATTCTAGCTTAGCATTTACTCCTTCACGTGTCTCATCTATCAAAATAATATCATCTGCAAACAACATGCACCACGGTATTGTGTCTTGAATGTGCGCAGTGAGTTCATTCATAATTAGTGTAAAAAGATAGGGACTTAGGGCTGATCCTTGATGTAACCCTATCTTTATTGGAAATGCTTCAGTTACTCTGCCTGAAGTCTTTACTCTGGTCGTTACATCCTCATACATATCCTTAATTAGTTCAATATATGTTACGCTAACACCTCTCTTTTCTAAAATTCTCCATATAATTTCTCTTGGGACTCTATCATAAGCTTTTTCTAAGTCAATAAATACCATGTGTAGATCTTATTTTTGCTCATGATATTTTTCAATTAATTGTCTAAGGAGATGTATAGCTTCTATTGTCGACCTTCCAGGCATGAACCCAAATTGATTTTCTGTCACTGTGGTCTCCTTCCTTAATCTTTTTTCTATTACTTTTTCCCAAAGTTTCATAGTATGACTCATTAGTTTAATACCCCTATAGTTTGCACAATTTTGTATGTCTCCCTTGTTCTTATATAAGGAAACTAGAGTACTTATCCTTCATTGATCAGGCATTCTTTTCGTTTTCAATATCATGTTAAATAATTTTGTAAGTCATTCAATACCTTGTTTCCGTAAGCACCTCCATACCTCTATCGGAATATCATCTGGTCCAACGGCTTTTCCATTGTGCATCTCATTTAAAGTTTGTTTTACTTCTGAAGTTTGAATTCTATGATAAAAATTAAAATTTCTATGCTCATTTGACCTAATTAAATTACCTAAGTTAAGTTGGTCACCTAAACCTTCATTAAAAAGTTGATGAAAATACCTCTTCCACCGCTCTTTTATTTCTCCATCATTTACTAATACCCTATTACATTCATCTTTAATACATTTTATTTAGCTAAGATCTCTTATTTTCCTTTCTCTCACTTTAGCTATTCTATAAATATCTCTTTCCCCTTCTTTTGTATCTAATTTTTGATATAACCGTTCAAAAGTTTCATTTTTTGTTTCACTCACTACTTTCTTAGCTTCTTTCTTGACTATTGTATATTTTTTTAAGTTTTCCTCGTTCTTACAAATATATAATTCCTTATAAGCTATTCGTTTTTCCTTCACTTTCTCATTCCACCACCAAGATTCTTTACTTAATGGTGCATGTCCCTTTGACTCACCAAGTACACTCTTAGCTACTATTTTCAACTTTGATACTATCTTATCTCATGTTGTATTAGAGTCATCGTATATTTCACCTAATGCTTGTACTTCTACCTTCTCCTTAAATATATTTTGTTTCCCATCCTTTAACTTCCACCACTTAATTCTAGGAATTGTATATATTTTCTTTCTATTGATACTATGTTTGAGGCGTATATCCAACACTACTACCCTATGTTGGGTAGTTAAGCTTTCTCCAGGGATGACTTTGCAATCTTTACAAATCTTTCTATCCTTCTTCCTAACCATAAGAAAGTCAATTTGCGATTTATTATTCCCACTTTTGAATGTGACTAAGTGTTCTTCTCTTTTCTTAAAAAACGTATTAGCTAATATAAGGTCATATACTATCGCAAAATCTAATATAGTTTTCCCTTCCTCATTCCTCGTTCCAAACCCATAACTCCCATGTACTCTCTCATATTCCTCATTTTTCACTCCGACATGCCCATTTAGATCACCTCTTATTAAAATCATTTCACTTGGTGGAATATTTTGTAATATTTCATCTAAGTTCTCCCAAAACCTTGATTTGGTAGCTTCAACTAATCCTACTTGTGGTGCATATACGCTAATTCTGTTCACAGTTTCTTTCGCCACTATTATCTTAAGGGCTATAATTCTATCCCCTTTTCTAACTACTCCTACAACTTCATCCTTTAACAAATTATCTACAATGATACCCACTCCATTTCTTGCTTTATTCTTTCCAGTGTACCATAACTTAAAACCCGAGTTCTCTATCATCTTTGCCTTCTCGCCTATCCATTTTGTCTCTTGTACACACAAAATACTAATTTTTCCTCCTAATCATCATATCTACTACCTCCATTGATTTACCAGTGAGAGTTCCTATATTTCATGTTCCAAATCTTAGATTATTAGTTTTCTTATCATAGTTGTTCTTATCTAACCTATGGTGTGAGAACTTTTGCCTATTTAACACTACACTCAAGTTCTCATGGAGATGTAGTGGTCCTTGCTGAGACGTTACAGTTGGACCTTGTAACGCAAACTCTTGCATATTTATCACTACACCCGAGTTCTGGAGATGTAGCGGTCCTTGCCGAGACGTTACAGTCGGACCCTGCAACGCGTTCCTTCCGGGGAACAACCTAGCATTAGCACAATAGTTTAATGGTTTCATTCATTGAATATTTGTCATAGTTTGACGCTGGCTGGCAACCTAACGCAACCCTCCTCCTTTATCCGGGCTTGGGTAAGAGACACAAGAAAAGGAAATTATTTTTTTCAAAACCTTTGGATCACTCCTAGAAAAGTTGAAAATAACAATAGAGAGTATATTTACACTTCTCGCAATTTTAAAAATCCATAGGACCTGAAATAGTTACAATCTGAGGTCTCTAGATCGATCAGTGAGTTTTAGTTAAAATCTACTATTTGACCTAAAGATCTCATATTGCAACCTTTTTAGGTCCTATAGATTTCTAAAATTATAAGGAGTCCAAATTTGCTCTCCATTACTATTTTTGACTTTCCTAGAGGTGGTCTAGAGGTTTTGAAAAAAAAATAAATTCTCTTTTTTTCATTTTTGTTTTTTTCTTTCTGTTGGGTCTGATATAGGGAGATATCAGGCTCAACGTGGGTCTGATCTGTTGGATCGTGGAAGTCACTAGAGGGGGGGGTGAATAACGATCAAAAATTCGAAGCGAGTATACAGCGGAAAAATAAAAATCACAACGCTAACAGGAACCAGTTTTACTTGGTTCGGAGCCTTCGTCAACTCCTACTCCAAGGCTCACACTCGTTGAGTGCTTTCGTTGGACAATCACTAATAGTTCGCAAACAAGATTACAATAGTAGGTACAAGAACTATTAAAACGAAATACCGACAACAATAATAATAAAAAAACTTGAACCGCAAGTTGTCGGAGTAGCTTCGCAGCGTCGCAGGGGTTGAGCGCAACAGAGCAGTTGTAGAAGAAGTTGTTGTGTTTGATGCTCCGTGAAGGCCTTCTTTTATAGGCCTGCTCCGGGCGCTCAGATTTCTTCCGGGTGCCCGGACCATAACGTAGGTCCGGCCAATCAACATGCTCCAAATCTACGATGAGATAAATTTTACCTTCCAGACGCCTGGACCACCATTTTCCAAAAATTTCTTTTCCTGCAAGAAAATGTTAGTCCAAGGCAAAATAAAGATTAAACTACTCTGTAAAACAAAAGTTAGCACAAATATAATAAAACAGAGTAGTAATTAGATTTCATCTCACCGAAATCAGAATCTAGTCACGATCTCAACTTAGACTTCCGAAATGGATCTAAGTTGGATCAACGCCTAAGTTCCCTAACTGGGAACGCGTCCTCACCAAGTCACTCCCCTCTAATGCCTTACCTTAACTTTCCTGCTAGACGTCCGGCCAGCCCGTCGACTAGTCTGAACTTCGTGCTAGCTACTCGGTCGACCCGTTGACTTAGCTGGACTTCGTGCCAGACATCCGGTCAGTCCGTCGACCAGTCTGGACTTCATGTCAGCTATCAAGTCAGCTCGTTGACCTAGCTGGGCTTCGTACCAGACATCTGGTCAGCTCGCCGACCAGTGTAGACTTCGTGTCAGCTATTAGGTCAACCCGTCAACCTAGCTGGGCTTCGTGCCAGCTATCCAGTCGGCCTGTCGACCTAGCTAGGCTTCTCCTGCACACTTTGTCAAAGTGTTAGATCATAATGAAACTAATTTAACCTACTTTGTCATTCATCAAAACCTGAGTTAGACTGTCAGTGCTAATCGCACCAACAATCTCCTCCTTTTTGATGCAATGACAACCTGGGTTAAGTTAGTGAAAAATATGCAAAACATAAGCAATTATAAGAAACGACATGGTTTTTAAGTTAGTCTTGTTTTATATTTGGTATTTTGTTGCTAAGTAAATTAAACCACTTAACCCTCCCCTTTTGGCATTCATCAAAAATAGTAAGCAAAATGGCAAAGTAATACAAATTTGACAACAGAAAATTTTGATAAAATAAAATTTTCAGGTTTACTTGGGGAGTTAACTTAGAAAAATAGTCAGTGGAAAATGTTTTGAAAAAGTCGTTTAAGGTAAAAATGTAAACTTTAAACTTTCGATATCAGAAACCATTTTCAACATCTCAAAAAAAAAAATTCTAAAATAATATTATAAAATATTAAGGTAAAAATTGACTAACTTTGTAAGTTAAAATAAGTTTGTAAAATTAAATTAATTTTCAGAGTAAATTTCAAAAATAAGCTTGCAAAATTAATGCAATTTTCAAAAATAAGTTTATAAAAGTCAATTTTCAAAAATAAGTTTATAAAAGTCAATTTTCAAAAATAAGTTTATAAAAGTCAATTTTCAAAAATAAGTTTGTAAAATTAAAGTAATTTTTCAAAATAATTTTTAAAAATAATTTTAAAAAATTAAAATAATTTTCAAAAATAATTTTATAAAATTAAAGTAATTTTAGAATAATTTTGCTAAAGTATTTTCAAGGAAATGAAAAACACTTTTCAAAAATAATTTTGTAAAATATTTTTAAAGAAGAGAAAATAATTTTGTTACAAATAGTTTTACTACATATGAAACCGATTTGAATTAATTCTTCCCCTAGATCTGATATTATTTTTGAAGTAAGGCTTTTAAAAATATTTGTCAAGAAAATTTAAAGTAAGATTTTCAAAGTATTTTTAAAAGTGAGGTAGGATTTTCAAAAAAAAAATTAAAAAGAAATTTGATAAGGAATAAATAAAAAAATCTAAGGAATTTAATAAAAAAAATATAAGGAAATAATTTTTTAAGTAAATATTTTTAAAAAATTGATCTCTACCTGAATTTGATACTCCCCTGAATTTGATATTCTCCCTTAATTTAACACTCCCCCTTAAGTTAACACTGGACTTTGGTTATGTTAAATTTTAAAACCTTAGCACATTTTTCTATATAAGTGTTTTAGGGGATTTAGTGTTAGTAACACTTATATTTATCGAATATATTATTTACATAAGTATTTCTATATACTTGGTATAATTGTTTGATTAAAATAAGATTATTAAAATTAATTGATCCGGCGGTAAGAATGGGGGACCCACTTCCTGAAGGGTCCCGGCCTAAGAACGGATGGAGGGCTGGCCAAGCGGGTAATGGCCGCGCTAAGCAGATCCGAGCGGAGCCAGAGATAACCCAGCCATGGGCTTGGGTTTCCGACGCCAAGGCGGGAGAACCAAATGGCCGAGCGGGTGTCTACCCTGCTGGAACCGAAGGGCCGAGCGGGTGGTCCGTTCGGCCAGGATAAGGGCGAGGATACAAAGGTTAGCCGAGCGGCCTATTCTTTCGGCTCGGGATATGGGATGTCAGCAAAGGCGTGTCTGATGATTATGCCGTACACAAGTTTGCACAAGGGAGGATCTCGCCGTCACATCATGGAGAGGTTGATACAGTAGCGGTATGGCCTTATGGATGTCCTTCTGATAGACCCATACCTGGGCATGGTCGAAAGCAGGTGATTGCTTTGATTGGCGCGCCCAGGCTCCTTCGAGAGGTCTATATAAGGTCTCCATTTCTTCACCGGAGGTACGTTGTGTTGGTTACTACTCGGAAAGCCTAGAGGTTCCACTGTACAAAAATTTTGTACAAAGATCTGAACCTTTTCCTAGCTACCATGTGTTCTTTTAAATTAAATTTTGGATCGCCTGCGGAACTTAACACGTTTGATCCAAAACTTAATCTATTTGTTCTTTTAGGTTTTGACTTGGATCTCCTGCGGAACTTAACACGTTCGACCCAAATCACCTTAAGTTATTAATTCCATTAAATATTAATTTCCATAATTGGTTCCCAGTACTGACGTGGCGAGGCACATGACCTTCTTAGATATGGGAGCAACCACCACCGACTAGACAAAACCTTTTATAGAAATCTAATATTTAATTTCCTAAAATAACTTTAGGTTAACCGAAAAGAACAATCAAATCACAAGGAAAAATAAAACAAAAGAACACAACTTCGAAAAACATATTTGAAATACTAAAATCGTAAGCCTCTTGTATTTGGTATTATTTCCAAAAATAACTAGTATGATGCGGAAAGAAAAAAAATACTAGTTATACCTTTTAGAAAGACCTCTTGATCTTCTACCGTATTCCTCTTCTAACCTCGGACGTTGTGTGGGCAACGATCTTCCGAGATGAGAATCCACCAAAGCACCTTCTTCTCCTTTCTTCAAGTTTCCAAGCACAAAGCTTCCAAAAGATGAAGATCTTTTCCACCAACCAAGCTCCAAGGGATATAAGCTTTCTCTCCTTCTTCTCCAAGTAGTATCCGGCCACCACAAGAGCTCCAAGCAAAGAGAAGGTTCGGCCACCAAGAGGGAGAGAAGAGAAAAGAAGGTGGCCGACCACACCAAGGAAAAAAGAGAGAGAAATAATAGAGGTTGTTCACCATGAAGCCTTCTCTACCCCTCTTTTATAATCCTTGGTCTTGGCAAATAAGGAAATTTAATTAAAACTTCCTTAATTCTTTTGCCATGAAAAGGAAAAATTTATTTAATTAAAATAATTTTCCTTTTCTCAATTTACATGGTCGGCCACACTAAAGCTACAAACAAGGAGAGTTTTAATTAATTAAAACTTCCTAATTTGTCTCCGTAAATTTATAAAATTTCTCCAATAATTTAATCCTTCATGATTGGTTTATAAAAGGAAATTTAATAAATTAAAATCTTTCTTTTAAACATGTGGATAAAAGAAAGTTATCTCTAAAAATTAAAATCTCTTTTAATCTACAAATAAAGAAAGATATCAAATCTTTTCTCAATCTTTTGTAGAAACTAATAAAAGAGAATTATTAATTTTTAAACTTTCTTTTAAATCATGAACATGGTTAAAAAGGAAAGTTTTCTTAAAATTTAAAATCCTCCTTTAATCAACAAATAAGGAAAGATTTCAAATTTTAAACTCTCTTTTAAACATGTAGATGATTTACAAATAAGGAAAGTTTTTACCAAAAATTAAAACCATCCTTTTAAACTACAAATAAGGAAAGAGATTAATCTCTTCTCTTAATCTTTTGTAGAAAGCTATAAAAGGAAATTTTTAATTTTTAAACTCTCTTTTAAAATCATGATATCCACATAAGAAATAATTTTAATAAAAATCCTTTTTAATATTCTAGTGGTCGGCCACCTAAGCTTGGGACCCAAGCTTTGGCCGGCCACCTACATGACTCATCCACTTGATCTTGGCCGGCCCTAGCTTGGGTTCCAAGCTAGCTTGGCTGGCCCCATTGGATGGGTAAGAAGGTGGGTATGCGGTGGGTATAAATCTCTATATACTAGAGGCTACGATAGGGACCGAGAGGAGGAATTGGTTTTGGTCTCCCGATGAAATTAAGCATCCCGTGTTCGCCCCGAACACACAACTTAATTTCATCAATAATAATTCATTCCACTAAAGAACTATTATTGAACTACCACATCAATCCCAAATTACATTTTGGGCTCCTTCTTATTATGAGCGTGTTAGTCTCCCTGTGTTTAAGATATCGAATGTCCACTAATTAAGTGAGTTACTGACAACTCATTTAATTAATATCTAAGTCCAAGAGTAGTACCACTCAACCTTATTATCATGTCGGACTAAGTCCACCTGCAGGGTTTAACATGACAATCCTTATGAGTTCCTCTTGAGGACATTATCAACCTAGTATCTCTAGGACACAGTTTCCTTCTATAATCAACAACACACACTATAAGTGATACCATTTCCCAACTTATCAGGTTTATTGATTTATCGAACTAAATCTCACCCATTGATAAATTAAAGAAATAAATATCAAATATATGTGCTTGTTATTATATTAGGATTAAGAGCACACACTTCCATAATAACTGAGGTCTTTATTCTTTTATAAAGTCAGTATAAAAGGAATGACCTCAAATGGTCCTACTCAATACACTCTAAGTGTACTAGTGTAATCATATAGTTAAGATAAACTAATACCTAATTACACTACGACCTTCCAATGGTTTGTTCCTTTCCATCTTGGTCGTGAGCTACTGTTTATAATTTATAAGGAACCGATAACATGATCTTCTGTATGTGACACCACACACCATGTTATCTACAATATAAATTAATTGAGCAACTACATTTATCATAAATGTAGACATTTGACCAATGCGATTCTTATTTCTAGATTAATGTTTATACCAAAAGCTAGGCTTTTAGTATACACTCTAACACGTTGGTCTGAACCTCTGAAGCCACCTCTTTGTTATTCCTTGCCTGACTTGAGCGTCGGAGGGCCGTCGCCGGGACACCCCTCCCGGCTCGGTTTTGTTGCAGGTTCGCCGGAGCACTCGAGGATCCAGCAGGGAGCGCCACGTCCCCAGCGTCCTTTGACTTCTGGTTCGGACAGGATCAATTTGGCGTCGTCTGTGGGAACGCACCTGCATCCGAGCAGAAGCAATGGACGAGGCTGGAAGACTACATACCGTGGCACTCTCACAAGAAGAGTTTGACGCTATAGTCGAGGCGAGGGCAGCCAAGATAGTGGCGCAGCAAAAGGAGAAAGCACAAGCTGAGCGAGCGCAACAGCAAACAACCTCGGCTTCAGCAGGCCGGGCGGCGCAAGCAGACCGTCGCTCTCTTCCGTACTCCCCCAGAAATCGCGCCCGCCCACGGGGAGCAAGGATCTTCATCCGATGAGCCTCCCATTCGGGATCATAGGAAGGGCAAAGCTCCCCGAGCGGACGCACCACCCGAGCAGGTTCACCGACAATTCTCTGAAGCCATACATCGGGATCCGTTACCAAAATACTATACACCACCGCCGATCGGAGCTTACAATGGAACGACCGACCCCGACGATCATTTGGGGAAGTTCGACAGCGTCGCCACCTTGCATCAGTACTCTGATGGCATAAAGTGTCGGGTATTTCTCACCACTCTATCAGAATCTGCACATAGGTGGTTTCAGAGGCTGTCGGACGGCTCTATTACTAGCTTCCAGGAGTTCCGAACGGCATTCCTTCATCACTTTGCGAGCAGCCGACGTTATCAAAGGACAAGCGTCAGCCTGTTCACCATCAAACAAGAACCAAGAGAATCTCTTCGGGCGTATATACAGCGGTTTAATCAAATAGCGATGGACATCCCCACAGCCACCTCGGAGACGATGGTAAACGCATTCACGCAAGGCCTCGCGGAAGGGGATTTCTTCCGCACGCTCATTCGCAACCCGCCCAGAGACTACGACCACATGCTACACCGGGCGAATGAGTATATAAATGTGGAAGAGGCGGAGGCTGCCCGACGGAAGGGAACTCATGCCGAACGTCCGGCCCAAGCCGAACGAAAGCAGCCCGCTGCCCATCAGCCACCAAGAGGACCAAGAGTTGAGGCATCCCGGGCACATCATGCGAAGTCCCCGGTGGTCCAAGAAGTAGCGGCCGAGCGGCCAAGGATGAAGAAAAAGAGGGTATGGACCCCAATGTTTTGCTCTTTCCATAATACTGACTCCCACAACACCCGCGACTGTCGGGGCCTGCCTTCAATCACCCATCCCGTACGACGGGGTGGCCCTCGTCGATCGCCTTCACCCGACCGCCGGCATCGGCATCAAGAGTCCGGTCGGCGAATATACAAGAGATCTCCCGAACAGCGTTTCCCTCTAAGGCATGAAGATCGCTCTCGAAGGTCCAATGAGCGACCTAGGCAGTCCGCTCGGGAAGAGGAGAATAGAAACAACATCTCCCGGGGAGATATCAATATTATTGCGGGTGGGCCGACCGGAGGAGATTCACACAGGGCGAGAAAAGCAAGCGCTCGGTAGCTCAGAATCCATGAGGTGGGTTGCAGCCAAGAAAGGGCGAGCGGACCCGAGATCAATTTCGGGCCCAAGGATCTTGAGGGAGTTGAAGTGTCGCATGATGATGCCCTTATCGTCAAAGCGGTAATAGCCAACTACACCATCCACCGTATCTTCATTGACACTGGCAGCTCGGTCAACATCATCTTCAGAAAGGCCTTTGATCAACTACAAATCGATCGAGCCGAGCTGCTGCCCATGACAACAAACTTTGTGGGCAATGAGGTTCTTCCGGTCGGACAGGTAAGACTGGCTATCTCCTTAGGGGAAGAACCGCTCCGGAGAACGAGGACAACAAACTTTGTGGTGATCGACTCCCCTTCATCCTACAACGTGATACTGGGGCGACCGGCGTTAAGCGTTCTACCAGAAGATCAAATTCCCGGTCGAGGACAAAATCGGTGAAGTACGAGGAGATCAGTTAGCCGCTCGAAAATGCTATGTGGAAATGATCCGAGCCGAATCTAGCGCCGCGCGAAAGGCTCCACGGATCGAGGTACACGCCATAACCAAGAAACCTCCTGCTTTAATTTATGATGAAAAGGAGGAGGTTCGGATCCATCCGAGCCGATCGGAGGCTACAACCTTTATTGCCGCCGACCTGGAGGACGAACAGAAAGAAGAAGTGGTCAAATGCCTCCAGATGAATCATGACGTCTTCGCCTGGTCGACGCATGAGCTGCCCGGTGTCTCCCCCAGCATAGCCCAACATAAGCTTCACGTCCGGCCGGACGCTCGGCCAGTAAAACAAAGGAGAAGAGATTTCAGCGCTGAGCAGAATATTATCATTCGAGCGGAGGTAGAAAGGCTCTTAGAGGACGGCCACATACGGGAGGTTCAATTCCCAAGCTGGTTAGCAAATGTGGTGCTCGTCTCCAAGCCGGGTAACAAATGGAGGGTGTGCATCGAATTCAGAGATCTGAACAAAGCTTGCCCGAAGGATTTCTACCCTCTGCCCCGAATCGACCAGCTCGTAGATTCTACAGTCGGATGTGAACTTATATGTATGCTGGATGTCTACCAAGGCTATCATCAAGTGCCGCTCGCCCCGGAGGACCAGGAAAAAGTTAGCTTCGTTACACCGGACGGGACGTATTGCTATACGGTGATGCCGTTCGGATTGAAGAATGCCGGAGCAACATATCAAAGATTGATGAATAGGATCTTCCGCGAGCAAATCGGACACAACCTGGAGGTCTATGTAGATGACATCCTCATCAAATCCTTCCGAGCGGCCACTTTATGCAAAGATATGGAAGAGACCTTCCGTACACTCAGAAAATATGGGGTTAAGCTAAATCCTCATAAGTGTTTGTTCGGCGCCAAAGGAGGACGTTTCTTGGGCTATATTGTGACTGAATGGGGTATTGAAGCTAATCCTAGTAAGGTGAAGGCTCTTCAGGACATGCCACCGCCCAGAAACATGAGGGAAGTACAGAGGTTGACCGGTCGGATTACAGCGCTATCACGCTTCATCTCCAGGACTGCCGACCGGAGCCTTCCGTTCTTCAAAATCCTCCGCAAAGCTACAAAGTTCCAATGGAATGAAGACTGCGATCGGGCCTTTGAAGAACTGAAGACGTACTTAAATTCCCTACCTGTGCTGGCCAAGCCAACTGTCGGCGAACCGTTGCATATTTATTTATCCTCAACCAAGCATGCTGTGGGATCGGCGTTAGTCCGGTCGAGAGGTGAGGAGCAACCTGTATATTTCCTTAGTCATATCTTGAAAGATGTTGAAACCCGCTACACCGGACTCGAGAAGTTGGCCTTTGCTTTGATCCTTGCCGCTCGGAGGCTTCGTCCTTATTTCCTGGCGCACACGATTATCGTCAAGACCAATAGCCCGTTGGGACGAGTGCTTTTAAATCCAGAAGCTTCCGGACGGCTCATCAAATGGACAACCGAGCTAAGCGAATTTGATATCCAATATCAACCCCGTTCGGCTATCAAAGCACAAGCCTTAGCCGATTTTGTGACGGAGGTGCAGGACCCGGAACTCGAAGCTGTGTGGAAAGTGTTCGTGGATGGATCGTCCACTAGACACGGGAGCGGAATTGGCATAGTTTTGCTGTCCCCTCAAGGAGAGGGGATGCAGCTCTCCGTCCGGCTAGATTACCGAGCGACCAACAACGAAGCAGAATATGAAGCCCTTATTGCTGGATTGCATGCCGCTCGGCACGTTGGAGCCGTCCGGGTCATCCTCTATTCAGATTCCCAGTTGGCTGCTCAGCAAATCTCAGGGATTTTCGAGATAAATAGTACAAGGCTCAAGCTCTACGTGGAGGCTATTGAAAAACTTAAGCTCAACTTTAGGGAGGTGATTATTCAGAAGATCCCCTGGGCGGAGAATCAAGTGGCGGATGAGCATTATCCCCGGTCGGCTCTCAGAAGCCGATCGAGCAAGTATCTTTAGTAGCACATGTCGATCGGATGGAGGGCATCATATACCCGAGCGACTGGAGGACAACTATTGTGGAGTTTTTGCGCTCGGGAGCTACCCCATCCGACCGGGAAGAAGCTCATTTACTGAAGAGAAGGGCTAGTCGATTCACCCTCGTAGGAGATCAACTCTACAAGAAAGCCTTCTCCCGTCCGATCCTAAAATGCGTCAGCTGGGAAGATGTCGAGTACATCCTTCGAGAAGTGCACCAAGGTTCGTGCGGTGGACATCCAGGCGGACGGTCGTTAACTAGGAAGATTTTGCTAGCCGGGTATTTTTGGCCAACACTTCAAAAGGATGCTGTCCGGACCGTGGCAAATTGTCTATCCTGTCAGAAGTATCACAGCATGTCCCACCGACCGGCAGATGAGATGAAGGCATCAACTGTGGCCTGCCCGTTCGACCAATGGGGGATGGACATCGTGGGACCCTTCCTCATGGCTACCGGACAGCGGAAGTTCTTATTGGTGGCGGTCGACTACTTCTCAAAATGGGTAGAAGCTGAGCCACTTGCAAAAATATCCGAGCAGATGGTTAAAAAGTTCATATGGCAAAATATCATCTGCCGCTTTGGCATCCCAAGACGACTCGTCTCCGACAACGGACGTCAATTCACGGGGAAGTTGCTCGGGGAGTGGTGCGAAAGTTATGGCATCGAGCAGCACTTCACATCGGTGGCATACCCCCAGAGTAACGGTCAAGCCGAGGTAACCAACCGAGAGATTCTCAGAATTTTACGGACTCGGCTTGACCATGAAGGAGGCAGCTGGGTAGACGAGCTGCCGGGCGTCCTATGGGCTCTCCGCACGACACCAAAAGAGGGAACGGGCGTCACTCCATTTCACTTGGTATATGGAGGCGAAACAGTCATCCCGATTGAAGTTGGGGTGGAGTTCGTTCGGGTGCAAAACTATGATGAAGATAACGCCGAACGGAGGAGCATGGAGCTAGACTTGGTCGAAGAGGAAAGAGCTAAAGCGTCCGTCCGGCTGATGGCGTACCGGCAACGTATGAAACAGAACTACAACCGGCGCGTGATCCCCAGAGCCTTTCAAGTAGGCGACCTAGTTTGGAAGAAAGTTAAGCCGGTCGGAGATGTCGGCAAGTTGGAAGCTCCCTGGGCAGGACCCTTTGAAGTGGTCGAGAAGCTCCGTTCGGGCGCTTATTACCTCAAGGATGCGGAAGGTCGGATGCTGGACCGGCCCTGGAGTGCAAATCACCTTCAGCCATATAGAGCTGGGTGAGAGGTGCGCTGTTGCTCTATTTTGTGTAAATTCAAAATAGCTGTACTCCTTTTGTCGCAGGAAACAAATTATTCCCAAGGCATTCTGTATTCATAGCCGAACGGCTGGTTATCCGAAGGCCCCCGAGCCGCTCGGCCGGGAGGTTTATATATGCAAGCTCAGTTAAAGATCGGGAGACGGTCCGGCGTCTATAAACCCTCCGGCCGGGAAACCGGGAGACGGTCCGGCGTCTATAAAACCTCCGGCCGGGAAACCGAGAGACGGTCCGGCGTCTATAAACCCTCCGGCCGGGAAACCGGGAGACGGTCCGGCGTCTATAAACCCTCCGGCCGGGAAACCGGGAGACGAGCTGGCGTCTATAAATATCCGCGCCGACGAGCTCCGTCGTTAAAGATCGAGAGCCGCGCCGACCGGCTATAAATATCCGCGCCGACGAGCTCCGTCGTTAAAGATCGAGAGCCGCGCCGACCGGCTATAAATATCCGCGCCGACGAGCTCCGTCGTTAAAGATCGAGAGTCGCGCCGACCGGCTATAAATATCCGCGCCGACGAGCTCCGTCGTTAAAGATCGAGAGCCGCGCCGACCGGCTATAAATATCCGCGTCGACGAGCTCCGTCGTTAAAGATCGAGAGCCGCACCGACCGCTATAAATATCCGCGCCGACGAGCTTCGTTAAAGATCGAGAGCCGCTCCGACCGGCTATAAATATCCGACGAGCTCCGCCGTTAAAGATCGAGAGCCGCACCGACCGGCTATAAATATCCGAGAGGAAGACCGACGAGCTCCGTCAAAGATCGAGAGCCGCCGACCGGCTATAAATATCCGCGCCGACGAGCTCCGTCGTTAAAGATCGAGAGCCGCGCCGACCGGCTATAAATATCCGCGCCGACGAGCTCCGTCGTTAAAGATCGAGAGCCGCGCCGACCGGCTATAAATATCCGCGCCGACGAGCTCCGTCGTTAAAGATCGAGAGCTGCGCCGACCGGCTATAAATATCCGCGCCGACGAGCTCCATCGTTAAAGATCGAGAGCCGCGCCGACCGGCTATAAATATCCGCACCGACGAGCTCCATCGTTAAAGATCGAGAGCCGCGCCGACCGGCCATAAATATCCGTGCCGACGAGCACCATCGTTAAAAATCGAGAGTCGGTCCGGCGACTATAAATACCCCGGGCGGACGAATGAATACCAAAGAATAAGAAACCGCGGAAACCTGAAGTATTAAAACATTTAGGCCCGCTCGGGCGTTGGTCCTTCGATATTTGGCGTTTGTTGAGTTCACACTGGCTAGATACGTGTAGAGCGAGTAGGCCCTCCTGCTCGGACTTTGTTTAATGGGTTAAGCTGACCGACCGCGTGACGGAGAACGCTTAAGAGCATGACTAACTCTAAGCATAAACGTTAAGCAAACAGAAGAATATTATGGATGGGAAGACACAAGCAAAGACATAATTACATTAAAAGGAAAGCATGTCGAACGACAAGTACAAAAAGTTGCGCTGGGCTTAGGAAACGTAAAAACAAGGTACATACAAGGAACACTCCTCACTCAGGGTCTTCGAAGTTGAAGAAAGCGTCCGGGATATCGTCAATCATAGCCGCCAGATCCGAAGAGGGAATGGTCAGGTCAGCAGGAAGGTGCCCCCCCCTTCTTCAAGTACGCCATGGTGACCTTGACCGCCTCGGCGAAAGTTGAGGAGACGTTGCCACCAAATTTCGTGCCAAACCTCTCCAAGCGGAGGTAATCTTGACGTGCAGCAGCCAGACGACTCGTCTCCCCTTCCTTGTAGTTTCTGAGCGCCGCCCGGGAGGCAATCAGTGAATCGTGGAGGACTTTCTGATCCACCTCCGCTTTCGTGCGTTCAGCTGAGCGCCCATCCCGTTCGGCAGTTAGTTGGGCTTCCAGCTCCTTAGATTGCTGATCTAGGGCTCGGACTTCAACTTTCATTTTGTCCATATCAGCGATCGCCCGCTTCTTCCGGCTACTGGCGCGCTTCACGTCTTCGTCGCGCTTCTTCACCAGGCCTTCAAGTCGAGCCGCCTCTGTAGCCAGGTCGGCGGCTTTCTTCTGTTCGGCCTCACGGGCTTGTTTCTCCCGCTCGGCCGATGGACCCCCCGAGACTTGGAGTTTTTCCATGAGGTCCTCCAGCTCGGCCAGCCGATGGCTAGTGGCGATTTGCTCCGCCCAATGCTGTAAGAGAAATAACAAAATCAGGAACTGAACAGTAGCATGGCACAGGAAGAAAAACGAACCTACCTGAGTGGCTTGCTGCATATGGTTATCGCCGAGCTGCTTGGGTGTCATGAGGGCCACCCGAATCTGGGCGTCCTCGAAAAGTTTGGCGAGCGGACCCGTCAGGGTTATTTCATGAACGGGGCTTGATGGCCGGTCAGCAGACAATAAATATTCCTCCGAAGGAAATCGAAGGGTCGTCTTGATGGTCGGGTGGCCGGTCGGCCCTTCTTCAGCCGCAGTCGCCTGGCCCGAGGACTCCCCTATGGTTGAAGTTTCGCCCAACCGTCGTAAGCGACGACGAGTCCGTGGAGGAGAGCCAGAGGGCTGTGCGGTGGGCGAGGCCACGGAGGTCCTGATCTGCGACGGCGTGCGATCTGGAGAAGCGATATCGATCGACTCCTGTGGTTCGCCCTCTTGGGTCGGCGGAAGGTTGGAATCTCTTCGACGTTTTCGCCGAACTTCCAGTGGTGAATCCCCGGCCTGGGGGATTCCCAGCTCGGCTGGAGTAGAGGAAACAGGATCCGCCTCAACCTCCGTTGAAGCGGACGGGGCAACCTCTGTTTCAGGGGCGGACTGCGCCCCCCCCTCTCCTGCGTCTGCCATTTGGTTCTGAATGCTGGCCGCTCGGGAAGTCGTATATAGAAGAAGGACTCCTTCCAGTGCTTGTTGGAGGTTGGCATATTCTCAAAAAATTTGAAGCCTATTCTACTTTGGAAAATAAAAGTACCCAATTCGGATTGTTTGGGGTAGAAGAAGTAGTGGAATATTTTGGGGTCAAGTGGGATACTATGCAGCTTAAAGAGGACGACCACCCCGCTCAGCAGCCTAAAGGAATTCGGCACAAGTTGGCCGAGCGGGATGCGAAAATAATTACAAACTTCCAAAACAAAAGGATGGGTAGGAAATCTAAGGCCGCCCTGGAATTGGTCCAGAAAAAAACAAATGGTACCGATCGACGGGTTATGGGGCCGGTCGGTCGGGTCGGCTACAACTATTTCATGGTCGTCCGGGATCCCGTACGTCCGAACAAGACGCCGAGCTCCCTCTTCATCAAACCGACTCTCCATGGTCACATACCATGGACCGTGAACGTTGGTGGCGGGTTCGGAGGAGCTTGCCATCTCGGAGAGGCAAAAGGATAGCAAGAAATCGAAGGAATGGGAACGAAAGAGGTAAAATGAGCAGGGAAGACCTAGTAAATGAAGGAAGAAGACTCACTGAGAAGGAAACGGGCGGAAAGGATCACCGGTGAGATGATAGCCGCCTAAAAACAGAAAATGGATCGCCGGAGACCGCAACAACAGAAGAAGCAGAAGGACGAAGCGCGAGCAAGCGTGCGGCCAAAGAGGGGGACTGAGGCTTTATACGGCCGAGGCTGGTCGGCCTCCGCCCGATCCAGGTCACGAGAAACAAGGACGCCATCGGGCCGTCCATTTCAAACGATGGCGTCCCATCAGAAGTAACTCCGCCGCCACACAATGGTCGACACGTGGCGCTGAGCGATTCGGCGCATTTAATGTGCACCATGCCACACACGCGCAGCCTTAATGGATTGGATTGCCGCCGTTCCCAAGGGGATTTAGACAGGAGGCAACGACGACAGGCCGCATGAGTCACATCTGAGCGAGCGCCGAACGGCTGAATTCGGCGCACACGCCGAGCGAAAACAAAAGGCGACGAGCACCCGCTCGGACACATAGTCCAGTCAGTCGGACTCACTGCCTCCTTCGACTAGACTTGAAGGGGAGGCAAGTGATCCGGCGGTAAGAATGGGGGACCCACTTCCTGAAGGGTCCCGGCCTAAGAACGGATGGAGGGCTGGCCAAGCGGGTAATGGCCGCGTCAAGCAGTTGAGCAGATCCGAGGACGCCAAGGCGGGAGAACCAAATGGCCGAGCGGGTGTCTACCCGGCTGGAACCGAAGGGCTGAGCGGGTGGTCCGTTCGGCCAGGATAAGGGCGAGGATACAAAGGTTAGCCGAGCGGCCTATTCTTTCGGCTCGGGATATGGGATGTCAGCAAAGGCGTGTCTGATGATTATGTCGTACACAAGTTTGCACGAGGGAGGATCTCGCCGTCACATCATGGAGAGGTTGATACAGTAGCGGTATGGCCTTATGGATGTCCTTCTGACAGACTCATACCTGGGCATGGTCGAAAGCAGGTGATTGCTTTGATTGGCGCGCTCAGGCTCCTTCGAGAGGTCTATATAAGGTCTCCATTTCTTCACCGGAGGTACGTTGGTCTGAACCTCTGAAGCCACCTCTTTGTTATTCCTCGCCTGACTTGAGCATCGGAGGGCCGTCGCCGGGACACCCCTCCCGGCTCGGTTTTGTTGCAGGTTCGCCGGAGCACTCGAGGATCCAGCAGGGAGCGCCACGTCCCCAGCGTCCTTTGACTTCTAGTTCGGACAGGATCATTAATCAATAATCAATTATTCTTAATAATAAGTAATTTGTTTATGTAATAATAAGTATATTTTTTAAAATATTGGAATAATTAAAATAATTATTAAAATATATTTTTTAAAATATATTTGTTTATGTTTAATTATTAAAATAAGTATATTTGTTTATGTAATCAATTATTAAAATAATTTTTTAAAATATATTTTTTTTAAAAAAAAAATTTATTTAAAATAATTTTTTAGAATAATATTTTATGTTAAAATAATTTTTTTAAAAGTTAAAATAATTTTTAGAAGTTAAATTAATTTTTTAAAATAATTTTTAACTTAAATTAATTTTAAAAATAATTTTTTAAGTTAAAATAATTTTTAAAAATAATTTGAAATTGAATTTTTAATTTAGTTTTAAATTAAATTAAATTAAACTATTTTTAACTTAAATAAATTTTTAAAATAATTTTTCAATTTAGAATAATTTTTAAAATAATTTGAAATTGAATTTTTTATTTAGTTTTAAATTTAATTTAATTTGTTTTAGTTTAAATTATTTTAATTTTAAATTTAATTTAATTTAATTTAATTGTAATGTAATTTAATTTTAATTTAATTTTAATTCAATTTAGTTTAATTTAATATAATTTAATTTAATTTAATTTAATTTAATTTAATTTTAATTTTAATTTTAATTTTAATTTTAAAATCCTTAGTCATCTCACCCGATCTATATTTTCAATTAGAGAATCCTATAATTTTTGTGAGATGAGTTAAGTTTAATTTCAGGCTTTGGTTTGACTTTGTGTTAGATTCAGGTTTAACTTTGTGTTTAACAAACATACATTCTTTGGATAAAGTTCTTGGCTATGGTGAGCCACCTGGACATCATTAGAGTAACCATGTTTTCAAGGTTTTTCAAATGGTCTCATTAACTAAACTTAGTACAAAACCTTGGTCTAACTAGTTAGAATCCGTAAGGGGTAGCTTCAGTTAGTTCCACTCAACTAAATGCACTAGGTCGAAGTCATATCTTTCTAGACATGCATAGATAGAGTTTCCCTAACTTACTATCATCCAAAACTTCAAGTACCGTAGGTCAAGTTAATTTTGTCCCTTTTTAAGCTAATCCTAATTACCCTGCCGGGTAGGTTATTTTTGGAGGTGCCAGCTATTCTGGAGTCTCCTCCTAAATTATTGATTTTTATTTTAAGATTTTTAATTTGTAATTTAAATTTAAGTTTTTAATTTGAATGAATTAAATTGGTCAAATTTTCATTTTTGAAGGAGTGTATTTAATATTTAAATTTTCTTTCAATTTTAATTTTATTAAGTTAAGATTTTTAATGTTTAAGTTTTTATTAGTTTTTAAATATGAATTGATTAAACTGTTTAAATTATATTTCTTTAAAGATTTATCTCTTAATTTTTTATTAACTATTAATTTTGAATTTTCTAAATTATCTTTGTTTAATATGTTATTTTTAACATTTAATTTTAACTTTGTTAAATTTAATTTTGATTTTATTAAAGTATTTGATTTTATCCTTATATTTTATTTGCATTTTAAGTTAATATGATTAGTTGAATTTATTAGATTAGTCTTTATCTTTAAAATTTAATATTTTATTAATTAAATTATCTTAGTTTTGGATAGAATTCTCTAGATTGATATTGTCTAGATTATTAAATAATTTATTAAGGCATTTATTGATTTCATCTAAATCTATTTCGTTATTTTTTGAGTTCAACTTTATTTTAATGCTTGAATTAATTATTTCTGAATTAATTAATGTGTCTGAATCTAGTTGGTCAATGTTTTGTTAGACCAAATCGTGATTGATATCAATTTGATCGAAGTCTTGATTGACTTGATCAAAATCCAGAGAGTCATTCAAATTGATTTGGTTATCATTTTAATTTTTAGGTTTATTAATTATTTTCAGATTTTTTGAATTTTCTAAATTAATTAGATTTGTTTTATCAGATAATATCCTAGGGGTATTTTTGCATGTATTGTCAAATACATTATTTTCACGTATATTTTCAGAAATATCCAAATTAACATGCATATTTTTTAAACTACTACCAGCAGGGATATTTTGATAAATATTACTAACCTTGAACGCAACTCCTAATTCAGTAGGCTCTTTCGTTGGATTTTACTCGATTCTGGATTCGATTTTGACTTGATCGTCAAACTCCAATGGCTCCTCGTGAAGATTGGTCAGGCAGGTCCAAAACTCGTGGGCATTCTTGACCTTTCCTATCCTGTAAGTAACTTTGTTAGGTAATAAATCTGAAACTAACTTTATTACCTTTTGGTTTGTTTCCGAGTTTTGTATTGATCTTCTCAGTGTCATGCCACTATCAAAGTCATTCATGAAGATGAAAGTTTTCATCTACATACTCCATAGATTCTTGGTCTTGAATTAGTAGTGCTGGAGAAAAAAAATATAGTATTTCACTGATTTCCAAAAAACAATAATAAAATATTAATAAAAAAATATTATTTCAAATTTTGGTAAATGCGATATTTTGCTAATACTAACTAACGGTGAAAAGATGATAATTAATTTTTGAAAAATAATTTTGGAGGGAAAAACGAATAATATCTATTTTGCTAATACTAACCAATGTAAGAATATTTTTTAAACACAAATTATATCTATTTTTTTTTAAAAAAAAAAAAAGAATCCCCATTGCTCGATTGGTGGTTGCACCAATTTAGAGCGGTACTCGCTCTGATACCACTTGTTGGATCATGGAAGCCGCTAGATGGGGGGGGATGAATAGCGATCGAAAATTTGAAGTGAGTATGCAATGGAAAAATAAAAATCACAACGCTAACAAGAACCAGTTTTACTTGGTTCAGAGCCTTCGTCGACTCCTACTCCAAGGCGCGCACTCGTTGAGTGCTTTCGTTGGGCAATAACTAATAGTTCGCAAACAAGATTACAACAGTAGGTATAAGAACTATTAAAACGAAATACTGACAACAATAATAATAAAAAAAACTTAAACCGCAAGTTGTCGGAGTAGCTTCGCAGAATCGCAGGGGTTGAGCGCAACAGAGCAATTGTACAAGAAGTTGTTGTGTTTGATACTCCGTGGATATCTTCTTTTGTAGGCATGCTCTGAGCGCCCGGAAGGGATCTGGGTGCCCGGACCGTGACGTAGGTCCGGCCAATCAGCATGCTCCAAATCTGTGACGAGATAAATTTTGCCTTCCGGGCGCCGGAACCACCGTTTTCTAGAAATTTCTTTTCCTGCAAGAAAATGTTAGTCCAAGGCAAAATAAAGATTAAACTATCCTGCAAAACAAAAGTTAGCACAAATATAATAAAACAGAGCAGTAATTAGATTCTGTCTCATCAAGACCGGAATCTAGTCATGATCTCAACTTAGATTTTCGAAATGGATCTAAGTTAGATCGACGCCTAAGTTCCCTAACTGGGAACGCATCCTCACCAAGTCACTCCCCTCCAGTGACTTACCTTAACTTACCTGCCAGGCGTCCAGTCAGCCCGTCGACCTGTCTGGACTTCGTGCCAGCTACTAGGTCAGTCCGTTAACCTAGCTGGACTTCGTGCCTGACATCCGGTCAGCCTGTCGACCAGTTTGGACTTCGTGCCAGACATCCGGTCAACCCGTCGATTAGTCTGGACTTCGTGGTAGCTATCAGGCCAGCCCGTCGACCTAGTTGAGCTTCGTGCCAGACATTCGGTCAGCCCGTCAACCAGTTTAGACTTTGTGTTAGCTATCAGGTCAGCCCGTCGACCTAGTTGAGCTTCGTGCCAGACATTCGGTCAGCCCGTCGACCAGTTTAGACTTTGTGCTAGCTATCAGGTCAGCCTGTCGACCTAGCTGGGCTTTGTGGCAGCTATCGGGTCGGCCCGTCGACCTAGCTAGGCTTTTCCTACACACTTCGTCAAAGTGTTATTTCACAATGAAACTAACTTAACCTACTTTGTTATTCATCAAAACCCGAGTTAGATTGTCAGTGCTAACCGCACCAACCCCATAACAAGTCTGAGAAGAAAATAAAAAAAAAAAAAGAAAATAAAAGAATTTATTTTTTCAAATCTTTGAACTATCACTAGGAATGCTGAAAATAATAATGGAGAGCATATTTGAACTCCTTGCAATTTTAGAATTCCACAGGACCTAAAATGGTTGCAATCTGAGATCTCTAGGTTGATCAGTGAGTTTCGTTCGAAATCCACTAATCGACCTAGAGACCTCAGATTATAACCATTTCAGGTCTTGTGGATTTTAAAAATTATAGGGAGTCTAAATATATTCTCCATTGTTGTTTTCGATTTTTTTAATAGTGGACCAGAGGTTTTGAAAAAACTTGGCAAGATATGGAGAGATATTCGACCCACATTAGGCCTGATATGAGGAGATATTAGGTCCAATGTGGGTCTGATCTCCCATAAGAGGAGAAAAAAAAATTTAGTTTTTTCAAAACCTCTGAACCACCCTTAAGAAAGCTAAAAATAACAATGGAGAGTATATTTGGACTCATTACAATTTTAAAAATTAGCAAGACCTAAAATGATTATAATATGATGTCTTTATGTTGATCAGTGAGTTTCAGTCGAAACTCACTCATTGACATAGAAATCTCAGATAATAACTATTTCAGGTTCTATGGATTTTGAAAATTGTTAAGAGTTCAAATATACTATCCATTGTTGTTTTCGGCTTCCCTAGTGATGGACTAGAGGTTTTGAAAAAAACTATTGGTCTCTTATAACATACATGAGAAAGAAATTTTAAAAAAAAAAGAATTTATTATTTTTTTAAATCTTTGGACTACCACTAGAAAATTGGATTAAATCGAATAAATAGATCAAATCGATGGAATTTAAAAATTCTATTTCATTTATTATCTTTTTTTTTAAAATAATTAATTCAATTAATTTAGTTCGGATATGATTTTAAATTTTTTATTTGATTAAATTAAATTAATCGAATAGATCACATTTTTAAATTAAATTAATTTTTTACATTATAAATTTTAGATCGAACTAAATTTTTATTAAGTTAAATAAAATATTTAGAAAAAATCGATTTATTCAATTTATTCGATTTTATTAAAAATTTAATTTTACAGAAAAGCCTTCCTGTAAAATAAGGGCTTTTCTGTAATTATGCCCTCCCGCCGACCGTACAGACCCGACCGACCAAAAACGCTTTCTCCGGCGGATCGGACTGAACCCAACCCGGTTCGCTTCTGTCCGGTCTGATGTACCTTTCGTCGACGCCGTTGGTGGAACGTTAACGGAGTCGTCAGTGTCCGCAGTAGTGCGCGATGGACCGTTCGACGACGCCGTCAAGCGCACAAGGTTCCGCTCTTGAAGCTTCGTCCGGCGCTTAAAACCTTCCCCTTCGCTTTCTCGCTCTCCAGCTGCGGGAATCTACTGAAACATCCAAATCTTCGATTTATACGTGCAGAGTTTGATTTCTTCGGCAGATTTGTGACTTTTCGTTCGTTCTGGTTGGGAAAGATTCGATTTTTAGGGCATCGATTCTAGATCGGTTTGTCTCGATCTTGGATCTCCAGTAGGGTTCTTCTTTCTTTGTTGCTGCGGTGGTCTTCTTGTTGTAGGATACAGCAGCGATGAGCATGGAGACGGCTTCGCCGCAATGGTGTCGTCGCTGCTGTCGCTTCATCTCCGTTGGGCCGGACGCCGTCGTTTGCCCGGATTGCGGTGGCGGCTTCATGAATGCATATGGCCTTTTCCATCCCTCCTTTGCGGTGGCTGCCGAGCCTCGCCGTCGACGCTTCCCCTCCCCGGTGATCGACTCTGCCGCTGCCGACGGGCGGCCACACCAGCACTCGGGGATTAGGTTCCGTAGTAACAGTCGTCCGTCCACGAGCGACCGATCTCCTTTCAATCCCCTCATCGTTCTTCTCGGTCCCGGAGGCTCACGACGCGATGCGGATCGGGATACCATCAACAGTTTTGAGATGTACCACTACGACGGCACAGGGTCGGGCCTCCGCCCCTTGCCAGAAAACATGTCGGATTTCTTGATAGGCTCCGGGTTTGAGAGGATACTCGATCGCCTTTCTCAGATGGAGACCAATGGAACAGGCAGCAGGCATGTGTTCGGTCACCCGCCTGCTTCAAAGTCTGCCGTCGAGTCTATGCCCACAGTCGAAATTGCTGACCTTCATGTTACCCTGGAATTCCATTGCGCCGTCTGCAAGGATCCCTTCGAGCTCGGAGCTGAGGCCCTCGAGATGCCCTGCAAGCACATCTACCATCAAGATTGCATCTTGCCATGGCTCGCCCTAAGAAATTCCTGTCCAGTTTGCCGGCATGAGATGCCGATGGATGTGCAGCGACCAGATGCGGACGAAGACGCCTCCTTGTCTGGGAACGAGGACGAGATGGTCGGGCTTACCATATGGAGGCTTCCGGGAGGTGGGTTTGCGGTAGGCAGATTCACAGGGGACAGGAGAGCTGCTGAAGGGGAGTTTCCAGCCGTTTACACAGAGATGGATGGCGGATTCAATACTAATGGGGCACCAAGAAGGATAGCATGGTCCTCGAGAGAGAGCCGATCACAGCATCATCGAGGATTCAGTCAGGCATTCCGCAGTGTGCTTTCATTCTTCAGGCGTTTGAGGTCTTCTACTCCGATATCTTCAACCAGGTTAAATCCCAATTCCCAATCTTTCTCAAACCCTTCTGTTAGACACAGGAGATCTTCCATGTTCAGGAGGAGTCTGAGAAGCCGCAGCACAAATTCGACACCAAATGGTGGAACTGTCGATTCACCATGATGGTAATTATGAGAATTAGATTAGAAATACTTATCCTGCAAGAAGAATGAAAATGTTTGTTCAACATATGGCTAGCTGATGGAGAACTCTCGACATCTAATTCCACAGTGAACATGGACGACGTAAAGAGTGTAGCATCTTCTGTTAGCTATCCTCCATCATACATGGCACCTCTATTGCTCTTGAACACACAGAAGAGGCTTTATTTTCTTTAGGTTAGCCGTTCAACATTTTCTACATGTATGTGTTTACTTTAGAAGAAAAAAAAATCATATATTCATTAATCGTTTTATGGGTTCACAAATGATCTGTCTGTATCATTGTCTTTGGAGTTAGATTCAGTAGATTCTAACATCTACATGCTAAAATGTGATTTGTAGAAAACATGCTGCACTGCACATTTAAGATTGGCTTAATTAGTGGTGTAAAGCTAAATGCATTGCTTATTTCTAGCTAAGACACTTTATCTGGAACTATGGTTCATTAACTAGATTACAATTTTATGTGTAAGAAATAATAGACCAATTGTGCAACCTCTCGATCACCGAGCGGACTACTGGGTAACTTCTGCGAGTATTCGTGCTATCAGATATACTGACACATTGTACCAGAACTGTAATTTATCTAGCATCGCAAGGTGGTTGTTTTTCTCTTATGAATCTTCTTGTGTTCATAGCAAAGAACTGAAGTTATATGCCTTCCCCTATTTGTGGAAATCTTATTACCTTGTTGTAAGAAATAATGGACCAACCGAGCAACCTTTTGATCACCAAGCGGACTATTGGGTGACTTATGTGAATACTCGTGCGATCAGATATACTGCCACATTGTTCCAGAACTGTAGTTTATCTAGCATCACAATAGTCAATTGTTGTTTTTCGTTTTTTATGAATCTTCTTGTGTTCATAGCAAAGAACTGAAGTTATATATGCCTTCCCATATTTGTGGAATTCTTATTATACCTTGTCGTCTCCCAGTTACGACAATCTTATTTATTAAAGCTTCAAGCTTGACATGCCACTTCATTTTAACTTTACAGATAACCTTCATATTTCATATCATGTCTTGAGATTATATAACGCAATTTTTTTCTGCTCAAATTCTTTGCTTTCTCTCTGTGTGAATTTTATCATCATGTTTCAACCTGAGGTTCTCTTGCTTTATTACTTCAAAATGGTCTTCAATTCTTATGGAGTTTGATGGATTGGAGTGTTGGTGCAACCTTAGGTCAAGGTTGACCTGGTTGACCCGACTCGAGGTGACTTGACTCGAGTTGTATTTTAATGTTTGACTTGGGAAGATTGTCGGTGCAACCTTAGGTCAAGGTTGACCTAGTTGAGTTGCATGTTGATGTTTGACACTCGTGAGAGAGTTCTATTCTTGATGTGAGACAAGAATAGATGGTTGGGAGTTTATTGGTCCAACCCTAGGTCCTTGACCTGGTTGACCTGAAAAGTCCAAGTATGGAGACTTGGCACTGGGAAAGTCCAAGCAGGGAGCTTGGCACGCAAAAAGTCCAAGTATGGAGACTTGGCACTGGAAAAGTCCAAGCAGGGAGCTTGGCACGGGAAAAGTCCAAACAGGGAGCTTGGCATGGGAAAGTCCTAACGGGATGTTAGGCGGTGTGGAAAGTCCCGTGAGTGAAGCCGGGCGGTGGGAAAGTCCTAATTGGGATGTTAGGCGGTGTGGAAAGTCCCGTGAGTGAAGCCAAGCGGTGGGAAAGTCCTAACTGGGATGTTAGGCGGTGTGGAAAGTCCCGGTGAGTGAAGCGGTGAAAATCCTAGTGAGTGAAGCTAGGTGAAAGTGGAAGTCCCGGTGAGTGAAGCCAGGCGGTGGGAAAGTCCTGAGTGAAGCCGAGGCGGTTAGAAAGTCCACGATGAGTGAGCGGGCGATTGGAAATCTGGTGAGTGAAGCTGTAAAACCCTAGTGAGTGAAGCTAGTGAAAGTCCTGGTGAGGGAAAATCCGGATGGATCAAGGGTGATCGGACATCCGGTGTTGAGAAGGTCAGTAGGTCAAGGGTGGACCGGATACTTGACACGAAGAGAAAAGTCCAAGTGGGTCAAAGGTGACGGGACACTTGGTGGGGAGTCTTAGCATGTCAAGAGAGTGACCAGATCTAGTACGGAGATACCAATAGGTCAAGTTGGACGGATATTGGTTCGAAGACTTGGAACTTGGTTTCGGGCAAAACCCAAGCTCGGATCGATCGGTGGATCGATCCAATGATACTGTTGAGTATCGATCGGTGCGACCGATCGGATAACGATCGATGGCTTATCGAGTTTTCTTGATCGGTGCACCGATCGAAAGCCAACAAGGCAAAGAGAAAGGGGATCGCCCGCTGGACCGATCGCATCCGATCGGTCCATGCATCGATCAGAGACGATCGAAGAACTCGCCGAGTTCTTCGTGAAGGTCGATCGTCCGGGACCGATCGGAGATTCTGGACCGATCCACCGATCGGCTCACGACTAGCCGCCGCGTAGCAACGCCAGTTTCTTCACCGCCTTCTTCACGGTATAAAGGGGTCGAGAGCTGCTGCAACACTTCTTCTTCCTCTTCTCTCGATGGACTGCTGGTGCTTGAGCTTTGTTGAGCTCTTCTTCGCAGCTTCGCGTGAGCTTCATTCCACGATTGGATCAGCGCTTCTGAGTTGCTTGTTGGCATCCGTCCGTGAAGTTGTTGCTTCATCTGGGACTTCAATGACAACGAGAAGGCAAGCTAGTGTTGTTGCATTCATATTGTCTTGTATTTCTTGTTGTATCTCGTGTACTCTTTGCTTGTTGTTGCAAGATTTTGTGGTTTCTCCACCCGAAGGAGTATATTTTAGCCGGGTTTCCGGGATTCATCCACCGACGGATCGAGATCGTCCACGGACACGCCGAGGAGTAGGAGTATCATCTCCGAACCTCGTGCATCGCTGTGTTAAGTTGATATTCTTTTCGCTTATAGTTTATTTTTCCGCGCTAAATGGAAGTGTAGGAAGAAACGCGACGATTTGGGGTCGATACACCCTCTCTAGCCGCATAAAGGATCCTAACAGTGGTATCGAGCGAGGTCGCCTTCATCGATCAACACGTGGGAGCAAAGCTAGAGATGGATCAACTCGAGAAGACATCACCATTCCACCCTTCTACGATCGCGATGACTTCGCGTATTGGAAGGTAAGGATGAAGTATTTCCTTATGACTAACATTGAAAATTGGACTTGTGTACAATTAGGTTTCACTCTTCCGATGGATAAAGAAGGAAAACCTTTTGAGAAGAAGAAGTGGACGAAGGAGCAAATCCACCAATCCACAATCAACGACGAGGTAATGAAAATATTTGAATTCTCATTACCTAACGATATATTGTGTAGGATAGATGGATACAACAATGCCAAGGAGTTGTGGAACAACTTGGCTAAGTTCCATGAGGGAACTCCACTTCAAGCCATGAAGAGGAGTCAAGTGAGCCAAGTAGCTCACATCATGGAGAAGAGGAATTAGAAGTTGAGGGCTACTCAACATATAAGGAAGAAGAGGAGGAGAGTTCTTCTTCAAGAATGGAGCAAGAGGAAGAAGCTTCTATCTCCGGAAGGGATGAAGAAGAAAGCATACATCCCACCTCAACCCTAGGTAACTCAAGCATTTCAATTTCAAATAAATTACACATAATGTGCTTTGAGTGTAGGGAGTATGGACATTACAAGAGTAAATGTCCAAAGAGGGTTAGAAAGACTCCACCGGCACCAAAGGTCAAGGAAGCCGGAGTCCCAACACGCAAGGGCAAGGAGCACGTGGTGTGCTTCCAATGCAAGCGAAGGGGACATTATCGGAGCCAATGTCCGAGAGGGAGGCAATCTCACAAGGACAAGAGATCGAGCACATGTATAGGGGGAGCTAGGGCAAACCCTAAGGTAATCTCTAAGGCACATTCTTGCAATTCTAGTAGGATGCATGCTAGTAGCCTTATTTCTATTGTCAAGAATGATAAGCATGTTAATTATAGAAATCGATACACATGCTTAGGTGCCAAACATGTGAGCCTAGATAAGGATAACACTAGGAAAGCCAACCCTAGAATTAACTCATCTAAGGCTAAGGAAAATCTAGGTAAAATCCCAAATCATCTAGACATATGCCTAGGAATACCTCAAAGAAAAATGACAAATTAACACTTGAGGTATTAGAGAGGGAAAATCAAGTCTTGAGGTCAAGACTTGATAATTTAGAAAAGGCTCTTAAAAACATGGAGAAGTCATCTCTAGGGTTTAAGAGTCAAAAACCTAAGTCCAAGGACAAGAAAGGTTTGGGTCACAAACCTAAGTCCCAAGTGGTCAAGCCCACTTATCATAGTGTTCCATTCGATTATGGAACAAAACCTAGGGCTAGGAAGACCACCACCAAGGTCACAAGGGGAGTCACCCCTAGAGTTGATCTTGATGAATCCCAAATGACCAAGGCTTCAAAGCCTAGGAGGGTCATTAGGAGGGTTGCTAGGAAAGTCATCCCTAGTGAATATTTAGTGAACCCAATGAGCTCACATAGATATTGGGTTCCTAGGAGTATCTTCTCTATCCCATAGATGGGTTAGAGAGTGTCAACTCCAATTAGAAGGGTAGTTGACCCAACTTTGAGGAAATTGACACTCAAGGAGCATTTTCAAGGTTTTGATAACCTTTGAAAATGAAAAAGAATTATTATTTACTCCTTGAAGAGTAAATTGTGCCATATTTGAAAAATATCGATTTTAATCTTATTTGGCACAATTTAAGAAAACCTAGAGAAATACCATAATTGGGATTTTGGTTTTCTCTTAGGGATATATGGGCAATCTAGGGTTAGATTTTAAGTTAGCTAAGGCTAAGGATACTTAGATAGGGAATTTAGGTATTTTATTTGTGCTAACTTGCCATGATTGGTTGCCATATGCCATGCCATGACATCATATTCATTTTATTATCATTTGAAATGTCATGATAATGCTTAGGCTAGTTTATATGTCATGCTTTATTTAAGTTTTCAAACTTTATGCCATGACATCATGACATTGGCACATGTTTTTACTTATGATATCATTATATGTCATGTCATCATCTCTTGCATTATAATCAATGAAATTGATTTGAGGACAAACATATAATTTGATATTGAGATCAAATTGGTGTTTAGAAAATGCATGAGAACTTAGCCTAAGTTGACCTTAACCCATATCTCACATCAAATTGACTTGAATGTGGTTTGATACACCTTAGATGTGTGTGAGATATTAGGATCATGAGTTAGGATCAAGGTGCATTGTCCTTGTACCTAGATGACCCTAATTCAAGAAATTAAGGATCATAGGGAAAGCTTGTGTACAAGTCATGTACATCTAGCCCTAAGATTATGGTCCTAAATTCAAATGGTTTTAAAAGTATTTTAAAATTGATTTGAAAAATCTTGATGAAGCTTTCCTAGTGATAGCATTCATCATTGAACATTGTGATACAAAGTTGAGTTAAACTTTGAACTATTTCAAAGTTTTTGAACTTTGTATCAAGATTGAAAAATAGAAACTATTTTCATAGAAAACTATTTTTCCTTGATAGAATATGGTATGAGGAATGTATCCTCAAAATTTCACAATTTTTCGAATTTTCTGGAATTTGTTGTGAGTTTCTGAATTTCGGGAGCGAAGAAATCAGAAACCGCCTGATCCAAGGCTGGATCGGTCACTGATCGATCCTCTGATCGGTCCGGGACCGATCAGGTCCGATCGGTCCGGTGACCGATCAGGTGTCTTAACTTGTGAATTTCATTCGTGGTCTGAAATTTCAGCTGGGAGTTGAGTTTCGGGTTTCAAGGTTTGAAACTCTCCAAGACATTGTTGGTGCAATGGTCAAGGGGAGTTCTTTAGGGAGAGTTTTACCTATTAGTCGAGGGAGTTTACTCCTTAAGATTTTGAGGTTTAGTGATATGGGATTATCACTAAGTTGATTGTTGAGTTTAGTATCAAGGGGAAATTAAGAGTTTCAATGAAAGGTATGAGACTTTATTAGGAAGAAACTCTTGACCTTGATACTCTTCTTTTGATGTGTGTCAAAAGGGAAGAGATTGGAGAATTATTGGAGAACCCAAGTTAGGTTATCGGGTTAACCTAAGCTGGGGAAGAATGTCAAGGAATGTTCGAGAAAAGAACATCGGAATTCTTTTGATGTGTGTAAAAGGGGGAGAATTATCGAGAACCCAAGTTAGGTTATCGGGTTAACCAGGGAGAATGTCCGGAGAATGTTCGAGGAAAGAACATTGGACATTGGAAGATGGTCGAAAACCTAAGTTAGGTTATCGGGTTAACTTAACTGATTATGGGTTTTGTCAAACATCAAAAGGGGAGATTGTTGGTGCAACCTTAGGTCAAGGTCGACTGGTTGACCCGACTCGAGGTGACTTGACTCGAGTTGTATTTTGATGTTTGACTTGGGAAGATTGTCGGTGCAACCTTAGGTCAAGGTTGACCTAGTTGAGTTGCGTGTTGATGTTTGACACTCGTGAGAGAGTTCTATTCTTGATGTGAGACAAGAATAGATGGTTGGAGTTTATTGGTCCAACCCTAGGTCAGATTGACTGGTTGACTGAAAAGTCCAAGTATGGAGACTTGGGACGGAGAAGTCAGCGGCAAAAGTCCAAGTATGGAGACTTGGGGAAAAGTCCAAGCGAGGAGCTTGGCACGGGAAAAGTCCAAGCGGGGAGCTTGGCGAGTGAAGCCGGTGAAAATCCTAGTGAGTGAAGCTGGTGAAAGTGGAAGTCCTGGTGAGTGAAGCCGAGGCGGTGGGAAAGTCCTGGTGAGTGAAGCCGGGGCGGTAGAAAGTCACGATGAGTGAAGCCGATGGAAAGTCGTGAGTGGCGGATTAGAAATCCGTGAGTGAAGCGGTAAAACCTAGTGAGTGAAGCTAGGTGAAAGTCCCGGTGAGTGAACGGGCAAGGAAAAATCCGGATGGATCGAGGGTGATCGGACGTGTTGAGAAGGTCAAGTAGGTCGAGGGAGAGCGGATACTTGACACGAAGAGAAAAGTCCAAGTGGGTCAAAGGGATTGACCGGACACTGGTGGTGAGTCTTAGCAGGTCAAGAGAGTGACCGATGCTAAGCGTGAGATACCAATAGGTCAAGGTGACCGGATATTGGTTTGGAAGACTTGGAACTTGGTTTGGGCAAAACCCAAGCTCGGATCGATCGGTGGATCGATCCGATACCTGCCGGGTATCGATCGGTCGGTGATGATCGATAACGATCGATGGCTTATCGAGGTTCTTGATCGGCCCGCGCGGAGGTCAATGTAAGGCAAAGAGAAAGGAGGATCGGCGTGGACCGATCCACATTTCGATCGGTCCACGCATCGATCGAGACGATCGAGAACTCGCCGAGTTCTCGCGAAGAGTCTTGATCGTGCGGGGACCGATCAGCGCGATCGGTCCCCAAGACCAATCGAGAGGATCTCGACCGTCAGGCGCTTGACTGATCGGTCCTGCCGCGTAGCAACCGCCAGTTTCTTCATTGCCTTCTTCACGGTATAAAGGGGTCGAGGCGCGCAACACTTCTTCTTCCTCTTCTTCTCTGCGATACTGCTGTGCTTGAGCTTTGTTGAGCTCTTCTTTGCAAGCTTCGCGTGAGCTTCACGTGATCTTCTTTCGGCTGAGTTGCTTGTTGGCATCCGTCCGTGAAGTTGTTGCTTCATCTGGGACTTCAGTCGACAACGAGAAGGCAAGCTAGTGTTGTTGCATTCATATTGTCTTGTATTTCTTGTTGTATCTCGTGTACTCTTTGCTTGCTGTTGCAAGATTTTGTGGCGAGGTTTCTCCACCCAGAAGGAGTATATTTTAGCCGGGTTTCCGGGTATTCATCCACCGACGGATTGACAGGGCTCATCCACCTTACGGACACGCCGAGGAGTAGGAGTATCATCTCCGAACCTCGTACATCGCTGTGTTAAGGTTTGATATTCTTCCTTTCGTTTCTAGTTTATTTTTCCGCTGCGCTAACGAAGTGTAGGAAGAAACGCGAGCGATTTGGGGTCGGCTATTCACACCCCCCCTCTCTAGCCGTACAAAGGATCCTAACATGGAGGACATGGGCAATTTCACTGCCTTATAGGCTCATGCCTGAGTTGGAAAAGAGGAGACATCATTGTCTTGGAGCATAAAATTATTATTGTATGATCTACTTGTCATAACTTGTAAAAATAATCTCTTACAATACAAGATAAGACGGTCTACAATAGCTTTTTCTCCAAGATTCCTCATTGATGAGAGTTTCATGCATATATATATATATATATATATATATACTTGCATACCCTTATATGGGCAATCGTGGGCAACAACAGACGTGTTCCGGTGATGTAGCATCAACTTGAATTTTTTTAGGGCTCTTTCTTCCTTCGCACGCCCTTATTTTGCTCTTTCTCTTCCTTCATTTCCCCCTCTTCCCTAAAATGAAAGGTCGCACGACCTTCTTCGCTGCGTATCCGCTCCTTTCTTCCTCCGTTTCCAACCCTAGATACAGTTCATTTTCTTCAACTCTCAGCTCATGCCAAGTGAGTTAGGATTGTCGCTTACAACTAAACAGCTGGTCATCTCCCTTCTCTCCTTTTCCTACTTATGTTTCAGAATGATGCAAAAAAGTGTTGCCAAGGTATGTTGAGTGTTTACCTTTTACCCATCCTAGTTTCTAAGAATAAGTTGTTTAAAAATTATTACGAGAAGACTTTGGTGCTTGATTTCAAAAAACATAATGGTGTTGATTTTTAAAAATAATAACATTAGTATGATCTTCAAAACCTAAACTTCAATGTTGGTTTTGATTTTCAAAAATCCAATGACTACAAACCAGCACTAACTTTGATGTTAATTTTCAAAAATCAGTGCTAGTTTGTAAAAATGAACACCAACGTTTGTACTAGTTTGCAAAAATCAACACCAACGTGAAAGTCATTGGATATTTGAAAACCAGAACCAACGTTGGTGCTGGTGTTTGAAAGCCATCACTAATGTTGCAATTTTTGCGAACTGGCAATAACATTGTTTTTGATTTTTAAAAACTCATTGACTACAGGTTGGTGCTGGTTTGCAAAGATCAACACCAACGTTGGGTCTGGTTTGTAAAAACTCATTGACTACTGATAACCATGATTTTACTATACTATTCTCATTTACACAATCATGGTTTGATGTAGTTTTCATATATAGAATCCACATTTACACTACATTTTTATACTTTGTATCAATTTTGGACCTAATTGCAAATTAGTCTATTTTCATGGTATTTGATGCTAATATTTGCTTATTATTTTGTAGGCATCAAAAGGGTCATGGACCCGATCAGATCAGGCTGCATTTGGGCTCAAATCAAGGGCTAAACAAGAAGATCAAGCCTCGGAGCATTATAGGCCGTTCATCCAAGATTGAGTAGATCTAAGCCATCCGTTGAAGATCTGGCCGATCCAACTTAAAAGGGAGCAGATCTGAGCCATTTATGAAGATCCAGAAGTTTTGATCCAGATCTGAGTTCATCCAGCCATTGATCCAGCCGGATTAATCTGGACCGTTCATTGAAGACTGGGCTGATCTGGACCATCCAGTGATGATCTGATCGATCCGACCTACAGGAGAGTAGATCCAGACCCTAGATCAACATCAGTACATTCAGATTGGATTTTGGATGACTTTCCACCGTTGATCTAGCCCAAATGAATCTCAGCCGTTGGATCTGAACTGAGGAGGTTTAAAAACCTGCGTGAGAAGCTACAGTAGCTGGGCTCGGGCGTTCGCGATTTCTTCACTGTAGCATCGTCTTCTTCCTTAGCGGCGCCGAGTTCCCATTCCACGTTCCAGATCCGAGAGCTTGGTTTCTTCGACGACGAAGATCATCAGCTGCCGGCGTTCATCTTCCGGTGATCAGAGAGCTTGAGGGAGGTTTCCCGAATGGCGATTTGGGTTCTGTTTCATCGCCGCGATTCCGATTGTGGAGGTCTCCCAATCGGCGATCTTCGCATCCACCAGAGCTGAAGGGAGGTTTCTCAGATGCTACTGGATCTTTTCCGATCTCCATTCCGCAGCCAAACTGTGTTGAATTGGCCATTCGATCTGGTTTGCAACTTCACAGGACCTGGGCTCTGTTTCTTCGGCCGATGAGGTTTCCAGATGGATGGAGCTTGAACGGAGGTTTCCGTGAGCTGTGAGTGCCCTATGGAAATAGCTGGAAGTTTGTTTGATTGTTGTTGAATGCTTATAGGGGTTCCGAGAGCATTTCTGTTGGTTTTACAGCAGATTGGAGGAGTTTTTGCTACGGGATCCGGATTGAGGAATGCTTAGGGTTTAGATTTATTTGTTTTGTCTTTGAATTGTTGATGTTCCTGTTCAGATCCTCAGATCTGATTCTTTACTTTGCTATTGTGTTTTGTTTGAGTTTCCTTATGCAATTCTATTTTGATTCTCTTTGCTGCAAACCCCAGTTCTGATTTCTGACTTATAATTCTGATTCCTTAAGATTTCTGAAGTTAAAGTAATGTTTAGCTACTAACTTAGTTTGCAATTTTCTTCTTACTTGGTATCTTTTGTTTAGGTTTCTATAAGTTAGAGTTAGTTTCAATTCATGAATTTAGGAAACATCTTATTTGATTCATTGGATTTTGGTGTGGCTGTGAATGTGCTTGGTTTATGAATGAATTACTTAAACTTTTCATTGTTCACCTTTGTAGAATGTGGTTGATTGTTAGTGAGAAGTGAAGACTTGGTGGATGAGTTAAGTGTTGAATTTGAATGCGATTAGGAATTGATTGTTGACTGAAGATGAGAGATTTGCATTAATTGATTCATTGGTGCATTTAAATCTGAATTTAATTGATGCTTATTTGATGAGAAGGAAATGGATCATGTTTAGATGAGAATGAACCTTATTTGACCTTATTTTTTTTGATCTTGTGATGTAATACTTTGATTGGAACCAATTTTAGGATTTACACGCATTTACTAGTTATCCTTGGAAAAATACGACTTGGGACTCCTTACTACACGCATTTTCTTTAGCTTATATGGGTTCCAATCTTTATTAATTTGGAGCGCCTTGTGACATGCAAAAAGGCCAACACCAAATTTTGGCGCCGTTGCCGGGGAACAACTAACTAGTAGTGTGTATAATTTTAGATTGTGTATTGATTGATTTTATTTGTTAGCATGTTGATTGATTTGATTGCTTATTTCTCTTTTGTATTTTCATGTTGGGTTGTTCTTGAATTTTTAAGTGCTTTTACTGTTCATGTTTTCATGTGATTGAAACTTTATGCTTTTGAATCTTCTAATCTTGATTTTTAGTGTTGTAGTGAAAAAACAGGAGATTTCTTTAGCATGGATCCGTATTTTCAGAATTTTGGAGGTGGAATGGAGAATTATCATTTTCAGCCTGAGTATCAATATTACCCAAACATGGATCAACAAAATAGGTATGAATCATTTTCTAATGGTTTTAATTCTAATTGGGTGGATAATTCATGTTTCAGGTATGAAAATGCACAAGGACCATTTATTGAGTCATATCCAACCTACCAGAGTTCATATGGGTTTCAAGAGGTTTCAACAAATTTTATCCCACAACCTTTTCAACAAAACGATCCTCAGATGGATGAATCAACATGGAAACTCAGGGAGATGATGCAACAAATGATTGAACATCAAGAGCAGCAATTTTCAAAGATACAGAACTTACAGATTCAATTAGATCAGATTACATCATCCATCAATCAGCCGCAAGCACAAAACTCCAGTGGAGAGATGGAAAGTAGCGATTCTGTCAGGCCTGACCCTACTCCCATTAATTCACATGATTTTTCTAGTATTTTTTTGTGATGATTATGTGATTATGCAAATTTCTGATCCTACTGATATTGTTGTTGAAGATGTTGTTAGTGATTCAGGTTCTGAATATGTTTTTGAAGATGATTTAAGTGTAGGGGAATGCTTACTGGAAGCATTACCTCAAGAATCACCAAGAGTTGAAGATGTAAGTGTAGGGACTTGTGCTATGGAGCCAAGCACCCAAGAATCACTACATGAGGATGTACAACCACCAGAACAAGAGCTTGAGCCATATCTTGATGAAAAGGAGGTAACAATCACCACTCCAGGTACCTTTCAACATGAGAAGGTGAGTTTTTCTTGTGATTTATCAGAAAATTTCATTGAGGTACCAATTGTTGACTTTATTAGATGTGATTCATTTCTTGATACATATTTTACCCACACTAATATTCTCCTATCTTCTTTTTACCTCACATGTATGTGGGAGGTGTTTTCTTTGATTGATGTTGTAGGAGAATATAAGCTTCCGGAGTGGATGCTTACACTGAACCGCCTCAGACCTCCAGAGAGAATTTGCAATGGAAAAATGGTCAATAAAAAGAAGTTAATCGCAAACAAAGATACTCCACTTCCGGCATGGATTATTCTTCTCAATCTTCTTCGACCACCGGAATGAAAGGGGAGTTGGTTCCAATTTCACTTGCTTTTGCAATTTTAATTCATGTTTTGTTAATAAATTCTATTTGTGCAACTTACTTTAGTTTCATACTTTGCATTTGCATTTTACTTCCACACTTTGCTTTCATACTTTACATTTTGTTAGTACATAGCATTTTCATTTTGAATAAAAGTCTCCATGGGAATTTTCTAAGAAATATTTTTAAGATGGTAAAAGTTTCTTAAATTTGATCATCAATTTTAGGTCATTGGATATGATTGGATACTCTGCTTACATGATATTGGTTAAAATGGTGGTGGATTCCAATTTGATTAATTGGGCTTATTTGCATGAAAATACCTAGAGAGGACCACTTTTAGCCTACACTCTATTATTTTCTTTGTGTGACATGCACTCACAACAATTGAACTCTAGAACTTGCTTAGCTTCTTTTCAAGGTCACAATAGCATTTGTGTGCATGGAGATAAAGGATATTTATCATTCTTGTTCCATTATTATTTCCCATTTCTTTCTCCATAATTTTCTAAGAACATTTTCATCTAGCCTTCTAATTCTTAATTCTCTTTGCTTGTTATATTTCTTTTATTTCGTTGAGAGTTTTGGATTAATTGCTTGATAAATCAACTTGACCAAGATATGGATGAAGATTGAGTGTGGGGGAGATGTTCATTCTTTAAGTGAGTTCTTGTGTGTTTGAATTCTGCAGAAAAGAGGAATCAGTGGAAGTTGTTGGCTTTGTGTGTGTTTTTGTTCCAATTATTGATACATTTAAATTGGGAATAGAAGTGTTGTGAGAAGCTATGGAAATTTGCAGAACTGAAGTGTACAGAGATTTTTATAGAGCTGGAAATTGAAGTGCAAGCTGCAAAATGAGGATAAGAAAAGAAAAAATTCAGAAACTCTACCTGGATTCTGAAACAAATGCTGGAGACAGAATTCAGAAACAATGAAAACAAAAGTGGAGAATTGCTGGAATGACAGGAATGAGTATAGTGCAGAAGTTCAAAAAAAAGTGTTGGTACAATGACCAGAATGTGAAGAAGAATTGGAATCAGCAGTGGCTGTGCAGAATGGAGTTCAAGGGCTAATGGACCATAGAAAAATCTGAAACCTAGCTGCTATTTAGTATTGATGAATGATTGTCCTTCTTCTCTAGAGTTTACAAACTTTTAGATAAGGAATTTGATACCAAATAGAAAAGCAAAGCTGGAATTGAAGGCTGAACCAAATTTGCAGTTTGGGTATCAGACTGTAAAGGCAGTAGGAAAAGTAAGATCCAAGCTGAAATTTTCGTGCCAATATAGGGAAGGAATTAAGACATAATGTTGGTCAAGTGCATAAGAAGATGTTAAGACAAAAGAAGTTAGCATCTGAACTGAAACTGCATCCTGCTTTGAGAACTAATCAGTATCTGTGCCACAAACAGAGAAGAGCAGATGGAGATGAATTTCAATTTGTGAAGTGATACATCATTGAAGGATTATAATCCACGCTTGGAGTTGAACAGATGAAAACAAAAGAGGTTGTTTGTTGTAATAATAGAATAAACAAAAAGCAGTGAACAAATTGCAATCTGCACTAAACTGCAGTTTTCAATGCAGAAATTTAAGTGGAGATTTGGCATAGAAGTTTTGTTATTTCTTAAGAAATAGAGATTGGGCCAAGTTTCTTTGCAAATTTTCAATTTAAAGGAAGTATCAAGCACAGTTTTAGCTCCATTTCTTGAAACTGTCTTGCTGTCATTGATGCTGAGGACACTTACAGCAATGCATAACCTGGAATTTCAGATTTATGAATTTATTCTGTGGAGTTTTGAAACAAAAGTGCAGAATTTGAGTTTTGAATTCCTGAGTTTGATGTTTTAAGAAGCAATTTGAAATTGTTTTGCAACTCTGATTGGAATTCGATTCAGTACTGGTGAAACTAGCTTCTCCTTACAGCATTTGAACAAATCTGTTTTATAGCTTTTAGCCCCTACTCGATTTAAACAACAGCAATGCAGAAAGCCGCAGAAACATTGTAGTGCATAAATATTGGAAATAGAAAGTTGGTATCAAAGTTGTATCAAGATTTAAGAATAGAATTTAAATCAGGGAAAGGATCAAGTTAGATTCTGCTAGGTGCAGGAACAAAAGGTATTCCAGTCTTTGCATGATTTCTGGGAACTTTATATTTTAACAGAAAAGGGTTTGGATTGCTGGAAAAGAAATAAGTGAAGAGAAAATTCAGAAATTGTGAAGCTGAAAAGGTGAACTGGAAGCTATTCGTAGTGTTAATTCTGTGGGTTCTAAACTGCAAAATGAAAGGAATTATTGAGGTTGCTGGAATCTGCAAAATGCAGAAATCTGTAAAGAGCTATGTTTTTTTTTAGAGTGCATGAACATCTTTTTGATTTGAAGGAATTGAAGGGCAAGCTGACCTTATGGTGAATTGGTTTAGGAAATTGCTTCTCCGAATTGAAATCTAAGTGCAGATTAGCTGATTTTGTTTTCATAAAAGGGAAGCTATATCTGTTCAAGGTGCTGTCAATGAACAAAAGTGTGGAGCTGCTGAAATAGATTTAGAAAGGTTGAAATTGTATCCTGCTATCACCAGTTCTGTTTGTTGAATTTGATACACTGACTTTTGAAATCGAATTTCAGTTGCTGAACAGAATTTATTCTTTTGCCAAGCTTGGTGCTGATCCTTATCAGAAAAACAATGGCTCGAACAGAAATAGAAAAGACAGTTTGCAGAATGAATTGAATGACTGTATAGAAAAGAATAGTGATACATAGAGCAAGGAGGCTAATCTGTTTTATGATTTGAAGTCCTGGAGATTTTGGTGCAGAATATGCAGAGAAAAGATGCAAGGATGCAAAACAGAAATTTAAGAGGGGTCAAGAGTTGAGCTGTGAATTGGAGTAGAAATCTGTGGGTGCAGAAATAAGAGAAGCTGGAAATTCAGAAATGCAGAATGGTGTTCAAGGTGTACCAAAAATCTGTGGGCATCTAGCAAATCCTTTATAAACTTAAGTGAAGTTCCTCTATTCTCAGAAGCAAATTACGTTAACTTCCTTTCTCTGTTTTTACACACCTGCTGGAACAGAATTGCAGAAATCTAAACATTGCTTTGAGGCTGCAAGAAATGAAAGTGCTGATATTTAACTTGGCTAACATTCTGCTGAAAGGTCATTTCTGAAAGTGCCAGAAAGCAGTCCTTCAAATCTGATACTTAACGAATTCTGGAAGCTGCAGGAATGAAGAGATATGCAGGAAATGAGTTAATTTGTGCTAACTTTTCAACCATTTTCTGATCAGGTACAAGTTCGAAGAGTGTTGCTTAACTGGAATGATGCTGTAATTTCATGAGTTGCTGGTTTGTGAAACTCTGTCTAAATAAGTTGAAATCTGCTGTTGAACTCTAAATCAAATTCCAGCAACTAATTTTTGGAGCAGTTTAAATCTCATTGATTCTGATTTCTGTACCTTCAAATTCATAGGAGGCTGATTTTTAGTTTGAGTTGGTATGTATGCTGTGGTTAGATGCAAAGCTGTGTTATGAGCATTACAAGGAAAAAGCTGCAGAATAAAGACAAGAAAATAGTGGTTTAAATGTATCAAGTTTTGGAAATCTATGATTTGTTTCATTGTCCGAGACGGCCAACAATTTAAGTGTGGGGGAGGGAGTTCTTCATGAATTGATGTAAGATTGTTTTATCTTTCAAATGTTGGAATTGTTGCTGGTATTAAAAAAAAAAAAAAAAAAAACAGTGAAGAAAAAAAAAAAATGGCACATCAAAGGAGTATCAAAGGTGAAGAAAGAGTATCAAGATTTTTGGTTTGCTATTAAAGTGGAGGGGAGGTTAGCTTGGCATTTTGAATTGATAAAAACAAATGGTATTCATCTCTTTATACATCAAAAGGGTCAACTCATCAAGTATATTCCTCCAATACTCTTATCTTCTCAATTTTCTTCATTAATGCCTTTTCTTTTGCCTATTTCACTCACTTTCATTGTTCTTTTTGCTTTCATTTCAAATCTTGTTGATAAATCCTTTTGATTCATGTATGCTATGTTTTATGGTGGTGGAGAATTAGGAAATAAGCAAGCTTATGGTAGTGAAATGTTGTGAGTGACATTGAGTGAGCTCCACTAATACATGTTTTGAGTGTGAGGCCTAGAATAGGTGAATATCTTGTGAGCTTGCAACTTGCTTAATTTTTCATTTGGATTGAAACTACCATATCTACTGATTATTGTTTGAATTGTATTCATGATTGTTTGTGATCTTTTAAGATGGTCTTAGTTAAATTCTTTTTACTATCTTTTAGGTATTGCTAGGGAATTTTCTATGGAGATGATTTTTAGTTTTCTTTACTTTCACGGGACGTTCAAGAGTAAGTGTGGGGGAATTTGATAACCATGATTTTACTATACTATTCTCATTTACACAATCATGGTTTGATGTAGTTTTCATATATAGAATCCACATTTACACTACATTTTTATACTTTGTATCAATTTTGGACCTAATTGCAAATTAGTCTATTTTCATGGTATTTGATGCTAATATTTGCTTATTATTTTGTAGGCATCAAAAGGGTCATGGACCCGATCAGATCAGGCTGCATTTGGGCTCAAATCAAGGGCTAAACAAGAAGATCAAGCCTCGGAGCATTATAGGCCGTTCATCCAAGATTGAGTAGATCTAAGCCATCCGTTGAAGATCTGGCCGATCCAACTTAAAGGGGAGCAGATCTGAGCCATTTATGAAGATCCAGAAGTTTTGATCCAGATCTGAGTTCATCCAGCCATTGATCCAGCCGGATTAATCTGGACCGTTCATTGAAGACTGGGCTGATCTGGACCATCCAGTGATGATCTGATCGATCCGACCTACAGGAGAGTAGATCCAGACCCTAGATCAACATCAGTACATTCAGATTGGATTTTGGATGACTTTCCACCGTTGATCTAGCCCAAATGAATCTCAGCCGTTGGATCTGAACTGAGGAGGTTTAAAAACCTGCGTGAGAAGCTACAGTAGCTGGGCTCGGGCGTTCGCGATTTCTTCACTGTAGCATCGTCTTCTTCCTTAGCGGCGCCGAGTTCCCATTCCACGTTCCAGATCCGAGAGCTTGGTTTCTTCGACGACGAAGATCATCAGCTGCCGGCGTTCATCTTCCGGTGATCAGAGAGCTTGAGGGAGGTTTCCCGAATGGCGATTTGGGTTCTGTTTCATCGCCGCGATTCCGATTGTGGAGGTCTCCCAATCGGCGATCTTCGCATCCACCAGAGCTGAAGGGAGGTTTCTCAGATGCTACTGGATCTTTTCCGATCTCCATTCCGCAGCCAAACTGTGTTGAATTGGCCATTCGATCTGGTTTGCAACTTCACAGGACCTGGGCTCTGTTTCTTCGGCCGATGAGGTTTCCAGATGGATGGAGCTTGAACGGAGGTTTCCGTGAGCTGTGAGTGCCCTATGGAAATAGCTGGAAGTTTGTTTGATTGTTGTTGAATGCTTATAGGGGTTCCGAGAGCATTTCTGTTGGTTTTACAGCAGATTGGAGGAGTTTTTGCTACGGGATCCGGATTGAGGAATGCTTAGGGTTTAGATTTATTTGTTTTGTCTTTGAATTGTTGATGTTCCTGTTCAGATCCTCAGATCTGATTCTTTACTTTGCTATTGTGTTTTGTTTGAGTTTCCTTATGCAATTCTATTTTGATTCTCTTTGCTGCAAACCCCAGTTCTGATTTCTGACTTATAATTCTGATTCCTTAAGATTTCTGAAGTTAAAGTAATGTTTAGCTACTAACTTAGTTTGCAATTTTCTTCTTACTTGGTATCTTTTGTTTAGGTTTCTATAAGTTAGAGTTAGTTTCAATTCATGGATTTAGGAAACATCTTATTTGATTCATTGGATTTTGGTGTGGCTGTGAATGTGCTTGGTTTATGAATGAATTACTTAAACTTTTCATTGTTCACCTTTGTAGAATGTGGTTGATTGTTAGTGAGAAGTGAAGACTTGGTGGATGAGTTAAGTGTTGAATTTGAATGCGATTAGGAATTGATTGTTGACTGAAGATGAGAGATTTGCATTAATTGATTCATTGGTGCATTTAAATCTGAATTTAATTGATGCTTATTTGATGAGAAGGAAATGGATCATGTTTAGATGAGAATGAACCTTATTTGACCTTATTTTTTTTGATCTTGTGATGTAATACTTTGATTGGAACCAATTTTAGGATTTACACGCATTTACTAGTTATCCTTGGAAAAATACGACTTGGGACTCCTTACTACACGCATTTTCTTTAGCTTATATGGGTTCCAATCTTTATTAATTTGGAGCGCCTTGTGACATGCAAAAAGGCCAACACCAACTACACGTTGGTGTTGGCTTGCAAAGACCAATACTGTTCTAGTTTTCAAAAAACTTATTGATTATTACATTGGTGCTGGTTTTAAAATGGACATATTGGTGCTAGTTTTAGAAAACCACCACTAATGTGGTGTTGGTTTCTCAAAATCAGCACCACCCAATTTTAAAAAACACAGAAGTCATCTCAACGTGTTTTAGTAAATATCTGGAAAACAACATCAATGTGGTATTGCAATATAAAAACTAGCAACACCCTAACTTATTGATAAATATATAGAAGTCAAAAAAAATATATTGTTATATCAATGTCAAAATCTTAGACTCATTATTTGTGCATATATATACATTTGTTTATTCATATTAATAATGTATATTTTGAATAATTTAAGTCATTCGTTGATATTAGCCATAAACTCCAATGGACCAGAATTTTAGGTCACTTTAATGATTTTTTTTGCTGTTAGTTCGTTTATATGATCGACACAAAGCGATCATTAAATATCCTTTTATTTTGTATTTTTGGACACACAAGATATTCAGCAAATTCATGGTCTACTAGTGAATATATTTCAAAGTTGGGATTCAACATCTCAAACCTTTATATTTTTAGGTACATTTTCTAATTTTGAAAGTTAGAAGCAGATAATAGAAAATTAATCATTGTAAATTTGCAGGTGTATCAATTATTTTCACTAGAAGATATGTATTTCTGTTACTGGGTATATCAGATAGAGGTACATTTTTTAGTTTTTCAACCCATTAGGAATCGAACATCCGAACCTCCTATCAGAATCTCACATCTGGACTTCGTCAATCGAAAATCGTATATCCCGACTGAACTTCTTTCCTGGTGTCTGGTCCTCTTGATTCGTCAAGTTAGTCAAGCCTGCATACTCGATAATAAGATTAGATTACAAACACATCTAATTTTAATCCACTTGTTATTAATCAAAACTTAGGTTTTACCATTAGTGTTAAATGCACCAACAATAACTTTTGATTCGGATTGAACCGGGGACATACACTATATTAACCTCTCAAAATACAACTACAAGTTCAACTTTAAAAAGTTATAACTTTTAATTCAGGTTGAACCACAAGATGCACAATATATCAAATTGAAACTTGTTTAGAGATTTATATTTGATGTATTATGCATCTCATGGTTCAATTCAAGTCAAAAAAGTATGATCTCTCAAAATTTATCCTATATATATGTTATAGCATCTATAAAATTCTAACGGCTACAACTACAAGTTATAACTTTAAGAGACCATAACTTTTGAATCAATTTGAACCACAAGACGTACAATATATCAAATCAAAATTTATTCAAAGATCTTCGATTTGATATATTGTGCGTCTTGTTATTCAACTCGAATCAAAAGTTATAACATCTTAAAGTTGAACTTGTAGTTGTAGTAACTACGGTTTCATACTGCTACGTGTATAGCGGGTAAATTTTGAGAGGTTATAACTTTTGATTCGGCTTGATCCATGGGACTCATAATATATCAAATCGAAGATAGCAGCTACAAAACTATAACTATTACAACTTGAATGTTAAACCTTAAATTTTGTCAGATCAATACTTTTAACTCAGGTTGGACTACGAGACGTACAATATATCAAATTGGAACTCGTTCAAATATATACAACTTGTTATAGGGTGGAACATGTAACGACAAGTTACAGGCTCAAAAAATATCATTTAAATCTTTTTTTGGATATTCCAAATAATTTTAGTCTTAATTTTTTTTCCATGTTATAATAATTAAGGAACTATAGCTGTTACAACTGTGTGACAGTTCAATTGTAGCAACTACGATACCATACATATTATAATTGTGTAGTAGATACGGGTTTGTAGTTATAATGTGCCAATTTAGACAAGAAAAATTATAGAGAGATAATAATAGGAATAAGTTGTTACTTTTTAGCGGAGGATAATTATATCATTTTACAAGGAATTTAGATACCCTTTTATAATGATTTGTTAAAAAAATTCTTTTAATTTTTATCTATATAATATTACTTAATATTAATCAGAATCAAATAGGGTGCTCGTTATAAAAATAAGAAAAAAATAGGGCTCTCTTTAATCTTACTATTTTATTAAGAATATACCTCCTTTACTAATTAATTTTGGTGAAGCCCAAAATAAATTACTTTAATGTCTTTTTTTCTTTTCACGCCAAAAATAATTTTAAGCTTTATTAGTAATTTTCACAAACGCATCAATCAAGAATCTATAGTTCAAGACTGCGCTACGGTGTATTATTAGAAAAATTTTTCATTAATCAATCAGTGATCTAGAGTTTGAGACTCAGTTCCGACGTATTATTGAGATTTTCTCATTAATCAATTAGGGATTTAGAGTTTGAGATTCAACTGTAGTGTATTATTGAAATTTTTTTCCATTAATCAATTAAAAATCTAGAGTTTTCTTTAGTCTCACATAAATACCTTGGGTCGGTGATGTTAAAAAACATAATTTTCTCGACTTTTTGGTTAAAATCAATTATGATATTAAATTAATTTTTTATAAGGGAGAATCTTGCTGATAGGATTCTCGAACGTCATCCTAACGTCATCCTAGCATTATACTATTGCATGAGTTTGGTGCACCCTTACCTAATTTGTGGATAGTCTTTTAGCTAAGTGTACTATTTATTTTTATTAATTTAATATTTTATATAAATAATTAAATTAATTATTTATGAGGGAGAATCCGTTATCAGGGACACGGAGTCATGTATAATTTTGTTCTTAATTTTTGTAAATATCATTAGATAAATATAAAATTATAAAAATATTAAAATCTTATTCTATAAAAAAAAATAAAGATAATATTTAAAAATTAAAACTAGTTTGTACCGGTCCATTCTTCTCCTCTTAAATTTCTCTCCCTTGTCTCACATGGTACAAGGTCTGCAAAGTTAAAAAGGAGCGCCCTCTATCATTCTCATAAAACAGATGGTCTGTGGGGTTTTTTTTTTCCAAATTTTTAACTTGACTTGCTGGGTTTACCGCCTTAGTCACCAAAGTGAGAGGGTTGGGTTTCCAGTGGGTCCGGCCCCAAGATTTTCCGATTCCGGATTTTACAGACCCATTCGGATCGGTGTTCACAAGAATGCACTGATCCAAATCCACTAGGAATCCGGCTCGCCTATCCGAGCTGCTGCTCTCCGCCGCTTTCACCCCACCGCGCCCCTCTTCTTGCCCTCGTGGGTCTCGTCGGCGGCGAGAAAATCCGATGGCGAAGCGCGAGCTCTCCAGCACCCTTAAGAACCTAAAGGTGAGTCCTCGTTATCCTCCGCCACCACCAAACTCTCTCTCCTTTCACGCCTCTTCCACGAGATAATCTATCAGCCATGGATCTATTTTTTTCTCGGTTTCCAGTTCATGCAAAGGGCTTCCTTGAAGGAAGATAAGCCTAAGGAAGTCGACAACTACAAGCCCGTCGAAGACTCCGCCGCCGCCCCAGCCCCTTCCAGAAGATGGTATGCTGACTGTGCACTTTTAGGGTTTTTCCCCTCTTGCTATTAGAACTTCTCTTTGCTTATGAATTGATCCTTATCAGGTTTCTATTTTAGTATTATGCCGCTGGTGTATTAGTTTATCCTTCTCTTTCTAGATTTTACCTTTGTTCTGTTCGTTTAGGACCTATGTTCTTACACAATGGATATTTATTCTTTAGTCCTCTTGTAAGCGTATCAACATGAGAGGGCCATAAAGAATTTTCTGATATAGGCTTTTGGTTGTGTGCAAACCTCATTGCAGGTGACATGAATGCTTTTGGTTGAAGAATTTGGAGTTCTGTTGCAAGTCATGAGTAATTAATTAACTTGTGATGATAGTTTTAATGACCCACATGGATTCCTTTTCACTAATTCATCGACTATTTGCATAATTGTTTTATCATATGGGTGTGAACTGAAAATTTTGATGAAATATTGTTGGTTATTGTTGCTTTGGCCATCATTAAGAGTTAACCCTTGCTATAATGTATGCCAATCTTGCTGTCCAGTTGGTGAAACCATTTGCAATTTAAGCGTGTACAGATGTGATGTATAATAGTGATTCTTTTATAGCAAGTTGGGTTGCAGAAATGGAATTGACAATGAGTCGAATAGTAATTCTTGGGAGAAAGAATAGAGTAGGAATAGAATAAGAATATGTACCTCTCAGTTTGGTTTATTGAATGGATGTTTCATTTCATTCCTATGTTTGGGAAGATCAAAATACCCCTTCAGTTAAACTTAACTATGTTAAAATAAATATTTTTTTTTCAGATTCATAAAAGGAATAGCGAAGATATTTCTAAAATTGATAAAAGGGATACCTAAACAAGATTAAGAGAAATGACAATTATTTCAGAATGGGTATTTCAGTTTCATCTTGTAATTATATGTAGGGTGCTAGGAATAGCTCTCTTCTTTTAGAATTCATGAATGATGAAATAATTAACCTGTGAACCAATAATGCTTTTAGATTATACGTTTCAATGACCTATGGTGTTATATGTTCATAGCCATATTGTATATTATGACGATCCTTTAATTGAATATATGTTTTTTTTTCCAACATTGCAATTATATTTGTTATGCCTATTTGCTTAACCTTTTAGTTTGTTCAATTTTGTTCATTATGATTTCAATTTAACATATTTGTGCTCTCTAGTCTTTAGGACTCCCTCTTCAGTTTTGAGGTTGAGCTATCCATTTCTTTTTTTTGTATTATCATCCTCTTTATTTAACATTTGAAGAACCTCTTCTACTTATATTTCTTCCCACAGCATTGTTATAATGGAAGGTGATCCTCATCCAGGAGCTTTAAAAGGTCGAATGTCTTTCCAGAGTTTCAATCCCTCAGTAGACGTGAGTTACATTTTTTGCAAGTTAGACTATTTCACCTCCTCGTTTAATAATTTTTCTCCTTGCAGAAACTAAATGAAGAGGCTGCAAATAATCAACAAAATGCTGCCACTGCTTCAAATAATAACAGAGATTCCGTTAGGTACTACTCGTGGTCTACATATTTTTAGGATTCTCATTATTGCATTTGATATTTTATTTTTGCAACTGCTCAAGTTCAAATTGCTGTTCAATTATTCGATACAATAAAGATTCTTGCTCATGAGATTTGCATTGTTTGTATTGATGGTCAGGAGTCGGATATAATGTAATTCCAAACTTTTTGTAGTCCGGACCTGAGCTTCCCATTTGCATTGGACTGTCTCCTTTTTTATAAATTTATTTTGGCTGTTGCAGACCAGATGAAACCACATCAGTAGGTTCTATGGACTCGAGAATAGGTAGATCAAACAATGCTTCGGATACAGACCTCAAGAGGAAGCAACTAGAAGTGGATAGCGACAAAACAACACCCAACGAGATACTGAAAATCCATGGCGAAGAGGGTAAACATTCATCGTCGAGCAATAGAGCAGGTTCTCATAAGCAACAGAAACGTGAAAAACTGGACTGGAATGTTCTTAGACCTCCAAAATACGATCAAAAGGATTAGCGCATGCTGACTTCTTCAATTGCACTGCAGCGATTTCTTCCTTCAATTGTACTTCTCATTGAAGCTAATTTTAGTAGCAAGGTGTAACTTATGTTTTGTGACCGATGGAGATGTTCTCCTGAGAAAATTCCTATTTGCAGCTCACTTATTTGAAAGTGTTGGAATATTCAAGATTGTGTTATCAAGAAAATTTTGACGGTTTGTGGTAACTTTTGAACATTAGCAAATGCCTTAAATTTGGGAATTTAAGACTCGGAATTCATATTTATGACTAAAAATAGCAACTGATTGCGATCATGAGAACAATGGGCATTTCAAAACAATTTTGCAGGGGTAGGAAAAAGTTAAAACTCTTTAGTTCTTGAAGCAAAATGATCATACATCATGGTCCTGAAAGTAAAACGTCACGGTTCAACTATGTTTGAATCACACTATTGCCATATAAAAAAATAAAAGCTAAAAACAAAGATGATGCAGATGGCCACATTTTGCAAATGGTACCCGTTCTAGTTCAAGAACCTCTTAAATACTCCTGCACCTTATTATTGCTCAAAATCATGGGCGTCGAGCATAGTCAAACACAAAAGTATAGGTTGACAACCCATGTCACCACACCAAACGAATCACGCTAAGCAGTGATGCATTTGTGCGCACCTGTCCATACAATTCTTGATAAAAAGTAACCTAACAGAATTCCAATCACTCCAATGCCAAAACGATGGGGCATTAAATCCAGATTCCATAGAGAAGTGTGTACACGACTGTCTTCAAAAATGTAGTAAACTGTATACGACAATCCATGAGAGCTGCATCCAACAAGACATTGTTGTGTTAAACTGTTATCGCCCTTTGAGCCAAGAATCACAGAAGTCATGTGGCATCAAAATGCCATGACAATTGAAATAGGTGAATCGGATAATAATCGACTAAAGCAAATGATCAAGGAATCGTACCAAAAATAGGGTAAATGAAGCAAAAAGCCCCTCCTGAAGCAATGCACCATGACCTCCAAAATCTTCTCCGTCAATTTTTAGTACATAGGTGTAATAACAATATACAATGCTGGTCGATATCACCAGAAATCTGGAGATAATAAGGATAACTTTAATGAGATTGAGTGTCAAGTTGTAAAAAAATCATGTTTAAGAAATGAAGATATATGATAAAGAAATTAACTGCTAAGCCAACAGTCAGATGCATGTTTGCAAACCAAATTGAACAAGAATGTTTTACCTGGTGTGGACATATGTATATATAATATATCTAAGATGGCATGCATATGTAAACATTGCCACCTCAAATCCATATACAAATTTAAGCATAGCTGTTAAAGGAGTTGATTTTTTCAGGTTTGATGGATTTTTGGGATTTTATGCTTACCAAATTATGGAAAATTTACTCATGTTCAATGTGGGTAAACCAATGCTGATTCATTCACTATTTTTTAATCTTCTTTACTGCTGTCAAGTAATAACTACATAGTATATAATTATATATTTGTGTATTATCTAATAATTATATACCCAACCAATTTGGAAATTTTATTTTCATCTTTTATATGTAAAGCTCAAAAGTCTGACCCGGAACTCGAAACCTAATATTTCACATCCAGGAAACCTAGAGAATTTTAGTTAGAAAAAAACCAAACCAAGATCAGATTTGACACGACCTGAACATGTTATGTTCAGAGATTTTTTTGATAAATTGAGTCCGCGTTGGTGTTTGAAAATTTTGTATAACCCCAAATAAAACTGGGCAGGTCAAGCTTTTCTGTAAAACCTTTCCCAACCAGACCCACCTATCTTGACTCTCAACCCCTTTTAACAGTGAGCACTAACTGTTAGGGTAACTATACTAATCTGTTTTCTGTTTTCCATCTAATTAAGTCTTTGTGGGTATACATGGATACCTGAGATAAAATGGAATTGATCCTCATGTCTAGTAAACTGCTGTAGTTCTTGATTCCCAAATCTCATGGTTTTCATTGCGAACGTTCTTACCTTCTTCTGTCTATCCATAGGTTGTAATATATTTAAGTGATGTTAAAATAAAAGTCTAGATAAAGTATCAGAAAGAGAATTATTTATTCCTTTTATATGTTCCTAGTGAATTTTTAATCCTCTGTTTATGACTGTAAACTTAAGTCATCTTTTTGTGCTTAAATTTTTCCTTAAACCCTTTGTCTGCTACTATTTAACTATCGCTTCATAGTCGGTTCTTATTGTAATCTCTTGCTTGTTGCAGATAAAAAGCATAAATGTATCAAAGCAATAAATTACTACTAGAATTCCATAATCTAGGAAAATTTAAGTTACATTTTTCTTTGTATATTTTCATGAAACGTATCTACATAGAGCTTCAAATGTTTTTGGATCATATTTTGAAGTTTTTCTTAATAACACTCCTCTCCATTTTGAGTCACACCCATCCGTTTCAATTACCATACAATCTATATCTAGTGGAAGAGTTAGGACTAGAATAGTTTTAACAATTTCTTTAATTTGTTTGACTAATTCAATATGGCTAAAATATTTTTCTCATATTTGACATTTAGTTGCATAATGGTCCACTGATTTTTCCTATAATGTTAAGGTAATGTCGAGCGTAATTAAGAAGTCCTAAAAATGCTCTAAGAGTTTTTGTTTCTTCCATTTTGTCAAGGAAAGGAAGAATTTTAGAAGAAATACGAGGTTGGAGTGAAAATTTTCTTTATCCGATTTCTACACCTAAGAATTATGTGTTTAGTGGCTAGTTTCATCTTCTTGCAAGATACTATAAGGCCATGTTTTTCAAATAAGTTGAAGACCATGTGGAGATAAGCGTAGTGTTAATCTTTTGTTTTTGAGAAAACTAGAATGTCATCAATATACACACATGTGAATAGAGAAACAACTTTAAAAATATTATTCATTTTTTTTTGGAAGATCTGAGGTGCTACTTTAAGTCCAAATGGCATGACTACTCATTCGAAGTATCCTTCACGAAAAGGTTGTCCATTCTATAGCATCAGAGTTCATTTTAACTTGCCAAAATCATGTCGAATTTTGAGTATCATTCTGAGTTTTGTATCTTATTTAGCAGTTGGTTTTTCTCTGATATTTTAGTCATCCTCCTAGCAAGTGTCATTTAATCTTTTATAGTTGAAAATCATCCTAGATTGTCTGTGTTTCCGTTCTGACTCTTTGTTTACAATAAAGGTTGGACTTCTATGCCTACGAGTGGATCTTTGGATTGCACCAAGGGCAAGTAATTGCTTGATATGCATAGTGCATTCTGCCATTTCCCAATTTGTATATCTTAAGTCTTGAGCTTTGATGGTAAGAGCTGAGTTTATGATTGTTAATATGCAATAGATCTTTCCCGTTCCTAATATTTTGTAGGGTTTTTGCCTATGATTTTTTTAAAAAAATCAAAATATTAGAGAGTCCAAGTCTAGTTGGATATTTATCGAGTGAGACAACTATGTGAGAGAAAATAAATCTTCTGGTATGGCTAAGTCTGAGCTACTAAGGTCTTTTATACAAGTTTTCCCATATAAGGGTTTGTACAACCAAGTAGTTCTTGGTTTCGTAAACAAGAACCTTTACAAGTGGTTTTGTGTGTACATCTATTGTTCTTAGTGGTAGAGGTAGATGTAGAGTTGATATCCTTATTAGTAATTGTAGGAATAGGTGTTGTTTTAGTGGTTTATGGTTATGGGTGTCACCACACTTACACATTGTAGAAGGGCAATCAGAAACAAATGGGGAGACTATGGGTGTAGGGAGAAAAATAGAATAGTCTTTTGTAAGTAATAATACTCTATCTTGAACAATGAGGAAATTAAATCCAAAGATTAAGTGAATATTTGGATGTAGGAGAGGTTTTGTCCAAAGCTTAGGGAGGGAAAGAGAGGAACCAAAATCATCATGGTATAAAATTGTGAGTATTCGTTACAAACTTGTAGCATGATAGTTGTTGATCATCAAATTGGATACTAATCAATAGTTGAGTAGCAGTTTTGATGAGTTATGGAGGGACTATTGATAGTATAATGGTGGAATTGGTGGCCCCACTATCAAGTAAAGCATGAAGTGTAAATTTATGTCCATGAATATTGACTAAACAACAAACTCTGATATTAGTAGTTCATCCAATATTGCAAATACTGAGTTTTTTTATGAAAACCAAGTTAGTCTCAGAGGTAGGTTCATTTATCGCAAGTCCTTTGCCTCGATGATCAAGTGTAGGGTCAGAGCTTTGATTGAGATTAGCAAGCTTGGCTTCTATAGACTCTGGTTTCAAGGAGCACATTTGTGTAGTGTCTCGTACTTGGAGTAGTAGGTATAAGAATATTAAAAGTGTGTTGCAAGCATAGATTGTAGATTTATTTTCTACAGAGTTTACAAGTTCCTCTTTTGTCTATGGCTACATAAAATCCGCATAAAAAACAAGGATCTTTTAACATCCAATCATGAGAACATTTGGGCACGACAAGTTTTATTGATGTAGTTTGTGGTATACATAAGGTTGAAGCCATCTAAGTCCTCCCATTGGTTTGTTAAGTCAAGTTATAGTGGGAAAGGGTTACTAGAGATTCCATATTATTTTGCCAAGGTATATAAGATGTCTACGAACGAGTTGATTAGTTTATAATCAGAGGAGGTCATTATTTCTTCTGTCTTCTAGTGAAATGATAAAGTAGATAGAGGAAGTATCAGATACATGCTCTTGTATTTCTATTAAGTCTAAATTGGTATAAGAGACTAATTTAGTCTCTCTTGTATATATGTTTTTCCTATTTGGACATGTTGAGAATAAATATCCTGGTTCATTACAAGCAAAACATGTTATAATATTGGTATATGTTTTCTTTGGTTTAAATCTCCTGACATGGTTATCTTTGTTTAAATAAAGCTTCTTTTCCTTACTTTTTCTTAAATACTAACTTGGATGGCTAGTCGTTTCCGACCTTCTTCGTTGTCTGTGTTTATGTTGGTTTGATCCACATTGTTGAGTATATATTTGACTACATAAACCATATTATTGGTTTTTAAGTTGCTTCTGTATTTGGATAAGTCATTTTTCCTTGATTACCTAGATGATATGTTGTATTCATACCCTTATATTGTCAAATTGGGGTGTTACTTTCATGTCTATCCAGGCTTTGTAAATTTCTTTTCCTAAGTCTCCTGGTAATTTATTGAATAGTCTTTCGCCTAATTCGGGATTACAATAATTTCTTAAGATTATAGTAAGTGTTAGGAAATCATTGCAGGAAGGTTTAATCTAATTCCAATTAAATAGTTGAAGTTGTTCTAAATCTCTCATTGTTTCTCTCTGTCTTAAATCTAATCATCTATTGCCATCTCTGGCTGTTAGAAATCTGTGGATGGTATAACAATTTCCTCTGGAAATTTTAGTTTATAGACTTCCCATGCAACTCTAGCTACGTCATCTACATAATTTTCTCCTATGTGCATCATAGCCTCGCCTGTTTCTATGTCAAGTTCATGCCTAGCTAGGTAATCTCGTCGAAGAGAGACAATCCATTGTTCTAAATAAGTATCATACATCTAGCGGTCGTCGCACTCAGCTATATTCACTAGTACTAAGTTTTTCCCGAAATAAGTAATTTCAAGTGACCTTATTTACCCTATAGTTCAAAGTAAAGGATTGTTGTTTGTGTATGGAGTTATTTCTGCCCTTGGTGGGTGGCCATGTCCATAATCCATAGAACTTTCAGGATCCTAGATCATTAGTGGCCTGGATGTAGCAGATGTAGAGGTAGATTGTGCTAGATTCATGAGATTGATCTCATTGAATTGTTTTCTAGCAATTATATTTTTTTGTTCATCAAAATATATCAAGTTTTGTTGTTGTTTATCAAATTTTTCTTGTTCTATTAATTCTTCTGGGATTATATGAGTTGTTATTTTTGCAATTATATATACGTATTCGTCTAAGTCATCAAAAAATCCTTATTGTAAATCTTGCTGAAACATACAATCTGTGTTATTTGTCGGGTATAAGAGTTGGTAAGCTAACTGAAGGTGTCTTCTGCCTAGCAGTTGTATCTGCCTAGCTATTGTAGTGTTTGCATAGTATTCCTGGTAAGGTTTCATCTTCAAGTTCTTCAATATTCATTAAGTTCAAGTTTTAATTTTCTTCATTTTCCTCATTTTGTGAAGTAGAGGGTTTGTAGTTAGGCCACCATATCTATCTTTATAGATTATTGAATTTATCAGTTGAAGCATTTGTGGTTAAGTTTCTAAATTGAGGGTCCAATCTAGTCATGCTAAGACTTTTGATGAAAAATCTTTTGGTTTTAGAAATAGATTCTTTTTGGAGTAAGAGCTTCAATGATATTTGTTTATTTGTATCTTAAAGCTATTATTAATTTGGGTCATTGTTTTTCCCAAAAAGATTATGTCAATTTGGATATTGTATTTCTAGAAGTTTCCATAGGCTTAGACGAGAATTTAAATATGTTTGACAAAATCTGGAATAGTTAAAACTTGATCATTTCTTTAAAGGAAAGTTGATGAGAGGGAAGAAGAGGTGTTTTTATTATTCTTGTTTGGTTCAACATAAATCAAGCAGACAAAACATTGGAGAAAACAATAGTGGCATTCATCTGCCTAACACTCTTCATTCAGGTTGAGCTCAAACTTTGGCCTGGTGTTACTACTCTTCCTCGCTACATCCTTCCTTGCACCCCCCTGAAGCACACAAACAAAGCTATCATGAGGAGCTCTCAAGCACCTCTGTTCCCTTTTAGGGGGATGCTTGAGCCTCCATTTCTTTCTAAGTGCGCATCTCTAACCCTTAATTAGTTTTAACTCAAGCATTTCTGTTAGAATAATTATAGGGGTATTTTTATCTTTTGGTGTATATCTTCTTTTCTATATAAAGACCTAACTCGTGGTTCCCAATACACAAGAATTTAGGTTTTACTTTGTACATGGTATCAGAGCCAAGTTAAAACCCTAATTTCTTTCCTCTACCCGTGCCATCTTTCTGTCACGCCGTCTTTCTGTTCTCGCTTCCAGATCCCGCATCGCGGCTGCGCCCCCGACCAACTCCTCTAACACCGAGTTGAGTACTCGATCAAACTCCCTTTCCGTTGAACTCTGCGTCGGCGCCGACAGAGACAACGCTGCTCCTTCTTCTGCAGAAGCCCCGGCGAACGGTCGAAGCCCCTCCGCCTCGGCCGATTCCTTCCGAGGAACAGCTGCTCCTTCTTCTGCAGAAGCCCCGGCGAACGGTCGAAGCCCCTCCGCCTCGGCCGATTCCTTCCGAGAAACAGCCGCCTCCTCTCTGAGCTCGCGCCTCCTCTTCCGCAAGTTCTCTATAGCCATCCAGCGTGTAGGGGGCGACGGCTGCTTCCTCTGAGGCTCGCGACCAAGGATTGAGCACAAACCAACCCCTGTGCACGAACCCCTGCGCCCAGGTCCTCCTTTCGTGACCCCCGTCTCGCGACCAAGGATTGCTTCTGCGTTCTGATCCCTCGCGGGAGAGGAGCACGAACCCAGGTCCTCCTTTCGTGCCTTCAGATCCACTCGTTAACCTTCACCTCTACCCCTGCTCTGTCACCAGCAGCCAACAAGCAGAGGAGCACGAGCCCAGGTCCTCCTTTCGTGCCTTCAGATCACTCGTTAACCTTCACCTCTGCCCCTGCTCTGTCACCAGCAGCCAACAAGCCCGCCGCCTGAAGAAGCAATCTCTTTCAGTAGAAGCAAGCTCAGTTTATCTATTCATGGCTACATCTGACGCCCCAAAGCCAGATATTTCAATCTTTACCAACCATATTACTGCACCCCTTTCTTCCGAGCAGTTGGATGGTAAAAATTATATCTCCTGGGCATCTCACATTGAACTTTGGCTTGTTGGACAGGGGTATGAGACACATCTCACTCAAACTGAAGAAGATGTTCAAGACGCCGATCGTCCTCTATGGAAGAAGGTTGACGCTCAGTTGTGTTGTATTATCCGAGCCACCATCCATCCATCTCTCAGGGATGTCTTCCGTACTCACAAAACCTGTAAAGCTGTTTGGACACAGGCTCAACAACTCTTTACAAACACCTCTCGACGACTCTATCAAGTTTGTGAAGATCTCATGACCATCCTCAGCGCTCATCAGATTAAGGATTCAATGTCAACTTATCTGGGTTTAGTGTCTAGTCTTCTTTGTGATTTCAATGAGCTGCTCCCACCTGCGGCCAATCCTGCTGAAGAGCTTGAAAATCGGAAGAAATTTTTTATGTCTCTGGCTTTATATGGTCTGCCCACAGATTATTCTCATGTTTGTGATCAGATCCTGGATAGCCCCACAGAAGCTACCATGGACAATACCTGGACGACTCTTCTCCGTGTCCCGGCCAAAGTCTTGACGATACCTGCCGACTCGTCAGCGTTGGTCTCTCGACACAAAGGACCTCCACCTCGCAAGGGTGGCAAAGGACGCCCTTGGTGTGATCATTGCCACAAACCGGGGCACACGATTGATAAGTGCTGGAGTCTACATGGTCGTCCTCCTCGTGCTGCTCAGATCGTTCAGAGTTCTGTTGCTTCTTCAGCTTCCACTTCCCAGTTACCACATGATCCGACTCCAACACCTTCCTATACTGACTTTCTGAAATGGTTTGAGGATCGTCAGGCTTCTGGTTCCACTGCTACCATTGCACACGTTGGTACTTCCTTTGTTGGTATATCTCGTTCTTCGAGTCCTTGGGTTCTTGATTCTGGGCCACCGATCATATCACTGGTAATAAATCCTTATTTTCCTCTCTCACTACTTCTGGTACTCTACCAATGGTCACTATGGCCAATGGTTCTCAAACTCAATCCCAGGGTATTGGTATTGTTCATCCTTCTTCATCTCTTTCCATTCATAATGTTCTTTATGTTCCCGGCGCTCCATTTAATTTATTGTCAATAAGTCAACTTACTCGATCTCTTGATTGTGTCATTTCTTTTACTAACACATCTGTTTCCTTACAGGACCGGAGTACGGGGAGGATGATTGGCTTCGGATGTGAATCCCATGGCCTATATCGGCTTCAACAACCCTCTTTTGTTGGTTCGGCGGCGGCATCTCCACTACTTATTCATGCTCAGTTGGGACATCCAGGTCTTCATAAATTGAAACAGTTACATCCTAGTCTTTCTCACTTAGAGTCTTTATCTTGTGAGTCGTGTTAATTGGGTAAGCATATTTGTAGTTCTTTTTCTCCTCGCATTGAGAGTCGGGCTATGTCTCCCTTTGCTTTGGTTCATTCTGATGTTTGGGGTCCGAGTCGTGTTTCTTCTACAATGGGGTCAAGGTATTTTGTTACTTTTATAGACGATTTTTCCCGTTGTACATGGTTATATCTGATGAAGGATCGTTCAGAATTGTTTTCTATTTTTGAATCCTTCTTCCTTGAAATAAAAACTCAATTTGGTACTTCCCTTCGAACTTTGCAAAGTGATAATGCACGCGAGTATTTGTCTACTCAGTTTCGTAGCTTTTTGGCATCTCATGGTGTGTTGCATCGCACGTCTTACCCTCATACCCCTCAACAGAATGGGGTTGCAGAACGCAAGAATCGTCATCTTCTTGAGACCACTCGGACTCTTCTTCTCCATTCTCATGTCCCTCATCAGTTTTGTGGTGATGTCGTACTTACTGCGTGTTATCTCATCAATCGCATGCCTTCAACCACTCTCCAGGGTAAAATACCTCATGAGGTACTTTATCCGCATCAGTCCCTTCATCCTCTACCACCTCGGGTCTTTGGTTCTATATGTTTTGCTCATGCTCTTGATCCCGGCATTGACAAACTCTCTCCCTGGTCTCATAAGTGTGTGTTCCTTGGGTACCCACGGTCTCAGAAAGGGTACAAATGTTATTCCCCTACTCTTCGTCGGTACTGCATCTCTGCTGATGTCACATTCTTTGAGTCGGTTTCTTTTTTTGGTCCTTCCACTTCACAGGCTGAGGTTTCTCCCTCTCCACCTGCACCAGTAACTATCTTTTGTCCTTCGGAGGCGCCTCTATCATCTCCAGTCTCGTCTCCTCCTTTGCAGGTTTATCAGCGTCGTCCTCGTTCTGCTTTGCCGTCGACCAACACTAACACTACTGTGGGCACATCTTTGGAGCCAAGTCCTTCGCCGTTTCCTCCGGTCCCATCTCCTGACTCTGAGGTTCCTATTGCACTTCGAAAGGGTACACGTTCTACTCGTAATCCTTCACCTCACTATATTTCTTTAAGCTATCATCGTCTTTCACCATCCTATTATTATTGTCTGTCTTCCTTGTCGTCTATTTCTCTTCCAAAGACTGCAGGTGATGTCTTTGCCCATCCAGGTTGGAAACAGGCTATGCTTGATGAAATGAGTGTCTTACAGAGCAGTGGGACTTGGGACCTCGTTCCTCTACCTCCTGGAAAGTCAGTGGTTGGTTGTCGATGGGTGTTTACGGTGAAAGTTGGTGTAGACGGCACGGTTGATCGACTTAAGGCTCGTCTTGTCGCTAAAGGCTATACTCAGGTATTTGGATTGGATTATGGAGATACTTTTTCTCCTGTTGCCAAGATGTCCTCTGTGTGCCTTTTTCTGTCTATTGCTGCAATTTGCCATTGGCCCCTTCATCAGTTGGACATCAAAAATGCATTCTTACATGGTGACCTACTCGAAGAAGTCTATATGGAGCAACCTCCGTGTTTTGTTGCTCAGGGGGAGTCTTCTGGTCTTGTATGTCGTTTGCGGAAATCTTTATATGGTCTCAAGCAGTCACCCAGAGCATGGTTCAGTAGATTTAGTACCGTAATTCAATAGTTTGGCATGACTCGAAGCGAAGCTGATCATTCTGTCTTTTATCGCCACTCATCTACTGGATGCATCTATGTAGTGGTTTATGTTGATGATATCGTCATCACTGGTAATGATCATCTTGGGATTTCACAAGTAAAACAACACCTTTTTAAACATTTCCAGACAAAGGATCTCGGCAAACTCAAATATTTTCTAGGGATAAAAGTGGCACAGTCTAAAGATGGGATCATTATATCCCAAAGGAAGTATGCAATGGATATTCTGGAAGAAACAGGAATGCTAAACTCAAAGACAGTCGACAATCCCATGGATCCTAATGTCAAGCTCCTACCAAATCAAGGGGAGCCTCTTTCAGATCCTGAACGGTACAGGCGATTGGTAGGGAAACTAAGTTACCTTATTGTCACTCGTCCGGATATCTCATTTGCAGTAAGTGTAGTAAGTCAGTTTCTTAGCTCTCCATGCAAAGAACATTGAGATGCCGTGACTCGCATTGTTCGATATATCAGGGGTGCACCAGGAAAGGGTCTTCTATATGAAGACAAAGGACATACTTAAGTCGAGGGATATTCTGATGCAGATTGGGCAGGATCTCCCTCTGATAGAAGATCCACTTCTGGATTTTGTATATTTGTCGGAGGTAACCTTGTTTCTTGGAAAAGTAAAAAACAGAATGTTGTGGCAAGATCCAGTGCAGAGGCAGAGTATCGAGCTATGCCTATTGCTAGTCAAGAACTTATATGGTTAAAACAGTTGCTTCAGGAACTAAGGTTTGGAGAGGTTACACAAATGTCACTCATACGTGACAACCAGGCCGCTATGCATATTGCCTCAAATCCAGTATTTCATGAGAGAACAAAGCATATTGAAGTTGACTGTCACTTTGTCAGAGAGAAAGTCATATCTGGAGAAATATCTACTAGTTTTGTCAACTCAAATGATCAGCTAGCAGATATATTCACTAAGTCACTTAGAGGTCCCCGGATTGATTACATATGTAACAAGTTTGGTGTATATGATCTATATTCTCAAGCTTGAGAGGGAATGTTAGAATAATTATAGGGGTATTTTTGTCTTTTGGTGTATATCTTCTTTTCTATATAAAGACCTAACTCGTGGTTCCCAATACACGAGAATTTAGGTTTTACTTTGTACAATTTCAAATTAATTAAATCTAACCATATTATGTGATTACGTTTTCTAATATTTGCTAATGCTATAACTTTATTAATATTTAAATGATTTCAAATTGTAGAACTAGAAAATTCTTTAATATATAAAAGAAACCACATAACAATAATTTGAAAACAACTATTTGAATTTCATTTTTTTATACCGTTTCTAATTGTTGAATAAGCTTTATCAAACCCAATGGCACATATTTTTTAAGAATATATATATATATATTGCAAAAAGAATTTATTTAATCTTAAAATTTATATTTGATTTTAATAATTCTTCTATCTTAGGCGTTGGTATTTTTTAATATGGTAAGAGTTTAATGGGTATCTTTTAGTTTGGTAAGAGTTCTTGTAGGGTTAAGTTATAGTAGATTTTTTAAGCTCAACTCCTTTATTTTAATTAAAAGTTCATTGATGGTAGGTGAAAATCGTGAAGGAAATGATGAAGAGGAGTCATGGCATACCTTAAGCGATCAAATATGAGCAGTGGAGAAGTAAGTGCATTGGATTCGCAAAGAGGACCACAAATCATGCCATACAACTTAAAGGTATATAGAGTCATATAGCTAATCTGATGAAACCAATTGATTTATGTATTGGATTACAAATAAGGAGGGATTCCGGACAAAACCAACAATTAACTCTCAAGATGGAAGTTATCCTATAGATGTTGTATCTATGCTATTTGAAATGTGAATATGGTATTCATTCTTTTGGAAATGGGAAAGAAAAAGAAGAGACACTCTTTCTAGAAATAAGGACAAATGGAAGTTTAACTTCTAAGGAAGCACTTTATGAAGCTTATTGGAGGTTGAGGGTCATTTGCAACATGCAAAACTGGAGGGTCATAGTAGGCATGGGAGGCCGAAGTCTTCACTCTTTAGCAGAAGCTTATTATTGAAGCTTAGTGAGCATTCCTTCTGGCTGTAAGAGTAGGGAATAAGGATGATGATGAGAATCAAAAGGAAGGGTGTTTTCTAAAGGGGATAGTGGCGAGAGAGCAAACGGATGGGAGGGATGATGACGTTGGGTTAAGAAGGTGTCACGGACAAAGTGGTGACATCTTGCGGAAGTTGGGGAGGTGATGGACAAGTAGATTCGTAAAGGTGAAGACGATTTAGGTGATGGTGGGGGATAGAATACAAAGATAGGAATCGACTTTAATACCAAATTGACGCCACATAAAATTGACCCCTAAAATCACACAAAAATTTGGAAAAAAATTAATAAAGCGCTGAATATCTATGTCACACAGGGAAGAGATGTCACATAGAGAATAAATCAGGAAATAAACTAGTATAGTACATACACAGAACTTTTATAGATTCAACGAAAACAAGAAAGAAATTTTACGAATTGAAAAGCATAATAATTCTACCATTAAAAGGACAATTACTAAAATCAAAGTCATTTTGTTTAAAATATAAAATTTGACTTTGTATTTGATTTTAGTAATTGTCTTATTTTAGGTGTTAACAATTTTTATATAATATGAGTTTAATGGGTGTATTTTAGTCTGATAGAAGTTCTTAATTTGATAAGAGTACATTGGAATATCGTGTTTCCCAATTAATGATATTTCTTTTCAAATTTAGTTGGTATTGAGTTTATAAAAGTGTCATGTTCTATGTAGTAATCAAATTTCAATTAATAAAATTTCCTCTTTAATTCTCTGTATGAGGCTTGTTCCTATGTATGATAGTTATCTAGTGTTTCATCAATTTCATCCTAGTATTCCGAATTTTTTGTGATTTGAGAATTCAATTTGGTGCTATATTAATTTGGTATGAAAGAAGAGACACTTCCTTCTATACCAATATTGGAACCTTGATTTGAAAACAAATTTTAAAAAATACTGTCATATATGCTCCTCGTACTACAGTGCAAGAGAAACTTCAAATAGAAGAATCACTTGTTGTGTTCATTTTAATATTCATCTAACGGTGATTGAAGGAACAGTAAAATTCTGTGTTAATTATTTCTCCTATGGCATTTTGTTTTACTGTTTTGTAAAGTTCTTTCTATAAATTTGATTAGACGTGTTGTAAGTGCTCTTAAGAAGAGCAAGTATAATTTACTTTTTCCACTACTTGCTTTGCAATTGTGGTCCCTTCTGTATGTTAACAATGTGGGATTTTTGTATCCTGTATCCTAATTCTTCGCCATGATAAAAATTCCTGAACTCATATAAAATTGGGTGGGCCATTGGAGGTCTAAATATAAATATTTTGGATTTACAGTGATCTTATTTTGTGCTGGATTGTTTTGATTACCAGTATTCAATCCTTGCAAAATAAAAACATCTAATTTGATTTTTAAATAAAATTTTTAAGTTCATCTTAAAATGTTTTGTACACAAAATTCACCTCTATCTTGTGTGATCTCAATCTCAATTTATATCTCTCATTTACAACCTTTAAATTTTTTCTCTTTCTCACAGTGGGAACAATAGAGCCAATGTGGTCCGACCATTCCCGAGATCCCGCATTGGCAAGAGCTCCATGCACCAGAGTGCCCTTTTTTAGCATCACAAATTCAAACTCATGCAGCATCTTTGACTTGTGGGGTGGAGAAGATTATACTATGTAACACATAAATAGAATAACTTCAACATTGCACCAGACCACCACCAAAGCACTCAACCATATCACATGTGCTACACATCTTATATGTTTTTTCTATTTCATGTGACAAACTATGCTTCAATTGTTGTGTATACCCCAGTTTAAGGAAGAACATTAGGGGTATAATTATTTGAGGGATTTTAATTTCCTGAAAAGGGAGAGAACTACATACCCCTTCTTTGTAGAAAACTCTGATGGATTGTAGACTGCAAATGATAAAAGACCACCGTGTCCTTCACCTCTATAACCCAATATGATGCTCATCATTCATAACATTATATAGACATCAATACATTGGTCCACAAGGTGACAAGCATGGCCACCTTGAAAAACCCAAAAAAGTCCCACCCAAAGTAGCAAGGGCGATGGCCAACCAATGTCCTTGAGGAGACTCAACCACGTGAAGTTGTAGCAACTGGAGAAGTTAAACCAAAACTTCTACCGGCATTGTCATTCCAAACATATTCAAGATGGACAGGGCATCTCTGCTCTTACATGTCCTTATGATCAACAAACAAGCCAAGGATGCAACATTTAAATAGATCGACAAGCTGTAAAGGGTCAAAGACAAGGGGGAGAGAATTAAGAAACCACAAGGAATCTTGTGACCTCAAGTGACAGATTGGAGGTTGAGGGGGAAGATGTTTGTGATAATGTCGATGTGGTGCTTGTTGAAGGTTATAATTAGCAATCGGGTGGCTTCGAAGAAGTGATGGAAGTAGATGGATTTGGCAGAGATGTGATGGATAGATAACAAGGATAATCGGTCCTTTCCAACCTTTTTATCTCTTTTTCCACCTTTCTTTTTCATCAAGTAACCAATCTTATGGCTTCATCCACTTATGCCTTCCTTCCCTTCATCCCCTTCTCTCCTTTTCTTTCCCTCCTCTCTTTATCCCTTCTCTTTAAGGTAACCATAGCCTGGAGTTAATATTATAGTTTTACATTTTATATTTATCCATGAAGTTCTAAGTAGTTCTTAGCTATACAAACATAATATTTCTTTATTTATTTTCTTTGACTAATAAAATGATTTTTTTTATTCTCAACAAGATTGGGAAAGGAAGAATAGGTGAAGTAACATGGGTCCATCAAGTTTAGTATAATTACAATTTTTTGGACTTGAACAGTACTGCTTTTAGTTGAATTGGTTAATCTGGTAAGGTTTTGAAAGTGGTTATTTCTCAAACAATGTTTGAAATCTCGAACTGAACAGAGGTTATGATCCTCAATGGCTCGAGTTAGTGTCATCGGTGTTGTATCAGTGTCAGAAGTATGCCAAAGGAAGGAAGAAAAGAAGAATAAGAGAAGGCAGTGGAGGAAGAAGAGTAGCCAAGTGTTGGTCGCTCCAAGGAGGATGAGGAGGAGAAAGAAGTAGGGGTGGAGGAAGAACTTGTGTACTGAACCCAATGAGTGGTCAGATGCAGAAGGAGCAGGCAAAACGCAGTGGAAGGAGATCCCATATGAGTGGAAGTTGCAGGAGCAACAATTGTGTGGAAGGCAAAACACACGTGTTTGGCATTAGGGCTTCGAAAAGGACGCACAAAAAATGAAATCAATGTCTGCTCTACGTTGAGCAATGGTGTGTCACATGGCATGTGAGCGTTGAGTTCATCGTCAGGTCTATCAAAGGGGAGAAGATGTGTTGAATGGTTGAAGACGTGGAGGAAAGAAGATTTGTCTGTTGTATCAAGGTACTGAGACCTTCCTGCATGCTGGTCAGCACAGAACAAAAAGTTTTGCCTGTGCGAACTGCCATGGCTCAAGATTTGAAATGTCGGTCTCAACAATGATTGCATTTGAGGAAGAGGCTATATACAATAAAAATCAAATAGTATACACACAAAAAAAAATAAGTTAAGTCAACCATAGCTTTAAACTCCTTAAAACATTTGAATAATTAAGCCTCTTGTCTTGCTAAATAGTGTAATTCTCGTTCAAAACCTTGCCAAATCAAAATTGCGCAAAAGCTCAGGCTTAAAAAGACTATATTATGCAAAGACCGAATAAGGAAGTGGTAGAGTGAGTCTATGGTCTTTTTTTGTTTATTCGTTGAATAGCATTAGAAAAAAGAATAAATAGAAAAGAAATTGAATGGTTATCATTCTAATTCACTTTTGAAGTAAAAGCATAAACTATGGATTAAGTATGAGCATTCAAATTGTTCATAAGAGGGACTGCATTAATTTGATAACTCCACTCGTCAATTTTAAGGAAACAACCATGTGTATGGCATACCAAGGCTTAACCCAACACCTAGATGCACCATTCTAAAGTATGCACCATGAAACTTTGAGAAAGAGTAGTAGAAAAAAAATTAAGGAAAAAGACATAACCGAAAATCAATTTGGATTCATGCTTGAAACGTCGACAATAGAAGCTATACATCTTCTCAGACAACTAATTGAAAAGTAGCGGGAGCAAAAGCAAGATCTATACATGTTATTCTAACTTAGAAAAAACTTATGATAAAGTCTCAAAGAAATTATATGGAGAATTCTAAAAAAGAGAGGTGTTAATGTAACATATATTGAACCAATAGGGTTATATCAAGGATCAGCTCTAAGTCCCTATCTTTTACACTAAACATGGACGAACTCAACTCATTTAGTACCATAGTGCATTTTATTTGTAGATGATATTGTTTTAGTAGATAAGGCACGTGAAGGAGTAAATGCTGAACTAGAATCTTGGCGGAAAATACTAGAAATGAAAAGTTTTAGACTTAGTAAAGTAAAGATAGAATATATGAAATTTAAGTTTAGCAATATTAGACGTAATGAGATAATTGTTAAGATAAGAGATGACGAGTTATTTGGACTGAGAGGTTTAAGTATTTAGGATCATTTTTTTAAAATAATGGAGGGATTGAAAGAGATATCTTACATAGAATACAAGCAGGATGGTTGAAATGGAGGTTAGCGCAAGGTGGATGTATGGGCATATAAGGCATGAGCAGAGATAATGATGTTAAAATGGATGTATGGACATACAAGGATAATCAGAATAAAAAATGAGAGCATTAGAAAGAAAGTCAAATTGCATCTATTGAGGAAAACTCCGAAACACGTTTAAGATGATACAGACATGTACCTAGACGATTAATAAATGTCCGATTAAGCGATATGAAACTATGACAAATATGCACATCAAACGAGAAAGAGAAAAACTAAAATAGAGTTGGTTAGCCGTAATAGAATAAAATAAAATTTATTTAAATATAAATGATAATATAGTAAGGGATAGAGTGCAATGACGTAGAATGATCTATATAACCGACCCCACCTAGTAGGATAAGGCTTGTTGTTGTTGTTGTTAACCGTAGTAGTCATTTATTCAATAAGATAACAAATAAGAAAATATAGAACCGATCTTATAATTTCTATTGATTTAGCAAACTCTTATAAAGTCTCTAGAAGGTGGATCTTAGAGAGGATACGAATCTCTAGTAATTCCACTAATATCATAAAAGAAACATACCCTAATATTATTACTAGTGGTAAATCTCCTGATAGCGAGAATAAAGATTTTTCAATAGTTATGGGCTTATATTAAAAGTCATCTCTAAGTCTACTTGTTTGCATTAGTAATAAATGAACCAGACAACCACATAAAAGATAAGCTTCTTTAATGTAAGTCATTTATAGAACTTTTTATATTTTGAGTGTAATTAGATTACAATGTCAAGCTTGAATTAAAGATAAAATTTTATGAGCTAAAGGTCTTAAAATCAGTAGAACCAAAATTTAATACATAAAATATAGTTTCAGCAATAAGAAATGAATCAATTTTAAAATGGATAGTCAAGAAATTCAGATAACTAAGAGTTTAACATATCTTTGATCCATCATTCAGCAAAAAAAATGGTAAAGATAATATTAATAGGAGTAAGACTAAGTGGTTTGTGATTGCTAAATGATTTTTAGGCTAAAAGGAAAATTTTATAAGATTGTAGAGAAACCAACCTCCCTTTATGGGTTAGAGTGTTGACCTATTAAGACATAACACACAAAAATTTAATGTAGCAAAGATGAGAATAACTTAAAATGAGTATGTAAAGCTAAAAAAAATTTAAAAAATTAATATCCAAGAGCAATTAGGTATAGTTCAAACAGATGATAACATGAGAGAAAATAAATTACATGGTATAAACATATTCAAAGGTGACAAATAACTTATATAGTTAGAAGAGTCCTCTATCAGAGCACATAAACCTGTAAAAGAGAGAGCAAAGAAATATAACCCAAGATTTGAAATTTCATTCCAAATTGAGTTTCAGTCTCCAACCAGAACAAGATGTTTGGGAAATGAAACTTCAATTGATAACTCGATGTGATCAAGTTGGTTTGTTAAATGATTTGATGTGGTCAAGTTTGTTGGTTTAGGTTCAATGGCTCGAAAGGCACACACAGGTAGTTTCAAAAGACAAAGGGAGAAAGAGGTTATGTGAAACAAACTCACAAAGCTTGGCGTTTTTGAGGGACTAAAGACCTGAGGCAAGTTGTACTCTGAGGTAAACTCAGAATGCAAGGAAAGAAGGATGACATATGGATCAAGAAAGTAGTTTAGGGCATCCGAGGTACTGATGACTTAACACAAGGTGTACTCTGGGGTGGCCCAAAGCAAGTAGTCTCGCATGCGAGGGAAGAAGAATAGAAGGAAGGTGGAGCTTAATGTATTTGAGAAACTAAAGGGTCGACATGAGGTGAACTCAAGGGCAAAAAGGCATGTCAATAAAGTTAAAGACCTAAAGGCATGAAATTTGTGAGGAATTAAGAGTGACGTAAAATCTTGGGCTTTTTCTTTTGGGTAGTATCATTGGGGATGATGTGGTTAAGTAGGTAGGGGTAGACTATTAACTAGTGGTTTGGCTGAAGCATTCGATTAAGGAACATCAGGTCCTGATTCAAAGTTTGCAACTTAGCTCTATCCCGGAACTTTAGATAGGCTAACAAGGGCGCAAAAAGTCGAGCGGAAGTACACAAAATCCAATCGACTGGAGGGTGAACTCAAATGATGGAGAGTTTAATAAGCCAAATGTGAGGGTTCAATGAACATAATATTTTTGTCTAAGCAATAGTCAACTACATTAGTTTCCAGTTGACTAGAGGCATGAGTAGTCAACTTAAAATTTAATCCAGTCAACTGGAAATATAGTAGTTAGCTGTCAACGATTGCATTTGTCCAATCAGACGATTGAAGGTAGGTCAAATAAAGTCATTGGAGACCTATTCATAAAAGCTTTTGAAGAGCCCATAAAATCATTATTAAACTTGCTTTAAACAAGTGCCTACGTTGCTTAAAGGCCTCCAAGGCTTGAACAAGGTTGAATGCTTCAACTCAAGATCTTAGTAAGCCTATCGTTCTTAGCTTTATATTTTATCATCTTTGAGAGGAGAGTTTTCTGTGTAAATATCCTTTGTATGAATTATAAAAGGATTGCCCCATTACCTCTTATAAAGGGGTAGGTATAATGGAATCTTTCAAATGTGACTCACTGACAAGTAATCTATACTTAAATGAACAACCAAATGCACACGAAGACCCTACGTGAAATTGACATTTATTTGTGTTTGTTCTGCAAAAAATATTGATTAAGGGGTGTCGACTATGCTCCCCTCCCCCTCTAGTCGAGTTGCAGTCTTCTCCAGACAAGGCCATTGATCCAAATAGATGATGTGCCAACTAGCACGGGTGAGAGTACTAGTGGTTGTTTCCCCCTAGGTGAAGGAGGAGAAAACTTGATGCAGAGGAGGAGGCGGATCATGAGTGGCAAGGGAGGAGAAAACCCAATACGGAGGATGAAAACTTCACATTCCTAGAAGTATCATGGAATGATCGAAAAACTCACCATGTCTTGCATCGTCGCAATGCTTTTGTCTTTCATAAACTACATGAAGGAGGTGGGTCATCGTTGAATACCCTATGAAAGCCTCAAAGATGCATTATGTGAGTGCTCACATGGTCGTTGTTCGAGGAAGCCTACATGAAGCTTCCCCTTCATGATAAATGAACCATTCAAGCTTTTTACAATGAAGGATAAGCTTTTGATTTGGAGCATCCCTCAATAATGGTTCAAAACTTCTCCCAAAAGAAGCATGATGTGATTCGAAGTCTATAAAGACCAAGGCAAGTTGTGTAATGAGGGTTTTGGGCTTTTCACATGTCGATTGGGAGGCAGAACATCTTGTTCCATCCGTGCCAACTAGCACAAAACTATATTTAAAACCTAGATATACCCTTATATTAAGCTCAATGGAGGAACAAGGCGAACCCAAATAATTGGGACAAACACAATTTGATGATGATGGGAGGAGTACAAACTTGATTACCCTTATAAAATGTCAATAAAAGAGTGGGTTAGGTGATTAAGTACCCAAATTTTCAGGTACTACTTGTACCCAAACAACTGCCTACAATTCAAATCCATTTAAATATTCACTTTTCAATCTCTATTCTACTACCTAAACCCTATCCAAATACGTTAGCAAACTTGAAGCTGATTACAAATAATATAACTACCTGAACCTGAACACGATTACAAATATAGTAATAACTATCTGAATCTGAAATAATAGGGTCAGGGGTACAGGAAGATACTCAAGGTATTTGTTACCGTCCCTACAAATGACTAAATTAATTTTCCTTCTTCTTTTTTTTTTTCTGGAAAAATAAGAATGAACTAAATGTCGATTGTGCTGGTAAAAACGAGTATGAGAGCAAAAATATCACATAGAAGTGAGGAGTTGTGGACTTAGTTATTCAGATGACTATAGTAGGATAATCGAAGAAAATCATTTGCAGAAAATCAAAGCAAGTCATTCAGGGAGTGGACAATCGCAGGACTTACCCAACAATCCAGAAAGCCCCAATCAAGGGTACGGCGCCGCACAACAACCCGGACAAAATACCCAATCCCTGGCGGATCCAGTGCAGGGTATCCCCCAAATTATCCTACAACAAAGAGAGGCACGTATTTCACGATCAATCAAGACCAGATCTCGCAGAAGACCCTAAATCCCGTGCGATCAGATAGTTCCTAGAAGCTTATGAAGACACGAGACTCAGAGCAATTTGACCAGGTACCTTATCCCAGGAGGCCTCGGGATCGAGCAATTTGAGTAACTTGGAGGATGGGGTGTGATCGTTCTGCTGCTCCTGCGAAGTAGCCTTGTTCGATTTCGTCTTCTTCATGATCGAAAAAAAAAAAAAGAGATGGCCGCCTCGCCTGGATCGGATATCCTGGTGGACGGGAAGAGCCCTAGGATTTGCTTTAGCGTCACCGGAAGATTCTACTCCGTCGGCGGTCTTCTCGAGGAATTGGGCTGGGAAAACAGGAGACACGACGAGGCGTTCGATCGCATATGATAATGTTTTGAAACGAATTGTTTGGTTTTGTTTCTGTGACTAAGAAAGCAAATCGGGAAAGCTGAACAAAGTATGTACGGCGTTTCACATGGCGCACCTGAAGTTCTGAAATTTGCCGTCATATTTTGGTTTTTTATCAAAAAGACACGCCTAATTTCAATATTATCCCTTCTACCAGCAGCTATATTATCAATTCATTTTTCTAAATATCCGAGCGAAAAAATAGCGTTGAACATTGGAGTGTGAATTATCCTCCGGTAATGGTACAAGTTTTTTCATAGATAATTAAAAATTTTAAAATTTGAATCTTAATTCTTAAAGGATTTTTTATTTAATAAGAAATGGGTCTAATAATGATGGCTATTTACATAAACTTCAGCAATTTACTAAAAAACGTAGGTAGAGATTTAAATTTATCAAAAGGTGTATATTATTTTGATATTTATCAAAGAACGTACTTTTTAAAATACATTTTCTATTTTACCGTCATGACAATTTGACTTTTTCTATCGTTTTCTTTTCTTCATTATATTTCTCTCTCTTCTCTTTTTTTATCAGCAGAACAACATTAGTCAATTTTTTCATAACATTTTAATACATTTGAAGAAGCAAAAATAAACAACGAATAGTATATTTGAACTCCTTGCAATTTCAGAAATCCACTGGAACTAAAATGAGTGCAATCGGAGCTCTCTAGGTCGATAAGTGAGTTTTGACCAAAACTCACTTATGGACCTAGAGAGCTCCGATTGAACCCATTTTAGTTCCTATGGATTTCTGATGTTGCAAGGAGTTCAAATATGGTGTCCATTATTTATTTCGGCTTTTCATAGATGTTAACATGCAAAATCAAAGAATCGGCAAAAAAAACCCACGTTTGGTCAAAACCCACTGATGGACCTAGAGAGCTCCGATTGAACCCATTTCAGTTCCTATGGATTTCTGATGTTGCAAGGAGTTCAAATTTGGTGTCTCTTATTTATTCGACTTTTCATATCTGTTAACATGCAAAATCAAAGATTCGACAAAAAACTACACGTTGGGTCTGATATGGACTCATATCAGGCCCAACGTGGACCTGATATGATTCCATATCAGACCCAACTTCCATGTTGCAAAAATTCAACAGCGTTTTCTGATAGTCGTAGTTTACATGTGATCCGGTAATACTCAATGTACCTTTTACAGATTGAGTTTAGAGATTATACATGCTTTGTGTATATGAAAAACAATAAAAAGATTGATTATGAGAAAAGGCTGTCATTGTGGTAATTTCTCTGACTGTGACAGCTGCAAAACAGATAACTAACTTTGGTTATGACTAGATGATTAATCGTTCAGGTGCAATTTAATCATTCGAGATTTTAACTGTGCTTAATCCAACAAAACAAGAGGATAGTAAATTAGTTTAAACTTGCATGTTAGTCAGATCCTTACATCATTCAAGCAACCGCCTTTCACAAATTTTCAAAGCTCTGTTTTATTTTCCCTCTCTTTTTTTGTTACCAAAATTGAAGGTATTTATAATGGCCAACAAAGTGCATTTTTAAAGTTTAGGATGTAACCAATTTAGTTAAGCTTTAACAAGAACTTACTAATTCATTCAGAATGAAACATATGAATCTTACATACCAATATTTTCCTGTGTGGAAGGAAACATACTAGAAACTGAAATCTACAACAATAAAAAGATTAAATTTTTGCAACATGGAAGTTGGGCCTGATATGAGTCCATATCAGGCCCAACGTGTAGTTTTTTGCCGATTCTTTGATTTTGCATGTTAACAGCTATGAAAAGTCGAAATAAATAAGAGACATCAAATTTGAACTCCTTGCAACATCAAAAATCCATAGGAACTAAAATGGATTCAATCGGAGCTCTCTAGGTCTATCAGTGGATTTTGATCAAAACCCACTGATAGACCTAGAGAACTCCGATTGAACTCATTTCAGTTCCTATGGTTTCTGATGTTGCAAGAAGTTCAAATATGATGCTCATTATTTATTTCGACTTTTAATAGATATCAATATATAAAATCAAAGAATCGATAAAAAAGTCCACGTTGGGCCTAATATGGACTCATATCAGGCCCAACGTGGGCATGATATATTCCATATCAGGCCCAACGTGTACTTTTTTACCGATTCTTTGATTTTGCATGTTAACATCTACGAAAAGCCAAAATAAATAATGGACATCATATTTGAACTCCTTGTAATTTTAGAAATCCATAGAAACTGAAATGGGTGCAATCGGAGCTCTCTAGGTCCATTAGTGGGTTTTGACCGAAACCCACTGATCGGCCTAGAGAGCTCCGATTGCACTCATTTTAGTTCCAGTGGATTTCTGAAATTGCAAGGAGTTCAAATATGCTATTCGTTGTTTATTTTTGCTTCTTCAAATATATTAAAATGTTATGAAAAAATTGACTAATGTTGTCTATATGTTCTACTGATAAAAAAAAAAAAAAAGAGAAATATAGTGAAGAAAAGAAAACGGTAGAAAAAGTCAAATTGTCAGGAGGGTAAAATAGGAAATATACTTTAAAAAGTGTATTCTTTGGTTAAATACCAAAGTAGTATACGTTTTTTGGTAAATTTAAATCTCTATCTACGTCTTTTGGTAAATTACCGTAAATAAATTTTCATAAATATTGTTTGATTTACTTTGACGGTGGATAAAAAATTTTTATTGGGCTGAATTGATAATTTTAGAATTATTTGATGTCAACTTAAAAACAAATATTGTGAACTCTCAAAATCAGCGCTACTGATTTCTCAAATTCAATAATGAAATAGTACTAAATTTTGAAAATCAACATTAAAATGGTGTCAAAATCAACACCATATGTTCTGATTTTCAAAATTCAACAACACGATATTGTTGGACTTGAAAAACCACTACTAACGTGGTGTTCAACCTTTAAAATCAGTACTGTAATATTTTCATTTCTCAAAACCTGCAATATAATGGTGTTGAACTTGAAAATCAATACCAAAACGATACTGAATATTGAAAACTAGTATCACAATGCTTTAATCTCTGGAACCTATTAACACAATAGTATTAATTTAAAAAATCAGTACCAATATATTTTAGAAGTAACCTCTTATAAAAAATAAGATAAGACTGTGTACAATGGATCCTTTCTTGAGATCCCGCATAATGAGAATTTCATACATCGAAATATTTTTTTGAAGGGGAACCTTAGCGCGACGATAAAATACTAATATACTGTTGAACCTTCAAAACTAACAATATAGGATTTTGATTTCTAGAACCCAGCAACATAGTATTATTGAACTTTAAAAATCAACACCAAACTAGTATTAAACTTTCAAAATTAATACCATAATATTTTAATTTCTCAAACCCAACAACAAAATAGTGCTAAACTTTAAAAATCAATTCTAATATATTGTTGAACCTTCAAAATCAGCACTACTAGTTTTGATTTCTCAAACCATAGTATTCCGAATCCAATTCAATGCTATAGGGTTTTTGCATTACCCCTCAGTCTCGCTATCCCCTAAAGTCTCAGCTTCATGGTATTATTATTTGCGTAGAGTTTGTTTAAAAAATTCAACCTATGTATAAATTGACAAAGAATTATAACTTTATATAGGAGACTCAGAATTAGGAGTGTAAATTTAAGTTTGAATATCTAAAACTTAATCCGACCTGATCGAGTATTACCCAATGGAGTTGGATAATTATTTTAAAAAGTCAAGTTCAGATATTACTAAATTGTTGTTGTTGTTGTTGAGGAGTAGGACTCAATAAAATTTTTCTTACTCAAAACGTAATCGAATACCCGCTCGTTATTATATATATGAATTGAACCTAATTTATTCATAAACGTGATGTTATTTTTCTTATTTCACAAGGAACAAACATTTTTTATACATGTACGTAAATATTTTTCGTTTCTTTTTCTTTATCATCAAAGGAAAACACACGTTCACACTTTTATTTGTCTTCTTCTTATTATTATTTAATATTATCAACTTATAAATTTGTGTAAATTTCAGATGTTGAATTTGCAAGATAAATGTGATTTCCTCAATGAAAATTCAATTGGTTAGTAATGCTGATTGTGAGAACATAGATAAAAATGTTGATGCTACAATAGAACTTGAAAATAATTGCAATGATAGGATGATGAAGTTGATCCTAACTCTATAAGAAAAAAGTAAGAAAGAATATGTGGTTAAGTGACAATTTTGGGATCATTTTGCGAAATTCTTTTGTGAAGTGAATAAGGTTCAAAAGGCTAGGTGCAAGTATTGTTCTAGAGTTACTAAGGCTGATCCAAAAATATGCATGGAACTAAACCTACTAAGAACCATTTTGAGTCTTGTAAAAAGAAACCTATTACAACTGGTCAAACTTGAATTTCACTTCAACCAGCAAGAATTGGGGATAAAGAGACCCATATGGCGCCTTGGAAATTTGACCAAAGCAAAATTAGAGAAGCATTGTGTCATTGGTTAATTGCTGATGAGCTAGCATTCCAAACTGTAGATAATGCTGGATTTAGATATTTCATGTCCATTGCATGCCCGATGTTGTGAATCCCTTCACGGAAGATAATAGCAAAAGATATTTATAACATGTACTTCACTGAGAAGATGAGGCTTAAATCTTGTATGAAAAATCACTTTCGAAGAGTTTGCATTACTGCAAATACATGGACATCAATTCAAAGAGTGAATTACATGTGTCTACTGTGCATTTAATTGATGATAGTTGGACTTTACCAAAAAAAATAAGAATTTTGAATTTTTGTCCAATTTCTGGGCAAAGAGTGATGAAGTGGCAAAAGGGGTAGAAAAATGCTTGCTTGATTGGGGGAATTGATAAGATTTTTACTATCCCTGTTGATAATATAATGTTTGTTTGGGGGGTGGGGGTGGGGGTGGGTTAACCCAGGTATCCGAACAACTTTTCGAACTGACTAGTCCTTGAGATAATCGATCTAATCGAAACTTTTCACCTGTCTTCAAAGTAAATCAGAAAGTATTCATGGAGATCTATTTAGATGGCCAACATTCTTAGGTCTGTTTCTCACGTCGCTCGGACTGATAATACTTTATCAAATGATGATGATAGTGTATTTACAAAAGAAGTTTGATAGATGGGGTACAAATATATAGGAAATAATCAAATCTTTCCTTATGGATTAACTAATAGGTTGAAAATAGGATATAATTAATTAGAGTAATTTGATTAAGAATAATTTATTTTAGGTAGTATAGTTTTATTTATTTATTAATCCCCATTGTAATTATAAAAGTGTCTTGGTTCATTAATGAAAAAAAAAAAGAATTTTGTCTTCTAAATTTTATATAGTATGAGAGCGAGGTTTCTCTTTGTAAACAAATGTGTGATTCTTCTTCTCCAAATAAAACAACGATGCCTACCAATTTCACTTAGTCCACAGTTTAAAAAATTATTATGCCATCTCTTCTCTTTTCAAAAGTGACACCTCATCTTTGTAAATTATGACCCATAAGCTGAACAATTATTTCCAATGGGCCTAGTCAATGAAGATAGTTATTTGCAGGAGAGGAAAGTTGGGTTATCTTACAAGCGATTCTTCTCAACCCACATCAAACGATGCATCATACTAGATCTGGCTAGCCGAGAATTCAATCATGCTTGCCTAGCTAATTAACTCCATGAAACCCAATATTACCCATCGTTATCTTTGGTTCAAGACGACCAAGGAGATGTGGGACGCAACTCAAAAGATGTATTCTGATCTGGGCAATGCTTCTTAAAATTTTTAGCTACTATCAAAACTGAAAGAATTGAAACAAGGTTCAAATTATGTGACACAATACTTCTATGATTTGCAAGATCTTTGGTAGGAACATGATCTATTTATTAAAGAAGATTTAGCATGCGCTGATTGTTGTCAAAATTCACTATAATATTGAAAAAGAGCATGTGCTTGATTTTTTTGTTAGCCTTAATCATAATTGAGATGGGTACATGATTATATTTTTGCACGTGACCCATTTCCATCTCCTGAAGAATCTTTCATGGAAGTCTGATGGGAAGAAGCTTGTTATAAGGTCATGCTTACTGATTAGATTATTGCACCATAATCCATTGCAACAGATGTTTCTGCTTTGGTTTTCATCAAAAATTCTGCACCAAATAAGCATCAAAATAAATGTCATTCATGTGAACACTATAACCGACCAGAACACACCTTGGATAAATGTCGGGAAATATATGGGAAGCCAACAAATTGGCAACCATGAAAAAATAATGAAGGTTGTGGATATCATACTCAATCGAGCCAAGAAATACCTCTTGTCTCCAGTGTTCCTGCTCTCTTCACCAAAGAATAGATTGATATTATAAATTCCTCAACCAAATGGCCCACACTTATTCCAACTCTAATGTTGGCTCCTGCTCCATGACTGAATATGGTAAACACAATTCATCCCATTTTAATCACTCAACAACCCTGTGGATCACTGATTCTGAGGTCTTTGACCATATGATAGGTGACTCAAATCTTTTTCTCTCCTATTATCCCTACTCTTGCCAAACTACTATTAGGATTGTTGATGGATCATTAACTGTAGTTGTTGGCATAGGCAATATTTGATTATCTCAACATATTATTCTGAAATCTTTTTCATGTACCTTCTCTAAAATATAATATGATTTCTATTAGCAAAGTCACTCTTGATAATCAGTGTTTTATGAAATTCTTATCTTTGTCATGCCAATTTTAGGACATACTATCAAGGAATATGATTGACAATACTAGAATTCAATGTAGGATCGAGATGCGCTAGAGAGAGAGGGGGGGGGGGGGGGGGGGAATAGCACTCATGGCCTTTTCCCACTTTTCAAAAAATAGTCGATCAGAATCATGCAGCAGAAATAGAAACTAAATAAAACAAACACTAACAAGTGTTGATTTTACTTGGTTCGGAGCCTATGACGACTCCTACTCCAAGGCTCACGATCGTTGAACGCTTTCGTTGGACAATTCACTATCAATTCAGAAATTCCAATTACAAGGATGAGTACAATAAAAATATAATTTAAATGCTTTACAATAATTATACTAACGACTTTTGAAATTCGGAGAGTCTTGCTTTCAATCGTCAGAGTCGCATTGCGGAGTCGTGGGATCATCCTTGAAGCAACGCACAAGAGGAGAATCGTAAGAATGAGTTATTGTTGATGCACTGCTCGAAGAGAACATTTATAATCTATTGAAGGCTCCTTCAACCTCCTTGAAAGTGCCTCCAGCTCGGATCTTATCCCCACAACTTCGGTCGTCGATAACATCCACTTTCCATGAATTTTATCTCTTCGAAGGCGCCTTCAAGCACATAGAAGGTGCCTTCCATCTCAGCTCCAAGGCGCCTGGAAGGCACCTTTGTGCCTCTCCGCGCGGGCTTTTGGCCAAGCCTTCCGAGGCACCTCCAGTACCCCCAAAGGCACTTTGAACACTGTTCATCCGAGCCTTTTATGTCCTTTTCGCTCCCTGCAATGTACGTTAGTCCAAAATACCAAACAAACACCGCAAAATAAAGTTAGCACAATACATAATGATTAATAGAACTATTTGACGATTTTTGGACTGTCTGGTTCTGACTTTCAAATTTCTTAGAAATCGTAGGTTGAACCGACGCCTACTGTTCCCTCAATAGGGAATGCGCCCTCACCTACTCCTCTCAGGAGAAATTACTTTTTACCAGGTCGGTCATCCAGATAGACTAGACTTTTGCTCAGCGTCTGAGACGTCAGGACTTCATGTTAAATGTTTGATCTTGACCCGTCTAATCTTCCACCCGGTGTCCGTGACCCCCGAAATTTTCACCTAGTGTCCTCAACACTAGGATTTTGCCCAATGTCCTCAACCCGCTAAGACTTCTCTCAGTCCCCCGGACCAAGACTTCATTGCCTAACCGCAGCTAGAACTTTCCATAACTTAGGGTTACCTCCCCTAGGACCTAGGGTTACCTCCCTCTAGGATTTTCCACTTGCCTAGAATCTGCTAGGACTTTTTCCTAACAACATTTAGGACTTTTCTACAAGCTCAGTCACACTTGTTAGATCACAAAACATCTTAACTTTTGACCCCTTTACCATAATCAAAACTTAAGTTCGATCGTCTGGTACTCCCTGCACCAACAATCTCCCCCTTTTTGATTATGACAACTTGATTCAAAAGTTAAGTAAAACATATAGAAAAAATACAACATATAGCAAAAGTTAAGAGATTCATTTATAAAGAAAAGAATTAACTTGTTAGCTCCCCCTTAATCCCTTAACTTTCTCTCCCCCTTAACTTTTGAATATTCTCTCCCCCTTTTACATATATTAAAAACAATTTAGGAAGGAAAAAATATTTAATTTCAAAATCTAATATTTTAGCTTTTCAAGTACTTTGAAAAATACTTTATCTTTGAAAAATACTTTGCAACAAAACTCTTATTTTTTGAGATAGTAGAATTTTTTTATTTTGTAAAACTTTGAAAAGGAGAGTGAAAGAGAAAAAAAATTCAAATAGGGAGTTTAACATGTAAAAAACTTGTGAAAAAAGCTCTTGAACAATACTTAAGTTTGTAGAAGGAACTTGGCTAAAATATAATTTTTGAAGCTTAGTTTTTCAAAAATTTATAACTTTTAATTTAACAAAAACTTAGCCTTTTTGTAAAGCCATGAAAGAAAACTTTTAAATGATACCTTAAGGTTTTGAGAAAAGAACTTAGCCTTTTCTTTAATAAAAAAACGTGGCTAAATTCTTAGATTTAAAAAACTTTGCCAAGTACTTAGCTTTTAAGAATTTTTATAAAAACTTAGTTAAAAACACTTTTTTAAAAACTTATTTTTCTAGATATAAAAATATTTAAACTTAAATTTAAAAAAATATTTAAGCTTACTTTTTAAAAATATTTAAATTTACTTTTTCAAAAATAGTTAAACTAAAAAAAACTTAAACTTTCTTTTTGAAAAATACTTTGACATTTAAAACTAATTTAACTCTCTTTTTCTCCCTCTTGATTAATGCCCAAAGAAAAATTAGGTAACTTATTTAAGTTTGGGAATCCTAGAGTCCAAGCATAAAAAAATTAAGAACATATTTAAAATAATTATTTAATTTTCTAATTTTCCATCTTACCCTTTCTAACTTGTCAAACATGTTAAGCTTATGAGTTTGAGTGAAATGGAGTTAATATTAATTTTAAGTATCTCTGAATTTTTTAATTTTAGAATATTTGAATTTAAGTTTTGAAAAATATGTAAGTTTGAATTTAAAAATATTGGAATTTGAATTTATTTAAGTCTGACTTCTTGAAATTAATTAATTATAATTTAAAAATTAATTAACATTTGAAAATAGTTAAGATTTCAAAATTTAAAAATTAATTAACATTTTAAAAATAATTAAGATTTTAAAATTTTAAAATTAATTATTATTAATTAACATTTGAAAAATAATTAAGATTTTAAAATTTCAATTTAAAATTTTAAAAATATTAAATTTAAATTGAGTTTGATTAATTTTCTTTGATTAAGTTAGGTTTAAGTTTTTAACTAACTAATCTTAAAGCTAAATCCATCTCACCCTTTTTCTAAATTGTCAATAAAGGAACCTTATTTATTTTATGAGATGGTTAATTATATCTTCAAGTTTGATTAAAATATAAGGATTGATTTACATTTAAGTTAAACTAAAGTTTAACAGTTAGTCGTCAATTAAACATCCATTTTAATAATTAGCTTCCAGACTGTAGCGAGGCACTAGGCTTTCTTGGCTATTAGAATAACAACCACTTCTAGACAAAGCCTTTTAAGGAAATTGAATATTTGATTTTCTTCCTGAAAATCCTAGGTCTAACTAATCAAGTGTAGATCGATCGAGCCTAAGTCCTTATCTATCCTAATTTAAGCATGTATAGGGAAAGTAGTAAATCAAATATTAAACAAGTCTACTTGATAACAAAAATGATCTTTTTATTCGCTCTCCCTAGATCATAGTCTCGATAAGGTCTATCAAGGTAATGGATTTGGGGATCCAATATTGATCAAGTCCAACTTGATTAATCAGGTTGGACTTGAGGACCCATGCTTGGACTAGGTTCTTAGTTGATCGACTCACTAATGATAGATATAATCTGAATCTTTATTTTGCCTTATATCCGATTATAGATCAATTGTATACGACCCTTTGTTTTCTAAGAATCAGATCAAGGTTCTTGGAACCCAAAATAAACTATTCCAATGAGTTCTTGAGTTCTTTAACTTGAGTTTTTAAATTGGAATTCTCTTTCTCAAGTTGTTGGACTTGAGTTGAGGTTCCATCTTGAACTTGTTTAGTCAAGCTTGGGTTAGTCTCCTCCTTAAGGGATTCAATCTCCTTTTGGAGTGACATGACCCGGATATTAGACTTAGCTAATTTTCTTAATAAGTATTCAATTAAGTTTTATAGTTCATCTACTTGAGTACCAATAACTAGAGAACTTACAATGTTATTTGGTCATTCGGAAATGGATACTGATCTATGACTTCTTTTTAACTCGGTTTCTGATTCAGCTCCAGTTTCAGACTCAGACTTGGTTTTGAAAATGTATGCTTGTGTTGGTAGAGCAACAAAGCTTGCTTGCTCGTGTTCTTCATCTGAGTCTTTCGAGGATTCAGACCACGTTGCTTTCAAGGTCTTCCTTCTTCTTTGCTTCTAGTTTGGGCATTCAGGCTTGATATGTCTCTTCTTATTGCAGTCATAGCAGGTGACTTCAGACTTGGCCTTCATGTTTGATTGAGTCACCTTCTTCTTTTTATACATTTTTTTGTACCAGTTTCATGAGCTCAGCGGTAATTTCATCGTCATCTGTTGAGTCTGATTCATCTTTGGGCTCAGATTTGGTTCAATGTTTGATTTTTAATTCCCGCATTCTGCTTGTTCCTGCAATCAAAGCAATACCTTTCTTGACCAGGTGTGCATTAGTCTGTTCGTGAAGTTCAAATTATGAAAATAGTTCATTTGGTCTAATTAAAGAAAGGTCCTTAGATACCTTATAGGCATCTACCATTGATGCTCACAATGTATTCCTTGGAAAAGCATTCAGCGCGTACCTGATGACGTCGTGATTCTCCACTTTTTCTCTGATCGCGTGGAGGTCGTTCAGCTGATCTTGGATTCGGGCATGGAGTTGACTTGCCGACTCACCATCCTATATTTTAATATTGTATGACTTATTTAAAATCAAGTTGTGTTTACTTACCTTAGTGTCGGAGGTGTCTTCGTGTAACTCGATTAGCTTTTCCCATAATTCCTTGGCGCTATTGAAGGGGCCGATTTGGTTCAGCTCTTCTTTGGTTAAGTCACATTAAAGAGTCTGGGTTACCTTTGCATCGACTTTAATCTTCTTATAGGTTGGTACGTCCCATTTGTCGCAGGGAGCGAGAGCTCCGTCTTCGGTGGGATATGTGATTCCCGTCTAGATAACTATCCATATTTCTATCTGTGTTTTGAGGTGGTACTCTATGTAGTTCTTTCAGTAGCTAAAATCTTCGCGAGAGAATAGTGGCGGCCTTGCAGTGTTGTAGCATTCTTGGTAGGCCATTTAGAAAAAAAAAAAATCTTGCAAAGATAAAAATGATGAAACTTATTCCAAGACCCAGTCTTAGATTAGTAGTGCGATAGGAAAATAAGGTAATAAATCAGCTCAAATGGTGTTGTACCAATTTCGAGAAAAAAAAATTGATGAATTAACAAATTTGTCAGTAGAGGTTATTAGACCAATCCTGACTTACAGTAAAAATTTAAAAATAGAAAAAAGGCACAAGAATTTAATTTTAAAAAAATAGACGAAAAAATGATGAAAAATGCTCGAACGGTAGTTGTACCGATTCAGAGTGGCTCTACTCTGCTACCAACAATTATAGGATCGATACGTGCTAGAGTGGGGGGGGGGGGTGAATAACACTCATGGTTTTTTTATACTTTTTGGAAAATAGTCGATCAGAATCATGCAATAGAAATAGAAAGTAAAATAAAATAAATACTAACAAGTGTTAGTTTTACTTGGTTTGGAGCCTGTGAAGTCTCCTACTCCAAGGCCCGTGGTCGTTGATCACTTTCGTTGGTCAATTCACAATCAATTTGAAAATTCCAATTACAAGGATGAGTACAATAAAAATATAATTTGAATGCTTTACAATAATTATACTGATGACTTTTGGAATTTAGAGAGTCTTGCTTTTGGTCATCAGAGTCACGTCGCGGAGTCGCAGGATCATCCTTGAAGCAGCGCGCAAGAGAAGAAACATAAGAATGAGTTATTGTTGATGCACTGCTCGAAGAGGGCATTTATAAGCTATTTAAGGTGCCTTCAACCTCCTTGAAGGCCCCTTCAGCCCAGATCTTATCCCCACAACTTTGGTCGTCGATAACATCTGCTTTCCATAAATTTTATCTCTTCGAAGGTGCCTTTAAACGAATGGAAGACACCTTCCATCTCAGCTCCAAGGCACCTAGAAGGCGCCTTCATTCCTCTCCCCGTGGGCTTTCGGCCAAGCCTTCTGAGGCACCTCCAGCACCCCTAGAGGCACCTTGAATACTATTCATCCGAGCCTTTTATGTCCTTTTCGCTCCCTGTAAGATATGTTAGTCCAAAAGGTTGGATCGGATGAGTGCGATAGAGGGGGGAGGGGGGTGAATATCGTGCTTTTAAAACTTTTCTTTTACTCTAGAAACCAGAGTTGTGCAATGGAAAGTAAAAAGAGACTCGTTCGGTTACTTGGTTCGGAGCTTAGATCGACTCCTACTCCAAGGCCCGCGATCTTTGACTGCACCGATGGACAATCCACTAAGATTCTTCTTCCCAAAAATCTCGGAAAGAAGTAATGCGTACAGTATGTGATGAGATAAGATAATAACAATCCTACTATCTTATATGAATTTAAGTGCAATACAAATAAAGTATACCGACAATCGTAAGTGAAGGTTAAAGCTCGATCGGTACTTCCGGACAGAGTAGCTTGAAGAGTCGTAGAGAACTTGTAGCACGGTCCGCTTGCAGAGAAGAGCTTTAAGATGATCAGTAAGTGTTATATAGCCTCAGACCTCGAGCTTCAATTTATAAGATCGTTGATGTTCGGTCGACCGATCCCTATGTTCGGTCGACTGAACCAACTCTCTTCCTTCCTGGCTAAGATCCGATGCTGATTTGATCTTCGGCATTAACTGTCCATTAAGGATTTGGTCGATCGATCCTCTTTTTTGTTGGGACCGATTATGTAGCTAGAGGGGGGTGAATAGCTCGGTGCGATCCTCGTGCTTGACGTTGCTTGTTTCTTCAAAGATATGCAGCGAAAATACAAGAAACAAAACATACAACGCTAACAAAAGGATTTACTTGGTATCCACCTCACAAGAGGTGACTAATCCAAGGATCCACACACTCACGCACCCTCCACTATAAAAAATACTCCTTTATGGTAACTACCAAAGGCGGAGAAGCCCTACAAGCTCACACTACAAGAAGAAAGGGAAAGGGAACAAAATACAAGCTAAAAGCTTACAAGTTAGCACAAGAAAACTCTAACCCTAGATTTCTTCTTCTTGCTGTAGATCCGCCTCTTGACTTGGAAATGTCTCTAAGAATCCTCAAGATCTGGTGGTGAGAACTTTGTGGAGTTGCTGTGAATATCGCTGAAGAAAAGAATCGAAGCCGTGGAAGTTCTACCGAGAGAACAGCTCGCCAGCAGCTAAATACGACGCCAACGATAGGATCCCGATCGATTGGATTGCTCCCAATCGATCGGGGAGGCTTTGGATCGATCGGTCGATCGATCCAGAGCACCTCTGTGCTCTCAGGAATTGCCTGGATTGATCGGCTGATCGATCCAGGGCTTATCGTGCGAAATCGCACCTCCCAATCAATCGCCCGATCGATTGGGGGCTCTGGATCGATCGACCGATCGATCCAGAGCTCTTCTGTTCGCGCAACACTTCTCCCCAATCGATCCACTGATCGATTGGGAGAAAGCTTGTCGCGGGGACTCACCCAATCGATCGGTCGATCGATTGGGCATGTGCCAATTGATCGGCTAATCGATCCAACTTCTTGTTTTTGCCCAAAAATAAGTCTAAAGTCCCCTAAACCAACATCTGGTCAACCATGACCTGTTGGTTCATCATGCCTAACATCCGGTCATCCTTGACCTGCTAGGACTCGCTCACCAAGTGTTCGGTCAATCCCTTTGAGCCACTTGTACTTTCCTCCTCATGCCAAGTATCTGGTCAATCCCTTTGACCTACTTGGTCTTTCCAACACCAGATGTCCGATCAGCCTTGATCCATCTGGATTTTCTCGTGCCTGGCTTCACTCACCAGGACTTTCAACTGCCTAGCTTCACTCACTAGGTCTTTCACCTGGCTTCACTCACCAGGATTTTCCTTCTGCCTGGCTTCACTCACCAGAACTTTCAACTGCCTAGCTTCACTCACTAGGTCTTTCACCTGGCTTCACTCACCAGGATTTTCCTTCTGCTTGGCTTCACTCACCAGGACTTTCATCTGCCTAGCTTCATTCACTAGGTCTTTCACCTGGCTTCACTCATCAGGATTTTCCTTCTGCTTGCCTTCACTCACCAAGACTTTCAACTTCCTAGCTTCACTCACTAGGTCTTTCACTTGGCTTCACTCACCAGGATTTTCCTTCTGCCTGACTTCACTCACTAGGATTTCCAGTCAAGTATCCAGTCAACCTTGACCTACTTGACTCTCCTCACAATCTCACCACATGAACAATTGCACCTGCAATCTTCATGTGTTGTCTATATGTATTGTCAAACATCGAAAACCAAACATCAAGACTCGAGTTTGACTCAATTCAAGCTCAGTCAACTAGGACAACCTTGACCTAGGGATATTGCACCAACAATCTCCCCCTTTTTGATGTTTGACAATACCACTTTTGAGTTAGGCTAATCCCATAACCTCAACTTCTTTCATGCCAATATATGAACGAGGATTCCCTTCATCCTTCCCTTTTTGCCATAGGGTGATGCACATTCTCCCCCTATTTAGGGAATGAATGTCTAACTTAAACCCTACATTCTCCCCCTATTGACACACATCAAATCCCTACATGCCTCATCTTTGGGCACATAACAAAAATAAACCATTTTTGAGTTAGGCTAATCTCATAACCTCAACTTCTTTCATGCCAATATATGAACGAGGATTCCCTTCATCCTTCCCTTTTTGCAATAGGGCGATGCACATTCTCCCCCTATTTAGGGAATGAAGGCCTAACTTAAACCCTACATTCTCCCCCTATTGACACACATCAAATCCCTACATGCCTCATCTTTAGGCACATAACAAAAACAAACTCTCCTCCTGAAGAGTTACCCTACGTTGTTTACAACTTCACTCGTTGTTCACAACATAATAACGAAGGTCCCATACCCTTCATTATTCTTAACGCCCATCCTTGAGCATATACCACTTGGTATATTCACTTGTTGTATACAACGTCACTCGTTGTCTTCACACACGATTCAAATGAAGGTCTCATACCCTTCATTATCATCAAATGCTCATTCATGAGCATACACCACTTGGAACAATGAAGATATCCACTCTCCATTGTAGTCAAATGCCCAACCTTGAGCATTTTCACGAAAGAAGGTTAACCACCTTCCAAGGTGTATGAAAATTAAATTTTCATGTCCTTAAAGAGTAACTCCCCCTAAAGACATGGTCGTGACTTCTGTCATTGCACCAACAACGACTTGGAATCCCTAAAACTTTAGGAAACCCAAATTTAGAAGTTTTGAAGTTCAAAAATTCAATATTGAAACCAAACCTCAACCTAAACCTCTCCTTAGTCTTCCTTAATCAAGTCATCCTTGTTTTTATCATGAAAACTCCCCCTAAATATATACATATGTATTTTGAGGGGTTAGGAGTTGGTTACATAGACTAATAATGGTTTAGAATGCTGAAAATAAGCTTTCCCAGTCAAAATCAGCATCCCCAATTGATTGGAGTTGGGTCCCAATCGATTGAACCCTGCTGAATCGATCCACTAATCGATTCAGACTGCTTGGATCGATCGGCTGATCGATCTAGCGAGCTTCTGCTCACGAGAACTGCCTTCTCAGTCGATCGCCCGATCGATTGAGGCACTCCAATCGATTGGGTGATCGATTGAAGCTCTGAAATTGCTGAAATTTCATTTCAGTCAATTTCAGAAACCCCTAGAAAATTCTACAAAATCCCAAAAATCGTGAAAATTGTTGTAGACATTATTTAGGGCATATATTATCATGGAAAAATAGTTTTCTAAGAAAATACATCATATTTTCAAAGATAGACATAAACTTGAAAACTTGTAAAAACTTTAGTGTTTTCTTCAAGTTTGTGCCTAACTCTTCAATGATGATCACTATCAAAAGATAGTCTTCACCAAGGTTTTCCAAAAGCGTTTTAAAATTATTTTCAAAACCAATATCTAACCATGTTCCTTGGGCTAAATGCACATGACTTGTACATTAGCTTTCCCAATGATTGGAAAACACATAACTATGTGTTCGATGAACTTAAAACTCACAAAAATGCACTAAATCAACATCTTGAGTTTTGTTCATCATCCTAATATCTCACTTGTATTTAATGTGTGTGAAACCACATACAAATCACCTTATAGTTCTCAGTGAGATGTAAACTTTGGTTTTCCCTAATCTAGGGATCATGCATATCTACCTAGGCATTTTGAGATTATGAACATCCACCAAGGATGTAATTTGTTAATAAATGTCATTTGTCCTTAAATTGCAAGGAATTAAAATAATGCATGATAATGTTATGGCATACATCAAAAAGAAATAATTTTCAAAAGAAAATATCCTATAACTACATGATGTATGTATGACATGACATGGTATTTTTATATTTTTCATAATAAGGTATGAATTCTAAAGCAATTAAATATGATATCATGACATATAAAAGGCAAACAATCATGGTAAGTTTTAGCATAAATAAAATACCTAGATTACCTATCTAAGTATCCTAAAACCTTGGCTAACTTAAAATTTAAGTCCTAGATTGCCCTTATGTCTCTCATAAAATGTCAAACTCCCAACTTGACATTTCTTTTACTCTTAATTTGTTGTGCCAATTGAAATTAACTATATTCCTCAAATTTTGGCACAATCTACTCTTCCAAGAGTAACCATTTGAGTTAAGGCATAGATTGCCTTTAATCCCTTAAGAACATACCAAAATCCCAACTTGGTAGTTCTTATGATTTTCCCAATTTGTGTCAATTAAAATATCATCCAATTTATCAAATTGTGACACATTTTACTCTTATAAGAGTAAACAACAATTCTTTTCATTTTCAAAGGTTAATAATAACCTTGAAAATGCTCCTTGAGTGTCAACTTCATCATGATTAGGTTAACTACCCTTTCAATTTGAGTTGACACTCTCTAACCCATCTATGGGGTAGAGAAAATGCTCCTAGGAACCCAAAACCTATTAGTGCTCCTTGGATGCTCTAGGTATTCACTAGGGATAACTTCCCTAGATACCTTCTTAGTGACCTTGTTAGGCTTCTTAGAAGCCTTGGTCACTTTTTCTAGGTCAACTCTAGGGATTGCTTCCCTTGTGACCTTTCTAGTGACTTTCCTAGACTTCTTAGAAGTCTTAGTCACGTTTGTTGCAAAAATACTCTTAGGGATAACCTCTTTAGTATTTTTTGACTTGACCCTTAGACCTAGACTCGGTTCCATAGCTATATGGAACTCTATGGTAAGAAATTACATCCTTCTTAGCCTTAGGTTTGTATCCCAAACCTCTATGGCTCTTGGATGACCCTTGTTGTACTCCTAGACCTAGGTTTTTCTCATTTTTCCCTTTTAGGATATTTTCCATCCTTTTTAGGGTCTTTTCCATTTTATCAAGCCTTGACCTCAAAACTTGATTTTCTATCATTAATTCCTTAGTTTTTAGTTTTTCAATGAATCCATGAGCAATTTTATTTTTAGGCTTGTAACTAAAATCCTTAGAGTTATTGCCTAAAATTTTATCTACCTTCCTAACCCTGGGTGTGGTAGTTTTAGCATGTAGAGCCACATGTTTTTCTTTAAAGCTCTCATGCTTCCTATTTTTGTGATAAATAGCATTAAAATGATAAAAATTAGAATTAACATGCTCTTTACCATTATTTAAAGGAGTAGGCTCAACAAATGATACCTTTCGTTTTACCTTGGAGGCTCCCCCTTGACTCATGCCTCCTCCTTGAGCCTTGACCGCTTTCTTCCACTTAAGACATTGGCTCCAGTAATGTCCTTTTTGATTGCAAGAGAAGCACACAATGTGCTCCTTGCTCTTCTTTGTTCCAGGAGCGGTCTCTTTGGGCTTCATCTTGCCCTTTAGTGTCACTTGGCTCTTTTTCTTGGCCAATTTAGGACATTTGCTCTTATAATGTCCATGCTCCCTACACTCAAAACATATGATATGATTTTTATTTTTATTTGAAACATTTATACCTTCATGTGTAGGGATGACATCTTCTCCTTTTGATCTTGAGGTAGAGGCTTCCTCTTGATCCGATAATGATGCTCCACCAATAGATTCGACTCGACTTGTGGAGGATGCATCATCTTCTTCTCCATTTGACCCGGATGTAGAAGCTTCTCCTTCTTCTTGATCCGGCATCAACAAGAGTTGCTCCCCCTCAATTCTAGAGGTGGAGGCTTCTTCATCTTCATCTTGTATGTGAAACGAAGAGTGTGCTCCCTCTTTGCCCTTTTCATTGAATTCCTTTGAAGATGAAGCTTCTTGGACTTCTTCTTTGGAAGTTGAGCATCTCTCAACCTTGGAGTCCTCTTCCTCTTGGTCTTGATCCAATGAGTCACCCTCTTTGGATTCTTCCTGATCTTGTACAGTGGAGGGGATTGATAATGGGTATTTTTGTGTATTATTTTGGCTCTTATACTTAGCGTTTTTACCTTCTCATATGTTTATTTTTGTGCTTATATTATATTTTGTGAGTAGGATTTATTTTGGACTTAAATGTAAATTTCCTACAATTATGGAATTTAATCGCATGTTTTTATTTTGGTTTTGTAGGAAATTCAAAGAGCCATGGATTAGGGTTGAGCCGGATCAAATCTAACTTGATTTGGAGGTTAAACGGAGGAGATCAAGCTGAATTAATATGAGCCATCGATCCTGGTCCAGTGAGATCATGCTCCTTCACTCAGATCTAATCATCCAGTCCTCCATCAAGATTTAAAGTAATCTGGGCCGTACATAAAGATCAAGGTATCCAAGGGTTCATTCAAAGCTTCAATTCAATTTGGATAAGAGAGGAACCCAATTTCAAAACAACCCAACCCAATTCTCAAGCCACTCTTAAAGCCCGATTATAAAAACCCAATTTCATCCTCTTAATGGATCCGGATCCGGATCTCACTCAAACTCTCAACTCAAAATCCAAGATCCAAACCCGTTAAGAAACTCCTCTTTCTCACCCGCACGGCACAGTGCCGAGTCCTTACTCTTCTCTCGCGATTTCTCTTCCCCGCGGAGCTAGGGCACCGCACCTCCTTCTCCTTTCTTCTCCTCACCACCGGCCGGCGGCTACTCTTCTCTTCCTTTGCTGCCGGCCGGCCGGCCGGTCCTCCACAACCAACCTCCTCTTCTATTCACTGCCGCCGGCCGGCCAACAGCAGTCCACTCCTCTTCTAGATTCCAATCGGCGACGGCAGAAGCATCACTCAGCAGGACCGGCAGCAAGCTTCGGCATCAATTATCTCCACCTCGCCGGAGAGGGTTTCTCCGGTGAGACCTCTACCTTCCGACAACCTTCTGACAGCTTACCAATTGGGGTTCAGGCGGCAGCAAGAAGAAGGCAGCAGCGGCAGGATCTCCGTCACAGTTCGGTCAACTTCATTCCGAGGGGTTCTGTTAGGATCCTTCGTACGGAGGCTAGAGATGGGGGTGTGAATAGCCGACCCCAAATCGTCGCGTTTCTACAAAACGTGTTAGCGCAGCAGAAAATAAACACAGAAAAACCTCAAACAAACCGATGTAACGAGGTTCGGAGATAAACTCCTACTCCTCGGCGTGTCCGTAAGGTGGACGAAGCCTATCAATCCGTCGGTGGATGAGTCCCCGGAGAACCGGCTAATAAATGCTCCTTGTGGGTGGAGAAACCTCGCCACAATACTTGTAACAACAAGAAAGGAGTACAAGGAAAGTAAGAAGCAAATACAAACAACAATATGAATGCAACACTCGCTTGCCTTCTCTGTCGATCGGAGGCGATGAAGCAGCAACTTCACAACCCAAGCAGGTGATCGAGCCGGAAGCTCACGCGAAGCTTGAGCACCCAACGAGCTCAACAAAGCTAAGCTTCAATCCAAGGAAGAAGAAGAAGGAAGAAGGAAGGAGGCTCGCGGCAGCCTCCTTTATAACCTACGAAGAAACACAAGAAATCTGGCGTTGCGTGGCAGCTAGTACTGGATCGATGCGTGGACCGATCGGGCTCATGGATCGGTCCACCGATCCATTCCCTAACCTTCGCTGTTCCATCTCGATCGGTCCATGGACCGATCGACTCTGATCGGTCCGCCGTCGAGGAACTCTGATCGGTCCGTGACCGATCGGCTTCTCCGAACTTCTGCGCCTCGATGTTGTGCGATCGGTCTCGGGCCGATCAGATCTATGAAACTCTTGGATGGTTCTTGATCGATGCGGTGACCGATCGGGCTATCGATGTATCAACATCGGTCCCACCGATCCAAACTCCGACCCTAAACCTCAAGCTTCTACACCAACATCCGGTCAACCTTGACTGTTGGTTCATTATTCTAACATCCGGTCACTCCCTTGACCTGCTAGAATTCTCCACCAAGTGTTCGGTCAATCCCTTTGACCTACTTGGCTTTCCTCTTCGTGCCAAGTATCCGATCACTCCCTTGATCTACTTGGACTTCCCAACACCGATGTCCGATCACCCTTGATCCATCTGGATTTTCCCTGCGGCTTCACTCACGGGACTTTCACCTAGGTTCACTTACTAGGGTTTTTACCTACTTTCACCAACTGCCTCGCTTCACTCACCGGGACTTCAACCGCCTGGCTCCACTAGGGACTAGCTTCACTCACCGGACTTCCACTTTCACCTAGCTTCACTCGCTAGGTTTTCCCCGGCTTCACTCACTGGACTTTCCACATGCAGAACGAGCTACCGAGCCCTCTCCGACTTCCATCCGGTCCAGAGAACGAGCTCTCTAGCCCTCCGTCCGGAGAACGAGCTACCGAGCCCTCTCCGTCTTCCCATGTCAAGTTTCCATACTTGGACTTCTCCGTGCCAAGTCTCCATACTTGGACTTTTCCCGTGCCAAGCTCCCTGCTTGGACTTTTCCCATGCCAAGCTCCCTGCTTGGACTTTTCCGAGTCAGGTCACCTCACCTCGGGTCAACCAGGTCAACCTTGACCACGAGTTGCACCCACAATCTCCCAAGCTTGTATCCTTGTCAAACATCAAGATACAACTTTTCTGTTCACGTCAAACATCGTCATAACTCGTCAAACATCAAAACATAACTCGAGTCAAGTCAACTCGAGTCTGGTCAACCAGGTCAACCTTGACCTAAGGTTGCACCAACAATCTCCCCCTTTTTGATGTTTGACAAAACCCATAAACAAGTTAGGTTAACCTGATAACCTAACTTAGGTTTTCCAAAACATTCTCCCATTCTCCCCTTGGGACATCTCTCCCCTTTTGACACACATCAAAAGAGGGAATCAAGGTCAAGAGTTTCTTCCCAATGAAAGTCCCATACCTTTCATTGAAACCCTTAATTTCCCCTTGATACTAAACTCAACACTCAACTTAGTGACAATTCCTTATCACTAATCCTCAAAAGTCTTAAGGAGTAAAAACTCCCCCTTGACTAATAGGTAAAACTCCCCCTAAAAGCCAACTCCCCCTTGACCATTGCACCAACAATGTCTTGGAGAGTTTCAATCCTTTAGAGATCCGAAACTCAACTCCCAAAAACTGAAATTTCAGACACTTGCTGAAAATCAGAAATTCGGCACGCACTGATCGGTCCCCAGACCGATCAGGAACCCCTCAGGGATCCTCCTGATCGGTCCAAGACCTCTGATTTCTGATTTCGATTTTCTTCTCCCGAAATTCAGAAACCCCTAATAAATTCCATAAAATTCCAAAAATTGTGAAATTTTGAGGATACATTCCTCATAACATATACTATCAAGGAAAAATAGTTTTCTATAAAAATAGATTCCATTTTTCAATCTTGATACAAAGTTCAAAAGACTTTGAAATAGTTCAAAATTAAGTAAACTTTATATCACAATGTTCAATGATGAATGCTATCACTAGAATGACTTCATCAAGGTTTTTCAAATCAATTTTGAAATGATTTTTAACCCTTTAATTTAGGACCACAATCTTAGGGCTAAATGTACATGACTTGTACATAAGCTTTCCCTATGATCCTCCTTCTTGAATTAGTCTCATCTAGGTACAAGAACTATGCACCTTGATCCTAACTCATGATCCTAATATCTCACACACATCTAAGGTGTATCAAACACATCCAAGTCAATTTTGATGTGAGATATGGGTTTAGGTTATCTTAGGCTAGATTCTCATGCATTTTCTAAACATCAATTTGATCTCCATATCAAATTGTGTCTTAGTCCTTAAATCAATTTCATTGATCATTAATGCACAAGATGATGACATGGCATATAATGATTTCATAAGTAAAAACATGTGCCAATGTCATGATGTCATGGCATAAAGTGTGAAACTTAAATAAAGCATGACATTTAAACTAACCTAAGCATTATCATGACATTTTAAATGATCATAAAATAAATATGATGTCATGACATGGTATATGACAAACAATATATGGCAAATAGCACATAAAGGTATAGAAAATACCTAAAACTAGCCTTAGTTGCCATTTTTGATAATTTTGATCATCTTGCCATAGGTTCTATATTCCTAAGTGTAATAGATCTAAGATCATATATCAAGGATGTTTAGATCACTATGTGCCAATTAAATTGACTCTAGACAACTCTTCAAATATGATTGGCACATCCTAATCACCTTAGGAATATTTTTCAATTTCATTTTCAAGGCTTGATTGCACCTTGAAACTTCCTAAAGTGCCACCTTTTGCCATGATTAGGTTAACTATCTATTCAAGTAAGGTTGGCACACCCTAACTCATCTAGCGTGATGAAATCACGCTCCTAGGAACCCAATACCTATTTGAGCTCATTAGGTTCACTAAATATTCACTAGGGATGACTTCCCTAGCAACCCTCCTAATGACCCTCTTAGGCTTTAAAGCCTTGATCATTTGAGACTCATCAAGATCAACTCTAGGGGTGACTCCCCTTGTGACCTTGGTGTTGTTCTTCCTAGCCCTAGGTTTTGTTCCATAATCGAATGGAACATTATGATAGGTGGGCTTGACCATTTGGGACTTAGGTTTGTGACCCAAACCTTTCTTGTCCTTGGGATTTGAGATTTAACCCTTAGACCCTAGAGTTGACTTCTCTAAATTCTTTAGGGCCTTTTCTAGAGTGTTAAGTCTTGACCTCAAGACTTGATTTTCTTTCTCTAAAACCTCAAGTTTTAATTTATCATTCTTTCTTGAGGTGTTCCTAGGCATATGTCTAGTTGTCTTGGGGTTTCTACCTAGGTTCTCCTTAGCCTTAGATGAGTTAATCCTAGGGTTGGCCTTCCTAGTATTGTTCTTATCTAGGCTAAGATGTTTAGCACCTAAGCACACATGTTGATTTCTATGATTATCATGCTTATCATTCTTGACAATTGCAATAAGACTACTAGCATGTATCTTATTAGAAGTGCAAGAATGAACCTTAGAGGATACCTTAGGGTTTGCCTTCGCTCCCCCTTTACACGTGCTTGGTCTTTTGTCCTTGTGAGATTGCCTCTCCCTTGGACATTGACTCCTATAGTGTCCCCGTTGCTTGCATTGGAAGCACACCACGTGCTCCTTGCCCTTGCGTCTTGGGACTCCGACTTCCTTGATCTTTGGCGCCGGTGGAGTCTTCTTAGTCTTCTTTGGACATTTACTCTTGTAATGTCCAAATTCCCTACACTCAAAACACATTATATGCAATTTACTTGAACTTAAAGTGTTTGAGTTACCTAGGGTTGAGGATGGATGGATGCTCTCTTCTTCATCCCTCCCGAAGGTAGAAGCTTCTTCTTCGTGCTCCGATCTTGAAGAAGAACTCACCTCCTCTTCTTCTTTAGATGTTGAGTAGCCCTCAACTTCTAATTCCTCACCTCCACAATGTGAGCTACTTGGCTCACTAGGCTCCTCTTCATGGCTTGAAGTGGGGCTCTCCTCATGGAGTTTGGCCAAGTTGTTCCACAACTCCTTGGCATTATTGTATCCTCCTATCTTACACAAAATATCATTAGGTAAAGAAAATTCAATGATTTTCGTTACCTCGTCATTGATTTCGGATTGGTGGATTTGCTCCTTGGTCCACTCCTTGTTCTCTAGGGTTTCTCCTTTCTTGTCCATTGGAGGCTTGAAACCTAATTGAACACAACTCCAATTTTCAAGGTTAGTCATAAGAAAATACCTCATTCTTACCTTCCAATACGCGAAGTCGCAGCACTCGTAGAAGGGTGGAAACGTGATGTCTTCTCCGAGTCGATCCATTCTCTAGCTTGTGCTCCTCCGGGTGTTAATCCGACGAAGAGCAAGCCTTGCTCTGATACCACTTGTTAGGATCTTAGATGGCTAGAGAGGGGGTGAATAGCCTCTATGAAAACTTAAACAAAATCTTTCTTAAAGAAAAACTTGTTAGCACAGCGGAAGTTGAAAACTAAAACGAAAGGGAAAGAAGACAAACCTCAAACAAACCGATGTAACGAGGTTCGGAGATAAACTCCTACTCCTCGGCGTGTCCGTAAGGTGGACGAAGCCTATCAATCCGTCGGTGGATGAGTCCCCGGAGAACCGGCTAATAAATGCTCCTTGTGGGTGGAGAAACCTCGCCACAATACTTGTAACAACAAGAAAGGAGTACAAGGAAAGTAAGAAGCAAATACAAACAACAATATGAATGCAACACTCGCTTGCCTTCTCGATCGGAGGCGATGAAGCGGCAACTTCACAACGCGGTGATCGGCGAAGCTCACGCGAAGCTTAAGCGAGCTCAACAAAGCTCGAACCTCGAGCACTTCAGGAAGAAGAAGAAGGAAGAAGGAAGGAGGCTCGCGGCGGCAGCCTCCTTTTATAACTGAAGAAACAGAAGAAATCTGGCGTTGCGTGCAGCGGTGCTGAATCGATGCGTGGACCGATCAGCTCCATGGATCGGTCCGAGACGATCCATTCCCTAGCCTTCTTTCTCGATCGGTCCATGGACCGTCGAACCTCTGATCGGTCCGCGCGGCCGATCGGGGAACTCTGATCGGTCGGCCGATCGCTTCTCCCGGAACTTGCGCCTCGATCGCTGTCTCGATCGGTCTCGGTGATCGAGATAACCTCTGATAAACTCTGGATAGTTCTTGATCGATCGGTGACCGTCGGGCTATCCGATGTATCCAGATCGGTCCCGGGCCGATCCAAACTCCCAACCCTAAACCTCGGCTTCTACACCAACATCCGGTCAACCTTGACTGTTGGTTCATCATTCCTAGCATCTGGTCACTCCCTTGACTGCTAGAATTCTCCACCAAGTGTTCGGTCAATCCCTTTGACCTACTTGGCTTTCCTCTTCGTGCCAAGTATCCGATCACTCCTTGATCTACTTGGACTTCCCACAATGTCAGATCACCCTTGATCCATCTGAATTTTCCCTGCGCCACTCACCGGGACTTTCACCTAGCTTCACTTACTAGGATTTTTACCGCTTCACTCACGTGATTTCCAATCGGCTTCCTCACCGGGACTTCAAACCCTGGCTCCACTCACGGGACTTTCCATGCCGCTTCACTCACCGGACTTCCACTTTCACCTAGCTTCACTCGCTAGGATTTTCACTGACTTCACTCACGGGACTTTCCACATCGGTCCAGAATGACCAAGCCCTCTCGACCATAGTCCGGAGAATGAGCTCCTCTCAGGCCTCCATCGGTCCAGAGCAGGCTCCTAGCCCTCTCGACCCCAGGAGAGCTACCGAGCCCTCTCCGTCTTCCCATGTCAAGTTTCCATACTTGGACTTCTCCGTACCAAGTCTCCATACTTGGACTTTTCCCGTGCCAAGCTCCCTGCTTGGACTTTTCCCATGCCAAGCTCCCTGCTTGGACTTTTCCCGTGCCAAGCTCCCTGCTTGGACTTTTCCGAGTCAGGTCACCTCACCTCGGGTCAACCAGGTCAACCTTGACCACGAGTTGCACCCACAATCTCCCAAGCTTGTATCCTTGTCAAACATCAAGATACAACTTTTCTGTTCACGTCAAACATCGTCATAACTCGTCAAACATCAAAACATAACTCGAGTCAAGTCAACTCGAGTCTGGTCAACCAGGTCAACCTTGACCTAAGGTTTCACCAACAGGTTCCTCGGTGGAAGATTCGCATTCATCCCATTGTTGTCGTGGCTAGCAGCATTCCGGCAATGAGCTTCTGTTCACCGGTTTTGGGGGTTCCGAGCCGGGTCTCCGTGTGACGGTGGAGATAGTCGTTGGTATCGGAAGAAATTATGTGGATTGTAGTTGGAATTTTTAGTTTATTTCATGTTTACTGTTAATGTTTGTTAATTCTTAGTGAAAGGTTGTAGCAAACTTGATCTTCCATGTTTAAGTTGCACGTACTATGTTCAATTTGATTAACGCCTAGAACATGTTCGATGAAATGCTTCAACCAATAGTTAGGTTTATTTTGGTGCATTTTAGTTCGGTTAATTCTTGCTTTGTCGTGTTCGTTCAATTTCATTAGGTTTTAGTTTTGATTGAATGCAATTAGGATAGATTAGCTTAGGATTTCTTTAATGTTTTAGGTTTTGTTACATGCTTTAGGTTTCATTACATTCTTAGTTTCGTTAATGCTTTATTTCATGTTATGCCCATTGATAGATAATCTTGTATCGTAGTGTGACAATGCTATGTAGGAAAATCTTCAATGGTTAGTTAGAGTAGACATAGTTTTCTTTACTTGCATTGTCTTTCATTTACTAGATTAGGTTTCATTTAATGTTTTGTCATTCTATTTCTTAGTTTAATTGTGTTGATAGTTAATTCATAATGTAGAGTGACAATACGTTATGAATTAATTATTTGCGCTTAGTTAGATTTCATTTCGCATTAGAGTAATTTTTTACTTGTCTTGCTTTTAATTTCTTATATTTAGAATTAAAATCCAAAACCCCATTTCCATATTGAAAACCCCAAAAAAATAGAAATAACATACGATCCTAAGTTTACCATCCTATCGTTGCTTTCGTTGGCAGATGACCCGAGTCATTCCTATGCTACATTAGCGTAGGAGGGGTTTGGTATTTCATCATTTGATGCCCAATTCGCGACAAATTGGGTCGTAATCAGGGATCTCATGAATCTTTGGCAGCTTGCTCTATAGCTCTTTGACATTCTTGAGTTCTCCAACTTGAGCCAAATATTGCTTGGCAATAAATTGACCAAAAGCTTGATCACTTTATCATTTGCTTTGCTCCTTTGAACTTGCTCTTGACTCCATTTGCTTTTCTTGAGAGGCTTGCCTTTGGAGTTTGTTGGAGCTTCAAAGCCTTCTATAAGAGCAAACCATTGCTCTATCTCCATCATCAAGAAATTCTCGATCTTTAATTTCCAAAGATCGAAGCTTGTTGAAGTAAATGATGGAGGCACCCTTGTATTGAATCCAAGCCCGTCTTGGAATTCCATCTTGAAGTTGAGCTTCTTGAATTCTTTGACTTTAATGAATTTGCTCCAACTTCTTCACCCTCTAGCTTTTTCCCTTTCCGGTGATGATTCCGGTGAAGAGCAACCTGGCTCTGATACCACTTGTTGGGACCGATTATGTAGCTAGAGGGGGGTGAATAGCTCGGCGCGATCCTCGTGCTTGACGTTGCTTGTTTCTTCAAAGATATACAGCGGAAATACAAGAAACAAAACATACAACACTAACAAAAGGATTTACTTGGTATCCACCTCACAAGAGGTGACTAATCCAAGGATCCACACACTCACGCACCCTCCATTATGAAAAATACTCCTTTATGGTAACTACCAAAGGTTCCAAGTTCTATAAGAAGAGAAAGGGAATACAAAGCTTACTAAGTTAGCACGAAAACCCTAACCTAGATTTCTTCTTCTTCTATTCCGCCTCTTGACTTGAAATGTATCTCAAGATCCAGTGAGAACTTTGTGCCTTGTGAAGATGTTGAAGAAGAATCGGTTCTACTGTTGATCTGATCTTGTTTTGATCTGATTTGATGTTATAGTTTGTATCGAGATATTAATTAAACTTGATCGATTTGATCATGGTGGAGGAAAGTAAATCGGCCATGGCACTTGAACGCTTGATCGGAGAGCTCGGTAGCTCGTTCTCCACTGGTCGGAGGGAGCTCGTGGCCTCGGACGAGGACCAGTAGGAGGAGCCTGTTCTCCGGACTAGGTCGGAGAGGGCTCGGTGGCTCGTTCTCTAAGACAGTCGTCGGAGGGGCTCGGCTCGTTCTCGGACCAGAGGAGCTCGGTAGCTGCTCGTTCTACGGGAGGCGGCGTTTTAGGGGTGGGAAGCTCTAAAACCAGCTGGCAGGACATTGGATGGTGATTGGTCCAGATCGGTTTACTGGATGCGGTCCGCCGATCGTGATACTGGTTTTCCGTATTGATCGGTAACCGATCGGCTGTAAACTTTCGGAGTTATACTGGCCGGTGTCCTGGAACTTTCATGGGTTGAGATGCGGAGACCCGTGACGTCGATGAAAGCGATGAGATTGAGATAGGGGGGCGGAACGACCGATCCACACCGCGTGATCGGCACCGAACCGATCGAGGATGTCTCTGATCGGTCCGGTGGATTATGGAAGTGGCGATCGACTCGTTGTCTTCGCTTGCTGATTGCGATTTCGATTCATCCGATCTAACCATCTGTAAGCTTTTGAGTTGCGTTCTGATTGTGGTCTGTTGACTTGATTCAAATTAAGCCATCGGAAAATAAGACCAAGTGATCTTTCTGTTTTGCAAATTGATTGGGCGTCAACATTCACCTAGCAACAACAGACTCTTGCTTATTGGTTGAGCTCGAGACCACGTGAGACATGGATGATATTGGTGTGAGTTCGAGGATGAGAAGAGGAAGGAAGTGTGGCCGCTGAGACTGTCGATGATTCGTCGATTCGGCTGGTGGCTCTGGTGAGCTGAGCGGAGGAAAAGAAGAAGGAAGAAGAGGTTTTGTAACAACAAGGATTTTGAAAAACTCTCAGTATCAAGCAAGAGTCTTTGTGTTGTTGAGCTCTTGGTTGAGGAACCTTGTCTTTCGCTTTAACGCTTTCATTGGTCGTAGTTTATTGTTCATTCATTTTAGCCACTAAACTCTGTAAGTCTTGTGCTTCATTTCAAATCTTGCGAGACTTTGTGGAGAGGTTACTCCAAGAAGGAGAAATACTTAGCAAATTTGTCCGGGTGTGATCTACCAAAGATCAAGTCTCCACCTTACGGGCATCTTTGGGAGTAGTGGCAATTATCCCGAACTCGTACATCCTTGTTGTGTTAGTGGTGGGTTGTTTCTTTCCTTGCATCAGTTTTCCTTTGTTTATTTCCCGCTGTGCTAAATTTTGTGAGGAATTAATTGAGTTTTAGTGGAGGCTATTCACCCCCTCTCTAGCCATCAGAAGGTCCTAACACTCAGGCGAACGGCGCGCCCAGCGCCTGACGGCCACTGTTGATCCCGATCGATTGGATTGCTCCAATCGAGGAGGCTTTGATCGATCGATCGATCGATCCATAGCGCCTGCTCTCGAATTGCTCGATCGGATCGATCCGGCATCTCGGATCGACTCGTGCCTCCCCGATCGATCGACGATCGATTGGGAATGACTCTGATCCATCTATCAGCTCTTAGTTTGTCGCACTTCTCCCCGATCGATCATTGGGGAGATTGGGAAGCTTGTCGTGTCGTCAATCGATCGGCTAATCGATCCTTTTGTTTTTGCCCAAAATAAGTCCAAAGTCCCCTAAACCAACATCCGGTCAACCATGACCCTGTGGTTCATCATGCCTAGCATCCGTCACCCTTGATGCTGGAGGACTCGCTCACCAAGTGTCCCAATCTTGACCCACTTGGGCTTTCCTCCTCATGCCAGTATCGTCAAGATCCCTTTGACCTGTTTCTTTTCCAACACGATGTCCGCCTCGATCCATCCGGATTTTTTCGCTTCACTCAGGCTTACTTTCAACCGGACTTCAAGCTTCACTCACTAGGTCTTTCACCGCTTCACTCACCAAGATTTTCCTTTACAGCTTCACTCGTGACTTTCAACTGCATAGCTTCACTCACTAGGTCTTTCACCTGGCTTCACTCACCAGGATTTTCCTTCTGCCTGGCTTCACTCACCAGGACTTTCAACTGCCTAGCTTCAATCACTAGGTCTTTCACTTGACTTCACTCACCAAGATTTTCCTTCTGCCTAGCTTCACTCACTAGGTCTTTCACCTGGCTTCACTCACCAGGATTTTCCTTCTGCCTGGCTTCACTCACTAGGATTTCCAGTCAAGTATCCAGCCAACCTTGACCTACTTGACTCTCCTTCATAATCTCACCACATGAACAATTGCACCTGTAATTTTCATGTGTTGTCTACATGTATTGTCAAACATCGAAAGCCAAACATCAAGACTCGAGCTTGACTCAATTCAAGCTCAGTCAACCAGGTCAACCTTGACCTAGGGATATTGCACCAACATTTTTCGGTCGACCGAACAGGCTCCTTCCCGGTTCGTCAAAATTTGTCGAGATCTACATTTAATGTGATATTAATGTTGATTGGATCGGTCGACCGATCTTACTGTTCGGTCGACCGATCAACTCTTTTTACTTTTGCTTCTGATCGATGCTGATGAACTGGCCTGTGCCGAGTCATCATGTTTCGGTCGACCAATCTTACTGTTCGGTCGATCGATCAATCTTTGATCGGACTCGATCTGTTCTGGTCTTATCTAATCACTGCTTTGATCTCTCCTTGCTCGGTCAACCTATTCACCAGTTCGGTCGACCGATCCAGCTGGACCTATAAAACAGTGTTAGACAAAATATTCTGCAAAACAGATGTTAGCACAATAATATTATAATGCATGAGTAATATAAAAGATAGTAGAACTGTCTTGATCTCAACTTGGAAATCTTCCCTGTTTCTTCAGTTGGATCAGCGACCTAAGGTTGTTCCCTTCGGGAAGTCGACCTTACTGTCGCTCCTCTAGTTATTTACCTCAACCTACCTGCCAAACTTAGATCCTCCAGATCTAGTTTGAACTTTTCACTTAGCTTTGATCAACTCGCCAGGACTTTTCTCTTAATCTTCGATCCTCCAGACCTCTCAATCACACCGCCAAGCATCGGGTATGTTGGATCGAGATGCACTAGAGGGGGGGGGTGAATAGTACTCGTGGCTTTCACTCATTTCGTATTCGGAAATCATTCGAGAGTTTAAGCAGCGGAAATAAAAGAACAGAAGAACAATCACACAGAACGACCCAAGAATTTACTTGGTTCGGAGCCTAGGGCGACTCCTACTCCAAGGCCCGCGATCGTTGATCGCTTACTGTGGGCAACAACTATCTCACACAAAATGTTTACAAATACGTATTACAATAGGTGCAATAATAAAAATTTATACCAACGACAATAATCGGAATCTCGGAGCTTCGGGTCGTCGGGGACTTGCAACAGCACTTCAAGGCGTCTTTTGGAGCAGCACGCTGATGAAAGATCATGTTTTTCACTTGTTAAAGAAGGAGCTGCTCGAACCCCTCTTTTATACAGTGTTTGAGGTGCCTCCAACACCATCCAAGGCGCCTCCAATACCCCGAGTTAGATGCGTGGATCAGCGCTGAAGAATTCTTCTCTGATCCACTTGGAGGTGCCTCCATACCCGTCCAAGGCGCCTCCAAGCCTTGGTCCATGGCGCCTCCAACTCTGTCTGAGGCGCCTCCAAGTCTGCTTCATAGACTCCTTCTAGCTTGGACCTGAGGCGCCTCCATGGACACTGTTCATCCGAGGCCAAGTGTACTCTTTTGTCCCTGCAAAATGTGTTAGTCTACAAAATACACACATACCCTGCAAGACAAAGTTAGTACACATATAAATACATAATTACAAATATTTGACAATCGCCGGACTATCCGGTTCTGACTTCGGATTTTCGACCGGAAACCCTAGGTCGAACCGACGCCTACTGTTCCCTCTTCCGGAGAACGCGTCCTCACCTACTCCTCTCAGGAGAGTTACTTGTTGCCAATACGATCCTCCAGATCGACTGGACTTTTGCTCAGCGTCCGATGCTTCTGGTCTTCATGCTGGACGTCCAGTCCACGCCCCTTCCAAGCTTCTACCCGGTTCGTGACACCAGGATTTCAACCTAGGGTTACCGACCCCTAGGATTTTTGCCCGAAGCTTCGACCCGCCAAGACTTTCCGCATAGGATTACCACCCCTATAACCTAGGGTTACCACCCCCTAGACTTTTCCACTTGCCTAACCGTAGCTAGGACTTTCCTGAAACACTCATCCATACACATTAGATAACAATTAAACTTAATTTTGAATCCCTTTGCCATTATCAAAACTTGAGTTCGATCGTCGGATGTTTCTCGCACCAACAATTTCCCCCTTTTTGATTATGGCAACCAAAATTCAAAGTTAAGTAAAAAATGCAATAAAGATAAACATAAATGAGCACAAGCATAAATAAAACATAAGCACATTAAAGCTCCCCCTTAATAGAAGCTCCCCCTTAAAAAAAAATTCTTTTTATTTTGAATTTTCTTTAATTTCCTTTGAATTTCCTTATACTCTCCCCCTTTGCCATATATCAAAATAAATAAGAGAGAAAAATGAGTATAGAAGTAAACACTTAGCTTTTTAAAATTAACTTTCTTGTAAACCTTTAGCTAAGTTAGAGAAGAAAATTCGTCATATATTTGGAAACATAACTTTTTCTCTAAGTTTGAGAAATACTTTCATCTAAGATAAAATTATTTTGACTTTGAAAAATAACTTAGCTAATTTTGTGATATCAAAATACTTAGTTAAATTTTTGAAGAGCAGTTTTTGAAAAGATACTTAGTTAAATTTGTACAATACCGGTTAGTTAAGCTTTTGAAAATAATTGCCTTTTGAAAAATTGAGCTCTTTAAAGGATTTTTCAAATCTTTTGAAATTGATTTTTTAAAGAATTTTCAAATGATTTTTGAAATTATTTTAAAAGTATTTCCAAATAATTTTCAAATGATTTTGAAATCATTTTCAAAGTATTCTGAAATAACTTCTTTTCAAATGATTTTGAAGTAATTTTTAAAGTATTTTTAAATAATCTTTTCAAATGATTTTGAAGTAATTTTCAAAGTATTTTTAAAATATTTTTCAAATAATTTATTAAAGGATTTTAAAAATATTTTTTTAATAATTTAAAAGATTTTTTAAAAGATTTTTCAAATAATTTTAAGGATTTTTTTAAAGATTTTTCAAATAATTTTAAATATTAGTTAATTAATAAGTTGAATTAATTAAACTAATTGAGTAAATTGAGTTAATATTTTGAATTAATTAAATTAATTACTAATTTCAACCTAGATCCATCTCACCCTATTATAAGTTATCAATCAAGTAATCTTAAGTAGTTTTGTGAGATGATTATATTTAATTTAAGTTATGTCTAAAGATTAATTTACATTTGAGTTAAACTTAGGTTTTCAATTAGTCAATTAAATATACATTTCAAAGATTGGTTCCCAGTCAATAGCGAGGCACTAGGCCTTCTTGGGTATGAGAACATCCACCACTTTCTAGACAGAGTCGCTCAAAGAAATTACATATTTAATCTTCTTTTTGAAACCCCTAGATTTAACTAACAAGTGTAAATTATGCCTAGGTCCTTAAATTATCCTAAATCTAAACGTGCATAAAAAAATAAATAAACAAGCATCAATCAGTTCTATCTATTGGTAAAGATGATCTTTCTATTGGCTCCCCCTGGATCATAGCCTCGATATGGTCTATCAAGGTAATGGATATGATCCTTGGGGACCCAATATTGCCCAAGTCTAACTTGATTAACCAAGTTTGACTTGGGGACCCATGCTTGAATTATGTTTCTATTATTTCTATTAACTAAGGATAGATATGATTTATATTTACTTTTGGTTTTGAATCCAAGTCCGGACTTGTTGAAAACGGCTCGCTGTTTCCAAGAATCAGATCCAAATTCTTGGAACCCATGGTGAACCGTTCCAACGTGTCCTAGAGTTCTTTAATTTGAGTTTTCAAATTGGAATTTTCTTCCTCAAGTTGTTCGACTTGAGTTGAGTTTCCAATTTGAACTGGCTCAGTTAAAGAACTCAAGTAAGTTGCTTCCTTAAGGATTGTTACATCCTTTTGGAGTGACTTGACCCGAACGTTGGATTTAGCCAACTTTTTTAACAAGTAAGGTACTAATTCTTGCAATTCATCTAAATGAGTTTCGACGAGTAGGGCACTTACAGTAGGGTTCGGTCTTTCGGAAACGGATGCGGATCCGTGACTTCGCTCGGACTCGGTTTCTGACTCGTTATCAGTTTCTAAATCGGTTTCGATAATGTTCGCTTGCACTGGTAATGCGAGGAAGCTCGTCGGCTCTTCTTCATCAGTCTCGGATTCATCTGATGACTCAGACCAAGTTGCCTTCGACACCTTCCTTCTTTTCTTCTTGTTTGGACAATCTAGCTTGTAGTGCCCCTTCTGGTTACAGCCGTAACAGGTGACTCCAGACTTGTCCTTCGTGTTTGTTTGAGTCGCCTTTTTCGACTTGCATATCTTTCGTACGAGCTTTATCAGTTCGGAAACAACTTCGTCGTCGTCCTCTGCGTCTGATTCATCTTTGGACTTGGGTTTTGTTTTGCGCCTCGACGTCGGTTCGCGCGTTCTGCTGGTACCTGCAACCAAAGCAACACCTTTCTCGACCGGGCGTGCATTAGTCTGCTCATGCAATTCTAATTCAGAAAAAAGTTCGTCTAATTTGATTGAAGAAAGGTCCTTAGAAACCTTGTAAGCATCAACCATGGATGCCCACAAGGTGTTCCTCGGAAAAGCGCTAAGCGCGTACCTTATTATGTCGCGATTTTCTATTCTTTGGCTGATTGCGTGAAGGCCGTTTAGGAGGTCCTGGATGCGCGCATGGAGTTGGTTGGTCGTCTCACCTTCCTACATTTTAATATTGTATAATTTATTTAAAATTAAATCACGCTTACTTACTTTAGCATCGGAGGTGCCCTCGTGCAGCTCGATTAGTTTGTTCCACAGCTCTTTCGCACTTGAGAATGGTCCGACTCTGTTCAGTTCTTTTTTTGTCAAGCCACATTGTAGCATGCAAGTCGCTTTGGCATCAGCTTCCACCTTTTTCATGATGCTGGTGTCCCAGTTGATGCAGGAAACCAGTTCTCTGGTGTCGTCGCGTGAAAGCTCGAGACCGGTCTGGATAATAATCCACATCTCGACTTGCGTCTTGAGGTGGTATTCCATCTGGTTCTTTCAATATCCGAAATCATCTCCGAAGAAGAGCGGGGGTCAAGCAGTGCTAGGCCCTTTTTGGAAAGCCATTAAAATCGACGACAAAGAAAAAATAAAAAAAATGTCTCAGGACTTGGTCCTGGATTAGCAGTGCGGTATGAAATAAAAAAAGAACGAACTCGAGTGGTGTTGCACCAACTTCGAGCAAAAATCGATTCGAATAAAAAAACTAGATCGGAATATAGCAATTATACTAATTCTGATCGACTCCAAAAATTTAAAAACACCACAAAAAATTTGCTTGACTGGTGGTTACACCAAATCGAAGTGACCCCGCTTTGATACCAATTGTTGGATCGAGATGCGCTAGAGGGGGGTGAATAGCGCTCGTGGCTTTCACTAATTTCGTATTCGAAAATTGTTCGAGTGTTTAAGCAGCGAAAATAAAAGAACAGAAGAACAATCATACAGAACGACCCAAGAATTTACTTGGTTCGGAGCCTAGGGCGACTCCTACTCCAAGGCCCGCGATCGTTGATCGCTTACTGTGGGCAACAACTATATCACACAAAATGTTTACAAATACGTAGTACAATAGGTGCAATAATAAAAATTTATACCGACGTAATAATCGAAATCTCGGAGCTTCGGGTCGTCGGGGACTTGCAACAGCACTTCAGGGCGTCTTTTGGAGCAGCACGTTGATGAAAGATCGCGTTTTTAACTTGTTAAAGAAGGAGCTGCTCGAACCCCTCTTTTATACAATGCTGGAGGCGCCTCCAACACCATCCAAGGCGCCTCCAATACCCCGAGTTAGATGCGTGGATCGGCGCTGAAGAATTCTTCTCTGATCCACTTGGAGGCGCCTCCATGCCCGTCCAAGGCGCCTCCAGCTCTGTCTGAGGCACCTCCAAGTCTGCTTCGCAGACTCCTTCTGGCTTGCACCCGAGGCGCCTCCAAGCTCCATGGAGGCACCTTGGACACTGTTCATCCGAGGCCAAGTGTATTCTTTTGTCCCTGCAAAATGTGTTAGTCTACAAAATACACACATACCCTGCAAGACAAAGTTAGTACACATATAAATACATAATTACAAATATTTGACAGTGGCTGGACTGTCCGGTTCTGACTTCGGATTTTCGACCAAAAACCCTAGGTCAAACCGACGCCTACTGTTCCCTCTTTTGGGGAACACGCCCTCACTTACTCCTCTCAGGAGAGTTACCTGTTGCCAATACGATCCTCCAGATCTACTGGACTTTTGCTCAGCTTCCGATGCTTCCGGTCTTCATGTTGGACGTCCGATCCACGACCCTTCCAGACTTCTACCTGGTTCGCGACACCAGGATTTCAACCTAAGGTTACCGCCCCCTAGGATTTTTGCCTGAAGCTTCGACCAGCCAAAACTTTCCGCATAGGGTTACCACCTCCTATGACCTAGGGTTACCACCCCCTAGGGTTTTCCACTTGCCTAACCGCAGCTAGGACTTTCTTGAAACACTCATCCATACACATTAGATAATAATTAAACTTAAATTTGAATCCCTTTGCCATTATCAAAATTTGAGTTCGATCGTCGGATGCTTCCCGCACCAACAGGGTCCCCTCGACCCACTTGGACTTACACCTGAGTTTCACGATCTGCTAAGATTTCTCATGCTTAGCCTCCAACTAGGTCTTTCCAGTTGAGTAAACAGCCTGCACACTCAGTCAACTTGTTAGATCACAATAAGAATTAACTTGAACCTTTGACAACATCAAAACTTAGATTTGATTCTGGTGCAACTTGCACCAACAATCCCCCCCCCCCCCCTTTTTGATGTTTGGCAATCAAGGTTCAAAGTTAAGTTAAAATATACAAAAATTAAATAAACAAGCAATTTAACTTTTAACTCTCCCCCTGAGTTAAACAACTCCCCTGAATTCACTATCTCTCCCCCTTTGACACATATCAAAAATAGGGGAAGACCTCAAAATCAAGGGAAAATAATAAAGTTCAAAGAAAACCTTTGAGTGCAAAAAGTTAAAGTGAACAACCTAGTTTAAAAATATAGCAGGTTTTGAAAATTGTAACAAGTTTTAGATAAAAATTTGAAGATTATTTGAAAAGTTGATGAAGGTAAGATTTTAGAAACATGGCAAAGATAAAATTCTAGCATAGGTAAAGTAGTTAGGAAATATTCAAAAAAAAATCTAAAAAGTATTGTTGTCATTAAAAAAAATCTTAAAAATGTTTGAAGAAATATAATTTAGAAAACATTAAAATTTTGAATATATTTTACTTATTATTATTTTTGAAATAAGAGCAAAATATAGAGTAAAAGTTTGAAAACATGAAGAAACTTCGAAAAGTTAAGGAACTTAAAAAGGTATAAAAATTTTGAAAAATTTTCACCAAGTTAAAAAATACAGTAATATTTGCAAAAAAAATTGTAAGGTGAAATTTAAAAATTTTAGCTCAAAGCTCCCCCTAAAATTAACGACAACCTCAAAGTCCAAGCATGGTTAGAAAAAACTAAGGAAAAAATATCCTTATGATGAAATGTCTAACCTTGGTACAAAACTAACTACTACAAGATAGTAGCAATTGACTCAGGTTGGTCAATTTGAGCGTTTGGAGCTAACTAGGTTGTTACTAGCTAGCTAACTCAAATTGATCCATGTATGTTGTTTAAAGCCCAGATTTATTATGATGCACTGACATAAGCATCTGAAATCTTAGGCTAGGTCCTAAACATCTCACCCATTCTAAGTTATCAAGCAAGGGATCCTACTGTGCTTGTGAGATGCTGGCTCTTAGAACTATAGGATCATACAATTCTACGATAGGACCTAGCTACTCCAGAAAGAGAAAAAAAGTTTGAAATAGGTATTGAAAACAAAATTTGAAATGGGAATGTTTACAAAAATAATTTGAAAAACTACTAACTGTGGAGAAGAGGAAAATCCATTGCTGAAGATTGCGTCTGAATAGATAAAACATTGGTGGCTTGCATCCGTGAGTTTTGTGAAGTACTCTGCCTTCTTTTAACTTGAAGGTGGAGGTATGGCTTCGACTGTTGTGAATATGGCCAGGTACTAAGTAATATTTTGAAAGCATGTTAAGAAACCTATTCTATAAAACACAACCCTAATTGTCTTCTTAGGTTACTAAATTCAGCTTCAGGTAATGGTTTAGTAAAAATATCTGCCAAGTTAGATTTTGATTCAATATAATTAAGTTCAATATTCCCTTTGGACACATGATCCCTAATGAAGTGATGTTTAACCTCTATATGTTTAGTTCTAGAGTGATGAACTGGATTTTTAGTTAGGTTTATAGAACTTATATTATCAATGTAGGTTTTTACATTCTTATAATCTAAATTAAAGTCTTTTAATGTATGAGACATCCATAGCAATTGAGCTACGCATTCGGCCATCGCTATGTATTCAGCTTCAGTGGTAGATAAGGCCACACATTATTTCTTACGGCTAAACCAACTAACTAAAGATGATCCTAGCAATTGACATCCTCCACTAGTACTCTTTCTAACTTACATCCAGTATAATCCGAATCAGAATACTCAACTAAGTCAAATTGTGAAGTTCTAGGGTACCACATTCCTACACTAATAGTTCCTTTTAAATATTTAAAAATTCGTTTAACCAAGGATAAATGTGACTCTTTTGCACAAGTTTGGTATCGGGCGCACATACTTACTGCAAATAAAATGTCAGGTCTACTTGCAGTTAAGTAGAGTAAAGTTCCTACCATGCTTCTATAATATTTTAAGTCAACGGGTGTACCATTTTCGTCACTATCAAGATTAATGTTACTTGCCATAGGTGTTTTAAGTTCTTTAGAGTTTTCCATACCAAATTTTTTAAGAAGGTCTTTTGTGTACTTAGTTTGATGTACATAGTTACCATCTTTAGTTTATATAATTTGAAGACCTAAACAATAAGTTAATTCACCAACCAAACTCATTTCAAATTCATTTTCCATTAAAGTTACAAATTCCTTTAAGAATTTTGAGTTGGTTGAACTAAATACAATATCGTCAACATAAACTTGAGCTATGAAAATGTCTGAGTTAAAGGTCTTAATAAAAAGTGTAGGATCAATTTGCCCTTCTTTAAACCCTTTGGATTTTAAAAAACTAGACAGTCTTTCATACCAAGCCCTAGGTGTTGGATCGTGAAACGTCGATAGAGGGGGGGGTGAATATCGATTCGAAAAATAACGTTGTAAAGAGTTAAGCGCAGCGGAATTAAAAACAATAGACAAATGAACACGGTGTTTTTACTTCGTTCGGAGCCTGTGACGACTCCTACTCGAAGGCCCGTACTCCGCGAGTACTTTCATTGGGCAATTTACTAGCAATTCGAAATGATAATTACAAAGGCAGTACAAGAAATGCTAATAAATAGTAAAACAAAGCTATACCGATAGAAGGAAAGCTACAAGGAAAAGAGCGCGTTGTCGGAGCTTCGTTAGCGTCGTTGGAGCGTTGAGCAGCAGAGCAAGCAGTCTAAGAGTTCTAAGTTGATCGTTGTATCTTCAGCTCTGCCTCCGCCCCATCTTTTATATGAAAGCTCGGGGCACCCTGGATCCCTTCCGGGTGCCCTGGTGAGACGTGGCAAGTCCAACCAGCGAGCTCCAAGTGGCGACGTGCGATCAGGATAATTTTTGCCTCCCGAGCGCCCGGGTGCCTCCCGGGCGCCCGGACCTCCGGGCGCCTGGATCCCCTCCGAGCGCCCGGACCACCTTTTTCCAGCGAACAGCTTTCCTGCAAAACAAGGTTAGTCCGAGACAAATAGATCCTGCAAAATAAAGTGTTAGCACAGTTTATGAGTTCAGTATAAGAAGTATGACTTAGATTCCGTCTTTCCGAGACCGGAATCTAGTCACGATCTCGACTTAGATATCCGAAATGGATCTAAGCCGGATCGACGCCTAATGTTCCCTTCCCGGGAACGCGTCCTCACAGTCACTCCCTTCCAATGACTTACCTTTACTTACCTGCCAGACGTTCGATCAGCCCTTCGACCCGTCTGGACTTCTCGCCAGCTATCCGGTCAACCCGTTGACCTAGCTGGACTTCTCGCCAAGCGTTCGGTCAGTCCGTCGACCCGCTTGGACTTCTCGCCAGCTATCCGGTCAGCCCGTCGACCTAGCTGGACTTCTCACCAAGCGTCCGGTCAGCCCGTCGACCCGCTTGGACTTCGTGCCAGACATCCGGTCAGCCCGTCGACCTGTCTGGACTTAGCCTGCACACTCGATCAGAGTGTTAGATCACGACACACCTAACTTAACCTGATTTGTCATTCATCAAAACCTGAGTTAGACCATTAGTGCTAACCGCACCAACACTAGGTGCTTGTTTTAGTCCATATAATGTCTTTTTTAGCTTAAAGACATAGGTTGGGTTTTCTATATTCTCAAAACCGGGTGGTTGACTTACGTACACTTCTTCCTTAATATGTCCATTTAAAAAAGCGGATTTAGCATCCATTTGGTATAACTTGAAACCTTTAAATGCTACGTAGGTGAGCAACATTCTAATTGATTCAAGTCTGGCTACCGGGGCATAAGTTTCGTCGTAATCTAGTTCTTCGACCTGACTGAACCCCTTGGCTACTAAACGAGCTTTATTCCTTAAGATTTCACCTTGATCATCTAATTTATTCCTAAATACTCATTTGGTGTCTATGACTGTCTTACCTTTTGGTCGAGGTACTAAATCTCAAACCTGACTCCTTTCAAATTGCTTTAACTCTTCTTGCATTGCAATTACCCAGTCAGGTTCTGTTAATGCATCATTTATGTTTTTAGGTTCAATTTTAGATATTAATACTATTTGACTTAGGTTTCTAAAAGCATATCTGGTTTGAACCCTTAATTCAGGATTTCCTATTATTTGATCAACTGGATGATTAGGGTTAGATTTTAATATTCGTGGGTTAGAATTTTTAGATTGTTTGGTTTGTGTTAATTTTTCTTCTTCTTGATCAACAGAACCATGTTGATTAATTGAAATGTTGTCATTTTCATTAAAGGTTACATTGGTGGTTTTCTCAATTTTCAAAGTAGATTTATTATAAACCCTATAGGCTCTACTTGTAGATGAATAGCCAAGAAAGATTCCTTGGTCAGTTTTCGAAGTAAATTTTCCTAAGTAATCCTTAAGGTTTAAAATATACACATGACAACCAAAGAATTTAAAATATTTTATATTATGAATTTTGTTAAAATAAATTTCATAAGATGTTTTATTTTGATCTTTATTAATTATAATTCGATTTTGGACATAACAAGCTGTATTAACAGCTTCAACTCAAAAATATTTAGGTAGATTGTATTCATTTAACATTGTTCGTGCAGCTTCTTATAAAGTTCTATTCTTGCGTTCAACTAAGACATTTTGTTGTGGAGTTTTAGGGCACAAAAACTCATGGTGATAACCATTTTCTAGGCAGAAATTAGTAAAATTTTGATTTTTGAATTCTCCTCCATTATCACTTCTGATTTTCTTGATTTTAATTTCTTTATCGTTTTCTATTTGTTTACATAAATTTCTAAAAGTTTCAAAAGTTTCATTTTTATTAGATAAGAACTTAACTCAAATATATTTAGAGTAGTCATCAATAATGACTAAGCAATAAAGACTTCAATTTAGTGATTTTATTCCATAAGAGTCAAATAAGTCTAAATGTAAAAGGTCAAGAATTCTATTGGTTCTAATTTGATTAGTAGGTTTATGAGTTGATTTAATTTGTTTTCCTTGTTGACAAGAATTACAAAATTTATTTATAGGATTTTCTAATTTTGGCAAGCCCTTGACTAATCCACATTTGTTTAATTTTAGTAAATTTCTAAAGTGGGTGTGAGCTAATCTCCTATGTCATAGCCAAGTTTCATCATGATTTGATAAAAAAACATTTGGGGTAGTGTTTTAGGTAGATGAATTGAATATATATTTTTATCTCTAAAGCCTTTTAATGATATATTAGATGAGTCATTGTAACTTATCAAGAATTTGGAAGACAAAAATTTAACCTTAAATCTTGAATCACAGAGTTAACTTATACTAAGCAAATTATAATGAAAATATTCAACAAGTTAAACTTTTTAATTGAAAGGTTAGACTGTAATTGAATTTCACCTGTACCAATTACCTTTAGTTTGTCATTGTTTCCAAAGGCAACTGACCCTAAATTTTTGAATTTGATAATGGTAAATTTGTGCTGATTCCCAGTCATGTATCTGGAGCAGCCGCTGTCCAAGATCCATTTATCCAAAGCTTTGGATTCCTACACAAAACGTAGGATTTAAACCAAAGTTTGGTTAATGGATGAGTTTAAGTATGTGGGTAAATTTTTAGATGTTGTAAGTATTGTAGTTGATTTAAGTTTCAAAATAATATAATTAAGTTTTTTAAAATAATTTTAATTAAGTTTTTAAAATAATTTAATTAAGTTTTAAAAATAATTTAATAAAGTTTTTTTAAAAATAATTTAATTAAGTTTTTAAAATAATTTAAATTAAGTTTTGAAAATAATTTAAATAAAGTTTTTAAAATAATTTAATTAAGTTTTTAAATAATTTAAATTAAGTTTTTAAAAAAATAATTTAATTAAGTTTTTTTAAATAATTTAATTAAGTTTTTAAAATAATTTAATTAAGTTTTTAAAATAATATAAATTAAGTTTTTAAAAAAATAATTTAATTAAGTTTTTAAAATAATTTAAATTAAGTTTTTAAAAATAATTTGATCATGTCCGGGTGTTGAGTCGACAAACGCTGGGGGCGTGGCGCTCTCGTTGACGACGTATGAACCTCCGACTAGCGTGAGCCTCCGATGAGAACCTGCAAGCACAAAATCGAGCCGGGGAGGGGTTCCCGGCGACGGCCCTCCGACGCTCAAGTCAGCTCCGACGAGAAGAGATTGAGGCAGAACAACGAGCATGAAGACTAGCTACAGTGATGAGAATGCATACCTCCGTCGAAGCCTGGGGGTCTTTATATAGGACCCCTAGGAGGTGCGTGCACGCTTCTCGAGGTGTGCACGCTTCTCAAGACATACCTTAAAATGTATGTATCAAAAAAGTACGTCTGGCGCCATACCGCAATCGTCCGAGCATATCTCTGAAAGGACAGTGGAAACTTCCACTGTACGATTCTCTGTCTGGCCCGGCCGCCGACTATGCTGTTTATCGGCGGCACATGTCTCGAGAAGGATATCACCAACTGTCCCCTTCGTCTTCTTCTGCACCCTTTGTCTGTTACTAGTCTGAACGGGAGAGATGCTTGGACTCACTGCCGTCCGGGAAAGGACATGTACTGGACTGAACGGAAGAGACGCTCGACCCGTCGGTCACCTGTAGTTCGGTGGACATCACGACTGAGCCGAGCGGGTCGTCCGCTCGGCTGAGGGTGACTGGCGCGGTCTTCTGAACAAAAGGAGTCCTGCTTGGCTTGTGACCGTCGGAAGCTCGGCATAACGGTCGAGCCATCAAAGCGCCGGCTCGGGCGTTATCTACGCCGATCGCTCAGATAGGTTAACTTTGACTACGATCGCCACAGGGCCGTTGACCATAATCCGGGCGGGCCCCCCTTTCTTACCACCGGATCACGTGCCTCTCGCTTAAGTCTAGTCGAAGGAGGTTGTAGGTCCGACTGACTGGACTAGTATGCCAACACAGGGCCGACCGGTCAAGGATGCCGAGCCGCCATAACATTACCTCATACCGCCGAACGGAAGCGTGCCCGCTATCACTTGGTAGAATTTTTACTGATTGGTCTGCCTGTCTGAAGATGGTCAGCGATGACCTGCCTCAGTTCTCCTCTGAATGCTCGCAAATCCCGTCCATTAGGGCAAAGCATGCGGCCACGCCTTCGTAATGGCGTTCATTAAATGCCCTCCTATGATTGACGGCCACGTGGCACCCCCACTGTCATCGCACGCACGAGGCAACAGGCTCGATGTGACCTATGGCGGTTTGAATTCAACGGTGCGATTTGCACCTTGGGGCTTGCGACCTAGATCGAACGGCTCCGCTCGGCCGAACCTCTCTTTTATAAAGTCGTAGCGTTGTTCCTGTTTCATTTCGCAGTCTTCGCGTTTTGGTGCTCCAGCTACTCGATGCTCATCGCTCCGTCGACGATTTGCGCTCAGGGCTCCGTAGATTCACGCTTTCCTTCCCTCCTCCGAGTAAGGCCATTGCTTCTTCTTATCTCTGCCTCTGTTTCTCTCGCCTTTTTGAGCTTTTGGTGTTTCTCTGCCATCTTTTTCGTTGACCTTCCTATATTCTCGCTTTCTCCACTGTTCCGGTGATGGCGAGTTCGTCACAACCGTCTGACCCTGCTCCCAGCCTCTGGTATACCACCATGGAGAGTCAGTTTGATGCAGGTGATGCGGTGAGCCTCGTCTGCACCTTCGAACTTCCCCCTGACCATAAATTAATATTAGCTACTTCGTCTGATCGACCTCATGATCCGTCGACCGGCACTACTTGTTTCTTCCGAGACCAGTTTGTGGCTGGTCTGCATTTTCCCTTACATCCGTTCGTCATTGAAGTATGTAACTATTTTCGCCTCCCGCTCGGCCAACTTGTTCCAAACTCGTTTAGATTGTTGTGCGGCGTAGTTGTCTTATTTAGGCTGCACGACATCCCTTTAGTTCCCAAGATTTTCCATTACTTCTACTATCCCAAACAGTCCGAGTGGGGTACTTTCCTTTTCCAGTCTCGGATCGGCCTTGTCTTCTTCGACAAAATGCTCACCTCTATTAAACACTGGAAGCCCTTCTAAACTAAGTGGCAGACCGTCGTACCCTCTCCGCCAGAGCTCGGTAAATACAAGAGCCAGCCAGCCTACCTTCATGCAGCCAACATGCTAGCCGGCCAAAAGTTCAACATCCACAAACTGCTCTGCCAGGGCGTATTATATATGTTCAGGCTGAGTCTAATCCGCTCGAACTTCCGAGTAGCATGGGTAAGAGCTTTCGCGATCCTTTTTTTTCCTTTTGGTCTAACTGATTTGTTTTCCCTTTTTGCAGTTGACATCATGATGCGCGCTTGCGGTACTGAGTGGATGAGGTTGAGGGCCGCCAAGATTGAAGCGGCGGCTGCTAAGGAGATGGTCAACCTTGGTATTGCGCCTGTCGGCTCACACAAAGGTGAGAGTGGCGAAGCACCTACTGCTATCGGTGGCTCAGCATAACGGCCGAGCTGTCAAAGCGCTGGCTCGGGCGCTATCCACACCGATCGCTCAGATAGGTTAACTTTGACTACGACCGCCACAGGGCCGTTGACCATCATCCGGGCGGGGCCCCTTTTCTTACCACCGGATCATAATTTAATTAAGTTTTTAAAATAATTTAAATTAAGTAATTTTTTTTAAATAATTTAATTAAGTTTTTAAAATAATTTAATTAAGTTTTTAAAATAATTTAAATTAAGTCTTTTTTTTAAATAATTTAATTAAGTTTTTAAAATAATTTAAATTAAGTTTTTTAAAAAAAAATAATTTAATTAAGTTTTTAAAATAATTTAATTAAGTTTTTTTTAAAATAATTTAATTAAGTTTTTAAAATAATTTAAATTAAGTTTTTTTAAAAAATAATTTTAATTAAGTTTTTACAATAATTTTAATTTTGTTTTTTAAATCTTTTTTATAAATAATTAAATTAGGTTTGATGTTAATTAGGTTGGAAGTTAATTTGAATTATTGAAAAAGGTTATTGAACTCATGTGAGATTCAAACTTAGCTTTGGGTTAATCAAGCATGCTTATTAAGTATAAGTTTTCAGTTCAGTGGCGAGACATATTGCCTTCTTGTGTATTAACGGTGGACCACTTGCTAAAGACTTTCCAAATTGTTTCTGTTCAAAAAACTTAATACTAAATTTTGGTCTAACTAGCCCATGTTTGACTGGAGTAGCTTCGGTCAGATCCACTAAGTCTAGTGCACCAGGTAGAATACACAAGATTCAGCCTAGATATCCCTTCGACAAAGCTTCCTTGACATACTATCATCCCAATCCATTCTGATGCTATGTTGTAGGGTTTGGTAAACATTTTTTATCTAACCATTCTAAGCAAAAAAATAAACTTAATCCTAAGTGTATGGGTTCAGTTAATCATGTTGGTTGAATTGTCTTTCTAGTTGCTCCCCCTGAGTCATAACTTAGATAAGGTCTATCTAAGTAATGAATTTGACTTTTAGGGATTAAGTATAGGTTTGGTTTAATTGATTTGGTTAAATGTTTTGTTTGGACCGATGCTTGGACTTGACTTCTAATATTTTGACTAATTAATGACAAGTATGATTTGTTTGTTTGTTTAGGAATATAACCAAGTTCTGATTTATTGTGCACAGCTCGTTGTGATTCAAGTACCATGTTTAGACACTTGGACCCCATTTCAAACTTTTCAAACATTTTCTTGAGTCGCTCGACTTGACCTTTAAGTCGAAATTTTCTTCCTCAAGTTTTTCAACTTGAGTTGAAGTTTCGACTTAAACTTGATTAGTCGAATCACTCAAGTTAACTTGCTGCTTAAGATGATCTATTTCCTCAAGTAACAAGTTATTTTATTTTTTATATTTTGACAATTTTTTAAAGAAACATTTAACTACTTTAAATAAGTTAGACTTTCACATATTAAGACAGGATCATATGTGAAAAATAAAGCACCACGTGGCAGCACCAAAATGTGCCACGTGTCAACATAGATGGATCGCATCCATAGCCAATTACAAGTAAAGCAACTCCTAATCATTAACAATGAAAAAAGCAAAAGTGTAAAAATTAAAAAAGCGCCATTTTTTTTATTGGAATCTTAAATTCAGAACAATAATAATAACATTATCTTTTAACAATTATAGTGCATAACTACTGCACCAGCTAACATTGATCAACATTATAAATCAATCAATATTATATTATAAAAATTACAATCTTATATTTATAATACTTACAACAACTGTAAAATTGTAATTACTATAATTATATAGTAACTATAAATTTAAAACTACTACAGTAATATAAAAAATAAATTCATAACTACTACAGTCATATAAAAAAAGTAAAGACAATTTTAGAAAATAAAATATATAATAGCTATTTAATAATAAATAAATGTTATTTTGATAATAAATGAAAGAGGAGCATCCTTGTTGATTTTGCCTTTTTGATTTTTTTTATAAAAAAACTAAACTATTTAATCATCGCCCTGGCTATTTTAAGGGGCATGCTTAAATACCCGCCCACAACACTTTACGATAATGACTCAACGACCAACGGATAGCATTGATTATAATACTGGAAGTTGATACCAGTGTACCACTAAAAGCACTATAATTTTTAAAGGGTAAAGCATTGTCCCTTTGGGAGATAGGTATGCCTTTAGATGAGTAAATGCCCTACGACCACTGAAAATGCAATACTTACCAGGCAAGAGATGATGAAATATGTTTGTAATAGAGTCAACAAGTATGATTAAAAAGAGAAGCTGTACAAAACATAACTAAAAACACATTCTCTTGTTCAATTTGTTTACTTACAGCTTCCCTGGGAGTGTGTATATTACGTATAGAGTGGGGAGGCTGAGGGCCTCGGATAGGTAGCTTTTCTATTACCAGATTCTTCCATACTTGTTGGCCGAGGCCTTCCAGCTTTGTTGTTCATGCTTTGGCTGTGCGACTTATGTTCTGAACCGACGGTTCGGCTGGGATCTTTAATGTTTCGTATCTCCTCTAGTGCAGAAACCACCTGGTCCATGGTTGGCCTGTACTTTGCTTCACCTGATAGGCACTGGAGTACGAGAAGGGCAGCCTTTTGGGCAGCCAGCTGCGGGTACTGTCCCCGCAATCGACTATCCAAGACACGGAAAAATTTCCGCTTGCTTGCTAGTAAAGGCTTTGCCCACTCTACCAGGTGGTGCTGTCCGATAGGACGGTTCCGGTCCAAGGAACGGCATCCAGACAACATTTCCAGTAGGACAACTCCGAAGCTATAGACATCGCTCTTGGGAGTCAAATGACCTAGAAAATCAAATAAAAAACTAGGGTCATTAAAATTGAATTGGAAATGATTAAGGTAAGAAGATGCAGAAATATTAACCTTCTCCAGCCACTACACTCCTCTAGATTAAGCAAAAAGATGACAACACTTTGAAGTGTTAAACGAAAGACGATCCAATTCTCGTTGAATTTGTTTAAGGTAAAACACACTAGCTCATAAATTCTATCATTAGTACTGCGATCAGGTATCAGAATGCTAATGAATTAAAGGATAAGAGATAAGTGCTAGTTCAAATTAGCTACATGCATGGAATGCACTATGAAGTCTTAGCAGAAGATATTTTCTTTTATCAAATGTTGCCACTCGATTTAAATGATTTTACTATAATGCACTGGAAGTGCACTTTACTTATATTTTCGATAATAAAAAACACTTCAATTCAAATTCAAAAAACCATAAACACTTGAGATGGACAGAAACTATATTGATTTACCTGTCGAAAGGTATTCAGGGGCTGCATATCCATGGGTACCCATGACCCTTGTAGAGACATGGGTATCATCGCCGCTTGGACCATCTTTCGCTAATCCAAAGTCTGAAAGTTTTGCATTGTAGTTCTGTGCATATGGTGATATGATTACTGATCAAATAGAATTGTCATCGAATTTATAGCCTAGAACAAACCATAATATAACTTACCGAGTCCAGAAGCACATTAGAGGCTTTCAAGTCACGATATATGACTTTTGCTTTCTCACTGTGCAGAAAGGCAAGTCCTTTAGCGGCACCAAGAGCAATCTTCATACGAATGTTCCAAGATAGTGGTTGAATGCTTGAACTCCCTAAGGCAGCATTTCCGTAGACATTTTAATATATACACAGAGAATAATAAATAATCTCATTAACAATCAACAAGAAAAGAAGACAAAGTATGCCAGTCTGACCAAATAAAAGGGCATACTTCTAAAAAGATGATTATCCAAGCTGCCGCATTGCATGAATTCATAGACAAGGAGCCGTTGCTCGTCCTCCACGCAATATCCAATTAGCTTTACAAGATTAGGATGAGTTAATTGACCCAAGTAATTAACCTCTGTCTGCAAAACATATGAACTAGTGATCAAAATTAAAAGTAAAATGGGGAAAAAATCATATCCAAGGAAACAAAAATGTATGTACATCTCCAAAAACCATGATCAGGTAAAAAAAAGGGTAAGCACATAAGCAAAAACCACATCCGAGTACCATCTTTAATGCATATATATGCTTATATGAACCTTGATTTTATTAAAGTAAAATCAGAGTAATAGAGATTAAGAAGAAACTAATACTAACCAACCATTCCCTGTGACCTTGGTATCCTTCCTGGTTGAGCTTCTTCACTGCAATGACAATACCAGTTCCAGCCTTGGTTGGTGCAAATGTGTGCTCATCTATCCACCCCTTGAAAACTGAGCCAAACCCTCCCTCGCCTAAGACACTGTCTGGCCTGAAGTTTCGGGTGGCGGTTTTCAGCTCATTGAAGGTAAAACTCTTTACATTTGATGATTTCAAAATCTCATCCTCACTCCGAGGGGTTGGAGGCACTGACAATCTGCTGCTAGAACTACTAGACGTGTTGCCCACCCGGCTACCTTGTTTTGAGTTCGCACCTAGAATCCGAGTAAGAGGAATTTTGATCATATTCATTAAAAAAATATCTTCCTTCAAATCTTCCCAAAGCAGAAGCGACCACCAAACAAGTGACAAACAATCAAAACAAACTATGTCCGGTAATCATATCCGTAAATAAAGTATAGACTGATTTATTTAAGAGTGTGGTGCAACGATGGATGACTTCCGCAGATATGCAAGAAACAGATTTCTGGACACGCAAGTAAGAAAAATGGAGATGTTCTAATTCGATCACGCACAAATCACCTCGATCTAAAAGCGGTCACTTGTAACTATCAAATTTCATAAGAGGAAACAATTAACTAACAACAATCAAAGAACAATCAAAAAGTGAAACAAAAACTCAAAATTTCCGTTTTTGTGTTAGTTTTTGCGAGCGGGAGAACAATCAAAGACGTTCAAAAGGTTGAGTTTTGGTACCTGAGGTAAAGGCGCTGTGGCAAGGGCTCTCCGCCTTGATCTTGACTCCCCAGCAATTCCCCATCCCAGATCTCCCAGAGCGCAAGGGCAAGAGAGGCGCACCAACCACAAAAACAAGGGTTCAGGATGCCAAAGGGGGCGATGCCAATTCGTCAAAGGAAAAAAAGTACCTCGCTATAAAAAGCGAAACAAATAGAAAGGCCCGCGACCCGAAAAACTGACGGGAAGAAAAAGAAAGGCAAGGCAGGCGCCGACAAGCGAGGTAGAGGAAGCTCACCAAACGAAAATCTGGCTGCCGAACTCCATGTCTCCAACTTCGGAGCAGATCAAGGAGCCGTGTAGAAAGGGGGAGAGAAGCAGCAGGGTAAGGTAGCAACTTTTTAGAGCTTGACGGCTCGCTACCCTTTTAGGCCTTGGTGAGGAAGGTTGACCCACATATGAAAGCTCGAGCGGGGCTCATCCATGTCGGGCGGGAGGGGGCGGTCCCCATCTACCTACTCACTCGGAAGCTTCAAGGGCTAGAGTACGTTATTATTATATTCATAATTTAATCCTAATATTTGCTCATTTTTATTCAAATTTGAACTGGTAAATATATAAATAATATATTTATTTGGATATATATAATTTCACTAATTAAAAACTCGTGATAAAAATTTTGGAGTTTTTATTTTTATAATATTGTGTGCCGATTAATTCTAAAGTTAAGTTATTCTTCTCTCATTCATTTATGGAATAATTTTAAAGTGTAATTTATAGTTGAATATTCATCTTATTTGAAATTTAATTAGTCTTTACCAATTTCTAGTGGATTAGAAAATAATAGATTTATTATAATAATACAACAAGAGATAAAGATTTCTTTCAACTTCTAACCATCTAATGGTCGGTTAAATTGAATCCATAATTTATATTCTTTTGCATAACTCTCGGAGAGTCATCTTTTTACTATAATTATTTGAAAATATTTTTTTTAATTGATCTTGTGGCGGCAGCTTTTTAGTTTCTGTAGTGTTAACTAATTGAGGTAAACAGATATTTCCTTCAAATGGTAATGGAGCATAATTGGCAAAACAATATTCCCTTTGCTTTCTTTTTATTCTTCATTATAATACAAAAAGAATCAATCTTACTATCATAAGGGTATATTTAGTTTAAATTATCATATATAATTTTAATTATATGATTATCAAATAATCACATAACTAAAATTATAGAGAATAAAACCTAATCAAATGTTATTTAGTTTAATCTAAGTAATGCAATAAAAACTTATTTATTTGAAAATTTTAATAAATAATCTAATTTAATGTTTTACTATATTATCCTTAGTTACAAAACTAACCATATATTATTATTATTATTATTTAAACTCTACGTTTTTTTATTTTTTCCTTTTTCACTTTTTTATTTTTATTTTTATGTGTTTTTTTATTTTTTTATTTCTTTCATTTTTATTTTTAAAAAAAAAAATAAAGTTTTTTTAATTTTTAAATTTTTTCTATATTTTTTATTTTTTTAATGTTTTTTTTACTTTTTTTGTTTTTTTAAAAATTTTTAATGCTTTTTCTATTTTTTATTTTTTTATTTTTTTCCATTTTTTTTTAAATTTTTTTTTTATGTTTTTAAATTTTTTTAAAATTTTATATTTTATATTTTTTAAATTTTTTCTTCATTTTTTCTCTTATTCGAGGGTATTTTGGATAAAAAAAATTCTTTAATTTCGGAATCAAGAAAAACCTCAATTTTTCGAGATTTTCTGATTCCGGTTTATATGTCCTTTTGCTGACGTGTCGGACATGAAACATTACTCAGAAATTATCGATTATCTAAATCAAACAAGATTTTCGTTGATAACCTTACATGGATAACTAAAATTGTCAAAAATAACTCCGAACTAAACACACCTTATGTATTTTTAAACTTTCCTTGTAACATATTTTGTGAATATAAAAGGGAGTATTTGTGAATTCAGATTCCAAGAAACTTCTTGTGAATTTTTAATATGGTATCAGGAAAGTTCGTTCTGATAGAGAAGTTTCGAACGTATTTGGTGCACTAGTTCGAATAACCCTAATGAACCTTGTACGTTGTAGTACTAGTTAGATAATAATTACTTTTTATTATTAAATAATGGTTATATATATATATATATATATATATATATATATATATATATATATATAAAACAGTGTTCCATCATCAATCAATTCTGACGTATATATATATATATAAAACAGTGTTCCATCATCAATCAATTCTGACGGGATTCTCTGATCCCATCTGTCTTGATCCGTTGTCCCTGGATTAGGAATAGTAATTAGAGGAATTCAATCATCCTCACCTGCTGATTTGGTCCGCTAAAAACATCATAAGATCCTTGCTCCAATAAATTTGAGTGTTTAAAAAAAAAATGAAAGAAAAGATAAATTATATATGTAAAATAATTATATTATAATAGCTTCTTTATCAAGCGTAGGTGATCCTGTCCGAGTGCTGAGTCAACGGATACTGGGGATGTAACACTCTCAGCTGTTTTCGACTGGGGATGTGGATCTCCGACGAACCTGCAAAAAAGTCGAGTTGCGAGGGGTTTCCAGGCGACGACCCTCCGACGCTCAAGTCAGACAATGAAGAAGAGGAGCAAAGTAACGCTACTGTGACTACAGTGATGAGAATCGCCTACCTCCGCCGAAGTCTGGGGGTCCTTATATAGGACCCCGGGGAGACGCGAGCACGCTTCTAGATGCGTGCACGCTTCCCCAAACATACCTAAGTAGGGGTTGTGTCAGAAAAGTATGTCCGACGTCATTCCGCAATCGTCCGAACATATCCCTGATGTGACGGTGGAAACTTCCACCGTACAATACTCTGTCCGCTCCGGCTGCCGACCATGTTGTTTGTCGGCGGTAGGTGTCTCGAGGATGATGTTACCAACTGTCCTTTTTGTCCCTTTGCGCTCTTGCCTGTTCTCGGGCCGAGCGGACCAGCCGCTCAATGCTCATAGCCTCCGGGAATGCACATACCTCGGCCCGGGCGGGGAAGCCCTGCTCATGTGCTCAGATGGAATTGCGCCTTATTGTCCTGTGGCTCGGGCGAGCGGCCTGTCCACCGCCTGTCCGCCGCCTGTCCGCTCGGCCAATAGACTCTTTTACCTTGAGCATCGGAAATCCGACCCCTGGTCGGGCTGTCTTTCGTCCGGCCTGGGAGACCCCTGGCCGGATGTTCGGTCGACCGGATGCTCGGTCGGCCCGCCAGTCCGCTCGGCACGATCTTAGGGTTGACCCTCTTGACCATTGACCTACACGTATCGTTGACCTCCCGTCAATGAGGATCCCCGCCCTTATCATCGGATTAGTAGGTATCTAAAACATATAGATTTTAAGATCCATTTTGTATAATATAATAAATATAATGATCATGTTAATTAACATATGGTATCATATCCTATGCACTTGCCAATTTAGATTTTTACTGAAACTAAAACCTTGAACCCTACAAATTAATCTTTTATTGTATAATAATGATTAATATCTTTAATCATGCATGACATAATGTCTATATAAATTTATATACTGATTTATTACCATTTATGAATTCGGTTAATGTAATGCATGTTTTAAAAATAATTAAGATTTGGTTATGATTATGTTATAAATATACGCATGATTTTATATTAATTAAGATGGTTTGTGATAACCAAGTAACCAAACTAAAATAATTAATTGTCATATATAAAATAATTATTTATTTATCATACTTATAAAATGCCTAAAACTGATAAATAAATTAGATTATTGATCATTAAAATTATGAATTTCTCAAAGGAAAAATTAATTTTTTATGATTAGTAACGTAAACGAAAAAAATTAAAAATTCTTGAATTAAATATATTTTGTTTATCTAAAGATGATATTTGTATTTGATTAAAAATTTTAATTTCTTAATAATATGAGGCATTTATTTTTGATAGTATATTGTAATATTAGCTCAAAGGTGTATTACAATATATTAATGTTATATTTGAATTCGTATGTCTAATTTACAATCATTTCTCTTTATTCGCAAGCTTCTTTTATTATTATGTTTAATGTTTTAAACTTCTTCGAATGAAATAAGAGTCAATTTTCATTTAGGTATATTGAATCTTGACTTTTGCTATTACAAAGCAGTGAGAAAGAGAAGTTTAAATATAAAGTATGAGAATAGTCTAACAGATTAAGCCTTATGATTGTGCAAATGATTATCACAAACAACATTAAGATTATCATTCTATAGAAAAAAATGCAAATGAATATTTAAAGTTTATGGAAGAACGTTTTCATTTTATAGATAAGTCACTGATACATTAATAGTATAACTCATGATCATAAAGTTTGATGGGTCATGTAGTATGCAAGAACATATCATTGAGATGACTATATTATAGTAAGATTAAAGATTTTAGGAATGACTATGGATGACTCCGTGATTCAGTTTATTATGAACTCACTACCTCCTAAATATGGTATTTTTCAAATTAACTATAACACTATTAAAGAAAAGTGGAATGTTAATAATTTGATAAACAAACTTATTCAAGAGAGAAATAGCCTTAAGAATTTAGGAAGTCATTCCATCAATCTCAGTATTCAAGGAGCTCGTAAAGCACTAAAACAAAAGCCAAAAGTTTTAAGAAAAAGAGAAAATCTATTAAAGTTCTTCAGACCGATAAGAAATAGCATAATAACGATAAATGTTATTTCTATAAGAAAGAAGGACATTATTAGAAATAATGCCTTAAACACAAAACTTGGTTCAAAAAGAAAAGTATATTAAAAACTTATGTTTATTTCGAATGAAACTTAATTAATGTTCCTCATAATATTTGGTGACTTAATTCTAATGCTACTACTCATGTATCCAATATGATACAAGGATTCTTTACAATCCACACCACAAATCAAACTAAGAATTTCTATATATGAGAAATTGTATGAAGGCTCCAATTGAAAGCATAGAGACTTATCATTTGGTCTTAGATATTGAATATTATTTAGATCTATTAGAGACTCTTTATATACCTTCAATTTCTAGGAATCTTATTTCTCTTTCAAAACTTGATGTTTGTGATTTTGATTTTAATTTTGGAAAATGTTGTCTTAATTTATATAAGAATTCACGACTTAACGGTTTTAGAGTTTTTACTAATGATTTATATAAAATAAAATTTGATAGTAAATTTGTTGAATCCTTACTGTGCATCAAAATATTGAAACAAAGTATAATATGCTTAATGAAAGTTCTACTTTCTTATGACATAGCATTTGGATCACATATCCAAAGAAAGAATAGAAAGATGGATAAAGAATGAAATTCTACATAATGTAGAGTGATCTTGATTTATGTGTGGATGCATTAAGGAAAAACAAATCAGACATAATAAGAAAAGAGCCACAAGAATCACTCAACTTCTTAAAATAATACACACTAATGTATGTGAATCTTTTGACTTCAAGTTATGGAAATGCCTATTTACTTAAAGAAAAATCTCAAGTAGTAGATGCTTTTGAAATCTACATTAATGAGGTTGAAAGACAATTAGATTAAAAAAAAAGTAAAAATTGTAAGGTCTAATAGAAGGGGTGAATACTATGGGAAGTATGATGAAATAGGATAACATCTAGATCCATTTGCAAAACTTCTTGAAAAAACATGACATATGTGCAAAATATATTATGCTTATTCACATCACAACAAAATGATGTAGCAGAAAGACATACCGCACATTAATGGATATGATCAGGAGTATGATGAGTAATTCATCATTACCCAAATCATTGTGGATGTATGCTTCAAAAACAATAATGTACTTATTTAATAGGGTTACTAGTAAGATAGTTTCAAAAACTCCTTTTGAGTTGTGGACAAATAGGAAACCTAGCTTAAGACACCTGTATGTTTCGGGTTGTCCGACAAAAGTAAGAGTTTATAATCCACATGAAAAAAAGTTAGATTATCAAATAGTTAGTGGTTACTTTATTAGTCACTGAAAGAAATATAAAGGGTATATATTTTATTATTCTAACCATAATCCAATAATAGTATAAATTGATAATGCAAAATTCCTTGAGAATGATGAAGTTAGTGGGAGTGACAAACAATAAAATGTGGATATAAAGGAAGTTAAGATAAATATTCCCTTATCAGTAAATATTCCTTCATCCAGTGTTGTTCCAGTTGTTGAAGAGCATCATATCAACACTAAACAACATGACAAAATATCCCTTAAACTAATTTAAAAAGATCTGATGCAAATGAGTTACAAAAAATAATATTGAGAAGATGCAAAGAATAAGAAAACTACTATTTCAAATGATTATGAAACTTATTTGCAAGATGGTGAACCTAACCCCTTAGAGACTGAAGCAAGAATTGAGCAAGGGGAGATTAATCTCAAATTAACTCAACTCCTTCAGAATCAAAAAATGAAACTTGGTTCACCATCCTTGCCTTCTCTCAGAAAATCCACAAGGCAAAGGCTTTCTCCATCTAAATAGGTAGATTATCACAACCTTAAGGTTACATCTTATCTAATTGCTAATTATCATACTATTAATAATACTTCCTTAAGTCATCAAGTACTCTTAAGTGACATTAACTAAGTACAAGAACCCAAGAACTTTAATGAGACTAATGAACATCCAAAATGAAAAAGGCAATACAAGAAGAGTTAGATGTATTTTTTTTTTAAAATAAGACCTAGGAAATTACAACCCTACCCAAGGGCAAGAAAGTAGTAGGGTGTAAATGAATCTACAAAGTCAAGCACAAGAGCAACGATTCAATATATCACTTTAAAACTAGGCTTGTTGCAAAAGGTACACCCAAACTTATGGTGTTGATTACACAAAAATATTTACTCCAATGGCTAAGATGAACACCATAAGCATCCTTTTATCATTGACTACTAACAAGAGATGACCAATGTATCAAATGGATGTCAAAAAATATCTTTATTTAGGGGGAGCTAGAAGAAAAAATATATATATGCAATTACCTCGGCTCCATCAAAGAGATGAAGGAAAGGTTTGCCGACAAAGAGAGACTATCTATGGACTAAAACAATCTTCTAGAGCTTTGTATGCTAAATTAAGTTCTACCCTTATTAATATCAATTTAAAAAAATGCAATAGTATCTCTTCCCCCTTTATTAAAACTAATGGTAGGAAAACCACCATAGTACTTATATGCATAGATGTCATAATTATTTGCATCGGGATAAAGAATCGCAACCGAAGTGATGGTCGGGAATGAACGAGTAAGGAGACGGGTTATTTATATGAAGAGTAAACTTAAAGCTTAGAAAATGATCGAAGACAGACGAGCGAATCATCTTAATTCATTAAGCTAAAATTATGCAACAAGTGTAGTTTCAAAATCAATCTTAAAAATTAGAGCAATAGAGTCAATTTATGATAGCAATTTACATAAATCATTGTTTAAAGTGTTTAATAGCAATATGTAAACTACTCCTAGAAGTTAAAACAATAAAAAATTTTAAAATAGCATTTTACACAAAACAACTATTAAAATTATCTGATATCAACAATTTATTTCTAATAATTATATTATTAAGAGTAGTTTTGTAAGTATATATATATATATATACCTTATAACAATTTTGGACTTATCAAAATTTCTAGTAAAAGGATCGGAATGAAACCCATCAGGCATTGGGAGCAACCGGAATGGAATATTAAATTAAAGATGGGGATAGATGGAATGGGTTAGTCCTAAGTTTTAATTAATGGACCTATGGTTATATCAAAAGAAAAGAAAACCTAAATCTCTTGGCTTTCTCTCTTAACCCTCACCCTCGACCCGTCTCTTCGGTGCCGCCATCTCTTCCTCTCACTGGATCAACGTCCACCTCTCCTCTTTTCCCCGCCGGCGCGTCTTCTGACTTGGACGAGAGCGCGATTGGTGGCACAACCTCTGCGGTCTAGGGCTATTGACGGGGGCTAGTGGTGTGGAGGGTTTGAATCATTCCGGAGCCGAAACCGCTTCTCCGAATCGTAAGGAAGGCAAGTGTAATCCATTCTGTAGGTGTTGATTTCGGGATGTAGATGGGGAGTTGGATGCATAATGATTCCGAAGGGTGTCCCTATTTCTTGATTGAGTTTCTGAGTTCGGTTTTATGCTCCGTGATTGGAGGTTCGTGATGGATTTCCGGTGTGGCTTTGCTTCGTTGTAGCGATTTTTATTCCATGGGATAGATTTGAGAAGTTTTGGAACCTGATTTGTCTTCTTTGCATTGCTCCTACTGGATAGTTTGGTTTTGAATAGTTTTGATGGTGGGGGATTTGTTTCTTTATTGTGATTTTGCTCTTTGTGATGATGCTGGATTTCGGGACAGATTTGGGGAAATGGGGAATTGATCCGTGGTGTTGTGTGTCCTGCTTCATGTTAAGCTAAATTTCTGGGATAGATTGTAACCTTTTCATTTATGGTTCTTGCTTTTTCGAGGCAGCTGTAAATTTCTGACAGATTTGGAGGTGGTGAAACAATTTCGTGGTGGTTCTTGATTTTCTGGGTTAACTTTGGATTTCCGAATAGATTTGAAGCGGTTAAATGGCTTTTCATTGTGCTTTGATCTCTTGTGTTGGCTGTGGTATTTCCAGACAGATTTGGAACGTTTAGGATGGCTATTCATTGTGCTTTGATCTCTTGTGTTTGTTGTGGTATTCCCGGACAGATTTGAAGCGGTTAAAGTGGCTTTTCATTGTGCTTTTATTTCTTGTGTTGGCAGTGGAATTTCCAGACAGATTCGAAGTGTTTAAAGATGGTTTTTCATTGTGCTTTTACGTCTTGTGTGGACTGTGAAAATTCTGGACAGATTCGAAGGAATAGGAATGGGTGTGGTTTAGGTAGATGTTTTCATTGTTCCCTTATGATACTTAGAGGTTTTCATTGTTCCCCTATGGTACTTAGATGCTTTCATTGATTCCTTATGATATTTAGATAGTATATGCACCGTTTGAAGTTTTGAGTTGGGTTCTTTATGAAAGACATTATAGGAATGCATGTTTACTTGTAATGTATGATATGCATTGAGTCATGTTTGTTTGTTTTTCTGTATATTTATGATAATTGGATGATTAGGGGTATGTGTGGTAACAGTATGGTATGGGTGTCCCAGGATGAGCTCCGGAGATGGCTCCTCCATACAAAAATGATAATGCGAAATATGCTGGCTTAAACCATATGAATACAAGTCTCCTAAGAGGTACCTCTAGAGTTCGTGATCATGGATCAAACAAATATGCTCGAATGATGGTTACCACAAATTTCTCCTATGTATATGCTTATTAGGTTGTACCGGTGGTTTCTTTCATGTGTAAATAAGATCATGCTCCATGTTCTTTAGCTTTACTTTTGCTAAGTTAATCTTGAGTTTTCTTTTAAAATGTGAGAAAATTTCCTAATCCATGCTTCATACTTTTTGCTCTACTTTGCTATTTATGTTGTATACTGGCTAGTGGATTATACTGGTTGCGTCTGGGGACACCATATCATGGGTGCAGGTGAGGAGGATGCCACACTGTCCAGGGGTCCCTATCTTTTTCCTGTGATTTTGTTATGTTGCTATAAGTTGGAGTTTGTTTGTTTGCTTGCATTTGGTGGGTGGTCATATTGGTTCGTTGAGAAATGTACTTCCAATTTTGAGGTTTATACGTAATTCAAAGTTTCTTTTTCTCTCTTAAATTAAAAGTAACTGTGGTACCATAAGTTTTAGGCATGGGAATGGAGTAAGGGCTTTTTCAAGTTTACAGTAGCAGTTTATATAAATTGGCGTTAAAATTATGCAATAGGTGCAATTTAAAAACTAATTCTAAAACATTAGATTAATAGAAGTGATTTAGAGTAGCACTTTATACAAAACAATGTTAAAAGTATTCAATAGAAATAATTTATTAACTGTTCTTAGAAGTTAGAGTAATAAAAACTATTAGTAGTATTGTTTTTAATGGTTGTATCATTAAGTGTGGTTTATAGTAGTGGTTTACCCAAATTGGTGCTAAAGATATTTAATAAGAGCTATTGTAAAACTATTCTAAAAATGTAATGAAGTAGAAACGATTTAGTTCAAAACATTTCTGTTATTAAATTTTCAAAAGCAGTATTAAAACCACTCCTAATAAATCACTCTTAATGCAAGTGTTTTTTTAGTGGGAAGACATCTTATCTAAGGATCAAGTTTTAGCTTTGATAAATTAACGGATGAATTTTTCTTAATAGGTGGTTTATCTAAGAACGATGGATTGATGAGTTGTTCGTTGCGAGTGCTTCCGGATTTATTCCGTTGGCAAGTGATAAATTTTCATGGGATTGGGTTAGTCAATTTCAAAATTAGTCGGTGTAAATTGAATATTTAGTGTCAATTAAAAAAATTAATAATAATAATAATAATAATAATAATACCTTGTGTTGCTTTTTTTTTAACCTTGTAGAGCCTTGGGGTTTGATGTAATGATAAGCGGATGGATGAGTTTATCAATCATTGAAAGTTTGATCTCTACATAGTATAAATAAATGTCTATGACGCTTGATGTCTTGGGATACTAGTTGTCCCTGTGGCCAATCCGTAATTCCTAAATTTAACCAGTGATTGGTGGTAAACTTATGTGACTTCGTCACCTTCAAATGAATATGGGGTAGACATACCTAAACACTGAAAGTTCTTCTACTTGAGTGATTGGTGGTAAACTTATGTGACATCGTCACCTTCAAATGAATATGGGGTAGACATACCTAAACACTAAAACTTCTTCTACTTGTGTGACCTTGTAGAATAATCAAATATCATTTGCGGCCTTCAAGGATTTGGATGCCACATTGAAAGTTTCAAGGTTTTATAGTTGGTTTATAATATATCACAAATATTGATGTTGTGAATATATGTATGGGGAGAGACTCCCTTTCATACCTGGACTCCAGGGTGCAAATCCTAACTCAAATTGTATTTAATTAAGTTGATTCATGTGTGAGCACGACTTGCGCGTGTCAAATACTAGATCGATCGGGGTAAAATTTATATAAACGAATGAATTAATATTTTACCACCTGGATCATCCTTTAGTATTAATATGTGATTAATGCACAACCTGTAATTGCCGATTGGAATAGTCATCAATTGATTATTGAACGTCTAGGGTCAATGAATGACCATTGAATGCAATATAGGTATGAAACTCTTATATAAAGAGTCCATGCTTCCGGGGTTATGGTATCGTAGTAGGACATCTAAATTATTACTTAGGTATCTGCAGTTCGATCTTCAACTATGACATATTTGTAAAAACTTTTCCTCTAAATGTAGGGCGCAACCAAATGATGCTGGGCTTCTGGGTTGTCCACTGCATGTACTTTTCGATTTACTCTGATGATCGTTAGAAAATTTTCGTAGGGTTGAGTCGATCACTCTCAGGGATAGTCAATGAGACTAACTGAGATTATCATTTTTTTTATATAAAGTGTCCATGACCTGAGCAAGTGGAAAAACAATAGCAAGGAAATTTTTCTACGTTTGTCCACAAAATTATTCACTATTGTGCATTTCGTTTGATAGAATCTTCATGATAGCAATTGGGTACACACTTTGTTTATCATAAACAATCAATGCTTGGTTGTTAACTTGGTCTTCTCATTGTATCATAGAAAATAGACGTTCCTCGTAACCTCGAAGCACTGCTGGATGGGGTCAAATCTATTTTAAGGAAATTACATCAAATACAAGCCTTGACATTCTACTTTCCTAAGCAATCAACAACTTCCCGACTTGGCACTCGACATTATCTTCCCGACTCGACAGTGCAGTTGACTCGGGAATTCAGGTCTCTCGATGGGAATACTCAACTCGATTTTCACTTGGGAGCATTCGACTTTTAATCAAAGTACTTGGTTGACTCGATTGTTGGTGGACTCAACTAACTTGGCATTCAGCTGACCTGTCAACTCAACACTCGGCTAACTTAGTCGACACTCGATTGACTCATCACTTAGCATATAAGGCAATCTAGTCTTCTTAGTAGCAATTTCAATCTAGTAATTTCTCTTCTAGGCAAGTCTGACTCATAAAGGTTTTTCATCAATCATTTAAATAAATCGAAAAAAATATAAATGAAGACTAGTCCTGGCAATCAATATTTTCAGATCCGTTTGAATTTCAAATTCTGAATGTCTAATTTATCACCGGATGATTTGACCATAGTACCACCATGCTCTGTGGCAAAAAAAAAATAAATAAATAAAAATAAAAAATTTAAAAACAAAAGTGATCCAACTCGATAATGTTGTTTGCTGTCTCAAGTGCGACGCCGCGCGAGCCGAGGTGGCCGATGGCGGGAGCCGCAGAGGAGGTGCCTGCTCGTCAGCTCCATAGTCCGGCTTTTGACTCTGTCTGGAGCGAGGCCGTGGAGGACTGCATCGACTTCTTCCAGCGCTCGGCAACGGCCGTCACCGGCGGAAGCATCAGCGTTGTGTGCGAGGAAGCTGCCTTGCAAAAATATTAATATTTGATTTTGAGTTGGAAAAATATATATAATCTTAGAATTTATGATTATGACTATAACTTAGTTCGAATGAAATTTGAGTTCGACAGATTCAGAATTGAATTATAATATGAAATAATTTAAATTTGTGTTATTTAAATTTTAATTTGAATATATTTATATAAAATTATGAAAAATAAATAGAGTTCGGTTCCACTAAGTTTTGCTTATCCGTGAATAATTAAATAAAATATTATAAATTTAAATTCGACTAAAAAATTTATAATACGAATTAAATAATTTTGGAATCGACTCGAAAATAGCAGACAAAACTCCATTCATCAGCACCCTTAGATGTCACGTGAGAAGCTCTCCGATGAAATCTGGATCGTTGAACTTATCAAACAGTCCGATGAGTAAAATAAAAATCATAGGAAAAAAAATATATCATTCCAAATTCAACGAAGGACCTTTTTTCCATAAATAAATAAATTATATTTTTAAAATGAAATTTCCAACTACGGAACACTCAAACATGTAAAACATAATAAAACGGGTAATAATGTTTAAAAAGGAAAATAATATCCGTATGTTGGTTAAAATCATATTGTTTGCATATGCTATAAAAGCATAAATTAATATGTTAAGATAATATTTTAATTCCATATCAATTTTTTAATATAACTGTGATATATTTTTTATTCTATAAAAGCATAGATTTTAATATGTTGAGATAATATTAATTGCAGTTGATATGATTTTCGGATAGGCCCATTCATATTCTGTATAACTTTTCGAATTTGTTACCAAATTTATCATAATTTTTCTAACTTACTAATCTGTTTAATTTTCCCCTGACGTTTATGCTATAAATTAATACGATGAGATACAATTTCATCTTTGTTATCTTTTTCGTTGAAGCATGTTCCTATCAATTGGGGGTGACAGATCAATGGAGGATGACAGAATTTTTCTAGATACAACTAGAGCGGAACTACCGGTGTGGCTATTGAAGTGCCCGCCGGCCTTGTCGAGGGCGTTTCAATCGGTCGCCTCCAATTCCTCCGCCACAACTAGTCCGGTCGTCGCCAAGATCACCCATACTGTTGATCTCCTCCACCTTGACGATCCCTCCTCCGAACAAGTAAGTATAATTTTCTCTTTATGTATCCCTTCTTTTTATTTTTATTTTTATTTTTATTTTTCATCTTGGTGCAATTACTCAGCTCACCGTTTGAAATTAGGATTCGGAATTAGTTTATCAAAGAAATTTAAAATTAATTAACATATTTTCAATGTGTTTTAATTAATAACATTATGTTTCTTGATTTGCAGTTTACACTGGAAATGATTCAAAGTAATCCTAATACACCCAGGAGTTACAAGCTGAACATGTCCAAAGATTTTCCACCAATGTGTGTTTTTTCCAAATCTAACCAAGGTAAGCATTTACTTTCGAACAAACCTTAAATCGTAAATCCTAAACTCATTATATTTATTATTGTCCCATATAAAATCATTGCTTGCTTTTCAATGGGGTTAAGTCTGATCGCAAAAGTAATTGCTAATGTAGGAAAGATCTCGGTGGAGGGGAAGGTAGAGTGTAAATTTGACATGGAACCTCAAAATTTAATGGCTTATAGTAATTTATGTCGCGACAGAACGAACAAGGCTGCGGTCGAGACCAGAAAAGTCAAGGTTGATACATTTTATTTTATTTTTTACTCTGTCGACTCATTCTATTATTCCTTTTTTTTAGCCTGAAAAGCTAAACCCTTGTTTGTTTGTTTGTTCGTTCGTTCTTTTTTTCCTTAGACAATTTTAGACTTTCGAGAATGATCATGGCATGTTCATGAGGCCAATGCCCGGCATAGTTGTTGGCCAACTTCCATCTAGTTCGAAGGTAGCATTCTCTTATTCCTTTATTGCATTGCCACACATTTGCACTGCAATTGTTAGTTCCTCTAATTTTTATCTTCAAAACTATTGTTTTGACAGGAGAAGAGAAAACTAACCCAGTCTAAGCGGCCGGATGTCAAACGGGTACGAAAGGACAAAAGAGAAATGTTGAACATTCTATTTAAACTCTTCGAAAGGCAACCCAATTGGGGGCTGAAGCAACTGGTCCTAGAGACTGACCAACCTCGGGTACTAACTACTACTTCAAAATGTCTAGATCTACATATGAATCGATATATAGCTAATGTCTATCTTTTGCCTTATACCTCGCTCAAAGATATTTAGTATGTTAGCTAGATACCCTGAATTTTGCTGTTCTCAGTGATATGTTTTTCTCAGGTTTAATTATTTTTATTTTACTTTGAGTAGCAATTTCTGAAAGAGATGTTGAACGAGATTTGTGTGTACAACAAGAGAGGACCAAAGCAAGGAACACATGAGCTCAAAGACGAATACAAGAATTTTGGGGGGAATCAACAATGAATGAATGTCCCAGATAAAAGTTCTGTTCTCCGTGTTCTTTGCGCTTGCTGGATTCCCTCTCATGTCGAGGTTCACCTGAATTTGGTCGGTGTGCAGCTATCTCCCCTGTCATCACAGACACAGAGTGCAGCTGGTATACTGTGTTTGCTCTAGAAGATCAACAAGACCATCGAACAAAAGTGGAACTCTAAGCATCATCATTCTTTTGATGGTGGTGGTTTTATCTCTAGGCATCAGTTCATGTGTGAAATTGAATTGTACATTTTGATAGAGAAATTTAAGATTACTTACTTCCATCGTACCTAAACTTTAGCACTATAGCCCTTAGAATTATGGTGTGATGGTAAACGATGGGATGACTACTTAAGTAATGAGTAATGAGTAATGAGGATTCAAATCTCGCTTAAGTATATTTGTGTAGTTTTGTAATATTGGACCATCTGATATTTGTGCAAGGAAATAACTGTAATAATTTTTTTTCCCATCGATAAAATATATTAATAGAACAAAAAAAAATTAAAGACAATTTCAGTTAACATTTTAGAGAATCTGATTTACTCTAATAAATATGGTAAACATGGAGACTATTTGGGTTCTTTCATCTACTACACAGAGACTGTCGAAAAAAAAATGATAAGATAAATTTTAAAAAAATATCAAATAATTCTTTAATTTAGTTTCTGATCAAAATACATTTGGATGCTATTTTTTTTTTTAAAATATCAAACTATTTTTTTTTATCAATTTATTAGTTATTTTTTATAAAATATTAGTTGATAAATTTTCAAAAACTATTTAAATAACTGATAAAAAAAATAAATTTTAAACATAGTGAATTATCAAAAATGACAAAAGATATATCATGTTATATTAAAGCAAACATCAAATAGTTAATAAAAGGGTGCTACAATGAAATAAAAGATCTAAATAGGGTACATACTGAAAATTATTTAACCATCTTCTCTTCATGGATGTGAGTCAGCTCAAATTATTGAAGTGATCTATTAGGCTGATGTCGCATGAGGAGCTGCTACAATTTATCTTGTGCCTCGACTTTTCGTTGGACTTGTGTCTCTTGCACCATCTTTATTTCATATTTCAATTGGCATATTTATACTTCTTGTGTAATAATTTCCTCTCTTATAAAATCCATCTTTACTGTGTACTAGATGAGGGAGGAAAATCAGATATCAAAATCTTGGATGCCTTTTAGTGATGGTTCAGGTCCCAATCCTAATTCACAAAAATAAAATATAATAGACTTCTACTAGTTATATGCCAGTGGTCACTATAAAAAAATTATTTTTTAGGGACAAAATTTGAGATGAATTTGTTAAAAAAATTCGTCGTAAAATATTTTGCGACGAATTTTGGGACGAAATTATATTCGTCCCAAAAATGGCGTTGTAACATGTTGGCGACGAATACATAATTTTCGTTGGAAATTTTTACGACAAATTTCAATTTTCATCGCAAAATTCATTGTAAATTTGCAACGAATATTAATTCGTTGCAAATTTCATAATTTTATATATGCGACAAACATATATTTTTGTCCCAAATTTGTAACGAAAATTTTTCGTGGCAAAAAACGTTGCATAATTACAAATAACTACAGACAAACAAAAATCTTATTTTCGTCGCAAATTTGCGACAAAAACATATTTTTATCGCAAATCTGCAACAAATTTAGATTTGTCCCCAAAAATGTCACTTTAACCACATCCAGCAGAAAAAACCTTTACAAATTTGTGACGAATTTTGGGACTAATCTGGATTCGTCCTAAAAATTGTTCCTAATTTGCGACGAAAAACTAAATTTTGTCCCAAATCTGCAATGAATTTTGGGACGAATTTTTATTTATCGCAAAAGTTGTTTCTTTAATTTGTGACGAAAAACTAATTTTCGTCACAAATCTGCGATTAAGTTTGGGACGAATTCATATTTATCATAAATTTGCAAAGAATCATTTGTCGCAAATTTACGATAAATTTGGGACAAAAAGATTTGTCGCAAAATTTATCCTAAAAACAAAAAAAAAATTCCAGAATCTTTCTTGATTTTTCTATTATCCTGTTTACATATTACACTTACAACATCTTCAACAAATTATATCCAATAAAGTCATATCCAACATCCAAACAAGTCATCTCAAAACTAAACACATCATGTCCAACACATCCATATATCTTATATCCAAACAAATCGTCCCAAAACTAAACACATCATATTCATATATACAAATAACCAAAATCCAAACAACAAGTTCAACAAATCATCCCAAAACTAAACACATCATATTCATATATACAAATAACCAAAATCCAAACAAGTTCCAAAACTAAACACATCATATTCATATATACAAATAACCAAAATCCAAACAACAAGTTCAACAACTCATAATGTCCAAACATGAAAGTTCTATCATAATCCAAACAACAAATGTAACAAGACATCCAAAGGAAAATAAAATACATATCGTCATGTCTCAGGAGCTTCGATTGCCTTCTGTGCTTCTTTTCCTGCGTCAAATTACAAACAAACAATAAGTAACATTTATAATTAAAAAAAATGTATCAAACTTATTAATGATATCTGTATCTAACATTTATATACATGAATGAAATTTGTGTTGGTTAGCCCTAGGAAGATCGTACCGGTTCCACTGAATAAAATTTTTTTATACAAGTGTCAAACCTTTCCTAAATAACCTATTGTGTTCTTTAGAAATTAAATTAAGAATCGCAAACGGAACTTAATATTATTGATTTCAAATTTAACTTATCTGTTCTTAATGGTTTAGACTTGGATCGCAAGCGGAATTTAACACTATTGATCCAAATCCACCTATGTTATAAATTCAATTAAATATTAATTTTCAAAATTGGCTTCCAGGTTAAACATGGCGAGACACTAGGCCTTCTTGGATATGGGAGCAACCACCACTTCCTAGACAAAGCCTTTTAAGGAAAGCTAATATTTAATTTCCTTATATAACTCTAGGTTTAACCAAAAGGAACAATCGAATCACAAATTCGAAAAACAAAAAAAAAAAAACCAAACTCGAAACTAGAATCTAATGCCTCTTGGAATTCATTCATCGATCCAGTAGAGTCATCGATTGAGATCGTGGCGGTAGCTGGCATCTCGGACCCATTTGTCACGACCTCGCCGGCCACTCGGGCAACGGCAGTCGGCGCCTCAAGTCGAAAGACGATGAAATAGCTCAAGAAGATCGAGTTTTATATATCTCCTGAGTCTGCGGACTCTTATATAGAGCTGCACACATTGTCCTGCCATGGTTTTGTCGAGCTCTTGCGACCTCCTTGCTACGATCCGAAGCACGTCTCGATGGGGAAGACATAATCTTCGATGAGATAGCATAATCTTCATCTTGTCATTCTAGCTTTTGTTTCCGTGCATCGGCGCACTCATCTATCCCCGTCCGTCGCCGGACTAAGGTATACGTCCGTTCGGATATTCTGTGTGTCTCGGGTGCTTCGCCGCATGTTGATACTTTATTCCTTCGAGTAGGCCATCCAGCACTTCTATACTGTTTCATCATGGCGTCGAACCGACTTCCGGGGGTGTATTGCTTCCTCAAGCTTCATGGTCGTCACCCTCATTATCCGCTCGGCCAAGCTCGGTTGGCCTTTTACCTTCGACCTCCACTCTGCTAAATGGGGACTCCCATTCTTACTGCTGGATCACAAAGAAAATAACTAGCATGATGCGGAAGAAGATTACTAGTTATACCTTCTCTGCTAATGACCTCGAGATCTTCTACCGTATTCCTTTCCGCGCCTTGGACGTCGTGTGGGCGTGAACCTCAAGATGAACACCACCCAAGCTTCTCCTTCTTCTCTATGTTGTGACCACCACCACCACAGGAGCAAGCAAAGGAGAGAGAGGGCCGACCACAAGAGGATCACCAACAAGAGAATAAGAATTGTTATCTCATGAGGCCTTCTTTCCCCTTCTTTTATATTACTTGCCCAAGACAAATAAGGAAAAACTTTTTACAAAAATTAAAATCTTCCTCTTGTTTTTCCTTTTTCCTTTTTCTTTCCTCTTGATTGATTCAATCATCAAACATGGATTGATTTAACTTGATTGGCCGGCCCCTTGCTTGAGCACCAAGCAAGGGTGGCCGACCACATCACCAAGAAGGAAAAATAATTTTTATAAAAGAAGAAATCCTCTTATAAAATTTTACAAGCTCTCTTTCTTAAAGTGGATGTTAAAAAAAGGAAAGTTTTAAAAATTAAAACCATGTTTTAAAATTTAAAACTTCTCTTCTAAAAATTTCCTTTTTTAACATGGTTACAAAAATAGAAAATTTTAATTTTAAAACTTCTTTTCCTTTTTCTAAAATCATGAGGATGGTTAAAAAATGAAAGTTTTAAAACTTTTAAAACTCTCTATTAAACCATGTGACCTAATTCAAATAAGGAAAATTTTTCATTTTAAAATTTCTCTTTTAAAACTTATAGTTTTCTACAAAAAGAAGATTTTAAAAATTCAAAACACCCCTTCACTTTTGAATTAATATGGCCGACCCCTTCTTGCTTGGGCACCAAGCAAGGGGCCGACCCCTTAAGAGAAGATGGTGGCCGACCCTTGACTTGGTCATCAAGCCTTAGGCCGACCCTCTCTTGGACACTAAGAAGGACTTTTATTTGGATGAACTTGATGCTTTAATGAGACTACGACAAGGATCTAGTGCAGAAATTGATTTTGACCTTCCGATGAGCTTGATTATCCCGTGTTCGCCCCGAACACACAACTCAAGTTCATCAATAATAGCTCATTCCACTAGAGTTATGCACACACTGGCCTAATCCCAAATTACATTATGGGCTCCTTCTTATCATGAGTGTGTTAGTCTCCTTGTGTTTAAGATAACAAATGTCCACTAATTAAGTAAGTTACTGACAACTCACTTAATTAATATCTAGCTACAAGAGTAGTACCACTCAACCTCATTGTCATGTCGGACTAAGTCCACCTGCATGGTTTAACATGACAATCCTTATGAGCTCCTCTTGGGGACATTCTCAACCTAGATTACTAGGACATAGTTTCCTTCTATAATCAATAACACACACTATAAGTAATATCATTTCCCAACTTATCGGGTCTATTGATTTATCAAACTAAATCTCACCCTTTGATAAGTTAAAGAAATAAATACTAAATATATATGCTTGTTATTATATTAGGATTAAGAGCACACACTTCCATAATAACAAAGATCTAGTTCTTTTATTAAGTCAGTATAAAAAGAACTTACCTAAAATGATCCTACTCAATACACTTAGAGTGTACTAGTATAATTTATTAGTCAAGATAAACTAATACCTAATTACACTATGACTATTCCAATGGTTTGTTCCTTTCCATCTTAGTCGTGAGCAACTGTTTATAATTTATAAAGAACTGATAACATGATCTTCTGTGTGTGACACCACTCACTATGTTATCTACATTATAAATTAATTGAACAACTATATTTAACAAATAAAATGTAGACATTTGACCATTGTGATTCTTTTATTTCATAAATAAATGTTTACAAAATCTAGGCTTTTAGTATACACTTTAACAATCTCCCACTTATACTAAAAGACTAAGCTGTCATATCTGCTGCCATACATTTGATTCCTATCCCCTCCACATGCCGATCAAAAGCTTTCACCGGAAGGGCCTTAGTGAAAGGATCTGCCAGGTTATCTGTTGATGCAATCTTGGCGATGATAACTTCTCCTCGCTTGACGATGTCTCGTATCAGGTGGTACTTGCGCTCTATATATTTACTCGCCTTATGGGATCGTGGTTCTTCGAGTTCAACTATTATCAAAATAAATTGTGATGATTTTGGCAAACCGGAATCACATCTAAGTCCATTAGGAAGTTCCGAGCCATCCAACTTCTTTGGCGTCGTGCATGCTACTCCGTGGTTGAGTCGCAAGCGTTTCGCAACACTCCATGCAATAGCTCCACCTCCTAAAGTACACATAGCGATATAGACTTCATGTCCCTATCGATTGGAGATGCAGAATCGAGCAAATCATGCTGGTAAACTAGCATATAATCTCTAGTCCTTCTAAGGTACTTGAATATATGCTTCTGCATCGATGTCCTGTCCGGGGTTACTTTGATATCTGCTAACCATGCCGACGGATATCGGTCGTCTATTGCGTGCATATATTAGGCTTCCACAAGCCGAGGGAACGCCATTGTCCTATCTTCTCCTTTGATGTATTCGAGACATCTCTTTAGATAAAGCGCTTCATGCCTAAAAGGTAAGAAACCTTTCTTGGAGTTACATGCTAAAGCGAGCAAGGATTGTATCTATATGAAGCTTGAGATAGACACAACATCCTTTTCTTGCGATCCCTTATGACTTTGATCCCAAGATGTGTGCACATTCTCCTAAGTCCTCCATATCGAATTATTTGGACAACCATACCCTTTCGATAACACCTTGATATTGTTGCCAATTAACAAAATATCATCTACGTATAGTACAAGAAATACCACCACGTTTACATACATTTCTATACACAAGACTCATCCGGACACTAAATAAATCCATATAACTGGATTACTTCATTAAACCGGATGTTCTAAGATCTTGAAGCTTGCTTGAGTCCATAAATGGATCTATACACACTAGATGCTCTTTGCCTTTTCAATGAACCTTCTGGTTGCTTCATATGGATGTTTTCTTCAAGACTTCGTTAAGGAATACTGTCTTGACATCCATTTGTCAAATCTCATAATCCATATGAGCGAATGGATAAGCGTATTTGGATAGACTATAGCATAGCTACTGGCGAAAAAGTCTCCTCATAATCGATTCTATCTTTCGAAACAAGCCTTGCCTTGAAGGTTTCTACCTTCCGTCCTCTTTTCCTTTTGTAGATCCACTTGCATCCAACGGATTTTACACCGGTGGTTCTACAAGCTCCTAGACCTTATTAGAATACATAGACTCTATTAGTAATCATTGCCTTTTATCAAGATCTGATCTATATCTTGGAATGCTTATCATATGTCCGGGATCGGTTCATGTTTACGGGATCAAGTCCAAGACTCCCAAAACATGAATCTCTCGGGGTTACCTCCCCCTCCCACTACGACGATGCAAATGCAGTGTATCATTGTGTAACACGTGTTGCGTCTCGTACTTCATCTTGTCTTGTTGGTCAGTAGATGTCCTCTCTCATTTCTTCTAGAACAATTTTACTTTTGGACTTGTGATCCATTATATAATCTTCTTCTATTGGTGCTAACAATGACCTTCCGGTCTTTAGGACTATAAAATAAATCACCTTCGTTCCTCTAGGATAACCCACAAACATGTGAACTCATACGATATTCTAACTTATTCTCGCTTTCGATATGTTGGACTACCCCAACCGAATATGTCTTAGACTTCGCCTTCGCATTCACATGAAATCTTCTTGATTTAGAAGGTACTAAGTTCGGAGAATGTTGCTATTTCAGGCGTATCCCTAAAACAAATTTGTAATTGAATAACTCATCATCTAACCATCTCCATAAGTCTCCTTCCTTCATTCGCACACCATTCCATCTGGAGTGTACAGTGCAACAACCGAGATTGAATCCGCCTCGATAAGTAATTCCTAAACTCTCCTAAGAGGTATTCATTACCACGATCGGACCGTAGTGTTTTGATACTTTTACCAAGACGTTTCTCCACATGACCTTGTCTATTGAACTTATCAAAACACTCGGACTTCATGTACATCAAGTAAATGTATCCGTATATCGAATAATAATCGTCATAAAGAGATAAAGTATTCGAAACCACCTCTTGCCTGGATAGACATAGGACCACACAAATCGGAATGAACCAGTTCTAATACATTTTGGCTCTATCCCTTGGCCTTAAAAGGTCTCTTGGTCAATTTACCTTAAGATTCACAAGTTGGAAAGTTTTCCAACTTTAATATACCAAGAGTCCATCGGCTATAAGCTTTTGAATCATACTTAAGTTAATATGACCAAGCCTTAGATGTCGAAGATATGTTTGGTTCATCTCCGAAGGTTCTTTATCTTATTAGAGTTAGAAGATGTGTTATTAATTTCCATTTGTTACTTTATAGGAGAAATTGGATTTAATATATATAAATTGCCAACCAAACCAAAACATATAATAACTCTATTTCTCTTTATAACTACATCATTCTTGAAAGAAATAGAATATTCATCCAAACAGTTTAAAACTAAAATTAAATTCTTTCTAAAATTGGTGCGTAAAGACAATTTCTTAAAATCAAACTTCTATTCCTATCAAAATAAGTAGACGCGTCTCCTGCAGCAGTACCTTAGTAGCATTGCTCGTGTAGGCGGTTATCTCTCCTTCAAATAGTCGTGGGTTTATTGAACCATTGCAAGAGTTGCACATGATCAGTGACTCCGTATCTACACACCGTCTGTAGATAACACCGCTAAACATGTTTCAACTACTAGAGAATGAGATATACCTTTACGATTCCTACGAGGCAGTCCTTCAATGTCCTTCTGACCTTGGATGAAGCACTGCCCTTGACTTCTTCATTCCAGCCTTTTGTCCTGTACCATGAGGTTTATTCACCTTCTTTCTTGAAAAGCTCTTCTTCTTCTTCTTGCCGACTTTTTCTGTGAATGATGTGTGAAATTAACACAAATCCTTTGTTCCAGAAACCAATATTTGTTACAAGGGAACTTGAAATTTCAATGGTTGCTGTGTTCTTATGGAGGTGGATAGTTAACTGCAATCAGCATCATTATTGTTTCACCCAAGAACTATTTGGCTTCAGTTGAAGTTAAGTAAAGGTAGCATAAACATGGATATACTTCTTTTATGCCCATACTTTCATTTGCCTCTTGCCTTCTGTTAGTGATTCAAGACCTAATTGAGAAGGTTCATTATCATCATATATAAAATCTTCGATGTAATACATTTGACATTGAAGCTAAAATATAACACCATGCCTCATCTTTTACCCATTTCTTATAATACTCAATCTCCTCGGTAGAATCACCATTAGGTGTGTATCTGGCATACCTCTGAACTTATAGCTTTCAGTTATAAGACAATATCAAGGTTTTTCAATCTATATAGTTGGGACCAGTAGTCTATTTTCTTTTCGAATAATGGTGGTTGAAAGTCATCCTAAAAATCACAAAACAAATAAACTTTAGTCAAGACTCTAAATTTAGAATAATATTGATTCCTCAAACAATACTATTTTAAATTAACCAACACCTCAAATCACCGTGAATTTTACATGCCACGATAGTGTGGACGTATACAAAATCAAACATTTGTAAGAGGAGGTTTTACCCATTAATTTTATTCTTGTCAACCTAACTTTATGACAAATAAAATTAATAGTTGGTTTTCCTTCGGTCACATAAATAATAGCAGTGACTTCGATAGGGAGAATACTATTAGACGTGTCTAAGTGTATACCATTACTTGACCCTTAGTTCATTAATAAGATTGTGTCCCTTCCGATGGAAAGCTCACACGCTCTTGATTAATTTCCTATAGTCATCCAAAATGAAAGTTTGATTTAGTGATCCACAAACAAACTCATCCGATATGGAGGAATGCACTCAGAGCCAACGCGCAAGTTTATTTGCATCACTTACAAACCAGTAATGGAGACCGTGGAATTTATTAAAATTCTTCTCCTACTTAGTTATTTAAAATTGAGGATTTTAACCTATCTTAGCATATCATGCACACATACATCACAGTAAATAAAAGCAATAAATTTGAAAATTAATTTTTCAACTATTATGGCCTTCTCCATCACTGTCTTTAGTATGCTCCAACCCTAGCTGCTGCCATCTTTAGCCACCGCCATCGGGTCCAGTCATCGCATCTATCTTGCTTCTTATTTCCGCTGCGCCTCTGGTCCTCCAATCGCACCACGCCTTGCAAGAATACGATCCGCGACAAATATAGAATTTTACATATATCGATCCTATATTTCACAAAGGAATGTACATGTAATCTAGATCGAAAAATAAAATTCTAAAAACCTAGGGCTAATATAGCTCCTGCTATATTAGTTAAATACAATCATGCACATATAAAATAATACCCTTGACATGTCCAAGGGTCCAATCACACACAATATCTATATGCCATAATAGTTGGAGCCTGCAACCACAAAGTTAGCATATCCTACTATTATTCTGCCTAAATTATGTATGACATGTGCATAATTAATTTGAAAACCAAATCACACAGAGGCAAATCCTAGTTCTAATACCAATTGTTGGTTAGTCCTAGGAAGATCGTACCGGTTCCACTGAATAAAATTTTGTACAAGTGTCAAACCTTTCCTAAATAACCTATTGTGTTTTTTAGAAGTTAAATTAGGAATCATAAACGGAACTTAACATTATTGATTTCAAATTTAACTTGTCTGTTCTTAATGGTTTAGACTTGGATCGCAAGCGGAACTTAACACTATTGATCCAAATCCACCTATGTTATAAATTCAATTAAATATTAATTTCCAAAATTGGCTTCCAGGTTAGACATGACGAGGCACTAGGCCTTCTTGGATATGGGAGCAACCACCACTTCCTAGACAAAGCCTTTTAAGGAAAGCTAATATTTAATTTCCTTATATAACTCTAGGTTTAACCAAAAGGAACAATCGAATCACAAATTCGAAAAACAAAAAAAAACACAAACTCGAATAACAAATTCGAAAAACTAGAATCTAATGCCTCTTGTGTTTAGAATTCATACAAAGAAAAATAACTAGCATGATGCGGAAGAAGATTACTAGTTATACCTTCTCTTTGTATGCTAATGATCTTGAGATTTTCTACCGTATTCCTCGCCTCGCCTTGGACTTCGTGTGGGTGACAAGCCTCTAAGATGAACACCACCCAAAGAGCTTCTCCCTCTTCTCTATGTTTCGGCCACCACCACCACCAAGGAGCAAAAGAGAGCAAAGGGAAAAGAGAGAGAGAGAGTTGGCCACAAGAGGATCACCAACAAGAGAATAAGAATTGTTATCTCATGAGGCCTCCTCTCCCCTTCTTTTATATTACTTGCCTAAGGTAAATAAGGAAAGAATTTTTACAAAAATTAAAATCTTCCTCTTGTTTTTCCTTTTCCCTTTTAATTTTTCCTTTTCTTTCCTCTTGATTGATTCAATCATCAAACATGGATTGATTTAACTTGATTGGCCGGCCCCTTGCTTGGTGCCCAAGCAAGGGTGGCCGACCACATCATCAAGAAGGAAAAATAATTTTTATAAAATTTTATAAAAGAAAAAATCCTCTTATAAAATTTTACAAGCTCTCTTTCTTAAAGTGGATGTTAAAAAAGAAAAGTTTTAAAAATTAAAACCATGTTTTAAAATTTAAAATTTCTCTTCTAAAAATTTCCTTTTTTAACATGGTTACAAAAATAGAAAATTTTAATTTTTAAACTTCTCTTCCTTTTTCTAAAACCATGAGGATGATTAAAAAAAGGAAAGTTTTAAAACTTTTAAAACTCTCTATTAAACCATGTTGCCTAATTCAAATAAGGAAAGTTTTTCATTTTAAAATTTCTCTTTTAAAACTTATAGTTTTCTACAAAGAGAAGATTTTAAAAATTCAAAACACCATTCACTTTTGAATTAATATGGCCGACCCCTTCTTGCTTGGGCACCAAGCAAGGGGCCGACCCCTTAAGAGAAGATGGTGGTCGGCCCCTTAAGAGAAGATGGTGGCCGGCCCTTGGCTTGGTCACCAAGCCTTGGGCCGGCCCTCTCTTGGACACCAAGAAGGGCTTTTATTTGGATGGACTTGAGGCTTTAATGAGGCTACGATAGGGACCTAGAGGAGAAATTGATTTTGACCTTCCGATGAACTTGAGTATCCCGTGTTCGCCCCGAAGACACAACTCAAGTTCATCAATAATAGCTCATTCCACTAGAGAGTTATTATTGCACTACCGCACCAATCCCAAATTACATTATGGGCTCCTTCTTATCATGAGTGTGTTAGTCTCCCTGTGTTTAAGATAACAAATGTCCACTAATTAAGTAAGTTACTGACAACTCATTTAATTAATATCTAGCTCCAAGAGTAGTACCACTCAACCTCATTGTCATGTCGGACTAAATCCACCTGCAGGGTTTAACATGACAATCCTTATGAGCTCCTCTTGGGGACATTCTCAACCTAAATTACTAGGACATAGTTTTTTTTATAATCAACAACACAGACTATAAGTAATATCATTTCCCAACTTATCGGGCCTATTGATTTATCAAGCTAAATCTCACCCTTTGATAAGTTAAAGAAATAAATACTAAATATATATGTTTGTTATTATATTAGTAATCTTGTCCGAAAGCTGAATCAACGGACGCTGGGCACGTGGCGCTCTCCGGTTGCTGACGCAGATCTTCGACTGATCGTGTGGAGCTCCGGCGAACCTGCAAAGAAGTCGGGCCGGGAAAGTGTTCCCGGCGACGACCCTCCGACACTCAAGTCAGAAAGATGAACAATAAGAAAGTGGCTCCAGGGATCCTTGATTGCATACCTCCGGTGAAGTCTAATGGCCTTTATATAGAGCCATGGGAACTTGGTGCACATAAAACAAGATGTACATGTGTCCTACATCATACCGCAGCATGGGATTGTCAGAAGAGCATGTCTACCGCCATACTGCTACAATCTGAGCGTCTCCTTGATGGGACAACAGAAGCTTTTGTCGTACGATACTGAGTGTGGTCCGATTTTAAAAAATGCCAGTTGTCAGCAACAGGGGTTACTGAGATGACGTACCCGCTGTCTCATACTTTTTGACTTCCTCTTCCCGGATCGGCCATCAAGCCGCTCGGCCAGAATATTCGCCTTTGGTCCAGCGTAGGTGGTTGCCCGTCCGAGAAGGTTCAGAGTCGTCGCCTGCTCGGCTCTCATAGCCCGACGTCCTGGCCGAGCGGACAACCGCTCGGCCTTCACTCTCGATTTGCAACGCGGCCGAGCGAACTATCCGCTCGGCCATATGATCTTTTTCCCTTGGAAATTTGAGCTCACGGCCAAATGGTTGTTCTCTCGGGTGAAAATCATTGCCTAGTGATCGGCCTGTCCTGCCCGCTCGTCGAGCCCATGGGGTTGACCCCCCTTTGACTGTTGACCTCCACGCGTCGTTGATCTTTCCCTCATGAAGGTCCCCTGACCTTACCACCAGATCACTTGCCTTCCCCTCAAGTATAGTCGAGGGAGGCGGAGTCCGACTGACTGGACTGCCGGCCTGACTGAGTGATCACCACTATGCTGGGCCCGGGAAGGTTCGTCCGCTTGGCTTACCTTCTTCTTCATGCCCGTTCGGCGCTACCATGCTGACGCCTTCAGTATCCCCTCGGAATTTACGCCGAATCTCCTCCATTAACGCCAAGCACGCGCGCTGTGCGCAGTAAGGGGCGTTAATTAAATGCGCCCTGTGTCCTGCTGACACGTGGCGCTACCCCTGTCGTCAGCGTACGGCGCCGGCCTCACCTCCGATGGGACAGCCGCCGTTTGAAATGAGCGGCTAGATGATAGCCTCGTTCTTTACGACCTGAATCGGACGGCTGAGGCTATTCGAGGCCAACGTTATAAAGCTCCCGATATCTCCTTTCCGCCGCATTTCTGCTCTATCGCACTTCGACGCCCTGCGGCTTCTTTCTGCTCCGGCGACTCCGTTTCTCAGCTCTCCGACGACCTCGCAACCCCTTTCGATCATCCTTTTACTCGTAAGCCCTTCTTTTCTTCACTTCCTCATTCCTTTACACTTTCTGTTAGCTGCCCTTGTCGTTCTGCCACCTTTCTTCCCTGCTTGATTTCTCTTTCTTTTTGTCCCGCATTTCTTTTTTACTTTCGACCATGACTAGCACTTCCCAGCCGACCGTCGGCGCTCCTGATCTTTGGTACACGACCATGGAGAGCCGGTTTGATGAGGAGGACGCCCTGCGCCTCACTCGGGCATATAACCTACCTGCCGACCACCACATAGTATTAGCCACACCCACCGACCGGCCTCATGACCCGCCGTCCGACACCGTTCTCTTTTTCCGAGACCAATTTTTGGCTGGGCTGCGATTTCCTCCACATCGATTCTTCTTACAAGTGTGCAACTACTTTCGCATCCCGCTTGGCCAGCTAGTTCCGAACTCCATTAGGTTGCTGAGCGGGGTGGTAATTCTCTTTAAACTGAACGGCATCCCCTTGGACCCCAAAGTTTTCCACTACTTCTACTATCCTAAGCAAGTCGAGTGGGGTACCTTCGTTTTCCAATCTAGGATAGGTTTTGTTCTTTTCGATAATATGCCGACCTCCAACAAACACTGGAAGGAGCATTTTTTCTATATGCATTTCCCCGAGCCACCGGCTTTCCGTATCAAATGGCAGACGGCGATGCCGACACAACCGGAGCTCGGCAAGTTTAGGGGCGATCCAGTATATCTTCATGCAGCCGACTGGCTGGTCAGCCAGCGCTACCACATCGACAAGCTGCTCCTTTCGGGAGTGCTGTATATATTCGGCTTGTCCCCCGTCCCAGCCGACTTGCCTTGCAACATGAGTAAGTGCTCTTATCGTCCTCTTTCTTTTATTCTAACTGATTTATTCTTTGCTTCTGCAGCCGAAGTCATGTGGCGCGCCTGAGATTTAGGCGGCAAAGAATAGGGAGATCGCCGAACAGGGCTTGGTCTTAGCTGGCCCAGCCACCGGAGAGGGTGAGGGGACTCAGATTGTCCCTGAGGCCTTAGCCGCCTCCGCCTCTCTCAACGAGGCTGCGGGCGATATAGCGTCTGCTCAAGTCGGGGTAGAGAGCCGCTCTGCCGATGAAGCTCCCCTAGCCACTCGGAAGCGCAGACGGCCAGAGCAAGTCTCTCAGCCAACTCCATTTGATGTACATCGCTCCGAGCTGGGTGATGAAGCTCCGGTAATCTCCGGGACAGCCTCCATAGAGAGTACCCCCACGCCGCTCGGCTCTCCTATGGCCACAGCCGAGGTGCCACCCTCTAGTCCTCCCCGGACTATGCGTCGCCTTAGACGATTGGGCGACCTTCCTTCCTCAAGCGGCGAGCCGTCTGGTAAAGCAACTGCGCCTCAAGGTGACCCGAGCGACCCGCGGTTGATAACAACTGTTCAGCGACTTCCTTCGGAAGAATACTTAGCGGCTGCTGATCGGCCAACGGTTCCCGAGCAGCAGATCACTCTCACGGGTCCCCTCGCCAAAGCTTGGGAGGATGCTCGGCTCCGTATCGCGCTTATGACTCCTGGTCAACTAGGCGACAACAATTTGCAGCAGGCGACTGGGGTATATCCTTTGCCTTGCTGGTTACTTTGATTTAACTTCTAACTTGATCACATCCATTCGCAGAACTGGGTGGAGCAGATTGCTATCAGCAACCGCTTAGCTGAGCTGGAGGATGAGATGAAAAAGCTCAAAGCTTCGGGGGAGAGCAGGGGACAATCCACGGCCGCTCTGGAGAAAGCCAAAAAGCTATTGGAAGCCGAACGGAATAAGTCCTCCGACTTGTCGAGTGAGGTGGCTCGACTCGAGGCTTTGGTCAAGCAACGTGACAAGGAGATAAAGACCGCGACCACCCGGAAACGCAAGGCTATCGACGATATGGACATGATGAAGGTGGAAAACCGGGGGCTGGAACAGCGCGTGAAAGACTTGGACGCCTTGCTGAAAACTGAACGGGAGGGCCGCTCGGCTGATCAGGCTAAATCGGAAGGGGCTTTGAAAGATCTCCAGGCTGCCTTTGACGCTTTCAAAGCCACGCTTAAAGAATATCAAGATGGAGAGCCCGGTCGGTCGGCAGAAGTGTGCAAAGCTTTCGTCCGCTCGGACGAATTTGGTGAAAAGTTCAGCGACAAGCTGTCCCTAACTTTTGAGGAGGCCATCAAGGTGTCGGTTAATTATCTGAAGACTAAGGGTCACCTACCAGCCGAGCTGTCTGTCCCCCCCGAAGATTTGGCAGTCATGATGGGTTCTATCCCGGACGCCCTTTTTAACTTCGATGAGTGAGGAGTATTTGAATCACTTTTTGTACGCCCGTAGTTCGGCGCTAACACCCTTGTTATTCATGCTTTTACTTGTCCGTCATTTGGCGTAAATGAAATCTGCTTTTGCTTGTTATTTGCTTGCTGGCATAATATTCATCCTTAGCCTTTGTTTCAGTCATAATAATTTTTTCGAGCTAAGTATTCTTTATAAGGGCGTCGATCGGCCGTTCGTTGTCTTTATTCTTGCCTTAACGGCAGGCCCGATCATGGGTCGGCCTCTACAACCGAGTAGGACCACGCAGAAAGCTATACGTCCGGAGGCTTTATAGACTCCGGTTGCTCACTTCTTAACGTCGATTTTTACCATCGGCGCTCGACGGTCTCGAATTTTAACGTCAGAGCTCGACGGTCTTCCACTCGGAGGGTTTATAGACGCCGGCTCGTCTCTCGATTTTTAACGTCGGAGCTCGACGGTCTTCCGCTCGGAGGGTTTATAGGCGCCGGCTCGTCTCTCGATTTTTAACGTCGGAGCTCGACGGCCGTTAAGGCTAACTTTAACACTGCCGTTCGGCGAAGTCATTTGCCATCCTTTAATACGGCCGTTCGACGAAGCTATTGGTCATCCTTTAATCACTTTTGCTCCCTGCATTACAAGTACATAGGCGACCCCAGTATATGTAAAATTACATTATCGCACCTCTTATCCAGCTCGATACGGCTGGAGATGATTTGCGCTCCATGGTCGGTCCAGCTGCCGTCCGTCTTCAGCCTCCAGATAATAAGCACCTGAACGAAGCTTTTCGATGATTTTGAAGGGGCCCGCCCATGAAGCTTCCAGCTTGCCGACGTCGCCGACCGACTTTACTTTCTTCCAGACAAGATCACCAACTTGGAATGCTCTAGGGATTACACGTCGGTTGTAATTTTGCTTCATTCTTTGCCGGTACGCCATCAGCCGGACGGACGCCTTGACTCGCTCTTCGTCGACCAAATCAAGCTCCATGTTCCTCCGCTCGGCGTTGTCATCATCATAGTTCCGGATCCGGACGGACTCGACGCCGACTTCGACAGGGATAACCGCTTCGCCGCCATACACTAGGTGGAAAGGCGTGACACTCGTTCCTTCCTTTGGGGTTGTTCGGATGGCCCATAGGACGCCCGGCACTTCATCTACCTAGCTTCCTCCCAAATGGTCGAGCCGAGCGCGCAGAATGCGAAGAATTTCCCGATTGGCTACTTCAGCTTGACCATTGCTTTGGGGGTACGCCACGGACGTGAAGTGTTGCTCGATGCCATAGCTTTTGCACCAATCTTCGAGCAACTTCCCCGCGAACTGCCGCCCATTATCGGAAACGAGCCGACGGGGGATGCCGAACCGACAAATAATATGTTGAAAAATAAACTTCTTGACCATCTGCTCGGTGATCTTGGCTAGCGGCTCGGCCTCCACCCACTTGGAAAAATAATCGACCGCCAATAGTAGAAATTTCCGCTGCCCGGTCGCCATAGGAAACGGACCCACGATATCCATTCCCCATTGGTCGAACGGACAGGACACGGTAGCTGCATTCATTTCCTCCGCCTGTCGGTGAGAGAAGTTATGATACTTTTGGCAAGAAAGGCACGTCGCGACTGTCCGAGTGGCGTCTGGTTGCAGGGTTGGCCAAAAGTATCCGGCCAGCAGGATCTTCTTAGCCAGCGATCGTCCGTCCGGATGTCCTCCGCACGACCCTTGATGCACTTCTTGGAGGATGTTCGCTGCATCTTCCAAGCTCACGCATTTCAAAAGCGGGCAGGAGAAAGCCTTCTTGTAAAGTTGATCTCCGATGAGTGTGAACCGGCCGGCTCTCCTCCTTAGCAGCTGGACTTCATCCCGATCGGACGGTGTAGCGCCCGAGCGAAGAAACTCCATGATGGGTGTCCTCCAGTCGTTCGGAAACGTGAGGCCCTCCATCCGGTCGACGTGCGCCACCAAAGATACTTGTTCAATTGGCTGCTGGATGGCGACCGACGTTATTGAACTTGCGAGTTTGGCTAACTCATCGGCCGCTTGATTTTTCGCCCGGGGTATCTTTTGGATAATGACCTCTCTAAAGTCAGCCCTGATCTTTTCGAAGGCTTCCGCATAGAGTTTGAGCCGCGCGTTATTAATTCCAAAGGTGCCAGAGAGCTGCTGAGTGGCCAGCTGAGAATCCAAGTGAAGCGTCACCCGACCGGCCCCAACATGCCGGGCTGCTTGCAAGCCGGCTATGAGGGCTTCATACTCCACTTCATTGTTTGTAGCTCTATAATCCAGCCGGACGGATAGGTGCATCTTTTCTTCGTGGGGGAGAGAGCAGCAGTACTCCTATCCCGCTCCCGAGCCTAGTGGACGATCCGTCCATAAATATCTTCCACATAGCTTCGGGCTCGGGCTTTTGTACTTCGGTGATAAAATCTGTCAAGGATTGAGCCTTTATAGCCGAACGGGGTTGGTACTGGATGTCGAATTCGCTCAACTCCGTTGTCCATTTGATGAGCCGTCCGGACGCTTCTGGGTTCAATAGCACTCTTCCCAATGGACTATTCGTCCAGACGATAATGGTATGAGCCAAGAAATAGGGACGGAGGCGCCGAGCGACGAGGACCAGTGTAGCGAGATTCAGCATCTTTTAAAATATGGCTCAGAAAATATACATGCTCTTCTCCGCTCGCCCTCACTAGTGCTGAGCCGACTGCTTGCTCAGTTGAAGATAAATAGATACAAAGTGGCTCACCCATAGTTGGCTTGGCTAGCACAGGTAGAGAGTTCAAGTATGCCTTCAGATCTTCGAACGCCCGATCGCATTCTTCGTCCCAGTGAAACTTAGTAGCTTTGCGCAAGACTTTGAAAAAAGGCAGGCTCCGGTCGGTGGTCTTGGAGATGAATCTAGACAGAGCAGTTATCCGACCGGTCAAACACTGCACTTCCCTCAGATTTCTTGGGGGCGACATATCTTGTAATGCTTTCACCTTGCTGGGATTTGCTTCGATACCCCGCTCGGTCACTATGTAACCCAAGAAACACCCTCCTTTTGCTCCGAACAGACACTTCTGGGGATTTAGTTTAACTCCATACCTCCTCAGCGTTCGGAAAGTCTCCTCCATATCTTTAAAGAGATCGGTCGCTCGGACGGACTTGATGAGAATGTCGTCCACGTATACTTCCAGATTTCGTCCGATCTGCTCTTTGAACACTTTGTTCATTAAGCGCTGATAAGTGGCTCCCGCGTTCTTCAGTCCGAACGGCATCACATTATAGCAATAGGTGCCGTCGGCTGTAACGAAGCTGACTTTTTCTTGATCTTCTCGGGCGAGCGGCACTTGATGATAGCCTTGATAAGCGTCGAGCATGCATATCAACTCGCAGCCGGCCGTGGAGTCCACCAGTTGATCGATCCGGGGCAGGGGATAAAAATCCTTTGGGCATGCCTTGTTAAGGTCCCGGAAATCGATGCACATTCTCCACTTGTTGCCCGGCTTGGAGACTAGCACCACGTTCGCCAACCAGCTCGGGAACTGGACCTCGCGTATGTGACCGGCCTCCAGGAGTTTCTCGACCTCCGCTCGGATGATGGCATTTTGTTCGGCGCTGAAGTCCCTCTTTCTCTGCTTCACAGGCCGAGCGTCCAGTCGGACATGGAGCTCGTGCTGCGCTATACTCGGTGAAATTCCGGGCAACTCATGCGTCGATCAGACGAAGACATCATGGTTTCTCTGGAGGCATTGAATCACTTCCTCCTTCTGGCTCGCCTCCAGATCGGACGCAATGAATGTTGTGGCCTCCGATCGGGTCGGGTGAATCTGCACTTCCTCTTTTTCTTCATAAATCAAAGAGGAAGGTTTTTCAGTTATAGCGTTCACCTCGATCCGTGGCGTCTTCCGGACGGAATTGGCTTCTGCTCGGACCATCTCAACGTAACATCGCCGAGCCGCTAGTTGGTCTCCTCGTACTTCCCCCACTTTGTCTTCAACCGGGAACTTGATTTTCTGGTGGAAGGTGGAGACGGCCGCTCGGAATTCACTGAGAGCCAGTCGTCCCAGGATGACATTATATGCTGACGGAGAGTCCACCACAACGAAATTTGCTGTCCGCGTCCTCTTGAGTGGCTCCTCTCCCAGCGAGATAGCCAGTCGGATCTGTCGAAGCAGGGACTTCGTTGCAGTAAACCCGTAAGGGGGTTGTCATGGCAGGGCGGCTGACTGGCTCGATCAATTTGTAGTTGATCGAAGGTATTCTTGAATATGATATTAACCGAGCTTCTGTTCAATAAAATAAACGCGGTGAATAGTGTAGTTGGCTATTACCGCTTTGATGAGAGCGTCATCGTGCGCGCCGACTCTCTCAAGTACTTGGGCCCGGCGATTTCGGTCCGCTCACCGTTTCACGGGCAACGCGACGCATGGATGCGGGAGCTGCGGACGTCGCCTTTTTGCTCGGTTAGAATCACCTCCGGTGCACGCTATAATGTTGATTTCACCTTGGAAGTGTTACTTATTCTCTTCTTCCGAGATCGGGACCGCTCCCTAGACATCCGGGATTCTCATGACTCGGAGTGTGATGTCGCTCGAGTTCGTTGTTGTCGGCTAGCGTCCGATCGGCTTCACGAGGCCTCTGTCGCCTATCGGATGATGGTGATCGGCGGTGGCCACTCCGGGGCACGGGATGAGCGATCAAGGGAAGACTCCGGCAATCCCTTGTGTTGTGCGTGTCCGTCCGGTGGAATGAGCAAAACATAGGGGTCCATACCTTTTTCTTCGGTCTGGGCCGCTCTGCAGCCACTTCTTGTACATGGGACATAGCATGGGGGGAGCGGATCGCTTCGGCCCTCGGTCCTCTTGGCGGCTGATGAGCGGTGTGCGGCTTCCGCTCGGCAGGGGGAGCCCGCTCGGTTGGAGTTTCCTTTCTTCGGGCCGCTTGGGCTTCCTCCACGTTGATGTACTCGTTGGCTCGGTGTAGCATATGGTCGTAGTCCCGGGGCGGCTTCCGAATGAGTGAGCGGAAGAAATCCCCGTCCACGAGGCCTTATGTGAAGGCATTCATCATAGTCTCCGAGGTGGCCGTAGGGATATCCATGGCCACTTTGTTGAACCGATGGATATAGGCTCGGAGCGATTCGCGAGCTTCTTGTTTGATGGCGAACAGACTGACACTAGTCTTCTAATAGCGCTGACTGCTAGCAAAGTGGTGAAGGAAGGCCGTTCGGAAGTCCTTGAAACTTGAGATAGATCCGTCCGGCAACCTCCAAAACCACCGTTGAGCCGATCCCGAGAGGGTGGTAAGAAAAACTCGACACTTCACCCCGTCTGTGTATTGATGAAGGGTAGCGGTATTGTCGAACTTACCCAAATGATCATCTGGGTCGGTAGTTCCATTGTATTCGTCGATCGCCGGGGGCACATAGTGCTTCGGCAGAGGATCTTGTAGAATAGCTTCTGAGAATTGACAGTTGATCCGTTCGGGCGAGGAATCCGCTCGGAGGGCTTTGCCTTTTCTGCTATCTCATTTTGGTACTTCATATGAAGAAGATCCTCGATCACGATTAACTGCTGCGGCTTCAGGAATGCGGAATAGAGCCCGATGGAATGGAACTGTGGCCTGCGGTGCTTCCGCTCGACCACCTGATGCTGATGTTGCTTGGTGTTCAATCCGCTCGGCTTGCGACTTCTGTCTTTGTTCCACCAGCTTAGCGGCTCTTGTCTCAATCAAAACGTCGAGCTCCTCTGTGGAGAGCATCACCGAGTGCGGTCGTCCAGCTTCGTCCATTGCTTCCGATCGAATACAGGAGCGTTCCCACAGATGGCGCCAAATTGATCATGTCCGAAAGCTGAATCAACGGACGCTGGGCACGTGGCGCTCTCCGGTTGCTGACGCAGATCTTCGACTGATCGTGTGGAGCTCAGGCGAACCTGCAAAGAAGTCGGGCCGGGAAAGTGTTCCCGACGACGACCCTCCGACGCTCAAGTCAGAAAGATGAACAATAAGAAAGTGGCTCCAGGGATCCTTGATTGCATACCTCCGGTGAAGTCTAATGGCCTTTATATAGAGCCACGGGAACTTGGTGCACACAAAACAAGATGTACACGTGTCCTACACCATACCGCAGCATGGGATTGTCAAAAGAGCATGTCTGCCACCATACTGCTACAGTCTGAGCGTCTCCTTGATGGGACAGCAGAACCTTTTGTCGTACGATACTGAGTGTGGTCCGATTTTCAAACATGTCAGTTGTCAGCAACAGGGGTTACTGAGATGACGTACCCGTTGTCCCATACTTTTTGACTTCCTCTTCCCGGATCGACCATCAAGCCGCTCGGCCAGAATATTCGCCTTTGGACCGACGTAGGTGGTTGTCCGTCCGGGAAGGTTCAGAGTCGTCGCCTGCTCGGCTCTCATAGCCCGACGTCCTGGCCGAGCGGACAACCGCTCGGCCTTCACTCTCGATTTGCAATGCGGCCGATCGGACTATCCGCTCGGTCATATGATCCGAGCGGACTATCCGCTCGACCATATGATCCGAGCGGACTATCCGCTCGGCCATATGATTTTTTTCCCTTGGAAATTTGAGCTCACGGCCAGATGGTTGTTCTCTCGGGTGAAAATCATTGCCTAGTGATCGGCCTATCCCGCCCGCTCGTCGAGCCCATGGGGTTGCCCCCCCTTTGACTGTTGACCTCCACGCGTCGTTGACCTTTCCCTCATGAAGGTCCCCCGGCCTTACCACCGGATCTCTTAGGATTAAGAGTACACACTTCCATAATAACTAAAGTCTAGTTCTTTTATTAAGTCAGTATAAAAAGAACTTACCTAAAATGATCATACTCAATACACTTAGAGTGTACTAGTATAATTTATTAGTCAAGATAAACTAATACCTAATTACACTACGACTATTCCAATGGTTTGTTCCTTTTCTTTTTAGTCGTGAGCAACTGTTTATAATTTATAAAAAACTGATAACATGATCTTCTGTCTGTGACACCACTGATCATGTTATCTACATTATAAATTAATTGAACAACTACACTTAACAAATAAAATATAAATATTTGATCAATGTGATTCTTTTATTTCATAAATAAATGTTTACAAAAACTAGGCTTTTAGTATACACTCTAACAATTTGTTACTAAAATTATTTGTCATAACAGGCAAAGTATCATCATGACATAAAATGCAAAGTATCAACGTGAAATTAAAGTTGTTTGCAATTCATATCCTTTGTTTAAGACTCATGTTTCTAGTTAATCTTTTGTTTCACATTTCTTGTAGATTGTTGTAATACCTACCAATGTCAAACTCATAATATTGTTTTGAATGTTTTTTTGTACAATTAACGCAAATGATGTACTTGTAAAAATATACCAAACATGACATAAGATGCAATGTATCAAGGTAAAATAAAAATATATAATCAACTATAACATGACATGAAAAAAAACCCAAACATAAAATTTATCATAAATTTATGAAGAATCACCACCACCGTCATTATCATCATCACCATCATCACTGTCACCGGGAGGAATTTGACTTGAACAAAACTTAACTGAAAATGCCGCATAATAAAATCTTGTTGTCGGTGCATTTCTCTCATTTCTTCATCCCTGTCCTTTATAATGCCCTTCAACTGGAAATATCTTCAATCAAGTTATGCATCTGCTGGGTATGTGAAGAGGAGGAAGAAGATATACGGCCAACTCTATGGGTTCTGCTCAATGAACTCATTCCGAATATCTTTTCTATCCCCCCCCCCCCCACTCGCCTGTAGCCATAAATTGAAATCAGTACCAACAGACGGTTCAGACCCCTTAATATCAGAACTAGCAGAAGCTGAACATCTCTGTGATACATCTAGCTCAACATATTTTTCCTGTATTGTAAAAAAAATAAAATAAATTTATAATAATAAAATTTTAGGAATGCAAGAGTATAAAGTTAGAGCAGATACATTAATAATAGAATCTAAGTTATAAATTAAAATCCAAAGTTTATTCAAACCTTAATTGCTTTAGCTCTGTCCTCGCTCCAAGTCTTATCTTTTTTCTGAAATGTGCGAGTGAAAGTATCTATACAATTAGGCTCCTTTCCCAATTCTTTGGTTTAAAAAAGATAATTAGAAATAATTAAATAGTGTAAAATAGATTAAGAAAATATTAGGAGAGTTAAAAAATTACCAATCTACGTTTATGCTTATCCACATTGATAGAGCCTCCTGTATATGTCGCAGACATTTCTTCAGAATTAAAAGATTGATTTATTTTATTCTGTTGACTTCTTTTTTTAAACTCCTCACTTTGTCAAAAATTTGAAATCCTTATCCAATTTTCCTTGGTGATGAATGGTGGTTTTTCCCCCCTCGACTTTACATGATTGAGTACATGGCAAATGTGATTGCCACATTTTTTTCATAAAAATCCTCGTTATTTTCATCTCATCAATCATGTCCCAAGTGAATGATTGCTGCAATAGAAGAAAAATAAATATTTATATATTCTCTTTTATTTAAGATATGAAATGATTGAGATATACCTTAAATTCACTCAACCATAGCTCTCTTGTCGGTGCTGGAGTGCTTGTATAACTTATCGAGTCTCCTCTCCAATGGTTATTCATGATTCTATTAATCTCGTGAATAACACGGACAGAATTATCAAATCTATTATAAATTATAAAAAATTATTAAATAATTAAAATAGTTAAAAAAATGAAATAGTTTGATTCTATTTACGAATCTCCATAAGGGAATATAGACTCTCGAGTGTCTGGCCTCTCAACAACCGAGTGTCGGGAAGGAACGAAAAATGGTACTGGCGACTCAATCGGTGAAGGTACTGTGGAAGGAGAAGGCACTGCCGAAGGAGAAGGTGATCTTATAGAGGAAGGTACTAGCATAGCTATATGTGATGGGACTGACATAGGTGTATGCGATAGTACTGGCATAGGTGTATGCGACGGTGCTGCATCCTCTACTAAGGGCGTAGCAATAGTGTCTGCAGGTGCTGTAACTTGAGATCTCCGTCTACGACCATCCTGTCGAAACATATTCTGAAAATTCAAAAATATGATAAAGTAAATACAAATATTATGTATAATGACTAATTTGAAAAAAAAAACTCACCATAATTCCTAAAAATAAGAGAGTGTACAAACCCCTGAGACGACGATGAGATATAACTTCTAATCACCTATAGAAAAAATACAAAGTATTAACATATAAAATATATAAATTAAAAAATAAAATAGTTTTATACTAATTGAGACAGATTAACTAATTGAGCTATGAGTTTTGTAATTTACAGATTAAAACTAAATTTATTCTTAAAAATTCAATATCATATATGAAAAATAAATATCATAAAGTTTATTTATTAAGATAACAAAACTTACCCATTACAAAAAAATCAAAGTCCTCATTGTCATTATCATTATCATCCTTGTCGTCATCCTCCTCCTCCTCCTCATCATCATCATCAATTTCAGTTGCATCCACGTTTATGACTACTCCGCTGGGATCTCGTAACGTTGGAATAATATATTCCTTAGTATGAAATGTATTTGTAACTTTCTCTTGTTGATAAGTAGTGTCCTCCCAATGTTCCTCAATTTTTTTTCCGTGCTTTCGTTTTACAAACGACCCACCAATCAACTTTGTCATGTTTCAGACTAGGAAATGAAGTATAGAAAACTTGAATTGTCTGCTGTGCCAACACAAATGGTTCATATTTCTTGTACAATCTCTTATGATTTATTTCAATCAAATTATATTGTGGATGCACCTTCATCCCTCTGATAGGGTCAAACCAACGACACATGAATAGAATTACTCGTATTTCTGGGCCAGAATATTCTATCTCTAAAATTTCATCCAGCAAACCATAAAAATCATCATTTGCATCTCCGTCATTGGATGACTTAACACAAACTCCACTATTCATTGTAGTTTTTCCCATTCCATAATTTTTAGTATGAAAATTATATCCATTTATGAAATAAGCTGGCCAAGTGCGTACCATTACTTTTGGACCCCATGCCAGATAGATTAGCAATTCTTACTCAATGTTAGTTTGATTATCAAGAACCTAAATTCAAATACGACAATTATTACAAAATTCTTAAGCGAAAACCAAATTTAAATTGACTACTTACATATGATTTGAACCACGGTGCAAATTCTTCTTGACATAAGCAATCAAACTCTTGTGTCGACAAATCAGAATATAAGTTTTCAAAAATCCTAAGATAAAAAAAATTATAACTCTAAATGTTATGACATAAAAAATATAATATATATATATTAACTCATAAAATGATGATACTTCTAGACAATTCAGTAAAATATATGTATGGGCTGCCCGCCATTCTTGACCAGTTAAATATCTCTGCTTACATGATTCACTTGATCGACCAAGATAGTTAAAAATTGAGAATGAGTTTAAATTCGGATCAATATGGCCCTCATCATTTCTTCATGGCCTTTGCCTTTTGCTCTGAACGTGAGGCTCAAAATAATATGATGCAAAAGTTGTCACTTCCTCGACAATGTATGCATTAACAATAGATGCTTCAATATGTGCCTTATTTTTTATTTTTTTTTTCTTAAAATGATATAAGAATCTGAATATGATAAAAACAAATTGTATTAGATATTAATATATAATTAAATTAGTAAATTTTTATGCATTCAGAGTATGGAAGTATAGAAGATGAAAAATTTACCTTTCAAAAGGATACATCCATCGAAAATGAATATGCCCTCCAACTTTGGCCTCATATGGCAAGTGAATCAAAAGATGTTCCATGGAATAAAAAAATGAGGATGGAAATATCTTTTCCAAGTTACACAAAATGATTGGAATGTCTTTTTCTAATTTCTCCATGTGTGATTGTCTCAAAACTGTGAAGCAAATATCATATAGAAAAATGCTTAACTCTATAATAGCACCCCATACAAAATTTGGTAAGAGTTCCCTAAAGGCAATAGGAATGAGTCTTTGCATGATTATATGACAATCATGACTTTTCAAACCAATCAATTTGCATTCTTTCATATCGACACATCTTCCAAGATTAGAGACATACCCATCTGGAAATTTTAATGATTTAAAACATTCACACACAACACGTCTTTGATTCTTATTCAATGTATAAACTACCTTTGGCTTTGGTCCCTTACTATTTTCATCGACATCAAGAGTGGGCCTTTTACAAATGAGTCACATATTTTTTCTTGCATTTAGGTTGTCTTTAGTTTTTCCGTTAATATCTATCACTGTATTTGTGAGATTATCAAAAATATTCTTCTCAATATGCATTACATCGAGATTATGATGAATCAAATGAATAAACCAATATGACAAATCCCAAAATATACTCCGTTTAATCCATTTATGTGTACTTCCATATTCATATGTTGTATCATGTGACTCTTCAATAACAGATGAAAAGTTAACTACTCGCCACCAAATATGTTCACCAGTTAATCTTAATAGTGGAGGGGTTCTTTAAATTTTATTCATAGTGAATTCATCTTTATTTCTTCTGAAAATATGATTTAGTGGTAAAAATTATCTATGACAATCAAAATAACTGGGCTTTTTTCCATGTTTCAATCGGATTGACTTCGATCTCTCCATACATATTGGGCATCCTAATCTCCTAGCGGTACTCCAACCCGATAGCATACTATAAGCCAGAAAGTCATTTATGGTCCAAAGAAGAGCATCCTTCATTATAAACATCTGATTAGTTTGAACATCGTATGTAGGAAAACCTTCATCCCATAATTGTTTCAGTTCTGCAATCAATGGTTGAATATAAATATCTATTAACTTTTTTGGATTTTTTGGGTCAGGGACAACCAAAGTTAAAAACATATAGGGTGTTTTCATGCACATCCCAGGTGGAAGATTATATGGAGTTACGATAACTAGTCAACATGAATAATTTCTTCCTGATTTACCAAACGGAGCAAAACCATTAGCATACAGACCTAATCTAATGTTTCAAATCTCCTTTGCAAATTCTGTATATGTTCTATCAAAATTTTTCCATGCCTCTGCATCTGATGGATGACACATTAACCCCTCTTATGTTTGATGATTTGCATGCTAAGTCATGTGTTCAGTAGTTGCCTTTGATGCATAAAGCCTTTGTAACCTAGGAGTTAAAGGCAAATAAAACATCTGACTGTATGATTTACGCCGTTGTTGATTCCTTTTGGTGCTCTTGTACCGATCTTGATTACATAATTTACAAACATCTGCATCTACATTATCTCCCCAATGTAACATACAACCATCTCTGTATACATCAATTCTTTCCACCGGAAGACCTAATTCTTTAATAAGTTTTTTCATACTATAAAAATCATTAGGCAATATATTATCATGCGGCAATACCTCTTCAAAAGTTTGAACAAACTTATTAAAACAATCTTCCGACATATTACACTCTGACTTGACATTCAACAGTCTTGCGGTGAGAGATAATTTAGTGTGAGTGCCACAACTAGCCCATAATGATTCATCAGCAGCACTCAACACTACTTGAAATTTAATATATGTTTCATCAACACCTGATACTTCTACCTCCTCCAATGATGATGTATAAATATTAAACATTTGTTCAACTGGTGGAGGATAACTAGAACTTGTACCATGCATGTCGGGATTGAAATTCTGACCTGCTGCATCAATTATCATCCTCTGATATGAATTTAGTTGATTATAATAACTCTGATCACCACTAACTGAGATTTGTAAGTTTCATTCATAATCATCATCAGATATGAACAACTCACCGTGAGATGTCCAATTATAGTAATTCAAGGTAAATCCAAATCTACAAAGATATTCTTCAACTTTATCAGAGGGTAAAAATTTACCATTGTGGCACTTTCTACTTATCTTATTGTCATCCATATACTCAACTTGACTACATGCAAAATTCAAAAATTACCTCAAGCCAGTGATAAATTCATCAGTTAAAATCCGACAGTTAGGCAAATTCTTGTTATACATCCAACTTCTTTCATTTTACATTTTGTCTGTTTACAATAAATTACATTAACAAAAACTTCTAGACAACAAACTAATGGTAAATATGTATCAAGTGAACATACATATGAAAATACTATATAACCAAAATAAAAACAAGAGATAGTATAATAGACAAACACGGTATCATTATTACTATCATTATTAATAAACAAGTCTAGATACATATACCTGATAAAGGAGAACAATGACGAGTGTCTCTCCAAATCACATCGGTGTACAAACCTACACAAGCAACAATACAATGTTTACAATTGTATATAAGATTAAAAAAAATTATATCCTCTGACACCCACGGAGAGCAGCAGTCGACAGGAACCGGCAGCGACCACTAGGGCCGGCAGCAGCTGCCAACGGCAGCACGAGACTGACAGCAGCCCCCCTAGGCATCACAGGGGGGTGACGACCAGCAAGGCAATGTCGCCAGGCGGCCGACAGTGGTCACCAAGGCCACCAACGGCTGTCGAGCCCAGCAGCGGCCGTTAGGAGCCGGCAGCGGCTGCCGACGGCAGCAGGAGACCGACAGCAGTGTTGGAACCCCAAGGTTGTTTTGGTGTGATCAACAAGTTAAGTTAGGTCCTGTTTGTTACTAACCTTGTGGCTAAGTGTGCAGGAGCTTAGGAGCACAGGTAGTCGAGCGGAAGACGCAGCTAGCGAGAAGGACGGCAGTCCGAGGGACGAGGTGCTGCGGAAGAGTACACCGGCGGACGAGAAGGAAGCGTGCGGTGATTCCGAGGGATGAAGCCGGAGCGGAAGATTGCTCGGGGAGCAAGAGACGCAGCTAGCGAGAAGGACGACACGCGGTGCGTCCGAGGGACGAAGACTGCGGATGAGTACGCCGACGGAAGAGAAGGAAACACGCGGCGATTCCGAGGGACGAGAAGTCGAAGGGAAGTCCGCTCGAGAAGACCGTAAGTTGGGTTCGGGTGAGCCATTTACCGGATGGTAGAGATCATCCAAGCGAACGGATCCGGAATAGAAGACTCGGACCGAGCCGAACCGAACCGGAGCAGAGGTCCAGGACGAAAAAGTCAACAGTTATTGACTTTTTGCTCCGGGACGCCCGGAGCAGCCCGGGGCGCCTGGACCTGATTTGTTGACCAGATCGCGTTAAACGCGATCTGAACGTTGGGGATAAAGTTTTATCCTCCCAGGGCGCCTCGAACCCCTTCTAGGCGCCCCGACCAAGGCTATAAATATAGTCTTGGTCCAGAAGCTTAGCATCAGTTAAGAAATTATAAAAACACTTGTGCGCTTTCCACTGTTTAGATTAGCTTTTTTCTTTTTGTACTTCAATGCTGTAAGAGGCTTCTCCGTCTGAAGGAGATTGATAGTGTGCTTCATCCTTTCCTTGGATTAACAATCTCCCCGGTTATAATCAAGTAAACAACTGTGCCTCTTTCTTTTCTATTTTTTATTTACTGTTTTGATTATTTCACAAGTGTTAGTTTGAAAAGTCGGGAAGGGTCTTTGTTTATTTTTTTCAGGGTTATTCAACCCCCCTTCTAGTCGACCCAACGGTCTTACAAGTGGTCTCAGAGTCGAGACGCTTCAGGAGGACTAACCGCCGAACAAAGCAACGAGATGGCCGGATCCAACATCTACCCGCCAAAATTCGAGGGGGACTTCGCAAGCTAGAAGAAGCGTATGGAGGTATTTTTCGGTACTGATTTCGATTTATTATTAACAATGGAACTCAGTTTTGAAGCTCCCGAAGGCAAAGTAAAATATCAATGGGCGAAGAAAGAGCAGATCGACGACGTGGCAAACAAGAAAGCAGAATTCCATCTGCTAAGCGTACTTCCGCCACAAGAAGTCAACCGTGTCGGCACCTACAACTCGGCAAAGGAGCTTTGGGAGAAGTTCCTTGAACTACACGAAGGAACATCCGAAGCCAAGTTTGCGAGACGGGACTTCGCAACCAGCTCACCAACCTCCGTCTTGAAGAAGGTGAAACAATTGCACATCTACACTCGAGGATACAAGAGCTCATCACCGGACTTTCGAATCTCGGAGAAGAGGTAAGTAACCTAGATTCGCTAAGGTACGCTTTAAATTCCTTTCCGAGAAATCCAAAATGGGCATCACTAGTAGATGCCTTTTATATTTCAAAAGACCTAGAAAAAATTTCTTTAGAAGAATTTTTCTCGACATTTGAAGTGCACGAATCAAGATACGCAGGTTCGAAGGAGCCCAAGAACAACATCGCCCTCAAAGCATCGAGAGACAAACTTGAGTCGGAATCTTCTCTCGACGACGAGGAAATGGTAATGATGGTAAGACGATTTAAGAAGTTATACAATTCTAGAAAAACTAACCATCCACAGGGTAGAAAGAAAAGAACGATCCGCTGCTACCATTGCGACGAAGAAGGGCACGTCAAGGACAACTGCCCGAAGCTAAAGAACAAGTATAAAGATAAAGGTAAAAAGTCTGTTCAAAAGCGCAAGGCTCTAAAAGCGACGTGGGACGATACATCGTCCGAATCGGAAGTCGAAACATTCTCCGGACTCGCACTGATGGCGAGTCATCAAGACGACGACTGCGATTCAAGTTCTTCTGAGATGAGCATCGAAAGCATCGATGAAAGGGGAGCTTCGTCGGAAGAAAGCAGCAGTTCAGGGGGAGACACAGACAACGATATCGACAAGGTAGGTCAAGTACGTTCACTTTCTCCCGATAAACTTTTTAAATTTGTTAAATTACTAACTAAAGACTGCTGCAAGTTAGAAAAAGAAATTAAAAATTTAAAAAGAATATTAGCTGAATCCTGCCCGTTAGAAATGTTAGACAAATCAAACCTAGAAAATGAAAAATTGAAGTTAGAAATTCAAAATTTAAAAATTCAAGTAGAAAACTTGAAAAACCATACATGCCCATCTAATAATGAAGTATGAGTAGACGCCTAAAGGCTTGTGTATATGAAGTTGCATGCTCCAATATATTCTTTCTACATCTAACTATCCCTCATCTAAAAAATTATAATTTCGTGCCCTCCATACATAGTGTAGTGTATCATTGATGATAAGGCCAAGTGATGGGCCCTTGTCAACGTCATGCTACCACAGTAGTGTTGGCCAAAAACTCAAAGCATCCGATGATAGGTCGACATCTCCGAACACATGTCGAGCCAGCCTCAGATCCTCCACCATAGCTCTACAATACGGGGAATTGGAAGAATAGATGCTCCAATGTCTTAAGCGTCTGCCTACCAAAAATGCATTGTTGGTTCTCCTAATAACATGTCTTTAGTTTGGTTTAGAGTAAGTCGAGTCTTGGTGTTGAGATTTCTTCCTCTTCCATTTGAGGAGACTGCAATTTCGATGAGGCTGCAGGAACTCCCCTCCTATTCCATTCTTTTCCTTGTCTACATAACCTCCTCATCTCTTATGCAACATCTTTTGTTTCCATTATTAAAATAACCATTTTCCAGTAGCTACACCAAAGTTTCTTATTCATCTCTCTCGCTCGCTCGCTGTTGATGGCACCAAGTTATTATTAATCAAGAGAGTAGAATCTTCTTCATATAAAATTGACTTGGATGTAATTAAGGTCGCAATTGAATCTTATATATGGAATAGAAAGTTACAATAACATAATAAGAACCATGAGGAAGCACAAAAGCACCAACACAAATCTAAGCTACATTACAAGTTTAAGCAAATATTTATGAATGTCATTGTAAGTTTTTCATTTCAGCCAAAAAAAACATGATAAAATCAAGCACTTGGACAAGAGTCATTGACAAAAATAAGAAAGAAAGAAGACTAGAGTTTATATGGGTAACTTTTGTTGTCCTTGAAAAAAAAAACGGAGAAAAACAAAAACTGATAAGCATACCTTGTTCTTCCAAATAGACATCAGTTTGGTTTCTTTGCATCATCATCTTGACTGTGGACCTTGTCAACTTTGTCCCCTTCCATGACTCTCTTTAATTCTTCTTGATACCCTTGTATAAATCCTGTTAGTGCATCTCTGTATGCCGATGCACGGGTCATATATATGCGCTGCAGAGCAGGCCTTAAAGTCTCCATTCCACCTCTAGCTGCAATAGCAAGGTCTTCCAACATTGAAGGCTCTTTCTTGTCAGCTGAAGTAGCATCTCGGCGGAGATTGCCGTCGTCATCTGTGTTCTTTTTGTAGTCATTCGGCCTAAGATCAGGGCCGATGTCCCGCACCCAGCTGGCAGCATAAATCCTTGATGCTTCCTTCAAAATATACCAGCGCTCTATCCATCTGAGCTTCCTACGCTTCTTGATATGCGGAGGATCAGGAAGAGAGGAAGGGAAAGCAATTTCTTTCAGATCATACCTTACATAATCATACAATTTTCGACTGACCACCTTCAGCTTCATCCTATCTGCAGCTCTATCAATTCAAATTAACATGATCAAGATAGTCCTGGATTAATGTGAAGGCAAAATGCCCACCATAGCTAGACCTTGCATCAATTATAATACGATAAAAACAAACAAAAATCTAAAATATAATCTCATTTATCCTTGTCTAAGTTAAGAATATCACTGAATTTTGTTAACAAGATCAATGAGCTCTACTTTAATCAGCCAGAGAACCATAAAATTCCAATTCTTGTCCCACAAATAGATGAGGATATAGTAGGGGATCGAGCCAAAAGGCGTAGTAGGATCCATATAACTGAGTTGTTGTCATCCCACAAATAGATGTTAGTAGTTAATCAGATTAAGAATTAGTAAAAACTGGCAGTAGCATGCTTTCAACGTCTTAAAGTTTGGATTAGACTAGAAGGTTCAACCTGGAATCAGACACAAATGTGATTCGCCCAAAAAGCCAGAAATGTGGAGAATTGCTCAAATCCATTTCAATAGAGAAAATGAAAAAACTGACTAAACTGAATAGAGCCATGTTTTCAGAAATTATTGTTTGCACAAGTTTCCCAATTTTAACCTAACCCTCTCTCTCTCTCTCAGCCCTTGTTGAGCAACGAGAAATAACTTCTTATAGTGTTGGTCATTGGAAGTTTGATTTGGGGTAATCGAAACATTAATCCCGGTAATACTACAGGAATGACCTTCTGTTGGGGATGTTGGATGAAAGAGACCAAGAAGTATTAGAACTTAGCTAACTTCAAGTTGCAATAGGATGAGAACTAGGAAGAACATTTGACAATGAATTTCAACCTATAGGTAAACTCCATACAGAGCATTGACATAATCGAAGGCCTTACCGAGGATATTAACACCCTTTCACGGTCATCGGAGAAGACAGCTTTTCGAGAAGATGAAGGGTATGTCTTTGCTCGAGGTGCCTGCAAAGGAGCGGTGGCAATCGAGTATGTTGGAGAAGAAGGGTTCGACACCCGACTGAGTCGATCGCAGTCTCGCAGCGACCAGATTGGTTTCCGATCTGTGTGAGGACGAAACGGCCGGCGAGACTTTCGTTCTGTGTGAGAAGGTGGGCGGAAATGAGACGAACAGAAGCGAGATCGGATGGAATTGGGACTTGGGAGAGAGTACGAGGGTTTTGGATTTTTATTATTATATTTTTTATATTATCCCCATCTTACCACCTAATTAATATATATATGTTATATAAAACAATATTTTTTCAAAAAGTGTTTCAATATAAATTTTCTTCTTAAATTATACTTTTTTTATCTGATATTATAAGTTGTGACCATTTTAGATAGTTTTAGTTAAAATTATTTTGATATAGAATTATATTAATTAAAAATACTATATAATATGAAATAGTTTAGATATAAAATATTACAATTTAGACTAATTTTACTAATCTAAAATTACATAAAACTGCTTCTTCATCAACATTAATACTACAATCATCCTAATTGAAAAGAGAAAATCTCTTTTGAATTTTGCGCTATATTTTGATATTTTTAGCCAAAAACCAAGAAGGCCCTTTTTTAAAATATATATAAAAACACCAATCATCCTACATTTCATCCAAAAATAATTTATGGGAGGGGCTATGTACACTCCACCCATTACTAAACAAATCCTAATTTTTTTTTCTAAAAATACCCTTAGATGAAAAATCTAAAATGCCCTTTTATAAAATTTATAAAATATATCCCTTCCATCTTTCTCCCTCCTCCCACCTTCTCTTTCTCTTTCTCTTTCTCTTTCTCTCTATCTATTTTATCTCTACAACCTAATATCTGTTGGTCCCTGTAGGTATTTTGATGTGATCAACCAAGTTGGTTAGGTCCTGCTTTGTTTGATCCCTGTGTCTGAGTGTGCAAGAGCTTAGGAGCGCAGGAAGTCGAGCGGAAGACGCAGCTAGCGAGAAGGACGGCACGGGAAGGGAGCCGACAGGCTCGGTGGAGATTGGGTTCAGGTGAGCCCTATTTCGGTTGGCCGGAATCACCCAAAAGAACGAGACTTCGGAAGACGAAGCAAAGAAGTAACCAAGCTGGAAATGCTGCCAGCCAGCTTGGAGGCGCCACCATCAGGCTTGGAGGTGCCTCCATCTTGAGGGCGCCTTCAACCCCTGTTGAAGGCGCCTCGGACCCGACATATTTGAATGTTAAACTTTTGGATAAAGTTTTATCCACCCACTCGATGGAGGCGCCTTGGACCCCTGTTGGAGGTGCCCTGGACCCTCGAGATCAGATTTCCAGAGACTATTTAAAGGCCCCTGGAACTAGGAATTCACAACAACTCAAGCAATCAATTCTGTAGTACTTCCTAGCAACTAGTGAGCATTTTAAGTGTGTAAAGGCTTCTCCGCCTTCAGCAAAGGAGTTTTCTTACTGCGCTTTTCTTACTGCCCTGGATTAACAATCCTCTTGGTTGTAACCAGGTTAATTTCTGTCTCCTTTTATTTCTGCTATTAATTTTATTATAGTTGCTTTACTTTTGAGTTGAAAGATCCGAGGAGGGTACAGTTTTAATTTTTTCAGAAGCAATTCACCCTCCTCTTGCCGGCCTCCGCTGCACCTACAATATCTTCCAAAATATAAAGATAAATCAATAATTGGCCATGAAGATTCAATTCCCACAAACAATGTAAGTTTTTTTTTCCAAGCAGTACGATTGTATATTTGTATTCTCACGATTTAAACTATAGCAGTATGAAAGTGATTCAAACGTGCAGTGTTTGGCCATACCATGCCGAACACTTTGAGCAACATTCGACTATTAGAAATTGAACGTAACGAAATATGTTTAGGGTATAAATGTTGAATGTTTGCCCTAATTTGGCTGATTATTGCCGAGCATAGCTAAATACTTTTGCCATCTTAGTGTCAAATGTGTGCAGTCATGCTCGTCCACTTATATCTGAACTATTAAGGCAATGTTTAGCTATGTCTGGTCAAACACTGAGTTTACAATATATTTTAATGTGTATTTTTACATAACCATTTTGTAAAGTATATTTGTAATGTTATGATTTTTTTTATTTTTATTAGGAATCAACTACATGCTCTATAGAGGGTAGTATCATTGATCCTATAAATAATGAGATAGCGATGGAGTATACAATAATGTTCACTACAAATGAATGTTTTGAATCTCATGATGCACTAATTGCTTGGCCACATAAGGTGACAAAGAGGAACAGGATGGTTGTAGTAGTGAAAGAGTTAGACAATGGAGATAGTGGATGGCGAGATCAGTTATTTTTGTCATGTGAACGAACTGGCTAATATCGTTAGCCTAAAGAGAAATTGTCTGAAGAAAGATGTGAGAATATGAAAGATGAAAATAATGTGATCCGAAAAGTGAGCAAGGAGAGACTAACAAGAACAAAGAAGTGTGGTTGTCCATTTTTTTATTAAAGGTACATAAATATCCATTGACAGACCATGGGTTTAGTTTTGAATGTTGTTTGTAACATGTATATATTGGTGCAATTTGCACAACGATCTATCTTAGGTTTTGATGAATGACCAGTGAGTTAAGTTAAGTATTATTATGGTCTAATTACTTTACCAAGTGTGCAAGAGTTAACAGGTCTAAAGGACCTGACACCAGAATGAAACCCAACTAGGTCTGAGGACCCGATAGTTGGTAGAAACCCAGATAAGTCAAAGGGTCGACCTAATATTTGGTAGAAAGTCCAAATGAGTCCGCAAGGCTTGACAACTAGCTAAAGTTTAGTTGGGTGTGCGGACTTGATAATTGGCATGAAAACCTGGTGGGTCGAGAGGCTAGTCAACCGACTACAAGTTGGTAAGTGAAGGTAAGTCACTGGAGGAGAATGACTCGGTGAGGACGCGTCCCGGTTGAGGACAGTAGGCATCGGTCCAGTATGTTGGCGCAGCGGGGCTGGCAAGAAGGGGGTGAATTGCCTATGTGAAAATCAAACAAGCCTTTCCCATTCTTTTAACTCAGATTAGTAGCAGTAGCATAATTATAATAAAAATAAATGAATAACTTTAAAAGAAAAGAGGTAAATGAGTTATTTGGTTATAACTTAGGTGGTTGTTAATCCAAGGTAAATAAAAGCACTAAAAAAAGTCTCCTTCGGTGAAGGCGGAGAAACCTCTTACACTCGTTGAACGCTCAGAAAGTTGCTAAGAAATGAATACTAGAGTTGATATTAATTTTCTAGGTCCAGAGGTCTTTTTATAACCCCTAGAAAAAGTTATCCGTAGCTTGAAGACACCTCCTAAGAGGTCCAAGGCGCCTTCCATTAGATAGAGATTATCTACCAAGGATAAAACTTTATCCTCAGCTAACGGCTAGCGAAGGTGCCTTTAAAGGCTGGAAGGTGTCGTCCTACTGTTCATCGAAGGCGCCTTCTAGTTATAGAAGGTGCCTTCCATAGGGCAACTTAGCTCAATGCTAATCTCTTCATGTAGTTCTTCACGTAGGTGATTCTCCGGCTAACCGAAGTTGAGCTCACCAGAACCCAACTCCGACCTTCTCCTCGAACAGGCTTCCTTCCTAGCTTCTCGTCCCTCGAATGCTATGCACATCTTTCTCGTCTGCTGGTGTACTCTTCCACAGTATCTTGGCCTTTGGATGCATCGAGCTCGTTGACTCCCTTCCCGTGCCATCCTTTTCGCTAGCAATGTCTTCCGCTCGACTTCTTGTGTTCCTAAGCTCCTTCACACTTAGACACAAGGATCAAACACAACAAGACCTAACTGAACTTGGTTGACCACATCAAAACTACCCGGGGTATTAACAATCTCCTCTTTTTTGATGTGCATCAACCCAAGTTCAAGTTAGAGTTAAAAATGCAATGAAATAATATAGTAAAGTAATGAATTAAACAAGTTAATTGTAAATATAAATACAAGGATAAAAATTATGGGAATTATCCTAACTCTCCCATAATTCCCCTTAACTTTTACTTATCCCCCCCCCCCTTCTTTTATCATATAAAAAAATCAGGAAAAGAATTTAGAAAAATAAATTAAACTGTTAGAAAAATTTGAAAACCCTTTCGAGGGGTACATTACAACGATTACCAGTAAGCTAATATATTTCAGAAATAATTTTAAAAAAATATTTTATTTTTACTAATTAATCTCCTATTTTGACAAAAATAATGTTAAAAATTACTTATCGATTTTGAAAAAATCCTAAAAAGTTTTATCAACCTCGACCAGACATTGTTAGATCAGTATAAAAATTCACATGATGAAATACTTTGTATTTGAAAAGAAATAAATTTAAATTTCAAAGTATGATTTTTGTTATTAATTTTATAAAAATATAGCTCAACAGTGAACAAAATATGAAAAACTTTCTGTTTGTAGATTAAATCATCAGATAGCATAGAAAAAAAATTTAACTCGAAATACAAACAAAAAAATTAAAAAAATATTTTTCTAATTGAGACAATTTCTACCTAATAATTAAAAAAATTGGAGTTTAATCTAAAAAAATTTTGGAACCCAATATAAGTTTTTACCTATTGGATTTACCAAAAATTTGGGAGGTACATAATTTTTAAGAATTTTCTTAATTTATCCATGGTGATTTCTAATTATCAGTTGATTCTACCATAATTTTTAAACTTTGATTGAATGTAGTCAGAACATACATGGTAATCTTTCAATTTCTCTATTTGTGTTTTCAATTTTTCATTTTCTAATGTTAAATTATCAAATAATTCTAGTGGGCATGCATTGGCTAATTGTCTTTTCAAATCAATATTTTCTTTTTCTAATTTGCACATATTTTTAGAAAGCATTTTGATAAATTCAAAAGATTGCTTGGGAGATAGCGCACGTACCTCACTTACCTCGTGTTGTGATGCTCCCCCTTCATCGCTGTTTTCTTCAGAGGATCCTCCCCTTTCGTCAATGCTCATCTCTGAGGAACTTTCAACATCTCTCTAGTGGTCTGCCATCAGGACTAGTCTGGCATAGGCCTCGACCTCGTATTCAGAGGGTGATGATTCATTCCATGTTGCCTTCAGATTCTTGTGCTTCAATCTTGTTGGTCTTTTGCCCTTGTCCTTCTCCTTCTTCTTTAGTTCGGGATAGTTATCCTTGATGTGCCCTTCTCCTTGGCAGTTGTAGCATTGTACCTTCCTTTTGATCTGAAAGTATTTTTTTCGCCTATGACTTATTAAATTTATTAGATTTAATAAACTTACTAAATTTTCTTATCAACAATGCTACTTCATCTTCGTCGATTGATGCTTCGAAGTCTGGATCATCTGTTCTTGCTTTTAGGGCAATTGTCTGACTTGGCTCCTTTGATTATGCACATCTAGATTCGTGAAGTTCTAAAGTAGAAAATAAACTTTCTAATGTGCTTACCTCTAGATCTTTAGAAATATAATAGGAGTTGACAATTGAGGACCATTCGGGTGTCCTTGGAAAAGCATTTAATGTGTATCTTAGAGAATCTTGATTTGTTACATTTTCTCCGAGATTCATAAGTCCGATGATCGTCTCCTTCAATTTAGCGTGCAGATGTGCTACTGATTCTCCTTATTTTTATATTTTAGCCAGAGGTTCATCAGTTGGTTTCGGAAAAGATCTCGTCTAGCGAGCTTTGCTTCAGACGTTCCTTCATGTAGTTCTAGGAACTTTTCCCAAAGTTCCTTTGCTGATGCGTAGGTGTCGATCCTGTTGATTTCTTGAGGTGGCAGTACACTTAGTAGGTAGAATTCGGCTCGTCCATTCACCACAAAGTCTGCTTGCTCTTCTATGTCCAAAAGTACTCTTCTTTTTTTTCATCTTTTTGATTTTTTGGAGCTTCAAAACTATATTTAATTAGTAATAAAACTTCAAAATCACTTTATAAAATACCTCCATGTATTTTTTCTATAACGCAAATTCTCCCTCAAACTTTGGCAGGTAGATGCTCGATCCGACTATCGTCTCAGTGCTTCAGTCGGCAGTTAGTCCTTCTGAGGCATCCTGGCTTTGATACCAATTGTTGGCGCAACGGGGACGACAAGAGGGAGTGAATTACCTATGTGAAAATCAAACAAGTCATTCCCAATCTTTCAACTCGGATTAGTAGCAGTAGCACAATTATAATAAAAATAAATGAACAACTTTAAAAGAAAAGAGACAAAAGAGTTACTTAGTTACAACCTAGGTGGATGTTAATCTAAGGCAAATAAAAGCACTAAAAAAAGTCCCCTTCGGTGAAAGCGGAGAAGCCTCTTACACTTGTTGAATGCTTAGAAAGTTGCTAGGAAATGAATACTAGAGTTGATGTTAATTTCCTAGGTCTAGAGGTCTTTTTATACCCCGTGGAAAAAGTTATCCGCGGCTTGAAGGCACCTCTAAAGAGGTCCAAGGCCCCTTCCATCGGATAGAGTTTATCCGCCAAGGATAAAACTTTATCCTCAACTAACGGCTAGCGAAGGCGTCTTCAAAGGCTGGAAGTCACCTTCATACTATTCATCGAAGGCTCCTTCTAGTCATGAAAGGCGCCTTCCACAGGGCAACTCAGCTCAATGCTGATATCTTCACGTAGGTGATTCTCCGGCTAACTGGAGTTAAGCTCACCCGAACCCAACTTCAACCTTCTCCTCAAGTAGGCTTCCTTCCCAGCTTCTCATCCCTTGAATGTCATACATGTCCTTCTCGTCCGCCGATGTACTCTTCTGCAGTATCTTGGTCTTCGGATACACTGAGCCCGTTGACGCCCTTCTCGTGCCATTCTTCTCGCTAGTTACTTCTTACATGACTTTTTGTGTTCCTAAGTGTTGGACCACGTAGGTCGGCTGGAGAGGGTTGAGTTGCCTGAAGTAGAAAAACAAAACACCTTTCTCATCTTTCAACTTAGATTAGCAATAATAGCATAAAAATAAACAATACGAAACTAAAATAAAGAGACTCAGAATTTACTTGATTACAACCGGGGTGGTTGTTAATCCAAGGCAAATGAAAGCTCACTAAGAATCTCCTTTGGTGAAAGAAGAGAAGCCTCTTACACACACTAATAGCTCATACTATTGCTAGGAAATGAATACTCAAGTTGTTACATTTTTCTAGGTCCAGGAGTCTTTTTATAACCCCTAGAAAAACTTATCCACAGGCTGAAGGCACCTTCCATAGGGCTGTAAGGCGCCTCCAACGAGACGTCGGTGGATAAAGTTTTATCCATTGCAACGGCTCGAACCAACCTGGTCGAAGGTGTCTTCCATAGCCATGGAAGGCGCCTTCTATGAAGGCTTGAAGGCTCCTTCCATGCACAGTGAAGGCGCCTTCCAGCAAAAGGCTTTAGCATCTTTTTCTATTCCTCTCGCTCTTCCACTTGGATGATTTGGTCAACCAATAAGGCTCACCCAAACCCAATTTTGGCCTCCTCCTCAAGTAGCCTTCCTCCTCGGATTCTCGTCCCTCGGACCGTCGCACGCGTCTTTCTCATCTACCGGTGTACTCTTCCGCAGCACCTCGTCCCTCAGACACACCGAGCCTGTCGGTTCTCTCCTGTATCGTCCTTCTCGATAGTTGTGTCTTCCGCTCGAGTTCCTGTGCTCCTAAGCTCCTACACAGTTAGACACAGGTATCAAAACATGATAGGACCTAACCTAACTTAGTTGATCACACCAAAAATAACCTTGGGGTTCTAACAATCTCCCTTTTTTTTATATGAGCAACACAAGTTAAGTTAAGGTAAACTAACCATAAAGTAAAGATAATAAAATTACAATTATGCAATAAAGTGTAAAAAGATTTTCAAATTTAAATTTAATTTAAAATTTGAATTGAACTACTACCTCCCCCTAGACTTAATCTTCCCTTCTCCCCCTTTGATCACATAAAAAATTGGGGTACCAAAAAAAATCTAAGGGTAACAATTTTGAAAATTCAAAAAAAAATTATCAAGTTTTTGACAAAATTTTGAAAATAATTTTGAAGTTTTTGACAAACTTTGAAAATAATTTTGTTAAAAAAATTTTGCAACGTCAATATTTTTAGAAACTTTAAGTTTTGCAAAAATAATTTTCTAAGTAATGAAATTTTCAAACAATTGACAAAAATTGAAAGCATTATCTTAATTTCACAAGCTTATCAGTTTGTCAATTAAATATTCAATTCAGTAATTGGCTTCCAAGCTGTGGTGAGGCACTAGGCCTTCTTAGTTATTGGATCATCAACCACTTCTAGACAAAACCTCTTAAAGAATCAAACATTTAATCTACTCTCTGAAAGCCCTAAGTCCAATTTTACTTTAATTTATACAAGTGTTTGGAACCCAGTATAGGTTCCTTCCTATAGGATTAATCAAGAATTTTGAGGCACATAACTTTTGAAATTTTTTCTAATTTGACCCCTGTGAAATCTAAGATACCAGTTTAGTCTTTTAAAATTTTGAGCTTGAACAGTTAAACATGTATGGTTTTCTAAGTTTTCTACTTGTATCCTCAATTTTTAATTTTTAATTTTTTAAAATCTTCTAACAAACAAAATTTGGCTAAAATTATTTTTAATTATTTGTTTTCTTTTTCAAGTTTACAACAGTCTTTAGTTAATAATTTAACAAATTTAAACAACTTATCAGATGGAAAAGATCATACCTGACTTACCTTGTCGATCTCGTTATCCGTAGCTCCCCCTGAACTGCTGCTTTCTTCTGTTGACGCTCCCCCTTCATCAATATTCTCGAGGCTCATTTCAAATGAGCTTGGTTCGTGTTCTTCTTCTTGATGACTTGCCAATAACACAAGTCCGGAGAAAGCTTCGACCTCTGATTCGGATGATGTTTCGTCCCACGTCGCCTTTAGGGTCTTGTATTTGTTCTTTTGGATGGACTTCTTGTTCTTGCCTTTGTTCTTCTCGTTGATCTTTAACTTAGGGCAGTTGTCTTTAACGTGCCCTTCTTCATTGCAGTGGTAGTATCTGATTGTTCTTTTCTTTCTACCCTGCGGATGGTTAAATTTTCTAGATTTAAGAATTTTTTAAATCGTCTTACCATCATTACCGTTTCATCGTCGTCGAGAGAAGATTCTGAATCTTGTTCGTCCATCTTTACCTTAAGGGCAATGTTGTGCTTCAGCTCCTTCTTTGTATCTGCACATCTCGATTCATGGGCTTCAAAAGTTGAAAATAACTCTTCTAAGGTAACAGATTCTAAATCCTTAGAGATATAGTAGACATCTACTAATAATGCCCATTTCGTATTTCTAAGGAATGCATTAAGAGCGTACCTTAGCGAATCTCGGTTGCTTACCTTTTCTATGAGATTTGAAAGTCCGGTGATGAGCTCCTTAATCCTCGAGTGAAGGTGTGTAATGATTTCGTCTTCTTCAAATCAAAGGTTGGTGAGCTGGTTGCGAAGTAAGTCCCGTCTCGCAAGTTTCACCTCCAAGGTTCCTTCGTGTAGTTCCAGGAATTTCTCCCAGAGTTCTTTTGCAGACTCGTAGGCTCCGATCCGGTTGACTTCTTGTGCCGTAAAACACTTAGTAGATGAAACTCTGCTTTGCCATTTGTCACAAAGTCGGCTTGTTCCTTCTTCGTCCATTGAAACTTTTCCTTGCCCTTGGGTGCTTCAAAACCAAATTCCATTATCAATTATAAATCAAAGTCTGTTTTGAAAAATACCTCCATTCTCTTTTTCCAACTTGCGAACTTCCCCTCAAACTTTAGTGGGTAGATGCTCAGTCCGGCCATCTTGTATGCTTCGTTCGACGGTTAGTCCTCCTGAAGTTGTTAGGCTTTGATATCACTTATTGGGACCGAAGGATGTTCACATATCTCCACAATGGCATGATATTGTCTATTTTGGGCCTAGGCCCTCATGACTTTGCTCTTGGGCTCTCCCCAAAAGGTCTCATGCCAATGGAGATATCCTACATCCTTTTAAACTCATGATCTTCACCAAATCTTCCAATGTGGGACTTTGATTAAACCCCAACACTAAGCTCCTGCACACTTAGACACAAGGATCAAACACAACAGGATCTAACTAAACTTGGTTGACCACATCAAAACTACCCTGGGTTACTAACACAGTCTAGGTCTATTTTGGATCCCTAAAATGAGACCTTGACTAGTTCTTAATCCCGGAAGGATAAGAATTAATTAATACTCCTTATTATGATTGTACTAAAACTTATTTTGTAGGTTAGATATTGTCGTGTTGGACTAACCTAACTTGCAGAGCAAAAGAAGTAAAAAATGTCTCGGGTGAACAGTACCCGAGGCACTTTCAAGTATTTGAAGGCGTCTTCACACTATTCATAGAAGGCACCTTCAAGGCTATAGGCGACACCTTTTATAAGATAAAATTTAGACTTCGTCGCAAATAAGAATTGGGCTATTCGGGATCAGATTTCTCATGTTAGAGGCACCTTCAAGGCCATGGAAGGTGCCTTCCACACCCTTTATAAGGGCATGTCGAGCAAAACTCCAAGAATAACTTTCATATGAGCTTCTACACATTTGTCCAGCTTTTTGACTGCTCCAACTTGCTGCTACTGCTCTGCTATGACTCTGCTACACCTGACTGCCATTGAGAAGTCATCCAAATATTGAGCTTGAGCTAACCATCTATAAGAGTGTTTGGTAACGACAATTTAATTACGGTACTTAATTCTGCAAATGGAAAGTGTAGCTTGTTACATTCTTCCAATTCTCGTGTACTCGATTCTCTCTTCCGATGGTCTTAGAGGAGATTTTTAGTAGATTATCCATCGATAAGTCTGTGGGACCTGGGTCTTGGAGTAGGAGTCGCCGAAGGCTCCGAACGAAGTAAAATCAAATCTATCTTCTTACTTGCTTTTAATTTTCGTGTTGTTCCATTGCGTATACTTTGATTTTCAAAATGAAAATAAAAGTTTTTAAAACCACATGATTCACCCCCCTCTCACATGAGTCTCGATCCAACAAATGGTATTAAAGCAGGTTCTGCTCTGGATTTGTGCAACCACTAATCAAGGCAAGGGAATTATTTTTTTTTCTTTCGGTCTTTTTGTATCTTATCTGAATTGGTAAAAATTATCTTTTTAGATAATTATTTATCGTTCAATTTCAACTCAAATTGGTGCAACACTACTTGAGTTCTTCAATATTATTTTTCTCCTCAAACTCTGCTAATTCAAGACCAAGTCTTGGTACCTCCTTTTAGTTCTCTATTCAGTTATAAATGGCCCAAAACAAAGGATACAACATGTAAGTATCCTGTGGTAGTTTTGATGTGATCAACCAAGTTAAGTTAGGTCCTATTATATTTTGATGCCCTGTGTCTAAGTGTACAGAAACTTAGGAGCATAGGAAGTCGAACGAAAGACGCATTTAATGAGAAGGATGGCATAGGAGAGAGTTGACGGGCTCGGTGCATTCGAGGGACGAGATATTGTTGAAGAGTATGATGGAGGACAAGAAGGAAACGCGTGGCGATTCCGAGGTACGAGAAGCCGAAGTGGAAGACTACTCGAGAAGACCAAAAAATATGTTCGGGTGAGCCCTATTCAGGATGACCGAAATCACCCAAGCAAGCAGAGTTGAAGTGAGAGCCCGAACTGAAAAGTCAACAGGGAAGTTGACTTCAGTCTGGGTGCCTGGACCAAGTCCAAGTGCTTGAATAGTCTGAACGCCCAGACTTGGTCCAAGTGCCCGAACACTCCGGACGCTCAAACCTGGTCCGGGTGCCTGAATCACCTTAGCGCCCCCAGGGCGCCTCACCCAACGGGGGCCATATTGACACTATCTGGGCGCCTAGAATCCTTCTGGGCGCTTGGACCAAAAAGTTTATTGAAATTCAATGTGTCACGATCCATTGTGATTTGGATAAAATTTTATCCATGTCTAGGCGCCTAGAACCTTTCCAGACACCCCGATCAGGGCTATAAATATAGCCCTTCATAGAAGCTAAAAATAACACTTGTAAATAATTCTATTTGAGTTTAGCTTTGTAATTGAGTGTATTAACTATTGTAAGAGGCTTCTTCGCCTGAAGGAGACTTTAGTGGACTTTTTCAACATCTTGGATTAGAAATCTTATGATTGCAAACCAAGTAAAATCTCTGTGCCTCTTTCTTTTAATTAGATTCTTAATTATGTTTCTGTACAAGTGTTTGTTTATGTTAATAAAGCTTATAAAGATCGAGAAAGTATTTCTAGTTTTTGATTTCAGGCTATTCACTCGCCTCTAGCCGACCGTAAGGGACTAATAAGTAGTATCAGAGTGAGGACGTTTCAGAAGGACTAATAGCCAACCGAACCACAAGAGATGGTCGAACCAAGTATCTATCCGCTGAAGTTCAAGAGGGAGTTCACGATTTGGAAAGGAAAGATAGAGGTATTCTTCAAAATGGATTTTGATTTATTACTAATATTAAAATATGGCTTTGTAGCTTCAAAAGATAAAGAAGAATGTCAATGGACTAAGAAGAAGTAAGCAGATTTCGTAGCAAATGGACGAGCCGAATTCCATCTACTAAGTGTGCTACCTCCGCAAGAAGTCAATAGAATCATCGCTTACAAATTAGCAAAGGATCTTTGGGAGAAGTTCCTGGAGCTACATGAAGGTACGTCCGAAGCCAAACTCGTGAGACAAGACTTGCTTCGGAACCAGATCAGTAACCTTCAGCTAGAAGAAGGTGAAACTATCGCACACCTTCACTCAAGGATCAAGGAACTCATCACGGGACTCACAAATCTTGAAGAAAAGGTAACCAACTGTAACGACCCGCCTTCTACTGGCTAAGCTGTAAGGCCGGATCGTTACATTAGGCTAACTAATTCATGTGCGGAAAACTGATCTGATGAAAATTTTGCTGAACTAATGAATATGCTTCTGTTACTCGCTATACTATCTGAACTTAACGTTTAAAATACCCCTTGAATTGCTGGGGCTATGCTAGAAGGGGTGTTCTAGGTCTTTGTTGTCATCTGGAGTGGAACTGAAGTGGTTTCAGCTAGTACTAGGCCTCTGATCGATCCATGGATCGATCCAGCCTGTTACTGTGAACGGAGACTGCTTTGAATCGATCTGCTGATCGATCTAGGTTAGGCAATCGATCCAGTGATCGATTCAGGACCCTACTGTACGCGGGAACTAGCGTCTGGATCGATCGGCTGATCGATCCAGTATGTCCAATCGATCCAGTGATCGATTCGACGACGCGCTGTACGCGGGTTCAACTCGAATCGATCGACAGATCGATCCACAAACCTTCTGTTCACGATGAAACTCGGCTGGATCGATCGACTGATCGATCCAGACGCATTCTGTTCACGGGATAAGCTGCCCAATCGATCAGCTGATCGATCGAGAAGCCTCCAATCGATCGGCTGATCGATCGAGGTTTCTGATTTCATATCAGAACCTGATTTCAACCCTGGTTCGAGCAGAAATCTCGTATATTAACTCTAAACTAACTGAAATGCATTCTAACAACAATTAACTAGCATTCTAAACATGACATGGTGCATATTTAACTAGTTCATGATTTTTAAGCAAACTGAAATGCGAAAACTAAAAGTAACAAGGTTCAAATAGTTAGACTTGCTAAATCCCTAAGATCTTCATTCCAAACTCCTTTTCACACACACATCTTCATCGCATTGTCCTCCAGCCTCCACTAGTCCATCTTTCCTTTACCCTTATCTGCAGTATAAGGAAAAGAGTATCTGTAAGCTTGAGAGCTTAGTAAGAAACCATCTACCTCACTAAAACATGCATACGATGCAATTTATGTTTTTAAAGCATGCTATTTGAAATGTATGAATACAGAACATGTAAAAGCATAGCATGACATACCAACAAACTAGTCATGGCAACAAGTGCTAACATAAGCTATCATATGTATCAATAGTAAACTAAACCGATACAAAACTAAGCTGAGCTGATTCTAAATTAATGCTAAAGCTGTATTGAATCCACATAACTACTTGTGAAGTTTTGAAAACTATTTTCATAAATAGATTAAAATAATAATCATGCTGCTGTTTGGGCCCGGCAACTGTACTTGCTATGTGCGCATCCCTAACTAGACTCGGGTTTGCAAGTCCCGAATTTAGTAGGGTTACTAGATTATCTAAACCTAGGGACGACTGTGGGAGTCCAACCCAATGGATATCTAATCTAGTACAGTGCCTCTGCTAAAATAAAATACTGATTATAGCTGAGTTCTTTTTTTATATTGCTATTTCTAGGTTATCTGAACCTAGAGCTAGGTTATCTGAACCTAGAGGCATCTATGGGAGCCCACCCATTGGACCGTAGTCCCATACGATTATAGTAAAACTATGCATACTGAATAAATGCCTCTATTGCATTTACTAAGCTATTGAAATGCCTAAGTTGCATTCTTTTCCTGTGCTACACTTATTATCGAACACCTAGTGTGCACTATTGCACAACCTATGTGTCAAAAATTCATATGCTACTAAACAAAACAGAAATTCACACGAGAGCTACTTATACTGCAGGTGAGGGGTTTCTTACCTTCTGCTCTAATTTTCTTACGATTCTACTCGCTAGATTTCCGGAGAAGATGATCCTTTCGACAATCTTCTCGCGTCTATGCGTTCCTCTCGCGGAGGGGAGCGTCCCCGTATCCAAGATGTCGCCGGGAGAAGCCCTTGGGACCCTAGGGATGGAGCCCTAGGTGTGCTTGTGGTTGGCGCCGAGAAGAGGAAGAGAAAGGAGAAGGGGCGGGGGTGAGGGTTTAGGGAAAAAGATTTTAACGACTAAATTTTATCAATCCCCACTTAAATCTCCTATTTATATTAAGTGCTTAATTCGGCCAACTTAAATATAAATATACTTGGTTCCCTCTTCTTTCAGCACGGCCCTACTGGGTTCACTTGGTTTCTAAAGCTATCTATAAGACATAGGGCCTCATAGGTCTCGGGTTTAATTCCCGTGTAGGCTATTTTCTCTTCTATTTGTTTTTGCCACTTCTGCTACTCTAAAAATTCCATAAAAATATTCTAAAATTCCAAGAAAATCATAGAATATTTCTAAAATAACTTTGAGAATTTTCGAGTGCTACACCAACCGAGATTCACTAAGGTATGCAGTTAATGCATTTCTGAGAATCCTGAATGGTCAACCTTAGTAGATGCTTATTACATCTCTAAGGATCTAGAAGTAAGTACATTAGAAAAATTATTTTCTACACTTGAAATGCATGAAACTAGATGTGTAGATATAAAGAAGGAGTCAAGCACAACATTGCCTTAAGGGAAAAAAATGGACGAATCAGAATTCGAAATGACTCTCGATGATTATGAAACGGTCTTTATGGTAAGAAAATTCAAAAAAATTATTAAAACTAATAAGTTTAATCAAGTGCAGGGTAATAGAAGGAAAAGAAAGGTAAGATACTACTACTGTAATGAATAAGGGCACGTCAAGGATAGTTGTCCAAAACTGAAGAACAAGGACAAGGGAAAAGACAAAAAGGTGACCTAGAAAAGGCACAAGAACCTAAAAGTGGCAGGGATGAAACTTCATCAGAATCATAAATCGAAGCCTATGTCAAACTTACACTGATGGCAAGTCATGAAGAAGGTGATGAAGCAAGCTTATCATAAATGAGCATCGAGAGTATCAATGAAAGGGGAGCAACGTCAGAGGAAAGTAGCTCTTTAGGATAGCATCTGAGATCGATAAGGTAAGTCAGGTACGATCTATACCTCCGGATAAATTATTTAAATTTATAAAAATATTGTCAAAAAGTTCTTGCAAATTAGAAATAGAAAATAAAAAATTATTAAAAGAAATTAATAAGTTAAAAGGAACTTTAACAACGTCTTGTCGATTAGAGGATTTCGATAAGAAAAAAATGGAAAATAAAAAATTTAAAATAAAAATAAAAAATCTTTCATGCTCACATATTCAACAAGCTCGAATTTATAATAGATTAAATTGGTATTTAGATATTATCATGGTCAAATTAGAAAATTATCACCAAAGTATAATCCTAAAAAATTTTAATTAACCCGGTTGGAAGGAACCTATTTTAGATTCCAAAATCATGCATAAGTTATTTTTTTTATATATTGTACTTTTTATTTGCTTAGAATTATCAAATAAATTTCTTTGTATGATTTCTTTTAGAAATTAATTATAATTTAATTTTTGGAGAAAGAAACTTTTATTACTCATCTATGGAAAAAAATTTGAATTTTTTGACAGTTGTATTATTTTTCTATAAATTTTTTAACAAAATTCATATTTTTAAATTTAAAAATATCTTATAGTGATATTTTTATAAAATTTATTTTTATATGAAACTTAATCATTTTCTCCATCTAATAAAATATTTTTATAAATTTTTTGATAGTTAGTGAATTTTCTATGAATTATTTATTCAAATGTAAATTTTTAATATTAAAAATTTTTGAAAATTAAATTTTTGAAAGTTCATTTTTTTTTAAAAAAAATACTTCCTCTATTCCATTATCAAAAAATTTCTTATGATTTTTTTAGCTCAAAAACTATTTGTAAGAAAATTTTAGTGAAAATGAATCTTTAAATAGAAAAAAAATCATTACTGTTTAAATTTAATTCAATTTTTTTTTGAAATTTTATTTCAGCTTTGTATATTTAAATTTGATAGTTATAAAAATTCTTAGAATTTTTGAATAATTAAAAATAATTTTAAAATTATTTTTTATAAATGGTTTATAAAAATCTAGATTTTTAAAATTTAAAAGTTTATGATTTTTTGGATAATAATTACCTTATTTTTATCCCTTACACTCTGATTTAAATTTATTTTAAAACTATTTTCATGGAATACCTCTTTTTTAATGTGATCAAAGAGAAAAAACTAGAGGTTATGTCTAGGGGGAGGGTACATTAATTTTTAATTTTTACACATTTTTTTATTAAATGCAAAATACTATTTGTTTTTGGCTTACCCTGACTTAATTTGGGATTACTCACATCAAAAAGGGAAGATTGTAAGTACCCCATGGAAGTTTTGATGTGATCAACCTAGTCAAGTTAGATCCTATTATATTTTGATGTCATGTGTCTAAGTGTACAGGAACTTAGGAGCACAGGAAGTCGAGCAAAAGAAGCAACTAGCGAGAAGGACGACACAGAAAAGAGTCAATGGGTTCGGTGCATCCGAGGGACGGGATGCTATGAAAGAGTATACTGGCGAACGAGAAAGAAGCGTTCGACAGTTCTGAGGGATGAGAAGATGGAGCGGAAGACTGATCGAGAAGGCTAGAAAATGGGTTCAGGTGAGCCCTATTTTGGATGGTCGAAATCACCCAAGCGAGCGGAGCGGGAGCGGGAGCGAGAGCCCGGACTGAAAAGTCAACAGGAAAGTTGACTTCAGTCCGGGAGCCTAGATCACTTGGGCGTCTCCAGGGCGCCTCGTCCAGCAGGGGCTATATCAACACCTAGGTGCCCAGACCAGAAAGTTTATTGAAACTCAACGTATCACGATCTGTTGCGACCTGGATAAAATTTTATCCATGTCCAAACGCCTGGAAGGGTTCCAGGTGCCCCGATCAAGGCTATAAATACAGCTCTGATTCCAGAAGTTAAAACAACACTTGTAAATAATTCTATTTGAGTTTAGCTTTGTAATTGAGTGTATTAATTGTTATTAGAGGCTTCTCTGCTTGAAGGAGACTTTAGTAGGATTTTTCAACGTCTTGGATTAGCAATCTTTTAATTGTAAATCAAGTAAAATATTTATGCCTCTTTCATTTAATTAGATTCTTAATTATGTTTCTGTACAAGTGTTTGTTTATGTTAATAAAGCTGATAAAGATCGAGAAAGGTATTTCTAGTTTTTGATTTCAGGCTATTCACTCCCTCTAGCCGACCGCAAGGGACCAACACAACACCGTTCGTTTGCTGCTATTCAACGGGGATGGTTTCCCATATTGGAAGAAGCGGATGGAAGTATATCTGAAGACCGACTTCGACTAGTGGTTCAGCGTCACCAAAGGATACAAGGCACCAGTCGACCACAACATCAGAATTCCAATGGACACCGAAAATTAGAATCCAGAGATGAAGAAGAAGGCCTAGATCAACTTCAAGGCCCTCAATACAATCCAATGTGGACTAACGAAGGAGAAACTAAACAATGTCGACCCATACAAAAACACAAAGGAACTATGGGGCAAGCTCATAGAACTACACGAGGGAATCAACAATGCAAAGATAACTAAAAGGGACTTGTTCTTAAATAGATTATTAACATCAAAATGTAGGAAGGAGAGTCTACGAGTCAATTGTACACTAGGATTAAGGACTCCTCAATGGGCTCCACACAATCGACCATTAGATGGAGAACCGAAATCTAATAAGGTATGCTCTAAACGCATTTTCTCGAAATGCACTGTGGGCATCCATCGTAGATGCCTACAAAATCTCGAGGAATTATTCTAAATTAAAATTAGATGAACTTTTTTATGAATTAGAGTTGCATGAACAGACTAAGGCCAAAACTGAAAAGGTATTGCTCTTGTTGTAGGATTGTCAAAAGAAAAATCCAGACCTAAACAAGAACAAGAAAATGTGTCTGACCAGACTCAGAAGATGAAGAACACCTAGTGACCTGGTAAGAAAGATGTTCATTACACTACAACAAAAACCCTCATAGACATCGGTTTTCCACCGGTGTCTATTACATTTTCGACCGATGTCTATGAAGCCGATGTAAAAGGTCTGTCATTTTAGACATCGGGTTAAAACCGGTGTAGTATCACTTAACGACATCGAGTGTAAAACCGATGTAATATTATATGTTAATAACACCAGTTTTGGCAGCGGTATACAACCGATGTAATATTAATTAATGACACCGGTTTTACAGCGATGGAAAACCGATGTAATATCAGTATTGTTTAACAACACAAATTCGATTTCCGAAATAGTGAAAAACCGACAGTATCCAAGAAAACACAAATATTCACAAATTACACAAATATTTTTCTTCCAACAGTATCCATAAAATACACAAATATTTATAAATTACATAAATATTCTTCTTACAACAGTATCCATAAAATACACAAATATTCTTTTTACATCAAAAGCTAATAGATATTGTACACATCAAGGTAGAACATCGATTAAGTTGCACAAACTACAAGCTCAAATACAAGCTCATTCGATTAACACTAATAGATATCGTTTCGAATAAGATGAGCCTGTATTGGCAGAGGCAGAGGTTGGACCATGACTAGAAACTATATTTTCCCAAACTACAAGCTCATTCCCAGATAGATGATTTGATGTTCGTTCCTCTTCTTGATGTTCATAAAACATAGGCTGCTTACCCTTTCCATCTGCAAAATTAAAAAAAAAAAAGAGTATAAATACATGAAAACAATAAAATGATTTGGAAATCTGTGTTTTTTCCTGCAACAGATGTATAGCAAGAAAAGAATTAGAACTTATAGCACAAAATTTTTGGACATCAACCAGAGAACAAAAGAAGCATTACCTGAAGTTGAGACACGAACCACTTCATTTGCATCTTGTAGAGCGAATGATGATTCATGAGAAGTGGCAATTGAGGGTAGAATTTCTACAAGAATAGATTCCGCTGCAGCATCAATATCATTAGGATGCTCAAGAGCGACAGCCTTTAATATTCGCAGATCAATCTGTAAGGACATTAACAAAAGCGACGAAATCTTATGCTAGTGTAGGAACACTAACTAACATTTAAAACCAAATTTCAAAATATAAATTGCTCAAAGTTATTGAAGATTAGAGGCAATAAATAAATTTAAAATACAATCACGTTCAAAATAATTTAACTAATTACAAAAATAAACTCATTCCAGCTTTAAGTGAATTTGATCAGTAACTTAAAAACATATCTGCAAAATATTTTTCAACAAGTACAAGCATGACATTTGTTATACATTTATACAAGGGTGGAGGCATATGAAGGGTTGTGGGTTCAATTGACCTCACAGAAACTTCAATTTCAATATATTTTACCAAGTAAATTATTTTTTGAACTTACACAAATTACCTTGAAATCATTCATTAGTTATTTAGAAAATATTCTCCCTCAGCAACTTTCTTTATAGCATTATCAAATTAGCCGTTAACTTAATGATGAAATCCAAAAATTTAAAGCATGATAAGATCAATTGGGTTCAATATACACAACCACATCAGCTTAATGGAAATTAAATAAAAAAAGACTAATACAATCTAAAATTTCATCTTGATATTGTACACATCAAGAAGACTGGCATAAGATGTTGCACTTGCCTGAACTTAAGGATCGATTGAACAGGACCGAAGATCTCATCTTGTGCTATTTTTCATTTCATCCTATAAATTTCAAATATCACAACTGTCATCACAAATGCAGATTGAGAGTTTACCAAACCTTTATAGATTTAAGGACTAAGCCATACTTGTACATCAGAGAAGATGGTCGGCTGAATGTAATAACCTTTGTTTCCAATTCGATCTCCACCTGTTACTAGCGTAACACCACTGTTGATTCCCGATTTGATGTAACGCAAGATCTTGCTAAACTGCTCCTCATCAATCTGAGATATGTGTGAAGAACGAAAGTACTCAATATGGACAGGTTTCAGAACTTCTTTGTTAAGAAGCTAGACGACTTTTTCATACATGTTTTATACGAGTTATGCACGATCAAACAACAATCGAATGAGATGAAAATTAATATGAGCACATAAATTAAGACACAAACAAATACGGCAGTTTCTACCTTTCAGAGAGAACAAAGACAGAAAAAGGAGGATACCTGAGGACCTTGTTCAACACCCTTTTTAAAGGGGTCTCCAACAATGCGTTTTAAGGCACGGACTTTTGCTTTCTCTACAAACTCATCGTATATACGCTCCTGAACAATGGAATCAATCTCATCAATGAAGATAATTGAGGGTGCATTTTTCTTTGCTTCCTCAAATTACTCTCACTCTCCTGAGAATCATCCTCACCTATAATGTAGACATCATGAGTCTACGACCCAGCAAGCACAATCCATTATGAATAAAAGGACATACATGAAATAGTAGAGATAGCAACTATAAGCCAAATAGAGAAACAAAATGTATTAATTACTAAATAAAAAGAAAATATTAATAAACGTGTACAAGTGATACCCCATAGCTAATAGAGTGAATATGTCACATATCCGGTAACCATAATTAGAGCCAGTCAATAGTTAGTCGGTCAACAGTTAGCCAGTCAACAGTCCCATGAACCTAGAGGTACCTCCTAGAGAACATGCAGTCAGTCATATAGCTGAAGCTACCATATATAATTTATCAGTCATGTTTGGATGGGTCCTCCCCGGAGCTCATCCCAGGTCACCCATCTCGTACTGTCGCCACATATGCTCATACTCATTCTATTAGCTATGTAGAAAACCATAAACAACTACCTTATCATGTGACAATTTATCATGCCTAGCTATTTCATTCTTACAGTCAACATATCCATTCATAGTGCCCATTCCTTATCCGTATTTCATACAACATAGCTATACACAATATAAGCATGCGTATCAAAACCCAGGAAACTATCACAGAATATTCATATTATCATGGTAGAAAGCAGTCACGATTTTTAAGAAAAGCATGCAATCATACAGGGTATTAGATCACAGAACTAGTAACAACCAAGGATTAGATTTTTGAACTTCTACCAAAAACCACAATCAAAACACCTTTGCTCGGAGAAAATTAGAACCCATCAAAATCAAACCCATCAACACCGTAACAATTCCGAAGAGAGAAGCTTAACTACAATTTCAAATCGTGTTTGAAATCCCAGCCACCATAAACGGACCTTCCAGCTTCAAAGGTCACCCCCACTTCCAAACAAAATTTCAAGAGTCCAGTACACCACAATTAAGTCGAACCGAAAAGAAAAACAAATCTCAAATTCATCTCGAAGATGTCGTAAGAATCAACACACCAGAGCTCCACAGAAATCCCAATTCATGACACATTCCACCAACCAGTCATTAAGCCAAGCATATCAACGAACAGGTAACGTGTAAGACGTGCAAAACACTTACAGCAGCAACAATACGGTGGAACTCGATTAAAAACTCATACATAGTCAATTAAACATTGCAAGATTTGTATTAAGAACATTCCAGTGGTTATCAAGCTTCAACAATAACTGAATACACCGACCAGATATTGAAATCTAGAAATCAGGCGATTTCAACCGTACTTCGATGAACCTTCGATTCAAATCGATAAATCTCAGGGGAAACCGAGTACAATCTCATTCACAGACAGGTGAAATCCACAAGATTCACCACAGAGTAGACCACCGGAAATCCATTTCCATCGATAATAGAACGCAGGGAAAAAACTCAGAAACCACGCGATTCAAACTAAGAAATCCCCAATGAAACCTCAACCGAACAAGGCCCTAAAGAAGGTAAACCTTTCGCAAATCATTTCACCAATCTCTGCACCTAAGAGAAACGATCCACACCTCCTAAGTTACTACCACCTTACCTCACAGATCTCGCACAATCATAAAGGGAATGAACTTGCCTTTCCTTGCGTTTTCCCTTTCCAGTGTTGCCTCTACGAGTCCTCACGCGATGGTAGCACCGTCGTGAGGTGGTGGCAGGAATCCATGTCTAGGCGCACTGCCCCTTGAGAACCGCCTACGTGAGGTGGAGCCTGGCAGAGAGCTCGGTCGTCGGTGAGGTGCTTCGCCAATTTGGTGGAGCGACAGCGCCAAGAGGAACAGCGATCGCGAGTGGAGATGGTGTGGTTCGATGTTGTTTGGCGTGTTTAGGGCTACAGTGAACGGGTCGGTAAAGTTTAGTTTTTATAAGTAAGTTATCTTGCCTAACTTCGGATGTGGTCGTGGGCGTCCTCTCGCTGTTAGGATCTTGTTGGCCCTTGCCTCAGCCGGGAAGAGCGAAGAGAGGAAGGAGGAGGAGGAAGAGATGATCGGACGAGGAGGTAGAATGGAACGATTTATGCTACGGTTTTGCTTAGGACCGAAGCAGGTGGTTTTGATCCTGATCGGAAGAGGCAAGTACGTAAGGAGAAGAGGGAGATGAGGCTGAGAGAGATGGTCGGAGGAAAGTGGTGGTGGCGTCGCGGCGATATAGGTTTAGGGCTAAGTATGGGTGGACGGCGCGATATAGGTTTAGGTTTGGAGGGAAGAGTGAAGTGTTGCAAATTTCGGCTAAGTATGGTTGGAAAAATTAAATTATTTTATTTTATCATAGACATCAGATTTTAAAAACCGCTGTTAAAATCGGTGTCTATTAACGAAAAAAAGGCGCTCATAGACATCGCCTAAAAAACCGATGTCTATGAGCGAAAATCTGTGCTCATAGACACCGGTTTTTGGAAAAACCGGTGTAAAATACTCAAAGACATCGATTTTTGCTTAAAACTGTTGTTGTTCCACCGATGTCTATGAGGGTTTTTGTTGTAGTGCTAGGAGAAAGAAAGACTTCACCAAAAGGGATCCGTAGAAGATCAAGTCTACTTCTAATAACAACAAGACAAACGTCACGTGCTTTGGATGCAACATGAAGGGACATTACAAGAATGACTACTCGAATCTCAAGAAGAAGAAAGCCCTCAAGGTGATTTGGTATAAATCGTCCACGGAGGAATCCGACAGTGACGAATCGAAGCACACCAACTATCTCACGTTAATGGCATACGGACTAGAATTGGAAAGTGAATCGGATGACGGGTTTGAACCCGAATCGAGCCACGAGCCCATACTCGTTTCTGAAGGTTCCGATGAGGTACAATCTATGTTAAGCAAACAAAATAATTGCATGTTTTCATAGAAAGTTACTTATGTTCAAAAATCAAATAAACGACTAAGTATATAAAATAAAACACTTAATGAACAACTAAAATTAAATTCAACGACTGACCTAATTCAAGATGAAATCCCAACTCAAGTTGCAAAACTTGAGGAGGACAATTCTAGATTGAAAAGTGAAGTAGTTGAACTAAAACAACTGCTAGAAAAATTCACAACTAGATCTAAATATTTTGATATGATACTTGGATCAAAAAGAGCTGTGTATAATAAGTCTAGACTTGGATACAAGTCCAGCTCAACTAACAAAACCTTTATATCTCTAGTCAATCAAACTAAAAGTTAAACCAAGGCTTGGGTTCCGAAAGCGTGCCTAATCACATAAGTAGAAATCAATCAATACTACGTACCTAAAAATAAGATACACTATCTAAAATAAAATAAATTAAATAAATCAACCTTAATCTCAAAAATTAAACCCTCTAAGCTAAATTCTGTAAAGTCAAACAAAAATAAAATTAATCTAAACTCCTATAGTCAAGTCTATTACAACTATAAAACAAATTGACACAAACCTAAAACCTAACCCAATAATTCAGGGGGAGGTTCTAAACTAGTTGGCACCTCTAAAAATAATAATTTATCTGGGTAGGTAATTAGGACTATATTAAATAGGGGCAAAAGTTTAACCTGACAAATGGTACTAGTAAGTTTTGAATGATAGTATATTAGGGAAGCTTTGTCAATGCATGTCTAAGAAGATATGACTTTGACCTAGTGCATTTGGCTTAGTAGAACTAACTGAAGCTATCCTTTACGAATCCTAACTAGTTAGACCAGAGTTTTGTATTAAGTTCAGTGGATAGAACTATTTGAAAAACTTTGAAGGCGTGGTTACACTAATGATGTCCAGATGACTCACCACAACTTAGAAGTTTATCCAGTTAATGTTTGTTTGTTGAACTCAAAGCTAAAGTTGAATCTAACACAAAATTAAACCAAATTCTGAAATTTAACTTAACTCATCTTATAAAATTATAAGATTTCCTAACTGAAAATATGGATCGGGTGAGATGACTAAGGATTTAAATTAAAATGAATTAAATTAAATTAAATTAAATTAAATTTAAATCAATCAATCTAGCTAATAATGACTCCCACCTTTTGTAGGAAACCAAGTGGATAATGGACAGTAGTTGTTCCAGACACGTGACTGGGGATCACACCAAGTTTACTCAACTAACATATAAAAGCCTAAGAATGGTTGTCTTTAGAAATAATGGTAAAATTAAGGTAAGTAAGATAGGTAATATCGAACTCAAAACTGACTTTATTGTTAAAAAGGTATTACTTATTGATAATTTTAAATACAATCTACTTAGCATTAGTTAGTTGTGTGATTTTGGATATAAGGTTAGGTTTTTATCTTCTGAATGATTAATCAAGCACATAACTAATCCTAACATAAACCTAAAAGGGTTTAGGAAGCACAATATCTATATAATTAACCTAGTCATCTCTTCACTTAAGTGTCACTTAACACATAAAGAAAAAATCTGGTTATGGCATAGAAAAATGTCTCACACAAACTTTAGAAATCTAGTAAAATTAAATGGCTTAGTTAGAGGCATACCAAAATTATCTAACTTAGATTCAACAATCTATAATATTTGTCAACAAGGAAAGCAAACCAAATCAACTTACAAATTAACAAATCAAACTCAAACAAATTCTATACTAGAATTATTGCACTTGAACCAATTTGACTCCCATGGAATCTAATCAATAAATGAAAGTCTCTATTGTCTAATAATAATAGATGATTACTTGAGATTTACCTGGGTAAAATTCTTAAAAAAATAAAAATGAAACATTTAAAATCTTTAGTAATTTTTGCAAACAAATTGAAAATGAAAAGGACTAAAAAATCAAATGAATTAAAAGTGATAATGGAGGTGAATTTAGGAATAATAATTTTAATATATTTTTCCTTAAAAATGGCTATCATTATGAATTTTCATTCCCCAAAACATCCCAATAAAATGGAGTAGTTGAAAGGAAGGATAGAACCCTACTTGAAGCCTCCAGGATAATGCTAAATGAATATCAACTTCCAAAATACTTTTGGGCAGAAGTTGTTAGTACAATATGCTATGTACAAAACAGAACTACAATAAATAAAAATTATAATAAGACTTCATTTGAACTCTATTATGATAAAATACCCAATATCAAGTACTTTAAAGTATTTGGGTGCTTAGTTTATATATTAAATACAAGAGAATACTTAGAAAAATTTACTTCAAAAGTAGAAAAAGGAATTTTTGTCGGTTACTCATTAAACAGTAGAGGTTACAAAGTATATAATAAAAATACACTAAAAATTGAAGAAATCACAACTGTAATATTTGAAGAATCAAACCATAACTTAGAACAAACTTAGATTCAACTAATTGATTTTGCTAGAGGTAGCTCTAGTCAAGGGAGAGCAAGTGAAAATCTAAATCAAGAATACAAAGAAGAAAATCAACCACAAGAAAACGAACCAAATAGAATCTTAAGAGTTAACCCAAACTACCCAATTGAATAAATAATTGGTGACCCAAACCTAGGGTTCCAAACTAGATCAGTATTTAGAAACCTAAGCCAAATAGCTTTAATCTCTAACATCAAACCCAAAACAATAGAGGAATCACTAAGTGACCCAGATTGGATCTTAGCCATGTAAGAGGAACTGACCCAATTTGAAAGAAAAAAAATATGGAATCTAGTTCCATTACCAGAACATAAAAAATTAATAGAGATGAAATGGGTCTTTAGAAACAAACTAAATGAAAAGGGGAAAGTCATTAAAAATAAGGTCAGATTAGTAGAAAAAGGATTTAGCCAAATTAAGGGACTTGACTGTAATGAAACCTATGCCTATGTCACCAGACTCAAATCAATTAGAATGTGGTTGAGCTATGCGACCCATAAGGGTTTCAAATTATATCAAATGGACGTAAAGTTGGCCTTTCTCAACGGATTAATTAAAAAAGAGGTATATGTAGGTCAACTCCTAGGGTTTCAGAACTTAAAACACCCTAACCATGTATTCAAATTAAAGAAAGCCCTTTATGGTTTAAAACAAGCTCCTAGTGCTTGGTATGAAAGGTTAACCACATACTTAATCTCAAAAAGCTTCAAACAAGGTCAAGGAGACCCAACCCTCTTCATAAAAACAATTGATCAAGATTTCTTTATAGCTCAAGTTTATATAGATGATATAATATTTGGGTCAATTAATTCAAAACTTCTATAAGAATTTATAACATTGATGGAACAAGAATTTGAAATGAGTCTAGTAGAACAACTAATATTCTTCCTAGATCTACAAATTAAACAAACAAATGAAGCAAACTATATTTATCAACAAAAATATACACTTGAATTACTCAAGAAATTTGGAATGGAAAACTCCAAAGATATTAAAACTCCAATGGCCACCAATGTAACCATAGATAGTGATCCAAATGGAAAATCTATAGACCTCAAATATTATAGAAGTACCATAGGAAGCCTATTGTACCTCACTGTCAGTCGACCTGATATTTTATTTACAGTTAGTATGTGTGCTAGGTACCAAACTTGTACTAAGGAGTCACACTTGGCTAATGTTAAAAGAATATTCAGATACTTAAAAGGCATGTCCAACATAGGAATGTCGTACCTTAGAATAGTTAATTTTGAACTTATAGGGTTCTCTGACTCAGATTATGCTAGCTGTAAACTAGATAGGAAAAGTATAAATGGTGGTTGTCAAATATTTGGACCATCACTTGTCAGCTGCTTTAGTAGAAAGTAACATTGTATCTCATTATCTATTACTGAGGCAAAATATATAGCAATAGGAGAATGTGTTGCACAACTACTATGGATGATGCACACCCTAAAAGATTTCAATCCAAACTTCAAAAATATAAAAGTATTAATTGATAATATTAGCTCAATCAACTTAACAAAAAATCTAGTATATCATTCAAGAACTAAATACATTGAAGTTAAGCACTACTTTATCAGGGATCATGCAATTAAAGGAGATACTAAACTCAATTACATTGAGTTCAAGTTAAATTTAGCTGATATATTTACTACACCACTCTCTGAAAGTGAATTTAGCAATTTACGTCGACAATTAGGAATATTCTTCATAGATTAGGACACTTATTGTACATTTTTAAATGATTTTCAAATTCTAGGAACAATTCTTTACTTATATTTTGCAAAAAAAAATCCCATTTACTTAGTTTTTTAAAATTAATTTTGGTCTTAGTCTAGATCAAATCCATAGAAAATATGTTCCTATAGATCTATGACTTGAGCATCTTACAAACACAATAGGTTTACATTGGTTGTGTATTCAAACAACTTAAAATGGTGTGAGATGTGTAGGCTCTTTGCCTAGCTTCAGATGATTATATCAGTGTATCAACATAAGTCTAGACAAAAAATACCAAAATTATAGTGATAGGGTTAAGTAGTCCATTTTGGTCAAACACTATATGGATCCATCTACTTAACTTGACTAACCAAGTGAACATTGCTATCTTCTAATAGTTAGTTAGTAACTAACAGTTAAACATTTAAAGCCAAATCTTTTAGATGAATATCTTTTTTATATATCCATTTTAGGGGGAGGATAATCGAACATGATTTTTAAATATATTTATTTCCTTTTCTAATACTTGTTTTAAAATTAGTCTCTAAATCACCTTCAAAATTATTTTCAAAATTCTTTTTGAAACATACTTTCAAAATTAATTTTAGAATACTTACTTTATAAAATTCTTATACTTTTTCAAACTATCTGGTTTGAAAATTGCAAGTTGAAAAATATTTTGAATAATATGTTCAGAAAACACTTTGAAAATTACAAGTTGAAAAATATTTTGAAGGATATTTTTAGAAAACACTTTGAAAACTTTGAAAAATTTTATTTAAAGGTTATTTTTTTTTTACTTTGAAAAACCTTTTCAAAACTATTTTTCAAAGTAAATATTTTCAAAATCATTATTTTTCTTGAAGAATATTGAAACCACCTTCAAACATATTTTGTAAAGTAATTTCAATTATTTATCTTGACAACTAGCTTGTAGAATATTTAAAATGTTTAAAATCTATCAAACTTTTTAAAACTTATTTTGAAATTGTTGCAAAAGATACTTTAAAATTATTTTGCAAAAAGTCCTTTAAAAACCCCTCTTAAAATATTTTATTTGAAAACTACTTTAAATATATATATATATATATATATATATATATATATATATATATATATATAAATCATTTTGTAAAAAGTCAACTTTCCAAACCTGTTATAAAATTTGAATACCTCTTTTAAATTGAGTGGTAATTTTTCATAATTTGTTCATTTATCTACTTATTTTTTTTTGATGAATGTCAAAGGGGAAGAATTAGAGTTTAAGTAAGAAAATCAAAAAACTTAACCTTAAAATGTTACAGAGAACAAAAATTTACTTGCTTATCTTAATTCTCTTAAAGTTATTTTTGGTTTGCATATCATTTTTTAACTTTAACCCAGGTTGTCATTGCATCAATAATGGAGATATTATTGGTGTAATTTACACTAACGGTCTAGCTCAGGTTTTAATGAATGACAAGTAAGTTAAGTTAGATGTTATTGGGTCTAATTATTTTATCAAGTGTGCAGGAGTTGACAGGTCTAGAAGACTTGACACCAGGATGAAACTCAACTAGGTTTGAGGAACCGATAGTTGGTACAAAACCCAGATAAGTTAAAGGGTTGACCTAATATTTGGAAGAAAGTCTAGCTGGGTCCGCGGGGCCTGACAGCTGGCCGAAGTCTAGTTGGATCTGTGGACCTGACAACTAGCATGAAGATCTGGTGGGTCGAGAGACTAGTCAACTGACTATAAGTTGGTAAGTAAAGGTAAGTCATTGGAGGATAGTGACTCGGTGAGGACACGTCTCAATTGAGGGATAGTAGGCGATGGTTTAGTCTAGGTCCATTTTGGATCCCTAAACTGAGACCTTGACTAGTTCCTGATCCTAAAAGGATAGGAACTAATTAATACTCCTTATTATAATTTTACTAAAACTTATTTTGTAGGTTAGATATTGTCGTGTTGGACTAACCTAACTTACAAGGTAAAAAGAGCAAAAAAGGCCTTGGGTGAACAGTACCCAAAGCACCTTCATGCATTTGAAGATGTCTTCGCACTGTTCATAAAAGGCACCTTCAAGGAAATGGATGGCGTCTTTCATAGGATAAGATTCAGACCTCGTCGCAAATAAGGACCAAGCTATTCGGGATCAAATTTCTCAGGTTGGATGCACCTTTAAGGTTATGGAAGGCACCTTCTGTTGGTGTAGGGAGCACTAGACAATCGAACCTATGTCTTGATCATGGAAAAGGGGATTAAAGTTAAGTTGTCTTGTTGTCTAATAAGTTGAATTAAGTGTGCAGGAAAGTCCTAAGTAATCTTAGGCAAAGGAAAGTCATAGCTATGGTTAGGCAGGTGGAAAGTCCTAGCTACGATTAGACAACGAAGTCCTAGTCCGGGAGACTAGACGAAGTCTTGGTGGGTCGAGAACTTTGGGTGAAATCCTAGAGTTGAGAACTCCAGGTGAAAATCCTGAGGGTCGAGACAGGGTGAAAGACTAGACGGGTCATGGAGGGAATGCCCAGAATGAAGTCCTAAAGTCTTGGACACTGAGCAAAAGTCCAGACAGTTTGGAGGACCAGTTTGACAGAAGATAATTTCTCTTGAGAGGAGTAGGTGAAAATGCGTTCCTAAACAAGGAACAATAGGCGTCGGTCCAACCTAGAGTTTTTGCGAAACTCAAAGTCAGGACCGGACAATTCGAAGGCTATCAAAACTTGTTTTCTTTATATATTATTGCTTGAACTAACCTTGTTTTATAGAAAGTGGAAGATGGAAACATGGTAGTCCGGGTGCCCGGGATGCCTCAACGAAGGGGCACCCTGGCAGGGTGCTTAGTCGGGCGCCCTGGTGGTCCGGACCCCCAGAGCTGCTCCAGGAGCCCAGACGAACAAATTTCATCGACTTACTAGGTTGGAGCACAACGATTGGACAACCCATGTCAGCGGTTCAGGCGCCCAGAAGGGGTCCAGGTGTTCGGACGTGGATAAACTTTAGGTATGAAGTTTTGACGAGAGTTCGACATGTCAGCACGGTCCAGGCACCCAAGGGAGGTTCCAGGCACCCGAAAGGTGCTCAGAACATGTTATAAAAAGAGGCTTTGACTAGTGGATCAAATACAACATTTGAAACAACTTTCTCATTTTCTTGTTGCTCAGAAATGCCTTCTCAATGCCCGAAAGCTTCTCTGACGATGATTGCACTGAAGATCTAATCCTCCAAGTCATTGGTATTATTTTTATTCAAGTTACTTGTGTTTGAATTGTAATCATGTATTGTAACTTTTTGATTGATTAGTATTTGCCTAATGAAAGCACTCTCACATACGGACCTTGGAGTAGGAGCCCCCATAGGCTCCAAACCAAGTAAATCTTGGTCGAGTTAGCATTGTTCTTTTGTCTCTTTCTTTATTCTGCCGCCTTTACTCTCTCTGATTGTTTTAAAATGAATGTGAAAGCCATGAGCGTTATCCCCCCCCCCCTCCCCCCTCCAGCATGTCTCGATCTTACACCTTCCACACCCCTTATAAGGGCATGTCGAGCAAAGCTTCAAGAACAGCTTCTATACAAGCTTCTACGCATCTGCTTGGCTTTCTAACTACTCCGGCTTGTTGTTGTTGTTCTACTATGACTCTACTACACTTGACTACCATCGAGAAGTCATCCAAACACTGATCTTGAGCTAATCATCTACAAGAGTGTTTGGTAACAACAATTTAATTACTGTACTTAATTTCTCGCGTACTCGATTCTCTCTTCTAGTGGTCCCGGAGGAGATTTTTAGTGAATTACCTATCGATAGATCCGCAGGACATGGGTTTTGGAGTAGGAGTCACCGAAGGCTCCAAACCAAAACTGAATTTGTTTTCTTACTTGCTTTTGATTTTCATGTTGTTCCACTGCATATACTTTGATTTCAAAATGAAAATAAAAGTTTTTAAAACCATATGATTCACCTCTCCCACTCATGTGCATCTTGATCCAACAGTATAATCATCCTTGTACGCTATATTTGGATGATCACTCATTTCTTGGATGCTTATCCCATGCTAGGGAGGAGTTAGTGGTTGACCTGTCAAAGATTCACAGTCGACCAAAAGACATATTAAGTATGTTAAAGGTGAGATTTTCTGAAAATAAGTCGATAATGAAAATTGTTTACAATGCACAACAAAAGCATAAAACAATCAAGCATAGAGGTCGATCACAAATATAATACCTTATAGCAAAGCTGAAAGAGTATAACTATTTCTACCATCATAGGAGGTGCAAGAAAATTATTGGTCCCGGTATGGCCTGCAAGAGGGAGGTGAATTGTGTATAAAATAAAAAAAATTCTTTCCTTATCTTTCAACTTTGTCAGATAGCACAATTAAATTAAAGCATAAATAAATTGAACAACTTTAAAAAAATAAGTAAGAAGACTATAATTTACTTTGTTATAATCTACGTGGTTGTTAATCCAGGGAAGATGAAAGCACTAAAAAAATCTCCTTCGTTGAAGGCAGAGAAGCCTCTTACACTTTTTGAAAGCTCAGAAATAAACTTAGAAATGAATACTTGAATTGTTGTCTATTTCCTAGGTCCAAGGGCCTTTTTATAGTTCCTAGAAAATGTTATCCGCAGCTTGAAGACGCGTTCAAAGTGGTCCAAGGCGCCTTCAATCGAATAAGTTTTATCCTCCAAAGATAAAACCTTATCTTTGTTAGGACCGAAATGTACCTAGAGGGGGGGGGGGGGGGGGGAATAGCTCGGTGTGATCTCGTGCTCGTCGTTGCTTTGTTTCTTCAATTATGTGCAGCGGAAATACAAGAAAACAAGCACACAACGTTAACACAAGGGATTTACTTGGTATCCACCTCAAGAAGAGGTGACTAATCCAAGGATCCACACACTCACACACCCTCTACTATGAAAAATACTCCTTTACGGTAACTACCGAAGGCGGAGAAGCCCTACAAGCTCACAGTACAAGAAGAAAGGGAAGGGAAATACAATACAAGCAAAAGCTTACAAGATATGCACAAGAAACCCTAACCCTAGCTTCTTCCTCGCCTCTTGACTTGGACGTGCACCAGCACAAGCCTCCAAGAACCTTCAAGATCTGGCGTGAGAGCTGTGGAGAAGTGGCTGTGAAGTCACTGTGGAGAAAGAATCGAAGCCGTGGAAGAAGTATCAATGAAATCGCACGCCAACATCTTTATACAGCGCCAACGGTTGGATCCCAATCGATTGGATTGCTCCCAATCGATTGGGGAGGCTTTGGATCGATCGGTCGATCGATCCAGAGCGCCTCTGTGCTCTCGAAAATTGCCTAGATCGATCGGCTGATCGATCCAGGGCTTATCGCGTGAAAACGCACCTCCCAATCGATCACCCGATCGATTGGCGACTCCCAATCGATCGGCTGATCGATTGGGAGGCTTTATATTTGTGCAACACTTCTCCCCAATCGATCCACTGATTGATTGGGAGGAGGTTTGTCGTGGGGACTCACCCAATCGATCGGCTGATCGATCCAGCTCCTGTTTTTGCCCAAAACTGAGTCCAAAGTCCCCTAAATCAACATCTGGTCAACCATGACCTGTTGGTACATCATGCCTAGCATCCGGTCACCCTTGACCTACCAGGACTCGCTCACCAAGTGTCTGGTCAATCCCTTTGACCCACTTGGACTTTTCTCCTCGTGCCAAGTGTCCGATCCTCAATGACCCACTTGGACTTTCACCATATGTCTGGTCAACCCTTAACCCATCTGGATTTCCTCGTGCCAAGTATCCGGTCAATCCCTTTGACCTACTTGGACTTCCCAACTGCTTGGCTTCACTCACCAGGTCTTTCCTTACTGCCTAGCTTCACTCACTAGGACTTCCCAACTGCCTAGCTTCACTCACTAGATCTTTCCTTACTGCCTAGCTTCACTCACTAGGTCTTTCACCTAGCTTCACTCGCCAGGACTTTCCAGTCTGCCTACCCTCCTAGTTAGGACTTTCACCTGGCTTCACTCACCAGGATTTTCAAACTGTCTAGCTTCACTCACTAGGTCTTTTACCTGGCTTCACTCACCAAGATTTTTTTCTGCCTAGCTTCACTCACCAGGACTTTCACCTGGCTTCACTCACCAGGATTTTCCAGTCAAGTATCCAGTCAACCATGACCTTCTTGACTCTCCTTCACAATCTCCCCACATGAACAATCGCACCTGCAATCTCCATGTGTTGTCGACATGTATTGTCAAACATCGAAACTCAAACATCAAGACTCAAGCTTGAACCAATTCAAGCTCAGTCAACCAGGTCAACCTTGACCTAGGGAATATTGCACCAACAATCTCCCCCTTTTTGATGTTTGACAATACTTTTAAGTTAGGCTAATCTCATAGCCTTAACTCTCCTTCATGCCAATGTAAGAATGATGGTTTCCTTCATTCTCCTCCTTTTCTAGAGGGCAAACTCCCCCTTTAGGTAATGAAAGCCTAACTTAACCACACATTCTCCCCCTATTGGCACACATCAAAAACTCTCCCCCTGAAGAGTTACCCAACGTTGTTGACAACTTCACTCGTTGTTCACAACACAATAACGAAGGTCTCATACCCTTCATTATTTTTAACGCTCATCCTTGAGCATGTACCACTTGGTATATTCACACACGATTCAAATGAAGGTCTCATACCCTTCATTGCCATCAAATGCTCATCCGTGAGCATACACCACTTGCATAATGAAGATATCCACTCTCCATTATATTTAAATACCCAACCTTGAGCATTTTCGCTAAAGAAGGTTAACCACCTTCCAATGTGTATGAAAAATATATTTTTCATGTCCTTAAAGAGTAACTCCCCCTAAAGACATGTACGTAACTTCTGTCATTACACCAACAATGACTTGGAATCCCTAAACCTTTAGGAGACCCAAATTTTGAAGTTTTGAGGTTCAAAAATTCAATATTGAAACCAAACCTCAACCTAAACCTCTACTTAGTCTTCCTTAACCAATCCATCCTTGTTTTCATCATGAAAACTCCCCCTAAATATATATAAATGTGTTTTGAGGGGTTAGGAAAGGTTTTATAAACTAAAAATGGTTTAGAATGCTGAAGTCAAGCTTTCCCAGCCAAAATCAGCATTCCCAATCGATTGGAGTTGGGTCCCAATCGATTGAACCTGCTTGAATCGATCCACTGATCGATTCATCTAGTGTGGATCGATCCAGTGAGCTTCTGTTCGCAAGAAGCTCACTCTCAATCGATCGCCCGATCGATTGAGACCCTTCAATCGTTTGGGTGATCGATTGAAGGCCTGAAGTTGCTGAAATTTCATTTCAGTCAACTTCAGAAACCCCTAGAAAATTCTACAAAATTTCAAAAATCATGAAAATTCATGTAGACATTATTTAGGGTATATATTATCAAGGAAAAATATTTTTCTATGAAAATACTTTCTATTTTCAAAGATTGACACAAACTTGGAAACTTGTAAAACGTTTAGTGTTTCCTTCAAATTTGTGCTCAACTATTCAATGATGATTACTATCAAAAGATAGTCTTCATCAATGTTTTCCAAAGCATACTTAAAATCTTTTTCAAAACCAATATCCAATCATATTCTTTGGGCTCAATGTACATGACTTGTACATTAGCTTTCCCAATGATTGGAAAACACATAACTATGTGTTTTGATGAATTTAAAACTCAAAAGAATGCACTAAATCAACATCTTGAGTTTTGTTCATCATTCTAACATCTCACTTGTATTTAATGTGTATGAAACCACATACAAGTCACCTTATAGTTCTTAGTAAGATGTAAACTTTGGTTTTGCCCTAATCTAGGGAGTATGCATATCTATCTAGGCATTTTGAGATTATGAACATCCACCAAGGATGTTACTTGTTAATAAAGCCGTTTGTCCTTGATTTCAAGGAATTTAAAAATTATGCATGATGCGATATGACATACATCAAAGATAAATAATTTTCAAAAGAAAATTTTCCTAGAACTACATGATGTATGTATGGCATGACATGATATTTTTTGTGTTTTTCGTAATAAATCATGAGTCCAAGAATAAATATGATGTCATGACATATGATTGGCAAACAAAGCATGATAAATTATCATAAATAAAATACCTAGAATAACTATCCAAGTATCCTTAAACCTTAGCCAACTTAAAGTTTAAACCCTACATTTTCCCAAAATGTCCCAAGAAAATGCCAAAACCCAATTTTGACATTTCTTTTACTTTTAAATTAAGCATATTCCTCAAATTTGACACAAATTACTCTTTTAAAGAGTAGCAAATTAAGTTAAGGCTTAAGTTGCCTCTAATTCCTAAGAACATACCACAATCCCCACTTGGCATTTCTTTACACTTAATTTCTTGTGTCAATCAAGATTATATCAAATTTCTTAACCTATGGCACATCTTACCCTTTCCAAGAGTAACTCATTTATCCATATCATTTTCAAAGGTTAATAATAACCTTGAAAATGCTCTTAGAGTGCCAACTTCATCATGATTGGATTAACTACCCTTTCAATTAGAGTTGACACTCTCTAACCCATCTAAGGGGTAGAGAAAATGCTCCTAGGAACCGAAAACCTATTTGTGCTCCTTGGATGCTCTAGGTATTCACTAGAAATAGTCTTCCTAAATACCTTCCTAGTGACCTTGTTAACTTCTTAGAAGCCTTGGTCACATCTCCTAGGTCAACTCTAGGGATTTCTTCCCTTGTGACCTTCTTTGTGACTTTCTTAGACTTCTTAGAAGTCTTAGTCACGTTTGTTACAAAAATACTCTTAGGAATAACCTCCCTAATATTTTTGACTTGACCATTTGACCTAAGGTTGGTTCCATAATTATATGGAATCATGTGATAAGAAGGCACATCTTTTTTAGTTTTAGGTTTGTATCCCAAACCCCTAAGGCCCTTGGATGACCCTTGTCATGCTAAACCTAGGTTTTGCTCATTTTGTCCTTTTAGGATACTTTCCATCCTTTTTAGAGTCTTTTCCATTTTATCAAGCCTTGACCTCAAGACTTGATTTTCCTCTCATAACTCCCTAGATTTTGATTTTTCTTAAATCCTTGAGCATTTTTATTTCTAGGCTTATAACTATGGTCCTTAGTGTTATTGCCTAACCTTTTTCCTATCTTCCTAACCCTAGGTGTAGTGGTCTTAGCATGGAGAGCCATGTGTTTTTCTTTAATGCTATCATGCTCCCTATTTTTATGGTAAATAGCATTAAAATGATAAAAATTTGAATTAGCATGCTTTTTACCATTATTTAAAGGAGTAAGCTCAATAAACGATACCTTTTGTTTTACCTTGGAGGCTCCCCCTTGAGTTGTGTTTCCTCCTTGAGCCTTGACCACTTTCTTCCCCTTGGGACATTGATTCCGATAGTGTCCCCTTTGATTGCAAGAAAAGCACACAATGTGCTCCTTGCTCTTCTTTGTTCCGGGAGCAGTCTGTTTGAGCTTCTCCTTGCCCTTAGTTGCCACTTGGTCCTTCTTCTTGGCTAATTTAGGGCACTTGCTCTTGTAATGCCCTTTTTCCCTACACTCAAAACAAATAATATGATCTTTATTATTAACAATTGAAATTGGTATACCTTTGCTTATAAGGATGACTTCTTCTCCTTTTGATCCTGATGTAGAGGCTTCTTCTTGATCCGACAATGATGATCCACGCTCCCCCTCAATCCTAGAGATGGAGGCTTTTACCTCTTCATCCTCGGACGTTGAGTATCTCTCAACTTTTGAATCCTCATGCTCATGAAATAAGGAGTATACTCCTTTGCTTGTATCTTCGTGCTCCATAGAGGATGGATCTTCTTCTTCTTCCTCCGGTGTTGAACATCTCTCAACCTCGGAATTCTCCTCCTCTTGGTCTTGATCCACCAAGTCGCCCTCTTTGGATTCTTTATTGTTTTGTACAGTGGAGGGGATCTCATGAATCTCGGCCAACTTTCTCCATAATTCTTTCGCATCTTCAAATTCTCCAATTTTGCAAAGAATGGTGCTTGGCAATAAATTAACCAATAATTTGGTTACCTTGTCATTCGCCTCGCATCTTTGAATTTGTTCTTGGCTCCATTTGCTCTTTTTGAGGATTTTTTCCTTTGAATTTCTTGGAGTCTTGAAGCCTTCCATGAGAGCAAACCATTGCTCTATCTCCATCATCAGAAAATTCTCGATTCTTGATTTCTAAGAATCGAAGCATGTCATGGTGAACGGTGGAGGCACCCTTGTATCGAATCCAAGTCCATCTTAGAATTCCATCTTTAAGTTGAGCTTCTTGAATGAAGTCTTCGACTTGTAGAATTGCTCCAACTTCTTCACCCTCTAGCTTTTTGCCCCTTCCGGTGATGATTCCGGTGAAGAGCAACCTTGCTCTGATACCACTTGTTAGGACCAAAATGTAGCTAGAGGGGGGGTGAATAGCTCGGTGCGATCTCGTGCTCGTCGTTGCTTTGTTTCTTCGATGATGTGCAAAGGAAATACAAGAAAACAAACACACAACGTTAACACAAGGGATTTACTTGGTATCCACCTCAAGAAGGGGTGACTAATCCAAGGATCCACACACTCACACATCCTCCACTATGAAAAATACTCCTTTACGGTAACTACCGAAGGCGGAGAAACCCTACAAGCTCACAGTACAAGAAGAAAGGGAAGGGAAATACAATACAAGCAAAAGCTTACAAGATATGTACAAGAAACCCTAACCCTAGCTTCATCCTCGCCTCTTAACTTGGATGTGCACCAGCACAAGCTTCCAAGAACCTTCAAGATCTGGCATGAGAGCTGTGGAGAAGTGGCTGTGAAGTCGCTGTGGAGAAAGAATCAAAGTCGTGGAAGAAATATCGACGAAATTGCATGCCAACGTCTTTATACAGCGCCAACGGTCGGATCCCAATCGATTGGATTGCTCCCAATCGATTGGGGAGGCTTTGGATCGATCGGTCGATCGATCCAGAGCACCTCTGTGCTCTCGAAAATTTCTTGGATCGATCGGCTGATCGATCCAGGGCTTATCGTGTGAAAACGCACCTCCCAATCGATCGCCCGATCGATTGGAGGCTCCCAATCGATCGGCTGATCGATTAGGAGGCTTTTTGTTCACGCGACACTTCTCTCCAATCGATCCACTGATCGATTGGGAGGAGGTTTGTCGCAGGGACTCACCCAATCAATCAGCCGATCGATTAGGCATGAGCCAATCGATCGGCTGATCGATTCAGCTCCTGTTTTTGCCCAAAACTGAGTCCAAAGTCCCCTAAATCAACATCTGGTCAACCATGACCTGTTGGTACATCATGCCTAGCATCCGGTCACCCTTGACCTACCAGGACTCCCTCACCAAGTGTCTGGTCAATCCCTTTGACCCACTTGGACTTTTCTCCTCGTGCTAAGTGTCCGGTCCTCCATGACCCACTTGGACTTTCACCATATGTCTGGTCAACCCTTGACCCATCTGGATTTTCTCGTGCCAAGTATCCGGTCAATCCCTTTGACCTACTTGGACTTCCCAACTGCCTGGCTTCACTCACCAGGTCTTTCCTTACTGCCTAGCTTCACTCACTAGGACTTCCCAACTGCCTAGCTTCACTCACTAGGTCTTTCCTTACTGCCTAGCTTCACTCACTAGGTCTTTCACCTAGCTTCACTCACCAAGACTTTCCAGTCTGCCTAACCTCCTAGTTAGGACTTTCACCTGGCCTCACTCACCAGGATTTTCAAACTGCCTAGCTTCACTCACTAGGTCTTTTACCTGGCTTCACTCACCAGGATTTTCTTCTGCCTAGCTTCACTCACCAGGACTTTCACCTGGCTTCACTCACTAGGATTTTACAGTCAAGTATCCAGTCAACCTTGACTTTCTTGACTCTCCTTCACAATCTCCCCACATGAACAATCGCACCTGCAATCTCCATGTGTTGTCTACATGTATTGTCAAACATCGAAACCCAAACATCAAGACTCGAGCTTGAACCAATTCAAGCTCAGTCAACCAGGTCAACCTTGACCTAGGGAATATTATACCAACAATCTTCAGCTAACAGCTAGTGAAGGCACCTTCTATAGGCTAGAAGGCACCTTCCATGAGGCATTGAAGGTGTCTTCCATGGGATGGAAGGTGCCTTCCACAAGACAGATCATGTTCTCGAGCAATTTTTCGCTCTAACTTCTTGTCCCTAGTAACACCTCATGCTTCCTTTGCATCTGCCAGCGTACTTTTCCACAACATCTCGTCTCTCAGGCGCACCTATCCCATCGACTCTTTCCCATGCTATCTTTCTCGCTAGCTAGGTCTTTCACTCGACTACTTATGCTCCTAAGTTCCTGCACACTTAGACATAAAGATCAAACAAAACATGACCTAACTTAACTTGGTTGACCACATTAAAACCACTATAGGGTACTTACAAAAATTGACACAGTGGAGGATATTTTCTTTGCTCACCTGATGAGTATTGATCTGTTACGTGCTTTTCCATGTGTATTATTGATGGATTATACCAGACAAATTGATAAGATTACTATTATTTGAAACAGTTGGTGTGATGTCAACGTACTTGACATTTTTCATTGCTTGCGTATATTTGGAGTATGAGCGTGAAGATAACTACTTATGATCATTGCATATCTTGAGGTCATTAATGGACGACTCATCTTTACCCAACGTAATTATAACCAATTGAGGGATTGCATTTATGAATGTGATTGAAAGTACTTTTCCCACTTCAAAGCATTTATTGAGTCCATGACATATTAATAGGAATATATAGGTAAATTATAAAAAGGGATTTCACACCAAGGAGAAGTGAGATTCTTTTATATCTTCGTGGAATGCACTAATGTTAGTTGAAAATGAAGCTACATTTTGTGAGTTGCTTAGGAGATTCCAACAAGATTCAGATGTTATTTAGTATACAATAAATCAGTAGATTCATTCTTTCAAAGAAAGATATGTGTCTTATTGGACAAACAATGTCTTGCATTTTGTCAACACAACAATAAATAGGGCCGAGAGTGCACATGAAAAATTGAAGAGACAACTTGGATCGAGCCAGGGTAACTTTGAGACATGTTGGACTAAAATTCACTCTTTGCTTGAGTTATCTCACACTGTAGTCAAAGATATTGGGATATGCCCGATGCGGTGTGTGCTAAAACATGTTTCGTAAACATGCGCAACGGAAAATAAAACAATAATAATTCCTAAATTATTACATCACACACACCACATGCATACATACAACATGCCAAACATGATCGCATAATTAATTTTTTATGAAAAGTAAATTTATGCTAGGTGTACCTTACATATGACCTGTAACGAGAAGGGTATCAACCATAGTGGTGTTGTTGAACCTCGCCTCTATTCGTATCCACACCAAACTCCTCAAGGCATCTCCTTAAGTACAAGCCTCTCCTTTGGAAGTTACTAGCCATGAGCAAAGAAGAGCAATAAGAGGAAGAGGAAGAGAAGCACACAAGGGAGAGTTTTCTCCCTTGTGGTGGTCACAACAACAAGGGGAAGGGCTTCCCCTTGTTGGCGGTGGCAAAGAGAGAGGGGAGAGGGAGAGGGAGAGGAGAAGATAAATTGGGTTAAGGTTTTCTAAAAATCTTACAAGTCAATTAATGATCTCATGTGTATAATCTTCTCTCAACCATATCAATATATAACCCTCATTAATGAGTTGGATTAGAAAGCTCAAATCCAACCCATTATCCCTTAACAAAAAATTAGCCCATTAACCCCTTGATTTGGTTCACAACTAAACAAAGTTCGTTCATGACTAATTCATGATTAAATCAAATATGATCCAACTCTTTCACAAGAGATATGGCCCATCGCGCTTCCATTGCGATAAATATTTTCATATTTGCCTTATATATGGTCCAACCAAACATTTATCTCTTGATCTAAGAATCATATTCTTTAACTTATTTTATGTCTTTTAGAGACTCATTAGTGCGTGTGACCCAATATGTTCCTGGTTTATCTTGACCGATCATAATTAACTATTTAATTATAGAACGATCATGAATGGCACCTAGTAGTACATCATGATCCCCAATTAGCTAGAAAATCATAGTTGATCTTAGAATTAATTCTAAATCTTTCAGCAGCTACAGTAAGTCGTGTCTCATTCCTTTCACTCATCTTATACACACTTGATTCAAGACATAGTCTATATGTCTTGTCTCCACTAGGTGTACTACGTCACACCTAGCTCATGCAATATTTCCTCGTTCTATGGATTTAAATTACTCGTACATGTGTACAAGAGTCTCGCACTCTTAATATGTGATACTTTATCCAAAGACTTTGAGTAATAATCCTAACGAGTGGTCATAGGATATACATCTCCTCGCAAGGAGTGGTGAATCCTCTGTGAGCTATCCAAATACCTTCGATCACTTCAACTTATACCCAATCATCCTGGGTCTACACCTCAAGGAGATGTTTGCTTAAGATGTCAAAGTATAAGTCTCCATAACCAAGATGACTTGTATACCTCAAGTCGAAGGAAACTTGCACTCGTGCTATAGTAAGAACTTCACAGACATATCTATATATATGTAGAGAACCATATGAAGTCTCACAGTGATTCACTCCAATGAACTAGTTACTATATCCAACATCCACGTTTAACTCTCGACATCACAATGTCTCCAGCCAGTGAGAAAACAACCGCTTGGTTGAACCAAGGAGTATAATCTGTGCTAGTCTTACAGAATTGATGATGTCCGAATGCATCAATTCGACAACTAGGAAAATTTTAATATATTCATAATCGCACATGTAGAGATAATCACTAATTGCGATCCAATCACAAATTCTCTCATATTATGAATTATATTACAGATATTTAGTAAATGAGTTTAAGATAATCAAACATATAATATGCACTCAAATAGTGAATCTGTACTTATCAAATAAATAGAAAAAATTATAAAGCGATTGCCTTAGGATATTTCTCAAATTCTAACAAAAGATTCATTTGAAAAGAATATTAATGTAGTTCAACATCAATGTAAACCATCCATATTCAAGTTTCTGCAAGGTGTAGTTTCAATTACAATTTTGGATAAGATTTTTGATGAAATGAAGGGTACAAATGCGACTGGTGTAGATCCTTTGGCATGGTTGTGTATTGCGAAAGACATGTGGTTTACCTAGTGCACACGAGCTTGCAAAATATACTCAAGTGGACATGTCAATCCCCTTAGTTAATGTTGACAAGTTTTGGAGAAAGTTAGATATAGAGCTGAGTAAGGGGATTGATATTAGGGATGACATTAGTAGTCGATGGTCTGAGATGGTTGGTGATGTTAACATGATTTTTTCAATGGCAAATGATTCACAGAGATTATTAATATTAATAAGATTGAGAGAGATTATCAATCCAGCAACAACCTCATTGCAAGTGCCAGAGGTAAACACTTGCACTCGTGGTTGATCCAAAACTTTGAAAGCTAAATAAATAAAATCACCCAAGTGTGACCCAAGTGCTTTTGAGTATGTCAACTCTATCATGGATAGTTATTCACCAATTGAAAATATTTTAATTGTTAGAGGACCTATATTTACATAACCTATAGGATTGTCTACAACGAGGAGGTAGAAGAAAAGGTAACAACATTTATTTTTTCAATATATTTAAATAACCATTAATTTTTTTAGATGCGATTGACTTTCTTATATCACTTTTGAATAGATTGTCCATCATCATACACGTTCAACTTCCACTGTTGGTTATATTGATTAACTATCATCTCATCTCCACGAGTCTATTGTTGGCACTAAAGATGTGGGGGTAGATGATCACTGTGGTTTTTGTTCTATTGCTAGCTTACGTGGTTTTGCTGAGGATGCATGGCCGAGAGTGTGACGAGACCTTCTTGAGGAGATCACACATTTTGAAATATTATATGAAGGTATTGTTGGTGCAAATTTGAAATGATTTATCTCTTGCTAAAGAACTAGAAAGGACATACACATTAATAATATGAAAATAACATGTAAAAGAAAGAGATTGAGTGTTTACTTGGTTTACAACTGGAAATTGCTAGTCCAAGACTAAGAAGCGTACTATCAACATCTCCTTCTTTGAACACAAGTTAGAGGCAAAGAATTCTCTTACAGTAGTTGAGCACAGTATGAATTTGAAAGCATAAAAGAAAGAGTTAAACAAGTGTGTTATTTTGAATCTTGAGCATCAGGGCTTATTTATAACCACTATGCTTGAAGTGACTATTTGCTGATGTGGTGGCTTCCAAGCACCTAGACTTGGTCGAGGTCAATCCACTTGGCAACGGTCCATCTAACGGCTTTGGATAACTTTTCCTGATCTAGGCACCTGGAAGCAATCCAAGTGCCTAGAGTTTGCTGATGTGGTTGTTGTCCTCATCCGTTTCAACAACGAGCGTTTGACATGGCCACCCAATCCAGGCGCCTAGAACAAATCCAGGTGCCTGGGATCCGAGTGCTTAGAAATAGTCCAGGCGCTTGGAATTATCAACTTTTAAGTTAACCATTCTTTGACCTCTGTTCGTCTAGGTGATTGTTTGGTCATCTAGAGTTGAACTTACCCGAATCCAACTCTGACCTTCTCCTAGAGCAAGCTTCCTCCTAGCTTCTTGTCCCTTGGATGCGCTACGCACTCCCTTCTAACTCCACTTGTGTACTCTTCCGTAGCTTCTCGTTCCTCAGATGTACTGAGTCCGTCGACTCGCTTCCCATGTCATTTTTCTCACTTGCTGCATCTTTCACTCGACTTCTTGTGTTCCTAAGTCCTTACACATTTAAACACAAGGAATCAAATCTGCAAGGCCTAACTTTAACTTAGTTGATCACATCAAAATCATCCCACGGGGTACTTACAGGTATATTCAATGAAGATGGTCATGTTGAAGTAGTAAAGCACATATTAAATTGTTTTGATGAAGCAGCGTTACTCTCACATTAGATGACTATGTCGAAAATGAGTTACCTTGTTGTATTGAGATATAATGTTGCCCTGGTTAGTTTGTTTACTCAATTATGTTATACATTTCTACCCTTGAGGACTCCCGTGGTTGAGCCTCCAAAGTGTATCTGTATTGCATATGTGAATGGAAATCATTTTATTTAAGTATGTTTAATTTCAATTCAACAATATATATTTCTTAATTTATAATTTGTTGCATTCTTAATTATTCATTTTTTGTGTATAGGTTTTTTTACATGAGAATCATCGATTACCTCTTGTTGTTCACAAGTGGTATGGATGTCATTTTTTCATGCTCAGCAAGATGGGATTTTGTGTATACTCATCCACTTGCACTTGATAATCATTTGTTAGGAAATAGTAGCATAGTTCATAGCATAGACAGTGTTCATTTAGATGATCATTGAGATTATTAACGTACTCATATTTACAAAATCTTGTCTGACAAATATATTCATATTTACAAAATCTAAATAACAATTCTTTGCAACAAACATACTCATATTGTCAAAATAACATTAAATCACAAAAACTATATTAATAACCTAAAAAACTATATAAAGTTCAAAATGTATACATAACATTAAAATCATAAACTACATAAAATAATCCAAAGCCTATAAATGTCATGAAATGATCCAAGATAGCTATACATACAACATATGAAAATCATCGTCTTCTCACCCGACGCCTCGATGAAGTAGGTTGTTTATTTTCATATTTGTACAATGTCAACCCTTGTAATGCAACATATGTTTACTGCACCATTGGCATCACCTGATCCAGCGTTAGATTCCCGTAATTGGAATTCCATCGTTGCACTATAGGCTCAAGCAAATTGTGTGTAGTCATGATTCACTCCTAAGATTGAATAACATCTGCACCTATTGCCCTATGAACATAGGTCAATCGGTGTTGTGGGTTCTTAACAATTGGATGAGTGTACTTGTTGTACAATTGCATATACTCCGAGGAACACTCACATGCAGGGTCAGCCAATCTACCATGACGAGCATCTGATAAGATATGATTATCCCAAGCTACAAAGTATCCTCCAAGAATTCCCCACAAGACATTGTAATGGACATGTGTATTATCTCTTCTTGCCCTAACAAGAACAAGAGGGTCTAGTGGAATTGTCTGTACATGTCTAAATTGCTTAAGCACGCAATCAGGATGGTATGACTCTATAATTTTTGTAAAATATGGCACCCAAATAATAATTAAATAATAAGATTTAATGGGCAAATAACCTTAACGGAAGCCCTCTCTATTTTCCCCTTCCAATCTTCTCTTTGCTGGCGCCTCACACTGGCTGAGCCTCCCATCTTCACCACATAGTGTCGCCCTCTCCCTTGGCGTCGTCACCTTCTCCTCTCCACTGTCGCTTCTCCTTTCCTCATCACCGACGTCGCTGATCACCACGCGCAGACGCCATCAGACACCACGAGTGCTAGCCAACCGGCGGCATGCCTTCCGCGACACCCGATTTGCCACCGCCGCACCTTCTTCCACTCAATCGCTGTGGAAGCAACTACTGTCGGGTGCTGCCATCACCGGAAGGGAGGAGTCGATGAAGGGAATTAGGGCAAACACTTCTCCTTACTTGCAGTCCCTGAGCAACAGTGGTTGTTGCCATAGCGAGTTCGTCGCTCGATTTCTCCTCCCTTCTCATCTTCAGCCGTTGCTGTGAGCCGCTGTGAGGGCAGTGGACATTCCCTACTAAATGGTAACAAACCAATTAGCCAAGCATATGATTTGAATGTTAGATCTATACTTAGTGCTGATTTAGAGTGTTTGTTTGGGAAGACAGCAGCCTTACCCAATTCCGACAGCGATTACTCTAGGTGCGAATCAATAGAAGAGCATACATATTTAGATGAGATCTTTGCCTTCACAAAAGCATCCTGGATCTTCCTCGAGTGACTGTGGATTTAAGTGGAGAGCTTCCTCTTCATTACAACAATTTTTTATTCCTTCACCGAGAGGCTGAAATTCTGGATCGTGGTAATTTGTTAGCTTAGTATGATTATTTGAGGGTATGTTCCCTTATTGAATTAGATTAGTAATTTGATTACAGATTTGGTTAGGTTGTGCATAATATCTGATTAAGGGAGATCTAATCTCTTGTTTGTAATGAATGAATGAATTGGAATTAAGGTCCTATTTCAATTATGGTTTATGTAAATTGAGATTTGTGATAATGCATGAAGTAATTGATAAATCTGTAAATTAATGGAGGTTGTATCTAGAGATTGACATGATTAATCTGTTATCCAGCTAGTTGATTAGTTCTGTTACATGATTAGTTGTGAATGATTCATTTGGAGTTGGTTAACAAGTTGGTACGAGATGAGATTTGATTTCATTTTTGGTTGTAGTTTGGTTGATTTCTGGATTAGTTGATTTAGAGGAGTACATGATCATTATCAGAATCATTAAATTGATATTGTGATTAGTGGTAACGGGTTAGATTTATACGATTCCTTGTTGGCAGTATTGAATGGATTTTAATTATGGATTCATGGATTGGATTAATTGAGGTAAACCAACGATTAGTGTTGACTAATAATCATTATAATGGAGGGTTACCTTATCGGTTTGGGGAACTAGGTTTAGCTAGTTGATGCATACGTTTTTAGCTAAACTATATATTATATGACTGGACATTATATGATTTGCAGGACTTTGATTCAAGATGAGCATCTCGACGTGGGATTGCTTAGCATGTTAGGCATATAAAGGTGGGTACCTTTGACTTATCTCTTTTGATATTGTCATTGTGATATGCGTAATATGTTATAGCTGGTAGTAATGGTTATGCTTATATCTGTCTTGGTATATCATTACCTAATATCCGTAGTATGCCCATATTGTTATCTATTATGCATTTATGCTTATGTCTCTTGATTCTTGCCATATGTACTTATATTCATAGAAGTAGTGACATACAGTGCATTACCAGGTATAGGTCTAGCTACTAGATATATTTGGCATGTATACTTAGATTTCATTACCTGGCATGTGTACCTAGATTTATGATACCTAGCTCATTGTTATGGACTCGATTTTCCTTTTGATACATATTATTTGGAGGTTGATATTTCAGGAGTTACATGCTTTAGTGTCATGCACCATCTTGCATGATTGCATACTGAGCGATTGTCGACTCCTTTGTAGTTGAGCAAATCGCCAGTTATATGATTTGCACACACAACCACTCATGGGTTAGTGGTACATCAGGAAGGGTGTGTGCAGTTGCTTTGTCAGGGCTCCGCTTGGTCGCTCATGGATAGTGGTGACACAGCATGGTAGCGGACAGAGATCCCTCCTCTTGACTATGATACAGGGAGATAAGAGCTTAGGCTCCTCCACTATGTTTGGGGTAGGAGGATAGGTGTACTCCGACAGCATCCTGTCCACTCGATCGCTCAGGAGTAGTGATAACAGAGTGCACAGTTGTCATAGCCCTACCCACTCGACTTCACCATTGCATGTGAGGTGGTTGACTGGCGTCAGGGGTGACCATGTCATTTGCATAATATGCATGAATTGCATTTATTGCTTGTGATTGCTGCATTTTGGATGATGCATTTTTGTGGTTGCATATGATTGACATGCATACATGAGACATTATGTATTTGGTCTAAATACCCTGCACCTGTTGGTATGGTTCACACCCTTATGTTCGCATAGGAGGTCCTAGTAAGTACAGTTTCCTCTGTTGTTCAGTTTTGCATTACCTGTTATTGTTCAAGAGACTGTACTGCATGATTATTACTGATAGTTATATCTTACTATGCATGTTTGATTGATATTCGCTGAGTTCTTGAACTCACTCCGTTGATTTATTCCTATTTCAGATTGAAGCCGCCTGGAGATCATGTCCGCCAGTCCCATGTCACATCGAGTGACCTATATTGTTATTGCTTTCATTTATATTATTGGTTTTGTACTTGTATTTGTATTATGTACCTTCTATATGATTTTATGGACTTGTGGTGTCCTTTATTTCGGTTATGAACTTGTTGTGTCAAGTCGGGTCGACTCGCAGTTAGTTGTATTATTTTTTTATGTTTTGTTTATGTCTTCCGCTATATTTTTAATACAGTCGTGTGGGATGCTTACTATACAACTGCGTGGCTAAGTTCTTTTGTTCCAGCCGTGTGGGTTGTGTATATAACTGCGTGGTTGTGTTTTATATTTAGCCGTGTAGGCTGTTGGCTTGTGAGTAGCTTTGGGAAATGTATACTGGTTTCATTTGTCACTGCTATAGGGGAGGTGCTGTCCGATTTTCGTCGGACAACCTTACTTTCGGGGCGTGATAATTTCTAATGATCTTATGCAGCCATAGTAAAAAGTAGCCTCAAGACGTGGAAAGATATGTCTCACATCAACTTATGAATCTCAAATGACCTATAACGTATTCATATTATATAACACTAAATCAAACAGTTGAATAAGTATATAAAACAAAAATAAATATATAAATAAAATAAATTAAGTACTCATATTATTTGGATTAAGCAAATCTAACCACTCTTTATATGATTGTAGACTTTCTAAAGATGCTCTAGCATGTGCCTGTTGTGACCATCTCATTGCAATTGATTCTCCAATATGATATTATAGGTTGTGAGGAGGCCTAGTTGTTGGGAAGTGTTCGTATATCCATGCCTATATGTGAGAGAACATATTAAATTCAAGGTAATTAAATAATAAAATAAATATGTATATAAAATGTTTTTTACCTCCAACAAACTTAAATATCCAAAAATTTGTTTCACTTCTATTCTAGATGCGAGTCAGATATAGATGAGCTAAAGTAGCAATTTCCCATGTATATCTATATACTATACATATATCCTCTAAAAAATCCAAGAGGCCTTTAAAGACCCGAGTACAAGTCTTGTCAGAAAAAAGAATGTAACTCATAACATATAGAAAATACACCCTTGCTAAATATGTTAGAGTATCATCATCAAAGTTGTTAGCAATTTTATCATTAAAATTCTTGCATAGCCACTCATAGACGAACTCCTCGCACCCTCGAATGACTTATTAACTTCATCCAACGCCACACCAAACAATCGACTAATTTATTGATGAATGTAAGATTTGTCATCGCTTGTAGGTTGCAATTGAATCCCTCTCACCAGTAGACCAAGAAGACAATACACGTCGTCTAAAGTGATTGTCATCTCTCCAAATAGCATATAAAAGGTATTGGCCTCCAGTTGCCAACGTTCCACAAAAGTAACAATCAAATTTATGTTTAGCTTTTGGTATGATATCTCTTTCACTTGATCAGGATGAGAGTCCCTAGAGACTCCTCCACATTTGGACTGCTCTTGAATCCAAGTTTATTATAGTAATTGGTTGTGTGACATAGACATTTGAGCATGTTTCGCTCTTCACCAAAACAAATTTTTGACGCTATGTGCGTTTTAAACCCCACAATAATGATGCATCATGTGGACCATCTGGAAATGATTCGCTCAATATTTCATCATCTTCATTAATGTTCCCTCCAATGAGAGCTTACTCTCCTTCACCTCATTCATTCCTGAAGGTAAATTATCTTGTGGAGGTACTTCTTCATGCACATCTTCTTGTTGCGATAATTGTGGTAGTACCTCTTCTTTTGGTACTTGTGTTGACTATACCTCTTGTCAGCATTTTTACTGCATATAAGAAACAAGTGAATTAGATATACAATCAACATGTGTTTTGAAAGGAAATGGAATTGTTCGGCCACTCAAAATTGAGCAAAACACAATGTGTTTGGAAACACACAACCGAACAAATCCGTCGGTGTTCAAATACTAAAGGCCAAACATTTTATTTTTCATTCAATAGACAGAAACTGAACACATTCAGTTACATTTTGTGGTCATTGACCAAACACATTGTGTTGCGTTCGATAGATCATGACAAGAAAATCCTAGTGCATTAGACTAATGGTAACTGAATAGGCAGCAATGTATTCGATGGACTAGGGTCGAACGACACATGACTAAAATTCGAGATTTTTATCATATTTCTACCATACTTTTTGTAATTTCAACAACCGAGCACCCTAAAGTCTTTTCATGTGAAAAATATCATATTCAAGTAAGTTTCAACACTCATAAATGAAAACTAAATACAAATATAATAAAAAAAAGATTTACCTATGTAATGATAATGTAGAACAAATGAAAGGTCAAACTAGCACTAACCTATATAATTTGAGTTTGCTAAAAATCGAGTTCCCCAAGTCCGATTGATGTTTGTGCGCTGAGGAGATGAGAGAATGATGAAGCAGAGGAGGGAGGGAAAGTTGGAGATGCATATTTTTGACGCTATGTTTTTTTTAGAATTGTTAAAAAGGGTAAAATAGGAATATTATGAGGTGTATTTACAAAATTATGATAAAAAAATTTATTGATGGATGTATTTAGAAAATGAAATGTGTTTAGTGAAAATGGGATGTGGATAGCACTCCCCAATTTTATTTTAATGCTATTATAGTAATTTTACTAAGAGCATCTACAATGAGAGACGTGGATGCTCTAAAGGAGCTCCCTCCCATAGTGGGAGGGAGCTCCTCCGGTGTTATCAAGGAAGTAGTTCTGTGTTTGCAGAGCTGCTTTAATTATTAAAATGATTTCATTTTTAAATACTTGCAAAAAAAAATAATGAAGTCGTTGCACAATGGCTAATTTGTTAGCCGTTTTTTATAATAAAATTTTAAATTTTTTATTTAAAAAAATCTATAAATACATTTTCAATCTCTCATTTTTTTCATTTATCCTATCATTCTCTTCACTTTCTACTTCTTTCTTCCTTTCATTCTCTATTTATATTCAAGATGGATGAAAAATTCAATATTTCTTTTATAAATCTGTTGAGTTATTCAAATGCGGAAAAAAATACATCTTCTCAAAATAGTCGCATTTCTCCAAATGTCCAATACCCTCATCTTTTCTCTCACACACAATACCCTTCAAAATTTTAAAATATTTCATATGCTCGACAGTATCCTCTAAATTTCTCAAATTCACAAAGTTTTAAAAAAAATTCGATGAATCCAAGTAACGTTGCCCCAACTCCATTTGGTATATATCCACTCCAAGATTGGTCAGTCATGGGCAGTCAATTTTGGATACCTTCTCTACCTTAAGTATTTTCTCATGTTCAACCATCAATCATGTTTTCGAATGAATCAAGAAGGGCTACTACTGACCCATCTATCAACGACAAAAAATCTTTAACGCCATCATCTGTTCCAGCAACTCAGCGACCACCACACTCATCACAAGAAGAGTGTGAAGTTGAACTAGAGAAAGATGATTCGAAATGAAGATTTTGGTCTCTCAATGAAGACATGATCCTTGCAAAGTCATGAGCAACTAACAATACTGACACAGTCATTAGTAATAACCAGAAGGATCAAGTTTTTTAAAAACATATAGCTGATTATTACAACAAGCACCAACCCATCGAAACTTTAACAAGAAGCTATCAGCGGCTAAAATCACATTACTATAAGTTTTCGCCAATGGAAATGAATTTTCTACAACTTATAATAATTTTTATACTCATCATCAAAATGGTTGGAATAACAAGAATGTGTTGAAGAACAAACTGAACATGTGGAAAGCAAATAATAATAACAAAGATTTCAAGTATATGCATGTGTAGCGAGTTCTCAAAGAATATGAGAAATATGCTCCATAATCAATTGCTCATTACTCTAGCAAGAAGGCAATGACATCCGAATCAAGGTGGAGCACTTTAACATCAAATCCAAATATGAGTGTTGATGTGGATGACTATGAAGTCCGCATTCATCTTATAAGACAAAAGACAGTGAAAAAGAAGGGCAAATCCAAAATTAAAGAGGACGATACAATGGAACAAAACATCGATAAAAAATAACAAAATATTAAAAAATGTCAAATCCAAAAAATAACTTTGGGAGAAACTAAAATATTTCATAAGGATTATGAAATTTTTATGATGAATATTAATGAAATGACACCGAGATAATTTTATATATGAGAAAATGATTGAAAAAAATTAAAGAAAAATATAATTAGATGTAGATGTGTTTAAATTAAATTTTATATATTATTATAATTTATGTCTTTTATAATAAATTTTATTTACCATAATATTTATGTATTTTTATTATTATTAGTATTATTCCATGTTAGTAATTTATGAATTTAAATTTTATAAAAATTTAATTATATATAAGATAAATATGAAGAAGATAACAAATATATATAATGAATAAATATGGACCTCTGAAAGAAATTGTGAGAAATTTTTTTAAAATGAAGAGAAATATATATAAAATCCTTTATTTTTGACGTGGCACCAATATAATAATATAAGAGCTCTCCAAAACTATCCACACCTATGGATGCCCTAAAACACCACCTACAGCTAGCAACATCACTTAAAACTTAGTAGAATGTTCGCTCAAGGATCTTAGTTTTTACCTATAAATGCCCAAAGTAAAATGCTACAAGACAATCAGGGATAGCAGATAAAAAGGATGCCTAATGAAATCACTATTTGTAAAACTAAAGTAGTTGAACTTCAAACACGATACAGGTGCATTATTGAAACAATGTAATGAGTCATAAGGTTCTACCACTTCGAGCAAGCTGACACATGATAAAATGAAAGTGTTACTTGCATTCCTGGATGTGGTGCTGATCAGATTGGTTCAGGTGCAACAAAAGAACAGAACGTACCAGGAACAAGGTTGCAGCCTTGTGCAGGCTGTAACCCAGACACCATTTGCACAGCTATCACTTGTGACCATATAGAAACGTCCACAACAGAAACATTTTTTGGAAAAAAAAAACGTAAAACCATGATAAATTAGCTCAAAAGCAACTGTACTTCTTTGAGCGACTTGGCATACGATGCACTGAGGCAGAACCAAACAATGAGACGCAGAACTCCGAATAGAACTTAGGATCTATTTGAGCAGGATTGAGCATTCATTCATTTCCAGATGGGAAAACCACATCTATGAATATTCCTTCCAATCTTCCCATGCATCATCATATTAAATTTCCCCAATAACCCAAACTGAGCAATTCCAGGAGTAGCTATTGTACTGATGATGTTCACAAAAGAGTCCCAGCTTATATTAACAGTTAGAGAAACTTATAAAACTATGAGGCCAAGGAATAAATCTAATGGGTCGACAAAAAAAATCCACATAGCAAAAAAGGCTGGAACCTTGGAAGAAACTCCAAATTTCATATATTAAAGTTGCATCACCAATGAAGCAAGGGCAGTCCATGATCCCTGCCCAAAAACCAAACAATGCATTTATTCAGTACACATGTATAATAAACCAAACAGGGTGTGTTCTAATCACAATAGATAATTGCATGCGAGACTTACCATATACCCTTATCTTCAGGCACGAAGGACTGAACTTCATACGTGAGATGCATGTTGCTGTGCAGAAGCCAGTCCCCAACAACACTAGCATCAAAGCCACAAATATAGGAAAGAGGACATTGACCAACCAAAAGAAATGATGACTGGGTGATGCTAGATTTTCATTTGAATCCTAGTACTAGCAGGAAGTTTAAACCAAAACAAATAGCAAAGCCAAAATCTAAGAGTACTTTCATAGTCCTATCGTCCATAAGCTACATTATGCATGTTTGCCAAATAAATATTAATGAAGACCAGCATCTGCATGCAATGGTTGCAATTGTAGTATGCTGATGAAGCCAGTTAGGACCATTCAGTTAGTCTGCATCACTTCTGCATGATACTTGTCCAAATCAGCATCCAGGGCTGCAGCAGAAACTGGTTCACCACGACCTTTACCACGTCCACGACCCCGTCCTCTTCCAGGGCCACCAGCTCGTGGCAATCCTACAAAACTCCTCACAGGTCCAATGCTGCAATACCGAAACGAGATATCAAAGAAATGGTCATGTATATTAAACAGAAAGTGACAAACATTTAGGAAAACATATGTATTAAGTTCATGTTGATTTATAAGAAGTCAATGCTGTAGTAAGCATTGTATTCATTCATTAAGGCAGCAGATTCAGAATGCCTAGAGACATGAACTAATTTCACCGTCATATTAATAATATCAATTTTTTTACTGCAGACAAAAAGAATGCCATAATTAATTTACACCCTCCTAGAGAGCTAACACTCTAGCACTAGTGCTAGTTTTATCTACATGATAAATGTGTTTGAGTTATCTCAAAAGGAAAACTTAGCCCAGTTAAAATGGTCCTCTAGATCCAAGACATTTCCTGGTTGACTTTCAAACCTAACATATTGACACACCTCAATGGTATACATCATTGATTACATACGAGAGGAAGAAAGAGAAAAAAGGTGATAAAATAGCACATTAGAGAAAACAATCAGACCTAATAAAATGTGTGCATATGGATCATAAACAGGACAAGATAACAAATCTAAACTGAATGAAAACTCACATCTTTAAGCTAGGACAATCTAACACAGAAAATAGATACTTGCACATATGATAATGAAGAAAAATAATAACATCCACCCATGTTAGCCAATAGAATTCATTAGAAGAAAAGTTGTACATGATTGATGATTTCATCATGGATGGTGCACAAATATAATGTAAATGGAATCTGACAGATTAAGGTAGGGACCATAGTACATACTTGATATATGATAATGGGAAAAGATATAAAAAAAAGTTGTACATTTTCATTGAAGAAAATTGGCAGGCGAGAAAGCCTAAAATGATTGCACAAATTGATCTACAAAGCTATATCAATAAGAAACGAGTAATAAGGATAAATTTCAATAATGAACCATTAGAACTTAATATATAAATAATCACAATTAATTGGCATGCATCTCAAAAAGAAAGATAAAGCAAACCTTCTTGGAGCACCATTAGCAATTCCTATGGCACCATTGGAGAGTTGAGGTACAACAGTTGGTGTTGGAATATTTGTTCCTATAATATCTATTTTCATTGGTTTTCCATCAAGCAGCACATTGTCGTACTTCTTCACAGCTGCTAAAGCATCAAGTCGCCTTGCAAAAACTACTTCAGCTGTTCCCTTCATTTATTAAAAATTGAAATAAGACAAAATATAAACATGACAAAAACAACCACATCTCGCTGAGTAACTACCTTAGACCTTCCACTTCTATCATAATTAATAGAATAGCGCTTGAGATCCCCAACTTCTGAAAAAAGTTCCTGGAAGAAGCAAATATCATCATGAGCAAAGGCAACACAAATAAAGGTAGTTAATCTAAGAGAGAGAAAAACACAATAGTAGCCCAGGGCAAAATAACAGTAGTATTCCATACACATTCCAAAAACACAATAAAAATATTTAACTCCGTATGCACATTCAGTAAAAATATTTTATAACATACAAGATACTAGATCAAATTGCAAAATTTAGAGAAGTACCACAGACGTGATCAGCCAAAACAATAGCTATACAGAATACACAGAAACCTCTTTTAATAACCAGAATGATTAAAAAATATTACTGCACCGGACATGATTCACTTCTCAAATTCAATTAACAAACAAATCTATACAAGAACAAGACATAAGAAGAAAGCTACAATATATGATCATATGAAGATCAGAACAAAAAAAGTGAAATGAGTTGTATGTGTACGAGTGGGTATGCTTTTATAAGCAGCTGCTAAATTTGTTAAAGAAATTTAACAAGTTTAATACATAATTTGATTCACTTTTTGGGGGAAAAACTGGTGCTTGGACCTTGCCAAAGGGATATAACAAGTATAAGATAGGATTTCACCCATAAACTAAAAATAGCTGCAAAGGCAATGTAGCTGTTATAAACTAAATTTAGAATCCTCTCTCCTTTCTTACTTGTAAAAAACCTACAATGAAGTTCGAGTTACCAAATCTTGGTCCGATGACTCATAAAGAAGCATTCGTTGACACGGATTGGAGAAGGGCCTAAATTGCAAAACTAGAAAAAATATACCGGATGTATAAATCCCATAATCGAATGAACAAATACACCTAGTATTAACAGGAAGAAAGAAAGTATTCAAGAAGAGAAAGAAACCCGAAATTCATGAAGAAGAAATACACTTTTTCTGTAGAGAATCAACGTATGCAAAATTTCCAACTCAATAAAAAACAGTGATCAAACTGTTATAATAAAAATATCAAGTCGCCAGACAAAAAACCTTGATGTCCTCGTTTGAGACCCCATATTCCAGATTCGAAATATACAACTTTGTTCCGGTCTCTATGGAGGAAGCCCTCGCCGTCGGAGCAGGAAACCCGACTGCTGAGTACATGTCGTGCTGCCACGCAGATTCAGGAGCCTGGGATCGCATATCGAGTGAGAACCCGAGGACGGTTCCATGGAATATGAAGGAAACACGGATCCGGCAGCTGGAGGAAAATCTACGCGCATACCTTCCCGACCGAGTAGGGGGCGGATCGGTTGGCCGATCGGATGGGGAAGCGACGGGAAGGGCCAGCGCCGGAGCCACGGCCCCGTCCACGGCCCCCGACGTTACTCTTCTTGTTGTTTTTTATGATGTCGTCGAGGGACATGTCAAGGGCGCTCGACATCTTCGACGATCGACAGGAGATGGCTGCGGCGGCAGAGTCTTCCGGTGTGGATCTCAGAAGATGCGAGTTGGAGGATTGAGGCAGAGACGCAGATGTTAGGGTTTCGAGGAAAGAACCGGATCAAGAATTTAAAAGCGCGATTAATTTAATGTAGGGCAGATTCAGATTTTCGAAACGGCGGCCTTTCCCATAGGTTTCCTTCCAAAGCCGAATTTTATTTATGTATTTATTTATTTATTTTATCAACGTATATCATTTCTTTTCTTTAAAGAAAGTGGAAATTTTATATATAATTTCAACTTTAAAAAATTTAAAATATTTGATCTGTTAAAATTATCTTAATTGTCCATCAGCCATTTGGACTGAAATAATTAGATAAACTAAATAACATTTTAATTTAGAAAATAATATATAAAGAAAAAATCGGTATATTTTAATCTTAAAAGTTGGGTAATATTTTATTTATTAACAATTATAGAATTCAAACCTAAAAAGTCCTAAAAAAAAAAAGCATCTTCACATCATAATCGTATTTTAAAAAATATGAGAAATATAATCTAAATTTTAAAAAATCTCCCCTTTTGGGGCTGTTATTACTTGAGTGTAGGGGAAAATATTCAAGGTGGAAAAAATCTTTAAATAAAAAATAAGAAAAAAAAGGAAAGAAGAAGAAACTAAGAGGAAAACAAAAGAAGAAAAATAAAAAATTCCAATAAGTTCGTGGTCACCTTGTAGAACCTCACAGAACAAGTAGCCCGCAGCCACAGGTTCGCTTACAACTGCAATCGAGACTACTCGTGGCCACAAGCAAGGCCCCCCATGGCCACTGGCAATGACATCACTGGGAGAGATTCCAACACATCCTCTCGGGCAGTATGATGATTAAAGTATAAGGTATTGCTATATTAGATTTTAGAAATGAAATTTGGTGTGTTTAAGTATGACTTTTTATGTTTTGATCATTACAGTAATGACTAGAAATCATCAATGATTTACTTTCTCCATGTTGATTTAGAGACGAGTTGATAGGGGCACTGGCACAAGTGAATCATCCTTTTACCACATTGGGAGAGATTTAAACAAGCATGTTTAGATAACAAGCAGATAAGATTTACCACTTGAGATTGAGGGATTGAATATCAAGATTGATGAGGCTTAAATTTTTATACTCCGCATAGCTCACTCTCATCTATTTAGTTTCTCAATTATCGTGATTTACCTCCTCATTATGATAGTAAATAGTTAGAGATTTACCACTTGATTTCAAGAGGTCAAATCTCGGGACTGATGGGAGTGTCAATTTGGATGGATGAAATCAGATTCGGATTAATTTTTTTTAAATCTCAACCTGAATTTAAACCCAAATCCAAAACTGAAACCAACCAACCCAACCGGAATAAATTAAAAAATCTAATCAAAATTATTTTTTTTTCTATTTTCCCTAAAATTCTTACTTTTATTTCAATACTCTATCATTATTATACTAAGATATATATATAAAAAAAAGATTTTGATATCCTGCGCACCCGCACAGTGCTTGACTGTGCGCGCCCGTAGGATATCACTCATTTTTTTAAATTTTTTTTAAATTTTTGAATTAAAAAAATAATTAAAATATTTTTTAAAAATTTTATTTCTAGGGTTAATGCTTTGGGTTATAATTTTTAAGCTATTTTTTTTACATTTTGCCTCTAGGGTTCAGGCTTCCCAATTAGGTTATAGTGTTTGGTTTAAAAAAAATTAAAATAAAATAAATTTAAGTATTTATTGAGTATTGTAATATGGTGAGGAGATATATTAATGTATTAGAAATTTATATAAGGAAATGTTAATTTTTTTAATTTAAAATATTAAAAAAATCAAAAAAAAATCGAGTGATCTCCTGCGCGCGCAAAGTCGCACACTGTGCGAGCGCGCAGGAGATCACTCCTATATATATATATATATATATATATACAGATTTGATATATTGGGCGACGCTTTGGTGCACAACTGTGAGCGACGCGCAGACGTAGCGTTGCCAATTCGATTTCCCTACAAATAAAATATATCATTTATTCTCTCTCCCCTCCCGTATGCAGTTCAAAACCACGTCATGGGAAATTACCCAAATTAAAATTAAAATCTCCCTCGCCGCTCTCCCATTCTCGCTCCCTCCGTCTCCATCGTCCATCATCCGACCGACCTCACAAGCCGCCGAGAAAGTTTAATATTAAAATCTCTCCCTCGCCGCTCTCCCTCTCCTTCGCTCGCTCCCTCCGTCAACGTCCTCCGTCGTCCGTAGTCCGTCGGACGTCGTCCCTCAGCCCTCGCGCTCCCGGCGGGAAAGTTTCACCGGCTTCTTCAATCACACAACTGCTGCAAGAGCTTACCACCTCTCTCCATTTGCAATGGTAAGTTGTTTCTGTTGGATCGAGATGCGCTATAGGGGGTGAATAGCGCTCGTGGCTTTCATTTTTCATGTTCGGGAATCTTACGAGTAATTGCAGCGGAATAATAAACAACACACATAGAAAGGACGCCAAGATTTACTTGGTTTGGAGCCTAGGGTGACTCTTACTACAAGACCCACGCTCATTGAGCGTTTACTTTGGGCAACAATTATAATAACGCAAATGTTTACAAATATGTAGTACAAGTAAAGCAGTAATTAGCTTATATCGACAACAGAAATGATAGATTTGAAGCTCCTGGTCGTAGGGGTGTTGCTACAACAGTTCTGGATCGTCTCTTGAGCAGCACACGGAAGAATGATCGCTTGGAATGTGTTGTTCAACAGATGCTGCTCAAGACCTCCTGATAAAGGTCGTTGAGGGCGTCTCCAAGACCCTTGAGGGTGCCTCCATCACCAGCAAATTTGCAGCGAGGATGAGCTTTGACTCCTTCGTAGCTAATTATGGTATAAAAATAATAGTTTCATGTATATGGTTGGCAGAACTAAATGGCAAGCCAGAGAACTGCTGCTTCCCGTGCATATTGTAAGAAAGTGCATTGAAAAAGTAATTACCCTCACTTCAAGGGTTTTGTATCATCACTACACATAAACGACCGGCAGATGGAGTTGATCAATGGAAGCTCATTTGCCTGGGCAGTAGTCATGTCTGAAATTGTAAATATTCGAAGTCTTATACAAAATATGTTTGACAATTGGGACGTTCAAGTCAGATGCTTCATATTTCATAATAAGGAGATTATATTTACTAGGAAAGATGTTTCATTGATTTGGGACCCTAAACCAAGGCGATGAAGTAAATTTGCAACAGCATGTAGCCACCACCCCACTATTTCTTCAACACTTCTATAATGTGGAGTGCACACAGAAGGAGCTAGAGAACAAGATGATTAACCTCAGCAAACAACCTCCATTTGTTGAATCCGATACTCTCTTTTGCCAAATTTTAATATTGTATTTCTTTATTTTTGTGTTATTTACTACTACTAGTAGTATATCTAGATTATTAGTACAATCACTAATAGATTGCATAGATGATTTTGCTAATTTAGGTAGGGATAATTGGTGCAGCAGTGGAAATAATTTTATATCAATTTTTTAGTAAGTTGATATACAACATATCAAAAATATAGCTACTAGGTTAATCTCTGCTAGAAAATAACGCTACTAGAAAAACGACTTACCATATTTGCTACACAAGGTGTAGCAGTTATTAGACGAAGTAGCTGCTTCAACATATACCAACAAAGCAAACCAAGGGCGCTGCAGCAGCGAAAATATTTTTAATTTATTTTTTTAGCAAGTTAATATACAACATATCAAAAATATGTCTACTGGATTAATCTCCGCGAGACAATAGAGCTACTAGAAAAACGACTTTCCAAGTTAGCTGCTACAAGGTGTTGCAACTACATAGAGAGTTAGCTGCTACAAGATGTAGCAGTTACCAGTACACGTTGTAGCAGTTACCTCTCCATGTAGCTGCTACAACTTGTAGCAGCAAAGAAAACTCCAAGTGGCTGCAGGTGGTTGTTACAGCCGTCGCCCTTCCACGTTGTAGCATAAATCCATCCAAGTTAGTTGCTACAAGTTGTAGCAGCTACAAGGACGGTTTCCTACGAAGTAATTGATGCAACGTTTAGAAGCAAAGCAAAGACGTTGTATCTTTAAACAATAATTCCAACTATTTTTTTACCAAACTGATATATTTCTAGAGGTAATATATGCTAGCAATTGTAGATGCAAAAAAAAAAAGACTTACCAAGTGGCTACTCCAACATGTAGCAGCTACGTTGCAACCCACTTGGCTGTAGCCTGTAGCCGTTTGTACAAAGCGTCGTCCCTGAACGTTATAGCAATAATCCTTCTAATATTTGTAGGCTATAACGGTGTGGATTATGAAATTAAAATGAAACGACTTACCATTGCGAATGGAGAGAGGTAGTAAGCTCTCGCAACAGTTGTGCGATTGAAGACACCGGTGAAACTTTTCCGCGCGGAGCGCGAGGGCCGAGGGACGACATCCAACAGACTACGGAGGACATTGACGGAGAGAGCGAGCGAGGGAGAGAGAGAGCAGCGAGGGAGAAATTTTAATATTAAACTTTCCCGACGGCTTGTGAGGTCGGCCGGACGACGGAGACAGAGGGAGCAAGAGTGGGAGAGCAACGAGGGAGATTTTAATTTTAATTTAGATAATTTCCTGCGATGTGATTTTGAACTGCATGCAGGAGAAGAGAGAGAATAAATGGTATATTTTATTTGTAGAAAAATCGAGCTGACAACGTCACGTCTGCGCGTTGTTCACGGTCGTGCACAAAATGTTGCTCAGAATATATATTTTTTCAAAATAAAATTTAATTTAACTATAAAAAATCTATTAAATCCTAAATTCAAATTAATCTGAACCCCCCGATCCAAAAATTTTTAAGCCAATCCGACACAAAAAATTTCAATCCAAAACCCTCTCACCCGAATCTGAAAATTTCTAACCCAAACTTAAATTTCAAATCGTCGGATCATATTCATTACACCTCTAAATCCCTGTATCCTATATAACTCATCCCATCCACTTACCTCAGTTATGATGATTTATCTTCTCCCAATTGATCTTGGAATAGACTGACAGGAATGGACACATTGCCCCCTTTTACCACTTGTCGCTACGAGAGATTAACTGAGACACAGTCCATCAAAAAAAAGGAGGCATTAGAGTCACGTAATTACTATCTTTTTAGACACAAGAACACGATTTGAAGCTAATGGCATGAGTACCACGTACATAATAATACATAAACACTGAGGTAGAAACGGAAGATACTTTGAAGGTTTCATTTTAGCAATGCCAACCACAAGCTCACATGATATCTAGGGAACTAATCTTCCCTTGGAGTATGAACATTCCAGCAGAATCACACAAAATAATAGAACGAGTTCACCGGGTAAAAGTCGTGGGACGCCCCCCACATGCTCAATTAGCACGACCTTTTATGACATCAAGCCCCATCTCAGTCGGATCAGTTGCTTGTAGCTCAACCTGGATACCGTCAAGCTCTCTCTTGAACCTCTCTTTGGAGCTTGCATAAAGCATCTTGCTTCTCACCCTCGAGGTGTCAGGAGACCTTATATGTGGGGAAGAATAGGTTGAACATCAGAGCTAAAACGACATCAAATAAAGTCAACTAGGAAGAAAATAAAAAGTTTACCAGGCAATAAAAAAGATTTTGCTCTTCTGACAGTTCTCTTCAGTGACAAAGTCAAAATCATATATTGCATATCTACATTCATTTGCAGGAAGGCTGGCAGTAAAATCATCATAGGTCAAGTTGGGTTCCCCAAGCTTCTCCACAAGGACCTCCTTCTGCTTTTCATCGATCTTATAGATTATGAAACGGTAAGTCCGCTTTGCCTTCAATTCCAAAAACTTCAACTTGCAGTCATCATTCACAGCCATTCCTGATACTGCATTGGCCTGCCGTATCACAATGCAGGAAGACAATTTAACAAATCTTGATGCATTCATCAACAAGCATATCTTACTCCTAGGGGAGGGGGGGAGGGGGGGTGCGAAGGATCCATTTACAGGCATTGATTAAGTCCAGTACATAGAATACAAATGTGACAAAAGAACCGATGATCGCCTACATACTAGGGAGGCACCATTACCAATAGGTGTTTTAGTGTCTACCTCCCATCCAGGTTGAAAGTTTGTTTCATCAACAGAATCACTAAGGATATAAGTCCCTGTTAAATATGCCCCTATGGGTGTAGTACATTTGGTAAAGCACTCAGAGGAGCAATAAAAGAGTCAAAGTTCGAATCTCAAATGGAATGAATATTCTGGAAGTCAGCTTGAAGTGCATAAGTTGTGCTGGATTTATCTGGTTCACCGGAGAAAGCCATCTACCTCCAGAATTAGGCAAAGCAAGAACACATGGATTATCCAAAAAAAAAAAAAAAAAAGCAGAAACGAAAAGAAAAGAAAAAGGTGCAAGTATATCTTAACCAGGTTGGCAAAGCACATGGTCAATGTTATTGATTAGCAATTCGGCAACTGAGAATTAGTAGCACAAACAATGTAACTTCATCAGAGCTAATAGAACAATGAATCAACTACTGATTCTATATTGTTTCGGCAAATATATGAGCTAAAACGGCAGAGGAAATTGATAGTCCCTTGATAAAATCGGTGAGTGTGAATGGAGATTCTGTTAACAATTCCTGCACAATAAAATAATCTGTCCGATCTACAACTTTAACCATAACCGACCAGAAGCAGCATGAAGGATCCGAAACTTAAACCATTCAGTTAACTTAAGCAGCAACTATAGAGAATGAAGAGGGTGGACAGAAGTCAAAGAACACATGCTATTCAGAAACAAAATCGGTAAGCAATTACCAAGGGAATCATTTATCCGACCCCAACAATCCAATCGCAACAAAAATAAACAGCATGCTTCACATCCAAACCCTAGCCAAATGAAGTCAAACAGACTAAATGATCGCGAAATTAGATCCGAAATCAAGAAATCAGCAACCAAGCAACGACCGGATTCAGAAGAATTGTGAAAGTACAGCAGATTGATCGATCACAAGGAGAAACGTAAACCACACGAACCCTAGCATCAAAGTGATCGAGGAAAGGGATGGAGATTACCATTTTGATAACGTCCGCAGGCGATCGGAGCGGAGAGATCAGCAGAACCACTAAGGCCCTTAGCAAGGGGCCTCGGAGACGGAGAAAGGCAGGAGTAGATACCAGAGGAAAGGAAAGCAGCGTGTGAGGACCGAGGACGGGCGATGGCAGTGCTCATATTCTCTTCTTCATTTTCGCTTTAAAGGAAGTAACGGCCGTCACGACAGGCGCCGACTCAGGCACGGTTTGCCCAATCACGACACGGCAAGTCTCCAGCAACTGCGCCGTCAACTAACGGAGTTATTTCAAATATGTTTGCTTAGTTTTCACGCTTAGCCTACGCAGCCACGCTCATGGCCTCAAATATTATTATTTTTATTTTTTTTAACAAAAAAGAGCAGTTTTTAAAACTACCAAAAGAAAAATCAAAAATAGTATTATTTACTTCCTACTCTTCTTACCAACATCCTAAATTCCCTCTCTATACTATTTTATATCACCCAGTGGATTTGCTATGATAAAATATCAGGCCCAGTAGAAACTTGATATAGGAAAATATTATGGTCACCATGGGTCTAATATGAGATTATATGCTCAATGGTAAGCCTGATATGAAAAAATATCAAGTCCTTTTTAATCCTGGAAAGAAGGGATGTATTAGAAAATGACGAGAAAGGGAGAATTTAGGAGGTTGGCGCGAGGGATAAGAAGGAAATAATACTATTTTTTATGTTCTTTTTCATAGTTTTGAAACTAGGTTGCTCCTTTGGGTAAATAAGAAAACATGATGCTCCTTTTAGTAAAAAGTCGTATTATTTTTGGAAAAAAATAGAATGAAATAAAATGATTGCTAAATATAACCCAGTTTCCCCTCTTAGCCTTTGTTGGATGGAATTGCTAAATCTCTAACGGACAGACGATTATAAGTTAATTTCATAATTTATCTTTTTTCATATAATTTGAAGACGGACCATAAGAGACATATGAAGTTAGCGTAATCATCTTTTGTTATTTTTATTACAATTGGATAGTGAGCATGTCTGAAAGTGAAGAAGATGATGCGTTGACGGAGTCGCTTTGCTATTGACTGTGAGAAGATGAGGACCTTGATGACGTGGATCAACCTATGCACACCACACAGAGAAGCAACAATAATGTTAGAGTGAGAACTCGGGAGGGGGTCCTCGACACAAACACTTCGACACTTAAGTTAAAACAGTATCTCATGTGAGAAAGGTGGAAGAAAATGAATAATAGAGTAATAACGTGGATGTGTCTCAGCGTGCATGTGTGAGCGCGTGCATGTAAAAATATACATCGCCAACAGAGCCTTTTTATACTACCCCTCATAATGTCCGCAATAATAAGATGGCAGAGAATGTCTAATATCAAAATATGTCGGATGTACAACAACCCTCCACTATATAGAAGAAAGTTCCATTATGTGTATATGTCATAATAAGAGAATATATTTTCTAGTGAATAACTGTTATTCTTTGACAATTGTTTTGATTCCCTGACAATGTTGTTATTGGTGCAATATTCCCTAGGCCAAGGTTGACCTGGTTGACTAAGCTTGAGATGACTCAAGCTTAAGTCTTGATGTTTAGATTTCGATGTTTAACAATACATGGAGACTTATAATACATGGATATTGCAGGTGCAATCGTTTATTTGGAGGAGATTGTTGGTATAATTCTCCTCTGGTCAAGGTTGGTCAGTTAGGTGTGAAGAAGAGTCAAGTAGGTCAAGACTAACTGGATACTTGACTGATCCTGGTGAGTGAAACCAGGTAGTTGGAAAATCTTGGTGAGTGAAGCCAGGTGAAAGACCTAGTGAGTGAAGTTATGCAGGTGAAAGATCTAGTGAGTGAAGCTAGGCAGATGAGAAGTCCTGGTGAGTGAAGCCAAGCAGATGGGAAGTCCTGGTGAGTGAAGCTAAGCAGAATGGAAGTCCTGGTGAGTGAAGTCAGGTAGTTGGGAAATCCTGATGAGTGAAGCCAGGTGAAAATCCTAGTGAGTGAAGCTAGGTGAAAGTCCTGGTGAGTGAAGACAGGCAGATGAGAAACCCTAGTGAGTGAAGTTAGGTGAAAGTCCTGTGAGTGAAGCTAGGCAGAAGGGAAGTCCTGGTGAGTGAAGCTAGGCACGTGGAAATTCATGTGAGTCAAGGTTGACCGGACACCTGGTATTGAGAAGTCCAAGTAGGTCAAAGAGTTGACCGGATACTTGTCACGAGGAGAAAAATCTAAGTGGGTTAAAGGGATTGACCAGACACTTGGTCAGGAAGTCTTAGCAGGTCGAGGGTAACCGGATGCTAGGCATGATGTCTCAACAGGTCATGGTTGACCAGATGTTGAGTTTTAGGGGTTTGGGACTTGATTTGGGCAAATCAAGTTGATTCAATCGATCAGCCGATCGATTGAATCATGTCCAATCGATCGGTTGATCGATTGGACTGGTGTCGCGGCAAAAGCCTCTCCCAATCGATCATCCGATCGATTGGGAGCCTCTAATTAATCGATCGATCGATTGGGAAGCTGTCGCCGATTGCACAGAAGCCCTCCCCAATCGATTGGGAGCCTCCAATCGATTGGGCGATCGATTAGAGCACTGGAAATCACACGATAGTCTTGAATCGATCAGTTGATCGATTCAGGCGATTTCCAGATAGCACAGAGGCGCTCTGGATCGATCGACCGATCGATCCAAAGCCTCCCCAATTGATTGGGAGCAATCCAATCGATTGGGATCCGACTATTGGCACTGGATAAAGTCGTTATGAGTGTCTTCTTCAGCAGACTTTCGCCCGATTCATCTCCGATCTTCACAGCAACTTCTCCGAGCTCTCACCGCCAATTCTTGAAGGTTCTTCGAGGCAAGTGCTTGTGCACGTCCAAGTAAAGAGGCGATCTACAAGAAGAAGAAGAAGCTAGGGTTAGGGTTTCAAGTGTAAATCTTGTAAGATTTCAATTGTATTTGCTTCCCTTTCTTTCTTCTTGTACTGAGAGTGTTGTAGGGCTTCTCCGCCTTCGGTAGTTATTGTAAATGAATGTTTTCATAGTGGAGAGTGCGTGTCGTGTGTGGATCCTTGGATTAGTCACCTCTTTTTGAGGTGGATACTAAGTAAATCCTTCGTGTTAGCGTTGTATTTTTGTTTCTTGTATTTTCCGCTGCCTATCATCACCAAGAAGCAAGATGACGAGCGCACGACGAGCTATCCCCCCCCCCCCCCCCCCCCCCACCCCCCCTCTAGCACATTTCAACCCTAACAGTTGTCTCCTAGAAGATATTCGACCGACTCTAGGGCCGGATAGATATAGGTTCGGAGTTGCACCTAGGAGAAGTGAGGAACTGAGTTCTAAAGATCTGACTAGCTCTAGGGTTGGACGACCATATGCTAGGAGCTTGGCCCCAAAGAAGTGAAGAACTGAATCCTTGAGGTCTAACCGACTTTGTGTCGAGCGAATGTATGCTGGGAGCTTTGTCCTTATAGGGTGGGGAGCTAAGTCCCATAACTCCGAACGGCTTAATATTTGCCAGGGTTTATGCTAGAAGTTTTGCTCATGAGGAGTGGTGAACTAAGTTCCGTAGTCCTGACGGACTCTATGTCCGACCAAGTTTACGTCGGGGCCTTACCCATATGAAGTAAAGAACTGCACCACTTATCCCTAGCCGGCTATTGGTCTGCTCAGATTTATGCTGGAAATTCTGCTCATGAGGAGTGGGGAGATAAACCTCGTAGTTTCCATCGGCTCTATGTTCGACTAGGTTTATACTAGGGTCCTGCCCATATGAAGTAAAGAACTTGTAGTGTCCGAAACCACTTATTTAATTAAGGATATTTATTGGAATTAATTAGAAGTTATATTTAATTACAAATTTATTAATTATATTAAGAAGATAGTAGAATACAAATACGTGTAAAATTGATGAGACTTATAACTTTTATTATAGATTATTCATCTAAACAATATAGAAGTAAAATATATAGGGGTACACAAAATTAAATAAAAGATCTAAATACGGATGATATATGTGAATATATATGAAATTATATAACCATGGATATAAGTTTCTATTTAGATTTAGTATTAAGTTTTATAAAAATAATATAAATGACTTAGCAATTATAAAATCTATAACTTACGAATTTTATATATGTGGATATATATGAAATTATGTAACCATGGATATAAGTTTCTATTTAGACTTAGTATTAAGTTTTATAAAAAAATAATATATAAGACTTAGCATTTATAAAATCTATCTAGCATTTAAATAAAAGTATAAGAATTTATATATCAATTTACATGCCTTACGTGTATATACATAACCTATAAAATGTATATGTTGTAGATAATGACTAAGAACTATAATATTATCACATATAAATTTTATATGTATATATGAAATTTATATAATTATGGATATGGATAAAGGATAGAGATAAAAACGTAGAATGAAGTTTTATATAAAATTTATAGGAATTAGATATTGAGACCAAGTCTTAAGTCCCCTCTTGTATTTAAACCTTACCTTCAAAAACCTCCTTTTGAGTTGTTGCCGTCGGCCCTAAGAAGATTTCCCTCTCCCTTTGTTTCTTCACCAGTGCTAGAGCTTCAAGGGAAGACAAGGAGTTGGTAGCTAAGTACTTGAGGCATGTTCCTTAACTTGCAATGCTCTAGTTGGTTTCTATAGTCTTGTAAATTTTGGGTACCATAAATTGATGTGTGATGCTCTACTTTAAACTCCCTTCTTAAGGTTTAAAGGTTGGTAATAATAAGGATTTCGGATTCATGAGGGGAAGTTCCCTCATTAATTTGCTAAGGATTGTTCATTATGCTTCCCTTTACAAAATGTGCATGTTCCCTACCTTAGTTGTTGCTATAGCTAGGCTCTATAAATTGTGAAGTTTCAGATTTTGTAGCTTGTAATGATTGGCTTGTTTTCTTGCTAATAACATCATGTTTAGGTTCCTTTCTTATGCTCTAAATTGATTGTGAAGAGGATGGATTTCGGATGTTATAGGGTGTGTTATAAAACCTTTTGTTTAGTTCATACATCTTAGTTTAAATTCTGTTTTTGAAGTTTAGTCCTCATGATGTTTTACTATAAATTGCTTCATGTTTACTATTGGTTTACCCTTAGAGATTAGAGAACTTTTCATGCTCACATGGATTAGTAGGACTAGTAAGTTCGGATTCTTTAGAGTTTAGTATAAATTCTGTTTCTAGAAGTTAAATATTGGAATATTGAACTACATTCTAGCTCCATGTTTCTAGTTGTTTTCCCTTTAGAAGATAGAAGACCATTTGATGCTCAACTTGAATCATAAAACTTGTAAATTTTAGATTTATAGGAGTAGTTTAAATTCTATTTTTAAAAAATTATATGTTGGGGGATGTTGCACTACAATTTGGGTCATGCTTCTAGTTGCCTTCCATTAGAAGTTGGGAAACTTTTATATGCTCAATTCAACTCATAAAACTAGAAAATTTCAGATTCATAGGATTTGTTTAAATTCTGTTCTAGAGGTTTAGTTATTATGATGTTCCACTACAAGTTTCTTCATGTTTTACTACTTGTTTACCTTTAAAAGTTAAAGAACTTTGCATGTTCAACTTATGAAGTAGAACTTCCAAGTTTTGGATTCTTTAAGGCCTTGTTTAAATTCTGTCTTAGGGGTTTAATTATTATATTTTATTTTAGTTCCTCAAGTTCATGTATATTTAGGAACTTTAAATGAGTTTTCAAGCTTGAGTTATGCTCTACGTACCATGATGACTATATATGCTACATCTAGGTTTCAAACCCCTAGATTAGGTCATATTGCTTCTTGCTTCTCATTATGATAACCTTAAATGCTAGTGAAATTAATCCACTTACGATGATGCACCTATTAATATTTGCATTTCATGCTTAGGTAGTGATCACGTTTACGTATATGTTGGTGTGCATGCCTATGTAAGGAATATGTTTAGATTTAGGTACATGTTTATGTTCATGCCTATGTAGTGATCATGTTTATATTTATGCTCATGCTTATGAAGTGATCCCATGTTTAGGTATATAATCTTATTATCTACATGTTTATACTTATGCCCATACTTATGAAGTAATCAAGTTTATGTTGGTTGTAAGTTTATGTTATGTGTGGGTTAAGTTATGAACCAGGGACCTAAGCCTGAGTAACTGTTACGCCTCCGCAAGTGCACGGATTCGTCGTCAGTAATAAAGATTATCGATCCCACGAGCACTGGTTATAAGCACTAGCAATGGATCACTTAGGATTATCTAAACTACCGATGGTTGTAAGTTATCTAAAGAAAAGAGAGTGGGAAGCGGAAACGAGAATTAGTAAAGAAAAAGTAATTAACTTGGTTCGTGAAGAGTTCTAGGAGTTCGGTTTCATTGTGGTGATATTGATCGTATCACATTTTATCCTTTACTCATTGTCCATCAACATGCATTCGCCGGAAGCTAAAGCAACTATCCTTAAGTATCACATAGAGAAGATCCCTATGAAATCCTGTTACGGTTAACCCTTGTCACTAGGACGCCTCGGTAGATCATAAGAACGCAACTCTAATTGGTGTCATTAAGGATAGAAATAAGGAACTTAGTTTGATCTCTTGCTTCCTTGTGGAGAAGTTGCCTCTCCTTTCAAGGAAGTACCCTAGATGTCCATGAATGGGTTACCCCTGTCACTAGGGCCCCTCGGGTGTACGATCTAAGATACTCTCTCTACGAGTTTAGCAATTCCTACACAATCAATTAATACGCAACAAGCATGCATAATAGTTGAAACAAAGCAAGCAAAATCATCCAATGAATAGAAGCATAAATATGAGTCTTACATCAAAACTAATCCACAACTACTCCATAATCCTAGAACAAGGAATCTACTCCATAGACGTCAGAGAAAAACCTGAAGACATAATGTAATTGAGTATACAATTCTCGAACACGAAGAGACGAAGAGAAAAGATGCTTATCCAACGACGACGAGTGATCTTCGGATCCAATCCTTTACTTTTGGAGTTGATATGGTGATAAAAGATCGCTGGATGGAGGTTCTGGATGGCGTGGAATGACACCAAGATGATTCTTCCTTTGACCGCTCACTTCCCGGCTCTCCCCACTTGAGGAGAAGGGTTAGAACCCTTTTATAGGCTAGGGCACGACTGCAGCGGCACGATCGTGTAGATGTGGCACGGTCGTGCCTTCTTTAGCCTCTGGCCGCGCTGCACGGCCGTACAAATGTGGCACAGTCGTGCCTTCTTTTGTCTCTGGCCATGCTGCACGGCCGTACCAATTGCCACGACCATGTGGATCTTGGGCTCTACTTCTGGGACATGGTTGTGCAGGATTGCACAGTCGTTCCTTGCTTGGATGCTGGTCGTGGGGGGCACGACCGTGCAAGTTTGCATGGCCATGCTCCATCCTTCTCTATTTGGCCGCACGACCGTGCAAGAGTTGCACGGCTGTGCACTGTCCTTCTTCTGTTTGGCCACACAACTGTGCAAGGTTGCACGACCGTGTTCTCTACCTCGTTCCGGTGCGTCGACAATCGCTGTTTTTGCTCGAAAAGTTGTCCCTGTCAACACAAAACCAAACAAAGAGCAGATATCCGAACAAAGGAGTATTTATAATGAGTACATAATAAAAGAGATGATCATGCAAAGAATACATACGTATAAACAAGTGAATGTACGTTAAAACATGCATAAACCATCATAATATTTACGCACATCACACCCCCAGACTTGAATCTTTGCTTGTCCTTAAGCAAAACGCTGCAAACTATGTTCATGAGTTCCTGCAGTGTTTCATAATCCCTAGTGCATTCGTCTAACTCTATCAACTAGTTTCATTGATAAGCACGATTGTGGAGTAACCTAAGTATGACCTAATCATAAGTTCTTTGTGCTCGGTGCAATAAGTAACTCAACCTCTTCAAGTTTCAATTCTTTGTTTTAGTTAAGTTGTCATACAATTGAGTTCCTAATGTTCCCGGTGATAGACACTTACTTGCCACACACTTGGTTCATTTTCCTTAAATTACACAAGGTCTCAAAGGATACTACTCGAAATCAAGAGAAATATAACATTCATTTCCCCAGTAACCTATCTCGGTCTCAAAGGGGTGAATTATTAGTTTCCACTCATGACAACTATTTTTTATCCCTTATTCAAATAATTTTTTCCTTTTTTTGTGCTAAAGAGGTGTAGCACTAATCACAAATGTGAGATGCATATGTTGGGATTTAGATTTTTCCAAATGAGCTTCCATAATCCAAGGTCATCTAGTAACCAAAATGTAAATAAAAAATCACCATGAGAACAAAAGTACTAAATAATTTGGATGAATCATAACTATTTCAAAAATATTTCTACTATTCAAGCTTAAGTACTTAAGTGTAGTAAAAATAAGATCCTTAAGGTTAGGCTAAGACTTATACCAAACTCTATACAATACTTAGCTTATTTCATGCTACTAAAGATAGAGAAAGGAGATACACCAAACATACTAACACTATCTTGACAACACATGAACTAAGAAAATGCTAGTCATTTTGCTATCGAACAAGTTAGCAGAAAAAGTAGAAGGTTTGATGTTCTCAAATATGCCTCAAAACTTTTGTTTTTCATAAGTAAGAAAGTGCAAATGAGATGCAAATAGAAATATGAAACTAATAAAATGCGAATAAACAAAGCAGACTAATAAAATATGCAAAACAGAAAAGAAAAACTCGACTCGTGCAGACACAACACCCCCCAGACTTAAACTTTTCATCGTCCCGATAAAATCAAAATGGTCGATGAGGCTGAAGGTCGGGGAGATCTGGAAGCTTAGGATAAATCTCAACTACCCATCTTAGGTCCCTTACCTGTTTATGATATGTGAACAACTCATCAATATTACTCTGAAAGTTCCTCATATACCACCTAAAATCTTCGTTCCAACTCATTCTCTTTCTATGAGCCTCCATAAATTCAAGCATTCGTGTGTATAACTCTCTCTCACTCTTAAAACACTCCTGCAAACACTTAAATTGCTCATCCTTCATGTAAATATTTCTAGTGAACAATCCATTATTTTGTTCTAAGTTATGATGAAGAGAGTCAATGATAGAATGAAATTCTTGGAAATCGAATCGTAAAATATCTCAACTAACCGAAGGCATATTTATAGGAATGGAGGATGGAGGTAGGTTAATCTGTTGTTTTGCTAAAGTCAAATGTCAATTCTCCTTAACATGGATCGTGGTCAAAGCCGGGTTGGGCAATCTAAGGGGAAAACTATCTTTAATCATAAAACTGTTAGGATGTATATATACTAAAAGCCTAGCTTTTGATATAAAACATTTATCTAGAAATAAGAATCACATTGGTCAAATGTCTATATTTGTGATAAATGTAGTTGTTCAATTAATTTATATTGTAGATAACATGGTGTGTGGTGTCACACACAGAAGATCATGTTATCAGTACCTTATAAATTATAAACAGTAGCTCACGACCATGATGGAAAGGAACAAACCATTGGAAGGTCGTAGTGTAATTAGGTGTTAGTTTATCTTAACTATATAATTACACTAGTACACTAAGAGTGTATTGAGTAGGACCATTAGAGGTTGTTTCTTTTATACTGACTTTATAAAGGAGCAAAGACCTCAGTTATTATGGAAGTGTATGCTCTTAATCTTAATATAATAACAATCATATATATTTGATATTTATTTCTTTAATTTATCAATGGGTGAGATTTAGTTCGATGAATCAATAAGCCCGATAAGTTGGGAAATGATATCACTTATAGTGTGCGTTGTTGATTATAGAAGGAAACTGTGTCCTAGTAATCTAGGTTGAGAATGTCCCCAAGAGGAGCTCATAAGGATTGTTATGTTAAACCCTGCAGGTGGACTTAGTCCGACATGACGATGAAGTTGAGTGGTACTATTCTTGGAGCTAGATATTAATTAAGTAAGTTGTCAGTAACTTACTAAATTAGTGGACATTTGTTATCTTAAACACAGGGAGACTAACACACTCATGATAAGTAGGAGCCCAAAATGTAATTTGGGATTGGTGCGGTAGTTCAATAATAGTTCTCTAGTGGAATGAATTATTATTGATAAAATTAAGTTGTGTGTTCAGGGCGAGCACGGGATGCCTAATTTTATCGGGAGACCAAAACCAATTCCTCCTCTCGTTCCCTATCGTAGCCTCTAGTATATAGAGATTTATACCCACCGCATACCCACCTTCTTACCCATCCAATGGGGCCGGCCAAGCTAGCTTGGAACCCAAGCTAGGGCCGGCCAAGACCAAGTGGATGAGCCATATAGGTGGCCGGCCAAAGCTTGGGTCCCAAGCTTAGGTGGCCGGCCACTAGAATATTAAAAAGGATTTTTATTAAAATTATTTCTTATGTGGATATCATGATTTTAAAAGAGAGTTTAAAAATTAAAAATTTCTTTTTATAGCTTTCTACAAAAGATTAAGAGAAGAGATTAATCCCTTTCCTTATTTGTAGTTTAAAAGGATGGTTTTAATTTTTGGTAAAAACTTTCCTAATTGATAAATCATCTACATGTTTAAAAGAGAGTTTAAAATTTGAAATCTTTCCTTATTTGTTGATTAAAGGAGGATTTTAAATTTTAAGAAAACTTTCCTTTTTAACCATGTTCATGATTTAAAAGAGAGTTTAAAATTAAATATTCTCTTTTATAAGTTTCTACAAAGGATTAAGAAAAGATTTGATATCTTTCCTTATTTGTAGATTAAAAGAGTTTTTAATTTATAGAGATAACTTTCTTTTTATCCACATGTTTAAAAGAAAGATTTTAATTTATTAAATTTCCTTTTTATAAACCAATCATGAAGGGATAAAAATTATTGGAGAAATTTTTATAAATTTTCGGAAGCAAATAAGGAAGTTTTAATTTTTGTTTAAAATTTTATTTGCTTGGAGAATTTATGTGGTGGCCGACCATTACAAATTGAAAAGAAAAAATTGTTTTTAATTAAATAAATTTTCCTTTTCAATGGTAAAAGAATTAAGGAAGTTTTTATTAATTTTTCCTTATTTGCCAAGACCAAGGATTATAAAAGAAGGGGGTAGAGGAGGCTTCAAGGCTAAGGACTCTATTTTATTTTTCTCCCTCTTTTCCTTGGTGTGGTGGCCGGCCCTTCCCTTTCTCTTCTCTCCTCTTGTTGTGGCCGAAATCTATCATCTCTTGGAGCTTGGAGGATGTGGCCGGATCAAGGAAGGAGAAAAAGGAGAGAAAGCGTGCATCCCTTGGAGCTTGGTTGGTGGAAAATTCTTCATCCTTTGGAAGTTCTTGTGCTTGGCCGAAACTTGAAGGAAGAAGAAAGAAGGTGCCTAGGTGGTTCTCATCTCGGAAGATCGTTGCCCACACAACGTCCGAGGTTAGAAGAGGAATACAGTAGAAGATCAAGAGGTCTTTCTAAAAGGTATAACTAGTAATTTTTCTTTCGGCATCATACTAGTTATTTTTGGAAATAATACTAAATACAAGAGGCATACGATTCTAGTGTTTTGAATTTGTTTTCGATATAGTGTTCTTTTATTTTTCTTTTCCTTGTGATTTGATTGTTCTTTTCGGTTGACCTAAAGTTATTTTAGGAAATTAAATATTAGCTTTCCTTAAAAGGTTTTGTCTAGTTGGTGGTGGTTGCTCCCATATCCAAGAAGGCCATGTGCCTCGCCACGTCAGTACTGGGAACCAATTTTGGAAATTAATATTTAATGGAATTAATAACTTAGGTGATTTGGATCAAACGTGTTAAGTTCCGCAGGAGATCCAAGTCAAAACCTAAAATAACAAATATATTAAGTTTTGGATCAAACGTGTTAAGTTCCGCAGGCGATCCAAAATTTAATTTAAAAGAACACATGGTAGCTAGGAAAAGGTTCAGACCTTTGTACAAAATTTTTGTACAGTGGAACCTCTAGGTTTTCCGAGTAGCAACCAACAAAAACTATACCCATATTCCTCTCGGTGAATCAAACGAGTGGTTAAATAAAAATTTAAATTCATTCGATAAACATCTTCAATCATTTCAAGACCACTCAGATCATAACCTAATACTGTTAGTTAGAGCTCTAGAGCCAATCATGTGATGATTATTGTATGTACTTGATGTATCATATTCCTATATGTTTATAAAGGCATTTTTTTTATGGTTATTATACTTACTTATATTGGTGCCAATAACCAAGTATAATAGCGTCCTTGAGTAGAAGGTTCTTATCTATATCAATCGATTGGTTGAATCGATAGTGAGATGATATAGAGAACACTACTCTTAACCATTCCTTGTCAAGTATTACATTCAGAGACAATGTTAATGCGTTGAGACTAGCATGTATGTCAACTTGATGACTTGATCTCACAAGTCATGGATATAGAGATATCAAGTTGACACATGAGTATGCATTGGAGAATGTATACTGAATGACCCTGTTGGGTTTTTCGGGCCGCGAAAACCACTTTTTCACGTCGCGGAAACCCCGAAACCCCCATGCCACCGGATCCATGCGAAGTAAAAACTTTCGAAAACATTATGAGTACGAGTTTTATTCTAGTTCTAAACTAGATTTACAAGGAGAAAACCTTTTACCCTTGATGCGTGCCCTTTACGAATCCCGCTCGTCCAAGGAAGTGCCAGATCTCGAGATCGTCAAGTGTACGATCCTCTAGAAGTATGCACACGAATAAATGGGTGGAGAAAAACTAAACAAAGGTGTGATAGCACCCTTGATCAGTCACGGCAAGAGGAGAGGGAGAGCAAGAAGAGAGAGCAAGGAAGAAGATGATGGAATAATGCCTTGAATGAACAATGAATTTCATTCACACACAATAAGTGGCCGGCCACCTCTTGGAGTTGTAACCTCCATTCTCTTTAATGTGGCCATTAAAGAGGGGATTTGTAACCTCCATTAGGTGGCACACACATGTGCTAACTATGATGATATGGCACATCATCATTGGCCACTTAATGCCAACTCACAAATGAGGTGGCAAATAGTCAAGTCAAACTTGACTCTTCCTCTTCCTCTCAAGTCAAGTCAAACTTGACTTAATCTCTCTCATGGTTGATCTAATTCAAGCCAATTTAATATAATGAATCTAATTCATTTAATTAAATTGATTCAATGAGTCATAATCTAAATTAGACTCATTGAACACATGAAGCAACTTGAGTCCAACTCAATTAGCCCAATTAGGATTACTCTTAATCCAATTTGATTCATCACATGAATCTTATCCTCTTGGTTCATCATATGAACCTAATCTCCATCTAATTGTCCTTAGTGTGTAACCCTATAGGTTCTTGTAATGTTGGCAATGCCCCTAAACCCATTTAGGAGCATTAGTAATGAGCGGTATCTAGCAACACATCATTACTACCCAAGTTACAAGAATGTTGAGATCCAACATCACTTTGTGACTACTAATTGTGACTCCTCACAATATATGACAAGTGTCCTTCTATCCTAGACATCTACATTGATCAATGTGAGGCATAGACCATGTCATCCTCTGACCAATCTAAATCTTGAACTCCAAGTAGACTCACTAAATCAAATGAGCTCAATATCTCATATTGACTCATTTGGGTATGACCATGCACTTCGTGGTCTCACTCTATCAAGAATATCGATGTCTCTCCCGTCATATAGGAGGGATAGATCTCATCTACATCACTCACATCCCTTTGCATAATTTGTTACATATCCAGTAATCGCCTTTATAGTCCACCCAGTTACGGGTGACGTTTGACGAAACCAAAGTACATAACTCCTTATGTAGGGAACCATGGTGACTTCAGGTCTAAGGATTAGTAGTCATACTAATAGTCACATGAGAAAGTATATGACACTCATATAATGATCCATGATACTTTCTCATGGCGGGTCATTCAGTATACATTCTCCAATGCATACCCATGTGTCAACTTGATATCTCTATATCCATGATTTGTGAGATCAAGTCATCGAGTTGACCTACATGCTAGTCTCGTCGCATTAACATTGTCCCTGAATGTTAATACTCGACTAGGAATGATTAAGAGTAGTGTTCCCTATATCATCTCACTATCGATTCAACCAATCGATTGATATAGGTAAGAACCTTCTACTCAAGGATGCTATTATACTTAGTTTATTTGGCACCAATACAAGTAAGTATAATAACCAAAAACAAATGCCTTTATTTATATAAGAATATGATACAGCAAGTCCATAATACAATCATCAAATGATTGGCTCTAGGGCTCTAACTAACAATCTCCCACTAGCACTAGTGCCAATCAGTGTAGGCTCTAAGCCCCAATGACCTAGTGTGACCATCATGCTTCCTCTGTGCCAAAGCCTTGGTCAAGGGATCTGCGATGTTAGCCTCTGTAGGTACTCTGCAAATCTTCACATCTCCTCTCTCGATAATCTCTCGAATGAGATGGAAGCGCCGTAGTATGTGTTTGGTCCGCTGGTGCGAGCGAGGTTCCTTCGCCTGTGCTATGGCTCCATTGTTGTCACAATAGAGCTCAATGGGGTCAGCGATGCTAGGAACCACCCCAAGTTCAGTGATGAACTTGCAGATCCAAACTGCCTCCTTTGCTGCCTCTGATGCAGCAATGTACTCGGCCTCTGTTGTAGAATCAGCTACTGTGTCTTGCTTCGAACTCTTCCAGCTCACAGCACCACCATTTATGCAAAACATGAACCCTGACTACGATCGATAATCATCCTGATCGGTCTGGAAGCTTGCATCACTGTAACCCTTTACAGCTAGCTCATCATTGCCTCCATATATCAAGAAATATTTTTTAGTCCTTCTTAAGTACTTAAGAATATTCTTGACCGCTATCCAGTGATTTTCACCTAGATCTGACTGGTATCTGCTCGTCATGCTCAAAGCATACGAGACATCAGGACGAGTACATAGCATGGCGTACATGATAGATCCTATGGCTGAGGCATAAGGGATCTGATCCATGCGGTCTCTCTCCTCTCTAGAAGAGGGACCTTGAGTCTTTGAAAGACTCACGCCATGTGACATCGGCAGAAATCCCTTCTTGGAGTTCTGCATGGCAAACCGAAGGAGTACCTTGTCAATGCATGTACTATGACTTAGGCCAAGCAATCTCTTAGATCTATCTCTATAGATCTGTATCCCTAGAATGCGGGATGCCTCACCTAAGTCCTTCATTGAGAAACAAGTCCCTAGCCAAGTCTTGACAGACTGTAGCAAAGGGATGTCTTTCCCAATGAGTAGTATGTCATCCACATATAATATGAGGAAGACAACTATGCCCCCTACAACCTTCTTGTAGACACAAGGTTCATCTTCATTCTTGATGAAACCAAACTGTTTGATTGCATCATCGAATCGAAGATTCCAGCTCCGAGAAGCTTGCTTTAGTCCATAAATGGACCTATGCAGCTTGCATACTCTGCCAGTATGCTGTGGATCTACAAAACCCTCAGGTTGTGTCATGTACACATCCTCGAGCAAGTTTCCATTCAGAAACACGGTTTTGACATCCATCTGCCATATCTCATAGTCATGGTATGCTGCAATAGCAAGCATGATCCGAATGGACTTAAACATCGCTACTGGAGAAAAGGTTTCATCATAGTCAATACCATGAATCTGCTTGAAACCTTTAGCTACCAAGCGACCCTTATAGATAAGTCCATCCATGTCAGTGTTTCTCTTAAAGACCCACTTACACCCTATGGGTTTTACCCCTTCAGGTGGATCAACCAAAGTCCATACTTGGTTGGTGTACATGGATTTCATTTCGGATCTCATGGCCTCTAGCCATTTCTCGGAATCTAGTCTCATCACTGTTGGTTGCTACTCAGAAAACCTAGAGGTTCCACTGTACAAAAATTTTGTACAAAGGTCTGAACCTTTTCCTAGCTACCATGTGTTCTTTTAAATTAAATTTTGGATCGCCTGGGGAACTTAACACGTTTGATCCAAAACTTAATCTATTTGTTCTTTTAGGTTTTGACTTGGATCTCCTGCGGAACTTAACACGTTTGATCCAAATCACCTAAGTTATTAATTCCATTAAATATTAATTTCCAAAATTGGTTCCCAGTACTGACGTGGCGAGGCACATGACCTTCTTAGATATGGGAGCAACCACCACCGACTAGACAAAACCTTTTAAGGAAAGCTAATATTTAATTTCCTAAAATAACTTTAGGTCAACCGAAAAGAATAATCAAATCACAAGGAAAAGAAAAACAAAAGAACATTATATCGAAAATAAATTCAAAACGCTAGAATCGTATGCCTCTTGTATTTAGTATTATTTCCAAAAATAACTAGTATGATGCCGAAAGAAAAATTACTAGTTATACCTTTTAGAAAGACCTCTTGATCTTCTACCGTATTCCTCTTCTAACCTCGGACGTTGTGTGGACAACGATCTTTCAAGATGAGAACCACCTAGGCACCTTCTTCCTTCTTCCTTCAAGTTTTGGCCAAGCACAAGAACTTCCAAAGGATGAAGAATTTTCCACCAACCAAACTCCAAGGGATGCATGCTTTCTCTCCTTCTTCTCCTTCCTTGATCCGGCCACATCCTCCAAGCTCCAAGAGATGATAGATTTCGGCCACAACAAGAGGAGAGAAGAGAAAGGGAAGGGCCGGCCACCACACCAAGGAAAAGAGGGAGAAAAATAGAATAGAGTCCTTCACCTTGAAGCCTCCTCTACCCCCTCTTTTATAATCCTTGGTCTTGGCAAATAAGGAAAATTTAATAAAAACTTCCTTAATTCTTTTGCCATTGAAAAGGAAAATTTATTTAATTAAAACAATTTTCTCTTTTCAAATTACAATGGCCGGCCATAACAAATAAAATCTCCAAGCAAATAAAATTTTAAACACCAATTAAAACTTCCTTATTTGCTTCCGGAAATTTATAAAAATTTCTCCAATAATTTTTATCCCTTCATGATTGGTTTATAAAAAAGAAATTTAATAAATTAAAATCTTTCTTTTAAACATGTGGATAAAAATAAAGTTATCTCTATAAATTAAAATATCTTTTAATCTACAAATAAGGAAAGATATCAAATCTTTTCTTAATCTTTTGTAGAAACTTATAAAAGAGAATATTTAATTTTAAACTCTCTTTTAAATCATGAACATAGTTAAAAAGGAAAGTTTTCTTAAAATTTAAAATCCTCCTTTAATCAACAAATAAGGAAAGATTTCAAATTTTAAACTCTCTTTTAAACATGTAGATGATTTATAAATAAGGAAAGTTTTTACCAAAAATTAAAACCATCCTTTTAAACTACAAATAAGGAAAGAGATTAATCTCTTCTCTTAATCTTTTGTAGAAAGCTATAAAAGGAAATTTTTAATTTTTAAACTCTCTTTTAAAATCATGATATCCACATAAGAAATAATTTTAATAAAAATCCTCTTTAATATTCTAGTGGCCGGCCACCTAAGCTTGGGACCCAAGCTTTGGCCGGCCACCTACATGGCTCATCCACTTGGTCTTGGCCGGCCCTAGCTTGGGTTTCAAGCTAGCTTGGCCGGCCCCATTGGATGGGTAAGAAGGTGGGTATTCGGTGAGTATAAATCTCTATATACTAGAGGCTACGATAGGGACCGAGAGGAGGAATTGGTTTTTGGTCTCCCGATAAAATTAAGCATCCCGTGCTCGCCCCGAACACACAACTTAATTTTATCAATAATAATTCATTCCACTAGAGAACTATTATTGAACTACCGCACCAATCCCAAATTACATTTTGGGCTCCTTCTTATCATGAGTGTGTTAGTCTCCCTGTGTTTAAGATAACAAATGCCCACTAATTAAGTAAGTTACTGACAACTCACTTAATTAATATCTAGCTCCAAGAGTAGTACCACTCAACTTCATCATCATGTCGGACTAAGTCCACCTGTAGGATTTAACATGACAATCCTTATGAGCTCCTCTTGGGGACATTCTCAACCTAGATTACTAGGACACAATTTCCTTCTATAATCAACAACACACACTATAAGTGATATCATTTCCCAACTTATCGGGCTTATTGATTCATCGAACTAAATCTCACCCATTGATAAATTAAAGAAATAAATATCAAATATATGTGCTTGTTATTATATTAGGATTAAGAGGACGCACTTCCATAATAACTGAGGTCTTTATTCCTTTATAAAGTTAGTATAAAAGAAACGATCTCTAATGGTCCTACTCAATACACTCTTAGTGTACTAGTGTAATTATATAGTTAAGATAAACTAACACCTAATTACACTACGACCTTCTAATGGTTTGTTCCTTTCCATCATGGTCGTGAGCTACTGTTTATAATTTATAAGGTACTGATAACATGATCTTCTATGTGTGACACCACACACCATGTTATCTACAATATAAATTAATTGAACAACTACATTTATCACAAATGTAGACATTTGACCAATGTGATTATTATTTCTACATAAATGTTTTATACCAAAAGCTAGGCTTTCAGTATACATTCTAACAATCTCCCACTTATACTAAAAGACTAAGCTGCCATATCTGCTGCCATACATCTGATTCCCATGCCTTTCAAAAAGCTCTTGCCTTAAGGACCTTAGGTTATCATCTGATGCAATCTAGGCGGCAACAACTTCTCCTCGTTTTACAATCTCTCGTATTGGGTAGTACTTGCGCTCTATTATGTTTACTTGCCTTATAGACTCATGGTTTCTTCGAGTTTGCTACTGCACCATTATTATTACAATAAATTGTAATAATCTTTGGACAAACTAGAAATCATATCTAAGTCTATCTTGAGGTTATTAAGTCATTCATCTTTTATGGCTACCTCAGAGGCTTGCCATATACTCAACTTCTATGGTGGAGTCCAGAAAAACACCTATGCTTATCACTCTTCCATAGTTATGACTTTTCCTCCTAAAGTAAACACAAAACCCCGAGGTCGACTTATTATTATCCCTATCCGATTGGAAGTCAAAATTCGTGCAATCTACAGGAACCAAATTAACTGCCTTGTAAGCTAGCATATAATCTCTAGTGCCTCTAAGGTACTTTTAATATATGCTTTACTGCAGTCCAATGTCCTTGTCTAGGGTTACTTTGATATCTGCTAACTATGCCCTTGGTAAAATAGATTTCTGATCTCGTGCATAGCATACATTAGGTTGTCTAACTGCCGAAGCATAAAGAACTGCCTACATGTCCTCAATCTCCTTTGATGTCATCGGAGACATCTCTTTAGATAAAGACACTCCATGCTTAAAAGGTAAGAAACCTTTCTAGGAGTTTTTGCATGCTAAAAATGAGCAAGGATTTTTCCGATGTATTAAGCTTGGGATAAGTAAAATATATATATATATATATATATTTTTCTTGTGATCCCTTATTACTTTGATCTCAAAAATATATACATTCTCCCAAGTACTTTATATCGAATTATTTGGACAACCATACCCTTACTTCTGACAACATTTTGATATTATTTCCAACTACCAAAAATGTTATCTATGTATAGTACAAGAAATACCACCACGTTTCCATCACACCTTTTGTCTACACAAGACTTATCCATTTACTCAATAAATCCATAGGTCTGGATTACTTTGATAAACTGGATGTTCCAAGACCTTGAAGCTTTGCCTCAGTCCATAGACTGATTGAGCTTGCACACAAGATGCTCTTAGCCCTTTACAATGAACCCTTCTGGTTGCTTTATATGGATGCTTTCTTCAAGACTTCCATTAAAGAATGCTGTCTTGACATCCACTTGCCAAATAGATAAAAGAATCCGGATAGACTTAAGCATGGTTACCAGTGAAAAAGTTTCCTTTTTCATCTATCCTTGCTTTTGAAAGTTTCTACCTTCTTGTCTATCCCTCTTTTCCTATTATAGACCTTTTTACACCCAAAGGCTTTTACACCATTTGGTGTTTCTACAAGCTTCCAGATTTTATTAGAATACATATATTCTAATTCTGTTATTCATTACTCTTTGCCAAGATGTTGCATCTTTATCTTGGAGTGCTTCGTCATATGTCCGGAGATCAGGTTCATGTCCTCCAGGGATCGAGTCCAAAAACTCTCCCAAAACATGAATCCTTTTAGGTTGCCTAATAACCCTCCCACTACGACAAGACACTTTCTACAATTGTGTATCATTTGTGATACGTGTTACAGTTTCCTTGTGGTATCTCATCTTGTACAGTTGGTACTAGATTAGACATGTCTTTTATTATTTCCTTAAGAACAAATTTTCTTATGGACACATGGTTTATTACATAGTTCTTTTCTAAAAATCGATCATTGATGCTAACAATGACCTTCTGATTTTTAAGACTATAAACCTACTTTCATTTCTCTAGGATAACCCACAAACAAGTGAATTCCTGTCCAACTTATCATGGTCTCTCTTCTGCATATGTGCTGGACTACTCGAATCCGAATATGCTTCGAAATAGGCTTACGCCTATTCAGCAATTCTATATGAATAGAGAGTTCTGTCTTTGGAAGGTACTATATTCACTTCCGTTTCCAGAGTATATCCTTAAAATGATTTTGGTAATATTCTAAATAACTCATCAATCTACTTATTTCCATAAGAGTCCTATACCTTCCTTTATCTACACCATTCTGTTGGGGTGTACCAGGTGCAGTTAGTTGGGATTGAATCCCTACTTCTGATAAGTGACTCCTAAATTCTCCCAAGAGGTACTTGCCACTACGATCTTACCAAAGTGACTTTTACTTTAACATTTCTCCACATCAGCCTTGTACTCTTTGAACTAATCAAAGTACTTAGTCTTGCGGTACATTAAGTAAATTTATTTGTATCTTGAATAGTTATCTATAAAATAGACGAAATATTCAATACTACCTCTTGTCTGGATAGTCATAGGATCACACAAATCAGAATGAACCAATTTCAACATATCTTTGGCTTCATACCCCTTAGACTTAAAAGCTTCTTGGTTATTTTTCCTTCCAAGTAAGACTTGCAGGTTGGAAAGATTTCCACTACCAATGAACCCAAAAGTTCATCAGCTACCAATGAATCCTACTCAAGTTAATATAACCTAGCCTTAGATGCCAAAGATATATTGGTTCATTTCCGAAGGTTGCTTCCTCTTAAAGTTAGAAGATGTGTTATAATTTCCATTTATTACATCGTGGGAGTTATTGGATTGTCAACCAACATACCAGAATAGATAACTTCTCTATTTTTCTTGATAACAGCTTTGTTATCAAATAGACACAATATCTATTCTATAATAGTTTAGAAACTGAAATCAGGTTCTTTCTAAACTTAGTACGTAAAAATAATTTCTAATAATCCATATTTTATTCCTATTAGAGAATAAACCTCTCCCACTGCAACAACTGCTACTTTTGCAGTAATGCCCATGTGGACGGTGTTTTTATTTTCATTTAGTTGTCGGGTTTCCTGGAACCCTGCAATAAATTGCAGACATGATTAATGGCATCTGTATCTACACTCCAGGTTCTGGTAGATAACACCACTAAACATGTTTCAACTAATGAATTAAATACACCTAAATTGTTCTTAGTTATAAGAAGACAGTCTACCTTAATGTCCAAGTCCTATTTTCAATCATTACAATTAGGACTACTAAGTCTTTTCTATAGTATAACAACTAGGGGATTGACAAAAATTTTAAATCCTAAGAATCACAAAAATATTTGGTCAAGATCAATTCTTTTAAAAATCCCTATGAATTTTGTATGTCACGATAGTGTGGACGTATACAAAATCAAAGAGGAGATTTTATCTATTAATTTTATTATCTCATCAACTTTTCTTTATGATGAATAAAATTAATAGTTGATCTATCTTTGATCAAATATTTGGTCAAAACTTTTGAATTTAAAATAACATTGATTCCTCAAACAATATTATTTAAATTCACCAACACCTCAAACACCGTGAATTTTACATGCCACGATAGTGTGGATGTATACAAAATTAAACATTTGTAAGAGGAGGGGTTTACCCATTAATTATCTTGTTAATAAATCTTTATGACAAATAAAATTACCTCAAACACCGTGAATTTTGTACGCCACGATAGTGTGGACGTATACAAAATCAAACATTTGTAAGAGGAGTTTTTAATTTTATTATCCTGTCAACCTATTTATTTGACAAATTAATAGTTGGTTTTCTTCGGTCACACAAATAATAGCAGTGACTCCGATGGGGAGGATACTATTAGACGTGCCTAAGTGTATACCATTACTTGACACTAAGTCCGTTAATAAGATTGTGTCCCTTCCGATGGGGAAGATCACACGCTCTTAATTAACTTCCTATAGTCATCCAAAATGGAAGTTTAAGCTAGTGATCCGCAAACAAGCTCATCCGATATGGAGGAAGGCACTCAGAGCCAACGCGCAAGCTTGTTGCATCACTTATAAACCAGTAATGGAAACCGTGGAATTTTTTTAAAAATAAATCCCTCTCCCACTTAGTTATTTAAAGTGAGGAATTTTGACTATGCTAGCCTACTTAGCATGCATACTAACAAAAACTCACAACACATCATAAAAAGCAATAAATAGAAAAACTAATTTTCAACTATTATGGCTTTTATCTATTGCAGTCCTCCATGTGTCGCCAACCCTAGCTGCTGCCATCTTTGGCCACCGCCACCGGGTCTAGTTGTCGCATCCATCTTGCTCCTTGTTCCGCTGCGCCTCTGATCCTCAAAAGGTTCAACGCCTTGCAAGATTCGATCCACGCCATAAATAGAATTTTACATTTTTCGATCCTATATTCCTCGAAGGAATGTACATGTAAACTAGATCGAACATAAAATAAAATTTACATCCATCGATCCTATATTCCATAAAAGGAATGTACATGTAACTAGATCAAAAAATAAAATCCTAATAAAACTAAATACAGCTCCTGCTGTATTTTATAATACAATCATGCACACACAATAAAATGTCCTTGACATGTCCAAGTGTCCAATCACACACATAATAACTATAAGCCATAATAGTTGGATCCTGCATCCACAAAGTTAGCACATCATACTATTAACCTGTCTAAATTATGTATGATATGTGCATAATTAAACTAATACCAAATACACAGAGGCAAAACCCTAGCTCTGATATCAATTGTTGGTTGCTACTCAGAAAACCTAGAGGTTCCACTGTAAAAAAATTTTGTACAAAGGTCTGAACCTTTTCCTAGCTACCATGTGTTCTTTTAAATTAAATTTTGGATCGCCTGCGGAACTTAACACGTTTGATCCAAAACTTAATCTATTTGTTCTTTTAGGTTTTGACTTGGATCTCCTGCGGAACTTAACACGTTTGATCCAAATCACCTAAGTTATTAATTCCATTAAATATTAATTTCCAAAATTGGTTCTCAGAACTGACGTGGCGAGACACATGGTCTTCTTAGATATGGGAGCAACCACCACCGACTAGACAAAACCTTTTAAGAAAAGCTAATATTTAATTTCCTAAAATAACTTTAGGTCAACCGAAAAGAACAATCAAATCACAAGGAAAAGAAAAACAAAAGAACATTATATCGAAAAAAAATTCGAAACACTAGAATCGTATGCCTCTTGTATTTAGTATTATTTCCAAAAATAACTAGTATGATGCCGAAAGAAAAATTACTAGTTATACCTTTTAGAAAGACCTCTTGATCTTCTATCGTATTCCTCTTCTAACCTCGGACGTTGTGTGAGCAACGATCTTTAAAGATGAGAACCACCTAGGCACCTTCTTCCTTCTTCCTTCAAGTTTCGGCTAAGCACAAGAACTTCCAAAGGATGAAGAATTTTCCACCAACCAAGCTCCAAGGGATGTATGCTTTCTCTCCTTCTTCTCTTTCCTTGATCCGGCCACATCCTCCAAGTTCCAAGAGATGATAGATTTCGGCCACAACAAGAGGAGAAAAGAGAAAGGGAAGGGCCGGCCACCACACCAAGGAAAAGAGGGAGAAAAATAGAATAGAGTCCTTCACCTTGAAGCCTCCTCTACCCCCTCTTTTATAATCCTTGGTCTTGGCAAATAAGGAAAATTTAATAAAAACTTTCTTAATTCTTTTGCCATTGAAAAGGAAAATTTATTTAATTAAAATAATTTTCTCTTTTCAAATTACAATGGCCGGCCATAACAAATAAAATCTCCAAGCAAATAAAATTTTAAACACCAATTAAAACTTCCTTATTTGCTTCCGGAAATTTATAAAAATTTCTCCAATAATTTTTATCCCTTCATGATTGGTTTATAAAAAGGAAATTTAATAAATTAAAATCTTTCTTTTAAACATGTGGATAAAAATAAAGTTATCTCTATAAATTAAAATATCTTTTAATCTACAAATAAGGAAAGATATCAAATCTTTTCTTAATCTTTTGTAGAAACTTATAAAAGAGAATATTTAATTTTAAACTCTCTTTTAAATCATGAACATAGTTAAAAAGGAAAGTTTTCTTAAAATTTAAAATCCTCCTTTAATCAACAAATAAGGAAAGATTTCAAATTTTAAACTCTCTTTTAAACATGTAGATGATTTATAAATAAGGAAAGTTTTTACCAAAAATTAAAACCATCCTTTTAAACTACAAATAAGGAAAGAGATTAATCTCTTCTCTTAATCTTTTGTAGAAAGCTATAAAAGGAAATTTTTAATTTTTAATTTTTAAACTCTCTTTTAAAATCATGATATCCACATAAGAAATAATTTTAATAAAAATCCTCTTTAATATTCTAGTGGCCGGCCACCTAAGCTTGGGACCCAAGCTTTGGCCGGCCACCTACATGGCTCATCCACTTGGTCTTGGCCGGCCCTAGCTTGGGTTCCAAGCTAGCTTGGCCGGCCCCATTGGATGGGTAAGAAGGTGGGTATTTGGTGGGTATAAATCTCTATATACTAGAGGCTACGATAGGGACCGAGAGGAGGAATTGGTTTTTGGTCTCCCGATAAAATTAAGCATCCCGTGCTCGCCCCGAACACACAACTTAATTTTATCAATAATAATTCATTCCACTAGAGAACTATTATTGAACTACCGCACCAATCCCAAATTACATTTTGGGCTCCTTCTTATCATGAGTGTGTTAGTCTCCCTATGTTTAAAATAACAAATGCCCACTAATTAAGTAAGTTACTGACAACTCACTTAATTAATATTTAGCTCCAAGAGTAGTATCACTCAACTTCATCATCATGTCGGACTAAGTCCGCCTGCAGGGTTTAACATGACAATCCTTATGAGCTCCTCTTGGGGACATTCTCAACCTAGATTACTAGGACACAATTTCCTTCTATAATCAACAACACACACTATAAGTGATATCATTTCCCAACTTATCGGGCTTATTGATTCATCGAACTAAATCTCACCCATTGATAAATTAAAGAAATAAATATCAAATATATGTGCTTGTTATTATATTAGGATTAAGAGCACACACTTCCATAATAACTGAGGTCTTTGTTCCTTTATAAAGTTAGTATAAAAGAAATGACCTCTAATGGTCCTACTCAATACACTCTTAGTGTACTAGTGTAATTATATAGTTAAGATAAACTAACACCTAATTACACTACGACCTTCTAATGGTTTGTTCCTTTCCATCATGGTCGTGAGCTACTGTTTATAATTTATAAGGTATTGATAACATGATCTTCTGTGTGTGACACTACACACCATGTTATCTACAATATAAATTAATTGAACAACTACATTTATCACAAATGTAGACATTTGACCAATGTGATTCTTATTTCTAGATAAATGTTTTATACCAAAAGCTAGACTTTTAGTATACATTCTAACAATCACAGCTTCCTGATAGGTGGTAGACTCATCCTCTATAAGCACAACATCATCATGGTCAGACAAGAGAAATGAGTATCTCTCAGGCTGACGACGTACCCTATAAGACCTGCGAAGAGGTATGTCTACTTGAACTGGTTGTTGTTCCTCAACTTCTTGTGGAACAACATCATCCACAACATTTTATGGTTCCAGTTCAACTTCCATCGAGGCTTCAGTGCTATGGTCCGCATCTTGAACTTCTTCAAGATCGAATGTACTCCCACTAGTCTTTCTAGAAACAAAGTCTCTTTCTAGAAAGACCTCAGTCTTTGCCACAACTACCTTGTGCTGACTGGGAATGTAGATGTAATATCCCTTAGTTTCCTTGGGATATCCAATAAAGTAGCACTTGTCGGATTTGGGTCCTAATTTGTCTGAGACTTGACGTCGTACGTAAGCCTCACAACCCCAAATCCTCATAAAAGACACTTGGGCATCTCTCCCAGTCCATATCCTATATGGTGTCTTTATCACGTCCTTGGATGGAACTCGGTTGAGTATAAAAGCTGCCGTATCTAGAGCATAGCCCCAAAGGAATGTAGGAAGATCTGTGTGACTCATCATAGATCGTACCATATCTAATAGGGTATGATTCCTCCTTTCGGATATACCATTCCACTATGGTGTTCCAGGAGGAGTGAGTTGGGATAGAATCCCACACTTAGCTAGATAGTCATGAAACTCATGGCTAAGGTATTCACCACCTCGATCTGATCGAAGTATCTTAATACTCTTGCTAAGCTGGTTCTGTACTTCATTCTTGAATTCTTTGAACTTTTCAAAGGATTCAGACTTATGTGTCATCAAGTACATATAACCATATTTACTGAAGTCATCAGTAAATGTGATGAAGTACCTATAACCGCCTCTAGCAGCGACATTGAAAGGGCCACATACATCACTATGTATAAGTCCTAACAAATCAGTCGCTCTTTCACTGTGCCCACTAAAGGGAGTCTTGGTCATCTTGCCTAGTAGGCATGACTTGCACGTCTCATAAGATTCAAAATCGAATGAGTCCAGCAAACCATCCTTATGGAGCTGGGATAAGCGCTTGTCATTTATATGACCTAAGCGACAGTGCCAAAGATAGGTTTGGTTCATGTCATTTGACTTGAACCACTTGGTATTTATGTTATAGATAGGGCTTTCAAGGTCTAGAATGTAGAGTCCGTTCATCAGAGGTGCACTACAATAGAACATATCTTTTAAATAAACAGAACAACATTTGTCCTTTATTATAAAAGAGAACCCTTTCTTGTCCAAATAAGAAACTGATATAATGTTCTTAGTTAAGGCAGACACATAACAACATTCATCTAATTCTAGTGCAAGCCCAGAGGGTAGAGATAGATAGTAAGTTCCTACTGCAACAGCAGCAACCCGTGCTCCATTGCCTACTCGTAGGTCTATCTCGCCCTTCGTCAATGCTCTGCTATTTCTCAGTGCTTGTATATTAGTACAAATGTGAGAAGCACATCCGGTATCTAATACCCACGATTAAGAAATAGAGAGGTTGACTTCTATAACATGTATACCTGAAGTAGAAATCTTATTTCTCTTCTTCTTAAGATCTTCCAGGTATCCTATGCAGTTCCTCTTCCAGTGCTCTGCTTGTCCTTGATACAGTTGACAAAGATGTTCAACCATATCATAAGCACCCATCAACTCATGTTGCTTCTGAAGCTCAGAGTTCATGGTCGCGAGCATTAGACAGGACACATCTAATGCGTCATATTGATGCTTCTTGTAAGCATGTCGGTCAGCTCGCGTGGCAGTGGCAGGAGGTACCTCAGGAATGTGCTTCTCCAGGACGTACAGTTTTCGTTCCTGTGTGAGAATAATTCTCATATTCCTGTACCAGTCCAGGAAATTAGCTCCGTTGAGCTTGTCCTTCTTAAAGACAGAACGCAGGAAGAAAGAGTTCGTATTCGACGTCATGGTAATCTACAACAGAAATTAAAGCAGAAAGTAAATATCATATTCTTTTAATCATTTAATTAGGCCTTTAACTAAATGATGCTCCCACTGAATTCTATAATTCATGTGGGACAAGATCCACATCATACTAACCCTTGAGTTAGCTTTGGCTAATATGCGCAAGACTTAGTATGATCGGTAGGTAACAATTTACCAATTACATCTCTATGCAACTCTTGTTTATAGGATCATTATCCGCAGTTATATTAAAACTTGAGTTAGCTTTGGCTAATACGCCCAAGAATTAATATAAATGTGATTATGTCCTATATTCCAACCGTTGGAAAATGCCTATAGTTAAACTCGATCCAATTGAGTTAACTAGTTACTCAATCTAATTAAGTTGTACTCACCCATGCATTGATAAGCGGGACCAAGATTGTCCCTCCGTACCCTACCAAGATAATATGTGTTTCTCTGCTTTGGCATATTCAACAACACATGTGATCAAGGTAGTGATAGGTATCACGGCACGGTAGGCATTTGAGTTGACGCGATTGAGATCTAATCTAATCGAGAGGGTGCATCTTGTACACGATTTAGATCTAATCTAATCGCTAGGCACTAATTAATTACTAATTATGCATCACATACACTCAAGCAATTAATTAAATTATTTGTGATTAGTCATGGCCCTACTACGATCTTCTCAAGTCAATGAGAAGATCGGATGGTCAACCTAATGTCAACAGCTTCTCAAGCTCCTCCCTTTGACCACCTTGTGTTGCTCGCGCCCTCCTCGTAACTCCGTCTCGAGTGGACCTTCCACGGCTCCAATTTTGTACATTACAATTTTGAAACTCGAGTTACATTCGAGTCTAAACTAATTGACAACAAGAATATAAAATATAGAAAGACACGACGCGCAGGTCGCGAATCAAATATATAATACGCACATCACATGATGGCACGCAGGCCGTATTATGAATTACAACACATTTCCAATCAAATTGGGTCTTTTTGGGCAATGACTATCACAAAATGATACATAATTCTAAATTATGTATTTTTTATAATTTTCTGTAATTTTTACTATAATTTTTACAATTTTTATAAGTAAAATTCCCGGCGTTTCCGTTTAGCGGGTTTTCGGGCGCAATCGCGAAACGAATCCCCAAGCGGGGCCAGGGGTAGCGCCCCTACCCGCGATCTAACCATCGCGAGTGTTCCTTAGCGATCCTACAGCGCCTTAGCCCGCTGTCCCAAAAAGATTTGGGGCGAAACCTTGCCGTTTCAGAAAAATCTTCTCGGTAGTCGAAGCCTACAAGTGTCGAAACACTTGTGCTTCGCTTCTACGAGAAAAATACCTATAAAAACCATAAAAATCATAAAATTATAGAAAGTTACAGAACTGATATTTTTCTAAAAAATACAAATTAAACTCGTACAAGACTTCACACGTGGCTCTGATACCACTGTTAGGTTTTTCGGGCCGCGAAAACCGCTTTTTCGCGTCGCGGAAACCCCGAAACCCCCATGCCACCGGATCCGTGCGAAGTAAAAACTTTCAAAAACATTACGAGTACGAGTTTTATGCTAGTTCTAAACTAGATTTACAAGGAGAAAACTTTTTACCCTTGATGCGTGCCCTTTACGAATCCCGCTCATCCAAGGAAGTGCCGGATCTCGAGATCGTCAAGCGTACGATCCACTAGAAGTATCCACACGAACAAATGGGTGGAGAAAAACTAAACAAAGGTGTGCTAGCACCCTTGATCAGTCACGACAAGAGGAGGAGAGGGAGAGCAAGAAGAGAGAGCAAGGAAGAAGATGATGGAATAATGCCTTGAATGAAAAATGAATTTCATTCACACACAATAAGTGGCCGGCCACCTCTTGGAGTTGTAACCTCCATTCTTTTTAATGTGGCCATTAAAGAGGGGATTTGTAACCTCCATTAGGTGGCACACACATGTGCTAACTATGATGATGTGGCATATCATCATTGGCCACTTAATGTCAACTCACAAATGAGGTGGCAAATAGTCAAGTCAAACTTGACTCTTCCTCTTCCTCTCAAGTCAAGTCAAACTTGACTTAATCTCTCTCATTGTTGATCTAATCCAACCATTTAATTCAAGCCAATTTAATATAATGAATATAATTCATTTAATTAAATTGATTCAATGAGTCATAATCTAAATTAGACTCATTGAACACATGAATCAACTTGAGTCCAACTCAATTAGCCCAATTAGGATTACTCTTAATCCAATTTGATTCATCACATGAATCTTATCCTCTTGGTTCATCATATGAACATAATCTCCATCTAATTGTCCTTAGTGTGTGACCCTATAGGTTCTTTTAACGTTGGCAATGCCCCTAAACCCATTTAGGAGCATAAGTAATGAGCGGTATCTAGCAACACATCATTACTACCCAAGTTACAAGAATGTTGAGATCCAACATCACCTTGTGACTACTAATTGTGACTCCTCACAATATATGGCAAGTGTCCTTCTATCCTAGATATCTAGATTGATCAATGTGAGGCATAGACCGTGTCATCCTCTGACCAATCTAAATCTTGAACTCCAAGTAGACTCACTAAATCAAATGAGCTCAATATCTCATATTAACTCATTTGGGCATGGCCATGCACTTCGTGGTCTCACTCTATCAAGAATATAGATGTCTCTCCCGTCATATAGGAGGGATAGATCCCATCTACATCACTCACATCCCTTTGCATAATTTGTTACATACCCAGTAATCGCCTTTATAGTCCACCCAGTTACGGGTGACGTTTGACGAAACCAAAGTACATAACTCCTTATGTAGGGAACCATGGTGACTTCAGGTCTAAGGACTAGTAGTTATACTAATAGTCACATGAGAAAGTATATGACACTCATATAACGATCCATGATACTTTCTCATGGCGGGTCATTCAGTATACATTCTCCAATGCATACCCATATGTCAACTTGATATCTCTATATCCATGACTTGTGAGATCAAGTCATCGAGTTGACCTACATGCTAGTCTCGTCGCATTAACATTGTCCCTAAATATTAATACTCGACTAGGAATGATTAAGAGTAGTGTTCCCTATATCATCTCACTATCGATTCAACCAATCGATTGATATAGGTAAGAACCTTCTACTCAAGGACGCTATTATACTTAGTTTATTTGGAACCAATACAAGTAAGTATAATAACCAAAAACAAATGCCTTTATTTATATAAGAATATGATACAGCAAGTCCATAATACAATCATCAAATGATTGGCTCTAGGGCTCTAACTAACAGACCCACCATGAGAAAGTGTCATGGATCATTATATGAGTGTCATATACTTTCTCATGTGACTATTAGTATAACTATTAGTCCTTGGACCTGAAGTCACCATAGTTCCCTACATAAGGAGTTGCATATTTTGGCTTCGTCAAACGTCACCCGTAACTGGGTGGACTATAAAGGCGATTACTGGGTATGTAACAAATTATGTGGAGGGATGTGAGTGATGTAGATAGGATCTATCCCTCCTATATGACGGGAGCGACATCATGATTCTTGATAGAGTGAGACCACTAAGTGTATGGCCATGCCCAAGTGAGTCAATATGAGATATTGAGCTCATTTGATTAGAGTGAGTCTACTTGGAGTTCAAGATATAGATTGATTGGAGGATGACACGGTCTATACCTCAATTGATCAATCTAGATGTCAAGGATAGAAGGACATTGTCATATATTGTGAGAGTTACAATTAGTAGTCACAAGGTGATGTTGGATCTCAACATTCTTGTAACTTGGGTAGTAATAATGTGTTGCTAGATACCGCTCATTACTTATGTTTCTAAATGGGTTTAGGAATATTGCCAACGTTACAAGAACCTATAGGGTCACACACAAAGGGCAATTAGATGGAGATTAGGTTCATTTGATGAACTTAGAGGATTAGGTTCATGTGATGAACCAAATTGGATTAAAAGTAATCCAAATTAAACTAATTGAGTTGGACTCAATTTGATTCATGTGTCAAATGAGTCTAATTTAGACTTGGATTCATTGAGTCAATTTAATTCATTGAATATAGATTCATTAAATTAAATTGATTTGAATCAAATAGTTAGATTTGATCAACCATGGGAGAGAAGAGATCAAGTTTGACTTGATTTGAGAGGGAAGATGAAAGGTCAAGTTTGACTTGACCAAATGCCACATCATTTGTGACATGGCATGGGGCCGACCAATGATGGTGTTCCACATCATCATGGCTACATCAAGAGTGTGCCACCTCATGAGGAATACCAAGAGTCATGAATCTTGGTATTACATGGAGGTATAATAACCTCTTAATGTGGCCAACCACATTAGTGCAAGAGTTAGAAATTTTTGTGTGCTCATTCACTTCATCATCTTCCTCCTCTCTTCCTCTCTTCTCTCCCCCTCATCTTTGCCATGACCTCTAAGGGTGCTAGCACACTCTTAGTTATTCTCTCCATCTCTTGTTCGTGTGGATACTTCTAGAGGTGTGCCCACTTGAACACACTTGAGATCCGAAGAACCTTGGACGAGCAGGATTTGCGAAGGGCTTCACTTCAAAGGTATACTCCTTAACATGTAGATCTAGAGTAGGAAAAACTAAGTACATGAAAATTTTTATCTTCGCACGGATTCAGTGGCTAAGAACTTCGGGGTTTCCGCAACGCAAAAAGCGGTTTTTGCGGCTCGAAAGTTCTAACACTGGTATCAGAGCCATGTGCGAAACATGTAGTTGTTTTATTTTAATTTTTATGAAAAATTACAGATCTGTAAGTTTCTATAAGTTTACGATTTTTATGGTTTTTATGAGTATTTTTCTCGTAGAGGCGAAGCAACGAGTGTTAGGACACTTGTTGGCTTCGACTACCGAGAAAATTTTTTCGAAATGGCAAGTTCTCGCCCAAATTGTTTTGGGACAGCGGCTTAAGGCACTGTTAGATCATAGTAGGACACTCATGATACTCATTTCACAAGAAGGGGCGCTGCCCCTAACCCCGCAAGTGGCATTGTCCCGCGATCGCGCCCGAAAATCGCTAAACATGACCGCCGGGAAATTGTAACTCATAAAATTGTTAAAATAGTAGTAAAATTATAGAAATTTATGTAAAATACATAATTTAGAATTATGTATGATTTTGTGATGGTCATGGCCCAAAACCCAATTTGATTGGACAAATTTGTGTTGTAATTCATAATATGGCCTGCGCGTCATTTTGTGTGATGTGTGTGTTGTATATATTATGCGACCTGCGTGTCGTACCTCCCTCATTTTATTTCCTGTTGTAAATAGATTTTTAGACTCGAATGTAACTCGAGTTTCATATTTGTAATGTACAAAATGAAGCGATGGAAGGTCCACTCGAGAAGGAACGACGAGGAGGGTGCGAGCAACACATGGTGGTCAAAGGGAGGAGCTTGAAGAAGCTGTTGACCCTAGGTTGACCGTCTGATCTTCTCATTGGCTTGAGAAGATCGTAATAGGGCTATGACCTAATCAAAATTTAATTATTCATTTCTTGTGTGTATGTGATGCATGCTAGTGTAGGATAATTATTGCCTTGATGTGTATATGATACACATTAACGATTAGATTAGATCTTAATCAAATCAACTCGAAATGCCTACCAAGTTCTGATATCCATCACTACCTCGATCATTTGTTATTGTTGAATCTGCCAAAGCAGAGCAACGCATATTATCTTGGTTGGGTGCGGAGAGACAATCTTGGTCCCGCCTATCAAAGCTTGGGTGAGTACAAACTCAATAAGATTGAGCGTAACTAGTTAACTCAATTGGATCGGGTAAACTATAGGCATTTTCCAATGGTTGGAAGATAGGACAAAATCACATTTATATTAAATCTTGGGCGATTTAGCCAAAGCTAACTCAAGTTTTAATATAAGTGAGGATCTTGATCCTATAAACAAGAGTTGCATAGAGATGTAATTGATAATGAGTTATCTACAGATCATACTAAGTCTTGGGCGATTTAGTCAAAGCTAACTCAAGGCGTAGTATGATGTGGATCTTGTCCCGCAAGAATTATAGCTAGTTTATTAGGATCTAGTAAGTGTGGTTTGACCACATTCATGATTTGATTCTACAAAAGTTCTATAATTCAGTGGGAGCATCATTTAATTAAAGGCCTAATTAAAGGCCTAATTAAATGCTAGTTGGAATATGATATTTATTTCTGCATTATTTCTGTTGTAGATTGACATGTCGACAAACACGAACATATTCTCCCTGCGTTCTGTCCTTGACAAGGACAAGCTCAATGGAGCTAATTTCTTGGACTGATATAGGAATCTGAGAATTGTTCTCACTCAAGAAAGAAAATTGTACGTCCTGGAGCAGCCCATTCCCGAGGCACATCCTGCCACTGCCACGCGAGCTGACCGAGATGCTTATAAGAAGCATGAAAATTACGCATTAGATGTGTCATGCCTCATGCTCACAACCATGAACTCTGAGCTTCAGAAGCAACATGAGTTGATGTCAGCTTATGATATGGTTGAACATCTTCGTCAACTATATCAAGGACAAGCGAGGCACGAGAGATTCGAGATCTCCAAGGCACTGTTTCAGTGCAAGATGCAAGATGGGACTCCCGTAGGTCCATATGTGCTCAAGATGATTGGGTACATAGAAAACCTACAGAGGTTGGGATTTCCACTTGGCCAAGAGCTGACCACAGACTTGATCTTGCAATCTTTGGCAGAGAGCTACAGTCAATTTGTCATGAATTACAACATGAACGAAATTGATAAGCCACTGCCCGAGCTGCTAAGCATGTTGAGAACTGCTGAGCTAAACCTTAAGAAGGTAAAGCCCAACTCCATTTTGATGGTGCAAAAGCATAAAGGCAAGGGCAAGCCTAAAGGTAAGGGAAAGTCCCAAGCCAAGGGCAAAGGCAAGGCATTGAAACCTAAAGGAGGGTTGCCAAGGATGCTACCTGCTTCCACTGCGGTCAGATCGGGCACTGGAAGAGGAACTACAAAGTATATCTGGAAGATCTCAAGAAAAAGAGAAGTGAGACTTCTACTTCAGGTATATATGTTATAGAAGTCAATCTATCTATTTCTACATCATGAGTATTGGATACCGGATGTGCTTCTCACATTTGTGCTAATGTGCAGGCGCTGAGAAATAGCAAGGCATTGACAAAGGGCGAGGTGGACCTATGACTAGGCAATAGAGCATGGGTTACTGCTGTTGCTGTAAGGACTTACTATCTATCTCTGCCCTCTGGGCTTGTACTAGAATTAGATGAATGTTGTTATGTGCCTGCTCTTACCAAGAACATCATTTCAGTTTCTTGTTTAGACAAGAAAGGTTTTTCGTTTATAATAAAAAATAAATATTGTTCCATCTATTTAAATGATATGTTCTATTGTAGTACACCTCTGATGAACGGACTCTACATTCTAGACTTAGAGAACCCCATCTATAACATAAGTACCAAAAGGTTCAAGTCAAATGAAATGAACCAAACCTATCTCTGGCATTGTCGCTTAGGTCATATAAATGACAAACGCTTAACCCAGCTCCATAAAGATGGTTTGCTGGACTCATTTGATTTTGAATCATACACTACAAGAAAATAGATCTATAGTGACGAAAAATTTCGTCATTAAATGTTCAAAACCCGTCATCAAATACTTATAATGACGGGAATTTATCCGTCATGGACCTTCATTACTGCCCTCCTAGGTAAAGGTAATTAATGACAGTAAAGTCATCCCGTCATTATTTTTATAATATTTTTAGTGATGGGATTATACCGTCATTAAAATTAATTTTAATGACAAAAAAAGACGTCATTATACTACCATTTACTTCTCATTAAATAATATTTTAATGACATTATATCTTCTCATTATATCATCATTGACCCCTCACTAAAAATCGATCTAATAATAAAATTACCTCTCATTAAATCATTAATTACCCTCATTAAAAAATATTTTTAATCGTGATCAAATTTAAAATAGTTTTGTATCAATTTATCATAGATGACATTACTAATAAATAGAATTGCGATTAACAAAATATTTTATATAAGCATGAGTTCCAAAATATACAAAATTGCAATTTGTTCCAAAATGAGTTCCTTGAGTACAAAAATATTTGAGAGCACGCTATCCGATTTAAAAATATTGCAATTGTACTATATAATTTCTTAATTGATCCTTGCTTGAATTCTTCTTTAGAGCACGTCATCCGATTAAGGCAGCCTATTAACTTCCATCAGGGCATCATCTGTAAAATATAAATAGAAAAAATTAATTAAAATAAAGATATAGTCGAACAATTAAATGTCCAAGTCCAAAAATACAAGTATTAGATAACAATTACAATACTAGTCATCTAAAAATGATGTCATCTATTAATCAACACTAGTCATACAAAAATACATCATGGTTTGAACAGAAGATTTTAGATTGTGAGATTGACTGGTGATTTTCCAGTATTTAGATAAAATGGGAGTTTTATTGATGAAAAGGCCAGGTGAGATTCCGCAGAAATATTGGAAAAGAGATTATTTTTCCCCAAATTATGGCATCGCATGGAAGAACAGCTCATGGATCTTCCATTTTTTTTCATGGAATAAAAAGGTAATGTTGGTTTCTGATACTACTAGTCTTTGAAATTTCAGTAATTGTGAAAGTTGGTAGTAGATTCGACTATTTGAATTCCTGAACTAGTAATAGAATAACTATAAAGAAACCAATTTAACAATTTGAATTCCTCAAGAGCTACTTACGTTTGTCATTAAATATGAAACTTACTGAAGCATTGTTGTAGAGAGAAGGATGGATGAAGTATGCCAACCTTTCTACACAATATTAAAATTTTGCAGATATCTGATATAGAGTGTTAGATTAAAAAAAAAATAAACTCACCTTCACCATCTATTGCAGGTTCATCTGAAGTTGGTTGGTTTTCATTCTCGATTTTGGCTAATCTACTTTCAATTCCATCCATGCGTCTCTTAAGGTTATTATTATCTTCTTCCTTCTCATGGAGCTTAGCCTCAAGATCTTTTATATAAGTAGCTTGTGAACAATTAAAATGTTTTCTTTTCATTCCACCTCCGAAACCAAAGACATGGCTATGCCGTTGTGGTCCAAAACACTTTTCAACAACCTCAATATGTGAGAGTGATGCAGTAGACTGAATAGTCTTCACAATCTCATCCTACAAAGGTTCATCACTCAAACGTTATTTAAATAAATGATAAATAACAAATTTAGGTTAAAAGGCTAAATAGTGACAATTACATATTTTTCTTGTGCTTTTGACTCAACAAACTTTCCATTTTTATGTCGAGTCTCATAGAAAATTTTTGCAATGTCAGGTGGATTATTATCCTTGCCTCCCTGAAAGATATATAAAAGGAAAGTAAATTATGTATGTTAATTAAATAAAACATCATAAATAATAAACATAAAAATTAATATAAATATTTATGACCATGTCATATATTAGTTGTCTGTGTGGCTTGCTTCCAGTTCGATGAGGCATTACTCCATTTACCCGATTCGTTGAATTCTGATTACTGGTTTTCTACATAAATCACAAACCAATATTGCAATCAACACTTCCATTAGTACAATTTAATTGCAAAATGAAGATATTTCTTATAACATTTGAATCAACATTATTATACCTGAAACTCATCAGTTAAGAACTTATTAGTGACAAGCCATTCCCATTCTTTAGCATTAAACCCTTGTGGCACATTTTTTAAAACTTCAGCTTTAGTTTTACAAGGTCTCACATAATTTACATTCAAGGATGACCTCCATGCTGTCCACAAAGCACTCATATGCTCCAAAGTATGCTCACGATATAATTCTATGTTGCTATTGAAAAAGCATTCATGCAACACATTCATGTAGTAATGTACGATTACCAATCAATAAATAAAAAAAGGAATTAAAGGAAATAAAAAAAGGAATGCACGTTTATCAATCAATGATTAATGTAATTCATGTTTACAAATATATGGGCATGCAGTAATGTAGTAATGTAATTCATGTTTACTAATATAGTAATGCAATTCACCTACCTTCACCGCATCCCACATGTGTTGCTTGTCTAATTCAGTCAAGTCCTTCCATGTTTTCACTTGTATAGGGCAAATATGCTTGTCACGCACGATTTTCCCCAAGTGTCTCGACCAATAGCTATGATTTTTTCCCACTGCACGATTGTTGTAGAATTCAATCTCCATCTTTTCTCCACTTTTTAGAGTTGCAATTTTCTTATTCTTATTTTTTCCTCTAACTTTTCTCACCTTTTTAGGTGCCGAATCTATTCAATGAATTGAGGTAATAAATAATTGTATCAAGAGTTCAATTTGAAATCAATAGAAAACTCATAATTCTCTAAATTTGAAATATACTTACCATCAACATATTTGTCTGTAATAGCAAACCTCGATTCACCACTTTCACCATCTTCAGTCATAGGTGTAAATTTAACAACAAGATAATGACCAACAGCCTCAATTGGTATTTGAAAATCCTAATTAAAGAAATCATATAATTACAATAATAAATGATGGTTCATGGAATATTTAAATTATTATATAGCCAAACAACTTGCCTTGTTGATGGTACATTTACTAATAGCTTGCAAGCCCGTCTCGATATCAAAGTTCTTTGAAACAGTTATGAACCATTGAACTGTACTAGCTTGTTCAGTTCCGTTTACCACATCCCCTCGTACTTTGACTTTCTCATTTGTCTTAAAATAACCCAATATTGTGACATCTCTCACTTTTGGAACTCTTGGGATAGAATCTGTACAAATTTAAAGAAAATAAATCACTGATAAAGAGAAACACAAAAAAGAACTCAATAAATAACTCTTTATTATCGCTACCAAAGGATGGATTGTCTTGAGGCATTTTGAAGTGTAATGGTTGGGCAGTTTCATCCACATCTAAATAAATCTCTATGTTCTCCACGTCTTCATGTTCTTTCAGCATAGCCAATAAATCTTTATCATTTCTCAATAGCTTACCATCCGCATCCGTGACTTTGAAACCAACAGAATATATATCAATAAACTTTTTACATATGTTCAAGATATCCAAGAAAGAACTATCTTCTGTAAAATCTCTTTCTTTCCATTCATCTTCCTCAAAATGCACAATAAGAGTATGGGCTGAAATTCCACCTTTTGGAAGAAAAAAGTACCAAAAAAAATTAGAGGATGTAACCTAAAAAATTGCAAGAGTCATAAATTACAATGTCTACATAAAGTTTAGAGGTTTACCAATTCTTCCTTGATTGCCTATGTATTGTGCTTTTTGCTCTTCAACTTGTAGCCTTCGAATTCCCCCTATACTTTTGTAGGCGGATGCATTTCCCCCTATACTCTTATAGGCTGATGCATTTCCTAGATAATTAAAGAATGATATAATTATATCAATCATTAAAACTCTAGAAAAAAAAATCTAAAATATTAGGTTAGCAAAATTGAAAGTACCAGTAGAATCTCCAACATGCCTCGTTCTATGTCTATATCCACGCTCCTTGGCCAACTTACCAGGTGCTAAAAATTTTACAGGCTTTTGAATGTTACCTACATTGCTTTTTGTAAGCATTGGTTTCATCTGTTAAGAGAAGCAATGTAGCACATTAGTACAAATAATAAAAAAAAATGAAATGAGCCACAGATTGTGCACTCACATTGAAATCCACATATTACAATTCACGGATTACAAACATATCAACTCAAATGCTTGTCTATCACATTCAAATAAATGGACATTTAAATCCACAGATTTAAAATAAACAAATCATATGAGAACAAGGAAATGCAACTTCAAGTGTGTACTAATAAACAAAATTTACACTCTCATGATTTGCTCGAGATAAAAGGTCCAAAACTAATCTATAGAAGGGCAAGTTCCTTAAAAAATATTCAATGTGTACTAATGTTATTCGAGGTTCCAATCTAGGATACTTGATAACTTGCCTGTTGTTAATCTTAACTAGGGTTATAGTTGTCAAATCCTTCACAACTACCATTTGGACTCGGAATGTGGAAGAGCAGCTTAACTGAATGAAGAAGAAAAGATGTGAGAGTCATGTATGCTAATTTGTGAATTGTCTAATGACAATTACATTAAGCTATCTAGCTCGTTGATTCATTTGCTGTTGTGAAAACTTGTAGTTCTCACTCTTATTTGTCTGACTTTTCTGGACTTAATAATTAGTCAATTCTTAACAGAAACATATTTTGCCAGATTGGGAAGATACATATCATCAATTCTGAATTGTGTCTAGCAAAACTATAATCCATTTTAATTACAGTTAACTATTTTTGAATGTTTGGTGTATGTTTAGTGTTTCAGTTATTGATAGTTGCTCTGTTTATTGACAAACCAGATTTATTGATAAATTTGCTGAATGAGCATATTCCTTGGTATTCAGTAGTTGACCTTTTAAAATCCACAGATTGTGCACTCACAATCCATGCACAAACAATTCACATTCAAATCCACACACTCACCTTCAAATCCACAGATCCATGCACTCACCTTCAAATCCATGGATTGTGCACTCACAATCCATGCACAAACAATTCACATTCAATCCATGCACTCACAATTACAAAAAGATCAACTTGCCTATCACATTCAAATGCTTCACATGGACAAATCACACGGTCAACACCTGCTATATACAAATCCATGGATAACATGAATATATTAGTACAAATAGTAAAAACATGAAATGAGCCACTCACACATAAAGAAATAGACATTTATCCAATGAGAATATCATAAAAAAACAAATATGATAAGTTGACACTACTTTTTTATTTGTTTGCTTATGAAGACATGCAATCCACCAACAAAACCACAAAAAATACATCAAACCGATGTAAATCCACCTGCAGAACAATCTTCATCATACGGACTTCATCCACGGATATATATTTCAGACGGATATATGAGATGCAATCTTCGTCATACAGATTTCATTCACGGGAATTATTGCTTTCATCCTCTGTTGGTTGTGGCATCTCATATACATCTCGAGGTTGTGTCTTAACAACAACATGCCAACCTTTATTGATGTTATCAATGACATAAAACACTTGTGAAGCTTGATTGGCCAGAATAAATGGTTCGTTTGTTTTCAAAATACGATGGCAATTAATGCTAGTGAATCCATATTCATCTATTTTGGCTCCTTTCTCTTTATCATGCACATCAAACCATCTACATCGAAATAAAACCACTCGTTTTCCATCAAGATACTGCAGTTCAAGAATCTGTGTCAACACTCCATAATAGTCAATATAATTCTTCTCACTACCTATATCACCAATTACACACACCCCAGAATTTTGTGTTCTGCATCCGTTGTCACGAGCTTCAATTCGAAACCTATATCCATTGACAACATAACCACTGAAGCATGTAGCATACATTAAAGGACCACGACACAAAGATAGCAGCTCATCATATTTAGCGTGTTGGTCTTGCTTTTTCATTTTTTCAACCTACAAATAAATTACAAAGTAAATAACATGAACAAATTATCGTGTTCAACACTAAATAATTTATAATAATAGAATCACTTACTTTCTTTTTAAACCAACCAATAAAATTGTTATTCCAGTCTTCATCTGATAGTTGTGTATCATTTTTCTAACTTGTAGAGTACTCTCTGCGTTACAACATTAATGATAAATGAATATATATAAATAAAAGAGAAATGGTTGTTTAGAGGTATTTGAGCTTACTCAAGGAAAGGTTGTACTTCATCGCAATTCTTTAAAATATATATATGAGCTTTCTTCCATTCATCATCATCGAGAATACAACTTGTGCCAGCTCCTAATGCCCTCCCACAATGTGAAAATATGGATATTTCACCTTCATATTTATGAAAGCTATTGTCACAGTTTCGCTCAAGTCTATTAAATTTTGTCTTATTGTCTTTCAAATATCTTGAGCAAAGTGTCATACACTCTTTTGCTATATAGCCCTCTGCTATTGAGCCTTCCGGACGAGCCATGTTGCGAATCAGTTGTTTTAACTCATACAACATACGCTCAATAGGGTACATCCATCGATATTGGACAGGTCCACCAATTTTAGCCTCATTAGCCAAATGAACAGACAAATGCATCATCACATCAAAAAAAGAAGGGAGAAAAACTTGTTCCAACTTGCAAAGAGTAATCGGAATTTGAGATTCAATTTTTTGTAACTCATCTGCCTTCAATGTTTTAGCACACAAACTAGTAAAGAACAAAGACAACTCAATGAGTGGTTCACACACTGCTTTAGGGAGGAGGCCACGTATCCCAAGAGGAAGTAGATGTTGTAAAAGGACATGAAAATCATGACTTTTCAAACCTGAGATTTTGTGTTCTTTCATGTTAACACTTTGAGAAATATTAGATGAAAACCCATCTGAGACTCTTAATTGCTTAAAAAATAAGCAAAACAAGTGCTTCTCCTCTGTAGATAAAGTGTAGGATGCAATGGGCATCTCAAGCTTATCCCCCTTACGAATTAGATGCAAATCTGGTCTAATTTTCATAGCTTCCAAATCAAGACGAGCTTGGACATTGTCCTTAGTCTTCCCCTTCGTATTCATAATTGTCTTGATTATATTCTCACATATGTTCTTTTCAATGTGCATCACATCTAGATTGTGTCTTAACAAAAGAGAACTCCAATACGGAAGTTCAAAGAAAATACTTTTCTTATTCCAATTATCACCTCTTTTTTCATGTGATATTTTCACCTTTCTTTTAACATCTTTAGTCAAGATGATTCCTTCAAGGTCATTCACTTGAGCAAGCACATCACCACCTGAAAGTGAAACTGGCGGTTGTCTTACCTCTTTAGTTCCATCAAACAAACTTTTATTTTTTTCTCCATTTGTGGTTGCTATGAAGATAAGGTCGATGACCCATATAACATTGCGTTTTACTATTAGCTAACCTCATAGAACAAGTGTCTTTGTTGCAACAAGGACATGCCATCTTACCTTTGGTACTCCAGCCAGATAGATTACCGTATGCAGGAAAATCATTGATTGTCCACAATAAAGATGCATGCAATTTAAAATTTTGGCGAGTTGAAGCATCAAATGTTTCGACGCCTAGTTCCCACAACTCCTTCAACTCTTCTATCAAAGGTTTAAGATAGACATCGATAGCATCTCCTGGACCCTCAGGACCTGGTATGAGACTTGAAAGAATAAAATTAGATTCTTTCATGCACATCCATGGAGGCAAATTGTATGGAATGAGTATTACTGGCCAAATGCTATATGAATTTTTTGAATGAGTAAATGGTTGGAAACCATCACTAGCAAGACCAAGTCGTACATTTCGAGGTTCAATGGAAAAAATCTTTATGCAGATCATCAAATGACTTCCATGCCACAGAATCAGCTGGATGTCTCATCACTCCATCATCCACTCTTTTTTCATGATGCCATCTCATAAAAGAAGCAGTCTTTTTAGACATGAATAACCTTTGAAGCCTTGGCTTTAAAGGAAAGTAACGCATGGTCTTCACTGCTAATTTCTTCCCGTTGTCTCGAACTTTGGTTTCTCGAGTTTGACTATTGGCTTTCCATCTAGAAGCACCACATATTTTGCACATGTTAGACTCCTCTTCTTCCTTCCAATACAGCATACAATCATTGATACACACATCTATTTTTTGATAAGAGAGACCAAGATCCTTAATAATTTTTTTTGCATCATAATAGGATTCTGGAAAACTAGAACCGATTGGGAGTATTTGTTTCAATAATTGTAGCAACATATCAAATGATTCATTACTCCACCGACCAATACTCTTAATGTGTAATAGCTTGACAAGCACAGATAGTTTTGAGGTGTTACAACCTGGATAAGTTGGTTGCTCAGAGTCCTTTAACAATCTATAAAATGTCTTTGCTTCGTCATTCGGTTCCTCTCCATTCTTATTCTTTGATGAACCAATTTCCAATCCACTTCTATCAAAACCATCCATGTTAGGATATAAATCCCTTAAGATTTCATCACAATCACTTCCTTCCGATTCTTCGTCATCAGATGAAGACTCACCAAACCTTTCACCATGGTGATACCAAGTTGTGTAATTTGGCATTGTTCCATTCACATTTAGATGCATTTCAACTACTTCACGAGATCCATAATCAGTGTTATTACACTTGACACATGGACACCGAATACTATTCTCTTCACTTGTCTTCTTAAAAGCATAATTCAAAAATTGTTCAACTCCAACCTTGTATTTTTCATTGAACCGATCATTGAAAAAACTCATCCATTCCTTACTAGGTGCCATTTTCCTTTTACAAATATGAATTCTTGCTCAAAAAAAAAACCTGCAACAGATTGATAGGCAACACAACATAAAGGTATGCTTTGTAATGCTAAAAAATGATAATTCTTGAGTGAATATTAGAAGTTCCAAGAATTTGGAAAAGAAATTATGAATAACAAAATAATTACAACTAGTTAACAAATGTGCATGTTAAACAAACTAATAGTGGGAACAATAGGTGATACAAATGATGCAATTAATCTAGAAAATGTTTACATTGCTAATGATTCCAGCATGTTCTGTAACATATCCATAAGAAAGTGTGTAGCATCAGAAATTGAAGATACCATTCCAGACGAAAGTGTTTTTTTTTGTGGAATGGGGAAAAAAAAAGGCTTAGGCTTACCTTTGATTGAGCTTCCTTGGTTGTTGCTGAGAGGGAAGGAGATGAGCAAGGAAAGGGAAGGAGACGAGTAAGGGCTGCGCCGTTACTGAGAGGAGAAGGAAGCGCGCTGTTGAGAGAAGGAAGAAAGGCGTTGTTTTGACTTGCGGAGAGGTGTGTCGTCGCGTGTCGCTCGCTCGCTGTGCAGAGGGGAAGAGACGTGAGCCCGCTGTGCAAAGGAGAAGAGGCGCACGAACAGGAGAAGAGATAACCCGCCTAGGGCAAAAAAAAAAAACGGCACAATTAAAATACGAACATGGAAAGAAAATATATTTGTTTAATAGTCAACCAAAAAAAAATAAAACGTCACAATTAAAAAACGAACATGGAAAGAAAATATATTTGTTTAATAGTTTTTAAAACATCGGTGGAAAACAAATTAACACAAACAAAATAAATAAATAAAACGTCACAATTAAAAAACGAACATGGGAAAAAAAATATTTGTTTAATAGTTTTTAAAAAACGAACATGGGATATATAATATAATGTGTTATATATGTTTGTGTTACAAATATATAATGTGTTACAAATTAATAAAGCATAGTTAATTTATTTTACAAATATACATGTTTGCGAAACATTTATATATATTTGTGTTATATATAATCGTAACTATAGATAACACAAGCATATTGTGTTATATATGCTTTTAATATAATATAATATAATATTAACACAAATTTTATTTGTTGAAAAATTTGGTGAAAAATTTGGCGCATAAATATAATACTCAATTATGAGGGGATTTATTTTGTATTCACATAATGACGGGATTGGTTATCTATAGTTACGAAATTAAAAATTCGTCACTAATAATTTAACTTTTTAACCATGCTTATTTTTACCCTCATAAAAACTTCAACAATTATGGTTTTAATGACCATTTTTCCATACCCTCATTAAATTTTCGTCATTAAAAATCAATTTTCTTGTAGTGATATGAGACATGCGAGTCATGCCTACTGGGCAAGATGACCAAGACTCCCTTTAGTGGACACAGCGAGAGAGCGACTGACTTGCTAGGACTTATACATAGTGATGTATGTGGCCCTTTCAATGTCGCTGCCAGAGGTGGTTATAGGTACTTCATTACATTTACTGATGACTTCAGTAGATATGGTTATGTGTATTTGATGACACATAAGTCTGAATCCTTTGAAAAGTTCAAAGCATTCAAGAATGAAGTACAAAACCAGCTTGGCAAAAGTATTAAGATACTTCGATCAGATCGAGGTGGCGAATACCTTAGCCATGAGTTTCGTGACTATCTAGCTGAGTGTGAGATTCTATCCCAACTCACTCCTCCTGGAACACCACAGTGGAATGATGTATCTGAAAGGAGAAATCATACCCTATTAGATATGGCGTGATCTATGATGAGTCACACAGATCTTCCTATATCTCTTTAGGGCTATGCTCTAGACACACCAGCCTTCATACTTAACCGTGTTCTATCCAAGGCTGTGATAAAGACACCATATAGGATATGGACTGGGAGAGATGCCCAGGTGTCTTTTATGAGAATTTGGGGTTGTGAGGCTTACGTTCGACGACAAGTCTCGGATAAATTGGGACCCAAATCCGATAAGTGCTATTTTATTGGATATCCCAAGGAAACGAAGGGATATTACTTCTACATTCCCAGTCAACATAAAGTAGTTGTGGCTAGGACTGGGGTATTTCTAGAAAAGAACTTTGTTTCTAGAAAAATTAGTGGGAGTACATTCAATCTTAAAGAAGTTCAAAATATGGACCATAGCACTGAAGCCTTGATGGAAGTTGAACTGGAACCACAAAGTGTTGTGGATGATGAGATTGTTCCACAAGGAGTTGAGGAACAACAACCAGTTCAAGTAGACATACCTCTTCGCAGGTCTGATAGGGTACGTCGTCAGCTTGAGAGATACTCGTTTCTCTTGTCTGACCATGATGACGTTATGCTCATTGAGAATGAGCCTACCTACTATCAGGAAGCTGTGATGAGCCCAGATTCTGAGAAATGGCTAGAGGCCATGAGATCTGATATGGAATCCATGTACACCAACCAAGTATGGACTTTAGTTGATCCACCTGAAGGGGTCAAACCCATTGGGTGTAAGTGGGTCTTTAAAAGAAAGACTGACATGGATGAACTTATATATAAGGGTCGTCTGGTAGCTAAAGGTTTCAAACAAATTCATGGTATTGACTATGATGAAAATTTTTCTCCAGTAGTGATGTTTAAGTCCATTCGGATCATGTTTGCTATTGTAGCATACCACGATTATGAGATCTGGCAGATGGATGTCAAAACTACATTTTTGAATGAAAACTTGCTTGAGGATGTGTACATGACACAACCTGAGGGTTTTGTAGATCCACAGGATACTGGCAGAGTATGCAAGCTGCATAACTCCATTTATGAACTAAAGCAAGCTTCTCGGAGCTGGAATATTTGATTCGATGATGCAATCAAATAGTTTGATTTCATCAAGAATGAAGATGAACCCTGTGTCTACAAGAAGATTGTTGGGAGCACAGTTGTCTTCCTTGTATTGTATGTGGATGACATACTACTCATTGGGAATGACATCCCTTTGCTATAGTCTGTAAAGACTTGGCTAGGGAATTGTTTCTCAATGAAAGACTTAGGTGAAGCAGCCCGTATTCTAGGCATAAAGATTTATAGAGATAGATCTAAGAGATTGCTTGGCTTAAGTCAGAGTACATATATTAACAAGGTATTACTACGGTTTGCCATGCAGAATTCCAAGAAAGGATTTTTGCCAATGTCACATGGTGTGAGTCTTTCGAAGCCTCAAGGTCCCTTTTCTAGAGAGGAGAGAGACCGCATGGATAAGATCCCTTATGCTTCAGCCATAGGATCTATTATGTATGCCATGCTATGTACTCATCCTGATGTTTCGTATGCTTTGAGCATGACGAGCATGTGCCAGTTAGATCCAGGTGAAGGTCACTGGATAGCGGTCAAGAATATTCTTAAGTACTTGAGAAGGACTAAAGAATATTTCTTGATATATGGAGGCGATGACGAGCTAGCTCTAAAGGGTTACAGTGATGCCAGCTTCCAAACTAACCAGGATGATTATATATCACAGTCAGGGTTCATGTTTTGCTTAAATGGTGGTGTTGTGAGCTGGAAGAGTTCGAAGCAGGACATAATTGCTGATTCTACAACAGAGGCCGAGTATATTGCTACATCAGAAGCAGCAAAGGAGGCAGTTTGGATCTGTAAGTTCATTACTGAGCTTGGGGTGGTTCCTAGCATAGCTGATCCTATAGAGCTCTATTGTGACAACAATGGAGCAATTGCACAGGCTAAGGAACCTCGCTCACACCAGTGGACCAAACACATACTACGGCGCTTCCATCTCATTCGAGAGATTATCGATAGAGGAGATATGAAGATTTGCAGAGTACCCACAGAGGCTAACATCGCTGATCCCTTGACCAAGGCTTTGGCACAGAGAAAGCTTGATGGTCACACTAGGTCATTGGGCCTTAGAGCCTACACTGATTGATACTAGTGCTAGTAGGAGATTGTCAGTTAAAGCCCTAAAGTCAATCATGTGATGATTGTTATATGGACTTGATGTATCATATTCCTATATGTTTATAAAGGCATTTTCTTTATGGTCATTATACTTACTTGTATTGGTGCCAAATAACTAAGTATAATAGTGTCCTTGAGTAGAAGGTTCTTATCTTATCAATCGATTGGTTGAATCGATAATGAGATGATATAGAGAACACTACTCGTAACTATTCCTAGCCAAGTTTTAACATTCAGGGACAATGTTAATGCGCTGAGACTGGCATGTAGGTCAACTCGATGACTTGATCTCACAAGTCATGGATATAGAGATATCAAGTTGACACATGAGTATGTATTGGAGAATGTATACTGAATGACCCGTCATGAAAAAGTATCATGGATCGTTATATGAGTGTCATATACTTTTTCATGTGGCTATTAGTATGACTATTAGTAGGAAAAACTAAGTACATGAAAATTTTTATCTTCGCACGGATTCAGTGGCTAAGAACTTCAGGGTTTCTGCAACGCAAAAAGCGGTTTTTGCGGCTCGAAAGTTCTAACAAATACTACTGCAATATGAGTAAGCAATCCACCTAAAATAATAGGGGCAGAGGAAGAAGTCTTCCTTAATGTTATCAAGTGTCTTAAAAAGAAATATACAGATTTAATAGACATATTTTATATCATTGCCCATAAACAATACAGGTTTGAAAGTCTTATAATTCCTTCTTTACCGCCCCTTCCAAATATCGTGTTCCTCATCAATATATGGGCATATCGAAAAATTAGGTTAATGATACTACTACCATTAGAAACATGTTGATTAAAGCAAGACCGCCCACCAATTTATTCCCATAAATTTGAATTTTCAAAAATAGGTAGGATTATGTAAGCTCCATCCCTAGGTAAATCATAGCATATATTAAAATCCTCAAGACTCCATTCATAGTCATCATTAAATAAATGAAATTTTAATTTCCCTTCTCCTTGAATATTATCAACAGTGATGGAGCTTAAAATTTCCAAAACGATACGAGGATAAGTTGGGTATTTCAGGGTCATTACATTAGTCCAACCTATTCTATCAAGCAACCAATCAATATCATTCCCAAACCCCCAATACTTGTAAGGTTTCTCGGTCCATAAACCTAGTGCTCAAAATGGAACGTTTAGATAAAGAATGATAACGATGTAATTGTTCGTCATTAGAGAGAGTAATGCCAAAGTTGTTCGATATACCTTTGAAGCGTGCATTCTCCTCATTTGAGACAACCAACAATTCTTTTCCTTTCCTTTGACGAGAGCTCCCTCCGACAAAGTTCGACATCACAGATGACGAGAAAGGTAGATTTAAATGAGATGAACATGGGGAAGGGGTGGTAGCACCTTGGGAAGTTGGAGGAAGAAAGGAAAAGAAAGGAGGTATGAGGAAGGGGGTGAAGGTGGCGGCACGGGCGTGCAAGCCTCCGCACACCCGTGACCTAATAAGGAGGGATTTTGGGTTGGGTCATGTAGGGTTGCACGCCCTCCTCTTCTTGATTCTGCACGGCCATGCCAATTGGCATGACTCCCTCTCTTCTCCCCTCGGCCAAAGCTGCACAGCCGTGCTGGTTGGCACGGCCCGTGCCTTCTTCAATTGGCATGGCCTGTGTCTCTTTCTCCTCTGGCCTTCTTACACTGTCGTGCCAATTGGCACGACCCATGTCTTCTTTCTCTCTACATAGGTCACACGACCGTGCAAGGTTGCACGACCAATGGCCTTTGTCCCTCTGTCGGCTTTGCACGACCGTGTGGGGTCACACGATCGACTCCCTTTAGCGCACGGTGACTCGCCTTTCATCATTTTTGTTCCTCTAACGCCTCCACACCCATGAAATGCTCACGGCCAGCTCGTGGAGGCTATGCACATCCTGAAAATGAATACACAAAAATAAAGAAATGATAAAAATACTCGACTTGGCCTCACTAGAGAAATAAACCGATAAACGAAAAGATGAACTAAAATGAACAAAACCCTTGGGTTGCCTCCCAAGAAACGCTTGTTTTAGGTCTTTAGCTCGACCCCGTTTTAACTCATCCAGGTGGGCGCGGATCCGAGAAGTATATCAGCATATCTTCCTCTGTCGGCACATCGTGGAGGTATTTTTTTAAACGCTGCCCGCTTACTTTAAATTCTCCACGCTCCTCGCTCCAAATGCCAACAGCTCCGAACGGGTAAACTTTTTTGACTTGGAATGGTCCTATTCATCTCGATTTTAACTTTTCAGGAAAAAGCTTCAATCTTGAATTAAACAACAACACTGAGTCCCCTTCCTTGAATTCTCTCCGCATAATATGTTGATCATGTCATCTCTGTTAGAGTGTATACTGAAAGCCTAAGCTTTTGTAAACATTTATTTTGAATAAAAAATCACATTTGGTCAAATTGTCTACATTTGTTTGTAGTTGTTCAATTAATTTATATTATAGATAACATAGTATATGGTGTCACATACAGAAGATGATGTTATCAGTACCTTATAAATTATAAACAGTAGCTCACGACCAAAATGGAAAAGAACAAACCATTGGAAGGTCGTAGTGTAATTAGGAATTAGTTTAACTTAACTATATAATTACACTAATACACTTAGAGTGTATTGAGTAGGACCATTAGAGGTCATTTCTTTTATACTGACTTTATAAAGGAACAAAAACCTCAGTTATTATGGAAGTGTGTGCTCTTAATCCTAATATAATAACAAGCACATATATTTGATATTTATTTCTTTAATTTATCAATGGGTGAGATTTAGTTCGATAAATCAATAAGCTCGATAAGTTGGGAAATGATATCACTTATAGTGTGTATTGTTGATTATAGAAGGAAACTGTGTCCTAGTGATCTAGGTTGATAATGCCCCCAAGAAGAGCTCATAAGAATTGTCATGTTAAACCCTGCAGGTGGACTCAGTCCGACATGACGATAAGGTTGAGTGGTACTATTCTTGGACTAAGATACTAATTAAATGAGTTGTCAGTAACTCACTTAATTAGTGGACATTTGACATCTTAAACACAGGGAGACGAACACACTCATAATAAGAAGGAGCCCAAAAATGTAATTTGGGATTGGTGCGGTAGTTCAATAATAGTTCTCTAGTGGAATGAATTATTATTGATAAAATTAAGTTGTGTGTTCGGGGCGAACACGGGATGCTTAATTTTATCGGGAGACCAAAATCAATTCCTCCTCTCGGTCCCTATCATAGCTTCTTATTTATAGAGTACTATACCCACCTATACCCACCTTCATACCCATGATGTAGGGGCTGGCCAAGCTAGCTTGTGGATCAAGCTAGGGCCGGCCAAGCCTTGGTTCATGGCTTGAACCCAAGCTTAGGTGGCCGGCCCCCATTAAATTAAAAAGAATTTTAATTTTAAAATTTTCTTATGTGAAAGATATAATTTATTGGAGAGATTAAAAATTAAAATATCTCTTTTAAAAGGATCTACAAAAGATTAAAGAAAGAGATTAGATTGATCTCTTTCCTTATTTGTAGATTGGAAAGATATTTTATTTTTCTTCTTTGTAAATTATTCACATGTTGAAAAACTAAAATTATAGAAATTTCTTTTTATCAACCATGAAGGGATTTTAAAAGGAAATTTTATTTTTTAAAATTTCCGAAGACAAATAAGGAATTTTAATTGTTGATTGAAATTGCCTTGTTTGCTCTTAATGATGTTGTCGGCCATGACATGAAGGTTTAGGAAATTTTGTTTAATTTTTCTTAATTAATTCATGTCAAGGAAAGTTAAGGAAATTTTATTGTAATTAAATTTCCTTATTTGCCAAAGCTAAGGATTATAAAAGAGGGGGTTTTGGGAGCCTTGAAGGTGAATAACCTCTATTATTTTTCTCCCTCTTTTCTTCCTTGGTGTGGCCAGCCCTTCTCTTTTCTCTTCTCTCCATCCTTGTGGCCGAACCACACATCTTCTTGGAGATCAAGTGGTGGCCGGATTCTAGCTTGGAGAAGAAGGAGATAAAGCTTGTATCCCTTGGAGCATTGGTGGTGTTTTCTCTTCATCCTTGGAGAAGCTCTTGTTGTGGTCGAACCTTGCAAGGAGGAGAAGAAGGTGCTTTGGTGGTTTCTCATCTCGGAAGATCGTTGCCCACACAACGTCCGAGGTTAGAAGAGGAATACGGTAGAAGACCTAGAGGTTTTTGCTTGCAAAATAAAAGGTATACTAGTATTTAATTTCCGCATCATACTAGTTTTATCTTCATGTAAAAATACCAAATACAAGAGGCATGTGATTCTAGTATTTCGAATTTGTTTTCGATGTTGTGTTCTTTTGTTTTTCTTTTCCTTGTGATTTGATTGTTCTTTTCGGTTGACCTAAAGTTATTTAAGGAAATTAAATATTAGCTTTCCTTAAAAGGCTTTGTCTAGGCGGTGGTGGTTGTTCCCATATCCAAGAAGGCCATGTCCTGGAAGCCAATTTTGGAAATTAATATTTAATGGAATTAATAACCTAGGTGATTTGGATCGAACGTGTTAAGTTCCGCAGGAGATCCAAGTCTAAACCTAAAAGAACAAGTAAATTAAACTTTGGATCAAATGTGTTAAGTTCCACAGGCGATCCAAATTTAATTTAAAAGAACACATGGTAGCTAGGAAAGGTTCAGACCTTTGTACAAAATTTTTGTACAGTGGAACCATTAGGTTTTCTGAGTAGCAACCAACAATCTCTTTGTTATCTCTTTGTAGGATTTGACATGTTCGTAAGCATCCATCCTCAACTCATCAAGCTCATTTAATTAGAGTTTCCTTTTATCTCCTGCTGACTTTAGGTCCATGTTAAGCTGTTTTATCACCCAGTAAGTCTTGTGTTCTAATTCTACTAGAAGATGACACAGCTTCCCGTACACAAGTCAGAATGGGGTTATACCGATTGAAGTCTTGAAAGTAGTACGGTATGCCCATAAAGCATCATCCAATTTCAATGACTAGTCTTTGCGGGAATTGGGCACTGTCTTTTCTAATATTGCTTTGATCTCTCGGTTAGAAATCTCAGCTTGCCCATTGGTCTGGGGATGGTAGGGTGTCGCTACTTTGTGGCTCACTCCGTATTTCTTTAGCAAATTTTCGAACTGTCTTTCAAAGAAGTGCGAACCCCCGTCGCTAATAACTGCCCTAGGCACACCGAACCATGGAAAAATCACTTTTTTAAACAGTTTAATTACTGTTTTGGCGTCACTGGCAGGAGAAGCTATGGCTTCTACCCATTTCGATACATAGTCCACTGCCACTAAAATATAATTGTTTCCACATGATGAAGGAAAGGGTCCCATAAAGTCCATCCCCCATACATCGAACAGTTCTACTTCGAGGATGTAATTCAATGGCATCTCATTTCTCCTAGTGATGTTCCCGGTCTTTTGACATTGGTCGCAGGATAGCACAAAATTTCTCGTGTCTTTAAATAAACTTGGCAAGAAAAATCCTACTTGTAAAATCTTTGCAGTTGTTTTTGACACTCCCAAATGTTCGTTGTACGATGATGAGTGACAGTGAAATAAAATGTCCTTGATCTCGTCTTCCGGCACACACCTTCGGTAGATTGTATCTCCGCATTTCCTAAAAAGCAGTGGTTCGTCCCATATGTAGTGTTTGACATCTGAGAAAAAACTTATTCTTCTGCTGCCAGGTGAATTTTGGGAGAAGTACTCCACTTGCAAGATAGTTAACAATATCTGCATACCAAGGTACTCTCTCAGAATTTACTGCTAACAGATGCTCATCAGGGAAAACATCATTTATGGGTGGATCAAAATCCACATCTTTCTTCCCATTTGGCCATACTTGGGATAGATGATCTGCCACAACATTTTCAGCCCCTTTCTTGTCTCTAATTTTTAGATTAAATTCCTGAAGAAGCAAGATCCATCTAATCAAACGAGGTTTGACATCTTTCTTATTAAGCAAGTATCTTATGGCAGTATGATAAGAATACACTATCACTCTTGAGTCCACTAGATAGGACCTGAACTTGTCAATTGCAAACACTATGACTAATAATTAATTTTCAGTGGTAGAATAATTTATTTGGGTTACATCCAATGTCTTGCTAGCATAATGAATTGCATGCAGTATTTTGTCCTAAAACTGCGCCCACTGCAAAGTCATTGGCGTCGCACATGATTTCGAATGGGAGTTCCCAGTCTGGAGCTTGAATTACGGGAGCTGAGATGAGAGCACTCTTAATTTTCTTAAACGCCTCATTACAGTCATCATTAAAATAGAATTTAGCATCTTTGATCAACAGGTTAGTTAGTGGCTTGGAAATTTTTGAGAAATCTTTAATGAAACGCCTATAAAATCCAATATGCCCTAGAAAGCTCCTAACCCCTTTTATGTTAAGAGAAGGAGGTAGTTTCTCAATTGTCTTTATTTTGGCTTTATCTACCCCAATTCCTCGTTCTGAAATCTTATGTCCTAAAACAATTCCCTCTTTGACCATGAAGTGGTATTTTTCCTAGTTCAGAATTAAGTTCACATCTTCACATCTCTGGAGAACTTTAGAAACATTCAGAAGACAGGAGTCGAAGTCATTCCCATAGACTGAGAAATCGTCCATGAATACCTCCATAATCTTTTCTGTAAAATCTGAAAATATTGTCATCATACATCGCTGAAATGTAGCTGGTGCGTTGCAGAGCCCAAACGACATTCGTCGATAAGCATAGGTACCAAAAGGGCATGTGAAAGTGATTTTTTCTTGATCTAGGGGATATATTGGAATTTGAAAGAAGCCAAAGTATCCATCTAGGTAGCAAAAATAGGAATCTTTTGCCAATCTTTCTAGCATCTCATCAATGAATGGTAAGGGAAAATGATCTTTCCTAGTCTCCTTATTTAGCTTCCTGTAATCGATACACATCCGTCATCCTGTGACTGTCCTCGTTGGAATCAATTCGTTGTTTTCATTTCTAACCACCGTCATTCCCCCTCTCTTGGGGACCACATGGACCGAACTTACCCACTCACTATCAGATATAGAATAAATGATTCCGGTGTCAAGAAGTTTCAATACTTTTTTCTTCACAACTTCTTTCAAATTCGGATTTAATCTTCTTTGATGCTCAATCAAATTTTTATATCCTTCTTCGAGCAGAATTCTGTGCATGCAGATCGAAGGGCTGATCCCTTTTATGTCATCAATGGTGTATCCAATTGCTTTTCTGTGTGCTCTCAGCTCCTTGATCAATTCCTGTGGCTCCATCTCAATCAAATTCGTATTAATTATTACTGGGAAGGTGGAATCTTGACCAAGGAACGCGTATTTAAGGTTAGGCAACAGAGGTTTTAGCTCCACTTAAGGTGGTACAATCTCAGGCAAGGTTGGTTCCTGTTCTAATAATCGTATTTCCTCGTTTACCATGACTTCTTCTGGCGCTTCCTCAATTTCTTGAGCTATTCTTTCAATATTATCGTCATCATCCAAGTCCTCCTCCATAAATGATGCTGAGGTAGATATTAATCCTCCCGACGATTTTAATAAGACCTCTCCACACTAAGGAAATATTTTTTGTACATCCTTGCACCGTACACTGATGGATTCCTCTAATTCTTCCTGAACCTCATTTCCTATGTGTCTGAACTTATTTTCGGCCATCGGCACTCCCATATCCTCTCCTTCTTTGATCGGGTGTAGGGATAAGTTTAGCACTTCTTGTCCTGACCACTCGTTGATATTTGATACCACCATATGGATTATTTCTTGTGCTTCATCCAAACGTTTTTTCATGAGTGCCCCCCAGCCGCTGCGTCCAGAAAACTTTTGTTCTAGAACAAAATTCTAATGTAAAATACGTGAAGAATCAACCAACTCTCAATACCGTGATGCGGGCACTAATATAGAATTGATAAGTACCTATCCCAAGCTTAATGCAATGCTTCTTCGTCACGTTGCTTAAAGTGCAGAATCTGATCCCTCAACTTAGCGGTCCTTTTTAGAGGAAAGTATCTATTTAAAAATTTTCTCTCTAATTCATCCCATGTCCTGATGCTTCTCAGTTATAGAGTGTTGAACCAAACCTTCGCATTACTTTTGAGGTTGAATGGAAAAGCTATAAGTTGTATTGAATTAGCCGGAACTCCCTCAACTCTCAGTGTATTGCAATAATTGTGGAAATCTAGGAGATGCAAGTAAGGATTCTCTGAATCTAATCCCCCAAACTGATTTTCTTGAACTTTAGAGATGAACGAAGGTCTGAGCATAAAATTCTTCACTGGGATTTCTGGAAACACAATGGGCCCTAGCTCTTTAGCAGACTTCGAGGCTCCATAATCCTTTAATAGCCTTAATATCATGTCCTATCCGAACAGACCGGGAGCTCAAAATTAACAGACATGTGGGGTATTTGAATCTCCTACAAGGTTAGCTCTTTGCATGCAAGAACAAGGTATGGAATATAGTAAAGAAAAGAGATAAAATAATAAAAAAATTTAAGCATTTTAATAAAAATGTAGAAAATAAAGAAAAACAAAAATAAAATTATTAATCTCTAAAAATGAAAAATATTAGAAAAAGGAAAGATAAAGGAAGAAAACAAAGTCTAGTTTAATCTAATATGATTTTTGCTAATGTTATAAACACAGTCCCCGGCAACGGCGCCAAAAACTTGTTACGTCTCCGCAAGTGCACGGATTCGTCGTCAATAATAAAGATTATCGATCCCACGAGGACTGGTTATAAGCACAAGCAATGGTTCACTTAAGATTAGCTAAACTACCGATGGTTGTAAGTTATCTAAAGAAAAGAGATTGGGAAGCGGAAACAAGAATTAGCAAAGAAAAAGTAATTAACTTGGTTCGTGAAAAGTTCTAGGAGTTCAGTTTCATTATGGTGATATTGATGTATCACATTCTATCCTTCACTCATTGTCCATCAACATGCATTCGTCGGAAGCTAAAGCAACTATCCTTAAGTACCACACAGAGAAGATCCCTATGAAATCCTGTTACGGTTAACCCCTATCACTAGGGTGCCTCGGTAGATCACAAGAACGCAACTCTAATTGGTGTCATTAAGGATAGAAATAAGGAGCTTAGTTTGGTCTCTTGCTTCCTTGTGGAGAAGTTACCTCTCCTTTCAAGGAAGTACCCAAGATGTCCGTGAACGGGTTATCCCTGTCAAATGGGCCCCTCGGGTGTACAATCTAAGATACTCTCTCTACGAGGTTAGCAATTCCTACACAATCAATTAATACGCAACAAGCATGCATAATAGTTGAAACAAAGCAAGCGAAATCATCCAATGAATAGAGGCATAAATATGAGTCTTACATCAAAACCAATCCACAACTACTCCCTAATCCTAGAATAAGGAATCTACTCCATAGACGTCGGAGAAAAACCTGAAGACATAATGTAATTAAGCATACAATTGTCGAACATGAAGAGAGGAAGAGAAAAGATGCTTATCCAACGATGACAAGTGATCTTCGGATCCAATCCTTTGCTTCTGGAGTTGATGTGGTGATAAAAGATTGCTGGACAGAGGTTCTGGACGGCGTGGAACGACACCAAGATGATTCTTCCTTTGACAGCTCGCTTCCCGGCTCTCCCCACTTGAGGAGAAGGGTTAGAACCCTTTTATAGGCTAGGGCACGGTTGCGGCAGCACGACCGTGTAGATGTGGCACGACCATGCCTTCTTTAGCCTCTGGCCGCGCTGCACGGCCGTGCAAATGTGGCACGGTCGTGCCTTCTTTTGCCTCTGGCCATGCTGCACGGCCGTACCAATTGGCACGACCGTGTGGATCTGGGGCTCTGCTTATGGGACACGACCGTGCAGGACTTCACGACCGTTCCTTGCTTGGATGTTGGTCGTAGGGGGCACGGTCGTGTAAGTTTGCACGGCTATGCTCTGATCCTTCTCTGTTTGGCCTCACGACCGTGCAAGAGTTGCACGGCCGTGCACTGTCCTTCTTCTGTTTGGCCACACGGCCGTGCGAGGTTGCACAACTGTGTTCTCTACCTCGTTCTGGTGCGTCGACAATCGCTGTTTTTGCTCGTAAAGTTGTCCCTGTCAACACAAAATCAAACAAAGAGCAAATATTTGAACAAAAGAGTATTTATGATAAGTACATGATAAAAGAGACGATCATGCAAAGAATGCATACATATAAACAAGTGAATGTGAGTTAAAACATACATAAACGATCATAATATTTACGCACATCAGTAACTTACCAAATTATGTTCTGGGATGGTGGTATGATCTGGGGCTTACACCTAGTGAGTGCGCCAGAACCAAACAAATTATGTTCTGGGATGGTGGTATAATTCACAGACTTATGTCTGATGAGCATGCTGGAATCAATCAAGTTATGTTCTGGGATGGTGGTATGATCCAGGGACTTACGCCCGATGAGCGCACTAGAATAATGGGGACTCCGGTCCTATGTTTGGACCCCTACCAACCTAGCGCTAGGGTAGTTATTTGATCAACGACTTATGTTATGGTACTACTAAGTGCAACTAGGCCACCACAACAATATGTTCATAAGTACGCATGCAAGTATGTTCAAGTCATGTTAATGTTTATGCCTACATTTATGTTTATGTTTATTTTATGCTTATGCCTATACCTATGGACATGCCCATGATCAAGTTATGGTTAGTTCATTTACTATGCTTACATTTATGTTCTCATGCTTATGTTGCTGCCTATGCTTACATTCATAGTATGAAATAGGAAGGCCTCAAGTTACCTAGAATGTGGTTTCCCTTAGCACACTAGATTATAATCGCTAACTATTGCATAACATGATTCTGAATATGCTAAGTCTATCAATTCACAGACTTTAACCTTTTTTTGGACTATGGAACAAATGAGATCGAAGGCATTGACCAGTGAGCCAGCTTGGAACAATGGAAGTACAACTCGATGACCTTCTAGTTTAATTTCCGCATTTAGCTATATTTTTTCGAATCGTCTATGTAATTTTATTTGAACTAAGAAATCGATATGGAAGTATGAGCAAGTGACATCCGTAGTTACATTTATGAATTATTTTAAAAAAATGAGGGGCATTACATAACTACACCCCTTAGCCTTGACCGGTTATTAGTCCCCCTGAGTTTATACTGGGTCCTTGTCCATATGAAGTAAGGAATTGCACCCCTTAGCCCCGACCGACTATTGGTTCACCCTGGTTTATATTGGGGCCTTATCTATATGAAGAGTGTTGAGTGGTGCACTGAGTCTATTAGATCCGACTAGCTCTGTGGCCTACTGAGCTTATTGGGAGCCCTACCCATAAGAAGCGGCTCACGAGAGATGGTTCGTTCAGGTACGTACACCCTAACTTTGTCCACCACCCCCTGTGACTTTGACCGTCACATTGCCTTGATTTTGACTGCCACATCATCTTGACTATCAACCCCTTATTACCTTCGGGACTACTCACAACAAATCGTATCATAAGCCTCCTTTTCAAGTCTAGTCGAACGAGGCTCATGACTGACTTCCTAGATTCGAGTCTATTTGCAATTCAATCATTCACCCAGCTGGTTTCCCAACGTTGCCGTCAATGTTATCTTCCTCGAAAAAAGGCATGTTAGGCATTTTAAAAGGCAAGGTATGACGTCGACACTATGGGTGAGAATGTATTGATGAAATGATTTGGTTGTCTTATCCATCATAAATGTTATTTTATGGGCAAGCACCACGTGCCCCCCAATTCTCCTTTTTACGATGCGACAGCTGAAGCACAACTTTTCATATAAGGCAATGACGATTCACCTCCTCTGATCTAACGATTGTAATCAATTAGGTTGTTTCAATCAAATGGCTGGGCTTCAAAGGTATCTACATGTTCTGGTTTAAAAACCCTAAAGGCTTCAGAGAGTCACCCATTCATGCCCTGTCTTCTTCGTTCTTCTTCTCTGGTGACTATTATTGACCACTTTTCATTTCCCCTACTCTTCCCAGTAAGTGCTTCATCTGACATCTTCTGTCTTCTTTTCTCGTTAATCCATGGTCCAAGAGTCCTTTGCCTCTAGTATATATTCACCCAGTCCGATTTTGATAGCTATGACAGTGAAATGGTCTAATAATATCTGGAAATCCCTAAAAACCTTGGTATTCTTATTCCTAATCCATAAGATCACCCCCATCATCCTTCCCCGAGCTACCTCACTTTCTTCAAAGATTAACTTTAGGCTAGTTTGTGCTTCCCCATCCCCTCTTTCTTATTCGATATCAGCCAATACTTCCGCATTCTGCTCCCGCAACTTGCTCCCAATGCAATCCGCTCGATGTGCGGAATGTCGTGTTGGTGCAGGAAGCACCAGACAATCAAACCTGTGTTTTGATAATGGCAAAAGATTCAAAAGTTAAGATGCCTTGTTATCTAATAAGGTTGATTGAGCTTGTAGGAAAGTCCTAAGTTGTCTTAGGTAAAATTCCTAGTGAATTCTAGGTAGGTGGAAAACCCTAAGAGGCGGTAACCCTAGAAGATGAAAAGTCCTAGCTGTGGTTAGGTAGGTGGAAAATCCTAGGAGGTGGTAACCCTAGGTCCTAGGGGGTGGTAACCCTAGGTGGAAAGCCTGACGGGTCGAGCGCTTCGGGCAAAATCCTAGAGTTGGAGACTCTAGGTTGAAATCCTGGTGGTCGTGGACCGGGTGGAAGTCTGGGCGGGTCGTGGAGCAAACGTCCAGCATGAAGACCGGAAGTCTCGGACACTGAGCAAAAGTCTAGTCGGTCTGGAGGACCGATCTGGCAATAGGTAACTTCTCCTGAGAGGAGTAGGTGAGGATACATTCCCCTGTGAGGGAACAGTAGACGTCGGTTCGACCTAGAGTTTCCGGAGAAAATCAGAAGTCAGAACCGGACAGTCTGAAGGCTGTCAAAAGTTGTCTTATTTAATTAATTGTTATTTGTCTAACTCTATTTTGCAGGGGACTAACACTTTGTTGCAGGGTTAAATTCGACCTTTATCAGTCGACCGAACATCTAGATCGGTCGACCGAACCCCAGTACAGCAGATCAAGTTTTCATAGATCAGACCGAGTTCGACCTCGGGATTGGTCGATTGAACCTCAGGATCGGTCGACCGAACCAAGGATAAGAGGTGACGTGGTCGAGCCGAGTTGATCGGACCAGATGAGCTAGGGATCGGTCGACCGAACGACGGAATAGGTCGACCGAACGAAGAAACTCTATCCGATCAGCAGGACCGGGATTGGAAGGCTGACCGATTCAGGTGGGATCGATGATCGATCGATTGATCTGAATCAAGTCAAGACTTGATCCCGAGATCAGGGGATTTGGATCAAATTTGAGGAGACTATAAAAAGGGGTCTTGACCAGCACTTCAAGGAAATCGAAATTTAGACTACTTGCGCTCCTGTGTGCTGCGATGAAATGCTTCAACAACGGTCAATTGCTACGCTGATAATTGACATTCCTTTCAACATCTTTGTATTGTCGGTAACTTAGTTTTAATATTGCAATTGTAATTGATCTTGTAAAGATATCTCAAGCTTATAGTGATTGTCCATCGAAAGCACTCTCACGTGCGGACCTTGGAGTAGGAGTCGCCACATGCTTTGAACCATGTAAAAGAAATCTTGTTAGCGTTGCTTGTCTTTTCATTCTTTATTCCACTGTGTATTCTGTGTGTTTTGCGAAATGAACGAATTAACCACGAGTGCTATTCACCCTCCTCTAGCACATCATGAATCCTACAATTGGTATCAGAGCAAGGTCACTCTAAATTGGTGAAACCACCAATCGAGTAGAGGGGGTTCATTTTTTTAAAAAACAAAATTATTTACAGTTTTTGCCTAAAAAAGATTCTTACGCCTTTCATTTTTTTTCCCTCCAAAATTATTTTGAAAAATTCATTCTCATATTTTCACCATTAGTTAATATTAGTAAAATATCGAAGTTACCAAAATCTATAATAATATTTTTTATTAATATTTTATTTTTTTCTCAAAATTAGTGAATCACTATTTTTATTTTTCTCCCACACTACTAATCCAAGACCAAGTCTTGGAACATCTGTTATTATTTTTTTTTTACGAGCTGCTTGTTTAATAGCCCACCAAGAAGGCTACAGCATAGCCCACCCGCCTCTTTTCTCTGACGAGGATTTTGGCTACTGAAAGGGCCGAATGAAGTACCACCTCAAGACGCAAGTTGAGATGTGGATAATCATCCAAACTGACCTCGAACTCCCACTCGACAGTGCTGGAAAGCTAGTGTCATGCCAAAACTAGGGCACAACCTTGATGAAGAAGATCGAGGCCAATGCCAAAGCAACATGCACTCTCCAATGTGGCCTAACCAAAGAAGAGTTGAACCGGGTTGGTCCCTTTAACTGTGCAAAGGAGTTATGAGAAAAATTAATCGAGCTGCACGAAGTGATCTCCGATACTAAGGTAAGTAAAAGGGATTTAATTTTAAATAAATTATATAACATAAAAATACAGGATGGTGAATCTACGAGTCAACTACATGCACACATCCAAGACCTTCTCAACAGCCTTCACACAATCGGTCAAAAGGTGGAGAAATGTGACGTTATAAAGTTAGCACTAAATGCTTTTCCAAAGAATCTATTGTGGGCATCAATAGTAGATGCTTACAAGGTATCCAAGGATCTCTCGAGAATTAGATTAGACGAATTGTTTTCAGAATTTGAGTTACACGAGCAGACTAATGCATTGCCAGGTGAGAAAGTTATTGCTTTGATTGCAGGTACAAGCAGAACGAGAGAACCAAAAATCAAGCATCGAATCAAACCTAAATCCGAAGACGAATCGGATCTCGAAGACAAAATCACCACTGAACTAGTCAAATTAGTTCAAAAAGCACTAAAGAAGAAGAAGGTAACTCAATCGAACACGAAGGCCAAGTCTAGAGTTACCTGCTACGACTACAACAAGAAGGGACACTACAAACCTGACTGTCCAAACCAGAAGCACGAAAGAAGGAAGGCCTTCAAGGCAACGTGTTTTGAGTCATCAGAAGAGTTAGACGAAGAAGAACACAAGCAAACAAGCTTCCTCACTCTATTGGTACAAGCGTACGCTGCTGAAACTGAGTCCAAGTCTGAAATTGAGAGTGAACCGAAAATCGAGTCTGAGAGAAGCCACGGATCCGAATCCGTTTTCAAATGGCCAAATAGCATCGTAAGTTCCCTAATTTCAGGTACTCAGATAGATGACTTATAAAATCTAGTTTCATATTTATTAAGAAAGTTGGCCAAATCCAACGTTTGGATCAAGTCACTCCAAAAGGAGGTAACAACTCTTAAGGAAGCGACTAACTCGAACTCTTTGACTGAGCAAGTTCAGGAAGAGAATTCCAATTTAAAAACTCAAGTCAAAGAACTCAAAGACTCATTAGAATGGTTCACTTTGGGTTCCAAGAATTTGAATCTGATTCTTAGAAAACAAAGAGTCGTATACAATTGATCTGGACTTGAATATAAGGTTAACCGTAAGTTTAGATCTTATCTATCGCTTGTTAATCGAACACATAGAAGAATAATCCAGCCATGGGTTCCAAAGTCTAATCTGACTAATCAAGTTAGACTTTGTCAATATTTGATCCCCAAGGATCAAATTCATTACCTTGATAGACCTTATCGAGGCTATGATCTAGGGGGAGCCAACAAAAACACCATCTTTATCATAAAATAGAATTGTCTGATGTTTGCTTTACTATTTTTCATTATACATGCTTAGATTAAGATAGATAAGGACTTAGGCTTGATCCACACTTGACTAGTTAGACCAAGGATTTTTAGAAAGGAAATTAAATATTTAATTTCTTTAAAAACTTTGTCTAGAAGTGGTGGATGATCCCATATCCAAGAAGGTGTAGTGTCTTGCCACAGCCTGAAAGCTAATTATTGAAATATATATTTAATTAATTGACTGTTAAACCTTAGTCTAACTCAAATGAGATCAATCCTTATATTGGAATTTAAATTGAATATTAAATTAACCATCTCACAAAATTATTACGGTTCCCTGATTGAAAATCTAGAAAAAGGTGAGATGGTCCTAGGTTTAAAATATAAAGTAGTTAACCAAATCCAAATTAATTAAACTCAATTAAGTTAACTAAAAATTAGTTCAATTAAACTAAGTCATTTTAATTAATAATTAATTTTAAAATCTAATTAATCATAATTAATTTTAAAATGTTAATTATTTTCAAATCATAATTAAATTATAATCATAATTAATTTCAAAAAGTTAATTAGTTTTAAATCATAATTTATTTCAAAAGTATAATTAATTTCAATTAATTCTAAACTCCTTAATCAAAGTAAATTATTTTCAAATGATTTAATTTTTAAAATCTTAATCATAATTATTTTTAAATATTATTTAAAAAGTTTTAAAATTCAAAATTTAATTACTCAAACGTAAATATTTTCAAATTCAAACTTAATTATTCTGAAACTTAAATTTAAAATACATTTGACTGCAATATTTTAAAATCTTCAAAATTCAATTATTCTGAAACTCAAATTTAAAATACTTTTATCTTCAAAATTTTGAAATCTTCAAATTCACACTTAATAATTTTTAAAATCTAAATTTATACTTCAATATTATACATATTTTTCAAAGTTAAAGATAAAATCAACTTAACTTAACTCCGTCTCACACACACTCATAAGCTGAACATGCTTGATAACATAGAATGAGTGAGATGGAAAATCAGGAAAATAAATAATAACTTTTATGTTTTTGATTTACATGCTTGGACTCTAGGGCCCTCAAACATTTTTAACATTAATTAAGGGGGAGTTAAAGGAAGGTTAAAACATTAATTTTTATTTATTTTAAACATAGATTTTAAAAGTTAAACTTTTCAAAAAGTTTAAAATACTTCTGAAAGAGGAAGTTTATTTTTTAAAAAAACTATTTTTGAAAAGAAAAATAAATTATTTTTGAAAAAACAAAAACTAAGTATTTGATAAAGTATTTTTAAGTATCTTTCAAAGAAATCTTTTACTTAACTAAGTTTTTTTTAAAATATTTTTAAATCTGACTATTTATCGAAATATTTTTAAAAGCTAAGCTTTTATGAATTTTTTTTTAAGCTAAGAACTTAACTAAGCTTGTATCAAAAATTTTTAAGCTAAGTACTTAACTAAGATTTTATCAAAATCTTTTTAAATCGAAGTTTTTTTTTATCAAAATCTTTTTAAAGCTGTGTTTTTATCAAAAAATTTTTAAAGCCAAGTTTTTATGAAAAGTTTTTCAAAAACCTAAGTACTTGACAAAGTTTTTTTGAAAAAGCTACATATTTTCAAAGCATTTCTAATTTAGCTAAGTATTTTTCAAAGTAATTATTTTCAAAGCTAAGTTTAGCTAAATTTTTTTTAAAAAAACTGACTCACTTTCAACACTTAAAAATTAGCTAAGTTTTTTTTAAGTGTTATCCTTCAAGGGAGCTTAAGTTAAATAGAGTAAAAATATTTTTGTCAAACAACCTTTCCTCCCTAAATTGTTTTTGATATATGGCGAAGGGAGAGATAATGGTCAAAAGTTAAGGGGTGTGATAAATTAAGGGGGAGTTAATACTGAGTGAGAAAATGCTATAATTTTCTTTAAATATTTTTCATTAAACTGCTATATATTTGGTTAACTTCTAAACCTGGTTGCCATAATAAAAAAGGGGGAGATTGTTGGTGTAGGAAGCATTAGGCGATCAAACATGTGTTTCGATAATGGCAAAACATTCAAAAGTTAAGATGTCTTGTTGTCTAATAAGGTTGATTGATCTTGTAGGAAAGTCCTAAGTTGTCTTAGGCAAAAGTTCTAGTGGATTCCAGGCAGGTGGAAAACCCTAGGGGTGGTAACCCTAGATGATGAAAAGTCCTAGCTGAAGTTAGGCAGGTGGAAAACCCTAGGGGGTGGTAACCCTAGGTCCTAGGGGGTGGTAACCCTAGGTGGAAAGCCTGGCAGGTCGAGCGCTTTAGGTAAAATCCTAGAGTCAGGGACTCTAGGTTGAAATCCTGGTGGTCGCGGACCGGGTGGAAGTCTGGGCGGGTCGTGGAGCAGACGTCCAGCATGAAGACCGGAAGTCTCGGGCGCTAAGCAAGAGTCCAGTCGGTCTGGAGGACCGGTCTGACAATAGGTAACTTCTCCTGAGAGGAGTAGGTGAGGATGCATTCCCCTGTGAGGGAACAATAGACGTCGGTTCGACCTAGGGTTTCCAGAGGAAATCAGAAGTCAGAACCAGACGGTCCGAAGGCTGTCAAAAGTTGTCTTACTTAATTAATCGTTATTTGTCTAACTCTAGTTTGCTGGAGAGTAACACTTTACTGCAGGGTTAGATTCGACCTTTATCAATCGATCGAACATCTGGATAGATCGACCGAATCCCAGTACAGCAGGATCAGATTTTCAGAGATCAGACCGAGTTTGATAGAGGGATCGGTCGATCGAATCGAGGATAAGCGGTGATATGGTCGAGCCAAGTTGATCGGACTAGATGAGCTGGGGATCGGTCGATCGAACGACGGGATTGGACGATCGAACGAAGAAACTCTATCCGAGCAGCAGAACCGGGATTGGAAGGCTGATTGATTCAGGTGGGATCGGTCGACCGAACCTGGGGATCGGTCGACCAATCTGTTTCGAGTCAAGACTTGATCCCGAGATCAGGGGATCTGGATCAAGTTTGAGGAGGCTATAAAAAGGGGTCTCGGCCAGCACTTCAAGGAAATCAAAATTCAGACTACTTGCGCTCCTGTGTGCTACGATGAAACACTTCAACAACGCTCAACTGCTACGCTGACAATTGACGTCCCTTTCAACATCTTTGTATTGTCGATAACTTGGTTTTAATATTGCAATTGTAATTGATCTTGTAAAGATTTCTAGAGCTTATAGTGGTTTCCCATCGAAAACACTCTCACATGCAGACCTTGGAGTAGGAGTCGCCACAGGCTCCAAACCAAGTAAAAGAAAACTTGTTTGCGTTTCTTGTCTTTTCATTCTTTATTCCACTGCGTATTCTGTGTGTTTTGCAAAATGAATGAATTAGCCACGAGTGCTATTCACCCCCCTCTAGCACGTCATCGATCCTATATACTGATCCTTCTTTGTCTGTATGATATTCCTTTAACCACTCGTATTTGTTGGTGTGATTGACACCAATGATCAAACATGAGTTTTAATGAATAATAAATAAATTAAAGTTAAATGTTATATCTGTCTAATCGGTCTACCAAGTGTGTAGGATATGAACTTGATGGGTCTAGAGGACCAAAATACTAAGCTAAAGTCCAGCTAGGTTTATAACTGGCACAAAGTCCAGATTGGTTGAGATCTAGAAAAAGGAAGTCCAGATTAGTTGAGATATGGCAGAAGGAAGTCTAAATTGGTTGAGATTTGGCATAAAGTCCTAGTGGGTCAAAAGACCTAATATCAAGGAAGTTTGCAAATAGTAAGTGAAGTAAGTCACTAGAAGAGAGAGATCCAGTGAGGATGAATCCCATCTAGGGATGTTAGGCACATGTCAATTTAGGTCTATTTTGAAAACCTAAATTAAGACCGTGACTAGATCCTGGTCTCAATGACTCAGGATCTAATTACTACTACTACCTTATTGTGCTAACTTTGTTTTATACGTTAAACATATTATGTTTGGTTGGATTAACTCTCTTTTGTAGGAAAGAAAAAGTTGGAAAAAGGGTGGTCTAGGCACCTGAACTCTGGGTGCCTGGAGTTGCTCCAAGCACCTGGGCAAGCTTCGCAGAGGCAGCACCCCTGGTGGGTGCCTGACTAGGTACTCGGGCGATTCGAGTGCTTGAAGTTACTCCAGTCGCCTAGACAAGGCAAATTTGATCTTCACGATGAGGTGGAGCACAGTGATTGGCCAACCCACGTCAGCGGTCCAGACACCCGAAGGTGGATAAACTTTGAGGATGAAGTTTCAACGAGAGTGCACCACGTTAGCATAGTCCAGGCACCCAAGAGGGGATCCAGGCACCCGAACAGGGCTATAAAAGGAGGTTCGACCAGCAGCATGGACACAAAATTTGCTACAACTTTTATTCTTGTGCACTACTCCGAGAAGGCTCTGACGATCCTAAAAAGCTGCTTCGACAACCTACGATTAAGGAATTCTATTCGTACTTTCTTTCTATCAGTAAGCTTTCATTTTACAGTTTGTGTACTCAAATTTTGTAGCTCATTTTCAAACTGATAGTGATTGGCCAACGAAAGCACTCAACTAGTCCGAGCCTTGGAGTAGAAGTCGTTGAAGGATCTGAACCAAGTAAAATATTACTTGTGTTAGCATTTGTTTTTCTTTTTCTTACTTTTGTTCCTTAGTTTTATTTCCGCTGCAAACTCAGTATTTTTTTTAAAAAAAAGAACATTTTCAAAATCACATGATTTACCCCCCCCCCCCCCCCTCACGTGTTCACGATCCAACAAGTGATATCAGAATAAAATTTCGCTCTGAATTAGTGCAACCACCAATCAAGAAAAGGGGATTTTTTTTTTTTGCTTTCTTTTTTTTAATCACGTTAGGTTTTAAGATCTTTTACCTAGTTTAAATTGGTGCAATAATCTCTATTGGACAAGTTTTTCACATTGCAAAATACTCTAAATTGGTACAACACCAATCGAGTTTCTTTTTTCTTATACTTATCATCTCCCACACTATTAATCCAAGACCTAGTCTTAGGATTTCTTTATCAATTTTTTTTTTGTGCAAGGTTCTATCTTTAAATGACCCAAGGGGAAGGTTATAACACTGCTCACCCTTCACTCTTTAGCGGGGATGACTTCCCTTATTGGAAGATAAGAATGGAGATATACCTGAAGACGAATATTGATCAATGGTTCACCATCTGACGAGAATACAAGGCGCTGGTAGATAAAGCAACAAAAGTACCTTTCAACCAGAAAGATGGAATCCAGAAGATAAAACGAAGGCCCAGATTGACTCAAAGGCACTGAATACACTTTAGTGTGATTTGAAAAAAGAAGAACTGAATCGCGTCGGCCCGTACGAGAATGCCAAGGAGCTGTGGGAAAAGCTAGTCAAATTATATGAGGGCATGACCAATTCAAAAGTAACTAAGAGAGACTAACTTTTGAACAGTTTATTTAACATTAAAATACAGGATGGTGAGACCGCAAATCAGCTTCACACTAGGATAAAGAACATCTTGAATGGTCTTCGCCTAATCGGGCATCAACTTGAGAATCACAATCTGATAAGGTATGCTCTTAACTCCTTTTCTTGAAATGCATTGTGGGCATCTATAGTAGATGCCTATAATGTTTTGAAGAATCTCTCTAAATTAAAGTTAGATGAATTATTCTGTGAATTAGAATTACATGAACAAACTAACACCAAATAGGTTGAGAAGGGCATAGCTAGCTCTTCTCACTCGCTTGCTCGCATCGTAGATGTTGTTACAGCGGATAAACTTGAAGCGACAAACTCTCCAATGCTAACATTAGGATTTACTTGGTATCCACATCAAGAAGAGATGACTAATCTAACGATCCACACCAAGCACACTCTCCACTATCAAAAACACTCCGTCTCAGAAATAATCCGGAGGTGGAGAAACCTCTTACAACTCACACAAGCAATACTACTCAAAACAAGAAGTAAATACACAAATACAAATAAACACCCATCTTACTTGATCTATTGTTACTTGTGAATGCCTCTTGTAAGCTTGGAAGTGCAACAACACCTCAGCCCTAAACTTCCAAGAACTGGTGGAGAAGATGGAGTGAAGAGCTATTGAGTTTGAATCTCGCCATCGCCTTTATACTCTATGTTTTTAGGGCTCCCAATCGATTGCCACATTAGATCCCAGCGATCACAGCTGTCCAAAACTCACAACCTGTGTAACAGTCATATCTCAATTGATTGACCAATTAATTAGGGAGGCTTCAGTCGATTGACTGATCAATTTAGAGCGCCTTTGTGCTCTCGCAGATAACCACGGAATCGATTGACCAATCGATTCCGGTTGCCTTGAAAAATTGTGAGAAAACCTTCCCCAATCAATCAGATGATCAATTGGAGTGTCCCAATTGATCAGTAAACCCTTTATGTGTTTGCAATAAACTTCCAATTGATCGACCGATCGATCGATCGATTGAGCTTCAGGCCAATCAATCAACTAATCGATTGCCCAGCCCTATCTCGCCAAACATAAGTTTAGGGTTCCAATCCCACCATCTGGTCAACTGTGACCTGTTGGGACTCCCACATGCCTAGCATCTGGTCAACTTTGACCTTCTAGGAGTTCGTCACCAAGTGTCCGGTCAATCCTTTGACCCACTTGAACTTTCCTTCTAGTGCCAAATGTTTGATCAACCTTGACCCACTTAGGCTTACCGTCTGGTCCTCCATGACCCACTTGGACTTCTACTGCTTGACTTCACTCACTAGGACTTCCCTTCTGCCTAACTTCACTCACTAGGGATTTTTACAACTGTCTGACTTTACTCACCAAGACATTCACCCGACTTCACTCACTAGGATTTTCTAACTGCCTGACTTCATTCATCAAGACTTTTTAATTGCCTAGCTTCACTCACCAGGACTTTTCAACTGCCTAGCTTCACTCACTAAGGCTTTCCACCTAACTTCACTCACCAGGATTTCCTTCTGCCTAGCTTCACTCACTAGGGATTTTCACCACCTGACTTTACTTACCAAGATTTCCAATCAAGTATTCGATCAACCTTGACCTATTTGACTCTTCTTCTTCTGCCAACCATCCTGTTGGTCTTTCCCTTGCCTAACCTCCAGTTAGAACTTTCTAGTCAAGTATCCGGTCAACCTTGACCTACTTAACTTTTCTTCACAATAAACTGATAAAACCTTGACCAGAGAGAAATTACACCAATAATTCCCCTAAATGGACAATTGCATCTGTAATCTCCATATATTGTTAAACATTCAAACTCAAATATCAAGACTCAAGCTTAGTCAACCTGGTCAACCTTGACCCAAGAGAAATTGCACCAATAATCTCTCCCTTTTTGATGTTTCATAACCTCACTTATTGTTCACAACATCACAATGAAGGTCTCATACCCTTCATTGTGTCCAAATGCTCATCCTAGAGCATACATGACACTGAAGGTTTACAACCTTCCATTGTTTTATTGTTTAAAAGAAAAATTCATATTTTTAAGGAGTAACTCACCCTCAAAATATGCTCTAACCTTCTGTCATTGCACCAATAATGATTTTGAGTTCCTAAAACTTTATGAAACCTAAAATTTAAAGTTTTGAGATTCATGAATCAATAATGAATGCAAACCTCTACCTAAATTCCGACTTAGTCTTCCTTAACCATTCCAATCTTGTTTTCATCATGAAAACTATCCGTAAATGCTTATAAATGAGTTTTATAGGATTAGGGATGGTTAATATGCACGACTAAAAGTGGCTTAATGGATTAGAATCAAATTATTTCAGCCAAAATCTACTTGTCCAATCGATTGAAGTTGGGATTCCATTAATCAAAGTCATTCAATCGATTAACTGATCGATTCCACGAGTTTCTATTCACAGGAAATGCACTTAAATCAATCAACTGATCGATCAAGTCATGGGTCAATAGATCAACAGATCAATTATGTGAGGCTCTTCTCATGAAAATCCCAATTCAATCGATCAACGAATCGATTGAACCCCCGAGTCGATCGATCGACCGATTGAGTTTCTAATTTTCTGAAATTAAATTTCAGTCAAAATTCAGAAATTCCTAAATAATTCTATAATTTTCTAAAAATCATAAAATTTTACATAGATATTATTCAAGTCCTATACTATCATGAAAAATAGTTTTATAAGAAAATACATCTTATTTTCAAAGATTGGCAAAAAGTTGAAAACTCTTGAAAATTTTAATGTTTCTTCCATGTTTGTGTCTAACTATACAATGATGATTCCTTTCAAAAGATAGTCTTCATCAAAATTTTTCAAAGTATATTTAAAATCATTTTCAAAATCAATTTCTAACTATGTTCCTTAGGCTAAATGCATATAACTTGTACATTAGCTTTCCCAATGATTGGATAACACAAACTATGTGTTTTGATGAAATTAAAACTCAAAAACATGTACTAAATCAATATCTTGAATTTTGTTTATCCTCCGAGCATCTCACCTGTATCTAATGTGCACTAAATACATGCAAGTTAACTTAAGGTTTTTGTGAGATATAGATTTCAGTTTTAGCCTAAACTAAGGGATCATGCATTTCTATCTAAGCATTTTAAAATTGATCATTCACCTATGATGTCACTTATTGATTAATGTCATTGTCCTTAATTACAAGGAATTAAAATAATGCATGATGATTTATGGCATATATCAAAATGAATAAATTTTAAAAGAAAACATACTATAGCTACATAATGTATGTATGACATGACATGGTATTTTTATTTTTCATAACAATTATGAATGCAAATTTATGATGTCATGGCATATAATGGACAAACAATCATGACAATTTAGCATAAATAATATAGCTAGATTATTTATCTAAGTATCCCTATTCTTAAACCAATTGCTAAACTTAAAGAATATACCTAAGTTGCCACTTTCTTCCTAAGAAAATGCCAACAACCCAACTTTATATTTCTTTTGCCTTTAATTGAATTGTGTCAATTTAATTAGGTTAATTAGATCCAGATCTTCGAATTTTGGTACATTTTACTCTTCCAACAAGAGTAACCAATTAAACCTTCTCATTTTCAAGGAGTACAACTACCTTAAAAATGCCCTCCAAGTGTCAACTTCTTCAAAGTTAGGTTAACTACCCTTCTAATTAAAGTTGACTGTCACGCCCCGAGGGTATACTTGTCTATCAAATAGGACGGTACTCCCTAGTGACAATATAGGAAATATGATATCGAGCCAATTCAAGCCAACATAAAAATACCGATGTAATATAACAACACCAAGTCACAAAATGATAATGTGTGTATGTATGCATGTATATGCGAAACACTCGAAAATCCAAAATAGAAAGAACTATAAACAACGAAAATAATAAAAAGAATCAACTCAACATAAATTCAACTCGAGCAGGACTGACGCTCAGGACCTCTGAGCGACACAATACCTCCTCTATCCGCTAACCTGAAAGTCAAAAGAAAAATGAAGGGTAGTGAGTACAACCACACATGGGAGATAGGATATACTAATGGTCATTGACGACTCTCTCAATCACGAATGGGAGATAATGGTCGACAGGATATACCAATGGTTGCTAACGACTCTCTCAACCATGAATGGGAAACAATGGTCGACAAAATATAGCAACCAAGGGTCTAGTAGGATCCTCGAAGTCCTATACTATGGTATAATTCTACTAATGTATAGGCATGCGCCTATATAACAAGGGTTTATTAGGATACTCGGTACCCTATATTACGATGTAATCCTACTAATATATAGGCAGAAAATAGACAATTACGTCCCTAAGTTACTAGTTACCTAGCATTAATATCTTGACTAATTCCATGGAATCATTGTAGATATAAATAAATAATGAGATCAATATCAAGTAATCCTAGGGGTTGATTCAAAGAGGGAAGCCTAGTGGAATACACTACCCTTTCTAGGGAGTGATTTCCATCAAGTCTAGGTCAATATAATCTTGCTAATATATATATGGTCTCGCATCGGTATACAACTGTACTACCTATAATATCAATGCCCTGTATGCACGAGCCTAAGTATATAATCATACTATAATACAAATTCACGAATATAAGCTATAGGCCTAAATAACAATAAGGGTCTATTAGGATACTCCATATCCTACACCATAGTATGAAATAACAAACACAGGTTTAGCAAGATGCTCAATATCCTATACTATGCTATGATCGTCCTACACTAGAGCCTGGTAACATCATGCATATTTAACTGCATAGGTCAACATATATATATATATATATATATATATATCAACAATAGGTCAACATATAAAGACAACCAATAAGGTATCAACTTAGGAGCAATATAGGACATATTTAAAGTAGACGAGTAACTGTAACACTATCAAACATGGCAGTAAACAATCATACACTATAATCAAAGCTATCAAGAAGATAAGCAGAATATACCCACCTCATTGTAGATCATCCTAATTGTCTTCAAGTCAATTGTCTACTCTGGGCTTAAATCCTACAAGTATAGGATGCAGATCTAATCTAAGTACTAGCGTAATCCTGTTAACAATTCAATTAACTATCAAGTTAATTAAGCTTACTTAGTTAACCCTTAATTGATATCTAAATCAATTATTTCTTTAATAATTTGATTAACCATAAGTGAATTAGTTAATCATTAATTAAGAAAATAGTCCTTAATAAGTTCATCAATTTAATCCAACTATAAAATAATTAATCAATATTAATTAATCTGAATCTTATTAGTAAATGAATCAACTATTATTATAACTATCGAATAACAATTCAACTAACTATATTAATCATACTAGTTGAATCATTAATTAAACTTATCAATTTAATTGATTAAGTAGCAACTATTACATCAATTAATCATACTTTAGACTAATAACTTGATTAATAATCTAATTATCAATTATCACCCTAATTAATGAATTCATTACCAAACTATCACGCCCCAAGGGTAAGGTTATCAGACGAAAATCGAACAACACCTCCCTTGTAACAATGACAATTAAAATCTAGATACATGGCCACGAGGCAATACACGAATAATATATACAGCCCACACGACTAAAAACAAACAACACAGCAGAAACAAATCAAGTATCCAACCTAGAAAATAAAAGGATCTACTCGATCCATTCAAGATGTGAAAACCCCCACAGACTACGAGTCAGCCCGGCTTGACACAACCACCAACACGACAAATAAAAGAAGCCACAAGGCTAAAGTCCAAGTCAAATTATTACAACACCAAATCCATAAACCAAAATACAAGTAACACAAAGAAACGAAAGATAGAAAAAAGTTCTCGAATGCGATGTGGGACTGGTAGATAGGATCTCTGAGCAACACTACACATCCTCTACCTGCTAACCTGTAAATAAAGGGAAAGCAAAGGGTAATAAGTATAAAATACTCTGCGGGTATTAAAAAAATAGTGCTTGATACTATATATAAGGAGATCAAAGGAATGCAGCCTCAGATAAAATACTTACTAACTAATGTAAGTACACCAATATAGTCATCTGCTAATAAAGCATAACACTACGTAATCCACCATTAACCTTCTCAACCTGGTATAACCAATGAATTGGAAGTACATACAGTACATCTAAATCCTACCCAAATAGATGTATAGCCAGCATATAACAAATATACAACAAGTCTTGACTAGCAAATCATGCTATCACGAATAAGCCTCGCGAGCAGCCAGGGTATATAAATAGTCATTGTCCGCAGGAGAACGCTCTACCACGGATGGTCCCGTGGGAGGACGGGATGAGGTAGCTATCTAGCATCTCATTTACTGACTGCGGGAGAACACTTTACCATGGATGGTCCTGTGGATAGTTAGGGTATGTAAACAGTCACTGTCTGGGGAGAACACTCTACCACGGATGGTCCCGTGGGCAGACAGGATGCATAAATGGCTACTGTTTATGGGAGAACACTCTACCACGGATGGTCCCGTGGGCAAACAGGATATATACATATACCCAGCCATAATGACAAAATAAGCAATAACAATCCACCTGAGGATAATGCTCTTCAAGCTACCCTACGGTCTAGCCACACTAGCGTATAGGCATAAGCCTAAATAACAACCAAGATCTAGTAGGATACTCGATATCCTACGGTATGGTATAATCTTACTAACATATTGACACTGATATAAGTATACAACTATACTATGATATAAATGCATGAGTATAAGTCCACAACTACACTAGGGTCTGGTATATCCTATACATATAACCAATCCGAGCATGAAAGCAACAAGACTGCATAGATGTCATCGACAAACAATTAATGATAAGCAACAAAGATCAATCTCAAGAACAACATAGAGTGCATCTAAGGTAAAAAAAAAAAAAGTAACTATTGTTTGAACAACATATAACAATAAATAATCATGCACTAAGGATAAAGTCATAAAGAAACAAGGCAAGAAGTACTCGCCTTAATGTAGATCAGGCTAAATATCCTCTCGGCAGAGTTTGCTTTAAATCAGAATCCAAACCCTGTAATATATATCACAATCAAGTCCAAGGTCCATACTACAATAAGTAATAAACCCTAATCCTAAATTGATTAGGAAATTCTATTTAGATCAACCTAATCATCAATCAAGTCACTAATTCCATTAATTCTAACTCAATCGTCCAATTCATTAATTGATCCATTTGTTAACTCAATCCACAATTCTTTCACATCAACTCTACTTATGAGTTACTCAATTAAATAATGATAATCCTCCATGATCCAAGCATACTTAATTTCTTAACCTGATCAATTAGATATTAAGCATGTCCTTGATCCACCAATCAGTCCATTTCCCAATTCTTATTCACATTTTTTCTTATCACCTTAATTAAATCAAGCATCATAAATCAAGTAACCCAAATCGATCTCAACAAATATAGTAAATCTGTAACAATCCCTATTTCTATAAATACAACCAATCGAAAGCAGCAAAACGAATTCCATTATGTATTAAACCAACATTAACTACATCTTACCCCAAATTCAAATCTACATCTAATCGATGAAGGATCTAGAGGTTGCTACGATGAAGAGGAAGCTCTCCACTCAAATTGTACTTAATATCATTTCATCAACCCTTCGACTCCCTACGATGGATGTGATAGCTGTTCTTAATGGCTGAATTGGCGATAGATGAGGTAGCTTGGACACGATCTACTTACTGTTGGCCGCCGACAGGAGCAATAGTCAACCATGGTTGTGACGACAGCTGGCTGGCCTCAACACCACCAAAAGGCAACAACAGTCTTTAGGATAGCGGTTGGTTGTATCAATGCGAGTGACAACTCGCGACGGCGATGGTGTCGAGCAGAGATGCGAGTGGGAGAGGCCCGACGACTGGAATCTAGGGCACAGGATTAGCTAGTGGAAAGACACAGGGTGAAAAGACACATGGCATCGTTGGGGGAAGAGATCTCGCGACGGGGCTTCTCGGAAAAGCAACAATTATCGACAAAAGGGAAGGACGTTGGTGGCTCACATAGGACCCGTAGCATCGTCGTCTTGGCCTCAGGCGAAGGGGCGGCACAACGGGGCGTGGGCGGCAACACCGATGGTCGGCGATCGACGGTAACGCACGACCAAGGAGGGTGAGCAGCATGATGAAGAGTCGAGGAAGAAAGGCTCGTGTGGAGGAAATGGGGAAACCCTAGTTTATATACTTAGGTTAATTAAATCCATTAACTCCTATTTATGTGATATTCTAAACATGCTTTAATAAGGCCTAATTGACTTATCCCCTTAAACCTTTTATACATATTCCATTTAAATCCCGAAAAAAATCTAAATATTTCTAAAAAATTCATTAAATTATTGTTCAAATAATACTTATTATTTATTTACCATATATTACATTCTCTTCCACTAATAAAAATTTGATCCCCAAATTAACTGCTCAAACTCAAGGATCCTAATCCGATGGTAACTACAACACAACACACCCATATACTTGTCCATCCTAGTATCATAAACAATCTCCAACCGTGAGGGTTTAAAGGTTCCCTTATAAAACTACATGGTGATCTACTTCCAAGTAGATAGTGAATCCATCATAGCGGAAACATTCTCGAATCCCTTATACACAAGATGATCTACTTCTAAAGTAGATAATCAGTGTTCTGTAGTTATAAATCTATCATTCTTCCGCTATGTTGATATTACGATCCATTGTTGTAGGTGAATCCACTAGACATAGATAATCTTTCCAGTTGTTGTCAAAGTCCATCCCACCTGCTATAAGCAAGTCTTTTAGTGTCTAAATGGCGCGCTTTGTTTGACTGTGTGTTTGTCAGCAAGTCTTCACAAAGTAATCCTAAAGAGTCAGTCTAACATGTCAGTAGAAAATGGATGAACTTAGCTAATCGATTAATGATCACCTAAATCGAATCATGCACTCTCCATGTGAGGTATTTCCAAAATAACCCTACTAGTTTCTGACATCCTTTCTTCATACCATTCAACTAGTAGGAACAATTTTTTTTTGTCTCATTTTCCTCTCTAAAAATCTGTTTACAGTCTTGAGTACCGTAACTATTTCAAAGTTTGAGGTCCTGAGTACCGTAACTAGTTCAAAGTTTGAGGTGTTGATCATCAACTTGTGCTTCCTTAATTCGTACAACAAAGATGACTAAGCATTTATAAACACCCATAATTGCTCTTAACTTTTTATCCTCATAATCCTTCTACACTCCCTTCTTCCTCTCAATTATCTGATGCATTTAGTACTTCATTTTTAAGGAAATACACTTATTCAACTCGCCAGGATCAACAATAAAGATCCTTACCTACCTTTTGAAATTGGAAACCATGTCACCAAGTGATAAAAAGAAACTACAACCACAACTTACTCAAAGACAATCTCCCTAGGTTCACGTAATATGTTAAGGTAAGTCCATGTACAAAAATCTAAAAAATCTATTCATCAGTGATAAGATCCGTGATTCCTCTCCCATAGAGTTAGGAGATTGTTTCCAAGATGTACCAACATCTGGTGAAACTTGCCAACTTATTGCTCTCACCCTGCGTTATCTGATCAAGTGAGGTTAGTACTCACAACTTCAATGTAGGACATAATGATGAGGTCTAGTGCTTGTGAGTGTGGCAATAGTTAGGTCAAGTAGCACTTCAGATACGCTAATTATTATTTCAAGTGTCATTGATGGTAATTATTTTACAAGGAGGTGAGGTTAAACGTATTCTAGAATGGATGAGGGATTTAGTTTCCAGCCAACTTAGGTAGGACCAAAATGGTGAATCAACGAGATTCAAACCAAGCTTCATACAAACTGGTATGACACTAAACAACACTGCAGTAGAATATGCAACCAATCGACACAATTATTGAAGATCCAAACCAAATTGTTTCAAGCTGAACTATGTGCAATATCAGAAAATAGTAAGATAACACCTGAACTTAGATTTTAGAAGCATTTTCAGAGAAGGTACACTAGATATGAAGGAAATGATATCCATACATATCAATATAACAGAATTGGTAAAATGATAGCACCTAAACTTGTGGTCTGACCATCTTTTTGATCTTCTTTATTTTTAACAGTACATTAATGAAAACTCAATTTCAGAGAAGCTTTCTATGTAAGACAAAGTCTTGAATCATTTAATACGAGCTACAAACTAAAAATGGGCCTGAGTAGTTTCAGATAAACTAGACCATGCAGAATAAATATTTAAAGCATATTGGCCCATTTCATGTTTAATATGTTTGAAATACAATTAGATCAAGTAAATTATAGTTATAGAATGACAGTGCGTGAGATAAATAATGAAAAATCAGGAATCAGAGTTTTGAGAGAAACTGGCTATGGAGTATTGACTATTCAACCATCTTTGGTTGTCATTTCTTAGATATTGCATGCTTAAGCAATAATCCACAATTTTATGTCTCAATAAATCTACTACAGGCTCAAAATATCCTAACCCCATCTAGTACAGAACTATAAGTCTGGAATACAATTACCCAAGCCTTTACTGTCATCTCTTATTTTACTTACAGAAACTAGTTACATTTTACTTGACTAAACCAACCAAAACTTTTCTTTTCCTAGCAATTGCCTAGCTTCTGCCAAGAAATTTGTACCGAAACCAACTATACTAAATATAATAGCCAACAAAACTATGTGCCAAAAATCATTCTTTTGACTTGAATTAAATGAGAATCAGATAAGTTGGCAAGGCAACTGCAATGCTACCGATCCATGCAATGCCCATGTTTTCTGATTTTGTGATTGATCCAACTTTCTGGGATCCTATTAAGCATGATCAATTCCTAGTAAAATAAGGTCCTTTCCAACATAAACAAACTTTTAAAATACAAAGGGGTCTTTTCTCTCTCGCACAGGATACCTCTTAATCATAAATCATCAAAATCAAATATCCACTACTAATCCATCAACATATTACAAAAATGAGTCAATTCCGATTCATTCTCAACATCAATCAAACTTGATAACTTTCTAAGCAACGAATAGAGTAAAAGGAAGTCATCCACCATAGGTCAATATTGTTTGTCTATGTTGTACCAACTAAAGGAATTATATCTTATGGGAAAGTTTGTTGCAGCACTTTTTTTTTTTATTATTGAAACTATACATAATTATTCCATTGTGTTACTTCTTAATTGTTAAAATTTTGATCCATTCCGTATGATAAGTTTCTTAGCTTACTATCTATTGGAGCTACATCTAATTGCATCCAGTGTGTTCCTTCTTAATTGTTGAAAATCGATCAATTAAGTATGATCAATTGTATCATAGTCTTACAAAGAAACTTTCCTTCCTTTTTTTCGCCTAAGGGGTATACAATCATTACATTAAGACTCCAAAACTTATTTCCATTCCAATTTTAGCCATCCATATAACTCTGTTGTTAAATAATAAAATCCAAGAATCTAAATCTAAAATTTCATATCCATCATTTTTACTATTTCCCCTATCGATAAGCCCTGCAAAAGAAGACAGGGAAATACTATTTCCCAAAAATCATACCCCACATCTCCATCAAGTAACGACCTGATCTTATAGAGGGTATGTAGTTGATTCAGCCTTTGCTACATCAATAGCAGTTATGTACCCAAATGCGTCTTCCAAGTTATCTAACCAAGCATGGACAACTCAAGGATTAGAATCCCTATAAAACAGTGGACATTGATCTCTCACCAACTGCACCAACAACGAAACACACACCCTACCCATCACCCAACTGGTAATAGCAAGGGCTGACATGCTTAGAGATATTCTCTGAGACTGTGTTCCTTGATCTCCAATAGATTGTTGACGGGCTTGACACCTACATCCAACTTGGTATCAGTTGGTGTCACAGAAGAATCTATATTTTGTGTATTAGGCTCGGGTCCTGTAATGTCAACTTATCGCGTTCATGGTCGTTCTCGACCACGACTGCAATTAAGGCTGACTCACTTAGTGTCACCATACTAACACCAGTCAGTGAGTACTTAATAAATAGATATAGAAATAGTTACACAATCCAACTAAGTTGGAGAAAGTCTAACTAACTATGTATTCATTCTTACAACATTCAACTAATCAAACAGTATCTAAACAAGGTAGTAAACCAAAATAGGTATAACAACACCAGAGATATACCTTACTTGCTATAGCTCGAAGATATCCTGTCAGTCCCAAACCTCAAAAAGTCACATTGAGAAAACAAATCGTGAAATTCCAAACACAAAATAAACATCGCAACCTGGGCTCTGATACCAATAAAATTGTCATGCCTTGAGGGTAAGGTTGTTCGATGAAAATCGGATAGCACCTCCCTTGTAACAATGACAATTAAAATATGGATATATGGCAGCGAGGTAATACACGAATAATATATACAGCCCACGCGGCTGGAAACAACCAACACAGCGGAAACAAATTAAGTGTCCAACCTAGACAATAAAAGGATCTACTCGATCCATTCTAGATGTGAAAACCCCCACAGACTACGAGCCCGCCCGACTTGACACAACCACCAATATGACGAATAAAAGAAGCCACAAGGCTAAAGTCCAAGTCCAAGTCAAATTATTACAACACCAAATCCATAGACCAAAATGCAAGTAACACAAATAAATGAAAGACAGAAAATCGTTCTCGAATGTGACGTAGGACTGACAGACATGATCTCTAAGTGACACTACACATCCTCTACCTGCTAACCTATAAATAAAGGAAAAGCAAGGGGTAATAAGTATAAAATACTCTACGGGTACTAAAAAAATAGTGCTTGATACTATATATATAAGGAGATTAAGGGAATGTAGTCTCAGATAAAGCATCTGCTAACCAATATAAGTACACCAATATAGTCATCTGCTAATAAAGCATAACACTACGTAATCCACCACTAACCTTCTCAACCTAGTATAACCAATGAATTGGAAGTACATACGGTACATCTAAATCCTACCCAAATAGATGTATAGCCAGCATATAACAAATATACAGTAAGTCTTGACTAGCAAATCATGCTATCACGAATAAGTCTCGCGAGCAGTCAAGGTATATAAATAGTCACTATCCGCAGGAGAACGCTCTACCACGAATGGTCTCGTGGGTAGACTGGATGAGGTAGCTATCTAGCACCTCATCTACTGACTGCGGGAGAACACTCTACCATGGATAGTCCCGTGGGCATATAGGATGCATAAGTGGCTACTGTCTGCGGGAAAAACTCTACCACGAATGATCCCCGCGGGCAGACAGCATATATACATATACCGAGTCATAACGATAAAATAAACAATAACAATCCACCTGAGGATAATGCTCTTCGATCTACCCTATGGTCTAACCATACTAGCGTATAGGCATAAGCCTAAATAACAACCAAGATCTAATAAGATACTCGATATTCTACGATATGGTATAATCTTACTGACATATTGACACTCATATAAGTATACAACTATACTATGATATAAATGCACGAGTATAAGTCCACAACTACACTAGGGTCTAGTATACCCTATACATATAACCAATCCGAGCATGAAAGCAACAAGACTGCATAGATGTCATCGACAAACAAATAATGATGATACGGGTTATGATAGGTCGGCATGCCGAATAAAAGGGGAGTTTAGGTCACGAAAGATAGAAGTAATATGTGGCCGGTAGAATGCAGGCTGAGCGAGCACCCACGTGATCATATATGCTCGGTCGGGAAAAGTCTGCTCGAGCGTAATGGCATTTAGCCTTATATATGATTTTCAGCATATTACCAACCGACTGCAGACCGAGCGAGCACCCACGTGCTCATATATGCTTGGCTGGGCAAAGCCCGCACGAGCATAAAGGCATTTAGCCTTATATATGATTCTCAATATATTACCGGTCGGTCGTAGGCCGAGCAAGCGCCCACGTGCACATATATGTTCGGCCGAGCAAAGCCCGCCCGAGCATAAAGACATTTAGCCTTATATATGATTCTCAACATATTACCGGTCGACCGCAGGCCAAACAAGCGCCCACGTGCTCATTTATGTTCGGCCGGGAAAAGCCCGGCCAAGCATAAAGGCATTCAGCCTTATAATGATTCTCAACATATTACCGGTCGACCGCAAGCCGAGCGAGCGTCCACGTGCTCACATATGTTCGGCTGGGCAAAATCCTCCCGAGCATAAAGGTATTTAGCCTTATATATGATTCTCAACATATTACTGGCCGACCACAGGCCGAGCAACGTACTCATATATGTTTGGCCAGGTAAAGTCCACCCTCGCATAAAGGCATTTAGCCTTATATATGATTCTTAACATATTACCGGCCGACCGCAGGCCGAGCGAGCGACCACGTGCTCATATATGTTCGGCCGGGCAAAGCCCGCCCGAGCATAAAGGTATTTAGCCTTATATATGATTCTCAACATATTACCGACCGACCGCAGGCCGAGAGAGCGCCCACATGCTCATATATGTTCAGTCGGGCAAAGTCCGCCCGAGCATAAAAGTATTAGCCTTATATATGATTTTCAACTTATTATCGACCGACCGCAGGCCGAGTGAGCACCCACGTGCTCATATATTCTTGGTCGGGAAAAGTCCGCCCGAGTATAGAGGCATGATTCTCAACATATTACCGGTCGATCGCAAGCCGAGCCAGCAGCCGCGTGCTCATATATGTTCGCCCGGGCAAAGCCCAACCGAGCATAAAGACATTTAGCGTTATATATAATTTTTATCATATTACCGATTGACCGCAGGCCGAGTGAACACCCACATGCTCATATATACTCAGTCGGGTAAAGCCTGCCCGAGCATAAACGCATGATTCTCAACATATTACCGGTCGACCGCAGGCCGAGCAAGCACCCACGTGCTCACATATGCTTGGTCGGTCAAAGCCCGCCCGAACATAAAGGTATTTAGCCTTATATATGATTCTCAGCATATTACCAACCGACCGTAGGCCGAGCGAGTATCCCTATGCTCATACACACTCGGTCGGACAAAGTCCACCCGAGCATAAAGGCATGCTCAATAAAAGATATTTCTAATATCCGGCCGGCTTGAACGATCGGCCAAGACATATTCAACTTAAGGTATTCTTAATATCCGGTCGGTTTGAATGATCGGCCGAGACATATTTAACAGAAGATATTCTTAACAGCATATGCAGCCAACTTGAATGATCGGTCGAGACATGCCCAATAGGATATTTGGCGGAAAATATCTTCTAGAAGTTTCTTCAGTTATGATGACGTGTCTCCATTATAAATACAAGTCATAAACGACAAAATGGGAACATCTGGGGTACAGAAAAGATTCCTTAAAGATTATTGCACGATGTATAGAAGATGACTTCATCTCCTAACAAACCCTAACGAATCGGGGACCACTTTATGACCACGAAGGTCACGTGAGGTAGTATAAAAAGGGGGATCCTCTTCGTTGGCGAGGCACGCAAGTTCTAGCATCTAAACTTTGTTTTACTTCAGTTTTCTTCCACCTTTTGAGAGAGAAACCTTCTAGCCAGCCAATGGGTCCTAACAAGTGGTATCAGAGCAAGGACGCTTCAGGAGGACTAACGGCCGATTGAAGCACCTAATCAATGGTCGGACCGAGCATATACCCACCGAAGTTCGAGGGGGAGTTCGCTAGCTGGAAAAAGCGAATGCAGGTATTCTTTAAAACAGACTTTGAATTACTTTTAATAATGAAGTTCGGCTTTGTAGCACCCGAGGGTAAGTAAGAATACCAGTGGACGAAGAAGGAGCAGGCCGACTATATGGCAAACAGCAAAGCAGAGTTACATCTGTTGAGCATCCTTCTGCCACAATAAGTCAACCGGATCGGCACCTACGACTCAGCAAAGGAGCTTTGAGAGAAGTTCCTTGAGCTACACGAAGGGACGTCCGAAGCCAAGCTCGCGAGACGGGACTTACTTCGCAACTAGCTTACCAATCTACGATTTGAAGAATACGAAATGATTGCACAACTTCACTCGAGAATTAAGGAGCTCATCATCAGACTGTCGAATCTCAGAGAAAAGGTAAACGACCAAGATTCGCTAAGGTACGCTCTTAATGCATTCCCTATAAATACAAAATGGGCATCACTAGTAGATGCCTTCTATATCTCTAAGGACTTAGAATCTATTACCTTAGAAGAATTGTTTTCAACTTTTGAAGTGCATGAATCGAGATGTGCATGTACAAAGTGTTAGAGTGTATACTAAAAGTCTAGCTTTTTGTAAACATTTATATTTGAAATAAAGAATCACATTGGTCAAATTTCTACATTTATATGCTAAGTGTAGTTGTTCAATTAATTTATATTGTAGATAACATGGTATATGGTGTCACACACAGAAGATCATGTTATCAATTCCTTATAAATTATAAACAATAGCTCATGACTAAGATGGAAATGAACAAACCATTGGAATAGTTGTAGCGTAATTTGGTATTAGTTTATCTTAATTATAAAATTACACTAGTACACTCAAAGTGTATTGAGCTGGACTATTTAAGGTAAGTTCTTTTTATACTGACTGAATAAAAGAACAAGACCTTTGTTATTATGAAAGTGTGTGCTCTTAATTCTGGTATAATAACAAGCACATATATCTAGTATTTATTTCTTTGACTTATCAAAGGGTGCGATTTAGTTCGATAAATCAATAGGTCCGATAAGTTGGGAAATGATATTATTTATAGTGTGTGTTGTTGATTATAGAAGGAAACTGTGTCCTAGTAATCAAGGTTGATGATGTCCCCAAGAGGAGCTCATAAGGATTGTCATTTAAACCCTGCAGGTGGACTTAGTCTGACATGACGATAAGGTTGAGTGGTACTACTCTTGGAGCTAGATATTAATTAAGTGAGTTGTCAGTAACTCACTTAATTAGTGGATATTATGTATTTTAAACACAGGGAGACTAACACATTCATGATAAGAAGGAGCCCAAAATATAATTTGGGATTGGTGCGGTAGTTCAATAATAATTCTTTAGTGATATGAATTATTATTGATGAAATTAAGTTGGGTGTTCGGGGCGAACACGGGAAGTTTAATTTCATCAGGAGACCAAACCAATTCCTCCTCTAGGTCTCTATCGTAGCCTCTTATTTATAAAGTGTAATACCCACATATACCCACCTTCCTACCCAACCTTAGGTGGCCGGCTAAGCAAGCTTGGGGTCCAAGCTTAGGCCGACCAAGCCAAAGGTTGAGCCAAGTAAAGGTGGTCGGCCCTAGCTTGAAGCCCAAGCTTGGTGTGGCCGACCATATATAAAATAAAAGGATTTTATTTTTAAAATCTTTTCTAATGTGGATACCATGATTTTAAAAGAGAGTTAAAAATTTAAATATTTCCTTTTATAGCTTTTTACAAAAGATTAAGTGAAAGGTTTGATATCTTTCCTTATTTGTAGTTAAAAGAAAGATTTTAATTTTTGATAAAACTTTCCTTTTTTGTAACCATCTTCATGATTTAAAAGAGAGTTTTAAAATTAAATCTTTCCTATTATAGTTTCTACAAAAGATTAAGAAAAAATTTGATATCTTTCCTTATTTGTAGATTAAAAGGAAGATTTTAATTTTAAAAAAAAACTTTCCTTTTTGGAAATCATCCACATGTTTTAATAGAGAGATTTTAATTTATAAAATTTACTTTTATAATCAACCATGAAGGGAAAAATTATTAGAGAAATTTTTATTTTAAAATTTTTCGGAAACAAATAAGGAAGTTTTAATTTTGTGTTTAAAACTTGCCTTATTTGGAGCACATGAGGTGGCCGGCCATGTAAAGGGTTAAAAGGAATTTTTAATCAAATTTTCCTTATTAACCAATGGCAAGGAGAATAAGGAAATTTTAATTATAATTAAACTTCCTTATATGCCAAGACCAAGGAATATAAAATAGGGGTAAAAGTGCCTCACCTCAGAACATATCTTCTAGTATTCCCCTCCTCTTTTTCTTGGTGTGGCCGGCCCTATTCTTCTCTTCTTCTCTTCTTCTTTAGTGGCTGGTGCATCCCTCTCTTGGAGTTCTTGTTGGTGGTCGGTTCTTGCTAGGAGAAGAAGGAGAGAAAAGAGACTTTACTCTTGCATCCCTTGGAACTTGAAGATTGGTGGCCGAAACTTGCAAGAAGGAAGGAGTCTTGGTGGTTCTCATCTCGGTAGATCGTTGCCCACACAACGTTCGAGATAAGAAGAGGAATATGATAGAAGATCAAGAGGTTGTTACTTACAAAGAAAGGTATAACTAGTAATTCTATTCCGCATCATACTAGTTTTTCGTTTGTAAGAATTTTGAAATACCAAACACAAGAGGCATATGATTCTAGGTTTCGAATTTGTGATTCGAGTTTTGTGTTCTTTTCTTTTCTTTTTCGATCTTGTGATTCGATTGTTCTTTTTGGTTAAACCTGTTGGTTGCTACTCGGAAAACCTAATGGTTCCACTGTACAAAAATTTTGTACAAAGGTCTGAACCTTTTCCTAGCTACCATGTGTTCTTTTAAATAAAACTTGGATCGCCTGCGGAACTTAACACATTTGATCCAAAGTTTAATCTATTTGTTCTTTTAGGTTTGACTTGGATCTCCTGTGGAACTTAACACGTTCGATCCAAATCACCTAAGTTATTAATTCCATTAAATATTAATTTCCATAATTGGTTCCCAGTACTGACGTGGCGAGGCACATGGCCTTCTTGGATATGGGAGCAACCACCACCGACTAGACAAAACCTTTTAAGGAAAGCTAATATTTAATTTCCTAAAATAACTTTAGGTTAACCGAAAGGAACAATCAAATCACAAGGAAAAGAAAAAAAAAAAGAACACAACATCGAAAACAAATTCGAAATACTAGAATCGTATGCCTCTTGTATTTGGTATTATTTCCTAAAATAACTAGTATGATGCGGAAAGGAAAAATACTAGTTATACCTTTTAGAAAGACCTCTTGATCTTCTACCGTATTCCTCTTCTAACCTCAGACGTTGTGTGGGCAACGATCTTCCGAGATGAGAAACCACAAAAGCACCTTCTTCTCCTTTCTTCAAGTTTCGGCCAAGCACAATGCTTCCAAAAGATGAAGATCTTTTTCCACCAACCAAGCTCCAAGGGATGTAAGCTTTCTCTCCTTCTTCTCCAAGCTAAAATCCGGCCACCACTTGATCTCCAAGAAGGAAGAGAGGCTCGGCCACAAGGATGGAGAGAAGAGAAGGGGAAGGGTCGGCCACACCAAGGAAGAAAAGAGGGAGAAAAATAATAGAGTCGTTCACACATGAAGGCACCTCTACCCCCTCTTTTATAATCCTTGGTCTTGGCAAATAAGGAAATTTAAATAAAAACTTCCTTAATTCTTTTGCCATGAAAATGAAATATTTATTTAATTAAAAATAATTTTTCTCTTCTCAATTTACAATGGCCGGCCATATACAAATCTCCAAGCAAATAAAATTTTAAACACAAATTAAAACTTCCTTATTTGCTTCCGGAAATTTATAAAAATTTTCAATAATTTTTATCCCTTCATGATTGGTTAATAAAAAGGAAATTTTATAAATTAAAATCTTTCTTTTAAACATGTGGATAATTTTCCAAAAAGGAAAGTTATCTCTAAAAATTAAAATCTCTTTTCAATCTACAAATAAGGAAAGATATCAAATCTTTTCTTAATCTTTTGTAGAAACTAATAAAAGAGAATTTTTAATTTTTAAACTTTCTTTTAAATCATGAACATGATTAAAAAGGAAAGTTTTTACCAAAATTAAAATCAACCTTTTAATCTACAAATAAGGAAAGAGATTTAGCTCTTCTCTTAATCTTTTGTAGAATCTTATAAAAGGAAAGATTTAAATTTTTAAACTCTCTATTAAATCATGTTATCCATATAAGAAAAATTTTTAAAAATAAAAATCCTTTTATTTTAATTTGGACCGGCCACACCAAGCTTGAACCCAAGCTAGGGCCGGCCACCTTGAAGCACCCATGAACCAAACTTTGGCCGGCCCTAGCTTGGTCTCCAAGCTAGCTTGGCCGGCCCCTATGGGATGGGTAAGAAGGTGGGTATAGGTGGGTATAGTACTCTATAATTAAGAGGCTACGATAGGGATCGAGAGGAGGAATTGGTTTTGGTCTCCCGATAAAATTAAGCATCCCATGTTCGCCCCGAACACACAACTTAATTTTATCAATAATAATTCATTCCACTAAAGAACTATTATTGAACTACCGCACCAATCCCAAATTACATTTTGGGCTCCTTCTTATTATGAGTGTGTTAGTCTCCCTGTGTTTAAGATGTCGAATGTCCACTAATTAAGTGAGTTACTGACAACTCATTTAATTAATATTTTAGTCCAAGAGTAGTACCACTCAACCTCATCGTCATGTTGGACTAAGTCCACCTGCAGGGTTTAACATGGCAATCCTTATGAGCTCCTCTTGGGGACATTCTCAACCTAGATCACTAGAACACAGTTTCCTTCTATAATCAACAACACACACTATAAGTGATATCATTTCCCAACTTATCGGGTTTATTGATTTATCGAACTAAATCTCACCCATTGATAAATTAAAGAAATAAATATCAAATATATGTGCTTGTTATTATATTAGGATTAAGAGCACACACTTCCATAATAACTGAGGTCTTTGTTCCTTCATAAAGTCAGTATAAAAGGAACGACCTCAAATAGTCCTACTCAATACACTCTAAGTGTACTAGTGTAATTATATAGTTAAGATAAACTAACACATAATTACACTACGACCTTCCAATGGTTTGTTCCTTTCCATCTTGGTCGTGAGCTACTGTTTTATAATTTATAAGGAACCGATAACATGATCTTCTGTGTGTGACACCACACACCATGTTATCTACAATATAAATTAATTGAACAACTACATTTATCGTAAATGTAGACATTTGACCAATGTGATTCTTATTTCTAGATAAATGTTTATACCGAAAGCTAGGTTTTTAGTATACATCCTAACAATCTCCCACTTATACTAAAAGACTAAGCTGCCATATCTGCTATCATACATCTGATTCCCAACATTTCAAAAGTCTTGCCTTAAGGGCCCTAGTGAAAAGATCTTTATGTCATCATCTGATGCAATCTAGGCAGCAACAACTTTTCCTCGTTTGTATTGGGTGGTACTTGCGCTCTATTGTGTTTACTTGCCTTATAGACTTATGGTTTCTTCGAGTTTGCTACTGCACCAATATTATTACAATAAATTGTAATAATCTTTGGACAAACCAGAAATCATATCTAAGTCTATCTTGAGGTTATTGAGTCATTCAGCTTTTATGTCTACCTCAGAGGGTTGCCATATACTAAGTTTCTATGGTAGAGTCCAGAAAAACACCTATGCTTATCACTCTTCCATAGTTATGACTTTACCTCCTAAAGTAAACACAAAACCCCGAGGTTGACTTACTATTGTCCCTATCCGACTGGAAATCAAAATCCGTGCAACCCACAGGGACCAAAATAACTGCCTTGTAAGCTAGCATATAATCTCTAGTGCCTCTAAGGTACTTCAATATATGCTTTACTGCAGTCCAATGTCCTTGTCCAGGATTACTTTGATATCTGCTAACTATGCCCTTGGCAAAACAGATTTCTTACTCGTACATAGCATACATTAGGCTTCCGACAGCCGAAGCATAAAGAACTGCCTTCATTTCCTCTATCTCCTTTGATGTCTACGGAGACATTTCTTTAGATAAAGTTACTCCATGCTAAAAAGGTCAGAAACCTTTCTTGGAGCTTTGCATGCTTAAAACGAGCAAGGATTTTTTCGATATATGAAGCTTGGGATAAGTAAAATATTCTTTTCTTGCGATCCCTTATTAATTTGATCTCAAGAATATATACATTCTCCCAAGTCCTTCATATCGAATTGCTTGGACAACCATACCCTTACTTCTGACAATATTTTGATATTGTTTCCAACTACCAAAAATGTTATCTACGTATAGTACAAGAAATACCACCATGTTTCCATCACACTTTTTGTATACACAAGACTTATCCGGTTACTAAATAAATCCATAGGTCAGGATTCCTTTGATAAACCGGATGTTCCAAGACCTTGAAGCTTTGCCTCAGTCCATAGACTGATTGAGCTTGCACACAAAATGCTCTTTGCCCTTTGCAATGAACCCTTCTGGTTGTTTTGTATGGATGCTTTCTTCAAGACTTCCATTAAGGAATGCTGTCTTGACATCCACTTGCTAAATAGATAAAAGAATCCGGATAGACTTAAGCATGACTACCAGTGAAAAAGTTTCCTTTTTCATCAAGCCTTGCTTTGAAAGTTTCCACCTTCCTGTCTATCCATCTTTTCCTATTGTAGAAATATTTTCACCCAATGACTTTTACACCATCTGGTGGTTCTACAAGCTTCCATATTTGATTAGAATACTTATATTCTAATTCTGTATTCATTGCTCTTTGCCAAGATGCTGCATCTTTATTTTGGAGTGCTTCATCATATTTCCGGGATCAAACTCATGTTCATTTGGGATCAAGTCCAAAAACTTTCCCAAAACATGAATCCTTTTGGTTGTTTAACAACCCTCCCACTACGATGATGTACTGTCTATAATTGTGTATCAATTGTGATACGTGTTGCAGTTTCTTGTGATATTCATCTTGTACAGTTGGTACTAGATTAGACATGTCCTTTTATAATTTCTTTAAGAACAAATTTACTTATGGGCTTGTGGTTTATTACCTAGTCCTTTTCTAAAAATCGATCATTGATGCTAACAATGACCTTCTGATTTTTAAGACTATAAACCTACTTTCATTTCTCTAGGATAACTTACAAACAAGTGAATTCCTGTCCAACTTATCATTGTCTCTCTTCAGCATATGTGCTGGACTACCCGAATCCGAATATGCTTCAAAATAGGCTTATGCCTATTTAGCAATTCTATATGAGTAGAGAGTTCTAACTTTGGAAGGTACTATGTTCACTTCTGTTTCCAGAGTATATCCTTAAAATGAATTTGGTAATTTTCCAAATAACTCATCATCAATTTACTTATTTCCATAAGAGTCCTATACCTTCCTTTTTCTACACTATTCTGTAGGGGTGTACCAGGTGCAGTTAGTTTGGATTGAATCCCTACTTTTGATAAGTGACTCCTAAATTCTCCCAAGAGGTACTTGCCACTACGATCTCATCGTAGTGTCTTGATACTTTTACTTTGACGTTTCTCCGCATCAGCCTTGTACTCTTTGAACTAATCAAAGTACTTAGTCTTGCGGTACATTAAGTAAATGTATTTGTATTTATCTACAAAATAGATAAAATATTCGATACTACCTCTTGCCTGGATAGTCATAGGATCACACAAATCAGAATGAACCAACTCCAACATATCTTTGGCTCCATACCCCTTAGACTTAAAAGCTTCTTGGTTATTTTTCCTTCCAAGTAAGACTCGCAAGTTGGAAAGATTTCCACTACTAATGAACCCAAAAGTTCATCAGCTACCAATGAATCCTACTTAAGTTAATATAACCTAGCTTTAGATGCCAAAGATATAATTGGTTCATTTCCGAAGGTTGCTTTCTCTTAAAGTTAGAAGATGTGTTACTAATTTCCATTTGTTGCATCGTGGGAGTTATTGGATTATAAATTGTCAACCAACATACCAGAATAGATAACTTCCCTATTTTTCTTGATAACAACTTTGTTATCAAAATAGACACAATATCAATTCTATAATAGTTTAGAAACTGAAATCAGGTTCTTTCTAAACTTAGTATGTAAAGACAATTTCTAATAATCCATATTTTATTCCTATTAGAGAATAAACCTCTCCCACTACAACAACTGTTACTTATACAGCAGTGCCCATGTGGACGGTGTTTTTATTTTCATTTAGTTGTCGGGTTTCCTGGAACCCTGCAATGAATTGCGAACATGATTAATGACATCTGTATCTACACTCCAGGTTCTGGTAGATAACACCACTAAACATGTTTCAACTAATGAATACACCTATATTGTTCTTTAGTTCTAAAATGACAGACTACCTTAATATCCAAGTCCTATTTCCAATTTTTACAATCGGGACTACTAAGTCTTTTCTATAGTATAACAGCTAGGGAATTGACAAACATTTTAAATCCTAAGAATCACAAAAATATTTGGTCAAGATCAATTCCTTAAAATCCCCATGAATTTTGTATGCCACGATAGTGTGGACGTATACAAAATCAAAAAAGAGATTTTATCCATTAATTTTATTATCTCGTCAACTTTACTTTATGACGAATAAAATTAATAGTTGATCTTTCTTTGATCAAATATTTGGTAAAAACTTTTGAATTTAAAATAACATTGATTCCTCAAACAATATTATTTAAATTCTCCAACACCTCAAACACCGTGAATTTTGCATGCCACGATAGTGTGGACGTATACAAAATTAAACATTTGTAAGAGGAGGGGTTTACCCATTAATTATCTTGTCAATAAATCTTTATGACAAATAAAATTACCTCAAACACCGTGAATTTTGTATGTCACGATAGTGTGGACGTATACAAAATCAAACATTTATAAGAGGAGTTTTTAATTTTATTCTCTTGTCAACCTATTTATTTGACAAATTAATAGTTGTTTTCTTCGGTCACACAAATAATAGCAGTGACTCCGATGGGGAGGACACTATTAGACGTGCCTAAGTGTTTACCATTACTTGACACTAAATCCATTAATAAGATTGTGCCCCTTCCGATGGGGAAGATCACACGCTCTTAATTAACTTCCTATAGTCATCCAAAATGAAAGTTTAAGCTAGTGATCCGCAAACAAGCTCATCCGATATGGAGGAAGACACTCAGAGCCAACGCGCAAGCTTGTTGCATCACTTATAAACCAGTAATGGAGACCGTGGAATTTATTTAAAAATAAATCTCTCTCCCACTTAGTTATTTAAAGTGAGGAATTTTGACTATGCTAGCCTACTTAGCATGCATACTAACAAGCACACACAACACAACATAAAAAGCAATAAATAGAAAAAATAATTTTCAACTATTATGGCTTTTTATCTATTGTTATCCTCCGTGTGTCGCCAACCCTAGCTGCTGCCATCTTTGGCCACCGCCACCGGGTCTAGTTGTCGCATCCATCTTGCTCCTTGTTCCGCTGCGCCTCTGGTCCTCAAAAGGTTCCATGCCTTGCAAAATTCGATCCGCAACATAAATAGAATTTTACATTTTTCGATCCTATATTCCTCAAAGGAATGTACATGTAAACTAGATCGAACATAAAATATAATTTACATCCATCGATCCTATATTCCATAAAAGGAATATACATGTAACTAGATCAAAAAATAAAATCCTAATAAAACTAAATACAGCTCCTGCTGTATTTTATAATACAACCATGCACACAGAATAAAATGCCCTTGACAAGTCCAAGGGTCCAATCACACACACAATATCTATAAGCCATAATAGATGGATCCTGCATCCATAAAGTTAGCACATCCTACTATTATCCTGCCTAAATTATGTATGACATGTGCATAATTAAACTAATACCAAATACACAGAGGCAAAACCCTAGCTCTGATACCAATTGTTGGTTGCTACTCGGAAAACCTAATGGTTCCACTGTACAAAAATTTTGTACAAAGGTCTGAACCTTTTCCTAGCTACCATGTGTTCTTTTAAATTAAACTTGGATCGCCTGCGGAACTTAACACATTTGATCCAAAGTTTAATCTATTTGTTCTTTTAGGTTTTGACTTGGATCTCCTGCGGAACTTAACACGTTCGATCCAAATCACCTAAGTTATTAATTCCATTAAATATTAATTTCCATAATTAGTTCCTAGTACTGACGTGGCGAGGCACATGACCTTCTTGGATATGGGAGCAACCACCACCGACTAGACAAAACCTTTTAAGGAAAGCTAATATTTAATTTCCTAAAATAACTTTAGGTTAATCGAAAGGAACAATCAAATCACAAGGAAAAGAAAAAAAAAACACAACATCGAAAACAAATTCGAAATACTAGAATCGTATGCCTCTTGTATTTGGTATTATTTCCTAAAATAACTAGTATGATGCGGAAAGGAAAAATACTAGTTATACCTTTTAGAAAGACCTCTTGATCTTCTACCGTATTCATCTTCTAACCTCGGACGTTGTGTGGGCAACGATCTTCCGAGATGAGAAACCACCAAAGCACCTTCTTCTCCTTTCTTCAAGTTTCGGCCAAGCACAATGCTTCCAAAAGATGAAGATCTTTTTCCACCAACCAAACTCGAAGAGATGTAAGCTTTCTCTCCTTCTTCTCCAAGCTAAAATCCGGCCACCACTTGATCTCCAAGAAGGAAGAGAGGCTCGGCCACAAGGATGGAGAGAAGAGAAGGGGAAGGGCCGACCACACCAAGGAAGAAAAGAGGGAGAAAAATAATAGAGTCGTTCACACATGAAGGCACCGCTACCCCCTCTTTTATAATCCTTGGTCTTGGCAAATAAGGAAATTTAAATAAAAAATTCCTTAATTCTTTTGCCATGAAAAGGAAATATTTATTTAATTAAAAATAATTTTTCTCTTCTCAATTTACAATGGCCGGCCATATACAAATCTCCAAGCAAATAAAATTTTAAACACAAATTAAAACTTCCTTATTTGCTTCCGGAAATTTATAAAATTTTTCAATAATTTTTATCCCTTCATGATTGGTTAATAAAAAGGATATTTTATAAATTAAAATCTTTCTTTTAAACATGTGGATAATTTTCCAAAAAGGAAAGTTATCTCTAAAAATTAAAATCTCTTTTCAATCTACAAATAAGGAAAGATATCAAATCTTTTCTTAATCTTTTGTAGAAACTAATAAAAGAGAATTTTTAATTTTTAAACTTTCTTTTAAATCATGAACATGATTAAAAAGGAAAGTTTTTACCAAAATTAAAATCAACCTTTTAATCTACAAATAAGGAAAGAGATTTAGCTCTTCTCTTAATCTTTTGTAGAATCTTATAAAAGGAAAGATTTAAATTTTTAAACTCTCTTTTAAATCATGTTATCCACATAAGAAAATTTTTAAAAAATAAAAATCCTTTTATTTTAATTTGGACCGGCCACACCAAGCTTGAACCCAAGCTAGGGCCGGCCACCTTGAAGCACCCATGAACTAAACTTTGGCCGGCCCTAGCTTGGTCTCCAAGCTAGCTTGGCCGGCCCCTATGGGATGAGTAAGAAGGTGGGTATAGGTGGGTATATTACTCTATAATTAAGAGACTACGATAGGGACCGAGAGGAGGAATTGGTTTTGGTCTCCCGATAAAATTAAGCATCCCATGTTCGCCCCGAACACACAACTTAATTTTATCAATAATAATTCATTCCACTAGAGAACTATTATTGAACTACCGCACCAATCCCAAATTACATTTTGGGCTCCTTCTTATTATGAGTGTGTTAGTCTCCCTGTGTTTAAGATGTCGAATGTCCACTAATTAAGTGAGTTACTGACAACTCATTTAATTAACATTTTAGTCCAAGAGTAGTACCACTCAACCTCATCGTCATGTCGGACTAAGTCCACCTGCAGGGTTTAGCATGGCAATCCTTATGAGCTCCTCTTGGGGACATTCTCAACCTAGATCACTAGGACACAGTTTCCTTCTATAATCAACAACACACACTATAAGTGATATCATTTCCCAACTTATCGGGCTTATTGATTTATCGAACTAAATCTCACACATTGATAAATTAAAGAAATAAATATCAAATATATGTGTTTGTTATTATATTAAGATTAAGAGCACACACTTCCATAATAACTGAGGTCTTTGTTCCTTCATAAAGTAAGTATAAAAGGAACGACCTCAAATGGTCCTACTCAATACACTCTAAGTGTACTAGTGTAATTATATAGTTAAGATAAACTAACACATAATTACACTACGACCTTCCAATGTTTTGTTCCTTTCCATCTTGGTTGTGAGCTACTGTTTTATAATTTATAAGGAACCGATAACATGATCTTCTGTGTGTGACACCACACACCATGTTATCTACAATATAAATTAATTGAACAACTACATTTATCGTAAATGTAGACATTTGACCAATGTGATTCTTATTTCTAGATAAATATTTATACCAAAAGCTAGGCTTTTAGTATACATCCTAACAAAACCTAGGTTTACTATAAGGAGATTTAATATTGAATTTCTTTAAAAGGCTTTGTCAAAGAAGTGGTGGATGATCCCATAACCAAGAAGGCCTAGTGCCTCGTCATGTTTAACCTGGAAGCCAATTTTAAAAATAAATATTTAATCAACTTTGTAACATGGGTGGAATTGGATTAATAATGTTAAGCATCGTTTGCGATCCAAGTCTAAACCTCTAAGAATATATAAGTTAAATTTGGAATCAATAATGTTAAGTTTCGCTTGTGATTCCTAATTTAATTTCTAAGGAACACAATAGGTTATTAGGAATGGTTCAGGACTTGTACAAAATTTTTGTACAGGAGAACTGGTACGATATTCCGAGTATCAACCAACACAAAGGAGCCGAAGCACAACATCACCTTCAAGGCAACAAGAGACGAACATGAGTCAAAATTCTCTCTCGACGACGAGGAAATGGTAATGATGGTAAGGCATTTTAAAAAATTATTTAAATCAAGGAAAACTAACCATCCACGGGGTAGAAATAAAAGGACAATCAGATGCTACCACTGCAATGAAAAAGGGCACGTTAAGGGCAACTGCCCTAAGCTAAGGAACAAGGATAAGGACAAAGGAAAGAAGCCTATCCAAATGAACAAGTACAAGACTTTAAAGGCGACGTGGGGCGAAACGTCGTTCGAATCGGAAGTTGAGGATTTCTCCAGGCTTGCGTTGATGGCAAGTCATCAAGACAAACATGAAGAAAGCTCTTCCGAAATGAGCATCGATGAAGGGGGAGTGACATCAGAAGAAAGCAGCAGTTCAGGGGAGCCACGGACAATGAGATCGACAAGGTAAGTCAGGTACGATCTCTTCCTCTCGATAAAATGTTTAAATTCATAAAATTATTATCTAAAGATTGTTATAAATTAGAAAAAGAAATTAAAGAATTAAAAGTAATTCTAGGAAAATCTTGTCCATTAGAAGATTTTGATAATTAAAGTTAGAAAATGGCAATTTACAAAGAGAAATAAAAAACTTAAAAAATCATACATGCACATATAGTACAAGTATTAGAAGATATAATTTGAACTTGTATTTTAAATATTACAAAGGATAAATTAGGAAAATTTCAAAGAAATATGTTCCTAAAAAATTCTTAATTAATCCAATTGGCTGGAACCTATATTGGGTTCCAAAGCCTTTTTAACTTGAACTTTAATCAGACTTAGCGCTTTCAGCGAGAAAATTAAACGTTTTAATTTCCTTATGAGGCTTTGTCTAGAAAGTGGTTGTTGTTCCAATAACCAAGAAGACCTAGTGCCTCGCCACAACCTGGAAGCCAAATATTGAAATAAGATTTTTAATTGACTAATTAAATTAGATAATGCTTTGAATAGTTACTCAATTTTTTTTGAAAAATTCTCAAAGTTGAAAATAGTAGCTAAGAGTGTACTCGGTGAGTCAAAGGGGCATGCACCACTAAATAAAGAATCTTGGTGGTGGAATGAGAAAGTGAAAGAAAAACGAATAGCTTATAAGGAATTATATATTTGTAAGAACGAGGAAAACTTAAAAAAATATACAATAGCCAAGAAAGAAGCTAAGAAAGTAGTGAGTGAAGCAAAAAATAAAACTTTTGAATGATTATATCAAAAATTGGATACAAAAGAAGGGGAAAGAGACATTTATAGAATAGCTCAAGTAAGAGAAAGAAAAACAAGAGATCTTAGCAAAATAAAATGTATTAAAAATGAATGTAATAGGATATTAGTAAATGATGGAGAAATAAAAGAGTGATGAAAGAGGTTTTTTCATCAACTTTTTAATGAAGGTTTATGTGACTAACTTAATTTAGGTAATTTAAGTAGGTCAAATGAGCATAGAAATTTTAATTTTTATTATAGAATTCAAACTTTAGAAGTAAAATAAACTTTAAATGAGATGCACAATGGAAAAGTCGTTGGACCAGATGATATTCTGATAGAGGTATGGAAGTGCTTAGGGAAACAAGGTATTGAATAGCTTACAAAATTATTTAACATGATATCGAAAATGAAAAAAATGTCTGATCAATGGAGGATAAGTACTCTAGTTCCCTTATATAAGAACAAGGGAGACGTACAAAATTGTGCAAACTATAGGGGTATTAAACTAATAAATCATACCATCAAACTTTAGAAAAAAAGTAATAGAAAAAAAATTAAGGAAGGAGATCACAGTGATCGAAAATCAAATTGGACTCATGCCTTAAAGGTCAACAATAGAAGTTATACATCTTCTTAGACAGACAATTAATTGAAAAATATCGGGAGAAAAAATAAGATATACACTTGGTATTCATTGACTTAGAAAAAGCTTATGATAGAGTCCCAAGAGAAATTATATAGAGAATTTTAGAAAATAGAGGTGTTAGCATAACATATATTGAACTAATTAAGTATATGTATGAGGATGTAACGACCAGAGTAAAGACTTCAAGCGGAGTAACTGAAGCATTTCTAGATAGGGTATCATCAAGGATCAGTTCTAAGCCCCTATCTTTTTACACTAATTATGGACGAACTCACTGCGCACATTCAAGACACAGTACCGTGGTGCATGTTGTTTGCAGATGATATTATTTTAGTAGATGAAACACGTGAAGAAGTAAATGCTAAACTAGAATCTTGGAGGGAAACACTAGAAGGAAAATGTTTTAAGCTTAGTAGATTAAAGACAGAATATATGGAATTTAAGTTTAGTAATATTAGAAGTAATGAAACAATTGTTAAGATAGGAGAAGACGAGTTGCCTGGAACCAAGAGATTTAAATATTTAGGATCATTTTTGCAAAACGATGGAGGGATTGAGAGAGATCTCTTACATAGAATACAAGCAGAATGGGTGAAATGGAGGGGAGCATTGAGTGTTTTATGTGACCGTAAAATACCTCTTAAATTTAAAGGTAAGTTCTATAAAACCGCGATTAAACTTGCTATGTTATATGGAGTTGAATGTTGGGTTATGACACACGCACATGAGCATAAGATGAGAGTTGCAGAGATGAGGATGTTAAGGTGGATGTGTGGACATACGAGGATGGACAAAATAAGAAATGAGAGCATTAGAGAGAAAGTCGAAGTTGCATCTATTGAGGAAAAACTCTGAGAGACACGTTTAAGATGGTACAAACATGTACTTAGACGACCAATAAATGCTCTAGTTAGGCGATGTGAAACTATGATAAACATGCATATCAAACGAGGAAGAGGAAAGCCAAAAAAGACTTGGTTAGCAATAATAAAATAAAATAAAATTTATTTAAATATAGATGATGATATAATAGGAGATAGAGTTCAATGGCGTAAAATGATTCATACAGCCGACCCCACCTAGTGGGAAAAGACTTGGTTGTTATTGTTACTTTACCAAAATTTCTACAAAATTAGTTTTTCAAAATTTGTTTAACTGAGAAAATTATTGATTGTTTCATAAAAAAAAAATTTACTTTAAAACTTTTTCTAAAATTATTGCATTATTAGTGCTATCAAAATTATTTTCAATATTTTCAAAAATCTTGATAAAATTTTCAAAATTACATGAAAATCAGAGTTTTATAAACGTTACCCTTAGATTTTTTGGTACCCCATTTTTTATGTGATCGAAGGGGGAAAAGGGAGAATTAAGTCTAGGGGGAGGTAGCTTAATTTTTTTAAAAAATTTATTGTTCTAATTTATAGTTGTTTACCCTAGCTTAACTTGGGTTGTTTACATCAACAATGGGGAGATTGTTGGTACCCCAAGGTTGTTTTGATGTGATCAAACAAGTTAAGTTAGGTCATGTTATGTTTAATCCTGTGTCTAAGTGTGTAGGAGCTTAGGAACACAGGAAGTCGAGTAAAAGACGCAGCTAGTGAGAATGATGGCATAAGAGAGAGTCAACGGGCTCGGTGCGTCTGAGGGACGAGGTGCTGTGGAAGAGTATGCGGGCAGACGAGAAGGAGGTGCACGACATTTCCGAGAGACGAGAAGTCGGAGCGGAAGGTTGTTCGAGAAGGCCAGAAGTTGGGTTCGGGTGAACCCTATTCCGGATGGCCGAAATCACCCAAGCGAGT